>NC_049251.1:18105821-19355821 GCF_011100685.1 Canis lupus familiaris
TGAAGGCTGGACAACCTGTTATTTCAAAGTCATTGAAAATACCACCTTTTTGGACATTAATGTCTACAGTTTTTCTCCTTGGGCATGCCAGTTTCTTAATTCTAATACTGCAGAAACGGGATTCGGGCCAGCAGTTTCAGCTAGTGTTCTTGGAAGGACTTCCATTACATCTGCATTAGAACACAACAGAATTTTCTATACCACTCAATGTTCATGAATATTCAGTTAACCATAGGGCCAACTTTATCTCTGGAGCACCACTCCCCACAAGAAGAGCTCTTGCTTCACTAAACAGCAATTGATACATAGGGCATCGTGAATGGAACGCTCAGCTTCATTAATCACCAATTTGTTAGAACCATGCACAATTGTAACTTCTTTCCCAGTGATTTTGAGCAGTTTGCCAGAATCACTTAAATTGATCCCCTCAGCTAGCTCAGCCAAATCCAACATGTCCCCAGTGAACTGGTCAAATTAAACAACTGGGTTGGTTCCAGTTGCCTTACAGAGAACTTCAGTGTCTTCTCTTTGAATATCTCTAGCCACCGTAATCTTCATTTTGTTCAGGAAATGTAATGCAAGATCACTAAGAGCAGCATCTCTTAAGAATAAACTTCTGTATAAGAACATTATATCCGGCTTAAAAATTTTGCTTCACTAAATTTAGAATATAGGCTCTCTTCTTTCTTAGCATTGGGCCCATCTGGACATATCGGAAATTACTATGTAATTATCCCTATCTGTTTTGGGAGCACATAAGGAAAACTGAGTAAGCCCAATCTTAGCCTTTTTAACTCTGGTTAGGTCATCTTTTGGGTGACAACCAGCTGTTTTACATTTGTAGTCATCATTTGTCTCACTCAATTTCATTATATATACATATATATATATGCTATATAAAGTACATAAACTGTACACATAACTATACATGAGATTCTTGATCTCAGGGTTGTAAATTCAAGCCTCATATCATGGGTAGAGATTACTTAAATACATAAACTTAGGGTGCTTGGGTGGCTCAACTGGTTGAACGTCTGACCTTTGGTTTTGGCTCAGGTCATGATCTCAGGGTCATGGAATCAAGTCCCTCACTGGGCTCCACACTTGGCAGGAAGTCTGCTCAGCAGGGAATCTACTTGAGATTCCCTCTCTCCCAAGTAAAAAAATAAATCTTAAAAGAATAATAATAAAAAAATAAAAATAAACCAGAACAAAACAAAACAAAACAAAAACACTATTCACCCCATTCCCTGACCCTGGCAACTACCATTCTGGTTATCAATGAGGTTGTTTTTTAAATTTTTTTTTTTTTAGATTCCACCTGGGAGAGACATCATAATTATTTGTTTTTCTCCATATGACTTACTTTACTTGGCATAATACCCTTGAGGTTTCTTAACTAGTTTGGTATCTCTAACCTCTACACCAGTAGCTGCAGCCAAGTCCATCACTTCCCTCACTGCATTTCCACTTAATGGGGAAAGCAGACTTGAACATGAAGAAAATGTTTGAGTTCAGTGAAGTGGTTGCATTTTTTAACAGTTTCTCTGTCACTCAGTTCCACGGGTCAAGACGAGTTAAGGTTTCAATACCCTTTTCCAAATCCTTCTGGAATGACTTGGAAATTATGGATGAATCCCTTTCTGAAAAAGCTTCATACAGGAATCTAAGAGAACCAGCAATGATCATCATAAGTGTGGTACCACGTCCTACTTTATCTTGAGCCTTAGACAGCTCTGCCAGCATTCTGGCTGTTGGGTTATAATGCTTGCATTTGCTTCAGAACAGTGATGACATCGTTTGTAATGGTCACATCACCTTTCCTGTGTCAATTATTTTTATCTTTTTTTGTCCTAGGCTTGTTCTAATAGCATTGGCAATGGCTTTGACCATGGAGAACTTGAAGTAAATTTGGGTTGGCTTCTGCAGTTCTCATAGGTGCTTTTCCTGCAGCTGCTAGCAGCCCTGGGGAGCATCCATTCCAGAGCACCACTGTTTGGACATGGTAAGCCTGGAGAGTTTGGGTGAGCTCAGAAAGGACAGATGGGTGTGGGTTCCAATTGGCTGCAGAATAATGGCATGCACTGTTAACCATGTAGATTAGAACATTTCACTCCAAAATATGAAATTTTTGCATATTATCTTGAGCTTAAGGCAACTGAAAAATAGCATGTACAGGAGGAGCTCTCTGCCCTCTACTTTTCTGTCTAAAACCAGGGCATAAATTTCCTAGGAGAAAGGTATTTTGTTTTTTTTACAGATATTTTGTTTTTTTTACAGAGAGAGCACATGTACACACAAGTTGGGGATGGGGGAAGGTACAGAAGTGGGGGGAGAGGAGGGAGGAAGGGAGGAGGGAAAGGGAGGGAAAGAGAGAGAGAGAGAGAGAGAGAGAGAGACTTTTTAAAGAAGGCTCCACACGCAGCACAGAGCACAACGAGGAGCTTGATCTCATGACCCTGAGATCATGACCTGAGTTAAAACCAAGAGTTGGGGGCTTGGGTGCTTAACTGACTGAGCCATCCAGGTGCCCATGCCCCCTGCTGTTTTAGTTTCAGAGGTAGAATTTAGTGATTTATCAGTTGCATATACACCCAGTGATCATCACATCAATTTTATTTTTCCTTCCCTTCCCCTAGGTTCATTTCTTAAATTCCACATATGAATGAACTCATATGGTATTTGTCTTTCTCCGTCTGCCTTATTTTGCTTAGCATAATCCCCTCTAGTTCCATCTACTTTGTTGTAAATGGCAAGATTTCATTTTTTGATGGCTGAGTAGTATTCCATTGTGTATATATACCAAATCTTCTTTATCCATTCATCTGTTGATGGACATCTGGGTTCTTTCCATAGTTTGGCTATTGTGGACATTGCTGCTATAAACATTGGGGTGCAGGTGTCCCTTCGGATCACTCTATTTGTATCTTTGGGGTAAATAACTAGTAGTGCAATTGCTGGGTCATACATAGGGTAGCTCTATTTTCAACTTTTTAAGGAATCTCCATTCTGTATTCCAGAGTTGCTGCACCAGCTTGCATTCCCACTAACAGTGTAAGAGGGCTGGTTCCCCTTTCTCTGCATCCTTGCCAACGTTTGTCATTTCCTGACTTGTTCATTTTAGCCATTCTGACTGGTGTGAAGTGGTATCTCATTGTGGTTTTGATTTGTATTTCCCTGATGCTGAGTGATGTGAACATTTTTTCACGTGTCTGCTGGCCATCTGTATGTCTTCTTTGGAGAAATGTCTGTTCATGACTTCTGCCCATTTCTTGATTGGATTATTTGTTCTTTGGGTGTTGAGTTTGATAAGTTCTATATAGATTTTAGATACTAGCCTTTTATCTGATGTGCCATTTGCAAATATCTTCTCCCATTCTTCTCCCTTTTGGTTTTGTCGACTGTTCCCTTTGCTGTGCAAAAGCTTTTTATCATGATGAAGTTGCTGTGGCTGAGGTCAAAGAGATTTCTGCATGTGTTCTCTTCTAGGATTTTGATGGATTCCTGTCTCACATGTAGGTCTTTCATCCATTTTGAGTCTATTTTTGTGTATGGTGCGAGGAAATGGTCCAGTTTCATTCTGCTTGTGGCTGTCCAATTTTCCCAACACCATTTATTGAAGAGACTTTTTCCCATTGGATATTCTTTCCTGCTTTGTTGAAGAGTAGCTGACCATAGAGTTGAGGGTCCATTTTTGGGTTCTTTATCCATTGATCTATATGACTGGTTTTGTGCCAGTACCATACTGTTTTGAGGATTACAGCTTTGTAATAGAACTTGAAGTCCAGAATTGTGATGCCACCTTTCAACAATCCTTTGGCTATTTGGAGTCTTTTCTGATTCTTTTTTTTTTTTTTTTTTTTTTTTTTTTTTTTAAATTTTTATTTATTTATGATAGGCACACAGTGAGAGAGAGGCAGGGACACAGGCAGAGGGAGAAGCAGGCTCCATGCACCGGGAGCCCGACGTGGGATTTGATCCTGGGTCTCCAGGATCGAGCCCTGGGCCAAAGGCAGGCGCCAAACCGCTGCGCCACCCAGGGATCCCCAGTCTTTTCTGATTCTATACAAATTTTAGGATTATTTGTTCCAACTCTGTAAAATAAGATGGTATTAAAAAATTTTTTTATTGGAGTTCAATTTGCTTACATATAGCATATCACCCAGTGCTCATCCCATCAAGTGCCCCCCTCAGTGCCTGTCACTCAGTCACCCCAACCCCCCACCCACCTCCCTTTCTACTACCCCTTGTTCGTTTCCCAGAGTTAGGAGTCCCTCATGTTCTGTCTCCGTCTCTGATATTTCCCACTCATTTTCTCTCCTTTCCCCTTTATTCCTTTTCACTATTTTTTATATTCCCCAAATGGATGAGACCATATAATGTTTGTCCTTCTCCAACTGACTTATTTCATTCAGTATCATACCCTCCAGTTCCAGTTGATGGTATTTTGATAGGGATTCCATTGAATGTATAGGCTGCTCTAAGTAGCATAGACATTTTTTAATAATATTTGTTCTTCTGACCCATGAGCATGGAAAGTTTTCTATTTCTTTGTGTCTTCTTCAATTTCTTTTCATGACTGTCATGACTGTCAGAAAACTAGTGAGTTTTCTGAGTACAGATCCTTTGCCTCCTTGGTTAGGTGTATTCCTAGGTATCTTATGGTTTGGGGCACAATTATAAATGGGATTGACTCCTTAATTTCTCTTTCTTCTCATTGTTAGTGCATAGAAATGCAACTGATTTTTGTGCATTGATTTTACATTCTGCCACTTTGCTGGATTCATGTAGGAGTTCTAGCAATTTTAGGGCTGAGTATTGGGTTTTCCATACAGAGTATCATGTCATCTGTAAAGAGTGAGAATTTGACTTCTTTGCCGATTTAGATACCTTTCATTTCTTTTTGTTGCCTGATTGCAGAGGCTAGGACTTCTAGTACTAAGTGGAACAGCAGTGGTGAGAGTGGACATCCCTGCCATGTCCCCAACCTTAGGGAAAAGCCCTCAGTTTTTCCCCATTGAGAATGATATTCACCGTGGGCTTTTCATAGATGACTTTTATGACACCGATCTATGTTTCCTCTATCTCTACACTGTGACAAGTTTTAATCAAGAAAGGATGATGTACTTTGTCAAATGCTTTTTCCGCATCTTTGAGAAGATTATATGGTTCCTGTCCTTTATTAAAGTAGTGTATCACATTGATTGATTTGTGGATGTTGAACCACCCTCACAGCCCAGGAATAAATCCCACTTGGTTATGGTGAATAATCTTTTAATGTACTGTTGGATCATATTAGGCTAGTATTGTGATGAGAATTTTTGCATCCATGTTCATCAGGGATATTGGTCTGTAATTCTTCTTTTTGGTGGGGTCTTTGTCTGGTTTTGGGATCAAGGTAATGCTGGCCTTAAAAAATGAGTTTGGAAGTTTCCCTCCCATTTCTATTTTTTTGAAATAGCTTCAGAAGAATCAATATTATTCTTTGAATGTTTGGTAGAATTCCCTTGGAAGCCATCCAGCCCTGGACTCTTCTTTGTTGGGAGGTTTTTGCTTCAATTTCATTGCTGGTTATGGGTCTGCTCTGATTTTCTATTTCTTCCTGTTTCAGTTTTGGTAATTTATGCATCTGTAGGAATGCATCCATTTCTTTCAGATTTCCTAATTTGTTGGCATATAGTTGCTCATAATATGTTCTTATAATTGTGTTTCTTCAGTGTTGGTTGTGATCTCTCCTCTTTCATGATTTTATTTGGATCTTTTCTCTTTTTGACAAGTCTGGCCAGGGGCTTGTCAATCTTATTCTTTCAAAGAACAAGCTCTTCATCTTGTTGATATGTTCTATTGTTCTTTTGGTTTCTATTTTCATTGATTCCTGCTCTAATGTTTATTACTTCTCTTCTCCTGCTAGGTTTAGGCTTTCTTTGCTATTCTTTCTCTAGTTCCTTTAGGTGTAAGGTTAGGTTGTACATTTGAGAACTTTGTTTCTTGAGAAGGGATTTTATTACTATATACTTCCCTCTTAGGACTGCCTTTGCTGCATCCCAAAGGTTTTGAACAGTTGTGCTTTCATTTTCATTTGTTTCCATGACTTTTTAAAATTCTTTTTTAATTTTTTTTAAAGATTTATTTTTATTTATTTATGATAGACATAGAGAGAGAGGCAGAGACACAGGAGGAGGGAGAAGCAGGCTCCATGCCAGGAGCCTGATGTGGGACTCGATCCCGGGACTCCAGGATTGCGCCCTGGGCCAAAGGCAGGCGCTAAACCGCTGAGCCACCCAGGGATCCCTAAAATTCTTTTTTAATTTCCTGGTTGACCCATTCATTCTTTAGTAGGATGCTCTTTAGCCTCCATGTATTTGAGTTCTTTCCAAACTTCCTCTTGTGATTGAGTTCCATTTTCAAAGCCTTGTGGTCTAATAATATGCATGGAACAATCCCATTCTTTTGGTACTAGTTGTGACCTGATTTGTGACCCAGTATATGATCTATTCTAGAGAATGTTCCATGTGCACTCAAGAAGAATGTGTATTCTGTTGCTTTAGGATGGAATGTTCTGGGTTGCCTGGGTGGCTCAGTGGTTGAGCGTCTGCCTTCAGTTCAGGGCATGATCCTAGAGTCCCCAGATTGAGTCCCACATCAGGCTCCCTGCATGGAGCCTGCTTCTCCCTCTGCCTGTCTCTGCCTCTCTCTGTGTTTCTCATGAATAAAATCTTTTTTAAAAGGATGGAATGTTCTGAATATATTTTGAAGTCCATCTGGTCCAGAGTGTGATTCAAAGCCCTTGTTTCCTTATTGATCTTCTAGATAATCCATCCATGGAAGTTAGTGCAGGTGTCAAAGTCCCTTACTATTATTGTATTATTGATGTGCTTGTTATTAATTGGCTCATTTAACTGGCTGCTCCCATGTTAGTGGCATATTTACAATTGCTAGATCTTGTTAGACCCTTTAGTTATGATATAGTGTTCTTATTACAGTCTTTGTTATCTCTGTTCTGAAATCTAATTTGTCTGATATAAGGATTGCCACCTCAGCTTTCTTTTGATGTCCATTAGCATGATAAATGGTTTTCCACCCTTCACTTTAAATCTGGAGGTGTTTTAGGGTCTAAAGTGAGTCTCTTGAAGACAGCACATCAATGGGTCTTGCTTTTTTTTTTTTTTAATCCAATCTGATACCCTGTGCCTTTTGATTGGGGCATTTAGCCCATTTACAATCAGAGTAACTATTGAATGATATGACTTTAGTGCCATTCTATTAACTGTAGAGTCACTGTTTCTGTATATTGTCTCTGTTCCTTCCTGGTCTCTTTTGGGCTCTTTGCTTAAAGGATCCTTTTCAATATTTCTTGCAGGGCTGGTTTGGTTGTCACATATTCTTTTAGTTTTTGTTCATCCTGGAAGCTTTTTACCTCTTCTATTTTGAACGAGATCCTAGCTGGATAAACTTTTCTTGGCTGCATGTTTTTTTCATTTAACACCTTGAATAGATCATGCCAGTCCTTTCTGGCCTGCCAGGTCTCTGTGGATAGGTCAACTGCCAGTCTAATGTTTCTAACCCTTGTGGGTTTCATACAGACCTACAGGATTTTCTCTTTGTCTGAGATTTGTAAATTTCACTGTTATATTTAGGGTGTTGACCTATTTTTATTGATGGGGGGGGGTTCTTCATGCCTCCTTGACTTGGATGTCTGTTTTCTTCCCCCAGATTAGGACAGTTCTCCGCTATAATTTGCTCCAATATACCTTTTGCCCCTCTTTTTCCTCTTCTTCTGGGATCCCAATTAGTCTAATATTGTTTCACTTTATGGTATCACTCATCTCTTGATTTTTTTTCCCCCCTGGTGATCCAGTAGTTCTCTTTTACTCAGCTTCTTTATTCTCCATCATTTTGTCTTCTGGATCATTAATTCTCTCTTCTGCCTCATTTATCCTAGCAGTTAGAGCCTCCATTTTTTATTGCATCCCTTGTTAATAGTCTTTATTTCAACTTGATTAGATTTTAGTTTTTATTTCTCCAGAAAGGAATTCTCTAGCATCTATGCTTTTTTCAAGCCCTGCTAGTATCTTTATAGTTGTCATTCTGAACTCTAGTTCTAACATCTTACTTATGTTCATACTGATTAAGTCTCTGGCAGTTAGTACTGCCTCTTGTTCTTTTTGAGGTGAATTTTTTTCATCTTGTCATTCTACCTGGATAAGTATAGATGGACAAGGAAACAAAATACAAAATGGCAACAACCCCAGAGAAATATACACTAAAAAAAATAAGAGCCAAAACCAAAGGAAAAAAATAAGAGTGCAAGAGGATATAATCAAACAGGTGAACAGAATAGAGAAATACACTAGGTCCTGTGTATATTTTGGTCCATTTGTTAGAAAACCAGTCCCAAAACTGTAATGAAAGAAAAACTGGGGCAGCCTAGGTGGCTCAGCAGTTTAGTGCTGCCTTTAGTCCAGGCCATGATCCTGGAGACCTGGGATCAAGTTCCACATTGGGCTCCCCGCATGGAGTCTGCTTCTCCCTCTTCCTGGGTCTCTGCCTCTCTTTGTGTCTCTCATGAGGAGAGGAAAGAAGAGAAGAAAGAAAGAAGAGAGGAAAGAAAGAAGAGAGGAAAGAAAGAAGAGAGGAAAGAAAGAAGAGAGGAAAGAAAGAAGAGAGGAAAGAAAGAAGAGAGGAAAGAAAGAAGAGAGGAAAGAAAGAAGAGAGGAAAGAAAAACTTCTATGTACAAAAAAAGTATAATGAAAGGATGGCATGTAACTGTAAATAGGTGAACAGAACAAAACACTATATACTGATTGTATTTTGGTCAGTTAGAAGAAATTATATCTCAAAGTTGTAGGGAAAAAAACATTTTTATATAAAAATAAAATTAAATACATTGAGAGGATAGAATGTGACTGTAAAGATGAAAATTTAAAAAGGCTTTAACAAAACAAAAAAAGAAAAAACAAAACAAAACAGCAAACATGATCAGACAGGTGAAGAGAATAGAGCCATACACTAGATTCTGGATATATTTTGCTCTTTTGGAAGAAACTGCATCCCCAAATTATAAAGACAGAAAATACTCATACACATGCACACACACACATTATAAAATTAAATACAACAAAAGGGTAGAATGTAACTGTAAAAACAGAAATTAAATAAAAAAGAAGGTGATAAAATATCTATCCCCAACATAGGGTTCAAACACACAACCGAAATTAAAAGTCACACATTCCACCAACTGAGCCAGCCAGGTACCTTGAGAAAGGTGTCCTCCTACCCCAGGAGGAGGGAACACTCATCACTGGAAATGGAAATCAATACCAAGGGAAGTCTGTATAAACTGGACTAAAATAACCTTTTTCTTCCATTAGTTTCCACATTAGTTTTCTGGTAACTTTCCCCACAATATACTACCCCTACCAGTCTAACCCCTTTCTTTTGTCTACTTCACAATTTATCACTTTTTGTTAAAATGGTATATAAACCCCAAATCTACATACTTCTTTGAAGTTTTCACTTTTCTATAAAGTCTCCTATAAAAACAAAGTAAGATCTGTATGTTTTTCACTCATCAATCTGTCTTTGGACTGCTAAATTCACAGGGATTCTAAGAGCATAGAGTTAAAGTTTTCCTCTCCAACACCTTGCAGGTTATCAGTTGACTGCAGAAAAAAGGTGGAAGTAAAGGACTATTTATGAGCTTGTGTATTGATTGTTTAAAAATCAAGAATTGGGGATGCCTGGGTGGCTCAGTGGTTGAGGGTCTCCCTTTGGCTTGGGTCATGATTCCAGGGTCCTAGGATCAAGTCCTACATTGGGCGCCCTGCAGGGAGTCTGCTTCTCCCTCTGCCTAGGTCTCTGCCTCTGTGTCTCTCATGAATAAATAAAATCTTTAAAAATAAATAAAATCAAGAATTATATGTATTGTATTTAAAGAAATAGCAAAGAAACTTTTCATCAATTCAAGTTACTCCTAAAGTCTTATTAAATCCCAAAGATAACCAACAAAAATTTTTAGAGATATTTAAGTTTATTAAAAATTTGAATATTTAACAATTTATTGAAGTCAGAAAAAAATTCTTGATATATAAAAATCTAGAAAGGTAGGCTCAGAAATTAGATTTCAAAGGATTGAGAAAGGATTCCTTATCTGAGTTTTTAGTATTACATTCCTTGTCAAACTGGGACTTGGAGGCCTTCTGGCATTCTACCCCTGACTAACCAACCTGACAAAGGAGTCAGCAGTAGCACACAAAACTGTGGGTAGAGATTCATATTCATTCTTATCCAAATGCAGCAAAAAGCACCAGGTTTCCTACTCACTAGAATGTAGCTTCTACTGCAATTCTTTAGAGTAATGAACCCGTAGAATCCATTTCTCCCACTCAAAGAGCCACTTGTGCCTTTGTCCTAATACCTCTGAGAGCTTGCCAGCAGTTAAAACACTGGCTGAATCATCACCATAGGACTCCTCAGATGAATGCAGGTAAAAATGTCTCAGAAGGTGGTTTACTCTGTTCTATTCTTTCACATCTTAAATCCAGTTGGCTGGTCACAGGCAGGTAGAAATGGGTTAATTATTTTAGAACTCATGATAATCTTTTCCAGAAGTAGATTAAGATCATTGTGGCAAAGCATGACAGAAGAACCTTGACCAGTAGTCTTTTCCAAGAAGATGGCAGCATGGGTGTGAAGAAGAGACAAAAGCCATCCTACAAGGGGGAAGGAGAAGGGAATTAGATAGTTTCAGAATGCTCTACACCTGAACTCAATAAGATGCACTAGAACTTCTGAATTTTTTTAAAAAGATTTATTTATTCATGAGAGACAGAGAGAGAGAGAGAGAGAAGCAGAGACATAGGCAGGGAGCCTGATGTGGGACTCGATCCTGGGACTCCAGGATCACGCCCTGAGCTGAAGGCAGACACTTAACCACTGAGCCACCCAGGGATCCCTCGAACTTCTGAATTAAACAGCAAGACAACTCCTGGATTTAAAGAGTCGAAAAAGTAAATACTGACCAAGAGGCAACCTGTACTTAGGAAACCGAGTTAGGATTTTTAAGTAATCCAACATGGGGGAAAGAAGGACATAGGAGACAGTTTGTCACAGCAAGAATACTCATCTTTTGATTTACTTTTTTCAAAAGCTAAGAGGATACTAACCTTCCCTACCCACCAATATATCTGATTAAAAATGGGCAGAGGACCTGAACAGACATTTCTCCAAAGATATACAGGTGTGATCAATGGACACATGACAAGATGCTCAACATCACTCATCATCAGGGGAAATGTAAATCAAAACCACAATGGGAGGTCATCTCACACCAGTAAGAATGTCTAGTATCAAAATACAAGAAATAACAAGAGTTGAAGATGTGGAGAAAAGGGAAGTATTGGTGGGAATGTAAATTGGTGCAGCCACTATAGAAGATACTATGGCAGTTCCTCAAAAAAAAAAAAAAATTAAAGTAGAAATATCATACAACCCGGTAATTCAATTTCTGGGTATTTACCTGAAGAAAACAAAAACATTAATTTGAAAAGAAATATGCACCCCTGTGCTCATTACAGCAGTATATACAATAGGCAAACTATGAAACAACTCAAGTGTCCATTTATAGATGAATGGACAAAGATAGGATATATTTATACAATAGAATATTACTCAGCCATAAAGAAGAATGAGATCTTTCCATCTGCAACAACATGATGGACCTAGAAGACATTATCCGCAGTTAAATAAGCCAGAGACAAAAAGCATGATTTCATTGATATGTGGAGTCTAAAAAACTAAAGAACTGAACAAAAGAGCAAAAATAGACTTATACAGAAAACTAGAGGGGAGGTGGCTGGGGAGATGGGCAAATTAAATCATGAAGCATTACAGATTTTCATTATTGTTTTTAGATTTGAGAGAGAGCATGAATGGGCGTAGGGTGGAGGGGCAGAGGGATAAGCAGGCTTCTCACTGAGCAGGGAGTCCAAGGCAGTTCAATCCCAGGACCCTGGGATCATGACCCGAGCAGAAAGTAGACAACTAACTGAGCCACCCAGACACCCCACATTTTTTTTTTAAGATTTCACTTATTTATTCATGACAGACACACAGAGAGAGGCAGAGACATAGGCAGAGAGAGAAGCAGGTTCCCTGTGGAGAGCCTATGAGGGACTGGATCCCAGGATCCCAGGATCACGACCTGAGTGGAAGGCAGACTCTCCACCACTGAACTACCAAGGTGCCCCATACCCCGCATTTCAATCACTGTATTGCACATCTGAAATTAGTAACATTGTTTAATTAACATACCAAATTTTAAGTAAAAATAACAAAATTTCAAAGAAAAAAAAACTAAGAGGAAGGTAGACTATCACATTCTTTTCCCAGGGAAAGGCAGAGGCCATTTGGGGAACTGGCAAATCGCTACGTTGAAAACGATCACCTAAGGCAATAAAACAAGTAGCTCCATTCAGAAAAAACGGAGAAGAAAGGAATGGAAGTCCAGAGAGTGGCTTTTTTTTTTTTTTTTTAAAGTAAGGAACCCGGGGGAGGGGGGTGTTCAGGGAGGGGGGGGGGAGAGAGAGAGAGAGAGAGAGAGAGAGAGAGAGAATCTTCAGCAGGCTCCATGCCTCGCCCATGGGGCTCTATCTCACAACCTTGAGATCAGGACCTAAACTGAATTCAACAGTCGGTGGATTAACTCACTGAGCCACCCAGGTGCCCTGAGATAGTGGCATTTTTAACTGTAGCTAGGAGAGGTGTGGGCCTATCCAGTTTACTCAGTTGGGGGAATCTGGGCTTCTTGATGTTAAAGGAGGATTCCTTAGTCAATGTTAATTAGTTAAAATGAGAAATAAAAAAATGACCTCCTCCCAATCAATTTCCTCTTTAAGTGCCGAGGGCCCTCAAAGGCCAAATGCCCACTTAAGACAATGGCTCAGGTCTGGTTCTTAGAGTTCACAGGCCTGGATGGTTGAAGGACAGCACACAGGCCAAGAAGAATGCTAATACCTCAACGTGTTGGTATAAGGTCAAGGTTCTGATTCAGGTACTACCTCTCCTCCACAAGTGGAGCTGAATTCATCACGACAGGTGAGGCCAACTGCCAACAAGAGGCTAAATTTCCTGTAGTGTCTTCCTTAATTCCCTGGATTTTCTTTTTTAATAGCTGATTTTAATACTTTGGCCGTATTTATTCTACAACGTGGGTCCTTGATTCAACTCCAGTAAGGAAAAGAGTAAAGAAACAGGAGTCTAGCTCAGAAACCAAGAGGCATGCTACCCTCTTCCTGAAGGATGAGCTTTCCTTGATCATTAAATTGGTTTAGGAGCTGCAGGGCAATGGCCTGCCCCTCTAGTCTAGACCACAGAGATCAACGACCTACAGCTGAAAGCCAGGGCACCTGGTTATCACCCAATTAAGGGTTGGGTGCAATGGAACAGAAGTGAAGGAACATTGAGTCGGTACCACCACTGGGTGCCTGCACCCACCCGCCAACACCTCTGGCTTTGGCTCTTCCTGAGAGGTGTTGGCTGCTGGGCAAGGGAACGGCTTTTCACACTTAGGCTGGTGCTCTCCACCCTGCAGCGTTCTGGGGTCTGTCTCTCCAAAGGTGGCTTAACAGGCAGAGGAGAAAGAATCCACCTGGCCCAGGGCCCCCCCGCTGCTGACTTCGCCAGTTTGGGGATCTCTCTATGAGCCAAACATCCAGACCTAACGTGGGTGCATCCTGAAGCCCTGAAGACGCGCAGGGGAAGGCCGAAGTGTGCAAACCAGGCGGCGCGCAGCCGCTCCGGAACGGGTTAATAAGAGCCTTCTAGCAAGGGCCGTCTCTGCCAGTCTGACTCCACCAGGAGGGGGAGAGCCAGACTTCCAAGGGTCCTCCTCCTGCTGAAAGGAATGCCCCAACCGGGCGAACACGGACGGCGAGGGCCCTCCGGGTGCTGGGCACCTGGGCACCTGGGCGCCCCCCTCCCCCGCGCCCCCAGCGCTCACCCAGCCGTCGTGCGCCTCCAGCCAGGCGCGGTGCTGGCCTGTGAGCCGGCTGCAGAGGAGGGCCACCAGGTGCCGGCGGGCCTGGCCGACCCTGGCCTCCCACTCGCCCGGCTCCGGGGGGTCCCCGCGAAGGTCAAGAGCGCCACGTCACGGCCCAGCTGAGGGCCTGCGGGTGGGCGAGGATCTCCCGCTCCAGCCGGGCCACCGGCTCCACGCGGCTCCCCCGGGAAGCGCTCGTGACGCCGCCGCACCTCCTCGGGCCAGGGCGCGGGGGCGCGGGGCTCCCGGGCGCAGGACCGCAGGTAGTCGGCGAGCAGCTCGCTCAGCGCGTCCGGCTTTCTAGGCCCGGCTGCGCCCCCGCCGGGGAGGGGGGAGGGGGAGGGGCCGCCCCGCCCCAGCTCCGCGGGGCAGTTGTTTTCCTAAGTCCCGAGAAGAGCCTCTGATGGGAATCCCGTCCGCACCTGTTCCGGCCGCAAAGGCCAGGCCCAGAGGCGTGCGCGCGATCGCAGAGGCCTCAGAGACAGACTGGGACCTGGGGGGGGTGGTTAGCCTGCGCCTGGGGACTAAGAACCCGGAGGCGACAGTCTGGAAAGTTGGGCTAGACTTTTGCCTCCACTTGAGAAGAGACTGACAGGGCAGCCCGGGTGGCGCAGCGGTTTAGCGCCGCCTTCAGCCCAGGGCGTGATCCTAGAGACCCGGGATCGAGTCCCACGTCGGGCTCCCTGCATGGAGCCTGCCCCCCGCCCCCGTCTCACAAGTGAATAAAAATCTTAAAAAAAAAAAAAAAAGAGAGAGAGAGAGACTGACAAAGGCTACGCACAGCCCTCCGCAGACGACTCCCTTGTAAGGGTTATCAGCGTCTCTCGATTGGACAGAAGCATCCAGGTGTGTGCTGGAGATACCTGTCTTTGGATCTGGGATATTTCTCCTGCGGCTGCGGAGTGTTCTCCTGCAGGCTGTTCATTCACTCACGTTTATTCAGAACCTGTTAGCACTGGAGATGTAAGGGAGAACTAGCATGTGGCCCCTGCTCTCAAGAACCCTGCCTTCTAGTGATGAAACAAGCCCCCCTACAGCAGAGTTTAATAATCACTATAGTGGGAATAGTTGAGTACTCAGCTCCAGGATAATGGCTGCTTCTAAGAAATACATTCCTGTATTTCTTAGAATTCTCTTTATTTTACTGGCCAATTCCTCTATTATAGTTAATACTTCTTATACCAATCTTTCTCTGTCCATGATACTCTATGGCTTCTTTCTCCTGGTTGGACCCGCACTAATACAGAACTCGTACCAGCAGTGAAAATTCTGGGGGTTCAGTGGTCTGGACTATGTTGAAATATCCCACCCAGGGTGAGAGATGAGTTGGTGAACTTTGCATCACCTATAAGAAAAAAGAGGCAAGACCCTTGGTAGGTCCTTCTGGATTTTGGAGGCAACATCCACCACATATGAGTGTGTGAATTCAGACCATCTACAGGCCGGCGGATTGGGGAGAACAAGAGAACATTCTGCAGCACGTTTAGGCTGTAGTACAAGCTGCTGTCCCACTTGGGTCTTTTGCTCCAACAGATGCAATGATATGTGATGTGTCAAACAGGGATCCCGTATGGAGACTCCAGCAAATACCAGTAGAAGAATTACAGCACAGACCTCTGGATTTTCAAAGAAAATCTGTGTCCTCTTCTGCAAATAGCTAGTCTCCTTTCAAGAAGCAGGTTCTGACTTGCTACTGGATCATGGTAGAGCCTGAATGGCTAATCATGGGATATCAGGTGACCATATAGCTTGAGCTTTCAGCATGTGGATGTTGTCTGACCTACCCAGACATAAGGCTGGGCATGCACAGCAGCAATCTGTCATCAAGTGGAAATATATATATATATATATTTATAATTTATATATAATGGACTGAACTCAGGGAGTCCATTAGGCACAAGTAAATTGCATGAGTAGGTGGCTCAGAGCCCTGCAACACAAATTCTTACTGCTTTGCCTCCTCCCTCATTCCATGCCTATGGCCTCTGAAGGATTGCTTATGATCAGTGGACTGAGAGAGGAAAAACTCAAGCCTAGGGATCCCTGGGTGGCGCAGTGGTTTGGCGCCTGCCTTTGGCCCGGGGCGCGATCCTGGAGACCCGGGATCGAATCCCACGTCAGGGCTCCCGGTGCATGGAGCCTGCTTCTCCCTCTGCCTGTGTCTCTGCCTCTCTCTCTCTCTCTCTCTGTGACTATCATAAATAAATAAAAATTAAAAAAAAAACCTTAAGCCTAGATTATGGATGGGCCTATATGATGTGGTGGTACCACATGAAAGTGGACAGCTGTAGCATCACAGACCCACTCAGGGGTGACTGTGAAGACATTGGTAAAGGAAAATCCTCGCAGGGGCCAGAGATTTAAGCCAGAGATTTGACTGTCCACTTTGTCTGGAGTGAGAGATAGCCAGAGTGCTTATCTGCATTGACTCTTGGGGAATTGCTGATGGTTTGGCTGGATGGTCAGGGCCTTAAAAAGATCAAGATTGGAAGATTGGTGACAAAGGAATCTTAGAGGTATGTAGCTGGATCCCTCTGAATGGTTACAGACTGAAGGTATTCACGTCCCATGTGAAGATTAAGAGCAGACTCTTACTCAGATAGACAAAATGCTGTGCTCTGTGGGTGTCAGAGAGCTTCTTTACCCAGCCAGCACAGTGCTTGTCCTATGGCCCTGTGAACATAGAGGCCATGGCAGCAGGGAGAGTGTATGACGACGATGGAATTCTCTTTACAGAGGTTGAAATGGCCATTGGTACTGCTGGGTGACAGGTCTACCAGCAGTTTATAGTGAGCCAACTGAATTTCATCAGGAAGGAATATGAATCTCCCTACATTAAGCTCCCATTTTAACTGTGTTTGACATCTTATGGGTTCCTTATGGAATTAAAAAAATTTTAAAAAGATTTTATTTATTCATGAGAGACACAGAGAGAGAGGCAGAGACATAGGCAGAGGGAGAAGCAGGGAGCCTGATGAGGGACTCGATACCAGGACCCTGGGATCATGACCCCATGACCCGAGCCAAAGGCAGATGCTCAACCACTGAGCCACCCAGATTCCCTGAATTAAATGTTTTGATATATGTTCATATTTTATTTGCCAGAGAGTCATGATTTTACTTTTTTGAACATTGTATTTTAGCAACAAGCACAGTTTTTTCTTAGATTTGGAGTAGTTTGGTGGTGAGTGGTAAATCTGGCCCTGCCATTGGTTAACTCTTAATAATTATCAGTTGGACCAAATAGCAAATGAACAAATTAACCTCTACACAGAATTTCTGACCCACACAATGCAAGGAGGCAGTTTGCAGTCAGATTTGGTTAAAATCCTAGCTCTGCCACTTAGAAGCTGTACAGCCACGAGCAAGTTATTCAGCTCTCCTGGCCTCAATTTCCCTACATAAAAAATGGAGGTAATAAACTGTCTACATCATACAGCTGTTACAAGGATTATGTGAGTTGGAGGATGCAAGGCGCTTAGCACAGTGCTCGGCACATAGGAAAAGTTCTTTTTTTTTTTTTTCGGAAAAGTTCTTTACAGAGAAATTTTTATTATTAATATGAACTAACCAGGATTACCATGCTCATTGTCCTACCTTTAACTGAAAATCAGAAGGTTTTGGTGTTTTTTTTTTTTTTTTAAGATTTATTTATTCATGAGAGACACAGACTGAGAGAGAGAAGCAGAGACGCAGGCAGAGGGAGAAGCAGGCTCCATGCGGGGAGCCCGATGCGGGACTCGATCCTGGATTCTGGGATCACAACCTGAGCTGAAGGCTGATGCTCAACCACTGAGCCACCCAGGCGTCCCTGGTGGTTTGTTTTTTAAAATACGGAAAATAGCTACAGACTACCTACTATTTTTCCATATATATTTTTTAACAGCATTACTCTGATAGAATTCACAAACCATAAAATTCACTCTTGCAAAGTCTATAATGGCAGTTTTTAGTATACTCCCAGAGTTGTGCAGCCATCACCACTAATTCCATGACCTCAAAGGAAATCCTATACCCATTGGCAGCCCCTCCCCATTCATCCCACCCTGAGCTCCATGTAACCACCAAACTATTTCCTCTCTCTGTGGATTTGCCTATTCTGAATATTTCATATAAATGGAATCATATACTGTGTACTCCTTTGCATCTGGCTTCTTTCACTTAGCACACTTTCTTCAAGGTTCATCCATGTGGCATGAATCAGTACCTCATTCCTTTTTTATTGCCAAATGATACCCCACCGTATGACTATGCCACAGTTTGCTCATCCATTCATCAGTTGTGAACATTTGGGATGTTCCACTTTGGGCAACTGTGCACATTTGTGTTCAAGTTTCTGTGTGGGCATGTTTTCATTTTTCTTGGGTATAGACCCTATGGTGTGAAGCCACCTATTATTGGGGAGCATGGACAGGTTGACCTCTGCTTCATGGTTCCTGGTTTATGAAAAAGTCAAGTGTTCACCGGTGGTATATTGGTTACATAACCATAGGTTCAAAGAGAGGCATTTTTCTGCTGTTACAATCTTTGCGTAAATGCTCTTACCTTAGATATTTAGCTGTTCATAGTTATTTATATTAACCAGAGCATCATTCCTGATCCCATCTCCTTACTAGAGGGTCTGCATTCTTTTTACAATGACATGAACATATCCATTTCATTTTTGCCATCAGAAATGGCCATGAGTCAGCCATGTGGAGAATGAGCAGTCCTGAAGTCCAGCCCACTCCAGCCACGTCCCATCTAGAGAGCAACGGGTCTGTGGTCTGCCTTGAAGAGTAACCCAGTGCTCTCCTAGCACAGGTGAGAGGGTGAATGGATTAACCTCACGTTCTTACAAAGGATCCATGGAGACAAAAATATTCCCTGAGAACTTTTCCCCAACTTGCCTCCTCAGAATTCCTGGCCCACTTCAAGTCCTGCCCAGTCCAGATCTCTAGGAACTGTATCTATATTTGTAGGACCTGTATTTTTTTTTAAGATTTATTTATGGAGAGAGAGAGACAGACAGAGAGAGAGAAGCAGACTCCTCACTGAGTGGGAAGCCTATGC
Organism: Canis lupus familiaris; assembly: GCF_011100685.1. Taxonomy (NCBI): domain Eukaryota; kingdom Metazoa; phylum Chordata; class Mammalia; order Carnivora; family Canidae; genus Canis; species Canis lupus. The sequence continues at coordinate 18,124,913 of NC_049251.1, forward strand.
TGGGGCTCAATCTCAGGACCCTGAAACCTGAGCTGAAACCAAGAGTCAGACACTTAACTGACTAAGCCACCCAGGCACCCCTAGGACCTGTATTTTTTTTTTTTTAATATTTATTATAGACATAGAGAGAGGCAAAGACACAGGCAGAGGGAGAGACAGGTTCCATGCCGGGAGCCCAACGTGGGACTCGATCCTGGGGCTCCAAGATCGCGCCCTGGGCCAAAGACAGGCACTAAACCGCTGAGCCACCCAGGGATCCCCCTAGGACCTGTATTTTTAACCTGCAATTGACCCGAGTGGTTTTCTCAGCAGGTAAGTTTGGGAGGTGGCAGATCTACAAATCCCTGCGCAGCCAGCTCTCCACGACTTGGGAGGAAGCCAGGTGGCAGCAATAAGGCCCCAACTCCAAGCCCAGTTAATCAAACCTGTCTGCAGGGCTCACCCCAGGATCCTAAGTGTCCTCTTCTGAAAAGCTTTTCAGCAGTCCGCAGGCCCCAGTTGGTCTCCAGCCTCCAGTACCTGTGCCTTCCCACTGCCTGAACCTCCTTTGAAGGCCTCTCCTGAATGACCCTCAACCCCACCCCTCCCTTTTTGTTCACGCTCCCTTAAGGGTATTACTCTCCTTAGGGACTTTTCACTGGGTGCCTGGGAAGGGCTCATTAGCCCTATCAGCTGTTTTCAAAGTAGAGGCCCAACCCAAAACCCTTCAGGGGAGGGGGGGCGGGCCCAGGATCAAAACTCCTTCCATAATAATACTGACTCTTTTTTTTTTTTTATTTTTTTTTATTTTTTTTATTTTTTTATTGGTGTTCAATTTACTAACATACAGAATAACACCCAGTGCCCGTCACCCATTCATTCCCACCCCCCGCCCTCCTCCCCTTCCACCACCCTAGTTCGTTTCCCAGAGTTAGCAGTCTTTACGTTCTGTCTCCCTTTCTGATATTTCCCACACATTTCTTCCCCCTTCCCTTCTTTTCCCTTTCACTATTATTTATATTCCCCAAATGAATGAGAACATATAATGTTTGTCCTTCTCCGACTGACTTACTTCACTCAGCATAATACCCTCCAGTTCCATCCACGTTGAAGCAAATGGTGGGTATTTGTCATTTCTAATAGCTGAGTAATATTCCATTGTATACATAAACCACATCTTCTTTATCCATTCATCTTTCGTTGGACACCGAGGCTCCTTCCACAGTTTGGCTATCGTGGCCATTGCTGCTAGAAACATCGGGGTGCAGGTGTCCCGGCGTTTCATTGCATTTGTATCTTTGGGGTAAATCCCCAACAGTGCAATTGCTGGGTCGTAGGGCAGGTATATTTTTAACTGTTTGAGGAACCTCCACACAGTTTTCCAGAGTGGCTGCACCAGTTCACATTCCCACCAACAGTGTAAGAGGGTTCCCTTTTCTCCGCATCCTCTCCAACATTTGTTGTTTCCTGCCTTGTTAATTTTCCCCATTCTCACTGGTGTGAGGTGGTATCTCATTGTGGTTTTGATTTGTATTTCCCTGATGGCAAGTGATGCAGAGCATTTTCTCATATGCATGTTGGCCATGTCTATGTCTTCCTCTGTGAGATTTCTGTTCATGTCTTTTGCTGACTCTTTCTTTGTGTGCGTTTTTTAAGACTCTCATGCTCTGAGGAGTTATCCAGAGCCTACTAATATGTGGGGAAAGCCTCACCAATGGAATGTGTGTGTCTGCGTTCTTGTCTCTTACAATTTTCCTCAGTTTTAATTTCTAATATGGTAAATATTGATAGATATAACCCACATAACCAAAAGCTCAATAATTTTTAAAAGTGTAGAGGGCTCATCAAGACCCAACACCTCGAACCACTGGCCTAGATGAATCTCTAATTGATGATAATAACTAATTGGATACATGAATAGGGGCTGCTTAAGGAGGGAGGACGGCATGAGGGCTGAGGGGAAGAAAGAGGAAGGAAAGGGACATAGGGAAGATGGGGGGTAGGCATGGGAGAGCAAGAAGGGAGAAGGCAGGAAGCAGGGAGCTAACCCCTGCTGAAGATGAGCCAAAGGCTGAGGTAGGGCCTTCATGTATTTTAGCTCTGTCCCTCCACACACGAGGAAACTGAGGCTGAGAGTCAGATATCATAGATGCTATCAGAGTGGGACAGCTGGATCTGAACGTAGGCGCACATCCTTTGTCACTGTGCTGCCCCCTTCTAACTTACAGATGAGTCCCAGTGTCAGTGGTGCCACCTTCTAGCTTAGCTGAGAGTCCGGGGTACAAACACTTTTATGACCTTTTTGCTGTCTTGAAGCCACTTCTCTTTTTTTTTTTTTTTAAAGATTTTTTATTTATTTATGAGAGAGAGAGAGAGAGAGAGGCAGAGATACAGGCAGCGGGAGAAGCAGGCTCCATGCAGGGAGCCCGACGTGGGACTCCATCCCGGGTCTCCAGGATCAGGCCCTGGGCTGAAGGCGGCGCTAAACCGCTGAGCCACCCGGGCTGCCCCTTCTAATCGAGGGAAGGTATAGAGGTGGGCAAGGGGTGGAAGGGGGACATGGATATGGAATGCCTACCTTTGGCTCATTCCAGAGTTGGGCCGGCAGCTCGGGCCCCACTTCTGCAGGGCCAGCCACCCACTTCCAAAGCAGCTGCCTTGATTTCGGTTCACAGGTATTTCCCATACATACCCATCACCACACTCCTCCTTATCTGACTCCCCTTCCTGCCTAACCCTTCTCTTCTCTGGCTGTGCACACCTGAGGACACATCTGTGTGGACCCTTCCCTGCAGCTGGTTTCATAGGTTTGCCCCCAAGTCCTCCAGAAAGAAGAAAAACCGATGACAAGACTCCACTCAGCATTATTTTCAATATGCAAAATACAATTTATTATCTGGAGTTACCCCAGAGGCCCCACATGGTGTAGCATATTCCAAACCACGTGTTCCATCGATAAATGCTAAAACAACACCCACTACAAAATCAAATACTTCTAGGGAGGTAGCTTACTGCCAGTGGGGATAAGTGAGTGTTCTAGGGAATACTTCACAGTTTTTTTCATAGCTTTTTTGATTGGAAAGTTATGATCATTTTTGCACATATACTGAAGATGCTCTCTGCCTCTCCAAACATGTACCATTGAATTTGCTTTCCTTTAGTCTAGGTGACTTTTCCTTTGTCCCATCTTCGTTTACTTGTGGGAGGTCCAGGTCAGAGAGCAGAGACACTAAAGGGTCAGTAGGAGAGAGGGAAGGGGATCCCATACCCAGGAGATCAGGAGCAAACTCTGGGAGTTCTGGGAGTGGAGCTGGGGAATCCCATAAGGTGCACTCTGGGGGCTGACTCTCTCAGCAGCTGGCAGGAGCTGGGGAGATCCTGTGTCCATATCCCTGAGCCCCTGCCCAGCCTGAGATCCACTGGGGAATGATCAAGAAGGTGGATGAGAAATGGTCTCTGTGGACCACCTCCCTCCCACCTCTGGGCTCTTTGGAGTCAAGCAGGAGCCTTTTACATTTCTCTACCCCAGGGTGTGCTGCACAGTAAAACCCTCAGTAAAATGTTTGCTTGGCAAATGACTGAATCTAACCATTATATTTACTTGAAAAGAATTGGTGGAAAAGCTAGCCTGGCTGTTTCTTGACTGACTGGCCCATTATGATACCTGAACAAGTGGTTTTGAGGGTAGGCCTGGCACACATCCTGATGTTTGCAGGAGCACCAGCCAGATCCAGGCCTGTCTGATGGCCATGCCCTGCTCCTGCTCTGGAAGGGCCTCTCTAAGCAGCAGGGCCTGGGCTTGGCTTGCAGGGCCAGAATTAGGACAAGAGAGGGGTCTGGAGGACCCAGGGCACTAGCACACACAGCCCTGGGGCACCACAAGACCCCAGACCACCCACAGGGCAGGCCTCCACCAGGAGTGATTTTCGGTGTGTGAGGCAACTTTCTATTTCTCTAAGTAATGCATGCTATCTTTATGAATGAGGGGTTTGCTAAAACAAAGATTAAGCCTCAACACCTTAAGAACAAGGAAAAGAGGGAATCTCCTAACAAAAACAGGTAGTGTCTTCCAGAAGGAAATGCTGAATTTCAAATAAAGACAGGTATTTTCTGTGTTATTTTTTCTCAATCTAAGACACACAGAGACATTATCACTCGGGGCCTATCAACTAATTTGTGTATGTAATTATATTTTCAGTGCAATAAATATGAATATGCTTCATATGGATATGATCTACTGTAGCCTGAGTGGATACTACTAGTTCTAATACATCTAATACTACTAACAGGTTTTTAAGTAAGTTTACTGTCTTATGTTCCCACACAAGAAAGGTTTTGGTTTCTCTGGGAAGCATTTGTGTCACAAACCGCTTTTCTCTCAAATGACAGGAAGGATCCTGTCCAAGCGATTCATCGCATCACTCATGGAATTCATAAATCAAACATCCTGTCCACTTGATGGATCTCTCTCCTCTATTTATGACCGTTCACACAGAAGGAAATGTTTGCTCTGAAAAAAGATGTGAGACTGAAAAAGAAAATTTTACAATAAAAATATTTTTTTAGAAAGGGATTTTGTCCAATTACGAATTTTCTATCACAGATCACCAATCAACATGGTCTGCCTCATATAGTCCGCTGAGATCAGCACTTCCAGAGGAAGTTTCCAAAAGACACAGTGCACGCTGAGAGAATCAGATTCTAAAGTGCTCTGAAAACAAATCTGATTCAAGAAAGTCCTGGGGACGTATTATATGCTGAATCCTACTGGTAATAGGATGCATTGAGACTGTATAATTAGAATAACCTTAAAAATGGATACATTTTAAAAAGCATTTAAAATGCAAAACACTGTACTTGAAGGTGTTCTAGTGCTGAAGGCCCACACCGGTGTGTTTCCAGGGGTGGAAGTCGTAATAGGAATATCAGAGACACAGAGTGAACTTGCATCCGTGGAGTTGCTCCTGTAATCTACATTGCAATAACCCTCAGATTCTCTAGAAGAAAGAACTATTTACATATGACGATTTCAAATTCTACTCTCAGGTGCCTACGTGTGCATCTCGAGGAGATGATTAAGCCCAGACCTGCAAAGCCACCAACAGATAATTGTTAGTCCCTTAGTAATTAACGACTTGTGAAACTTGAGTTTAAAGACAGAAACAATGTTTTACACACACACACACACACACACACACACACACACACACACACACACGTGCCCCATCCAAAATAAAGCACTCATATTTTGGATGCATAACACCTTACTCCTGGCAACTCAAAGGTGCTTCTTTGGACCTGCCTCTCCCCCTAGCTCTGCTGAATCATCTGCAGGGCATCTGTGGCCTTCCTACCAGGGACTGGTAACTCCTAGGCTGAGCACCTAAACCATCTGTACCCACACACCTCACTGAGTACATTAAGGTGACTTTACTGATTTAGGAAACTCTTGCCCTGGAAGATGAATTCACAGATACCTTTGTTGTATGTTTTAGGAACCTCACAAAAATCCTTTATTTATCCTAAGAGTAGACTACTCAAACTACCCTTTTTAGAAAAGACATTCACTTCTCAGGCCTACCCAGAGCATCAACAAATGACTGGTTACTTTTCAAGACTGTCTTCAAAATCCTCTTCCTCCCCTAACTATGTGTCCAGCAATCTTAAAATTATTATTCCACAAATGTCCGATCCTAATTAAATCCCTGCATCTGGCCTTAAACCAGACCCCCCCTTCCCCATACCTCCTAAACATATGTCTTTGTTCTTATATTCTGAGAGGCCACTAAGACTGTCAAGTTTGTGCTCTGTCCCCACCGAGGTAAGAAATAAACTTAGAAACTTAAGAAATAAACTTTGCTTTATGAATAGGCTATTTTGGAGCTATTTATGAGGAGCCAACATCCAACAAGGTCATAGAGCTCTTTGAGAATCTGATGAAAGCCATGAGGACAACTCTTCCCAGAAAAATGGACACATTAAATGTGACCTATAATTTTGGGGACTTCATGAGTTCCCTAAAGCCCCTCTGTGGGTCTCACAAAGGTGTGTCACCATGGAATAAGAAGGTTGCACCACTGAGAGGTGAGATTGACACTGTGGTTTGCCCAAGATAGAATCAGAAGAATCCTACTTTCAGGATCAATGGGAACTGCTTGAGTCACCTGGCCCAATTATTACTTCAATTACATGCTGATACATAGTTATTTAACCAAGTTTGAACACCTGCCTTGATGGGGGGACTCCCTACCTCTCTGGGGCAATGGATCGGTTCTGGGGCCATGAGCTGAAATTAGAGCACTGTCTGGCTGACATGCCCCATGTTTACGCTGAGCCTCTGCTTTAAGAAGGCCAATCACTCTTCCTCTCACACACACAGTAAAATAAAAAAATGTGTCTCTTACTCTTAGGGTATGATCCCATGATCCTGAACAAAAAGCAGTCCCATCAGGGGAAACTCGCAGAGTGCTGACTCGGTTTTCATGTCCAAACAGGATGGAGACTCGGGACCCCTTAAGAACATCCCAGACATTGATGGTATAATCGTTGTATCCAGCAAATAGTAGGCGACCTCAAAGTAGGAGGATATGATGGTTATTGAACCAGTTCTTCCCTTTCTGTTTTTCTTTTCATGACTTTCACTCATGCGATCATGCAGTCACTTGCTCGCTCATTCATTCATTCATTCATTCATTCATTCATTCATTCATTCAATCAACAGTGATTTTGGGCCTGCTATGTGCCAGGCATTATGCTTTGCCCTGGGGATTCTGAGAAGAGAGCACGGTTACTGTCCCTTGTGGAGGGTGGTGGTGGGCAGGCAAGTAGACAATAAATGGACACATGGTAGCACCATGTAATAAGGGCTGTATTGGAAATGCTTAGCTGTGTGTACAATGCTATGTGCTCATGGAGGAAGGGGAATCAAGGAGGGCACTACACAGGAAGTAACATGAGTTCGCTCTTGAGGGCTGAGTAGGAGTTTGCCAGGCAGAGAAGGGAGGCAAAAGATGTTGTAGGCAGCAGCAGCATGCATGCCTAAAAGCACAGATTTAGCCTGGGGAGCTGTGTCTGGGGAAACTGAATGTTCCTATCTGTGCTGCCCTAACTCTTACTAGCCGCATCCCCAGCTGTGAGGCACAGGTGGCATGAGCTTCAAGGCATCGAGAAAAGGGCTCTTGCTTCACTCCCCCTACAGCTGGAAAAAGTCCCTTTTCAGGGAAAAAGGGGAGAATGGAAGGCAGAGGAGGAAATGCCTAGTGAATGGCTCTGCAGATGTGAAGTTTCATGCATCGTTGTCTTGAAGAACAGCATTAGGTGGCACAGCCTTCATTTCCTGTAAAATGAATGGAGTGGGGAGGCCGCTTCAGGTGCGGTGAAGTGGGGGTGGGGGCTCGTGGAAGAAAACCAGTGCAAATGCAGATTGCTTAACACATTGGCTCCCAGGAAGTTCAGCTGAGGGAAAGCTTGATGGAAAGCTGGGTTTCATTTATATCCTGTCTTACAGCCCCAGGGAAGCTTCTAAAAGAAAATCTTACCACTGAGGGAGAAGTCCACACTGGATGCTCCAAATATGATACTCTCTTTGGAATAGATGGCAACCTCTCTGTCTGCCCGGAGGTCATAGAGACGACACTGGGGTGACAGAGAAGATAAAGGAACACTTAATTCTGGCTCCAGGTTGGTGAAGAGAGGGCCACAGGGCTAGAGGCAGGTGCCTATGGCTTGTGTAGTTGGAGGATGAGGGAAATACCTCTGGTTTCTTCCTCTAGTATTTTCTTCCAATTCCTATTAATTGGCATGGATCAGTGGAGATTCAAAGAAACAGCAAATACAGAAGATTTGGGAGAGGAATCAAAACCGAAAATGAAACCTCTTTTTTTCTGATAAAGGATACATACTCATAGTAGAAAATTCAGAAAAACTCAGAAATGCCTAAATAAAAATCACCCCAAATCCTAGAGGTATTTACTTACACATCGAGGCTATTTCCTTCAGTCTACTTCCATTTCATGCATATATTTAAATGGAGTGGGTATTTCCTTATCACTTCTATTAACATCAGGTTATGAGCATTTTTCTCATTAATCTTCAAAAAGACATGACTAACATGGTTGCTGAATATTTCTTATGTGGATATATCAGAATCTGTTTAACCATACCCTGTTAAGAGTTTTAATTATGTCTAATTTTTCTCCTTTATAACTAAAATTTGGGGGACCATTCTTAGGTAAATATCTTTATGCATATCTCTGATGTTTTCCTTAGAATAGTTAAGGAATAGAATCCGCAGAATAAAACTGTTTCAAGAAATAGTATGGCCAGATCAAAGAATAGGGATGTTTTGAAAGCTCTTGGATCATATGGCAAAACTGTTTTCCAAAAGAATGGTACCAATGGGCCTAACTCCAAGCTCTTTGACCACATCACCTCCACAATGCAGCATTTCACTGCTAATCTAAATGAGCAGTTATCACTTAAACTTGCATTTATTGGAATATGGGTGGTCTGATGGTCTGAAAATGTTTTTCAGGTGTTGATTTGCCATTTTGGATCTCCCATGTTGTAAAAAGTCTACATTTTATCCCCTTTTTAAAAATTGGGGTGTTTATCTTATTGATTATCCAACTCCATTCATATCTAAAGGATTTCAATTTGGTCATATAGATGGCAAAAATTTTTCATAGATGTATGCCTTTATATTTTGTTATACATTTTTTGACATATGGAAGTTTTACATTTTCATTTTCATTTTTAAAAAAGATCTTATTAATTCAGTTTATTTGTCTTCCCTCCGTCAAATCCTGAGCCAACCACTTTCCCCAGGCTGCCTATAGAGGTACAGCAAAAGGAACATGTAGGGCAGATGAGATATGGGAGAAATAAGTTCCAAAAGTATTAATTATACTGTATGCGGTCTGTAACCATGGTTTCCACTGAGTACACCCCTCATTCCTGAGATTTGGCAGCTCGGGGATAAGAAAGTGATCATCTGAACACTTAACAGTTAGAAAAACCCAAGTGTCTAAAAATTGACTAGTTAAGTACATAACAGCATTTCCATAACATGAAATACTATTCAATCACTAAGAAAATACAATGTAGATTGGCTACATTGGCATAGGAAAATGTTCACAATCAATTGCTAAGTGACAAAAGCAAATTATAAAGCATTTTGTTTAAAAATTAAAAAGACACAAAGGAATTCACCCAACTGTGATTTTCTTGGGTTGGGAGGTTAAGGTATTTTAATCCCCTACCATTTGCCTAAATGAATTCACTTTATTACTATAATAAAAAAAAACATTAATTTTGAAAAATAAAATTAGATCATTGCATATCTCTTTTTTTTAAAAAAATTATTTATTTTAGAGAGAGAGAGAGAGAGCACACATGCAAAAGAGTACAAATGGGGGAAGAGGGAGTAGCAGGCACAGTGCTGAGCCAGGAGCCTCAAACCCAGGATCCCAGGATCCCAGGATCCAGGATCATGACCTGAGCCGAAGGCAGATGCTTAACTGATTGAGCCACCCAGGCACCCCTGCTTCTCTCTTGGAATAGGATAAGCTGTCATAACATAGAAACATACCGTAGCATCATCTGATCCTGAAGCAAAGGCATCTCCACTTGGGTAGTACCTGCAGAGAGAAAGTTTGGATAGAAAGAGCCTTATTTAGAGTGGTGATTCTCAATCCTGGGTGCCTATCAGAATCATCTGGAAATCACCTGGGAAGGCTTGTCCCATGCCAGGCCTGTGGAATCTGAATCTGAATCTCTACTTCTAAGGACATAAGGACCACTCTTCATAGAGGCCAGAAAGGGAGGCTCATCTGGCTGGCCCACTGGCCTCTAGTTTTCTCCCCTTTTAAGTAGGGGCCTTGCAGAGCGTTGGTGAGGAGTAACTGAGATGATGTGTGTATCTGCACCAGGCACTGAACACAGAGCAGGCGGTCTGTAACCATGGTTTCCACTGAGTACACCCCTCATTCCTGAGATTTGGCAGCTCGGGGATAAGAAAGTGATCATCTGAACAGATACTGGAACCTTATGTACAGAGCCTCTGCACTGACCACTGCCTGCCTCCACGTGATACCTCTGGTGAGGGACTTTACCTTGCCCAGCCTCAGTTTCTGCATTTGAAAAGCAAGGATGCTCATGCATTTTCCCTGTTGTAAAGACCGAATCATATAGGCAAAGACCTAGGCATGGTGCCAAATGAAAAGCATTCAACAACTAATGCTTATTACTGTTCATTGTCTTCTCGGGAAGACATTGTCTTCTCCTTTTCCTGGGGAAAGGGAAGTCAACACTGAGACCTAGTGGATGTTAGAGGAAGTGGGGTCAGGGTAGGGGCAACAGCATGAGTGAGAGAATGGTGCATTTTAAAACTATATTCTGTGAATATATAGGGGTTTAGTTTATTTTTGTGGCTTTATATTCTGTCCTGCATTGTACCGCCTTCATTTATTATCTGTATTAATTTCCTTTGATTTTCTAGGTAATTACTGCACATTTGCCAAAAGTAATAGTCTTTTCCCTTTTTCTCTATCCTACAATTGAGGGCAAGGACCTAGAAAGTTCTTACTAACATAACATTTCTGTTGTTAATGTAAATAAGAACTGTTCTCTTGTTCTTCCTTTTAAGGGGAACAGGTCTAGTGTCTTTCCCATTAAGTATAATGAAACTTCTTAGATGATTCTATTTCAAATACTATCTTGACAGTGCCATCTTCCAAATTTACATGTCGAGTCCTTGCTTCTCTCTTGGATCCAGTGCATACATCCTGCTACCTACTCAACATCTCCACTTGGTTGTATGATAAGCATCTTTTTTTTTTTTTGTATGATAAGCATCTTAAATGTAACTGTCCCAAAGCAGAGCTCCAGAACCATGTGCAATAACCACATCCTACCTGTACTTCTTCCAGTCTTCCCTGCCCTAGTAAATGGATCACTGCTTACTGCCCCTTATGAATGGTTTGGGTTCCCAAGCTCAAGGTCCTTCTCTTGTAATGCAAACTCTGGCCTGTGCAGGTGTCATTTGGTCCTCTCTATTTCACCCTGTGGATTTGGGGTTCTGGCAACGAGCACAAAAACGCCAATACCCTGGCTATTGCCACTGCTGGGAGTAATAAACTGTCCTTCATCTCAAACCCCGGAGTTTTGTGTCTTCTACTAGCATCCATGAAACTGTGGCAGCCTAACTTGATAGCTTGCAGCTAGGGTAAAATCTCAGAAATGTCACATTCTGGACATTTCTGTCTCCACAATGTCTTCCTTAGTTCCAGCTACCATCACCTCTTTCTTGAACTCACACAACTTTCTAATTGGTCATCACACTTCCATTCTTTCTTCCCTACAGTCTATTCTCCAAACAGTAGCCAGAGTGATCTTTTAAAGGCAAAGCAGAGACCACGTCAGCCACCCCCCAAACTGGCCTTTGGTTAGGTCCTTCCACATCTCATTTTAACCCAGTTATGTGCAAGCCTGTCTCTTTCAAACATCACTTTCTCAGAGAGGCCTTCCCAGACCATTCTAAGCAATAACCCATCCCATCCCATCTGCCTGTTTTACTTCTCTCCTAGCACTTAGCACCACCTTAAATTAAATTGTACATTTATTTATTTGTATTTTGTCTTATCTCCTGCAAGAAAGTAAGAGACCTTCTCTATCTTGTTCACAAGTTCCTGGAACAATGTCTAGCACATAAGTCTCAATATGTATTTACTGAATAAATGAATGAGAAATACTGACTCTGTTTAGAGAAGTTAATATCAATTGCTCTGAGTGGCATGAAATTAAATATCTCCAAGAGATCTGGAGCACCGTTCAGGGCCACCACAAATCAGCCTTTCTTGCTGGGGAGACCTCTCTCAGCCGAGTAAAAGGAGTCTGGATGTGGGTTCTGGGCTGAGCATTACCCCACACCAGGGATCACCAGCAGAATGGAGAATTTACATGAATATTCTACTCACTGACCGGACACTGTTGATGTCAGATTCGTGTGTTTCAAAGGCCTGCACGCACTGGCCGGAGCGCATGTCCCATACCATGGCTTTCTTGTCACATCCCTACAAATGCAAAGTTACCCAGAGTTATGGCCACTGCAAGGCCTGTCTACGGACAAGCACGAGTTCTCATTATGTAACAGAGCTGTTTACCTCCCATTGGCCAAAAAGATGCATTTCTGAGACTAGCTTCACCTAAGGCTGCTTTCCTCAACGGATAAGCCCTGAGAAGATGAGACTATGTCTTGGGGTGTGGGGGAGCAAGGGAGGGCACCCAGCTTTCCCCTTCAGCATGTTTTCTTCTTTTGCACCTTTCCAAGGGGTGCAAAACCCTCCAAGGACTCCTTGCTTTCCTCCTGGGCACTTTTCTCTTTGTTCTATCCTTCCCTTTCTCCCTTTTCCTTATCTCTGCCTCCCTAAGCCCAGGGGGAAGGGCAGGCAGACAATGGGTGCACGGTGGGACCACCCTGCTTTGTCTCAGGTGTATGGGACAGCCCTGAGCAAAGGTAGAGCACCAGGGGCCCTCTGCTGCATGCTGGCTGGGCGTCATGACCTCGCCAGCAGTTAGCTGGGTGTCCTAACAAGTCACCGTCCTGGGCTTCTGCCTCACTACCTATAAACCCTCTCTAGGTTGCCGACATGACCCAGAGAATCATAAACATGAGGTTTTCACATTATACCATCATGGTTCTAGGAGCATATGACAAGTTCCTGCAGAGCAATCCTGTTATCCAGCTTGGGTAGGATAATGCAGACTCACTAAACAGAAGTAATGGCTTAAAATTGGTGTTCAAGCTGCTGGTTTCAGCTGCAAAGAGCGGGATGAAGTACCATAACTGACTTTTCAGAAGTCCCCGCTGTGGGGGTTCAGCACTCTGATTATCTTTAATGAGGATGTGGACAAAGCAATCAGGAGTGTCTTTAAATCTTTTAAGGACACTAAATCAAACGGAGGTCAGTGCTCTGAAAGACACAATAGAATCTACAATGATATCAACAATTTGAAAAGACAGTGCAGTTGAGGAGGGATAAATACACTTATTCAAAGGCACGGAAATGAAACATATGCAGATGGGGCCAAATACCCAAGAAGAAAATGGGGTTCCTGCTGATTAAAGGCCACACAGCCCTCACCTGATGCTCAGCTCTAAGACCTAGGCAGCTTGGAGCAAAGGGCCCTTCTGTCCTCCAGCTGCAAATGCCACACAATGGTCTGTCCGCATGTCCTCTCTCACCTCCCTCCTGACTAAAGTGACAGAGGACCTGAGCCAGGTCAGCTGGGTCAGTTCCCCATTCTTATTTCTGGTTGTCCACAGACATACTGGCCTCTGACATCTGCGTAACATATTGTCAACTCTCCCACCTAGTATACTCCACGTCATATCCTGGGGGAGTGGGAGTACTGTTTTGCATCACGCCCAATTTACAGATGAGGAAATTTAGTCAAGTAGTAAAGCTGGGACTCAGGCATCCTGATGGAGTGTTCCTCTGTGCCACCGTGGCCTTCAAATGTTCTCTGCTCTCCGTGTCCTGGGGTAGGAGGGTGACGGTGAGTGGCAGGGGCAGGGCAGGGTGGGACAGGGTCCCACAAGCCCCATGCCCGGATCACACCACAATGCTGCCTCACTTCGGCAGCCATCTGACTGGCTTGGTACTCTTGTGGCTCGTCTCCAGTGATTTCAGATGCTGACTCTGCTATTTGCTTGAGGAATAACCTTTTAAAATGTGGTAGATATGCACCTCAAGTCACAGCATTCACATGAGAACATTCCAGATCCCAGTGTAGACTGGATGTCAGCAGCAGAACAGGAGAACCCTCAGAGCCCTGCACTGTAACCACCCACTAAGCACTGGCATTGCCGTGGGTGTGATAGTGAGTGGAGGACAAATCCTTCTAGAGAAATGTCTGATCCACCCCCTAAATTTGACAAGAACTGCCAACATAATCCTCCCACAGAGACAAAGGGCCCCTAGGGATTTCCCTTGGGTCTTTACCCCAGATACGAAGGTGTTGCCCGTTTCTGAGGGGGCCAGGTCCAAGCACAGGACGTCAGCCCCGTGCCCGTGAAAGCTCTGCAGCAGTTGTCCGCTCTCCACGTCCCACAGGGCGCATGTCCCGTCGCCGCTCGCTGTCAGGATCTGTCCACAGAAAAGGACAGCAAGAGCGTTGTCATTATGACCTCTGTTGGGGGAAGTCACTCTGATGCTGAAGTTTGAAGGGGGAAAAGGAGGCTCTTGGAACACACACACAGACACATGCTTTGCTAAATCTGGATCCAAGCACAGAAATATTCTCCTGTACTAAGAAAAAAAGTTCATTTACGACACCCTCACTGTCCTCGAGATGTGTGTTTATGTGCCTGTCCTCCTCCAGAGTATGAAATCGAGAAGGCCTCTGTGCTGTCTCCGCAGAGCTCTGCGCCTGCCTGGCATGGAGGAAGTACTCTGTGAACGTTTGTTGGACAGAACTTGCTCAGCTCCCATGAGCAGGCCAGACACTTCTAGTGCTTCTCAGCTCTCAATATGCTCCCCAGCCACCGGGCTGCTTGCTAATATTGCATCTGGGGTGGGGCCCGAGTCCCCACAGCTCTCACTAACCCTCAGCTGATGGCAGTGCCAATCATGGGACTCTGCCTGGGGCAGCACTGGACCCCGTCAGGCAGCATTTTGTTAGACATGCGCTCCGGTGGTTGCTTCTCCTAGGAGCAGGGGAGTGCCCTAGATGGTCCTAGGGCCACCGAGATTCAACAAGCATTTGCAGTGTGCTGATGACATCCAGGTGCTCTGCTAATAGGCATTCGTTAGCGTTTGCACAAAGATTGTGCCTTGGTCTCTGCTGTCTTGATACTGACCTAATTCCGAGACCAGGCACACTTTCCTGGTGCTCTGCGAGGCAACACGAGACCGAGTGAAAACAATCTAGCGGCTTGCTTCAGGACATACCTGCTCCTGCAAGGGAAGACTGGGAACCCAAATGAAAGAACGTAACCAGGACTATTAGCTTGCTCATCCAGACTCACTTCAGGACCTCCACCTAACGGGGCTCACCAATCAAAAGCTAGTGATGTCGTTGCCAGTTTCCTGCCTGAGAGACACACCTTAACATCACCCAGCCTCGACCCCCCACCCCTCCAAGTGTTCTTCCTCGATTTCTTCATTTTGAGGTGCTGTGGAGATCGTCAAGTTGGGGTTCTCCCTGACTGCAGTAGGTCTAAGAAAGTTGGCACTGACGGATAGCACGTTTTCCCGAGGATCTCAGCAGACAAGATCACGATAGAGTGAGAAGTGCTAAGATCCAGGCAGGCCCGTGGGATGGACAGCAAGCCCACTCTGGCAACATCCAGGCCGGTCTCCAAGGATGCATGAGAGCTGGCCAGGTGAAGGCCTGCACAAAACGAGAGGTCGGAGGACTCTGACCCGCGGGCAAGATGGAGCTGTGGGAAGCTTCTAAGCCAGAAGATAAGATCAAAGGCAGGTTTTAGGAAAATGTATCTCAGGTCAGTGCAGCCAGCCCTCAAACAGCTTCTGCAAACTTCCAAGTACAAGGGCCAGCCATACAGTGAGAGGAAGCCTGCAGTGCCTGGGGAGAGGCTCAGCGGGTGGAGTTAGGGTTTTAATTTTTGCCACAGCCTCACAGTGTGTGAGGCTTGGGCTCAGGCTGAGCATAGCTTCGTGGGGCTGAGGGAAAGGCAGAGGAGGTGCAGGGCTCCTAGCCTCTCAGACCCAGCTGGCGGTACTGCAGAGCCTGGGGTGCTGATGGCACAGCCTCCCTGCACCCCCACCTTCCTGCTGCTCACAGGGCCTGGATGAGGTGATAAGACTACAGGAAGAGGCTCTTGTAGGGTCAGTGCCACATAGAGAGCCCTCTGTGAGTGGAGATTACCAATGGCTGAGGAGAGGAAATGAGCACCAGGCTTAAGGACTGCTAGCATTCAGCGCACCCACTGACTGCACTGCGCCTCCAAATCCCTCCTGCTGGTGGTGGTTTTCTTCTTTTTTTTTTTTTTTTAATATTTTATTTATTTATTCATGAGAGACAGAGAGAGAGAGAGAGAGAGAGAGAGAGAGAGAGAGAGAGAGAGAGGGGCAGAGACACAGGCAGAGGGAGAAGCAGGCTCCATGCAAGGAGCCCAACTTGGGACTCGATCCCAGGACCCCAGGATCACGCCCCGAGCCGAAGGCAAGCGCTAAACTGCTGAGCCACCCAGGGATCCCTGGTTTTCTCTTCTCTCCTTCCTTCCTGTTCTCTTCCCTTGTCTCTTACAGGTACTTACAAAGAATCTTTTTTTCTATGCAGGAGAGAAACACAACTCAGGAAGAGGAATCTACTCTCACCCTGACCTGGTGCCTCCTGCCTGCCAGCAGTCTGGGGAGGCCTAGAATCTCCTTGCAGCTAGAAGAAGCCACTTTGGAGCTCCTCCCTGAAGCAAGAGCTAGATGAGTTCCAGAGAGCTTAGGCTTCTTGGGTGTGGCCCCCAAGACCCTTCTCAAAGCTCCCACTCCGGAGCAGCTCTCAAATTTGAGGAATCTCCAAGGCTGCAAAGCTCCTGTTTTGTGGGACTCCCTCAAACCTTGGCCTGGGTACACCCAGGCTTATAAAAGCAGCTTATGAAAACACAAGACTTAGACTGGGTCTTAATTTGGGTACTTATATTTTATAATATACTGTAATTCCTTTTACTCTCTCCTGGCCCACACCCACTCCTGCCCTAACACTTGCAGAGAGCCAATAATCTCCAGTCTTTTTTGGGACATCCAAACAATCTGCTTTAAATGATTACCTCAGCTTAGCTCTTTAATTTGCAAATTTTCCATACCATATTCTTCAAAGAAATGAAGGGTTTTTAAAAGTTATAAGTAAATAGTAAAGAAATATTTTTAAAAACTTAATATTTTTGTGATCTTCATTACAAGTAAAAATTGAGTTTAAAAACCAAATGCTCATCACGATAAATGCACTAAACAGAACTTCTAACACGTTGTCAGTCATTTACTCAGAATGTAGAGAATTTGTAGGTTATAGGGCCCCTGGGTGGCTCAGTTGGGTAAGCTCAGGTCATGATCCCAGGGTTCTGGGATTGAGCTCTGCATTGGGCTCCCTGCTCAGTGGAGAGTATGCTCCTCCCTCTCCCTCACCCCTACTTGTAGTCTCTCACTCTCCCATATAAATAAAATCTTAAAAAAAAAAAAATTTGGGATCCCTGCGTGGCGCAGCGGTTTAGCGCCTGCCTTTGGCCCAGGGCGCGATCCTGGAGACCCAGGATCGAATCCCACAATCCCACGTTGGGCTCCCGGTACATGGAACCTGCTTCTCCCTCTGCCTTTGTCTCTGCCTCTCTCTCTCTGTGACTATCATAAAAACAAAACAAAAACAAAAACGAAACAAAAAAAACAATGGTATATATATCTAAAAAAAAAAAAAAATTTGTAGGCCTAACATTGTAATCTTACGACAGCCTCTTGACTTTTTCTTTTTCCATCCTTGATTATCAAAATGGAAGGAAACTTAAGATTCATTAAGGTACCCAAACCAGGCCATGCATCTGAATCACCCAGGAAGCTATGATTATTAATAATAATAAAGTAAAAAAATAAATAAAGTAATCAGGGATCCCTGAGTGGCTCAGCAGTTTAGCGCCTGCCTTCAGCCCAGGGCATGATCCTGGAGTCCCGGGATCGAGTCCCACGTTGGGCTCCCTGCATGGAGCCTGTTTCTCCCTCTGCCTGTGTCTTTGCGTCTCTCATGAATAAATAAAATCTTTAAAATAATAATAATAATGAAGTAATCAAACCTAACATTTATTGATATTTACCAGGGGCTATCCTAAGCATTTTACACAAATCATCCCATTCAATCCTCAGAATACCTTATGAGAGAAGAATTTGCTACCATTGTCTCTTGAAAGTGAGAAACAGGAAACGGAATAAGGGCAACCCTCTCGGGTCCCCGCCCTCTTCGAGAGCTTTGTGCTCTATCACTTGATGAACTTTACTATTGCTCAATAAACTTTGCTGTGCCGCCTACCAAAACAAAACGAAAAAACAAAACAAAAAACCCCAAAACCAAGAATAAAAAAACAGAATAAAATCTTGTTTAGGGGACACCTGGGTGGCTCAGCAGTTGAGCACCTATCTGCCTTCAGCTCAGGGAGTGATCCTGGAGACCCGGGATCGAGTCCTATATCGAGCTCCCCCCAGGGAGCCTGCTTCTCCCTCTGCCTGTGTCTCATGAATAAATAAATAAAGAAAATCTTTTAAAAACCCAACTTTGTTCAGGACTGAGCCGCTAGAACACAGTGAAGCCGGGATTTCATCCCAGCTGCCTGACCCTGAGCCAAGACCTTCACCCTGCTCTGTCTTCCAGGGTGCATCCGCACGGTGGTAGCCAGCAGGGCCACCTCTACCCTGGGCTAGCTCCTGCTTTGCAGGAAAGCACTTTCTAGCTTACAGGTGCCCTTTTGATCTCCACCTCCAGCACCTGTGGTAACACAGGGTGAGGGTGATGCGACTCCACCAGAGGGACTTTAGATATCTGAAGACTCATTGTTCTTGCATCCCTCTGAGCCTTCCTTCATCCAGGCTAAATGTTCTGTGTTACTTTGGCTGCTCCTGGGACCCAAAGACACCTGGTTCTGGCCACTGCAGCCAGCCCAGCCACAGTGCTCTCTACCGTCCAGGTCTATGAGAATCCTGGTCGCAAACAACAGGTGCAAACACTGCACACCGAGTCCGAACACCCTTCTGCTCAGCAATTAAACAGCCAGTCACCTGGTCTCCCTGCCACGAGACTCGCCTCCCCTTCTGACCTCAGCCAGCTGAAACCAGAGTGGGCCATGGAAGGCTTTAATCTGACTCAGATACTCTCCTTAAAAGAAACCCAAATCTGACCCAGCTCCTGCAATGGTTCCCTGTCCATCTCGAGGGTCAGGCCGACTCAGGGGCCCCTTTGATCTGGCCCTGCCCACCTCTCAGGCTGCCTGTCTCCCACTGGGCTGCCCTCACACTTCACTGGCAACACCCCCTTTCTCCAAGGCTTGCCATTTCAGCAAGTTTGCCACCACCCCTCCCGTTCTGAACTTTCAGCTTCCCCCGCTGTTAATCACAGATGGTTTCCATGAAGGTCCTGAGAACAGAGACTGAGTGTGAGCGAGTCCACCTCCAGAACCGGCGGTATCTGGCAATGTGGGTGGTGGGCACCTACGAAGATTTGCTAAATAGATATGAATGAATAAACTAAGGATCCTTTTATGACTTGTTAAAAAACTTAGTCAAAGTGTTAAAATTCTACTGTTTTCACCTTGCAGTTTATTCGAAGTAGGGAACAGATTTACTATTGAAAGCTTTTTCTTTTGGCATTGTTAAAACAGGAGTATAAAGTAAGTACAATGAGGTGTATAAAGTGCACAACTCTGGAGCTCAGCAGCTCATTCAAGTTTTACACATTTAAGCATGTTGCAGCCACTGCTCAGACTGAAAGATAGGCATCTCCACCCCCTTAGAAGGTTCTCTGTTCCACTCCCATAACCACCAAGTAAATTAGAGGAGGATGTTGAATGTGGTATGCAGTTTATCTCAGCTCTCTCTTATTAATAGCCCTGACTTTTCCCATTTTTGACTTATTAAAAATAATAATAACCAATGAGAAACAACGGGAGCTCCCTCTTAGAGCCAGCTGCTAGAGCACACCTCTCCTGTTAAGAAAGACACTTACACTGCACAAAGTAGACCTTAAAATAAAGACTGTAACAAAAGATAAAGCAGGGCACTACATAATGACAAAGAGAAAACTCCAACAAGAAGATATAACGATTGTAAACACCTATGCACCTAACATAGAGCACCTAAATGGATAAAGCAACTACCAACAGACACAAAGGGAGAAATCGACAGTTATACAATAATAATAATAATATGGGACTTTAACACTCCACTTACATCAGTGGATGGATCATCCAGACAGAAAATGAACAAGGAGATGGTGGCTTTGAGGGACACATTGGACCAGATGAGCCTAACATACATTAGAATATTCCATCCAAAAACAGCGGAATACACATTGTTTTCAAGTGCACAAAGAACATTCTCCAGAATAGATCACAGGTTAGGCTACAAAACAAGTCTCAATAAATTAAAAAAAAAAAACTGAAATCATATCATTCATCTTTTCCAAGTACAACAGTTGAGCACAATCACAAGAAAACATCTGGAAAGAACACAAATCAATGGAAGCTAAATAACAGACCACTAAATAATGGGTGGGTCAACCATGAAATCAGAGAGGAAATAGAATATACATGGATACAAATGAAAACAAAAACACAACAGCCCAAAATTGTTACGATATAGCAAAAACTGTCCTAAGAAGGAAAATTATAGCAATACAGGTGTACCTCAAGAAGCAAGAATATCTTGAATAAACAACCTAACCTTACACCTAAAGGAGCTAGGAAAAGAACAAAAGCCAAAGCCAGTAGAAGAGAGGAAATAACAAGATTAAAGAAATCAGGACACCAGGGTAGCTCAGTGGTTGAGAGTCTGCCTTCAGTTGGGGGCGTGATCCCAGAGTTCCGGGATCGAGTTCCATATCGAGTCCCACATCGGGTTCTATCTACATAGGGAGCCTGCTTCTCCCTCTGCCTATGTCTCTGCCTCTCTCTCTCTCTCTCTCATAAATAAATAAATAAATACATAAATACATAAATACATAAATACATAAATACATAAATAAAATTCTTAAAAAAAAAGAAGAAGAAATAAGTGACACAGAGACTAAAAAAACAATAGAACAGGTTGATGAAACCAGGAGCTGGTTCTTTGAAAAGATCAACGAAATTGATAAACCTTTAGCCAGACTCATCAAAAAAAGAAGAAAGAGAACTCTAAATAATAATCAGAAATAAAGAAGAAGAAATAAAGCTTACACTAGAGAAACACAAAGGATTATAAGGGATATTATGAAAAATTATATACCAACAAATTCGGTAATCTAGAAGAAACAGATAAATTCCTAGAAACACATCCCTTTCCAAAACAGAATCAAGAAGAAATAGAAAATTTGAATAGACTGGTTACTAGCAATGAAATTGAATCACTAATTAAAAAAAAAAAAACTCCCAAAAAACAAAATTCCAGGACCAGATGACTTCACAGATGAATTCTACCAAATATTTAGAGAAGAGTTAATACCTATTCAATTAAACCGTTCCAAAACCTAGGAAAGCTCCCAAATTCATTCTACAAAACTTGGGTTATCCTGATACCAAAACCAGATTAAGACAGACAGACACACACACACACAAAAGAATACTACAGGTCAATATCTCCGATGAACGTAGATGCAAAAAATCCTCAACAAAATATTAGCAAACTGAATTCAACAACACACTAAAAAATCATTCACCATGATGAAATAGGATTTATTCCAGAATGCAGGGTGGTTCAATATTCACAAACCAATCAACATGATACCTCACATAACAAGAGAAAAGATAAAAACCATTTGATCATCTCAGTAGATGCAGAAAAAGCATTTGGCAAGATTCAACATCTATTCATGATAAAAAACTCTCAATGAAGCAGGTTTAGAAAGAACATACCTCAACATAAGGCCATCTATAAAAAGCCACAGCTAACATCATATTCAATGGGGACAAACTGAGAGCTTTTCCTCTAAGATCAGGAACAAGACAAGGATGCCCACTCTCACCACTTTTACTCAACATAGTACTGGAAGTTCTACCCACAACAATCAGACAAGAAAAAGAAAGAAAAGGCATCTAATTTGGTAAGGAAGAAGGTAAGTTGTCACTATTTACAGATGACATGAGAGCATATATAGAAAACCCTAAAGATTCCAGCAAAGAAACTACTAGAACTGATAAATGTATTCAGTGAAGTTGCAGGATATAAAATTAATACATAGAAATATGTTGCATTTCTATACACTAATAATGAAGCAGCAGAAAAGAAATTAAGAAAATAAGCCCATGGACAACTTGTACCAAAAAGAAGAAAATACTTAAGAATATACTTAACCAAGGAGGTGATAGATCTATACTCTGAAAACTGTAAAACATCAATGAAAGAAACTGAAGACAACACAAATGGGAAGATATTCCATACTCCAGAACCAATATTGCCAAAATGTCAATAGCCAAAGGACTTTACAGATTTAATCCAATCCCTATTAAAATACTAACAATATTAAAAAATACCAACAATATTTTTCATAGAACTAGAACAAACAATCCTAAAACTTGTATGGAACCACAAAAGACCCCACAAATTAGCCAGAGCAATCTTGAGAAAGAACAAAACTGAAACCCCAGATTTCAAAATACACTGCAAAGCTGTAGCAATCACAGAATTATGGTACTAGCACAAAAACAGACACATAGCTCAATGGAACAGAAGAGATTCCAGAAATAAATCCACGCTTTTACAGTCAATAGTAAAGTAGGCAAGAATATACAATGGAAAAAAGACAGTCTCTTCAACAAATGATGTTGGGAAAACTGGACAGGTACATGCAAAAGAACGAAACTGAACTACCATACACAAAAAATAAATTCAAAATGAATTAAAGACCTAACCATGAGAGCTGAAACCATAAAATTCCTCGAAGAAAACAGAGGCAGTCATTTCTTTGACATTGGCCATATAAACATTTTTCTAAATATGTCTCTTTGACCAAGGGAAACAAAAGCAAAATTAAACTATTGGGATTATACCAAAATAAAAGACTTTTGCACAGTGAAGAAAACTATGAATAAAACAGGAAGATCACCTATTGAATGGGAAAAGATTTTGCAAATGACATATTTGATAAGGGGTTAATATCCAAAATAAAGAAAGAGCTTACACAACTCAATACCAAAAAAAGCAAATGATCCAATTTAAAAATGCCAGAGGACTTGAATATACATTTTTCCAAGGAAGACATATAGATGGCCAAAAGACGCGTGAAAAGATGTTCAACATCACTCATTGTCAGGAGAATGCAAATGAAAACTACAATGAGCTATTACCTCAACCTGTCAGAAAGGCTAGTATCAAAACACAAGAAATAACAAGTGTTGGCCAGGATGTAGAAAAAAAGGACCCTCTTGTATTATTGGTAGGAATGCAAATTAGTGCAGCCACAGTGGAAAAGAATATGGAGGTTCCTCACCAGTAATTCCACTACTGGGTATTTTACCCAAAGGATATAAAAACACTAATTAAGAAAGATGTATGCACCCCTATGTTTGTTGCAACATTATTTATCATAGCCAAATTATGGAAGCAACCCCGGTGCCCATCCATAGATCAATGGACAAAGATGTGGTATATATATATAGATACACACACACACACACACACACACACACACACTTACACACTGGAATATTATTCAGTCATAAAAAAGAATGAGATCTTGCCATTTGCAAAAACATAGATGGAGCTAGAGATTATAATGGTAAGTGAAATAAGTCAGAGAAAGACAAATACCATATGATTTCACTCACATATGGAATTTAAGAAACAGAAAAAAGAAGAGACAAGCCAAAAAAGACTCTTTATTGATGATTTTTTTTACCCCATGCCCCCACCCTTCAGCAACCCCCAGTTTGTTTCCTATGATTGTCTCTTATGATTTGTCTCCCTCTCTGATTTCATCTTACTTTTCCCTCCCTTCCCCTATGACCCTCTGCTTGGTTTTAAATTCCACATGTGAATGAGATCATATAATTGTCTTTCTCTGACTGATTTATTTCACTTAGCAAAATATCCTCCAGTTCCATCCACATTGTTGCAAATGGCAAGATTTCATTTTTTTGATTGCTGAGTAGTATTCCATTGTGTATATATGTATATACACACACATATATATATACATATATATATATGTATATATACCACATAAATACACACATATATATATACCACATCTTCTTTATCCATTCATCTGTCGATGGACATCTGGGCTCTTCCCATAGTTTGGCTATTGTGGACATTGCTGCTATAAACTATGGGGTGCAGGTGCCCCTTCAGATCACTCCATTTGTATCTTTGGGGTAAATACCTAGTGATAGGTGAAATAGATAAAGGGGATTAAGAGCACATTTATCAAGATGAGCAGTGAGAAATGCATAGAACTGTTGAATCACTATACTGTGCATGTGAAGCTAATATAACACTATATGTTAACTATGCTTGAATAAGATATAATAACAACAACAATAATAATAATAAACAGGGACACTGGAAAGCTTCCTCTCCCTGCTACCCCTCTCCTTAGTTCTCTGTCACTTCCCTTGCTCTCTGGCAGGCTGACCCACCACATGACCTCTTAACGTACCTGCATGTCTGAGTTGGTGAAGCTGCAGGCCGACAAGTAGTTGGTGTGCATCGCGACAGACTTCTTTTTGGCAGCCATGTTTTCATTTTTGTCAAACGTCAGTGGATACACAGAACACTTATTATCCAAGCCACTAGCATGGGAAGAAAAAAGTGTCAAATGCTAATTTAAGAGAACGGAATACATGTATACTTTCTCATTCATGTAATCTTTTCAGAATGTTTTCCCTTGGCTGCATCATATATTATAAGCTTTCCTCCAACTTTGAAGATTTTAAATGTATTGTAAAACTGAAAGAAAAAATAGTACAATGAGCACCCAGATACCTTAATCTATATTCACTAACTTAGCATTTTGTCATATTTGTGGCAGCAAATTCTGAACCCATTTGAAGGTAATGCAGACATGACATGTTACATTTAAGTACTTTAATTCACAAATTTACCTCTTCTAAAAAAAAAGAACACTCTCCTAGGTAGCCACTGGATTATCACATCTGAAAAAACTAACACAAATTTCATAACAGGAGGTAATAAGCCATCCATATTCAATCTTCCCCATTGTCCTGGGAGCCAGGGCCCAATCAAGGTTCACACGTTGCATTCAGCTTTTATAGCAGCTGCCACTTCTTCTTTTTTTAAGGTTTTACTTATTTGAGAGAGAAAGAGACAGCATGAGTGAGGTGGAGGGGCAGAGGGAGAGGGAAAAGCAGGGACCTTTTTGAGCAAGGTGCCCGACTTGGGGGTCCATCTCAGGACTCTGGAATTATGATCCAAGCTGAAGGCAGACACTTAATCAACTGAGCCACCCAGGCGCCCCTGCTCAATTTAGTTTTTGATGCTCTTTTCTCATCCACTGGACCCCATATTTTATTTTATTTTATTATTTTATTTTATTTTATTTTATTTATTTTATTTTATTTTATTTTATTTTATTTTATTTTATTATTTTATTTTATTTTATTTTATTTTATTTTATTTTATTTTTTTTAAATTTATTTATTCATGATAGTCACACGGAGAGAGAGAGAGAGGCAGAGACACAGGCAGAGGGAGAAGCAGGCTCCAAGCACCGGGAGCCCGATGTGTGGACCCCATATTTTAAATGTTTGTTGATATTTCACCAATATTTACACCCAGAGCTCCCTCTGCTTTTGTTTCCTAACAAGCTGTGAGGCAGTCATTGCAGGCACTGACCATCTATCACATGCCGGGGCCAGGAGACAGATATGAGTGAGATGAAGGCACAGCCATTCCTCCTCCCTGAGCTCTCACTCTGCACCATGCTGTTACCAACAACCTGTCTACCTGGGCCCTATCAAATTATTCTCTTCCCTGCTGGTCCCCTGCCCTCATGAAAATTTTCCCACTGGGTTCAAGCAAGAAATAACTGACAGAACCATTTTCCAAACTACTGTTAAAGACATTGTTCACGGGGTGTCTGGAGGGTTCAGTCAGTTAAGTGGCTGACTCTTGATTTCCACTCCGATCGTGATCTCAGGTTCAGGAGATGGATCCTTGCATCAGGCTCTGTGATCAGTGGGGAGTCTGCTTGAGGTTCTCTCCCTCTGCCCCTACCCCCCTTGCTTTCTCTAAAAAAATAAATATAAAACAATAAAGACATTGGTCACTATGTTATATATCCATTGCGTATTGCAGAAGGATCTACCCAATATATTCTTTTTGTAATATAGGATCAGATAGCTGATATCTCAGTATCAAATATTGAGAAATTATGTAACTCCTCCAACTCTATGCATGTGCTACCATTAATGCCCAGTTAGAAACATATTATCCCAGAGTATTTAAAAATGTATTTACTATTTCTAATGAGTAAGGGCTCTTTCTTTCAAGGAGAAAAAAAATCTCTTATGCATTGGGGCAAAATAATCATCTTCATGGCTCTTTTTTTTTTTTTTTTTTTTTTTTTTACTGATTTCTCCTGACCCCCAGGCCAAAGACACGAAGCCATCATTTATAGCTAAGGAGCATTAAGCTAGACTTGAGGAGATGGATCTCATTCAAGTATAAACTATAAATAAAATCTAAAGCTTGTCAAAAAAAAAAAAAAAAGAAAAGCTGTCCTCTCATAGGAGAGGTCAGCTTTTATCCTTGGCTGCTGGGAGGTCATCCCTGAGCCCCTGGAATGGCCTGCCTGCCCGGAGAACAGCTTTGGCTAATAGACAATCTAACAGTGTGATTTTTGGTGGGGGCTTCAGGACATGCATGGTGAGTTCTGACCTCCTCAGATGAACAAGAAACTAAAGATATTTGCCTAAACCTCGAGGACATACTGGAGACTGACGGCCAGCCACATAGGCAGTATGTGATTGAGGCCCAGTAAAAACTCTTGCCACCAAAGACTCAGGCGAGTTTCCCTGGCTGATAATACTCCGTGTACCATCATGCGTAGTGGGCAGGAGGTAATGCCGTCCGTGACTCCACAGGGAGGGGACAATGGGAAGCTCTAGGTTTAGACCCCTCCTAGACCCTGTCCTGTGCACCTCTTCCTTTGGCTGGTTCTAATTTGTATCCTTTCACTGTTTTAAAACTGTGAGCCTAAGTATTATAGCGCTTTCCTGAGTTCTGTGGTTGTTGTAGCAAATTATCAAACCTGAGGGTGGTTGTGGGGACTCCCAAATTTGTGGCTGATATCTAAAGTGGCAGAAGTTTTGCGGGGACTGTGTCTCCTAACTATACAGCTGGCCGAACTCCCTTACACTTATCTTAGTGTATGTGTGTATATACACACCTACAGCTAATTAAATGTATTATATATGTAGCATATATAAATACATATACATCTATATATATCATGTGTGTATGTGTGTCTTTTATTGTGCTTACCTCATATTATTACAAGAAGTAAATGGGAATGAATTTTATATAAATATTACCATTCCGTTATAAAATGGAAATACAGCCTACTTTTGAATTATTAAAAAAATTAGAAAATATAAAATACATGTGTGTGAACATGGGTTCCAAAGGTACACAGGGTCTTGTCAAATGGGGAGTGAATGGAAAGATGCCCCCAAACATCCACGAAAAGGGAGGGATGTTGAGGATGACCACTGGTGTGACTCTGGTTGGAGAAGGCTCCAAACGTTTTGCTTGGAGACCAAGGGTTTTCATTTTTGGATTTTTGAAACTTTTTTCTCCTGATTATAAAAATAAATATGTTTATTTTATTTATTTATTTTTTTTTAAAAGAATCTTTTTTTTTTAATTTTTTTATTTTTATGATAGTCACACAGAGAGAGAAAGAGAGGCAGAGACATAGGCAGAGGGAGAAGCAAGCCCCATGCACCGGGAGCCCGACGTGGGATTCAATCCCGGGTCTCCAGGATCGCGCCCTGGGCCAAAGGCAGGCGCTAAACCGCTGCGCCACCCAGGGATCCCTATGTTTATTTTTAAAGATGGAAAATTATAAAGAGAGAGAAAATTACAAAAATTATAAAAAAAAGAGAAAAACCCCATAGTCCCATCATCCACAAAGAACTATTATTGGATGTTTTTGGTCATCACAGACTTGTTAGTGCCTCCTTTCTAAACATGGCTGGGAACCTATGGTAGAGACATTTTGGATGGTTCCAGAATTGTTTAACACAAGGACAGAAAATTATGTTAGTTACAGGTCTCACTGCCAACTCTGTTAAACTGAGCTCTAGGAGAATAGGGAATAAAACACAATCTCCCTAGCAACCTGGATGTTCTTTTCACTTACTGTAACTAAGAAGTTCCCTTTTTAATGGTTGTATAAAATATTCCCTTCAACTCATGTACTACAATTCACTTAATGATTTCCTTTGATGGACACACTATCCCTCCCCACCCTTCTTTTTTTTAATTTTAAATAATGCTACAATATTATTGCTTGTATGGAATTTCTATATTTTGGGTCATTCCTTTCAAACAAGTTCTTAGATGCGGAATCACTAGATAAAAGGTTATAAATTTTTCAAGGCTTCTGATACACATTACCAACATGTTTTCCAAAATGTTTGCATCAATTTATAGTCCCCACCAACAGCATTCAAGAGTAGAGGGGGCAGGTTTGAAACTCAAGCTACCTTTGGTCTGTACCGAAGATAAGCATTTGTAGTTTCTTCTTTCATGAAGTTCAGGGAGGAACTGAACACATCACATCGCGTAGTCAGTAAACAGCAAAAACAGTAAGTTCTTGTTTGTTTGCTTGTTTTTGCCCATCAAATGGTATTTTATGGCTAATGGGAGATCTGAAAAGCTGCTGCTACTTACCCACATGCAATGGCACATCCCGACGGGGCGTACGCACAGGCCATCACCCATGTGCAGGGCATAGTGACCGCGTGCTCCTGAAACACAGAATGCAAGCTTCATAGAAGGAATGAGCAGTGCTTCCTCACAGATGTATTAAAGTTTACTTTTCACAAAATGAAATTACGGAGTTCCTGCTAAATCCCATTACCATTTGAAAGGGCAGTGGTGTGGGGTGAAGATCAGTTTGGGACTGATGAGGAGACTTAGCCCTTCATAATCAACTAAAGTGCAGGTCATATATTCTGAGAGCTAAAAATCCCAGCCAGCAAAACAACACTTGTAACATTTTATTTCTCTCTCACTCTTTTTAATTAATTAATTAATTTTTAAAAGATTTTATTTATTTACTCATGAGAGACAGAGAGAGAGAGAGGCAGAGACCCAGGCAGAGGGAGAAGCAGGCTCCATGCAGGGAGCCCAATGTGGGACTCGATCTGGGGTCTCCAGTATCATATCCTGGGCCAAAGGCAGGTACTAAACCACTGAGCCACCCGGGCTGCCCTCACTCTTTTTAGAAAGATTTAGTTATTTGTGAGAGAGAGAGAGAGAGAGAGAGAGAGAGAACAAGCAGGGGGAGGAACAGAACCCTTAAGCAGACTCCCCATTGAGCATGGAGCCCCTACATTGTGGGGCTCAACCTCACGACCCATGAGATCACAACCTGAGCTGAAACCAAGAGTCAGATGCTCAACAAAGAGAGCCACCCAGGCACCCCTACTTATTTCTTAATGTTATACTCCCCCGGGTCTTCTGAATGAATAGGGGGCCCCATCTTCTTTGAAAGGTCTGATTTTCACTTCAGTTATTTGCTTTACCTTATTTACTTAGATTCCCCCTATTTTCAATATCTATTCTTAAATGATTCTACACATGTGTTGTGTTGTTTCCTTGGGAGTATACAAGAGCCTCTGTCCCCCATGGGCCCTGAAAGCAGTCCTGGGAAGGTCTGAGTGGGGGAGGGGGTGGGCAGAGTGATCCTGAGTTGTGCTCACAGGTGATAGAGGACCTGTAACTGGAAGCAATGAGAACTAGGTGTGGCAGTTCCTGCTCCTGGCTGGTGGTCGGGTCACCACGTTCTCCTGAATGCCAACAGGCAAACAACAAAGCCACAATGTAAAACCTTCTGAGTCTGTGGTCTTATTTTCATGAGAAACATGGACCCTGGTTCCTGGTTCCAACACCAGCAAGATGTATGGCCCCATCCAGGCCAGCCATCTGGGGAGACCATCAGTAAAGGGAGACGATGATTCCTAAAGTACATTCGAGTGCCTGTCTTCTTTCCTGTTATGATTCACCGTGTTTTTGTGGGAGAAACACAGGCCCTGATACTGCTTGTGGAAATTCTGACATAGTCTATAGCCTTTCAGATGCCAAGAATAATCCACTGTGGCAAATGGCCACTCTCACCACAAGGCACCCCAGGCCCCATTCCTTATAAGTAATAACTATGTTTCCTGCCAGAGGCCACAGTGGCAACACCACGGCTCCCCAGAAATCAGACGGTGTGTGCTCAATGGCATGTAAGGCTTAAACAGTAGCAATAGAACCCCACACGCTACTGAGGACGCTAAGGTGCGCTGGGAGAAGCACAGGCTTCCGTGGAAGGAGGTGCGGGATGGGAAAGCCCCTTGCAGACTGTTAAGTTGCCATCTTTATTATTCCCCAGGGGGCCTGACCATTAGGGACTCTGCTCCAAAAGATGGTTCTGGCACCCAGAACCGCCCCCCACCAGGTTGTATAGCAACTGCCTACCACAACACTTAACTAAACACATTCAGTAATGCGGAATATGGATGCTGTTCAGTTTGAGGCAGATAGAGGTCTGTCTTATATAGCGATAAAGAAGACCTTTATATGTAAATGACAGAATCAGTATTTAATACTCAATAGTTGTTACTACAAATGGCAACCTGATGCAGGCTTGTAAGCACATCTACACATAGATTTTGGCCTTTCACTTTAGTTAAGAGTCTAAATGTAAGTCCAGTTTGGAACTGAGCACGCCCAGGTCAGATTGCCTGGATATCACTGGACAGTCACCTCAACCCCCCCTACACCCTCAACTTCCCCACCACTGTCGGCTCATGTCCACAGTGCTACAGAGTCTGGTCAAAGGCACAGAGGGCAGAGAAAGCTGGGGATTCATGAACCTCTTACCATCACTTAGAAGAAAAATAATAAATGCACGTGTGAAGGTGACAAGCTTTCCAGGCCAGCCTGCCTGGTTTTAGTGCTAGCATCCTCTCTGGGGGCTCTGCATGCTCTTTCCCGGGTGAGGGGCTTCAGCCCAGGAGAGGAACCGACACTGCCATGGGCTGCTGAGCTATCTGAACACAGATGGGCCTCTTCCTGAGGTTTCTGTCCCCAGACAGGCACCCAAGAAGCAGGATGACCATGACTAGGGGTATTTGGAGGGGAAGAGGACAAGGCTGGGGTTCTGGGGTGCTACTCAGTGCACCAGGAACAATATCTTACCTTGTTAGTAGTGAAGGAATCCCACACGATCACCTTCCCATCCTGGAGGGAAAAGAATAAACAGCTCAGGAGTTGTCAGCCAGTCCTTATAGGTGAGAACTGCTCAGAAGAGCCATGTCTGGGTGGGCAGTGTGCAGGACAAAGCCAGAGGAAGTACCTGGGTAATCAACACCCTCCAGCCTATCTTTGAACAAATAGGGAGTGAATGGGGGACCGAATGGTCCAGCCTGATTAAAGGCTCAGTTCTCAACTTTATACTCATCATAGGAATACAAAGACTTCTATACCATTTAGAAACCAAGCCCTAATTGTTGGTACATTGTCATCACCCACCATACCCTGTCAAAAAGCTATATGGGGGTGAGACAAACCTGAAATTATCTCCAGGTACTTGACAGGTAACTAATGGTC
The DNA here is from genome assembly GCF_011100685.1 of Canis lupus familiaris. Lineage (NCBI taxonomy): Eukaryota > Metazoa > Chordata > Mammalia > Carnivora > Canidae > Canis > Canis lupus. Next base: position 18,156,427 of record NC_049251.1, read on the forward strand.
TCTTACTTTCTTCCTCGCCACCCCCACTAGCCATCCTGGGTACTGTGCCTTGTGCTCCCTGCAGGCTGTGTCAGAGCCCCACCCTCATTCCTAGCCCACTTCTTGGAGCTGTGTGGGCCTGAGATCAGCCTAACTTCCCCTGACATTTCACATCTATGGTGAGAACGACATCTATCATGGTAGGGATCCCTTGTGGGAACCTGTAGAGGATAGGCCTGGGTTGGCAATGCAACCTCCATTGTAACTGCTGCTGCAGACCACACTGGGGCTGTGGGGAGTCACCAAGGTGTCATCTATGTGTAATACAAACCCACTGGAGATAAATCCACACAGGCCCTGGTCCCTACAATGCTGTCACCTGCCCAGCACATGGTGTGCAGGTCGTCTGGGCCCCCAGGCTCTGCCTGGCAGAGGAAGAATATGGAAGATTCTGTAGCCTCCATGGCAGACTTGGTTTTTGTAATCATTGAAGCCATTTGGAGCCAAATCTGAACAATGAGGTGAGGGTAGAAGAGATGCCGCTTAGAGGTACAAGCAAGGTCTGATTATCTAAAGTGACACAGTTGCTTTCTTTGTATAATCTATTGGAAGATTTCCATATTCCCTCTGTGTGTGGCTGAAGGGCCCAGAAACAAAGTCAGAGTGGGCAATCTGGAGCCTTTCAAAACTCCGAAGCACACTGGTTCTTCCAGTCTCATTTCTCTAACTAAACGCCCAAACACAACAACATATGGGGTAGATTAAGGTAACAGAGCAGAAAAACAGAGATGGAGCTTCAGGCTTGCACCCTGGGGTCCTCCACACCCGGAGCCTCGCCTGCTGTGCCGGGGGACTGACTCAGTGCATTGCCCAAGTTGGTGTTCCCTTTGGTGTCTTCCTCCACCACACTGCCTGCCTGTCTGTCCCACTGCCCACCCACTGTGTTCACGGGAGAGAAAAAGGTACCCAAGAGCCTAAAATCAGCCATAAAACCAAACGTGGGCCTCTCCACGAGCACAGATTTATACATCAGGAGCCCATGTACCTGGAGAGACCGCCTCCACCCAAGCCCTATCCTACGCAGTCAGGCTGATTAATCTCCTGCCTTCAAGGGAGAAGGGCTGCTCTGAGTCACTGCGTCTGCTCCAGAATGTTCCTACTGTTTCCAGCTTCCTCCCACACCCACCCCACTATAGCAGAGGTGGATGGATGGAGCATGTCAGTGGTGTTCCTCTTCCCTAATAAGAACAGTACACGAGTGACAGAAAAATCCAACATATATTATACTTTTAAGGATAAAGAAAGTCAAAAAGGCTAGGTAGCAACATGTATATCTTGAGAATCACTTCATAAAAAAAAAAAAAGTCTGGAAAGAAATGCTCTAAAATAGTAATAATGCTTGCGACAGAGTGGTGGGGATTTATTCTCTTTCGCAGTGTCTTTTTAATGCGGTCAAATACCTAAGAGATAAAATTTTTTATGAACATGAAAGAAAGCAAGTACAAAGTGACATATTAGATCTGTGGGTAATATAGGAGACTAATGAAACCTGTCCTTATCAAACACAAGCTGACATAGACGTTAGAGTGTGTGGATTATTTAGAATATGCAGTTTTTATATATAAAAGGGCTAATAAAAAACCCCAAATGGTCCTTTGGAAGAGTGGGGCTGAAGGCAGGGATGGGGGGAGCCCAAACTGGCTATAAAAATCTATGACTTCAGTTTATAATTTTATATTCAATTCATGTTACATCAAAATAGGCATAAAAAGTACCAAGCAGTGATAACAGCCTCCTGATAGCCATACTTTTGTATCCCTTGTGGTCTTGGGGTTGGTCTGTGTGACTGGCAGAACATAGCAGAAGTGATGGAGTGTCACTCATGGCTTCAGCCTCTGGCTCCCTCTCTTGCTCTGGGGAAGGCTGGCTACGATCATGTAAGCTGCCCAATGGAAAGGTCCACGTGCTGAAGAACTAGGGCTTCTGGCAACGAGCCATTTTGGAAGTGAGTTTCTGCCTTAGCCGAGCTGTGCCATGACCTCGGCCCTGACCACCATCCTGGCTGTCACCACCCCCATGGTTCTCTGAGCCAGAACCACCCACACAAGCTGCTCCAGATTCCTGGCTCTCGGAAACCATGTGAAATAATAAATATTTGTGGTTTTAATTGCTGAATTTGGGGGTAATTTGTTATGCAGCAATAGATAACACTAATACATAAGATGTAAAATAAACTATGTCAACTAGATAAAATGAATGAAAAAAACAATACTCTACAAAATATGTACCTTACATTTGTTCTTTAAGGCATAAAAATCGATGAACTCTTAAACTGAACAAAGCCACAGCCGTTTATGTGCTCAATTTTGGGTTAAAAAAAAACCCACTTTCTAAAAAAATGGTTTTATTCACAAATACAACCCTGAAAAATGCCGAGGAAGAAATAATTTTGAATAGTTTCTCAAACAGAGTTCACGTTTCAGTTATTACCAACTCCAAATCTAAAGTTACTGACATTCTACAGTATGCAAAGAATTCTTAACTATGCTAGCTCACATCCTGTGGGGAATAAGCAGTCATAAAGGGCAAAAAAAGGTTTTTTGAAAAGGAAAGTGCTCTTTCTTCTTTAGCTATAAAGTTAGACACATGCTCACCATCACAGAGCAGGTGCCACATACCTGGGATGAGCTCACGATCCTTCTCTTATCTTTGCACCAGTCCATGCAGAGAACTTTGTTTCCATGGCCTTTGAGGGTCCTTCTGGTCTTCATGACAAACTGCCCCAGGGCTTCCACCCGCTCGGCCACCTGGTGCACTAGAAGGACAAGCTACAATCAGTTCTGTCACCAAGGACCAGATTCTGAGCCATATGCTGGCAAAGGGATGACACTGGTCTTTCTTTGTGGCCATAGATTTTCCTTTTTACTATTATACTTTCACAACGCTCTCTCTTAAACTCAGGAGAGGGTAGAGACAACACTGTCATTCTGTCTTTGTGCTTAATACCCTACAATCTTCAAAGCATTTCCATCTCTGTATGCTGAGAGATCTATAACAAGACTACTTCATATACATAGACTTCCTTCCCTCCTTCCACTCTACAGAATTCTCCCACTGGAGGGCTACAGCTCTGTGGGGTGGGCAGGGCGAGCAGCAGAGTGAGACCACTGTCCCCATTTAGCAGGTGAGGAGACTGAGGCTCACAGGGGTTCTTTGGCTAAAACAAGTTCATACAACCAACTGGGAGTAAAGCTGCAGCTTCTGGTTCTTTTACCTACCTTTCCAATCACATGGAAAAGTGACTCTACAAAAACTGTCCCATTAGGTGCCAGAATGTGCACCCATGCTGCTTGACAGATCCTAAGTGATTCCCCCGTACCTAGCTCTGGCCTGGGACATGAAGGTGCTCTATTCACATGCCGCAGGCAAGAATGAATGGGGCAGCCACTAAATGGTACACCCATGGGTTTACTGAAAACTTATGGTGTCAGTAGAGATCAATATTCTAGAAGTCTAAACACATGATCTACACAAGCAACCCACACCAGGGAGGCACTCCAAAAAGGAATCTTTCAGGGGCTGGACCTATGGCCTCTTCCCCGAGAATCAAGAAGACCTTTCAAGGGCTTATCTTAGAGTCTGTCACCGAGCAGTATCAGAAGGAGCCATGTTCCCATGAACAGACCGTCTAGTCCTGGCCTCACATCTAGAAGTGAGGAAACTGAGGCAGTGCCCCTGCCCTCTGGTTAAAGGCTGTGCCAGAAGGAAAAACTGGGGCACCTAACAACCCCCTCCACTTCTCCTCCTCCAAACCTCCCAGCTGGGCTGTTCCCTAGGCAGGTGGGGAGGGAAAAGGGGCATTTGAGGCAAGGGACAGCCCCAGGAAAGGTGTGGTATCTTAGCACAGCAGCACAACATGGGTGGTGGGAGGCAAGGCAGCTGATCCTCTTCCTTCCCGGGAGCTGCTGGAACTTGCTGGGGAAGTACCACTTCCCTCATAGAAACAGGGCAGAGAGGTCCAGACTGGACTGTGGTTTTGTTTTGTTTTTACTTCAATTCATTTTTTAAAATTTAAATTCAATTTGCCAACCCATAGTATAACACCTAGTGGTCATCCCATCAAGTGCTTTCCTTGGTACCCGTCACCCAGTTACCCCATTCCCCCCACCTCCCCTTCTGCAACTCTTTGTTTCCCAGAGTTAAGAGTCTTTCATGGTTTGTCTTCCTCTCTAATTTTTCTCCACTCAGTTTCCCTCTTTTCCTTTATAGTTCCTTTCACTATTTCTTACATTCCACATATGAGTGAAATCATATGATAGCGGTCTTTCTTCAGTTGACTGATTTCACTCAGCATAATACCCTCCAGTTCCATCCATGTTAATGTAAATGGTAGGTATTCATCCTTTCTGTTGGGTAATATTCCATTGTATACATATATACCACATCTAAAATCCATTCATCTGTTGAAGGACATTGTGGCTCCTTCCACAGTTTGGTTATTGTGGACATTGCCACTACGAACATTGAGGTGGACTGTGGTTTAAGGCCACGACAACAGCGCCCCTTCACAGAAATCCTCCCTCCTTCTCTCTAAACACTGCATTGTGTATTTCCTAAAAACAAGGAACTCTTACATAACTATAATATATTACCAAAGTCAGAAAATTAACACTGAAACAATGCTATGTGCAATCTATGGACTTTACTGAGATACTCTCCATTGTCCCAATAATATCTTTACAGCAAAAGAAAATCCAAGACAAGGTGCTGCATTCAATTGTCATGTTTCTTTAGTTTCCAGCTACTTAGTTTCCCAGTGTGGGCTGGTCTGCTCAAGATCAGATTCAGGTGATGCGTACTTGGCAGGTACACCACAGACTGATGCTGAGTCCCCACCAGCATGCCCCATCAGGAAGCACCTGCTGTCCGTTGGTCCTATCACTGGCACTGTTCACGCGGACCATTTGGTTGAGGTGGTGTCTGCCAGGTTTCCTCAGTGGAGAGTTACCATTTTGTCTTGTGTAATGAAAAAGTGTCCTGTGGGGATGTACTCTGAGACTACAGAAATACCCCGTCACTCTTCAAACTTGAATATCCTGTTTTAACATCTGTTAATGATTCTTGCCTGAATGGGTTATAATGATAGTTGGCAAGTGATTTTCCTAATACCATCATACCCTCTGCATTTTTAGTTGCCTTTCTAATAAAAGGAGCTTCCTCTCCTCTTCAATGTATTTATTCATCCATCTATATTAGATGGGTTCATGGATTCTCACCTTATTCAAGGGGTTATAATCCTTTAGTATTATTATTTATTTTGATGCTCAACTAGTCCCCGATTTGCTCCATAGGAGCCCCATCAAGCAAGCACCCAGGACCTCTGACATGTCCCTATCTCTCTAAGCACTTCTTATTCCAGGCTCAGGTTCTTTCCCTGCTCTGGCCCTAGAATCAGCTACTTCTCCAAGAAGTCTTGGTTTCATTTAGTTAACCCATTTTTTTGTGTGATAAAAGAAAATGAGTGTGAATAAGTTAAAAGTCTCTGTGAAAACCCAAACTATAAAAAATACTTGCTGAACTCTAAGGTATTATATGAAGGGCATCTGGCTGGCTCCGCTGGTGGAGCATGCAACTCTTGATCTCAGGGTCATAAGGTAAAGCCCCACGCTGCATGTAGAGGTTACTTAAAAATAAAATCTTTTAAAAAAGTACTACATGAATGTGCAGTTATTATGCTATCACTTCTGCTAAAACATTGCATTATTTATTGCCACAAATGGCACACTAGTATTTCATAGATACATTCTTAAAAACATACTGAATATAGTTTAAAGATAGTGAATTCTCTAAACTCTTTTTTTTTTTCTCTAAACTCTTATAGACTATTTACCTAAGTGTGAACCAGCTGAGAGCTGTGAGCATATTGTGTTTTGGTTTGAAACATCACACTGATATTATTGCTGCTTTCCCCAATTCAGCCTTGGGACAACCACAGCTGTTTTATGTTCTTCTCACAAAAATAAAAAAATTAATTAAAAAGATGGCTCATCCAACCGATATGGGGCCTTCCTTATATAATGTGAATCTGACCGCATCCCAGCTACTAATTATTTATTCTCACTGCATTTTCCTTTCTCATATATAGGTTTACTCCCAACCCACTCCATCCTGCTTCTATTTGGCAAATCTCACATCTGTTAAGTTAAAGAGCCTGAAGGATGCCTCCAGAACCCCTAGTATATGCCAAGTTCTATGCTGGATGCTTGGGTACAGAAAAGAATGAGACAGTCCCTGCTCTTCCTGCGCTCACCATCTGTAGGGGACAGACAGACCTGCATACAGATCACAACTGCAGTGCAATGACAGAGGTGTCACGGAGCCAAAGGTGACATGGCTGACCCTGCTGGCAGGTGTGCCATCAGGAGGAGATGTCCCAGGTACCTGGTTTTGAAGGATCCATAGGAATTGGAGTAAAAGCAAGGGGAGGCTGAACTGCCTTCCAAATTTTGCACCAATACATAGTCTTTGATGGCCACTATTTGGTAGAAGATCTAAGGAATTAAGGATGAAAAATTATCCAAAGCTAATTCTAAAAAACTCATTTTGCAACCCAAGTGTCCATTGGTAGATGAACGGATAAAGAAGATGTGAGATATATATATATACACACACAGAATGGCATACGTTTTGTAAAAAAAGAATGGGATCTTAAAATTTATGACAACATGGATGGATCCAGAGGGTATTAAGCTAGATGAAATAAGTCAGACAGAGAAAGACAAATATCATATGATTTCATTTACATGTGGAATCTAAAAAAAAAACAAAACAAACAAACAAAAAGCAGAAGCAGACCCATAAATACTGAGAAGAGACTGATGGCCTCCAGAGGGGAGGAGGTGGGCGGATGGACAAGATGAGTAAAGAGTGGGAGATACAGGACTCCAACTATGGAGTAAAAAGTCATGGGGATAGAAGGAGATAGCAGACAGAATACAGTCAATGATATTGTATAGAGTTGTATGGTGACAGATGGTAGCCACCCTTGTGGTGAGCACAGCATAACCCACAGAGTTGTCAAATCACTGTTGTACACCTGAAATTAATGTAACATTGTGCGTCAGCTATACTTCAATTAAAAAATACAAATATTTTAAAAATTGTGTCTGATTCTATCCCTGGATCGCATAGGATGGGATAGAAACAAAACCCACAAACATTTGGAGGGAAGGAAATCATCTGCAATCATATTACCTCATTTGTGCTTGAGATTTTGGAATTGTTTCAAAACATACATTAGCTACACACAGAAAAAGTCTCCTCAGCATTCCCTAATTAAAAGCTGGATAGGCTAAGCTATGGTACAGTCCTTCAGATGGAGTACTGCATGGCTCCATATAATTATTGCAAAATATTGACATTAAAAAGAATGGTAAAATGACATGGGAGTTATTTAATCCGTTGTGTTAAATTAAAATTAGGCTCCAACTCTAAATCTAGTGCAATTTAAAGTATGCTCACAAATAATATGCACAAATATAAAATCCTAAGCTACGAAATACCTCAAAATATTAAAAGTGAGCACCTGTGGGTGGTGGGGTTATGAATGGCTTTTCTTCTATATTTCTTCTTTTTTTTTTTTTAATTTATTTATGATAGTCACAGAGAGAGAGAGAGAGGCAGAGACACAGGCAGAGGGAGAAGCAGGCTCCATGCATCGGGAGCCCGACGTGGGATTCGATCCCGGGTCTCCAGGATCGCGCCCTGGGCCAAAGGCAGGCGCCAAACCGCTGCGCCACCCAGGGATCCCCTTCTATATTTCTAAATTTGTTATAGTGGGCATTAGTTTATTATGATGGTACCCTGGAGACACTTGTATTAGCTAGCTGGTGTGCAGGTATGAATGCAGAGCCAAAGCCAGGCAGGTTTGCTTTCTGCTCCCTCTCATGGCTGCAGGCAGCATGTGGAAGAGCAGCAGCGAGAGGATTAGGTTATAGGGAAACTCACTTCTAGCTTCAGGAATCGCAGCATATCTCCTTAGAACATGGAAAAAGTCAATCAATATATTTGCTTCAGACTAATCCAGAAATTCAGTTTTCCTCGATTTCTCGCTACATCATAAAATCAGAACAGTTCAAGGCTCTGCCCATAATATAACCTTTGAAAATAAAACTTTTCACGAGGTTTCATTTAGAACAGATAGAAGAGTGAATAGCATCTGATAAGTCCTGTGACTTGTCCAAATTTCATCTGCATTTGTTCTTAGAGAAACTACATAAATCTTCTTTGAGTTGCTTTGTTCCTAGACTAGATTAGAATCTGCCCCAATGAAGCTGGGAATCTGGAAGAAGCCCCCCACAGCCCCATAAGGCTGCCATACATGTTGGCTGAAATAAACCACATGCCTCCTGCTCTGCTTTCAGCTTGTTTTCTGGATCATTCTTCAGTTTAATTTCAAGTTAAAGAGTCTGTAACGTTGAATTCTCTTCTTTGTTCTTGATCTTGACTCCCATTCCAGTACTCTTATAATTTTTTTTTTATTATAAAAGCAGTAAATGCACAGATGGATATAAAGCAAAAGGTATCTCTACTTCCCCTCATTCTGCTGGGCCCTCTCCAGAGGTAACTAGTTTCTCATGTATCCTGCCACAAATTCAATGCATATACCAGCATTCCTTGTTTAAGCTAATGAGATCATGTTATATATATGCTTGGGACTTTTTAAATTAATATTGATACCTTTTCATACACACACATGGATTTTTCCCCCTTTTAATGTAAATCTCAACTGCCTGAGATGGCCTAGCAGGGTGAGAAGGAGAGCTACCCTAGCAGCCTGAACTCTGGTGTCTACTCCCCATTTTTCCTTAGAGTAGCTGCAGAACCGTAGGGCATCCCCTTAACCCTTCCCTGGAGCTCAGCAGTCTCCTTGCCCATACAGGTCGTGGGGAGGAGAAGGAAACTTTTTGCACCTATGGACTAAAGGTAAAGCAGTCAGACCCTTCTAGTTTTGAGAGCTGTGTGATAGGACCTCCAAAGACATCCATGTCCTAATTCTTGGAGCCTGTACTTTACACGGCAAAAGGGGCTTTGCAGATGTGATTAAGAGTCTTGAGATAGGATGATTAATTACCCTGGTTTATACAGGTAGGCCCACTGTAATCACAAGTGTCCGTATAAGAGGGAGGCAAGGAAGGCAGAGTCAAAGTAGGTGATGTGATGACAGAGAGGAGGTCGGAGGATGTGGGACCACAAGCCAAAAATTGCAGGCAGCCTCTGGAAGCTGAAAAAGGCAAGGAAGGGACTCTCTCCTAAAGCTTCCAGAAGGAATGAAGTCCTGTTGACCCCAGTTTAGAATTCTGACATCCAGAACTATAAAAAAATAAATTTAATTTGCTTTAATGTCCTGTGTTTACGGAGATTTGTACAATAGCAATAGGAAACATACAAGCCATAGGCTCATAATTCTAAAATGTCTTACAATCAAGCAAGGGAACACTTACCCTTGGCAGAAGGTAAGCAGAAGGCAATGAGGGGAGACATGTAGGGAGAAGGAGGAAGCTCTGGAGGAGTAAGGGGAAAGGCAGGGGCACAGGGCCTGGGGCTATGGAGTCTGGTGTAGGTTGGCTTCCCCTTGGGCCACCCATATAAGCCAATTCCTCTACTTAATGTTGGTCAAGGGTCTGACTTGGGGATGAAGGTCCAACGGTATGGACGCTGGTCTAAGGGTCAAAGGGATGAGAGCTGAAGGGGCAAGGGTGTGGAGTTGGATGAAGTTTGCTTCTCCTCCAAGTTCATGCTATTTTGTTGTGTGCTTAGGCAAGAATTTGGGCAAGTCAGAGCTAATGGAAGGCTGATCAACTGTCCCAGTTTGCCAAGGACTACAGGGGTTTTCAGAATGTAGGAACTTCCATTTTAAAACTGAGAGTCCCAGGCAATCTGGAATGACTTGGCCATCTCAGCTTGTGGCCTGAAAAGGTTCCCCAGCTCATGTAGGGCCTACAGGGCCATCTGTCTAACACCACCACAATGCAAAAATGACAGGCTCAATAAAAGGCTGAGAGACTGGCAGGGAGGAGCTCAGTGATCATGGGTCATGGAGCTCTCTGGAGGAGACAGTGTGGTCAGAGGAGGAGCATCTCTGAGTGCTAACGAGATCCAGGATACTGTGATGGAATGAGAGGCCAGTGTGTGAGGAAGTCCCCCTGGTGAACCCTGAAGACACCAGGGATGAGGCAGGGCTTAGGTCAAAAGGAAGGCTCAAGCCATGTGGCGAATCCTTAAGAAACTAGGCAGTCTGGCTGGGAGGTCAGGAGCCAGCAGCATGGCGGAGGGGAAAACAGATGTCATTTGAGTGACAGGAGCCTCAAAGGAGCAAAGGTACTATACTGAAGTAGAGGCGAAGCCACTGGGAAGCTGCAGGGGAAATAATGGGGATCATGGCCACATGACTGCTGGTCTTGTTGACTCTAAAATTCTGATTTGTATGCAGGGTGGGGATAGATCTTTCCACTGTGGGCCCAAAATCTGGCCCTGGCTTTTGAGGGTATCGCATCCTTGGCAGGACTGGGGTTCCCTGCTGAAAAGCTCTATCCTGACTATCTCTCTGCCTTAAAGCCATTTCCCAAGTCACAGAAAAGGCTGAGAGGCTCCAGGCAGGCAGTCTGCCCAGCTGATGGAGTTTCTGGAACCTCCTCTGCACAGGGCCCAAAAGGATTGGACACAAAGTTGAAGTGAGGCCGGGCTGAGGTTCTGACTGTCTGGGCTGGAATTCTGGTCCCACTGCTTACTGGCTGCAGTCCTCTGGCAAGTCCTTTCACCTTGCTGTGCCTCAGTTTCCTCACCTGTAATATGCAGAACTCAGACCTACCTCAGGGGTGCCAACACCGCCCTCACAGCATCATCGATAACATCTGCAGAATGTAGGAAATGGCAGAGTGAAATGAGGCAGGCTTTGTCCAGTGCCTCCCAATCTCTGTTCCATAATGCTTCCTGACAACGGAAAGCCAGCTTTATTTGGGGGTGACAATGTGTCCAGCTCACTTCTTTCTTTCCCAGCTTCATTGCAGTAGCTTTGTGACCTATTTCTGGCCAATAAAGTACAAAATCTGTTGGGAGAAAGGAGGTGATGGGGAAGACTTCTGCTTTTCTGATAAGAGGAAGAAACAGACGGGATGCGTGCGTGGCTCAGCAGTTGAACGTCTGCCTTTGGCTCAGGGAGTGATCCTGGGGTCAGGATCAAGTTCTGCATCAGGCTCTTTGCAGGAAACCTGCTTCTCTCCCTCTGCCTATGTTTCTGCTTCTCTCTCTCTCTCTCTCTCTCTCTCGCGCGTGCGCGCGAATAAATAAATAAAATATTTTAAAAAAGAAGGAGAAACAGGGGCTGGTGCCCATATTTCTCCTTCTTGTCCTGGATACAAAGGTTATATTTGGAGCTGTGGAGGTCATATCATAATCACAGGGCTAATGCCAATGTTCTCAGGGTGGTGGTGGAGAAAGACTCGAGCGTGAGTCCCTGATGGCATGCTGAGCAGCTGGACCAGAGCTGGTGATCACCTACACTTCTTCCTGTTATATAAGGAAAAGAACTCCCAATTTGCTTAGCTACTTTATTTGGGGTTTATAGTTAATTGTAGCTGGACACATCCCTAAATGATGTTGGGGTTTAGCACGTCTAATTTAAAGGAAGTCCCTACAAAGCACAGCACATTCTAGATTCAGGTCACCTGCTTCCATCAAGTGATTTTCAAAGAGAGGAGTCAGGCGTTAAAGGACCTAGCATGAACCCCATGTTTCTGCTCCAAATAGAATTTAAAAGGGGTGGCACCAAATAGGAATGGTAGGAGCACAATGCACAGGAGTGCCTGAGGGTACCATGGGGGAGGCTGTGCTCAGCAAACCGGGAGCTGCCACTCTCAGAGCTGAAAGATAAGCAGGTAAAAGCCACTTCCCCAAGTCTGGCCCTGAGCCCAAACTCTGCTGGGGACAAACCATCTGACAGTAAAGGAAAGCTGGTCCCACCAAGTCGTTTCACCTGTCTATTTAATTGCTCACTCATAAAAGTCACAGAGCGGTTTCTGAATGATCTAGTGGCCAATGAGTACGTTTATTTAAGACTGCTGTTGCTCTCTTCTGCCAATCGCACCCGCATCCATTCAAAAGCTTCTTAAATAGCCTTAAAGGAACGAAGTCATTGGATTTGGTAAAAGCTGCTCTGCTCTTCTTCCCTCATCCGGGTCTCCACCCCCAAGCCAAGAGGGCAGACTGGAAAAATGAGATTTTTTTTTTAACTGAGAGTCTGGCTCCTTGTAAAAGCAAAACTGAGAAAACACACACGACAGTGATGGAGAAAGCCCGCCCCCGCCGCCCCCGCCGCCGCGGTCGGTTCGCATCCTCCAGGCAGGGCAAGGGGCACAGGTCCCGAGGTCCCCAGGTGGGCGCCGCGGGTGGGGACAGCGGCCGCCAGGGGCCCACCCCCGCGCCCCCGCCCGGAGGCGGCGCGGCCTCGGCCAGCGGACCGGCCTGTGCAAGGCGTCCGGGCCTCCGGGGCCGCCGGGCTCGGGCCCCAGGGCCGCGGCCGCAGCCCTCGCCTCGCCCCGCGCCCTGAGCCGGGGGCCGGGAGCCGGGGCGGGGCCGGGGGCCGGGGCCGGGCGCCCCTCCGCGGCGGGCGCAGGCCCAGCTCCCGCCCCGGCCCGCTCCCCGGGGGCTCCTGGCTTCCTCGGCCGCCTCCCGGCGCGCAGCCCCCGCCCGGCCCGCACTCACGCTCCACGTCGTGCAGCTTGGCCCGCTCCTCCTCCAGCTTGCCCTTGAGGCTCTCGGCCTCGCTCTTCAGCGACGCCAGCGTCTGGTTCTCGTGCAGCCCGTCGGTTGCCATCTTCGCGCCGGGAAGCGGCGGGGAGGGAAGCGGGGACGCGGGTGAGCGGGCGCGCGGGCGGCGGAGGCCTGGCCGGCGAGCGGGCGGGAGCGGCCCCCGGCGCGGCTCCGGCTGCCTTCGCCCCGCCGCGGCCCCGCCCTCCGGCGCTGACGCGGGCGGTGCGAGCGGGGCCGCGGCGGCCGAACCCCCCCGCCGTGGGCCCCCCCGCCCTGCGCGCCCCCCGCGGCCCCGCGCCCCCGCCCGGGCACCTGCCGCGCGCGCCCGGCGCCGTGCCCAGGGCGATGCCCGCCGCCCCCCCTCGCGCGCCCCCCCCGCGCCCCCCGCGGCCCCCGCACCCCGCACCCCCGCCCGGCGCCGTGCCCAGGGCGATGCCCGCCGCCCCCCCCCCGCGCCCCCCGCGCCCCCGCCCGGGCACCTGCCGCGCGCGCCCGGCGCCGTGCCCAGGGCGATGCCCGCCGTGGCGCTGCTGCGCACCCCGCCCCGGGAAGCGGGGAGCGTCGTGCCCATTTCACCGGCGGGAGAGCCGAGGCGCAGAGGTGATGAGATGACCTGGCGGAGGACGCGCACGTACTGCCCGGCCCCCGGGAGCCGCTGAGGTCCCGGAGCGCGGCCTTCCTGGCGCCCGCGTCCCCGGCACCCGTCTCCGCTCAGGGGGACTTGGTAGGCTGCGGCGCGGCTGCTTCCTGCAGCGCAGAGAGCGGGGAGCGGGCAGCGAGGCCCAGGCCGCACCACGGATGGAGACCCGGCCTCGTCCTGGGAAGCCCCGGTGCTCCCCCCCAGCGAACCCGAAACTTGCCTCCCTGTGCGCTTACGTAGAAGTCCTGGTGCCAGGCACTGTTCCAAGCACTTTGCGTTAATAAATCACAACAGTCACCCTGAATGGATACTGTTATCCCCATTTCACAAATGAGGACACTGAGGCACAGAAGGGTTATATGATTTGCTTGAGTCACACTCCCAAGAAAGAGGTAAAGGTAGGATTTGGACCTAGACAATGTGGCTCCATTCAGCTACATGCCTGGCGACTTAAGTGTGGAGGAGCCAACGCATTGCTTCTCCCTTTTGCCTGTCCATGAGCTTGCATGTATGTGTGTATGTGTGTATGTGTGCATGTGTGCAAAATGGGAAGGTGGATTAAGGTTACAAACTCTAGAGCATGGGACGCCTGGGTAGCTCAGCGGTTAAGAGTCTGCTCTCTGCTCAGGACGTGATCCTGGAGTCCTGGGATCAAGTCCCGCTGGGCTCCCGGCGTGGAGCCTGCCTTTCTCTCTTTGCCTCTCTCTGTGTCTCTCATGAATAAATAAATAAAATCTTAAAAAAAAAAAAAAAAAAACTCTAGAGCAAACATTCCCAAACAGGATTTGGGGGTATGTCCTCACCCCTCCCTGCCTGAGGAATCCAGCTTCTACTTGCTGTCCTGGGCAGCTGTTTACCAAAGAAAAGTTGGAAGTAATCTGTATTAATCTATACATGGTCGTCTAGAGGTTAGATTCTGAGCTCAGTTTCCTTCGCTGGAAAATCTACTTCCTAGGGCTATTAGGAGAATTAAATAAGATCATGTGAATGAACTTTTTAGCAGCTTCTCCATCATAGCAGATACTATTAACTACCAGCTCCCCTTTCCCTTCCCATCAGTAGAAGTTCATTCATCAATTATTCTCAGTATTTAGCATGATTACTGGTATATTGTAGGTACTCAGTTAATGTTAGTTCATTAAGTGGATGTATAAAACAGAATATATGCAATATATAATTAAAAATAAAATAAATATAAAATATGAATATAAAATATAAATGCTTAGATATATACAACTATTTATAAAAGCAAAACTATTACGTCTGCCTCAGAGTTTGCAGAGCAAAAGTTTAAGAGCAGAAGTTGTAGCTAGGTCATATCGCCTGAGGATAAATCTAGGCTGTGTTGTGTGGCCTTGAGTGATTTACTTAACTTCTCTGCATCAGGCTCCTTATCTGTAAATGGATAACATCTCAGAAAGGCCTCGTCAGGGGCTATGCAGGGCATTCAGACCTGTGCCTGACACACAGTATTTGCTCATTATTATTAAGGCTCCATGATACACTTGAGCAATTCACATGAAGTAATTTAAATGAAACACTAGGTCCTGGGAGGCACTTCTCACCAGGGTCACCTCAGAAGGCCTAGCCCAATAGCCTCCTCTCCTCATTTCCTCGTGATGCCTTATGGCCCATCATGGGATGTGTGCCTGCTTCAGGGTCTGCCTGTGTGTCATCTGGGGTGAGCAGAGATTCACACTGGTGTGTGCCCTCCTCTGAGGTTCTCTCTGTTAAACAAATCCCAAACACCCTCCATTCTGAAGGGTCTACCATCTAGAGATAAGGCCATGCGACTTCTTAATAGATGGGAAAGTTTGCAAAGAGCCTTTCTGTACTTCGGTTTTAACTTTTTTATAGGTAAGGAAGCTAGAAATGAGAAAAGTTGAGGTCTCCTACATTTTGGCAGGGGTGGAGTTACAGTTCCCTGTTCATGAAAAGGGTCCACTGGGGGCTACACATTTGCAAACACCCAGGTAAAAATTAGCTACCAGTCATTTGGATGTCTCACCCACAACAGGGTGTCTGAATATTTGGGAGTGAATATTGGGAACCCTCAAGTGCTTGTGGAGATAGCCTGTGACAGTTTCCTGGAAAATATCTCCAGGCCAGAGCCTCTGCCCTGGGAAGAATCTATGATGCTGCAGGATATGACGATGGGGACTCTGGGCTCCTTGTGTCCACAGAAGTTGTTTAAAAAATAGAAGAGCTAAGATGAATAAATAGCACTTCTCCAGGATGGTAGGGCCACCGGAAAACAGGCTTATTTTAAGAACTGAACGTCCTCTGTTTGACGATGTGCAGAGCCATGTTTAGAACACAATGTGCTTGCTGCAGGGAGAAGTCCATTACACTAAGCCTGATCTTGTGATATCAGGATTATTATGCTGTCCCAAAGCCTGTATGTCACTCTGGGCTGTTTACTTGCCATTTGCTTTACAGTGATATATTTTTTTAAGATTTTATTTATTTATTCATGACAGACACAGAGAGAGAGAGAGAGAGAGCAGAGACACAGGCAGAGGGAGAAGCAGGCTCCCTGCAGGGAGACTGACATGGGACTCGATCCCGGGTCTCCAGGATCACACCCCCGGCTGAAGGCGGCCCCAAACCGCTGGGCCATCGAGGCTGCCCACGGGGATATTTTTTTTAAATGTAATTACTATCAGGAGTTATAATGGGACCAAGAGAATTAATACTGCCTTTTCCTCTTCAGTTGGATAAAATGTAAAAATCACCTTTCCTCTTTTTTCTTATTTTTTATTTTTTATTTTTATTTTTTTTAATGGATGTACTGCCCCAAGGCACCAGCGCCTGGTCCTCCCAGCCTGTGCGTGCAGAACCCTGGCCAGCAGGTGCCCCACAGCCTCCCAGGAAGGATGGGGCAGCTCACTGGAGGATGAAGCCTGTCTGGTGTGGAGGCAGCCCCGGCGGGGGTCTCTGGGGAAGAGCCGGTGGGTATGGAGACATGAACTGTGCAGAGAATCCTTGCTGGGGGGGGGGTGGGGGCGGTTTAAAATGTGTGGCTAATTGGGGGTTTCCAATTGGACTTTTGGAGAAGCATGTTTTACCATTTTTGGCCAGGTGAGGGCTCTGCTCAGCCATAATACCTAGCACTGCTTTGCAAATCCTCTTGAGAAAGGACTGATTTCTGGGGCTTCCGCCATTCTATGGGCATTTTGCTGCAAAACCTGAATAAAGCCTGTGTGTAGCCACCTCTGGTGAGGACTGATTTGTGTTCTTTGAAAAACATAAGGATTTATATTCAGTCAGTCCTTAGTCCTCCCTGAAATCTTAGGCCTAAGGAACACTTTTCCTTTAACTTAACTTTGGCTACTAGGGAAGCCCTGTAGGGTTCAGTCTTCAATAGAGCTGTTCCTAGGGAAAGCTGGACCATGGCCTTTGGAGGGGCATTTCCAGGCTGTTTGTTTGCCAGAGTCTCTTTTGTCTTGGTTGTTTGCCTAGCAGACAGACAGCAGTAGCAAGAAGCATTAGCACTAAAAAAGTAGCAATAGCTAAAACGTTCATTGAACACAGCCTGTGCTGGGTACTGTTTTAAATATTTTATCAAATGAACTCATTTAATTCTGACAAAACCCTATGAGACAAATGCTAGTATTCCTATTTTATATAGGGGAAAACTGACCTCCGCCACCTAGGTACATAGCTAGGATTTGAACCCAGGAGGTCAGAGAATCCACACCTTGAACCACCAGACTATACTGTCCTCACTTAGCCTCAGTGTGCTGAAAATGTTTGGTTGTAAGCTGATTTTATGGCAACTCCTCTGTCACAGGAACCTGACATGAGACATCATTTTAAAACAGATAACCACTTTTTTTTTAAATGGCACTTACGATTTCTGCACATGTTGAACAGTAGCTGAGCTGTTGAGATTTCTTGAAAACGGGTCTCAGAGCCCGTTGTTTGAAACATTTGTCACAGGAGCCAAACACATTAACGAGAAAGGTCTGATCACACATTTTTTATCCAAAATGAGGCTGAAAGAGAGAGAGAGAGAAAGGGATGTAGGTGCATGAGAAAAGCCAACAGAAACAGCTTTTTAAAATCTCATCTTCCTTTGGTCACGATGGTTGCTCAGCCTTTCTACATGTGGGATAAAGTATATGAGTTAATTTATAACCTTTGATTTATTACAACACAAACTTGTTTATTTAATCAGTAAGAAAGCATCAGACAATAGGTTTTCTGGGGTTACCATTTAACTGGCTATTTTGGCAGGTTACAGACATGGACACAATTGATCTCTGCAGCACAATATTAATCCCGTGGGGCTCCACGGTGGAGAGCATTATTATAATGGATACTACAGTTTAAAACTTAAAAAAAAATCCTCCCCTGATGGTAAACATTTGGAGTAAAGAAGAGAGTTAGAAAATGGCAGAGCCTGATCTCAACTAATATTGTAAGGCTGAGTAAACACAGTATTGGTTCTCTGCAAGGGACACATCCCACTTATTAAACATTTGACAGTCATAGACCCAGGGCTCCTGTCTGTCCATCCCGAAGTCAACAGACAGGCCCAGGCCACTGAAGGGAAGGTAAACTTACAGAAGCAAAACCATCTGGTGGCTGAGGGTGCTAGCTCTGGCTGACCAGATCCTGGTGCCACTACTTGAGCAAGTCATTCGAACTCTCTGGATCTTTGCTAATCAATCAAATGGGGATCTTAACATCCACAGTCACAGGATCATTGGGGGATTTATAAAAGTGCATAAAGCTTAGCTCAAGGAGGAAATAGAGTGAGTGCTCCATAGATGTTAAGCTGCCCTGAGAGTGGCTGTGGTAGCAGCGGCAGCAGGGGCGGGGGATGAGGCTGGAGTTGTGGAAAAAGCAGAGGTGAGCCTGTGACCACATTTCAGGCAGAGCACGATGAAGGCCTTACATGAAGCAATGATGTAGGATGGATTTGACCATGCTTACAAAGAAGGAGCTAGACTTGGTGATGTGTGGGGACAAGGAGGGGGAGAGGTCTATGATGCCTTCTGAGTTTCTGGGAGGCTAGACATTGCAGTGCTACTGTTGGAGAGGACGACAAGCAGGTTAAAGGGGGGAGGGCCCAGCCATCGTAACCAAGCCAATTTAATAGGTGTTTCGAAGAGGGGGCCACATCAGGGTTTGAAGAAATGACCCCCTTAGTAGAGGATGGTTTTGTCCCCTCTCCCACAAAGAGACTTTGGGACACTGGTCTGAACATTTCAAGAAAGCCAAATTTCTGAGGAACATATTTGTAGGGCAGGTAGCAGCGGGGACACCTTGAAGGGAGAATGTCTACCATACAGATGTCACCATCGGACTAGAGGAAGAATGGGGAGAATGAATTGGGTTGAACTCCTCCAACAAAGGGGCAGTAGTTCATGAGATCTCTAAGGAACAGGGGAGTAGAGGATAGTCCTTTACGGATGAGAGATCAGAAGGAAACCAGCTACTGACCAACCACCACAGCGTGCTTGCCCTGACTGCTCACAGCCACCCTAGGAAGGAAGCAGACATCGGTGGTGTAGCCGAGGACATGCCTCGGGATTAAATACGTTCAAGGTCAGCAGTGAGGCCTTTATGTGGTGGGACTCTACAACCTTTCTCGTGGAGCTGGCACAAGCAGGCTGTTCTGCCTTTTCATAAAACATGAATTAAAGAAAGCAAAATGGGGGACACCTGGGTGGCTCAGTAGTTGAGCATCTGCCTTCAGCTCAGGGCATGATCCTGGGGTCCTGGGATCGAGTCCTGATCAGGCTCCCTGCAGGGAACCTACTTCTCCCTCTGCCCATGTCTCTGCTTCTCTCTCTCTGTGTCTCTCATGAATAAATAAACAAATTTTTAAAAATAAAAGGTAAGAAAGAAGAGAGAAAAAAGCAAGCAAGCAAAAGGGCCTGGGCACTGGAGCCTAGCCTTTGGCAAGGACCTGGTAATGTCCCCCACTGTCCACGCCTGCCAGTCACAAGGGCATGCTGAAGACAGCAAGTAAGAGCATTAGGAAGGTGAGCCATGGGTTTTTCAGCAAGGGAGCAACGTCATTCAAGTGGATTATTCCAGCATTTGTGCTTCCAGAAGTAGGTCAGAGAGAGAATGTACTGCAGGAAAATTGACTAGGTTAATAGATTGTTATCATGTTTTGGGGAAGAGGAGATGAGCTCTGGGCAGAGTGGCAGCTGTGGGAACGGAAGGTGAGAGGAACGCTGGGGCTGAGTGGAGAAGGAATCCAAGGATGGCTAGAAGTTGTGGGAGAGCAAGAAAAAGGGAAGGAGAAAAAAACGCCAATATTCCAAATCTGGAGAGAGACACTCTTCTCCTTCCCAGACTGAATTTTAAACTTTTTCAAGCGATGAGAGCTGCACATGTTTATCATAAATAATTGGGAACAGAAGGATGTGAAGAAGGAAAATTAATCACCTACATGCCCTGTACTAACAGTGATTAACATTTTACATTTACATTTTCTTCTAGTGTCTCCATAAACATATGCTTATACTTTTTTTAAAAAATTGGAACTGTATGTCATATACAATTTTGAACTTTAGTTTTTTGCTTACTAGTATTTTTGTCTACCATTGTGTATGGCACGTTGTGCCATTTGTGCCATTATGTATTCTTAGAAAACATCATTTTCTCACAGAGACCACAAGTCTTAAGACATATTGACCTTAAATTGCTTCATGCAGCTAGCATTTTAGATGTGGTTGGTTAAGCATGGGCAAGCTACAAAGTAAATTTGAAGTATTACGATATTTAAAACTATAAATATTCTACATGGGCATTGTAGAGTCTGGAAAAAAAATAAAGAAGGCATAAGGAAGAAAATAATCACCTATAATCCCACTGCCCAGAGAGACTCCTGGTCCACATTTTGGCAGATGCAAGAGTAGGTTTTATATTTTTTATATACTGATGTTTTTCATTTAGCATTTATGTCATGGCCAAAATTTTTTTTAAAGATTTTATTTATTCATTCATGAGAGACACAGAGTGAGAGGCAGAGACGAGAGGCCAGCTGCCTGCAGGGAGCTCAATGTGGGACTCGATCCCAGGATCCTGGGATCACAACGTGAGCCAAAGGTAGATGCTCAACTGCTGAACCACCCAGGTCCCCCTATCGTGGCCAAATTTCATCGTAGTGCATTCTACTATCTTCATTGTCAATAATCCTTTTTATGATGAAGGAACTTCTAACAGCTAGAACAAATGCTTCCAATGAGCATTTTGACAAGATAAAAATGCTGCATTTTAATAAGCCTTGACATGAAGTTGTTCTACAGTAGTCCTAGAACTTATCAAACCTTCCCCTAACCCCAAGACAAGCATGAAATTTCTTTGCAGTGTGTTACCTAAATATATACTTTAAAGTTACCAAAAACCCCACCACCCCATATATATTCTTATAAGAGTACAGACGAAAGATAGAAAGTCAGAAGTCAAAGTCCCTCCTACCTGCTCCGCATTTTCTCTCCATATTTAGATTTGGTGTATTGTATATTCTTCCAGACTTTTCTAACATCATAGATAAAGCTTGTGAGTTACACAAATACGGCTGTCAGCTATTTGCTTTTTTTCACCTAATTTATTCTGTTAGTACTTACCTGATCTACTTAGATCTACTGTTCTTTGGTAACAGCTTTAGTTTTACTCTGTACCGTGTAGTATCATAATTTGTTAAGCCAGCCTCTTATTACTGAATATATAGGGTATCAAATTTTACTTTTAGAATAATGCTTTATTGACCCAATTAAAAGTGAGCAAAACAACCCCCATGAATTGCTGCCAGGAATGTAAAATGGTGCAGCTGCTGTGGAAAACAGTTTGGCAGTTACTTAAAAAGTTGAACAGAGGGGTGCCTGGGTGGCTCAGTGTCTGGGTGTTACAGGTCATGATCCTGGGGTCCTGGGATCGAGTCCCACATCGAGCTCCTTGCATGGAGCCTGCTTCTCCCTCTGCCTGTGTCTCCGCCTCTCTGTGTCTCTCATGAATAAATAAATAAAAATCTTAAAAAAAAAAAAAAGTTGAACAAAGTTGTCACCACATGACCCAGCAAATCCACTCCTAAGTATATATGCTCATATAACTGAAAACACCTGCTCACATGAAAACTTATACAGGAACGTTTGTAGCAGCATTTAAGCCCAAAGTAGAAACAGCACAGATCCATCAACTGAGAAACAGATAAACAAAAATGTGGTATATCCATACAGAATGTTATTTGGCAATAAAAAAGAATGCAGTTCTGATCCACGCTACAACATGGATGAAGCTTGCACATATGCTAAGTGAAATAAGCCAGACACAAAAGGCCACTAACTGTGACTCCATTTATATGAAATATCCAGGATAGGCAAATCCGTACAGATCAAAGGTAAATTAGAAGTTGCCAGTAAACTGGAGGAGGAGAGAATGGGAAGTGACAGCTTAATGGGTATGAGGTTTATTGTCTGGGATGATGCAAATGCTCTGGAATTAGATAATGCACATCATTGTGTATATACTAAAAACCACTGAAATGTGTGCTTTAAAATGCTGAGTTTTGGGGAATCTGGGTGCTTCAGTCAGTTAGTTATCTGACTCTTGATTTCAACTTGGGTCATGATCTCAGGTTGGGGGGGATCGAGCCCCACATCAGGCTCTGCACTCAGCGGGGAGTCTGCTGGTGATTCTCTCTGTCCTTCTCCTTCTGACCCTCCCCACTGCACTCTCTCAATCTCTCTCTCTCTCTCTCTAAGATAAATAAGTCATTCTAATCAATTTAAAAATAAACAAAATGCTGAGTTTTATATGCGTTATCCCATTAAAAATTATTTTTAAAACATGAGACTTTGAACAGACACTTCACAAATGCAGACATTCATATACTCAATAAATATTGAGTCTCAATACTCAATAAATATGGTCTGAGATCCAGCCCCATGAAGGGCTCCAAACTCAGCAGGAAAGGGGAGCTGGGGAGGGGAGGTGGGTCTGCTTGGGATTTTCTTTCCTCTTTTCCCTTTGCTCCTCCTCCGGCTCATATGCACTTCTGCTCTCCCTCTAAAATGAATAAATCTTTAAAAAAGAAAGAAATCGGGCAGCCCGGGTGGCACAGCGGTTTAGCGCCGCCTGCAGCCCAGGGCGTTATCCTGGAGATCCGGGATCGAGTCCCACATCCGGCTCCCTGCATGGAGCCTGCTTCTCCCTCTGCCTGTGTCTCTGCCTCTCTCTCTCCTGCTCTGTATCTTTCATGATTAAATAAAAAATAAAATAAAAATTTAAAAAAGAAAAAAATCCTCTTCCTATTCCATAAGCTGCATTCTGAGGCTTATATTGACATGTAAAGTATTACCTGGATCAATTTTTTAAACTGATTATATGACTTTTACAGATGCCTAATTTTTCCCCCTTAGGCTAACACTAAATATATTTTTTAATTTACTCATTTATTTATTTATTCATGAGAGACACACAGAGAGAGAGAGAGAGAGAGAGGCAGAGACACAGGCAGAAGGAGAAGCAGGTGGGGAGCCTGATGTGGGACTCGATTCCGGAACTCTGAAGGCAGACGCTCAACCACTGAGCCTCCCAGGCATCCCCACACGAAATGTATTTTTAAAACAAAACACCTTCCTATTATTTTGAAAGAAATCCATGTGGGTTGTAGAGCAATTACAACATGCGGATTCACCACCACCACCATCCTTCACCAATGCTCCCTCCTCACAGAATGCCCAGTTAGCACCTTGGTGTGTGCACACGAAACACTTACGTGAGCATGCAGGAAAGCCTGAGTATGCTAATATACTGTTAGCACATACATACCTTCCACAGGGTCAACACTCGGAGCCCCCAGCTGAGGAGTCAGAGCTGCAGCATGAAGGTGAAGGTGCAAAAGCAGAAGCTGCACCTCTAATCTCCTTATCTGGGCATCCAGGCTCAGAGGCTTTGTCCCTTCCCAGGGGCACTCACTGCCGATGGCAACCTCCTGCCCGTCCACAGCAGACGCCCTCGGCACCTCTCTCCACCTGTTTCACAGGCTGTTCTCCTTCCACAGCAAGAGGCGGCCTTGGCAGGTTTGGCCTTGGCAGGTTTGGCCTTGATGAATCCACGCTCTGCCCCACTGAGCAACTCTGACATTCACCCCTAACTGTAGTCAGCACTCTTCTGGGCCCGCTCAGTCCTCGTCCCACCAGCACCTCTTCGTTTTGGCCATTCTTCCCACCTTCAGTTTTGTGGGGCTGATGGGGATGGGAGATGCGTGCTCCTCTCCCTTCTCCATGCATGACTTTCTCTGCCTCTGCAGGCCCCCTCATCTTGTTCCCAAACAAGATCTGCTCCTTCCCCAGGCTGACCAACACCCTCCCCCCACCCTCCGCCCCCCACCCCCCTACCCCCCTCCGCCAATCCTGCTGCCTCTAATAGGATCTTGCTCCTGCAGCTCATCCCATCCCATCGAGATGAGCAAGGGGATGAGCAAGATGTGGAGCTGCTCTCCAGGAGCTCACAGGGTAGCAAAGGAGATGGGCAATGTTATCAGCTGAGAGCCCGGGGTGCATGTTGAAAAACAGGCAGCCCCAACTTATGGGAACCGGAAAGGAAGGGTGATGGGGAGCAGAGAAAGGGCACAGAGTACAGGGAACCAGCTGCGGAACTTATCTGAGAACTGAATCTCCTGGTCCCGTCCCTCGTGGCACACTGTGGGACGGGAGGGACTTGGCCACACTGTTCTCCAGATACGGTTCCTCCACTCCCTCTCCTTGAGGGAATAGCCTGTTCTACCCTTTGAAGTAAACAACCTTTTCTCTGCTTCTCAAAGCTGATCATTCCTATAGCCAATCTGCTAGCCCTCTTAATAAAAGCTGGGTGAGACAAAACCTCAGGGTTCGAGTCTGGTCCAAGTTGAAGTCCGAGTCTCGGATAAGTGTTTCATGTGCCCCCAGATTAAAATTCAGTGATTCTCTCAGTCTCTCTTTATAGCCTCTGACTATCCTGGCTCCGTGGCAACAGAGAAGTCTGCGGATGCCGATCAGAAACCCAGCCAAGTCTCTGCTGATGGCCCCTTCTCTCGCCGTTGGGGAGCCCATGGAGACACAGCCTGGGTCGGGACTTGGGGCATATTTATTTCCCCTCTAAAAGTGTTTATACATATTTTATGAGATACTATGTATCTAATAAAGATTCCAGCATCTTTAAGAATACAATCCTTAAAGAAAGTCATAAATGTTGTGCACTTAATAAAAATGTAGTCTCCTAGCAATTAAAAGAATCTGACTGACGCAGGGCGCCTGGGTGGCTCAGTCAGTACAGCGTCTGACTCTTGATCTCACCTCGGGTCTTGATCTCAGTGTTGTGTGTTTGAGCCCCACGCAGGATGTGAAGCCTACTTTAAAAAAAAAAAAAAAGAAGAACCTGATCCAATTCATTTGGTGATTTATTTTATTGATTAAAATATTTCAAAAGTTCACTTTTCATTTCTTCATACATAATGTATCTAAATGAACTAAATCATTTATAATATGAAAAGATATCATTACATATAAGTAGGGTGATGTTGCTTCATAATCAAGTATCATTTCTACTCCTAAGATATGTATCTGTGTTACAGAATCACAGCCAATGCCTGTGAGTCTGTCAGAAGCATAGGGCCAGTTGGGATTCTTGGAATGGTACAGAAGAGCACTGGGGCCACTGGCCAAAGGCTAGCAGTGCTGGTCAAATAACATTGTATGCTCTGAAAGGAAGGATAGAGAAGGTTTAGGCAGGGAGATGGGGTGGGTGGGAGACAAGGGATAGTCAGTTTCCATAAAACTTGGGAAACATTGGTTTCTCAAAAGAAGGAACTGACATAGTTCTTCAGTTATTTTTATGGGAAAATTTAAGGACCTATTTGAATGCTGAAAAGATAGAGAAAATCATTTAAGTTGTCTTTTAAAACTTAGTTTTTAAAGACGTTGTATGAACAATGAAGAAAGTTATGGCAAATACGTTGGCAGATAAAATGTAAAGAAAAGTTCTTTCAGAAGAGATGATAAATGGCATGGCAATTAATTTTAATAATATATTTGTTTTAGGTAGACATATACATAAAATACTTCATATAGTTCAGTTCAGATTGAATATTCTCTTAAAAACTAGAGGGGTCTGAAATTATAAATATTTTTTCATGCAGGAGTGTTTTTTAGTAAAACACCAGTGGGCCCCACCCCACCCACCCTGGGCAGGAGGGATGGGGTGAGAGGACATTGTGGCCCAAATGGGATTATCTCCTGGAAGACCCAACCCTGGAACCTACTTGTGGCTTCATAAATGTACCTGGGCTTCACAGAAATGTTAGAAAACTTAGGAGACACTGTGTCCTCAGATCATACTTCCTCTTGGGGGAGTCCTGTCATAAGACAGAGCAGGACAAGAGGCACCTGGAAGGAAATACAGGCCTTCCAGGAACTTCAAGAAAAGCTGGTTGTGATTCTTAAGGTAGATGTGGCCTTTACAACCCCAGCTGGCGTACGTTAACTCTTACAAAATGACAATGGCAACACCATCCCTGGGAACAAGAGATGTGGCCCATCTTGGAGAATTCCCATTTTCTTCCTCACATCACATCCCAAAGCATTCCCATTCCAATGAATAAACCACATCCCTCATATTTGATCTTCATATAGCTTCTGAGGGGAAAGTACACTTACTCTCTTTTCTCCTGTTATAATCTATTGAGAAAGCCTAGCTTAAAACTGCTGGGGATCTGGATCATTTCCAGAGCGTGTGGAGAGGGGGTAAAAGGAAATGTAACTTGGAAGAGATATTTCGTATCCAACATCAGCTGTGACGAGTCCTCTCGGCTATTTAGGAGAGCCTGAAATTAAAACCAGAAGAAAAATGAATACGGAGACCATTGCATTCTGCTTTATGACTATCTAGAAGTTCAGAGTAAGGAAAACACATCCCAACCTTCACTGAAAAGCTCCTTTCAAAATCATGTGAGAGAATGCACAAAAGAGCCTTTTGATAACACAGTCCCATGGTGAGATGGTCTACGCAGGATTTCCAATCAGCTCTTGTGAATATTTACTTTCGTGTTCTGTTTCACTTCAGATGTTAATTTCCTACAGGAGGGACTGACTGTAAATGGATCTGTTTTCTATTCTTATCATCTTGTGGCATAATTCTAAGCCCAAACATGAGTAGATCTGAAGTAGTAAATCTTTCTAGCAGTTATCCTTCTTTTTAGTTCAGTAGTTTATGAACTTTTTTGTCTCAAGACACCTTTATAACTCTTTAAAGATTATTGAGGACTCCAAAGAGCTTTTGTGAATGTGGGTATAACTACTGATATTTACCATATTAGTAATTTTTTTATAACTTTCTTTTTTAAAAAAATTTTATTTATTTATGATAGTCACACAGAGAGAGAGGCAGAGACATAGGCAGAGAAGAAGCAGGCTCCATGCAGGGAGCCCAACGTGGGACTCGATCCCGGGTCTCCAGGATCGGGCCCTGGGCCAAAGGCAGGCGCTAAACCGCTGCGCCACCCAGGGATCCCACCATATTAGTAATTAAGACAATAATTTAAAATATGAATTCATTAAAGTAACAAACCCAACACATGTAAACATTTATCGAAAAATAACTATTTTTGAAAACAAAAAAAAATTAGTAGGAAGTGGTATTGTTTTATATTTTTGTAAATCTTTTAACATCTGACTTAATGAGACCAGTGGAATCTTGTATCCACTTCTGCATTCAACCTATGGTGATGTGTTGTTTTGGTTGAAGTATATGAAGAAAAGTCTGCTTCACACATATGTATTTGGAAAAAGGAAGACTTTGCAGACCCCCTGAATGGGTCTCAAGGACCCACAGGATCCTTGAACCAAACTCAGAGAACTGATGCCTTAGCAGATTGGAGAAAATACTTTAGGGATTAAAATAAGACAAATGGGTTTATGTTTTTCCATTCAGCCTCTGCTCCCTTGCACAGTGCTAATAAGAAGATTGATGATAAATAAGACATGCTGAAGGAACACAGCAGGTGAATCATGGTTGTGGTGTTTCATTCTCCTCCCACTGAGGCTAAAATGGGTTCTGAAAACTGGGGTATTTGACAGGGAGAACTCCTGCTGCTTTTGCTAAGTGCCTTTCTTGTGCATGTTTGGTAAATGCACTTTAATCTTAGATTTCTATAATGTTAATTCAATATTCAATCAATCATTCATTCATTCATTCATTTAAAGTAGGCTCCACACCCATGTGGGGCCCAACGTGGGGCCTGAAATCACAAGCCTGAGATCAAGACCCGAGCTGAGATCAAGAATTGGACACTTAGCTGATTGAGCCATTCAGGTGTCCTCTTAATTTCTTATATGGAAAACTAAAAGGCACATCCGTAAGGATCTTACCTGTACTTTGCGAACAAAGGATGGAGTCACTCTTTTCTCGAAGTCGTCTATAGGTGTGTATGAATTAAGGATCTTTATGATCTGTGAACAGCACATAAGATGGTGTTGACCATGAAAAATCACAAGCCTGTCCATGAAATAATGATTCAGATGGTTTGGGAACTATTGGGAACCACATGTAGTTTTTTGATACAGTAATTTGGCTTTAGGAACCATGTACTCTAACCTCTTTCCTTCCTCCCATTCCTTCCCCTCATATATAGACATCTGTGAGTTCAGTGGGCAGGAAATGTATCATATACATTTTCCTGTTTTTAAGTCCTAAGTTAATATTAAATAAATGCTTATTAGATAAGAAGGTGGTTCATGGGAGATCTGTGTGCACCCCAAAGAGCACACAGAGATTCAGACACATCCTATGGCTGGCTAAGCTAGAGAGGGCAAAGATCAGGGACACACTTAACCAGCCTGGTCACCTGCACAGCAGACAGTGAGGTGCAGCGTTCATAGATCTCCTTGGCATCGCTGTCTGTGATCTTCTTGACCTGAAGCAACCAGGCTGCCTGAGAGAGAGGTTCCAAAGTTTCCTTGGCCAAGCTGTTCTGCAAATTCTTATCCTTAAGCCATTCTTCTAAGTAGCTGATATTGCACCTGGAGTAAAAGCCAGAGAAACAGACAATAGTGGATGACCCACTGAGATCTGTCCACTTCAGGAGAGGGTGCCCAATACCCCAGTGTGTCCTAAGAGGGTACCCGGGTTCAGTGAGAACCTTAGGACCATGGTCCAGCAGTTTCTTCATTTGTAACACCAGGAGGTTGGACCAGATGATTAGCTCTCATGATCCGTGGTTTTAAGGATCTTGATGGTCTAGGGTGAGGGGTCATACCAGCTAATAAACTTGGGGGAAAATCTGAGTAAAAAGCAGTGACTGCAATCATTTATAAAGTGATCTATTAAAATACCCTTAATAATAGATTTGAAAATCTACTTAAGGAAAATAAAATACACTTAATAATAGATTTGAAAATCTACTTAAGGAAAAAATCATAGTGATATTTAAAGACTTAATATTGGTGTAAAAAACTGTTTTCCTAAATTGACAGAAAATTTCCAGTTGATAGAAGGCTTTCATTCAGTCCACTGGGGTTTTCATTCTTGTGTCTGTCACTAATTATCATAAGTTTACAAGTTAAGAAGCATGGTTTTAGTTCCACCAATCTACTTGTGTGAGCTTGGAAAGTTACTGAACCTCTCTGGGTGAATGAGAGTGTTGAGAACCCTCATACGTTGCTAGTGGGAATGTAAAATGGTAGAGCTGCTAATGATAACAGTTGGCAGTTCCTCAAAACATAAAACATAGAACTGCGACATGACCCAGCAGTTCCACTTTTAGGTAGATACTTAAGAGAACTGAAAAAAAAAAAAAAAAAAAAAAAAAAAAGAGAACTGAAAGCATATCCACACAATGTTTCACTACTCAAAAATCAGTAGTGAAATGTTCATTATGCCATTACTCATAATTTCCAAAAAATGAAAACAACCCAAAATGTTCACCAACTGATGGATATACAAATTGTGGTATGTCCATACAGTGGGACATTTATTCATCAATAAGAAGGAATAAGGTATTGATACATGCTACCACGTGGATGGACTGTGAAAACATTATGCTAAGTGAAGAAGCCAGTCACAAAAGACAACACATTTTATGATTCCATTTATAAAAGTGTCCAGAACAGACAAACCTATAGAGAAAGAAAATATATTTGTGGTTGTCTCGCCTAAGGGAGAGGGGACGGGGGAAGTGAGATGTGGTAGGGGGTAAGAATGCCGCTAATGGGTTTAAGGTTTCTTTTTGCAGTGATAGAAATGTTTTAAAAGTACATTATGGCGATGTTTGCACAACTCTGTAAATATACCAAAACCCAATGAACTGTACAGATATAGTTTACAGAATTAATAAACCGTACAGCATGTAAATGATCTATCAATGAAGCTGCTTTTAAAAATTGAGTGTTGAGCCAGGGGCACCTGGCTGGCTCAGTTGGAGGAGCATGCAACTCTTGATCTTGGAGTCATGGGTTCAAGCCCCACGTTGGGTATAGAGACAAATAAATAAACTTTAAAAAATTAAGTGTTGAACCAAGTGATCTCTAAGGTCATTTCCAGCTCTGGCCTTCTAAATTAGCACTCCCTATGTGGGTCTTCTCTTTGATTATAACACTGGGACAATAATTCTGAATTGATATATTCCACAGGGATGTAAGGAATGTGAGATACCATATCTTCCATTGGTTTCCTCCCTTTTTTACACTGTCAGTTTTGTCCCACTATTTTGGATTCCTATTATGATAGATTCCTATTGGGCCTCCCATCTTATCCCTTCTAATCCATACTATTTAAACCTGCCATAAAAAAAAATAAACCTGCCATAGTCCTTCCTTAAACTGGATGTTGAGCATGTTAATTCTCCCACTCAAAAATCAGTAGTGAAATATAATCTAGTAACTCCATTCCTGGGTATTTACTCAAAGACAATGAAAACACTAATTCAAAAACCTATATACGCCCCTATGTTTATTGTAGCATTATTTTTAATAGTCAAGATATGGAAGCAACCCAGGTGTCCATCTATAGATGAATGGATAAAGAAGGTGTAGTGTAGCTATACAATGGAATATTACTCAGCCATAAAAAAGAATGAGATCTTGCCATTTGCAATAACATGGATTGACCTAGAAGGTATAATGCTAAGTGAAATAAGTTAGTTGAAGAATATCATATGATTTCACTCACATGTGGAATTTGAGAAACAGAACAAAGGAAAAAAGAAACAAACAAACAAACAAAAAAACACAGATTCTTAAGTACAGAGAACAAAACTAATGGTTGTCAGGGGGGAGGTGGGTGGAAGGATGAATGAAATAGATAAAGGGGATTAAGAGCACATCCTGATGATGACTGCGTAGTGTATAGAATTGTTGGATCATTATATTGTATACCTGAAACTAATATAACACTGTATGTTGATTATACTTCAATTAAAAAAAAGTGGAGAGGGCAGCCCTGGTGGCCCACCAGTTTAGTGCCGCCTTCAGTCCAGGGTGTGATCCTGGAGATCCAGGATCGAGTCCAACATCGGGCTCCCTGCCTGGAGCCTGCTTCTCCCTCTGCCTGTGTCTCTGCCTCTCTCTTTCTCTCTCTGTGTCTCTCATGAATAAATAAATAAAAATCTTCAAAAAAAAATGGTGGAGAAATCAGTGGTGGAGTTCCAGTTCTTGGTAAGAACATACTCTACTTTGCCCCTCCCGTTGAATGCAGCTATTAAAGCTTACTAAAATGCCTGAAGCAGCTATTTGAGGACTCTGAAAAGTAAACAGGACAAGGTAGATTGGGGAAGAAGACCAGAATTTGAGGTATTGTCAAATGGATAGTGAGTTTACTAGCTTTTTCTGTCCACTATTCATTAGCCTGACCTCAAAGGAGCTGAAACTCAGCAGGTGGTGCTGATGGCAATAAAGATCTCCAGTAGGAGCCCTCTAGATCTGGGTTGAGGGACTGAAAAGATGGGTCTTACTGCGCTTAAGAGAGGGCAGAAATCCTCTTTTTTTCTTTTTTCTACTTTTTCTTTTTTGTGTTTAAGCCCCAAACAATTTCACTGTGGTCCACAGGGTCCAGTAAGGAGCTCAAATTCTGAGGCAGGAAAACCTTCTCCAAATGGAGCAACTATAGTTCAAGAGAATGGGGGTGAATCCCCACTGTTCTATTTCACCACCACTTAGCCCCAGATGAAGACATTTGCAGGAAGTTCACCACATAGTGGGTTAAATAAATTCCCAGTTTTCTGGAGGACCAAAATGAGGATTCCCAGGGATCTGGAAAGTATCAGGGGTGTTTTGGAGATGGAGGAGCTTGGTAAAGTAATCCCTTAAAGTTGGTCATGAACTCCTTAGTGCACACCTGGGTCCATGCATGGATCTAACCCTCAACAGCTCACATAGACTTTGAGGAATAAACAATGGGACAGAGCACCATCCGAGTTTCAGCTGACCATGAGGTGTCACACATGAGACAGAACCAAATAGCATAACAAAGCCTTTGAAAACTGACATGAGAATGACAAGCCACTAAGGATGGTCAGAACTTGCAGCTTGAACTCAAATGGATTATCTGATAAAAAATAGCAACATTCTCCATAAGGCTGAAAGACCCAAAGTCTCATAGTATAATATTAAAAGTGTCCAGGATACAATTCAAAATTACTTGGCATATGAAGAACCAGGAAAATCTCAATTTGTGTCATACAAGACAATCAATAGATATCAGCTCTGAGATGACACAGAGTTGGAATTATCTGATAAAGACTTTAAAGAAGCTATCATAAAAATGCTCCAAAAAATAAAGACAAACTATCTTGAAATAAATGTAAAGATAGTCTCAGATGAGAAAAAAATGATATAAAGAAAAACCAAACAAAAACTTTAGAAGTGAAAAATACGATAACAAAAATAAAGAACTCTCTTAGTGGGCTCAACAGCAGGATAGAGATGCCAGAGTAAACGGTCAAGAGAGATGATTCAATCTAAAGACAGAGGGGAAAAAAACTTAATAAAATAAACATAACTTTATGGACTCACTGAACAATAATGAAGATTTAACATTTGTGTTATTGATGTTCCAGGGGAAAGGAGAAATTGTGGCACAGACAAAATATTTGAAGAAATGACTGAAAAGTTCCCAGATTTAGTGAGATGTATGAGCCTACAGATTCAAAAAGCTCAGGGAATCTCAAATAGGTCATACCCAAAGAAATCCACGCCCAAACACATCCTAATTAAACTGTGGAAAATCAAAGACAAAAAAAAAAAATCATGAAAGCAATCAGAGAAAAATCATGCATTACTCGTAAAGAAACAATAATTCAAATAACCTGACATTTCTCATCAGAAACCATGGAAAATGTTTCATGTTTTTAAAGTGATGATAAAACTGAATGTCAATCCAGAATTCTATATCACAAAATATACTTCAGGAATGAAGGTGAAATGAAGACATTTTCAGATGAAAGAAAACAAAGTATTGCCAGTGAACCTGCTGTATAAGGACTCCCGAAAGAATTTCTTCAGGCAGAAGATACCTTCCTGACACCAAAATGAGATTTTGAGGAAAAAATAAGACTTGGAATATTAGGAATGAAGGAGTAACAGACATGGTAAATATGTGGGTAAATATAATAATTCTTCAAATGAGCATCTTAAAATATATTAGATTATTTAAATGAAAATTATAACATTATCTAGCAGAATTTTTGATGTCTCTAGATATAATACATAAGACAACGATAATGTAAAGGGAAAAGGGGCCTATGTGATGGTAAGCTTCCTACATTCCACTTGATACGGTTAAGATAATGATTCTAATATAGAATAAGGGGCACCTGGGTAGCTCAGTCAGTTAAGCATCTGCCTCTTGATTTCAGCTCAGGTTTTGATCTCAGGGTGGTGAGTTCAAGTGCCATGTTGGGCACGGAGCCTAACTTAAAAATAACTAAATAAATAGACTTAAAACTTAAGTATATATATAGTGTAATCCTACAAAATACTTTAAAAATACAAAGATATATAGTAAAAACACAGTATATAAATTTTTTTAGAGAGGGGAAGGGGCAGAGGGAAAGAGAGAGAGTATCTTAAGCAGGTTCCACATCCAGCGCAGAGCCTGTCATGGGGCTCCATCTCACAACACTGAGATCATGACCAGACAAAATCCAGAGTTTGACACTTAACTTTTGACTGAGCCACCTGGGCACCCTGAGAGTAGATAAATTTAAAAGGGGTACCAAAAAAATGTTCAAAGAACTCAAAAGAAGGCAGAGAAAGGAGAACAGAGAAATAAAAACCAGAAGAGGCAAGTAGAAAATAATAAAATGGTAGACTTATATCTAAACATATCAATAATTACATTAAGTTAAAATGGCCTAAACACCCCAATTGAGAAGTACAGATTGTCAGACTGGCTTAAAAAACCCCCAAACCAAAACAAGACCCTAATATATGCTGCCTCTAAGAAAGTCACTTCATATATGATACAGGTAGGTTAAAAGTAAAAAAGATGAGAAAAGATACACTATGAAAACACTAATCAAAAGAAACAGTAGGCTTTCAGATAAAGTAGATTTCAGAGGAGAGAAGATTACCATTAGAGGGATAAAGGAGGACTCTATATAACGTTAGGATGGTCAACTCACCAAGAAGACATAACGAGTCTTCTTTTTTTTAAGATTTTATTTATGTATTCATGAGAGACACAGAGAGAGGGGCAGAGGATGGACAGAGAGAAAAGCAGGCTCCCTGCAGGGAGCCCGATATGGGACTTGAACCCTGCACCCGGGATTATGCTCTGAGCCGAAGGCAGACACCTAACCACTGAGCCACCCAAGCATCCCAGATATAACGATTCTTAATGTGTATGTACCTAACAACAGAGCCTCAAAATACATGGAGCAAAAACTGACAGACTGAAAGAACATATGATTCAAAATTACAGTTGGAGACTTCTACTCTTCTCAGTAGTCAACAGAATTAATACACAGAAAATCAAGGATATAGCAGGAATGAAAGATACCATCAACACCCATCAACCATGGGTCTAATTGACATTTATAGAACATTCCACCCAATGGCAGAATATACCTTTCAACTGCATGTGGAATATTCACAAAAACAGACCATATTATGGGTCATAAAAGCAAATCTTCATAAATTTAAAAAGAATTAAAATCATACAAAGTTTTTTTTAATGTAAAAATATTTAGAAGTTTTTTTTTTAATTTTTTAATTTATTTATGATAGTCACAGAGAGAGAGAGAGAGAGAGAGAGAGAGAGGCAGAGACACAGGCAGAGGGAGAAGCAGGCTCCATGCACCGGGAGCCTGACGTGGGATTCGATCCCGGGTCTCCAGGATCGCGCCCTGGGCCAAAGGCAGGCGCCAAACCGCTGCGCCACCCAAGGATCCCCTAGAAGTTTTTATTTAACAAATAAACCTGGGAAAGTCTCAGGCAAAGTGGGATGGTTGGTGACTCTGGTGTCTTAATCTATGGTACATTTTCAACCTCCGTGCACCTTGAGATGTTTTTTTTATTATGATAAAGACACACATAAAATTTACCAATTTACATTTTTAAGTGTATGGTACAAGTTTTAACTGTATGCACCACATTATGCAACAGAACTCTTTCATCTTGTAGACTTAAACTCTATATCCATAGAACACCACATCCCCTTTCCCCTCTCTCTTCAGTCCTGGGCAAAAACCATTCTACCTTCTGTTTCCAAGAGTGTGACTAACAGAATACATTCCTTGAACATATGGAATGAAACTAAAAGTCAGTAACAGAAAGGCAGCAAGAAAGTCTCTGAATACTTGGATATGAAACCATATACTTCTAAATGATCCACAGGTCAAAGAGTAAGACTCCAAGGAAGTTAGAAATTATTTTCAATTCAACAAAAATGAAAATACAACATCTCAAAAATGGTGGGATAAAGTTAGTGCTTGGAGAGAAATTTATAGCATTAAATGCTTATCTTAGAAAAGAGAGTTCTCAGAGTCAATAACCAATGCTTCTACCTGAAGAAACTAGAAAAAGAGCAAAATAAGTCCAAAGTAAGAAGAAGGAATGAAATAATACAGTATCAGAAATCAATTAAAAATTTTAAAATAGAGAAAAATCAGGGAAAGCAAAAACTGGTTATTTGAAAGCATCAGTAAAATTGATAAATCTCTAGCAAGATGGATCAAGATAAAAAGAGAAGACACAGATTACCAATATAGGAATGTAAGTGGAGGGATATCACTGCAAATTCTGCAGAAAGTAAAATAATAAGAAAATATCATTAATAGTTCTACACACAAACTCAACAACTAGATGAAGTACGCTGATTCCTTAAAAAAAAAAAAAACTCATCTAAGATGAGATATGTAACCTGAATAGTCCTATGACTATTAAAGAAATTGAATTCCAAGTTTAAAGCCTTCTTGGAAAAAATCCAATCTGTGGTGGCTATGACTGCTGAGAGACTAGAGTGCGCCTTGCTCACGCTGGCATTCCACTTTTTCTTTGGAACCCCCCTGGCATTCCATTCAACTCCATCAGTTTTCCTTCACTGAGGCTTGTGCTCATTCCTCCAAGTCTGCATCTCCTAAAATTCTATCTGTCCTTTCAGGCCCAAATCAATGCCTTTCATGTTCTTCTCTAGTTCCCTTAGTCCAGCAAGCAGTGTTATATCCTTGGGCCACATTATTCTGGTTCCTGACAGAACTGTCACCCTATGGGGGCTTTTATCAAAGATCACTGAGCAAAACAGCTGCAGTGAAACTTGCTGTAAAAATGCTACTGCAGAGACTGTGGGATAAAGTTCCCCATGAAATCTTATTTTTAGGGATCCCTGGGTGGCTCAGTGGTTTAGCGCTGCCTTCAGCCCAAGGTATGATCCTGGAGTCCCGGGATCGAGTCCCACATCAGGCTCACTGCATGGAGCCTGCTTCTCCCTCTGCCTGTTGTCTCTGCCTCTCTCTCTCTCTCTCTCTCATGAATAAATAAATAAATAAATCTTTTTAAAAATCTTATTTTTATAATTCATGACTAGGGACAAAAAAGTAATTAGGACAGTATTTATCTCTTTCTTCCCTGGGAATACCTGGCTCACCAGACTCAACAAGACCAGGTTGCTGACAATGTCTGGCATTCTGTCCTGCCAGCCAGAAAGCCCAGAAACAGTTTTCAAGCCACTCTGTCCAGTGTTTATGATTTTTTCCCCCTTTGGTCTTGATTTCCTACTTGTATTCATGTCTTATTATTTCATGGCTTGTTTTTCATTGTAAAGCCACCTCAAATCCTTATGGACCTTGCTTATGTCAGGAGCTTAATAAATATCTGAGTGAACAAATCTCTGTCAAATTCATGTGCTACTCAGAGCAACACAGTGTAAGGGGATTACTTCTCGGATGACCACTTTCAGTTGGTGAAAGAAGGCGGCGCTGAACACCTATGGGGACAGATGTGGCCTATCCCCTGGGCAGCTGTCATAGGACCTAGAGGCGTGTGTCCTGCTCATGACCATCCTCCCTTGTGGAGACCCACAGAAGGAATGAGAATTGCCTTAGTCAAGGCTCAAATGGCACATTGA
This sequence comes from Canis lupus familiaris, assembly GCF_011100685.1. Classification (NCBI taxonomy): domain Eukaryota; kingdom Metazoa; phylum Chordata; class Mammalia; order Carnivora; family Canidae; genus Canis; species Canis lupus. The sequence continues at coordinate 18,193,415 of NC_049251.1, forward strand.
GGTTTACGGGTTTACTTTGAATAGGGTTGAATCCTACCTCAGAGGCCTACAGGGCTTTCTGCTTGGAGCTTGTGAAATAAATAAAATTCTTTCTTTTCTCAAGGATGAGAAAAAGATCCACAAAGGCCAGCCCTTCAGAATACTCCTTCTTATCTGAAAACCACAACCTGGTGTCCTGGGATTCGCCAGCCTGGTGGTGGGGATGTCCAACTCCAAACTTCATTATTGCTAAAACGGTTTAATGGATGCCTCGTTTATCTTTTGGTTTAAGGTACTTTGCCATCTCCCCTTACATCACTGTCATCAACATGACCTCAGCTTCTCATGCCACGCGCAGGTATCAAATCCCTGTTCAAATTACCAAAATCTTAAATATATGGTCTTTTCCTAGTCACGTGGCAGCGTTAACTCTTACGATAGCTCAGGGCTTGTGTTTCCCCAACCAAGAGATCAAGAAAAGTTGACACACTCCAAAAGTGTGGCTCATCATGTCCTGGGGACATTGGTCCTGCTGCTCCCCAAGCAAATCTCTGCTTGATCCAGACAGAGCTTCCTACTACAGCCGGAGGGGGGCACCCCACTCAGCTCCCCCACGTGCCTTTGCCCGTCTCGTTTCCCCTTGCCTGGAATGCCCTTCTCCCTGTTAAATCACTCAGTGCACAGCTCTTGGGCTTAACTTGTCCGCGAGGATCGTTGGTCGCTCTTCTCTGCAGCACCTGTTGGCGACTTCATCGTCCTGGCCTGAGAGGCCTCTGGCCCCGCACCCTGGCAGCGCGGCCCGTGCAGAGGCTCAGCCTGCGGCCCTGGAGGTCAAGAGCATTCTTCCCCGCGGCCCCCGGCCTGGGCCTTACCTGATCTGCATCCCTTTCCTGCAGGAGCACATGTCCTTGCGCAGGAAGAGGCTGTTCAGGGTGACTGCCCCGATCAAGAAGAAGAGCTGCTTCACGGCCTGCCGCACCAGCTCGGGGTCCAGGCCGTTCTGGCACATGGTGCTGTAGAAGTAGCTCAGCTGCTGCAGGACGGAGGTCATGGTGTAGGCGTCCGTGTCGTCTATGCTAGACGAGCGCTTCCGGAAGCCTGTGGGCTTCAGGCCAGAAATGCCCTGCAGGCTCTCGTACTCCAGCATGCCGGGCACTAAGACAGGAAAACACAAGCATTTCTTGCACACACAGTGGAGACAACCAGAGGACATTTTCCATTGCTCTCTTGGGTCTGTTCTAAGGTGGGACATTTTCCGTGAGGGTTAGCAGGGGCCTCGGCTGTGACAGGGAGAGAGGATCCAGGACTGGGGAGCTTGTGGGGCAGGAGGTGGCTGGAAGGCAGGGCTGCTTAGGACAGGGCAGCAGCTCTGCTTGGAGGCTTGGAGCGCCTCTTCTTTCAACTTCACAGGAAAGGGAGCAGGTTAACATCATAACTCATGGTCTGGGACCATTTAAAGCCTGAAGTACTTAAACTTCAGAAAATTGAAGAAAGTATACAAGAATTTGAGGGGGACTTTAAGATTTCAAACACACTTAGTCATGACCTAAGATTAGCTACATAAGTAGTAGCAGGTCTCACCAGTCTTTCCCTTCAGGGTGAATCAGCCTTACAGGTAGGAAACTATGAGTCATGTACTTTTTTCTAAAAAAGATTTTATTTATTTATTCATGAGAGACAGAGAAAGGCAGAGACACAAGCAGAAGAGAAGCAGGCCCCCGCGGCCCCTTCCCCCCCCCCCCCCCCCAAGGAGCCTGATGCAGGACTCAATCCTGGATCCCAGGATCACACCCTGAGCCAAAGGCAGACGCTCAACCACTGAGCCACCCAGGCATCCCTATGAACCATGTACTTTTATAAAGCAGTCATTTCAAGCAGTTAAAAAGAATTAAAAAGTAGACATTCACACAATTAAGTTTTTCTGGTTTTAAAATTATATTCTTTGTAAACATTCCTTATACTGGATTTACTTTCTTTTTTAATTTATTTTTTATTTTTTTTTTTTATTTACTTTCTTAAGGTCTCAGTGCTACCGTAAATATTTTTTGGTCATCTATTCTTTTCTTACCTATTATTGGCTGAATGTTGTTTTCCATTACAACAATGAACCGATGATATATTCGTATAGCCACATCACTAAGAATCTGTCTGTATTCTGAAAGGTCAAAGTTGTTCAAGCAATTCTTATTCTGATTTGGACTATTGAGCTTCATGAATTCCTGAAAGTAATGTGAGCATATAAATATTAGAATGATATAGACATGTAGGAAATTAAAATACTATCTCTACTAATGATGTTCTAATCAGCTCTTATACTTTAAAGCCTAATGTCTCAAATGAATTCTGCATGTTGGTGGTGCCACTTATTTTCTATAAGCAACTGTCACTGTACTGCCTCTTTACCCTACAAATATGTGCCCCCAGCACCTACAGAATACAGTGGAAGACAACTCCCATGGAAGCTCATCAAAACACCCTACGAAGCACCTACAGAAACAAAGAGCTGTAAGAGGTCAGTTGGTGCAATGCATGAGATTCATGACTTAATGATTATAGAACATTGATCAATCTGAAATTTTTTAAAATGTGTGTTATGGACTAAATGTTCATGATGCTCCCAAATTCATATGTTGGAGCCCTCACCTCCAGTGTAGCTGTATTTGGAGAAGGGGCCTGTAATAAAGTAATTCAGATCAAAAGAGGTCCTAAGTGTGAAGCTCTAATCTGTCAGGATTCGTGTCCCTTTATTAAGAGACACAGAGTGCTCAATCTCTTTCCACACCCATGCACCAAGGCGGTGTGAGGGCACAGCGAGAAGGCAGCCATCCACAAGCCAGGAAGAAAACTCTCACCAGGAACCAGCCATGCTGGCACCCTGGTCTCAGACTTCAGGCCTCTAGAACTGTGAGAAAATAAATTTCTGTAGTTTAAAAGCTTTGTAGTCTGTGATATTTCGTTATAACAGCCCAATCAGACTAATACAGTAGGTTCAACATGTTCAAAGCAATAAAAGAAAAAGAGAGCATTAAGAAGAGCATGTAATGATAAGAGGCAGAGGTGAAAAAGCACCATTGAAATATAAACGAAAATATAGTAATTGAAAAAACATGACTGGGAAAAGTACATGGGGGGGGGCAAATAAATGGTATTGAATAATATCCTCTTTCATTAATGTCTCACACATACCGGTTTGTCTTAAATGGACTGGGCTGTGCCCCCTGCTTCTTTTGGTATTCCTTTTAGTTAAAAGTTGGATTTTCTTTACTTATTTCTCCTTTTGTTCTATAGTACTAGTAGAGTTGCTTCTATATTTAGTTTTACTTTTCCTTTTTTGGGACAATTGGCTAGCCACCCGGAAGAAGATATGAAATCATTATCTCACACATAATGGAATAAATAATCACACCAATTCTGGATAGATAAAAACATAATTGTGAGCTCTAAATTTGAATTATAGAGGTTCAGAAGAAAGTAAGAGAATAAGTTCATGATCTCAGGGCAGGGAAGAATTTCCTGAACAAGACACTAAAACACACATCATAAATGAATAGGATTGATACACCACAGTTCAGAAATTGTGCATAACATACCCCATAAAGAAAATTATAAGACAAGCCACAGTTTATCCGTGATATGTAAATATCTCCTATGAATCAATAAGAAAAAAAAAAAGTCAAGGGATACCTGGGTGGCTCAGCAGTTGAGCACCTTGCTTTTGGCTCAGGGTGTGATCCTGATGTCCAGGATCAAGTCTTGCATTGCACTCCTTGTGGGGAGCCTGCTTCTCCCTCTGCCTGTGTCTCTGCCTCTCTCTCTCTCTGTCTCTCATGAATAAATAAATAAAATCTTTTAAAAAAATAGCTTCTAAAAAAATGGAGAACTGACGTCAGTAGGCAATTTGAACAGAAACCCAAATGATCAGTGAGCACATGGAGTGATTCCTTTTTTTTTTTTCTTAAGATTTATTTATTTTAGAGAAAGTGTGTGTGTGTGAATGAGCAGGGTTAAGGGCAGAGAGAGAGACAGAGAATCTCCAGCAGACTCCCTGCTGAGCACGGAGCCCTATGTAGGCTCAATCTCTTGACCCTGAGATCAAGACCTGAGTAGAAACCAAGAGTCTGATGCTCAACCAACTGAGCCACGTATGTGCCCCTACATGGAGTGATTCCTGATCTCATTAGTGATCAGATAATTGCAATTTAAGTCAACACAGTACCATTTTATAGCAATGAGATTGGTAAATAATTAAGATGACTTCAATATCAAGTGTTGATGAAGGTATGACGCTGGAAACTTCCTGCACTGCTGGTGGGACCATTAACGGTACAAACATTTGGGAGGGCAGTGAAAATCCTAAAAGCTACTTTGTTATTTCAGGTCAATGACATTTTGTTCTGTGGGTATTTGAAGAGGGAGGATTCCTTTATGATGCTAGCCCCTTGGGAGCAGAGTCAGAATGGCAAAGGACATACAGATTGTGGAGGAATGATTGGAATCCTGCAGAGAGAAGAGCTCTGAAGAACCAAAGGCAGATGCTTAACTGACTAAGACACCCAGGCTCCCCTACCTCACTGATTTAAAACTCAAGGGAAACTGAGGCCTAGTATCATGCCCATGGTCCAGGCCTCTTTCCGTAAGTCTTCTGACTGTGACTTCTGTCCAACAGTGATGTGAAGTTGGCCTCCTGGCTAAGAAGGAAACCAGGAAGCCCTCTGGAGCAGAGGCTGCCCCTGGAGCCAGGCATGTCCCCACTCCCTGTGGTGAGCTCTGGCTAACAAGGAAGTTCTAGACCAGCAGTCAGCACAGAACACACAGCAGGCAAATGTCCGTACCTCTTCTCCACTGTACTGCCTCAGGCAGTTGAGAAAATGACATGTATTGGAAAGCCAAAAAGATAGCATCTCAAAGTCTTCTAAATGTTCCTTAAAAAAAGAAAAAAAAAAAAAGATAAGAGTTGGATTTGATGACTACTGGTACCTTTGAGCCAAAAACAGATGTATCTTACCTGTTTGGGTTAGCTGGTGGCTTTTGACCAAAGTGAATTCTTTTATTCACCAAAGGTTTTATTACGTATATAGTGTAACAATGAGCTCTTACATTTATTTAGCAGGATCTGGTTTGCAAAGTATTTCTGTAGAAGTTATGTCACCTATTATGAAACTTGAGGCAGGCACTGCGGGAATGCCTGGTAAAGATGAGCCCAGAGTTCACATTGTGACCAGGAGGAATGTCACTGATAACATGATATCCAGGGGACATGATGAAACAGGTGGCTGAGCACCTGTACATGGGTTATACCAGAGCTCAGAGGGTGGAAAGACACTGGCAAGAGAGGGCAGCTGAGAAAGTCTCCTGAGAAGGGGGGAGAATGCTGTCCTTGAAGGAAAGAGGTGCAGAGACAAGAGCTCGGAATCCAGGACTCCACTGGGGAGAACAGCCCTGCTGTGGGGCTGCAGGAAGAGGAACAGAGAAGGTAGAGGCCTGGTGGTCAGAGGTAAGGGGAAAACTGGGAAAGTCCTGGGGCTTGAGGAACGCAGCAGGAGAGTTTCAAAGAAGCGTGCCTAATGCTTCAGTCCATTAGAGAAGGACAAAAATTAAGGAAAAACCCTTGGATTTAGCAGGAGGAATGTCTGGTTATCTTTCTGTGGAGTGACAGGGGTGGAAGCCAGATGGCAGGACCCGGTGGAGCCTGCCAGAGTAAGCAAGCCCCCTGGCAGTTGGGGCGCGGGGTAGGGTCGGAAATGCAGAGAGACTACACGATATGTGGGGGCTGCTTTAGTGTGCTGTGTGCTGGAGTGGGGAGGTCAGTGTGCTGTGTGCTGGAGGGTCAGGTCCCGGACCCCCACAAAGGCAGAGGGCAGGGAGTCACTGGGGAAGCCAGGATGGGAGATGGTGGTGGGAAAGGATTTATACTCTGCACGCTGTGCATCTTTTACTTTCTAAATATTTATACGTTCCAGAGCAGCAAGATGAGGCAAACGCTGTGTGCCTGTGGCCTGGGGCACAATGCACGCATGCCCTAAGGAAACCCATCTTGTGAAATTATGGGCAGGGAAAACATCAATTTCTGCGGGCCCTTTCCAAGGGCACTCTGGTGGCTCTCATGAAAATAGCTACCAGAAAACACTCAACACCAGACAAATGTTAATTTTCTACTCCTGACTCCTGACGAATAATGAATCCTCATGGCCCAGCATCTCACACCCTGAAGGGGTAGGAGCGATGGGGGTCATGGCTACCAGGTTGTGGTCTTCAAGGTAAGGCTCTGAGTTCTGTTGGCCTATCTGTAGCCTTGGGAATCCCTAACCAAACTTGTTTCTTCCAAACAGCTTGGCTTCTTTGACTGAGCCTAGTCTGAGGTATCTCGTGCTTCACTGAAGACCAGAGGTGCGCCAAGGATGAATCCTTAAGGGGTTCTGAAAGCAACCAAAATACCGAGGGCCAGTATCAAAGGCATTCCTACCTTAACCACCTGCTTGATGCCGTTGATGGCGCTGTTCATAAGGGACTTGAGCATGCCGGCGTCGTTGAGGGAGTCTGCGTAGCGCACACACATGAACAGGATGTGAGCTGGCAGTCCTGGGATCATGTTCACCACCACACCACGAGGCTTCAGGTCTGGTACAGAAAGGGTTGATGAGCTCATCGTGAGCTCTCCCCATAAGGAGCCTCTGACCATAGGACAGGGCTTATTTGCTTTCCTGTCATGATGCACACCTGAGTGCCTAGGGATGCCTTTACTCTTTCAGGAATTTAGTCTAGCTCTTCCTGGCAAAAATATACCGGCACCATCTGATCCTCTTACTTCTCATTTGCACAGTACTTTGTCTTTTTTTAAAAGGTTGAATTTTAGTTGGAGTTCGTGCTTCTCCCTAGCATGGAGACCCTGGATTTCAGACCTCCAATGTAAGGGAGAAACCCCAAGTCCATGCACTTGACTCCAGCCTCTATGATGAGGGATATGATCTCAGTGATCACATGCACCTGCCTTGAATCAGGAAAACAGATACATTAATAGCCCTGCAGAGGAGGCCTCACTGGCCTCAAGGAGAAGAGAATGGCAGGGGGAGGAGGGGTAAACTTCATAGAATGGACTAAGGTAAGCAAACCTCCCCACAGCTGCATAAACCAGGGGAATGGAGAGTCCCCATGGGTGTGCACCAGTGAGGGTAGAAAGGACAGGGTACAGGTGCTCATGTGCTCTGGAGGGGGTCACTTAGAAGAGGAGGAAGTTAGGCTCCACATTGTTTTGCTGCTTTAAGATCTTGAGACCAGCTGATAGAAAGGCAGCTTTTCTCTCTGCCACTGGAAAACCATGTGATTTTCATGGTATAGTCTAGTAAGATTGGCTCTGAGACCACCAACCCTTGTGTGTACACTAGAACATCACTGTAGGAGTGGCTGGGAAGCCCCCATCATATTGCCCGCAAATAAAATTCTCAACAGAAGTCAAATGGAACAAGGAGTCACAGTTACTTCCACCATAGCTCCTGTGCTAAGACACAAAAATGAGAGGATGTGTCTCCTATCTGGGTTCTATGATCAGACTCTGGAAGGGGTTAGGGCAGCACTTCTTAACTGAGGGCAATTCTGGCTCCCTTGGGATGTTTGGCAGCGTCTGGAGATGGTTTTTATTGTCATGACTAGAGGTTGTTACTGGTTTCTAGAGGGTAGAAGTCAAGGACACTACTTAATATCCTACAGTGCATAGCCATCGCCCCCCCCAACCCCAACAACGAATGATCTGGTCACTAGTGCGGAGGTTGAGAAGATCTGGGCTAGGAGAAGCAGCAGTGGAGGAAGAGAAGCTACCGCCCCACCCAGGACAGTAGCAATGACTGACAGACAAACATTCAGAGTTCCGGGTCTCACTACCAAGAATGAGGTTTTGAATGAGCTTCTCCTCATCTTCTGTCTTGTATTCCAGCATTCCAAGGTACTCCTTAGGTCCTGAGGACAAGTGCACATCATTGCCTGTAGGCAGAGGCAAAAAATCAGCTAAATTCACAGAAACAGCTTTCATAGGCTTTATAATGAGACTATGCTGTCTTCCCACCCCATTCCAGCTGGCTGGCACATGAACGCTTGTGGCTTTCAGGTATATGGAAACTTTATTAATCCTGAAGAATTCCTCTGGTAGTGATTCATATTTGCGAGTATATCAATGAGTAAAGCTGCTGCCAAAAAGGTGAAGTTATCCTTGAAGGGATCCTGATGAGTGCTGGTGTGAATCCAGCACAGTGTGGAGAAAGCAAGCCAAGATACTGCTTCTGTTTTCATGATACTGATGCCACAGTCAAGGAAACAAGATTATGAAACAGTTGGTGAGAAAAGTACTAAACTGCAGGATCCTAAGGGGGCTGTATTAGTTTCCTATGTGCTTTAACAAGTTACCACAAACTTGGTGACTTATGATACCATAGATTTTCCCATCTTACAGTGCAGGAGCTCAGAAGACTGAAATGGATCTCACATGAAGGACTGAAATCAAAGTGTCAGTAGAGCTGAGTTCTGGAAGCTCTAGGGGAGAATCGTTTCTTGCCTTTTTCAGCTTCCAGAGGCTGCCCAAATCCCCCGGCTTGTGGCCACATCACTCTGACCTCTGCTTCTATCACCATGGCCCCCTCTCTTTCTGCTTCCATTGTCACATCGCCTTCTTTCATGCTGGCACTCCTGCCACTCTTTATAAGGTCCCTTATGATTGTACTGGGTCTACCTAATAAGCCTGGGTAATCTCCTCCATCGCAAGATCCTTAATTTAATCACATTGGCAAAATCTCCTTTGCTGTATAAGTGCTGGGGATTGGGATGTGGACATCTTTGGGTGGGCCAGAGTCTGCCCTCTGGTCGCCAAAGATTCATGTCCACTCTGAGATATAATGACAGAAACAGAGGTTAGGAGTCAAAGATTTTTTTTTTATAAAGATTTTTATTTATTCATGAGAGACACACAGAGAGAGGCAGAGACATAGGCAGAGGGAGAAGCAGGCTCCATGCAGGGACCCCGATGTGGGACTCGATCCTGGGACTCCGGGATCATGCCCTGAGCCAAACGCAGATGCTCAACCACTGAGCCACCCAGGCATCCCAAGAGTCAGAAAGATTTTGAAGATGTTATACTGTTGAGCTGGAAGAGAGAGGAAGGGACGCATAAGCCAAGAAATGTGGGTGGGCTCTAGAAGCTGGAAAGACAAGTGAAAAGACTCTCCCCAAAAGCCTCCAGAAGGAACACAGCCCTGCTGACATACTGATTTTTAACTCTGTGAAAACCGTATTGGACTTCTGGCCTCCAGAACTGTAAGATAACAAATCTGTGTTGTGTTAAGCCACTAATTTTATGTTGATTTGTTACAGCAGCCATAAGAAATTAATACAGGGGCTGTAAGAATTCACACAGAAGTGGCTGGAACTCTTAACAAGTCAAGGAGGCAGCACAGTAGTTGGGCCGAGAAGGGTGAGTAGGGTCTGGTGGGTGAAAAAGAAGGTGGCACAGGTAGCGAGTTAACAGAACTTCCTTATTACTCTATAAGAATTTCTCCTGCTTAAAAAAAAAAAATTTTTTTTCCTGCTAACATACTAGCTCTTTTCTCTTGGAGACTAATAAAGGTAGAAGGTCAACCGTTTTACTAAGCAATACTGTTTATGGTAAGCATGATGTCTGATTGGTACCCTGCATCTGGACCTGGATGAACAACAAATAAAGCAGACACATCTGATAAGGACATTACACTTTGGGTATTCTTGAATGTGGTGACTTGTATCTGGACTTGTTTCTTGCAGGGACTCTGGAAGTGAACGGCACCTATGGAGAGTTCAAAAGATGTTGGCTTCCTACCAAGAGTCATGTGGCTGAGCCTGGAAGCAGATGCCACAACCCACTAAGCCCTGAGGTGACTGTGTCCCTACTGACGACTTGATGGTGCTCAGAGAACCACACAGCTAAGTTGCTCCCACATTCTTGACTCTCAGAATCTGTGTGTTGCTAAGTATGCATTGTTTTAAGTTGCTAAATTTCAAGATAGTTTGTTATATGACAATAGATAACTAATATAGGAAGGGAAGCTGATGTATTCCACTTTAGACACGTGGGGTTGGAAGAGGTAATAGAAAGGCAAAGAAAGTATTTTGGAGGCAAAAAGGAGCCAGGACTCAGGAAAAGAGGTGAGAGGTGGAAGGTAGATTTTGGAAGTCCGTGTGTTGAGATGGTGGTTCATCCATCCATTCCAATGGGGACACTATGGGGGCTTGGGAAGGACAGACATGGTCCTTGCCCTCATGAGGCAGACTGACATTTATCATTAATTATTGAAGGAGAAGGATCCTCATGTTGGTGGTGGATATTTTGAGATTGAAGTGAGAGTGGAATAAATACCAATAAAGGAGCTCTTCAAAGAAATGAATGCAGAAAAAGGAGCAGACAGTTGGAGATACAGCCTTAGTGATCCAGATTGGGAGGAAGAGGAAGCAATATGCAATAAGAATCAAGAGCGTAGAAGAGAGAAGTCCGCTAAGTTCACTGATTCAGTAACAGCCAAGGGAAAGAAAGGCATGGGGTCCTTTTCTTAGGAGCTCATGAGGGCATTCAAAGTGTGAAGTTCAGTCCATGTTCAGGACTACTGTCTATCTTCTTAGATCTCTTCTCTCTTCTAATAGAAATGGAGATATTGATCCTATGTAACTGGGAGAGGAAGAGACTTTCAAAGCAGTTATATTTGAAACTTGTTCACAGTTTCATTTTTAAAAGGAGAGAGTTAATCACAGAAGAGATTAAAAGTATTCATTACAGGGCATCCCTTAAGATGACATGAGTGCATATGGAATTATCTGAGGGCTGGTGAGTTATCCTCTGGCCAAAAGATCTTTCCATTAGCCCATCACTGAGCCCCAACCCATCCCCCACATTCCCCAGTTGAGAATTATTCCTTTGAGTTTCAGAGACTCTGGGCCACATCAGGAAACAAACAATGTGTGCTACCCTTAGCCAACAGTTCAAAAGGTAGGAAAGAGAATGTTATTTTTCCTACCCTTTTCAATCGTCTTGGTTAGAGTCTTGACTTGATCTTGTAGCTTCTTAATCACTCTGTCCTTCATGTCTAACTCTTCTTCAAGATCCTACAGATTCAAAACAAACAAAGACATTAGCTTAGAAGCATCAATCTGTGTTTTGGTAACAGCTTTATTAAGCTATAATTCATATACCGTGCAATTCACTCATTTGAAGTGTACACTCAGTGCTTTTCTAAAGTCAGCTATACGATGGCAACCATCACCATCATCTAATTCTGGAACACTTTTGTCACACCAGAAAGAAACCTGTAACATTTCCCTAGTCCCCTCCTGTCCTTGATAATCACCAATCTACTTTCTGACTCGTTATTATTTGCTTCTTCTGGACACTGAACATAAGGGGAATCATACAATATGTGGCCTTTTGGGTCTGGCTTCTTTCACTTAGTATAATGTTTTCAAGGCTCATCAGTTTCAAGCATGCATCAGGACTTCATTCCTTGTTGTGACTGAATAATATCCTACTGTATGGATATGCAATATTGATCTTGATCTATTTTTCCCTTAAATTAATGCCTGTCAGAGAGAATTGAAAAATATGAATGTGTGAAAATGGGTTCTCTGGATATCAGAAGCTTGAGGCAGAGAAACTTTAGAGATTTGGGTCCTGGTTTTGCATTTCCTTCATGATAAAGGGGTGGCCCTGCCCATGCTAAATTTGGCTCAAGAACCAGCAGAGTCCCGGATGCCTACAAATATTTCTTAGAAAGGGTAGAGTGTTTAGGTTCTTTCTGAATTCCAAGGGCTTTGACTCAGAAAGGATTCAGGCTTCTCATCCCACAGTGTCCCACGCACAGCCACTACAGCCACGGGCTCTCTGGGGACTCTTGGTGCCAAGGGAGACTGTGCTGTTTCCACTCTTTGGCCACCTCTCCTCTGCTACAATTCTGGGTCTCTGGCTAAACATGTTAGGAACTTCAGTTTCTTCCCTCTTGTCTCAGTCCATCCTAAAATACATCTAAAAATAAAAGTTACCAGTCAACAAGAACCTGGAGGAAACCACTGTTCACATTTTGATTTCATTCCTTTCTTTCTTTTCTAATCTGGCACCTGCACATTTTATAGAATTGTGATCATACTGCATATGAAGTTTTCAATTCTATATTTTTCTCATTATACTGAGGACACATTCCCATGTCATTGATAATATACGCAAGCTGTCATTTTAATACCTAAGTCATATGATATACAACAACTTGTTCTACCCACTACTGTTGGACATGCATTTTTTTACTGTGATGGCCACTCTGAACAAAAATCTTTGTTCCTAGATCTAATTACTTAGGATAATAAGATATTAGAAATTGCATTACTGAGTCAAAAAGAATGTGAATCCAAAGGTTCATATTATTTGCCTCCACATTACCTCTGAGAAAGTTAATGCCAATTGCTATCCCTGGAGACCATGTGTGACAGTGCCCACTGCCAGGTATTTTCACCGGCACCATAAGATCTCTATAACTTGAAGGGCAACAATAACATGTAGTTTTAATTTTGAATTTCTTTGATAAATGGTGAGATGATCACTATTTTTTCCCTTTTTTTAAATTTTTTTTAATTTTTTCCCTTTTTTAATAAGGATTTTTTCTTTGACTCCAAAATTATGTAGTGGTTCAAATAGTGTCTCCTCAAAAATTCATGTCTACCTAAAACCCTAGAATGTGAACTTATTTAGAAATAGAGTCTTTAGGGATCCCTGGGTGGCGCAGCGGTTTGGCGCCTGCCTTTGGCCCAGGGCGCGATCCTGGAGACCTGGGATCAAATCCCACGTCGGGCTCCCGGTGCATGGAGCCTGCTTCTCCCTCTGCCTGTGTCTCTGCCTCTCTCTCTCTCTCTCTCTCTCTCTCTCTGTGACTATCATAAATAAATAAAAATTAAAAAAAAGAAATAGAGTCTTTAGAGTTGCAATTAAACTAAGGATCAATATTAGATCATACTGGATTGGGATGGATCCTAAATCTAGTCTCCTTCTAATAGACAGAAAAGGACAGAGAGAGACACAGCCATATGAAGACACAGGCAGAGGTTGGGGTTATGTTGCCACAAATGAAGGGGTGTGGGAGCCACCAGCAGCTGGAAGAAGCAAGGCAGGATTCTCCCCTAGAGATTTTGGAGGAGTGTGGCCCTGCTGTCCCCTTGAATTTGGACTTCTGTTTTTCACAACTGTGAGAGAACAAATTTTTGTTGTTTTAAGCCACCCAGTTTGTGGTAATTGTTAAGGTAGATCTTAGAAACTAACACAGGTAAGTCTCATTTGTGGGTAGCATCCACCACCTAATATACAGAAATTATATTCTTTTGTTATGTATTAACCTGTTCATTTATGACACTGAGGTCACTCACTGGGTTGGGAATACTCGGTTAGAATGAACACGTTGCTATGATTGTTCCCCAGCTAAGCGCATGGTGGAAGCAGCAGCATTGCCTCGTCCCGCCTGGGAACAGAGCCATACACACAGAGGGGCTCCTGAGGAAAGGCACTGGATGGGACTGCACTGCACCTTCCTCTGACACTGGAGCATCAGAAACCAACACATGAATCCCACACAACTCAGGGACTGACAAAACCTAGAGCCACATGCTCATGGTGAGAGAGCAAATGTTCACATGGGACAAGATGTGCAACATACATGAGCCACCTACCTACCTCCTCCCTTACGACTGGCTCCAGCTGAGACTCCAGGGACCTACACGTAGGCACCAGTGCAGAAGGCAGGACAGCCTCTCACACAAGTTCAGCAGGCAGTTGCTTATCTGGTGTGACCTGAGGAGGCCATTCTCCAAGGAAGTTGTAGCCCCCTCAGAAAAATATGTTTATTATCTAGGTCTCCCTGACTGGAATTGTGTTACTTTCTATTCAATGTTAAACTCTTTGGATTCCTTTGGATATAATTACCCGTTTAAAGTTAAATCCTGATACTACAAGATATGATTTTACCCTATCATGGTTTTCCTGTGAGACAAGAAATGGGGCACCCTGACAACAGAGTGTTAAGGCCTGTGGGCCTGTCCAGGCTGCTGACCATTGCCCTGGGGAGTCCTTTTCCGGTTACAGTCTTGGAGGTCGCCAGGCCAGGAGGGAGTCTGAGCATGTCCAACTCCCAGGAAAGTGACCCATCTACCACTGTGGTGCTTCACGCACCAAAAATATTCCAAAAGAATTGCTGGGGCCTGACTTAGACTCGACCGGTTTCATTTTGACAAGGGCATTTACAATTTGACGAAGACTTTAATGTTTTAAAACATTTGTCATCTGCCATCATGGTCACTTCATAGAGGAACATTTTGACTAGAAAAATTGTAGGGAGGGCATAGCCCCAAAACATGTCCCTTTAATAGGGAAAGGCTTGCTCTAGACCAGAACATCGTCATCTCGATGGGTGCCATTCATGGGACAGTGCTCATCTCTTTGCTTATCATCTCTTCGCTTTATCGGACACTCCCCTCGTCAGGCCAGTGAAAGTCCCCAAGGCTCCCTGGCAGCAGGCTGCCACATCAGAGGCCACCTGTCTGCTGAGATAGGGACACAGATTGCTCTGATGGAAGTGGCTTTTGGTCTATAGCTGTTCATCATATGTTTTAGGTGGTCCCTCCCCGCTTTTGGTGACACCTGCACATATCATCTATTAACAAGTTGAAAAAAAAAAGTTGGAAAACTTCTTACCCTGTTTTCCACAGTTAGACGAGACGCTTCCTGCCGGAAAGTACTCTTGACTTCACTTTCAGTTTCAAATTGTTTCTTCAAGTGCTCGCTGGCCTCCTGCATTTCTTGAATCTTACTGATCAGCTTCTCTTTCTCTTTGATGTGTATTTCATTTTGGGCCTCTATGGTCCTGAGAAAAAGAGGAAATTTTGGTATCCGTTTGACCATCATGGACAAGTCACTCATTCATTGTCAGAGCAAACGCTGATTATTTTCAAGACAGAAAAATCCTTTGGCCAATTTATGTGTAACGTGAATAGTACTTGAATAGCAATGTCCTTGAAGCAGGGGCGTGGGGGTGAAGATCAGGGCTGGCTGGGTATAAAATTGTCCACGACTGTACCGGTGTCTCTAACCTGTTAAGAGATTCTTGCATCCATTCTGCCAAAGGATGTTGACTGTTCCCCCTGGACATCCACGCCCACTCACACCCTTATGACCACAAGCCCAGTGATTATCTCCTTTGTGAAAGGCCTGGGGACCAGACTCTCAAAAAGTCAGGGGTCAGAAAGAAGAGGAGTAGTAGCTTGCAAAAGAGATCCCAGACTGTGTCTCACCGCTTTCCTACAGTTTGGGGCCCTCATTTCATCCCCATCCTACCAATAAAGTCACATGACTAAAAATGCTCTCTAGGACATAGGACGTCCATGTATCACTCTGCAAAGTGAGTATGTCAGTGAATTGGCAGCAAGACAGCTTCGTTGCAAGGCCCCACCACAGCACCAGGCCCTCTGCTGGTCAAGATGCAAATTTGAGGGGATTATCAGTGAAGACTCTGAACATGGATTTCAAGCCTTATCCTAAATGGTCTGCTATAAGAAAATCTGTTCTCTCTCACACAATCTTATTTCATCAGTTTTTTGAACACACAATCCCTGTGTGCGGCACAACATTCTAAGGGAATAAGAGGGTACACGGTGAAAAGTAAGTTCTCTCGCCTTCCCTGTGTACCAGCCATCCAATTACCCTCCCTGGAACCAAGCAATGTTTTGATTCTTATATGTTCTCCCGTGTGCGTGTGTGTGTTGTGTGTACATATGTGTTTCTTTCTTTCACATCTGAATGGTAATATATACCTCAATCAGCACCTTGCTTTTTTGCCTTATTAACATATCTTGGTTATCTTCCACAATTCCAGAAAAGAAAAGCATTACATGAGCATGAACTTGAAGAACATACACGTTAACACTTACTTTCTTTGTGTTCCCTCCTCTTCTCGATTGCGGTTCAACTGATTAGACAATTCTTCCAGTTTTCCTGTCGTGAGAAGAGCTGTCATGACTTTGGGATCCATATGGCAGTCTGATTTGGGTTTGGTCATGCTTTTCAACAGTCCTAAGTTGTTTCTTGCCTGGGATGAGGTTTTGTTTGCTCTGAACAATGTTTATTTATTTTTTTAAGATTTTATTTATTTATTCAAGAGAGACAGAGAGAGAGAGAGAGAGAGAGAGAGAGAGAGGGGCAGAGGGAGAAGCAGGCTCCATGCAGGGAGCCCGACATGGGACTCGATCCCAGGATCTCCAGGATCAGGCCCTGGGCTGAGGCAGCGCTAAACCGCTGAGCCACCCAAGCTGCCCTCTGAACGATGTTTAACTATTTCCCAAGCTATAATCCCAAAATTGTGACATTTCACATAAAAATCTGGATTTCTGGCTTTTCCTTACAAATAGGAATATCAAGTGACACTGGGGCCAATAGTCCCACATGGCAACAATCAATGGAGCTTGGAGGCTGCTGCACCTCTGAATGCTGTGTACCTTACAGTCCCCTCCAAAAAGCCCTCTTTTCACATTTATGTCACCTGGTTGGGCCCCTGGAGAACCAGAGTTCGAGATCCCTGGGTATAATGATTTCTCTGTCATTTCCTGGACATGAGAATCCATTTTCTAGAAGTGGTTTCATGACAGTTTCAGTTACCTTTCATGCTTTCTGTTTGTTCATTCAGGCGGGTTTCCAGATCTTGCTTCTGTTTCTCCAGCTCTGAAATTTGCTGTTTAAAGTCTGGGATCATCTTTAGAGTAGAATTATAAATATTTGAATGCAAAACACTTTTGTCTGTGAACTTCAAAACCTCAGAGCTACTCAGAAGTAAACTAGACTGTCTAGGTGCTTAAGCCCAGGGAGTGGAAACATCTGGTATAGCTGTGCAGCAGGGCCAGCCAAGGCGTTAGACTGGTTTGGCATTAATGGCTTTTTACTTCAAGATCTATACAGAGCCACAAGCAATACCAGCATGTTAGGAGGGAGTGGTTCTCACGCGGCTATGACCATGGTCTGGGTCCTGACCGACCCAGACCGAGGTCTCCTGGGGGAGAAGGAAGTACACTCTCTGGGAGGGTGTGGGGGGCTCTGCTGAGGTGAGCCAGCCTCCTCGGCCCAGGCCCAGAAACATCATCTCCTCATCTAGGAACACGAATATCGAATAGTGTCTCAAAGAGGCCCCTCCATGCCCTATGAATTTCAGGCAGTGCACTGCTCTTTTCGTAGAGGTCTGGAATGATCCAGTTTGTCCTCATCTATCTGCATATTTCTGTAAACGTCACTCCTGCCCATCCTCAGTCAGGTAAACAGTTTTCCTGTTGTCCAAGTTTTAAAACCCGTGTTGTCCAAGTTAAAAAACACCTGTGCCTCTCTGAAGTGTACATGAAGAATACTTGCTTGATTGTGTATTTGGGTGCATGTTCTGCACTGGTCCTCATTAAAGCTTCAACCAAAGGATTAAAAAAGACAAGGTCCTTAACTCCTGCTCCACATGCCTGCTGCGCCCAGGGTCACACCTCCTCACCTGTGACACAGCCCAGAGATGTCCTAATATTCTCAGGCGAGGCAGAGGAGAAGGAAGTGGTAAGAAAGCTGAGAAGGGGTAGCCAGGGAGGTGGGCTGAGGACCTGTAGGAAAGCGTGGTATCCTGCAAGGCGACAGAACAAACCGGAGGGAGGAAGAGGGAATGATTAACATCACCAGATGTTGCTGAGGGAGAAGATGGAGGTGGAAACGGATGCTTTGGGCTCAGCCATGTGCAGGCAGCTGGTCAGTGCACACGGTGCACACGACAGATTGGTGTGGCTGTGAGGTGGCCCCTGAGAAGCCTGGCCAGCTGCCCCCAAGAAACAGGTGGTGGCTATAGGTGATATGGGGTTAAGAAAGGGATGTTCTTTGAGTCAGGAGATTTCTATAGCATTTCTCCATGGCTGCAGGCTTGAGTTAAAAGAAAGGATGAGACAAACTCAGGGAAAGAATAGGCATCACAGAAGAGAGAAGTCCTTGAGAAAATAAGCAGAGAGACGGGCCCGAACACCTGCCCCACTCAGGAGTTCTCCTTCTACCTTAGTGTTTGGGGTTTCTTTTGTCACTTTCCACAGTGTTAGGGCTAGACTTAAAATACACAGATTTAAACACACACACACACACATACACACACACACACATCACAGAATTTGAACCCATCCTATGGTAAATAAACCCACTCTCAAATCAAAGTGCTCTCCATCCCAAGGTAATTTTATAGTTTTATCTTCTGACTCAGTTATTTCATTCCTAGAAAACATTCTAATCCATTGTTTACTGCCAGGAAACTGAATTTTATCCCACTAACAAATGGCATCTCTAGAATAATGGCTACATTACATGGCCACCCGGGGCCCATGGCTGAGACCATACCATGTTTTCTGATGTTAGCCTGGTAACTTCATGACGGATACTTTCATTGATGTCAGTCTCTTCTCTAAATAATTTCTGCAGGTGGTTGATTTCTTGACTTAGATGCACCACTTTGAAGTTCAAAGCTTCGATCTCCTTTTCGTAGCAATCCTTCTGGGACTGGAAATGGCTCTCCAAGACGCTGTCAGGGGAGGGGTCAGAAATGAACCACATAGTCTTTATTTTGCTGTGCGGCTGACTGTGAGCATGTACATGTGCAGTAGTTACGAAAATTCACAATTTAGGCCCTGCTAAGGACGTAAAGTTTACTTATGTACACATAGTGACAGGCTATGGACTTAGATACATAGAATTATAAAATTCTTCTAGCTAGTTAGGAAGAATTATGTGGCACTAACAGGCAGTTAGTAAGAAATTTTAGACACGTTAAAATTACACTTTCATAGTTTAAGAATATGTTTGTATGATGCAACAATAGTAAATATACATTCATTATGCATCTGTCAAACTCACAGAATGTATAACACCAACAATAAACCCTGAAGTAAACTATTGATTCTAGGTGATAATGACAGATCAACGATGTTCATCAATTTTAACAAATGTATCACTCTGGTGGGGGATACTGATACTGGTTATGTGGGGTGAGTGTAGGGATACCTCTGAGAAATCCTTATACTTTCTGCTAAATTTTGCTGTGGACCTGAAATTTCTCTGAAAAATAATGTCTGTATATAAAAGATTATAGCAAATTCCTTAAAATTAAACATAGTTCTATGTCTATAGCAACATTGGCTAACTTATTTGATATAATCAGTTTTCCCTGCACAGATTACAGGTTTTAGGACTTGGAAGTTTGCCCTAAAAATATTTTTTTTCATTATTAAACTCATTACTTATTTCTTGAAATATTTCCAGTAATTACTGGATCATCCCACCATAAGGAGTTTCCTCTGCGTCAAATCTGTGGAAGATAAACTCGTTACTTTCCTGTATCTATCATCTCTGAAAAGCAAAAAGAACCCTGGGGGGAGTTTCTCACTGTGTTGCTTTCTTTAGTCCTTCATAAGCAAACCAAAGTTCTCCATCCTCATTTAAATGTTCCAAATCTTCCAACGAGAGCCTGGAAAATAAGGAAGGGTAAGAAAATCTATCATCTCACTCCTGTGCTACATGTTTCTAAATGTCTGGTAACGCAAAAATGATTACCTGCTTCTAACATCTTCAATGTCATAGCTTTCAAGAAGTTGTTTGGTGATCTCAGACATCTTTTCTGAGAGGAAAAGGCAGAACTGGTATAAATTACAGTTTTGCATGATTTCTCTTCTCCCATTCCTAGTTCTCTAGATTTCACGCAGAGTGTCCAGCTAACCATACCAACAGCTAACTTAACAACTATTCAACCAATCAGCCAACCAACCTATCAGCTATGAAGTCAAGCAGCTATTCAACCTACCACATGTCCAACCAAACAGCAAGCCAACCAGGCTCACACCAAGGGATACATTTCCTTAGCAGTGACACCTGTAATAAACTTGTTTCTGCACCCATGGGCTCAGTGACTCATATTTTTCTTACCTCTCATTTCCCGTTTCTGTGATTGCACATGTTTCTCAACATCGATCTTCTGTGTCTGAAGTAGCTCTATCTCCTTTTCAAACTCAGAGATTGTCTGTATCACAGCAATGACCATACCGGGTGAAGAAAAAATAGCTATTATGGCTTATGTCAGACAAAGAGAACACTATTATGGTATTGTGTGTCTATCCAAGACATCATCACCCAGTTAAAATCTTGTTAAAACTTCACTGCCCACACAGTGTAGCCTTGAAGCATATTTAACAGCTCAAAATATTGTAACTTATTCCCAGATATAGTTGGTTGCAGCAATAGAATTAATATCCTTACTCTGTAAAGGATATTACTAAGTTTTGGGGTGGGGTGGGGAGGAAAGGGGCCCAACAGAAGAGGCTAAATTCTCTTTCACTGTATGATGAACTCTTGGATGCAGGGATGTGGGCAAGCCACCACTGTCGTAATATTGGGTGTGGGCTCCCGCCAGGTTTACATGTGGCACAACAGCAGAGCCAGGGGTACCCAGGAGGTTGGGAGTTGGCTGTGAGGGTGCGACTAGGTGTCCTGAGGGGGAGCACAGGGTGTGGGGAAGAGGTTGTATTCTGCTTTATTTACCTTGTGAGGTCAGCCTGAGTAGGGATCACAGGTGTGTGTTTTCATAGCATTGAGGGATATGCAGTGGGGAAATAAGCCCTCCTTAATCTTTTCTCAGTCTCAGTGTTTAAGGGCTACAGCTCCAGTTTCGTCAGAGGATGAGAGGGAGATTTAACTGAATTTACCGATCACTTTAGGTACATCACCTAATCCTTATAACAGGCCACATGGTGATGGGGTGATAATTTATGGATGAGAAAACTGGGGCTACAGAAGGTGAGATGGCATGCTCAGGGCTGACGGGGCCCCAGGACTGTCCGATCCAAAACCCCTGCTCTTGGTAATGTTTCAGCAAATGTTCCAAGTCATACATGCACGTACTTATAGACTGATTATGTTTATTTTCTGTGAAAATCAGACTAATCTTAATATACCACATCAGAGAGTTTGGACCACAGTTTTAGCTACCAAGACGAAGTGAGTTACAAGTAGTGGTGCCTCATTCCAAGAGCAGCTGTGTGATGTCCCAAGATGTAGACTAGTCAGATGATGCGATGCTAGCCTCACGGGACTCCTGAGAGTGAAGCAGTCAGAGCAATATGTGGTCCTCCTTGGTCCCACGGTCCAAACTCCTTCTTTTTTTTTTTTTTTCAAAGATTTTATTTATTTATTCATGAGAGACAGAGAGAGAGAGAGAGAAAGAGGCAGAGACACAGGCAGAGGGGGAAGCAGGCTCCATGCAGGGAGCCTGATGTGGGACTCGATCCCAGGACTTATCCCAGGACTCCAGGATCACACCCTGAGCAGAAGGCAGACACTCAACCACTGAGCCACCCAGGCATCCCCCGAACTCCTTCTTTTAAACAATAGGAAACTGGCCCAGAGAAGATAGACAGCTCTCTTGTGAAGTCAAGAGGTGACCCAGATGTGATTCCTAAAGTTCTTCTAAGTCACGTGTGGGTATTCCATGACATTTACAGAGAATATTTACATGATCTTGCTAATATTCTACTAACATGCAATTCATTTATTTAGTGGAAGCTTACAAGCTTTCCAAATTTATACCGAAATGTTTTGCATTGAAGAATAGAGGGACATTCGAGTTTGTGTTTCCTGGTAGGGAAGGAATTCAGTTAAGCCTCGATTGTCCAAGCATGGATCATTACTATTGTGGATTTTCTGATAATAACTTAAAACAAAAGATTCTGATAACAAGGTAATTTAATTTTAATACGGGTATTTATAGAAATATAACATGATGGAATGTATAATAATGATTCACAATCAATTTATAATTTAATTTGAAAATGTTCTCTAGGTAAACATATTTGAATAACTTCATAAACCATATTCATATAATTTCAAAAGAGTTAGAAAGTGGACTTTTAAAATATGAAAAGCAACTATTGGTAAGTCAAAGGCAACTTGGGAGTTCATCCTTGGAAGAACTGAAGGAATCAGGGTCGTTTTGACTGTGGCCTTTACACAGATGCTCTTAAATGTCTGATCCTGTGGGAGTGTGAAACTGCTCCCTCCGTGAGGCTCAAAGACCACCGGAGCCAGGGAGCTCATCTGCAAGTGAAAAGCCCCTTCTACCTTTGCCTGCTTTCTCAGTTGGGCCACCTCCCCCTTTAAGCCATCTGAGGTGACACGTTCTTCCTCTAGTTGATGATGCAAGTGCATTTTCTCCTCTTTGAGAGCTTGAATGTCTTCTTTCAAAGACCAGATCTGCTTCTCATAGTCTTGTGTTTTCAGTTCAAAACTTTTTTCAAGAAGTCTAGGAGCAAAAGAAAAGAAATAACTAATTCAGAATTTCTCAAGTCTTAACCATGAATTAGAACCATACATCATCTTGAAAATAAGAGACTCGGAAAGGAGACATGTAATTAGGATCCACTGTGACCCTTCCAATAGACAATGGCCTTATTTTTAGCTGACTGTTGCCTGTCCCCTTAGGTTACAGAAATTTTTTTATACCTTCTGAGAAATGTGGCTCTACTATGGTCACACAGAGGAAACACAGGATAGGGAGGCTGAACTCAAAGACTCAGTGGGGTTGGGATACTCCACTCCAGAAGCCACCCTAGTTCTGTGTGGTTCCCTGTGGTCTCTTGGAGGAGCCCCTTCCCTTGGCAAAGATCTTGGCACATTCTGCCAAGTGCTAGCCCCTGCCGAGTTCCAAGGATCCTAGAAGGGTTTGACTGCGTCCTAAATAAGTTAATACAGCCATTTAACCTGTCAAAGGAGCCAGCCCTTCTAACATTCTGCAATAAACTGCAGCAAATCCAGGTGCCCCAAAGTCCAGGGCAATTCCTTGTGAGTCCTCAATTCCTTGTGAGACAGCTGCTCAATTAAATATGGGATGACTGATGAAGAAAATAACCAAAGAGAGACATGACCCAGACCAGCCCTACATAACCCAGAGGGGCCAGCAGAACAGAAGCAGTCCTAGGGACTCCAGCAGTTTTTATGATCACCACTCTACTTGCTAGGCTGTCATCTCAGTTCATTTATGACTGACTTACATAGCACAAAGGGAGAGCCCCCAGGAAGGGAGTCACATTCCCAGCAGGTCTGTGTTTCCTTTTGTAGATATTAACAAGCTTCTCAACTTTGTGCTCCTAAGAGGCCAGTAAAGCATCTTTAAAGAAGCAAACCGCAACCAGAAGTCTACGTCGAAAGAATCTCAGACTTGTACCTACTTTGGTTGGGAGTCACACACAGACTTCAGGCATCTGGAGGCCCGTTGAGGGTTGTGACAGGTGCTAAAATGTCTCGAGTCTGCTGACCCGGGATCAGACCAAGCTACAGATGAATGCTGATGAGGACTGCAAGAAACTTAAAGTGACCTGGCCTCAGCCTGCCTCTCCAAACCCCTTCCTGAAATAATTGTTCCCAAGTGGCCCCAGGTCACAGTGAACTGAGCCAAGAACTGAGCTCCTCTCCTAGAGTTGAGAGTTCACTGAAAAATAAAATTTTCAAGGTGACGAGCAAAATCTCCTACTCACACAGGACCAGGAAACACGTATCTGTCAACTCTTGATGCTCTTCAGTTACATTCTCTCCACTAATGTTTTGGTATCCAGCTCCTTACTAAGATCCAGGCTCTCCTGCCAACTAAATGCACAGGGAAGCTGTATATCCTACCACCTAGCCCTGAGCCTTCTAGACAACAGAAATGTGCCAGGAATATTTTGTCTTTCCCCAGCACCCTGCCATGCATCCCTCCTTTGAGATCTAAAAGCTTTGCGTTGACTCTTGAAGAGAAGGGAGTGTAGACTGCAGTCTTTGCAGATTAACAGAATTTGGTACTGAGACAGGAAAGGTGGGGCAGGTGCAGTACAAGGTCCTGGGAACCTGCCTTTACTATCGTGAGGTGGGTTCCATCCCTTATTGTCTGGGGCAAGAGTCAAGTTAACAGACACAACACACAGGGGAGGGAGGAAAGCTTATTTTCAAGGCAATAATTTTACTGCTTGGACTTGATGGAAGCTGAAAGGGACAGCAGGGCCTGACCTTTTCTGTCTGAGCAATGAAGGGAAAGCCAGAAGTTCCCAGGGGCCCACCGCCCACAGCTGCAGAACCTGTGCTGTCTGAAAGGTGCACCCTGCGGGACTCGGCTCTCACACATGTGAGTCTCTCACTTCCTAAAAACATTCACACACACCCCATCTCCTGCCCCAGCTTTCCTGTATCTGTGACCTGCTATCTGCAAGCTGAGAGGCAACATATAAAAGAGTAGAGACAGATGCAATAGCTCTGAGGCAAACTAGGTTTCGTACATTCTCTGTTGTTCTTCTTTTTGTACGTCATCAAAGAGCTGCTTGGTGAGATCATCCATTTTTCCTGTGAAAAGAGAATGTTTTTTGAAATATATCTGCAAACCAATGCCTTGATGTTTTCATATACATATATATGTATTATTATTATTATTAGTATTAGTATTATTATTATTAAAAAGTACACAGAAACGTTTTAGGAAGAAAATGGCCAGTTTACGACAGGGTTTCAGTCCTGGCACTGTTGATGCTTCAGACTGGACAATACTTTGTTGTGGAGAGGGGGCTGTCCTGTGCAGTGTGGGACGCTGGGCAGCAGCTCTGGTGTCTTACCACTGTGACCACCAAACATGTCCCCTGATGAGGAGAGGGGAACCAGAGTGGTCTCTTGGCTGCGAACCACTCATTCATGATAACCAAGAAAATAATAAAGTGTGTCTGTCTTCATCTGTGGACAGGGTAGTATGACAAAGCTGCTGGTGCATTTTAGTATAAGAGTCTCTAACAACAGAGTGAGGTTGAGGTGACATTGGACAGCCAGGCAATAATCGCTGGGGGTCTGGTCATTCTGAAGACGTGACAGCCCCATTTTCCCAGCATATCTACACACAACAGGTGCCCTTGAAAATGGGGGTAACCCATCAAAGCCTGACATCTCTATTTGTATTTAGTTGATACCTCATCCTTGACCTCTACCTCATTTCTGAATCCCACCACAGAGGGAAGCCCAGGGAGGAGGTGATGAAAGCTGCCCTGAATTACTTGATTAAAAAAAAAAAGGCCAATGGTATTAGTTTGTCAAATAGATATCAAATGTCACTGAATCAAAATGACTGCCTCAGAATGTCATGAGTCAGCCAGAAAAAAACTAGGAAAATGCTTAAGCTTTAATTTAGAAGCCCGCATATTTGATGTAATTTCAATTTTTAATTCACTCACAGAATTGGCTTCAGTTCTGATGCTTGCATCTCAGGCTATTTACCAAGGGGTGAAAGAGCTGCTCAAATGTGACTTTCTTCCCAGGAGCAATGGGACGGTGTCCATGTTGGGATCTCAAAAAGGGGGAATGTGTGAGAACATCCCTTAGGTCACAGGGTAAGCGAAGGCTGGTACTTTTCACAAAACACTGTTGGCCATGTGTAGGGAGACTCACAGGATAAGCAGTTTATAAACAGGGGTTTAAAAGCCATCAGGTACTTTTTAGAAGGAAATATCAAATTATGGACTCAACCATGTCATTGCTGTCAAATATGTAATTTTTAGGACACGCTTGTAGGAATTTAAGTTTTCTTGTGAGGAAAAACCACTTAAAGTTACAAGAAAGCACAAATATACTCAGGAGCAGTATATTGTAATAAAAAAGTTAGAGGTGGGCAAGTGCTTCCCTAATTCAGGTCTGAGGTTTACTCAGAGACCTCTGACTCCATGTGTTCCTCCCCACTCACATCATCAGTCCTCTGAGACTGGCTGCAGGGTGTGATTATCTGTAGCTGGAGGTTACTCCCAGGCTTGGCACCATCTGGACAGCCTTTCCTGTTCTGCTGGCCAGGACTCAGGATGTTAATTTCCTCCTACTGATGTGTTTCTCCCATACTCTGACCTGAACCCCTAGGGTTCCTGAATCCTGCCTGCTGGGCCTAAGGTGTGCGCTAGATCCCCAGGCCTGAACTCCCACGACCCTGTCGCCCCATCAGAGCTTACAGAAAAGATCTCTGGACAGGACAGATAATCAAATGTGGCAATTTAAACCATCTGGTCAGGAACCATCAGGTTCCTGCTCCTATTGGGATTTAGCAAGCACTTGCAATTAGAATTTGAGTTGGAAATCTACGGATGGACAGAGGTAGGCTAAGGGGGCCTGCTCCACACCCCTGAATGAAAGTGATACCGCTGGTTCCCAGGGTCTGCATCTGAGAGCCCAGGGTGATATGGCTCAAGTGCTCAGCAGGGCCTTCACTCAGAGCCAGGGCAGTAGCAGAGGAGGGGGAACCAGAGCAGAGGATCCTGTGTATCAGGATCGCTAAATTTTTTTTTTTTAAATATAGATGTGTGAACCACCCTGGCGGTACCATACACAGACACATCCCTCACCCCATCTCCTGGTGGAAGAGCTCCAGGCTTATGGCCCAACCATCTATATTTTGCAAATGGCCCTGGTGGTTCTGAGGCAGCGATTGCTGAGCTATCTGACAAAAGATGGAAATAAAGCAGAAGAGTCTGTAGGGTAAAGTTATCACAACTTAAATATAGTTGTTCTCTGTGAGGCAAAAAATGATCTCATTTCACTGTACTCTCATGAGTACATGACAGATTCTGGATTCTACCTAAAACTCAATTCACACCCATTAGTTATTTCCTGAATGCCTGGACAGGTGAGCACATGGAAGCATGCATCGGGCCACCTTGGGCTCTACCTTTTAGCTCTTCAGTCTTCTCTCGGAGCTGCAGCTCTATTTGCTCTTTTTGTATTTCCAGTTCTGAATTATGCTTCTGAAGCTTTGCCAATTTCTAGTGAAGGGAGGAAAAGAATCTTTTTAAAAAAGTTCAAGTTTTGTCACCACAGCCTTGATGCATTTTTATCTATCCATCCATGCATCCATCCATCTCAGCTCCTATCATGGATGACAGCCAGCGCCGGCCCACCACAGGATGCTGCATTCCATCTCACACAGAAGGGCTCCCTGTGACTTCAAGCAGACACTAGTTCTCATCTTGGTCCAGAAATGGCCAAAGTCAAGGAGGAAGAACCAAATCCAAGGTCTCCTCAAAGTCAAGAAAATGCCTCTATCTTTTCTGGAAGCTTCTCAATAGCCAAGGTATTTATATATTTAATAGGTATAAATAATTTATGATATAAAATGGAGTAGAGGCAGACTCAATAGCTTTAAGGTAAACTAGGTTTCGTACATTCTCAGTTGTTCTTCTTTTTGTACGTCATCAAAGAACTGCTTGGTGAGAACGTTAAGAGTATTGCTACTTAGGAAGGATGTGCGATCATGACAGAAGCTCTATTATTTTAGCTTCTCCTGGCAAAGCATCTGCTGGGTCTGATGGTTGGCGACTGGCAGTGTGGGTTGGGGAGGGTGCCCCGGGGCTCCAGGCTGCCACAAACCTGGGTGCTGTAGGACTCTGGAAAGTACCAGAGAATGGAGGGTAGTAAATCCTGCCGCTTCAGAACACAGTAGCTCACACTGGTGCAGGCCTCTGTGGTAGGCACTTGGCTAAATTATTTTGTCTATTTTATCCTAACGATGACTCTGTCGGTTCCTTTTTGCTATTCCCATTTTACATCAGAGAGGGTAAGTGGCTTGCCCAAGCTTGCCCAACCAGATGGCAGCAAAGATAAGATTTGAGCCTAGGACATCTGATATCTGTCAACTGTTCATCCTACTACACCACAGAGATGAAAACCCGCCCCAAACTTTGCACTGCTGTTCTGGGGAAGATACTTCAGGGCACACACCAGATGGACAAGTGACAGGGGACCAAGATCATCCCAGAAGAGAAAGAAGCATCTAGCCAGGGAGGGGCTTTCATCACTTCATCATAGTTGAAAAAAGAGGAAACCTTATGTTGTGCATCTTGAAGCATGAGCCTCCTCCTCTTCCCCCAGACTCTAGGCCTCTGATCCCCCCTCCCCTGAAAGGTAGGCTTCCTTTGGTTATGGAAGCTGATAGCAAAATTTGATCTGTTGTGCAGAAATCTGCTTTGTGGGAAAATGCTGTGACCTGACCTCTTGCAAGGAAAGACTTGCATGTATTTCCATAATCACAACGAGCACAGACCTCTTCCATGGCAGCCTTGTATTTCTTCCCCTTCTCCTCATAATTGTGCCTATGGGTAGCTGCTCTGTCCAGCTCTGATTCCAGTTTCTGAATCTTCTCCGTGTCACTGGCCCGAAGAGCGGCCAGGCTGGTCAGCTTCTCTACCAGCCCGTGGTTTTCTTTGTTCTAGAGGGAAAAAAAAAAAACAAAACCAGCAGATGTTAAGAGGTTTATCCAAAATAAAGAAGCTGCTCCATTTGCCTCTTACAACCTTTGACATGGTATCTAAATCTATCAGAGCTTTACTTATACTGATCACATTTATCATTACAATGGCACATATGAGCATTTTCATCCCAGGGTAAATAGCGAGGCAGATGTGGTCTGGCAAACTTCTTGGGCTGATGGCATTTTCGGTGTGGGACCAGCCTGATCCTGGAGCTCCAAGACAACCCTAGTGCTATGGGATGAACTGTATCCCCTGTACCTCCCAAATTCATATATTATAGTCATAATACTCAGTCCTTCAGAATATGGCTATATTTAGAGATAGGGTCTTTAAATCCAAAATTAAGGTAAAATGAGTCAATGTCATATCAGTGGGCCCTAATCCAGAATGACTGTTGTCCTTATAAGAAGAGATTGAGGAGGGGGCACTTGCGTGGCTCAGTGGTTGAGTGTCTGCCTTTAGCTCGTGCTGTGATCCCGGGGTCCTGGGATTGAGTCCACATCCGGCTCCTCTTGGGGAGCCTGCTTCTCCCTCTGCCAATGTCTCTACCTCTCTCTGTGTGTCTCTCATGAATAAATAAAATCTTTTAAAAAGAAGAAGAAGGAGGAAGAGGAGGACGAGGACATTAGGGGGGTGCCTGGGTGGTTCAGTTGGCTTAGTGTCTGCCTGCAGCTCAGGTTGTGACTCCGGGGTCCCAGGATCAAGTCCCACATTGGGCTCCCTATTCTGTGTGTGGGGGGAACCTGCTTCTCCCTCTCCCTCACCCTCTGCTGCTTGTTCCCCACCCCCTGCTCTGTCAAATGAGTAAATAAAATCTTAAAAAAAAAAAAAAAAAGAAATCAGGACACAGATCAAGACACATAGAGAGTAGACTGCCACCTGCAAGTCAAGGAAAGACAACTCATTAGGAAAGCCCCTCTGCCAACACCTTGACCTTGGCCTTCTAGCCTCCAGAACCATGGCAAAAGAAATGTCTGTTGTGTAGGCCTCGTAGGCTGTGGCAGTTATGGCAGCCTTAGCAAATGAAAATACCTAGAATGGAGCTCAGGCAGCATCGGGGCCCCCAGGGGCCCCATTCCCAGCTCTCATGGAAGTTTTTCGGTGCTGTTTTACACAAGCCACGTAACATGCAGGCCTGTCACCCAAGAGCACAATAAAGGAGAAACTGCATCAAAACCTGCAGCAATTTTTCGTACATTTGTCCACTTACTAAGGACTCCTGCATCACCACTTGTGGCTGATTCAAGCTTACCCTGGGAGAACCTTGGTATTATTTGGGACAGGCCCAGGAATGAGTTTTAGAGATCTGGGTACTGCATGTAGCCCTTCCCCATGGGCTAAGAGCATGTGGATTTTGTTTCCTACCGGTGGGAACAGTATGAGCCCTCTCCCCAAGACTGGCAGGGCTGCAGTTAGACCATATAGACTGTTGGGCAAATTAGAAAGTAACAACTCCTCTGAGCACACAGTCCTGAGGGAGCCTGGCATGGCATGCAGACATCTTTGTGCAGATGAGGAAAAGGCACCCCTGCCTCAAGGCAGCCCAGCTTTGTACCGGGACACGTGGTTTGGCCAAAGCAAGCATGGCTGGATTTCAGCCCCACCTATACTCTTGGGCAGCTGCCCTTGTGCAGTGTACAACCTATACAACAACATGTAGTAGCCCTTTACAGTGTACTTCTGTCTTCTAGATCAAGTGGTCCAGGTAAACTATTTGATACAGGCATAAATCTTAAGCCCATTCGCTAAGGAATTGGCCCAGGACAAAATACATCTGTTAGAAAAAGTACATATGAGAGATGCATTAGGAACACCTACCTGATCTTCTAGCTTTTTCTGCAAACGCTGGACCCTGTAAGTAAGCTGAATGTTGAGCACGAATCGTCGGATACTCTGGAATCTGCGTCTGGCCAGCCACGCTCGTGCATATTTCTGAAGGATCACTGCCTTGTGTTCCTCCAGCATCTTCAAAACAAGATTTTATGAAATGCACATTGGCTTTCCAATTGTTTCTCTCATCAACTCCTCCAACGTTGAGAGATTCAACTACCAAAATATTCTCACGGCGTAAAATACAAATTTCATGTAATCAACCCCCAGAGTTGCACTATACCTAGAGCTTTGAAATAATAACCAAACCTACTTGTGGCGGACATATATGAACAGACAGGTCTCCTTACTGTCTATGAAGGTCTCCACGCAGAAAACCAATGAGTCACTGTGACTGGTGAAAAATAACCTGGGGAGCCCTGGGGAACCCGTGCCTAAGAAAGCGTGGGGTCTCGGCCATACCTTTCGATACCTCCTCCTTGCTAGGAGTCCTCGGGTGTAGGCCTGGATGGTGATGGTGGCCACGCGAATCAGCTGGTACAAATTGCGGACGAGATACCCACGGCAGTACTTCTGGATGATTATGGCTGCCCATGCTTCTTTCAAGGCTGTGGCCGTAACAGCTTTCCTTGGTTAAAAAGGGTGCAGAGTCAATCTGTTACCCACAGAGCACTGACTTCTAGGGCACAGTGATGAGCTTGCACAGCATTTTTCCTTTTCACTGAGGAATATTCAAATGTTTTGCAAATCTACCCATTAAACTCTAAACCTATGGACTCTAATGCCCACTGGAAGTCATTCTCATCACCTCTCCTTTTCACCCTGATCTGAACGTGGATCTGCTCCAGCCCAGGGGAACAACATGGCAGCTGACACACTCTTCACATCCAGGGCGATAAATCCACCGTCACTCACATATGTGAAAACAAAACTGGGCTTTGGCATCGCACTTGCTCATTCAGCCTTGTGGGAAATCACGCCAGAGGCTCTAGATCAGGGGTTGGCAAACTACCTGGGGACCTTCCAGCCTTCCACCTGTGTTGTCCAGCGTTATAGGGACATGGCTACACCTAGTATTTGGACAATACCCATGGCTTATAACAGCAGAGTTGAATACCTGTGAGAAACTGCAAGGCCCCCAAAGCCCAAATATTCGGCTCCTACAGAAAAGGCTTGTCAAGTCCTATTTAAAGGACTGGAGGTGAAGGTTAAGTTCTTACCTTCAGCGTTAACAACTTCACATAGCAGACAGACTTATAAATGGCCAGGTGGGATAAGAGGAAAAATAAAATAACTACTAAAAGATCTGTGAGAGAGGTCTTAGAGAACTATCATTCTGCTTGTGAGCCGGCCCTTGGTGGAAAAGTGGAATTTCTGTAAACAGTGGAAGGTTGGAAAAGACATTTCAAGTTGAGGACCAGTGAACACACAGAGGGTTAACAATGCCTGAAATATTCAGAAAAAGAGAATTTGTCTGTAACTGTCAGAATATAAGACACATGAAAAAAAATAGTGAGGTTGGAAAAATAGAGACCGTTTGTTATTTTAAAAATATATTTAGTGAATGCCAACTATGGTGTAAGAAAGGTTCTGGTCCTCCCAGACCTTCCATCCCTACGAATGCACCTAGGCCATGGAGGGCCTTGAACACTGTCAAAGACTAAGTGTAGGAAACAGGGGTCACTGGAGGCATTGAGGGCAAGTGGCTCCACCAGGCCCTGCCTGCTTTAGGAAGACAGGCAGCAGGGGGAGGCTGTGCTATGGGACCATGAGGCAAGCGCTGGTGGAGGCCTAATCTAGGGCAGGGGGGTGGGAATGGAATGATGGGACAGACACAAGAGGCAAGCAGGGGGAGAACTGTCCGGTCATGGCGATTCCCAGACAGAAAGGGGGCATGAGTTGGGCAGGAAGATAGCCCTGGGTTTTCCTGCCCTGGAGACTGCTGCTGTTGACTGGCCCAGGGCATGGGAGGCCAAGACTGGCTGCGGATACGGTACGATGGTCCCCTGGGGTGGAATGGCAGGCCCAGTTTGGAGCATGCTGAGAAGAAGGCATAAAGAAGCCCAGATGTTGCTGGAGGTTAGGCCTCAAGCTCAGGAAGAGGTCAGGTTCAGGGATACAGCCTGAGCCTTACACAGCTGCCTTCTCAGCTATCCTCACAGCAGCCAAGGAGGAGGCAGTGCAGACACACACTAGCACACGGTGCTGTCCGCGGAGCATACTGTCTCACTGGCCAGCCCAGCATAGCCTCTTGGGGGCACTCAGTGAGGGGTAGGACTGCCCTCCACTCAGCCATCCCCTTGGGAGGTGCTCTGTGCTTGCTTGCAGAGCCTTGCCAGGGATCCCCTCAGGTGTGACCTGCCCCCCAACCTCCCAGCCCACGATCTGCAGGTAGGCTGGCCAGTGGCTACTCATGGCGTCTTAACTTAGGGGCTTCACCAGGACCCTGATTGTCTTAGGCATTTTAAGTTCTCACAGAAAAGGGGTCCAGTCCCTCTACCTGGTCTCACTGAGGTTCTGACTTTCTTCAGCAAAACCTTGATGGGAGCTTCCTCTCTTCAGGGTCCTAAGTGTCATCTCTGCCATTGGAATGGGAGGCAGAGTCAGCACTACATGCCCTAAGGACATGACCTTCTCATCTCCAGGCTCCTGGCCGCCATGGGAAGGCACCCACACACACACCTGTGGCTCTCAAGGACAAAGGCCATTTGTCCTTGACAAGCCCCTCCCCCTGAGGTGAGAGGTCAAGAGAGCCTCACCGCTTCTGCCCCTTCTTGGCTCCAGCATACCTCACAGTTTGCTGGCCCCGGAAGTACTGCTGGATAGTCAAGGCAGCTTGTCTTTCTCGGAGGAACTTTTTTCTCTGGAGCCAGCCACGGATGTGCTTTTGTATCACAACACAACTCTGCCTGAGCTTATCCAGTCGGAGTTTCTCTAAATAGGCCACTTGTCCTGCTCTGAAGAAAATTTTGGTTTTACCAAACTGGTATTGATTAGAATCCTGGAAGAGAAAAATGAGAGAATCAGAAATAAAATCTTTCAGAGTTTCTATAGTATTTGGAAAAGATGCTTAGAGATTCGAAGACACCAAAACATTGTTATTTTGATGCATCTGTTCCTTGACATAAAACAGAAAAATTCTGATCATGACCCCAAAATTTATTTTTTGGGATGTCTGTTTAAAGCCACTGGGGGAAGAAATGGACTTGAGGTCCAGGGATCTGTCTGTGAGGTGACAGGGGTGTGTGCATGCTTGGTGATTCTTAGTTGGGCCACTGGGGAGCTTCAGCTTCTCATGTGTGGTTTCTACAATTAGAGTAGACCCTAGAAAGGCCTGGCTTCTGTCTTCATTTCGGTTTGTCTTCACCACCCCTTTTCTGGCCATGGTACCACCATCCCCACTTCCTTCTGATCACAACTCATTGCTGCAGCAATGACCCAAATCCACACAGAGTGCCCTGTCTGGGACCCCCCTGGGGTAGAGACATGTCAGTTGACCAGGTGCTCTAAGCCAGGTCCATCAAAGCTCCTTAGATCGTGGGAAGACAACATAGGAGAGGAGGACTGTAGTGGAGGTCAGAGCTTGAGTCTGGGTCCCTTATGGTGACACCTGCTCTCAGGAGATGGTACGCCCATGAGTCTGCTCTGATCTCAGCACACAAATGTTTGGGGCATATTTTCTTTCTTCTTTGGCATTCATGGCAATACTTCCTGAGGCAGGCAGGTAGGGAAACATATTTGGAAGGTGGGCATCTTCATAAGAGCCCGTCATTCGAAAAGCTGAGCAAGACTGACCTGGATGAGCCTGTGTAAAACCACTTTGCACACTTCCTTTTTATCACCAAATGAAAGCTCCTGTTTGGTCATGAGCACACCGTAGCGACTGTAGAATTCGATGTATGTCCACCTGTAAAGTCAAACAGGATCTGAGGCGGTGTGGCAGTGAGGAAGTGTGGCCTGTCTGTGGATCCCACTGCTGATGGGGTGGGGGTGGGGTGGAGTTGGTGGGGTGATGGTGCTGACCTTTGACCTCGCCCTGAGTACACCTGTGTGTTCCCCGTGCAGTATTTCTGCTAACACTCGCCTCACCAATTGTGCTGTACCCCCCTTCAGCTCCCTCTCCCAGGAGCAGTGGGGAGGCAGCTGGAGACAGTCACTGGCAGTGGAAATGGGGGATGGGGTGGTCAGGGGGGCCCCCATCCCTCACACCGCCACCGGTCGCCCTAAGCACAGTGGGAAAAATCTTGGGGGGCATCTTGGGGGCATCTTATGCAAGTATCTAACAAAAAGTCTGGCAGCCGCTCCCTTGGTTCTCAGGAGGCCTGAAGTTGGGAAGATCCCCCCTCCCCACCCCACCGCCCGGAAGCAAGGAGTGACAGCGAACCTGGAAGGGTAGCTCTGCGCGCTAATGCGAATCGTTTCTAAAACGCCACAGGCTCGCAGCTGCTGAACAATCCTTTTGGAGTCGAACCTGAAAGAAGATGTGTGTTAGGATGCGTGTTAGCCATGATGACAGACAAACATGCCCATGAGCAGCGCAGCAGAGCCGCCGGGAGTGTGCGCCCCGGGGGAGTGGGGTCCGCCTCTGGGACCCCCACACCAGGCACCCAGCAGCTACTCCACGGACACCTGTTGCAGGGGAGATGAGAACAGCAGCTCTGCGAAGAGTTTGGGAAGCTGACTGAAGTGGTGGGGAAAGGACAGATTCAGAGAGCAGAAGCAGGGAAACTTCGCGGGGAATGGCCTTCGGTGACAAGCTGATGCATGTCAGCTTCGCATGACACCCAGAGCGGAAGAAACATTCCCGCCTGCGTCGTCCTAGTGCCCATCTGATGCTAGAATCACCTTTATGGGACACCCCCTGGCTGAGGTCTGAGCCTCTGGTGGGCACCCCCACACATATTCACCACCTCCAGGGACCGTGCACACCCCTCAGACCCCTCTCAGCTCTAGCCAGCTCAAAGACACTGCAACGCCCACTCCTAGTCTGGGGGCTTTCCTGGGGGCCCCGGAGAGCAAGTCTCATCTCATGCTGTATTTGAGGGTGAAACCTCTGTTCCTCTACCACCTTCCTTTAAAAAAACACATTTTCTTTCTTACTGAGTTATCATCGAAAGGCAGGATCATAGTAGCTTGAGGTGTACAACACAGTGACACGGTACTTGTGCATATTGTGAAACAATCACAGTAAGTCTGGATCACACTCATCACCATACATAGTTACAACAGTTTCTTTCTTGTGATGAGGACCTTTAGGATCTACTCTCATAGTAACTTTCAAACACACAATAGAGTGTTATTAACTATAGTCACCATGCTATACACAAATTATTCTTAGAACTTAGGAAACGCTCTGGCTTTCTCAGTTGCACAAACCTTAGTTGCAGACTATTCTTTCAGAGCTAGCCCCTTTGCTTCATCCTGGAGACAAGCTAGTTTAGCCTCCTTAGAGGCATTGTGCTGGCTAACAGTTTATGTAAAGGATGGGGTTGCTCTGAATCATTAAAAAAACCAGAAACAGTGAAGTGCAAGAGAATTATAAGCAAATTCTCCAACATTGTGACAGAAATGACCTCCTTGGTGTTTTCCCTCTACTGCATAGGAACACTTACTCAAAGGGTAATTTCTCATCGTTTGGCTTGATGCATCGGACATAGTGGGGTGTGGTTGCATTGAGGGTTTCCATGAGCAAGTACAGAGAGCCGCGGAACTAGGAAACAAGGTCAGAGAACAGATGTCATGTTGAAATTTGATGCTTAGATCGAGGCCAAAAAAAAAAAAAAAAAAAAAAGGAAGGCCCAACATTGGTAAATTAAGAAGAAAAGTTAACTTCATGTCTCAACATCTATTATGAAAGATTTCAATCCATGACTATGATTATTAGCATATCCTATATCCAATTACCCCAAATAGCAGGGAACTTAGCAAACATGTGGTTTGCTCAGGTGCATGTAACATTGAAGGCTGAGGTGTGATGATGATGAACTGTGGCCTTTCTTTGTATTTCCATATGTACTGGATGTGAAGCAGCTCAGTGCCCATGTCCAGGCCTGGAAGATGGGCACTACTGTGGCCTGGCTCCCGGGGGTGGTCTGGCCTAGGCCCCAGGCCCCCTCACCCTCAGATACTTTCTGGGTACCTTGCTCCCCACTGTGGTCCGGAACTGCTTGTTGTTTGGCTTGATAAGTGGCTTTGCAGATTTAACTGTGATCGCTGAACCAAAAGGGGAAGGAGGAACCGGATTTTCTCGAAAAAAGTTGGCACAGAGATGAAACTGGAAAGAACAGAGAGGATTCTAATGTCCAAAGGTGTTCACTCACAGTTATCAGCTGATGCAAACCATGTAAATGGCCACTACAACCCCAGGTAAGATGAGGTCAGCAGTCTCAACCAATCTCTACAGCCAAATCTGAATCCCAGAAGGGGACTGTCCTTCCTCCGGATGACACATGGCTTCTTTCCAGGAATATGAACAGAGGGTAAATCTGTGCAAATGTCTATATGGGTACCTGGGTCTGTATGCTGTTTCTACACCAGGAATCTCCTCCCTCCTACCTCACATTTTCATCCCTGCACATCCAAACTCTACCCATCATTCAAGGTTCTATTAAAATATTTTCTAGGGGATCCCTGGGTGGCTCAGCGGTTAAGCGCCTGCCTTCAGCCTACAGTGTGATCCTGGAGACCCGGGATGGAGTCCCACATCGGGCTCCCCGCATGGAGCCTGCTTCTCCCTCTGCCTGTGTCTCTGCCTCTCTCTCCTCTCTCTGTGACTATCATGAATAAATAAATAAATAAATAAATAAATAAATAAATAAATAAACTAAAAAAATATTTTCTAGCTCCATCTCTGGCACTTGCTTAGACTAATGTTAAAAAAAAAAGTAAAAAAAATTGTGCTCAACTCAAATTAATTCTGATTTCTTCTAAGTGAAAAAATCCTTTACTTGTGAGTGTCTTCTAAGATACTCATTACTTTCTATCATGCATCAATTACTTCTTTAAATGTCTTATCTGCTTAGAGTTAAATTCATTTTTTTCCTTTAAATCAGACACTGACAATCTCCTGTGGGGGGAAAATCCCTGTCTAATGAATCCTTGTATGTCTGGCTGTGAAACCAGTGGATCTGAATGTCCCACGCCTCTGAGAACCTTTGTGCTGAGCAGAGACCCATCCGTGCTTTCATGTGATCTGCATCCATCTTCTAGACTGGACCCCAGGGTATGCTTGGGGACGAGTAAGCAATTGGTGAATTAAATCAACTAATTTTGTACACAAGATGCAGGCCACTTCCACATTGAATTCTCTAACATAAATTGGTTTTAATAACTGAAGTTGTCATGCTTATGACTTACTTATGACTGTTAGTAGAAATGCTCATGCTTATATGGGAAATTGTCAAAATACTTGAATATCAACAAAGGATCAAGGATCTTTTTTTTTTGATAAAATAATTTTTCTTGGTGTTCAATTTACCAACATACAGAATAACACCCAGTGCTCATCCTGTCAAGTGCCCCCCTCAGTGCCCGTCACCCACTCACCCCCACCCCCCTCCCTTGTCCCCTTCCACCACCCCTAGTTTGTTTCCCAGAGTTAGGAGTCTTTATGTTCTGTCTCCCTTTCTGATATTTCCCACACATTTCTTCTCCCTTCCCTTATATTCCCTTTCACTATTATTTATATTCCCCAAATGAATGAGAACATACACTAGGATCAAGGATCTTTTAAAGAAAAAGAAAAATAGGGCAATCCCGGTGGCTCAACGGTTTAGCACCGCCTTCAGTCCAGGGCGTGATCCTGGAGACCCGAGATTGAGTCCCATATCAGGCTCCCTGCATGGAGCCTGCTTCTCTCTCTGCCTATGTCTCTGCCTCTCTCTCTCTCTCTGTGTGTTTCTCTCATGAATAAATAAATAAAATCTTTAAAAACACACACATACAAAAGAAAAATAAGTACAATCTAACCAAATATTTACAAAATGAAGGCTCGTGTATGGAATATTCTTTTTTAAAGATTATCTATCTATCTATCTATCTATCTATCTATCTATCTATTCATGAGAGACAGAGACAGAGAGAGAGAGAGAGAGAGAGAGAGAGAGGTGCAAAGACACAGGCAGAGGGAGAAGCAGGCTCCATGCAGGGAGCCTGATGTGGGACTCGATCCTGGGACTCCAGGATCACGCCCTGGGCCCAAGGCACTTGCTAAACTGCTGAGCCACCCAGGCGTCCCACGTATGGAATATTCTTATTTTCAAATGTTAATAAGGAAATGTTCGAAGAGGAAAAGAAAAAAACAGAAGTTATTCCTTTGGTGACACTACTTCTCATAAAGAACTGTGGATTCAGGGAGCTTGCACATCAGAACCAGCACCCTTTTCCCCAGGTCACCCTCTCCTTGTGTTGCCCTGGTTTCTTTTATGTGCTTAGCACTACCTGCCATTGCCACTTATGTGGTTAGGGTATGTTACTCCCTCTAGAACGTGAGCTTCACGAGGGCAGGAACCCTGACTGCCTTGTTCACTGCTGCATCAGGAATCTAGGACCAGTGATGGCACATGGTAGGTGCTCCATAAATATCTGTGGATGAATGAATCAAATGTGAACTGTGGCTCTTTAACTGGTTATATATTAGCTATCTTTCCTTTCTGGTATCCACACATTTGATTTCTGATTTTGTATCTAATGAATAATTATTTGGATGCTTTCAGAAGCTTGATACATATTTTAGTCCCAATTCCAAAACAGTTATTTTTCTACGTCTGAGCTACAGGTTGCCACTGTAAGACAGTACACACGCCCACATACTTCTTACTCTTTCCTGATGAACATCTAGGTCCGTGTCAAGTTACATAAGGAATAACATTAATTACCTCTTAGGGACCTTACCAACCTTGCTTGCTCTCAGGGTTTCAACCAACATGTCATAGACGGTATCTCTGTTCTTTTCAAGGAAACCTTCACATTTATATTCTACCTATGTAGAGAAAGGATTTAATTATTTCCAAAGAAGAAAAGCAAACAGCATCTAAATATCATAGTTTTTCTCTTTTTCTTTTTCAACAATGACTAATGAAGGAGCTAAAAAGGCAATCTTCTAAAAAGAGATTCAGTTTCTGTTTTTTACAGCAAATCATTTATATAAAACCTTCAAAGCTGGGAATATGTCATCTGATGGAAAGAGCCAGGCTTTCCTAATCCTGGATTTTTCACTAGCCACTGATCACTCGGTATTCACCTATGGGTTCCCTCTAGCCACAGGTGACCGGTCATTCCCTGCGATATGTGCAGTCAATACACACATAAGTCTAAGAACTGGCTTGGGGTTCACTCTGCCTTTGAAGCCATCAGGAGGAGGAAAAAACCTCAGTGTTGCCCTTTGTGTTCAAACAGAAATATTTCCCTAAATAGCATTAATATGGTAGAAAGAATATCTGACCATTTGATCGCAGAGTGTTCAAGGGCCACTGAAGCCCTTAGAATCAAGTATAGTGGGTAAATGTTTGCACTGCTTGAATTTGGCTTCGAAAAACTCCACACAACCCTTTCTGATCCATGAGGCTTCTTGAACCCCTCAAACAACATATCCAGGGTAGTTGCTTAAATATTCAAACTCCAAAAGTTTATGCCTCTGGGTTACATAGTTTATTATGTGATATATATTTTTCATAGGTTAGAAAACACATCTAAAATAAAATTTTAATGACTGTTCATCAACAGGCTTTTAGCAGATTCTGGAATCTGGAGGCAGAGAGAGTGCTCACAGACCCATGGGCAAGTACTTTGCTTTGTTCCCTTAAGTGAGGAAGGGTCCTTGCTGTGCAGAGTTTGGGTTAAGAACCAGGAACTCTGGCTGTGTGTAAACACTCCCTGGTGAATGAAGACCTTGGATTGCTGTATAGATTCTTCCAGGCTGGTGGTGTGAGCCTCTGGTTTAAAAGGGCAAAGATATAATAATGTAGAGCTGGCCTGATCCAGGGAGACCATCTGTGGGCACAGTCACAGGTGCCTCTCTTGGGAGCTCTGGGGGCTGCGGGAAAATGTGCTGACTTGTTGCATCTAAGCACAGCCGTCTCACTTTCAAAATCATTGTATTTCCCGGGCTAAGTAAATTGAGAACCTAAGTTAATCTCACAGTGCGTGTGGTTTCTCCCTACCAACCTGCAGTCCACCCAAAATGCTGCTTTGAAGAGGTTCTTCTTAGAAGTGCCAGGGGTGAGAGAATTAAATGTGCAGAAACCAAGTACCATGAAGAGGGTCTTGAAGTAAATCCCATATGTGTATGGGAAAGTCTGATACCTTTTTTCCCCTGCTTTCCCCCATGGGATCCCAGCTGTGGAATTGCAAAAGACAACAACTAGAAAATATAACCTCAGATATTATCATTCACTTCATATGCATCTTTGCAGGAATCAATAATGCTACCAGGTTTTTACAGTGCTCCTCTAGTCCACAAAGTTCATCACAGAATTTCTAGCTTGTTGTCCCCTCCCCTGCCATCTCAGTCACAATGAATACTCTGACTCCCAGCACTAGCACTGTTCCCATGATCCCAAGGCACTGACCAGGCCCCTAGGGTGACACCCAACTGCTAAGGGCAGGAGTTTCTTAGGGAAGGAAAACAAAATGAAACATATGTTTATGGCAAGTGGTGATGGTGATTTTTCTTTTTTCCCTCTTTCCTAAGCTTTCTGTAATGTAATTTTAAAATAACTTCTTCTTTTTATTAAAGTCACATGTTTAATAAAGAATAATAGATCTATAAAGAAGAAAATAAAGATCACCTAGAAAAAGCAACATCTTGGGCCAGCCTATGTTACCACTGTAAAACATATACCACAATGTAATAAAGAAAGAAAACCTCAAAAAAAAAAAAAAAAGATATAGCTTTCATTATAGAAAACAATTATGCTGTTTTGAGGACAATTTCATAGAGGAAAAAAACTGATAAGACACTAATGAATTCACGGTAAAGCCAAAATCAGAAATGAGGTCTACTAGCAGCAGACTTATCTTTAAAGCAGTACAGCTGAAATTCATATTTTGTAATAAAAACAAATTAAAAACTGTTAAACACATGCACACGTATCCTTCATCACAGCTACGTGCCAAGTGTGCTTGAATCTGGCCAGAGAAGTCCCCGGCTTCTAGCTGCACCTAGGAAACCACACCAGCTCCAGGGAAGACAGCACTGCTCCAGACCCTCACTGTACCTTGTCAGCAAAGTGCTGGATGATAAAGGATGTATTTGACATTCTGGGTTTTTCGAACAAAGAGTTCTTGTTGACAAAATTATTATATAGCTTTTGAAGCCAGTTTTCATCAGTTCCTTGTGGTAACTGCAAGAGAAAAGCAAACCAAATAGTAGGGAAGAAAAGTAGAGATGAGAGATTAATAGAGGCACAGAAAAGTTCTAATTCTGACAAACCAAGGTGAACTGATGCCTCAGAGTGAGCTGCTTACATCTGCGGCTCCTTTCTATAGAGCAGCTCAAGGTACACGTCTGTCCTTGATCCCAACAGTCTTTAGAGTGTCATTTAAACAGACATATTGATGCCCTTTTAGAAGAACAAAATGTTATAAACTAGAAGGAAATGGACATAGAGTGACTCAAGAGTGAAGAAATTTATTTTTGCAAAGTGGCAGTATTCCTATTATTTCTTCCCAAAGAAGTCTAAAAGGTTTAGGGGAAAAAATAGCATAGATTCCATTACATGAATGTGAGTTCTGTTCTCAGTTGGATGGGGAAAGGCGAATAACCTAAATGTAGTGCTCCCCACCTCGCCTCCGTCTCAGGAAAATAGCTTTTTTTTTTTTTTTTTTCCATTTTACAGGCTATTGAATAACCACTTCCTCAAACAAAGCTAGTTGCAAAACTTGTTCTTCATACTGGTGATATGGAAGCGATCAGTGATATTCAGCCCCGGGTCAGTGAATACCCCATTGTGTCCAAATGACTCCTGCATGCTGCTCTGTGATAGTGATCACCTAGCGAACATCTGTGTAGAGGAGGTACAAATATTTCCTAGAGGCTGCCTTGGCCTGTGCACCCTGCCCTCACTAGATCATTCCAGAATGCTTAGCCCTGCTGCCAGCCCTTTAATCTTGTATCACTCCAGGGGCTGAAACACGGGCAGTACCAGAAAGGATAATCTGTGAGAAAAAGTGTAGAATTGAGAATTTCAGGGAGAAAGGCCAGTTAGTCTTCAACATTATGACTTTTTTTTTTTTTACTTTTTTTTTTAAAGAAATAAATCTCTGGAAAAGGAAACTAAACCTATGTTTAAACATCATAATATAATCTTTAAAAAATATTTATTTATTTTTATGTTAAACCACCAAGTTTGGGGATAATTTATTTCTTTTAATTTAAATTTTATTGAACATACAGTGCCATATTGGTATCTAGAGTAGAAACCAATTCACTGAGTCATCACTTACACATAACACCCCAAAATACAATCTTCAAACGAAAAACGAGTACTTTCCTGGGGATTATTTGTCCCTGTGACCCCATGAGGGACACTGCTAGGCTGGCCCACTGTAAAGGTGGCTCTTCCTAGAGGGAGATAATAACAGGAGAACTAGAGACCTCTTCTCTTGAATTGTATGATACTGATTTTTCAGCTACACCTCCCAGTGGATGACTCACAAGAAAGAGGAAATAAAACTCAATTCTTGTTAGTCATTAACAAGTGGTATGAGGTTACCTGCTATTTTCACTTCCATTCTACATACGCCTTGGACAGCCTCAAAGGGCTTCTCCTTGCTGGACATGACCTGAGATGTTGTGCACAGTACCTAAAGGTGGGCTACACATGAAGAGGGTGGGAAGCTCAGCTGGCCCTCTGGAGTTCCTACTATGGACTGCTATCCCAACATTAACATCATCAATTGGGTAACATGTCAGGAATTCACACACACACACACACACACACACACACACACACACATCCAGTTTGTAATATTCTCATCTGTTACTATGCAGAAGTTGAACAACAACAAAAAAATTTAAGTTACCAAGCATTCTTCATCCAGTAGTTCCAAAATACCCATTTTTGCTTCAATCAGGTCAATAACTGGTTGATTGTCATAAAAATCTATCAGCGTCCAAGGGATATCTTCCTTCATGTATTCTTCTTGTTCAAGTTTAAAGACATGCTGGAAATCCAGAAATTAATAGAGTAAATAAAACAGAACATTAAAGTGTGCTTCCAAAGTCCAGGACGTGAGCATTTGGAAAACACA
Source organism: Canis lupus familiaris (assembly GCF_011100685.1). Taxonomy (NCBI): domain Eukaryota; kingdom Metazoa; phylum Chordata; class Mammalia; order Carnivora; family Canidae; genus Canis; species Canis lupus. The sequence goes on from NC_049251.1 coordinate 18,236,846, forward strand.
GATACCTGACTGTTTTGTAATGTTTAGGGAAGACTTTGAGGTGCAGATACCCATGATGGATGATGCAGAGTTCCTGACATGATCCTCCCACCTGGTCTGAGTGGGACCCCACATCCTGTTGCCTCCAACACGGAGCCCACTCAGGGTGGTCCTGCAACCCCTCCCTGCTCACAGCACTGCCGCTTTCCAAGACAGATGCAGCCTCTAGGGCTGGGTGGGAGCCAGCCTGCCTGAGAATGCTGGCTGTGAGGACAGTGTCAGAAGCCAACACGTGGACAACTTTGTTCATGACTAGTTCAGGCCATAAGGGTGCCAGGGAGGCTCCCCAGAGATCTGGCTTGGGCTCATCCTAACTGCAAGTGGTGGGGAGAGAAGGGGTAGCAAGGAGAAAGCCTCCCACAGAAGATCCCTCTGCCACCACAGAAGCCCAATCGGAGGTTGTGAAACATGACTCTTACACAAGCCAGAGAGAGCAGAGTAGTGATGGGGGCGGAGGGGAATGCAAAGGATGGTGGGGTGACTTCAGGTGAGTCATGCAGCATATCTACCTGGAATAAGCTTTACTTGTAGTTATGAAATACTAAACTTCTAGGGAATCCTTGAGAATGCTAACAAAACATAAATTTGCAATGGGGTGAAATTTAATGTTATACATGGATTAATTCTAAAGTGCAGAAAAGGAAAGAAAAGAAACACTTACTATGATTCAATGTTAGGTCTACTCCTCATAACAATATTAGGCAGGCGGATACCAGTGACTTGTTTTTCCAAAAGAAGAAACTGAGGTTCTGAGCCTGAGGTCTCAGAAGAAGAAGGCGGGAGAGCAGAGAGTCAAAGCCAGTTCTCTTTGAGCAAAAGTCCATGCTCTCCATGATGTCATACTATTTTTTCCTCAGGAATTGTTTGAGAGAAGCTGAATTTCAACAGATGAGCAGGAATTTGCCAGATCAAGAAGAAGGGATGGGGAAAGGACAGGAGCCGGTGGGTTATGGCACAGAGGGGAGCAGGTACAAACATAAAGAGGCTTGCAAGGCCCTGGGGCCTTCAGGAAACTCCAGCATTTGGTCCTGATGCTCAGAGGGTCTGTGAGCAGGTGCAGGCAGGTGATGGACTCGGCTGAGCTCATGCCAGGCGGCTAGAACAGGATGGAATAGGCTGGGAAGGTGTGATTTCAAGACAGGGCCACAAGGTGGTGCAGTGACCCAGCGTGGGGCTCCTGAGGAGAGGCCGCGGTGCACACGCAGGGCTGAGAACCAAGTTTCAAGAAGGCGGAAGAGTCACCTACCAGGTTAAACTGCTGCTGCAGCTTCTCATTAGCGTAATTGATGCAAAACTGTTCAAAGCTGTTCACATCAAAGGTTTCAAAACTGAAATATGGTTTGAACAAGTTAAAACATCCGTGCAGGGCACATGCATTTGTTTACAGATAAGCATTTTTTGACAAACTTCATAGTTTAAAAGTTGGCTGTTTTCTGCAAGTTTTAACTACGCTTCATAGCTTCTGGTTTTAATATCCTGGCAGTTTATAAATCATCTTTTTCCAGGCGGCCTCTGGAAGGAATCTGGTGTGTACAAAACGCCTACCCTGAGGCGGCCTCATGACAGGCTGGTCACAGTGGGCTGTTTGCTTCACATAACAGCGCCCACAAACAATTACTCTCTTTGTGGATGAGGAGCTAAAGCTGCGAGAGGTCACGAAGCATGCCTGAGGTCACGCAGGGAGTGTCGGACTCAGTGGAGAACCTGCCTGCTCACAGCACCTGTGCTTGGGGGGTTGGGGGGGCGGACAAGGCCGCTGCTCCCCACTCTGCTGAGTGAGGGGCGGCACAGCTCTGCCTCCCCACGGCCTGGCTTCAGGGTTTGGAAGACAAGGGCAAGGTCAGTAAAGAGCCTACAGCACAGCAGACGCCAAGGCGTCTATTTTCAGACTTTGAATACTTGTCTCTAGAGTTGCAAACCCAGGGCCTGGGAGGAGGCAGGTGGTGAGAGAAACAGGAAGCAGGTGGAGGCAGCGCTGCCGTGAGCGGTGCGTGGGCCACAAGCAGGGCTGTCCCCCGGGGCAGCTGTCGCTCAGCTCCTGGCCTCGACCAGGACTAGCACTGGGCTGGCTGTGAGACCGCCAGACCCCCAAGGAAGCTGGGAATGTGAACTGGCGCGTGAACTCTCTCACTCTACAGCCAGGTGAACGCTCCTGCCAGGAGGAAGCTGAGCGCTGCAGGTATCGGGCTTGGTGCTCCGCCACCTCACTTAACCCTGACGCGCAGGGCGCGGGACCAGCAGGACCCCTCGTCACACCTGACAGCCAGAGGCCAACAGCAGCAAGTGGTACCAGACAAGCATTTTGACCCCAGCTCTGGGGTCTCCAAAGCCTTGGTTCTTTTTTTTTTTTTTTCAAAGCCTTGGTTCTTAATGGCTCTAATCGTGAGTAGTTCCTGCTGGCTCCAACCGCGGTTCCCTGGGAATCCCACTTGACTAACCCAGGTTGGCTCAGGTAGGAATTTCTGAGTGGGTTAAGGACCTGGATGGTGCTCTAGACAGCTCCAGGGTGACTCAAAGCAGGAGTAGAACCCACATAGCTCGGGCTGGGGGTGAGTCCAGAGGGCCTCGTGGTGCTCCACGGCCCACAGCCAGGGCCAAAGGGGAGGCTTTCTAGAGCAGGGGTGGAATATCAAATATCAATTATTTTCCTGTCCTCTTACATACTCCTTCTTCCAAAAACGGGCCCTCAGATCTGAAATTCAAAACCCACGGAAGGACCTAAATCTTGGACCTAAAATGCCAGAAGCACATTAGCTATTACAACACTTCACGTGTGAATGATGCTTATGGTTCTTAAGATGCCTTCACAATTTTTTCCATTTGAAGTTCATCATAACCCTGCGCGAGGGGCCCCAGCTTACAGAGGCAGAAACGAGGTTTGGAGAGGTCTTGTGACTTTCTTGGGGCCACACAGTGGTGCCACAGCACTCCCTCTCCGGGTCCCGACCCCCAGCCCTGGGCCTTGCTCACTCTGGGTGCACGGCACGTAGACGCCAACTGGCTGGGGAACCACAAGGTTTCATGTTGTTCTGAGCCGAAACCTCAAGGCTCACAGCTTTGCCTGTCATCATTTTCAGTGCTCGTAACTTCTCCTTTGAGGCTGCTGTATTTCCAGGTCCAACTGAGCCCAGTTCTCTCAAAAGCTGCCTGGCGTGCGTGAGCCGGGGCTGATCCACAGGAACATGCCAGATGGGGAGAGGCCTGAAAGGGTTCACCCCAGGCAGCAGCAGCAGCACTCAGAAAGGACCTCATTCTTTTAGAGGAGCCTGTTAGTTCTGACATGGCAGCAAGCACTCAACCTTTAGCGTTTTTGAAGAGGATTTTAATTTTAAAATTTTAATTTAAGGTCTACTCTAAGCATGTTCTTATAAATTTAGTTACTGTCTCAGGTTTGCTCACTTAACCAAAACTTCGAATTCCTTATCCCATTGGCCTCCAGGCTTCATGGATCTGACTCCTGCCTGCCTGACTCCTCACTCACTTCGTGTACTCAGCTGCCTCCTCTCTCCCCTGGCCCCCGTTATCTCTGGCACATCCATCTGCTCTCTACTTATTCCCATCACAAGAACCATCCCAATCTCTAATTGCCTGCCGGCTTTCTCTACTAAAATTTAAGTCCCAAAAAGACATGGGCCATATGCCTATTCTGTTTATCAATCCCACCCATCACATGTCTGGCACTTAAATAGGTGTTGACTGAATGGAATAATATATCCTTAGAGGACTGTTTATTTTTAAGACATTTAAAAACACAGAAAAGAACAGAATACTATAGCAATCACGTAACTCTACCAATAATAGAGACCATTGTTTAAAAAGATTATTTCTTTTTAAAAGTCTACTTAGATTCTCACTGGCTCCTCAAATCCTCTTTGTAGCACAAGACAAGGTAAATCATTTACTAGACTATCCCAGTAACGTATCAATATTTTAGAACTGTTGACATACGCTATTAATTGGGAGTCACATGTATTAACTCAGAATCTAAATTAAACAAAGTACCTCCCTTGAGGCACTGTCTCACATTACACAGCTATGGGAAAGCCGATTCTCTGCACCTGGGTAAAAGTTCAACAGCATCATCACGGCCCATCTGCTGTGGGGGCTCTCCCCTTTGTATGGGGAGGAGGGGTTGGCCTACTGCTCACTGGGTGGGAGGGAACACACTCCAGGCTGAGGGGGACACCTTGAATGGAATGATCTGCCTGAGAAACCAGGACTGGTCCTGGGAGGGGTGAAGCGTTGAGCATCTGAAGGCAGCTGTTGACAAACAAAAGCCTGAGCACCAAGAAGCCTGAGAACCTGCCTCCACGCTGGCCTGCCCTCACTCATGCCATCTGGGGATGCTATAAGCATCTTGGGCACACATGTGGCCTTGGATTTAGAAAAAGGAGGACCAGGCAAAGAGGAGGAAGAGCAACTCCAGTGTGGTGAGAACTTTGTCCTCAATGGTATTACGCCAGCTGGAGAAGGGCTGGGGTCCGAGAATGGAAGAGGATTCTGGTGTGCGAAGCTGGCTGTCAGAGCCCTGGCTTTGCGCCCACCTCTGACCCTGTGAGCACAGGCAGGGCACAGGATGTCTGGGGCTGTCATTTGGCCCCTTTGAAATGGGAGAGTTGTGTCAGGGCTCCACCCCCTCATGAGGCCTCTGCAGAGAACCAGACATGGGCTCTACCACCAGCTGAGCAACGGCCAACACACTTCTGCATGTAAGCCTTGGTTGTTTCGCCTCTGCTTGAGAGGCAGAAAGTGCGTGGGGACCACCCAGCACAGAAGCCTCTTGGTGCAGGTCACTGTTAGTTCAGCATCTATGTAACCTGCTCTACATAAGCACACTGTAGCCCAGGGGACGGAACTTAACATCCACAAGTGCAAACACAGACACCACCATCTTTCTGATCATGTGAAACACAAATGAGAAACCAGAACAAAATGATCTAAAAATAATGGGCATTTGACATTTCAATGAGGAAAGACAGGCTCACAGAAGAGAATCTTACCCATAAATGTCCAAAACACCAATAAAAGTGTGCTGCTTGCCTGAAAACTGCAACGCTTGGTTAATTCTCTCCACAATGAAGTCGAACAGGTGAGCGTAGATCTTTTTGGCCAGTGCGTCCCTGGCGTTGATGGCCTGGGGCCTGGTCATGGGCTTCACCACCGTCTCGGAGGTTGTGATGATTTTGCGATTGCACAGCCACTGAGCAATTTTGCTCCTCTCCAGGCCCAGGAGCTCACAGAACACCTCCAGGTGCCTGTCGTCCTCCTTCAAACACAAGCACAAGCCCCATCAGGGGTGTCTGGCCCTCTAACCCAGCAGCAGCCCACCCGGCAGGGGCCCCTGGGCATCCATCCAGGCCTGTGCCAGAGACAAGGATGAGCTGGCTTGAGAATGACCAGGCCTCAGAGGAAAGCAGGAGGGCCGCAGCGGCATGGAGCCTGCATCAAGGCATGGCTATGATGATGCCAGGGAGTTCTGGACTGCATCCCACCTGGGGTTTCATTCTGGCCAAAGAACATCAGCAGTGAGTAAGGCCACAGATGCAACCCTCCCCTTCCTCTGCATGTGGACACAGCCTCAAGGCTCTGCTCTTCCCTTTGTAACATGCTCAGACCACCTGCCAGCATGGTCACTCACCCTGTCCCTACCTGTGTGGTCAGGGTTTGTGTGGGTGGTCCAGCCCTGAGGTACATAGATGTCATTGTCAGAGAACCTGACAGTGGGGCTCCTTTAACAGAGCTGGCCTCTCAACTGAGGAGGAATGTGTGGAAGACTTTTTGGACACACAAAGTGAATCTTGCGTCTCTCCCAGCTGGGGCATGAGAGCTGCCCCACTGGTCAGAGACAAGGAGAGGTCTGTTCCTCTTTGTCTTGAGCTCGCATGGGCAAGGAGTCCTTGTCACATGGCAAGGAGATGTGACCCCTGTGACTGAGCACAATCGTTCCCCTTGGGCAAGGGAAGTTCCCGGGGAAGGCTGATCTGTAGAAACCATCACAGCCAATGGGAAAGCCATGAGGTTGCATTTAAAAAGCATCAGATTACAGTAGAGCAAACAATCTAAAAAAGTCCTGCCGCCTCCTTGCTGCTCACCTACACCCCTTCTGACCAACATCTCAAGAACACAAAGCTTGTATTCACATGCCTGACCTCTTCACTGGGGAACAGACAGGCAGAGCCATGGGTTTTCTTCCTTCTAAGAAGGAACTAAACCATCTGAGTCCAAAACATTCAGGTACAAGTGCAGGTGCAGGGGGAAGGGTTAGGGGCAACAATTCTTTAAAAAATGACTTCAGCCAGATTGGGCTTGCTCGATATTTCAAGTTTCCGATGCAAATCAATGGTATGTATGTTGCAAAGATAGGACCACTCATTACAGAACTGGTAATTTGCTCTCAAGATTCTACATCTTTTTCAGAGACTTTGTCTCCTCAGATTGATAGACAAAGGATTTTTAGTCTATCATTTTTAACTCCTCCTCCAAAATACTACCTTCATAACAAACTTCATGGGACAGAGATCGGTGCAAGGGCATTTGTTGGGTGGAAATCATACCTTCAGTCTATGGAGTTTGAGAAGAACAAAGGTAGAAACCCGTTTCTTGGAGGTAATCGAGAAGGCACAGAGGGAGAACCACCACCACATGCACACCAGGCTCCTATCCAGGCCTACTGTCCCCCCCTCCCAGAACCTCCCAGTCCCATGCAAACTCACCAACTGGGTGAGGGATGGACACGGGGCTGGGGGGGGTAGTGGTGGTGGGGGGCGCTTAGTGTGAGTGCTTGAGGAGAGGGAGGAGGATTACTTCCTGGTCACAGGACAACAGGACTGAAGCACTGAGCCAAAGCCCACATCCTCCATCCACTCTGTTTGGTTCTTTCTCTTCCCTGAACTGCAGGTTCTAGAGAGCTGGAAAATGACCAGTGTACCAAATTATCTACCATTCCCACCGAATTTCCTTTGGGCACAGGAAAACGGGTATCGTTATACTATGAACTAAACACTTCCTCCCAAAATTTATATGTTGAAGCCCTAACCTCCAACGTGATGGTGTTTGGAGTGGGGCCTTTGGGAGGTGCTTAGGTCTAGATGATGCCATGAGGTAGGGCCCTCACAATGGGATTAATGCCTTTCTAAGGAGAGGAAGAGACCAGAGCTCTCTCTGTCCCTCTCTCTATTGCAAGGACCCAGCAAGCAGGGGGATGTTTGCAAGCCAGGAAGAGAAACCTCACCAAGAGCTCAACCATGCTGTTCCCCTGATCTAGAACTTCCAGCCTCCAGGACTGTGAGAAAATAAAGTTCTGTTGTTGAAGCCACCCAGCCTTTGGTATTTTGTTATGGTCAGGGGAGTTGACCAGATATATATATATATATATATATATATATATATATATATATAGAGAGAGAGAGAGAGAGAGAGAGAGAGAGAGAGAGAGATACATAAAGCTTGAAACGTCAGGTGATCTGGTATTCCTTAGAAGCATTTTTTACTATGTGTTATTTTCTTCTTTGCATGGCTATTTATGAGAAGAACCAAACACATGCCCCTACTGAGGATTACTTTTCCATGATTCCATCAAAGATACACACATATAAACTTAACCTGTGTTCATTAAATTAAAAAAAATCTGTCACAAATTTACATGGGAATATATTTCCAGAGAGACAGAGTCAGCACAATGGGTGCCTGATGTGGGCAAGTGTCAGGAGGTGGGAGGTGTCCTTTCTGCTCAAAATATCCAGTGTCCTGAGGACCCTACATGACCTCACCCTCTCCTCACCCCCACACATCTTCTGGCCTCATCTATCACCCTTTCTTTCACTCACTCCTCTTTGGCTATCCTGACATTTTTTCTATTTGTTAAATAACACCTTCTGCTTGAGGGCCTCTGCACTTGCTATTCCCTCTACTTTGAATGTTTTCTCCCCACCCCAATACAGGCACAGTTCACCTTCTCATCGTCAGGCCTCTGCCCACCGCCACTGTACCAGCAAGGCTTTCTCTGAATGCTCTACACAAAAGACACAGCCCCTCTGTACCCCCGACTCCGCTTCATTTTCCTTTCTAATGGCCATCACCAGTGGCCAGAGCCCATAAGTGGTGCTCGTGTCTCCTCCTCTCCACCTCCTACTCCCCAGATCATGAGCACCATGAAGCACTTCTTGTCTGGTTTTGTTCACTACTGTTTCTCCAGAGCTTGCAACAGGGCTTGGCACAAAGCAAGTAGTTAGTAAAATTTACTCAATGAAAGAAAAACACAGAGAATGTATTTTCCCCTTCTCTACTATTACAAGGGGAAGAATTTTTACTCTTACAAGCCAGTCACTTTACTCTTTGCTTCCTTGCTCCTGACAACTGGTCTCCCCAGAAGACCCAGTGGGCCTGGTGCTAAAATGCAGAAGCAGGGTAACCATGAGATGCCCTACGGGTGACCCTCTGAACGCAGGAAGGTAAAAACAAGCCAGCGTCTTACGCTAACTGAGGACCTCTCGTTGCCCACTGCTGTGACCTGCACATTGCCCAGATGCAGGATGGCTGCCAGGATCTTAAAAACATCCATCTGAAAATCCTCCTTGAAACCTGAAAAAAAAAAAAAAACATTTCCAGATTAGGATTACTGCATGTCTTCCCTTACTTAATCACTAGTAAGATAGCATCTGAATTCTTTCAGGACACTCTAGAACCGTCTGTGCCAAGAGCAGGGACAGGAACGTGAAGCAGCCCCTGGAGAGAATCCGGTTCACCATCCTTGCCACTTTGACTTGTGATGACACAACATGTGGATTCGACAGCCCACTAGGTTTCCCCTTTTGCCATCGCTGCTAGAAGTGCAACACAAGAATTCATACCCACATCACCATCTCATGTCAGGTCTCGTTTATTCTATGTGATGTGCTTCCTTTATTTTCACTCTGGGTTTTCTGTTTTGTTTTATTTTTCTTGAATTCCTTGAATTCTAGTGGTGGGGTGCCAGATGGATTCCATTTGCCCCTGCAGCTCCGCATGCTGCTCTCTGCCCCAGGGGGGCTATACTGTCTGCATCAAGGCCATGGGCTCTCATATCCTCTGGCCTCTGGGTGGGTGTGACCCATGAGGACCTCCTGCAGGAGAGCAGGATTGGGAGGAGAGAAGCACTAGAGAGGTTTCTCTCCCTGCAAAGTTGCTTCAGGTTGTCAGTGTTGCCAACTGACAGGTCACTGTTCCTGGTCTGGTGCTCACTTTCCTCAACCCTCCTTTCTGGCTCCAGCGATACCTCCATGCCCAAATGGTGAAAAGCAGCGAACAGCTCTGCTGCTGACCCTGGCTCCCTACTGCCCCTTATAGCTCCCCTAGACCTGCCCACATCTTTGTAGTTGGTCCTTTCATAGATAAACCCTCCTCCTTCTATCCTAATTTAAATGGCCCCTGTATTTCCCATTGGGACCCTGGCTGTTGCAGGTGGCATATAAATTATGAATATATAACATATTCAGTCACCATGGGGCATGGGCACATGTCCTGGAGCCAAAAATAAACCACACTAGCTACTAGGAAGGACTTTGTGTCTAAGACCCATAAATCACAATAGGGAACCTGCCAGTTGTGAGCTGGGCTTTGCTAGATCAGGACCGCAGAGCAGGAGTGTGGTGGGTGGGGCGAGGCACCGACTCGTGCTGACACTGCAGAGCCTTGTGGAGCGTGGAGATATCCTCGGAGGGTGGGGGAGGCTCCTTCATGTAGATGTCCCTGCTCCCTGGTCTGCGTGGGAAGTGCAGCTGTCACGGACACCTGTGATGCCCTCCCCCTTCCCCCAAGCAAAAAGCAGCAGGCCCTAAATGCTGAGGAAGAGCTGCCACAGCCACCCTCTGCTTCTCACTTGGGGATATCTGGATTCTTTTGGTAGTAGCTAGGTCAGGTTCTTAAATAATTTCAGAACCTAGAGAGTCTTATCTCCTTCAAAGATCAAATGAAATCAAACCAAAAATATATGGAAGACTCCAGCTCAGGCTGAGTCCAGGCATTTTCTGTCTTCCCATTTGGAGCTAACACCTCTGTTTCAAGGACAGATGCCTCTAACAGAAATCAGCCCCCAGCTCCACCTACACCCCGACCCCCCACCCTCTCCATAGGCCACCAGCATGATAACTGGCAGGTAAGTGAGGAGGAAAAGCAATGAAAAACATGCCCTTTGGGAATCTTTGGTTCAGCATTCCTACTCACTACGTCATTGGTCTATAATTAAATCACTGAACTATACCATGCCTTCCAGAACCCACGAAAGTGAAATAACTCCAAAGCAATGATGTGAGAGAATTTAAGATCTTGGTGGAGGGGTGCTTGGGTGGTTCAGTGGGTTAAGCGTCTGCCTTCCGCTCAGGTCATGAACCCAGGGTCCTGGGATTGAGCTCTGTGTTGGGGCGGGGAGGGCTGCTCAGTGGGGAGTCTGCTTTCCCTCTACCTCTACCCCTTTCCCTCTACCCCTTCCCTTTCCCTTTCCTCTACCCCTTCTTGTGCTCTTTCTCTCTCTCTCTCTCTGTCAAATAAATAAATAAAATCTTACAAAATAAAAATAAAAAGATCTTAGTGGAGTAATTCTCTTTAGTGAGACAAGGTCATGCAAAAGCACTGCTGGCCTGAGTTTGATTTCAATATGAAGTACAATGGTCAAGTACCTTGAGCTTGAGTTCCAGGCTAAGTGTGATTCCTTCTAGGGTGTTCTTTCTGTCAGAGATTAAATGGCCAGGCAAGGATCAGAGGGCAAATTAAATGAGAGACAGCGAACAAAGGAAAGGAGCTTTTGGTCAAAGTTATCCCCTTCTGCTTCCTCAGGGGGTAATTCCATGACTAGCTAAGGTGTCTTAGGAGCAGAACTGGAAGGGAAAGCAAATGGAACCCTGTACTCCAGTACTCTCCATGTATCATCTCATCTAATGCTTACAACAACCATATGAAGCAAGCTTCATTATGGTCCCCATTTTATGGAGGGGGAAACTAAGGCATAGAAGGGTTAGGTCACCCTGAGCATGTCATAGCTAAACAGTTTAATGCCAGCCACCACCACAATATGTGAAAAGACCTGTGAGGTTCATGAAGCCATCCTACCTTCACCCCCTTGTGCATAACATGGAGGCTCCCTGACAACCTCATGCCAAGCAAAGGAATCTGAGCAGACTCCAGAGGTCTATTTCCTGGGTATGTGGAGAAATGGGTTTGCATACTGAACCAGATGACCTTGCCACTAATTTCTCTATCCTAGCTCCATAACAAACCACAGCAATGGACAGATCAACCAAGTACTTATCTAGCAATTAGATTTTTAAAAAGGGTGGTCTGCCCGAATATGCTATAAGTGTACCTAATTCAAGTTAGGCAGTCTCCCCTAGAGATCTCCAGCTAAGAAAGAGAACACTGAGACACAAACGAGAGGACACGGCCAGCAGGGCAGGCAGTACAGCACATTCTCACATTGTTAGGGGAAGCACTATTGTTTAGAACTTTCTGACGTGAAGACAATGTTCTGTATTTGTGCTGTCCAATATGGGGGCTATTTTGCCATATGTGCTTATGAGCACTGATTTTTTAAGGTTATTTCATTTTAATTAAAATGAAATACACTCGCTTGTGGCTGTGTTGTATGGCACAGGTTTAAAGACCATGAAAACCACACACAGAATGAGGTCATTGGCTGTGGAGATCACAGGGTGATGGTAATCTCAAAGTCACAGTGAGGTCACCTGGTTCCTCTCCACGACAATAAATGGACCTCTGCAGTCTACTCAAATTTCTTGGTCTGGCATGCATCACCGGGGGACTTCCATGTCGAGACACATAGGGGCGAAGCTAAGATGGCTTCATGAAGTCCATCCATGAAACTTCACACATTGTAAGAAAATTCTAAGGAATCCATCAACTACTCTCTCTCTATCATCAAGATACAGGACAGTCAATGTTTTCTTGTCAGGCTTTGGAGGCTGTATAGTCTATATCACAATTACTCAGCCCTTCCACCACCAATGCATGAAAACAGCCATAGACCATACTTAAACAAATGAGTGTCTATGTTCCAATAAAACTTTATTTACAAAAACAGGCAGCAATCTGCTGACCTCTGGTCTAGGACAATTTTTAGTGATTCATGCAGTGAAGTCATGTTTTCATTAAATATATACTGATCTCTCATATTGATACAGCATGTCATAGCTCATAAATCACTTTATTATTTTTTTAAATTTATTTATTTGAGGAGAGAGCGTTTGCATACATGCATGGGGAGGGGGCCGAGGGAGAGGGAGGGAGAATCCTCAAGCAGACTCTCCACTGAGCAGGGAGCCTGATGCCTGGCTCAATCCCAGGACCGTGAGATCATGACCTGAGCTGAAATCAAGAGTCGACTGTCCAATCAACTGAGCCACCCAGGCGCCCCATTAACCACTGTAGACATTATCTCATAATCCTCACCATATGCCTAATAGCTTGGCATGGGGGCTACTGTCCAAAGAGGCCCCCAGCATACCACCCTCCCAGGGCTCATGCTCTGTGCAGTCCCTCACAGTGAGTTATGTATGAGTCTGAGCTTTTGACCATTAGCACATGGCAGTAGTGATGCTGCCTGACTTCTGAGGCTGGTTCATAAAAAGTCTGACAGATTCCTCCAGAGCCTACTGTAGCTGGCTCTGGGAGAAGCCAGCCACAACATGGCACAACTGAGACCAGTGTTCTGCGAGGAAGTCCGTGTGGAGAGAGATGCCCGCCCAGCCCCCAGTACTTCTAACCATATCACATATCACATATCATATGTGAGAAACCAGCCATTTCTCACATAGGCTGATATCTAACCATATCAGCCTATGTGAGAAAGAAGCCTACAGAGAATGGGGCTCCTACCACAGAGGCAGTAGATTGTTTTACTCTACCTCCCCATAAGGCTTTGGAAGGCTTTGTCAAAACATCTAGGCCAGGTGTGCAAGGCTGGGCCAGGTGAGGCGAGCTAGGTGCCAGGGGCTGACCCTGAGATGAGCACCTGAATGCCTCCTTCAAGTTCATATCCCGATTGTCTCTCCTGCTTCATCCTCGTCCTGGCCCAGCTGGTGTGGACATTTGTGCAAATGATCTAATTTGTATAAGACGGTGCAAAAAATTGTGCTGATGATTTCCAGAGATTAGGAAAGGCTTCATGGAGAAGGGGATGGTTTTGCTCAAAGGACGGTTAGGGCTTGGACAATAGGGAATAGAGACCAATGGCAGGCAGTTATACTTAGCAAGCTCCTGCTACATGCTCAGCCTGGTACCAGGGGCTTTCCACACACATTTCCTTACCAGTTATTATGAGAGCCTTGTGGGTAAGGAATACGGCCATTCTATAGATTGGGAAACTGAGTCTCAGAAAGGGCAATCTCCGTAGAGTTCTGCCAATTAGGTTTTGAATCACTTCCAAAGCTTACTCTCTTTCTCTTATATCATTTTGGCATGAGGTGAAACACTATAGAGGCAGGAGAGAGTGACAGAAGTGCAGGGATGGTCAGGAGGACAGGGCATGTGGATGAAGGTTCCCCTGGGGCCTTTCAGAGCTAGGCTGCTTGATCCCACCTCATACACATCCCTCTCATTAGAGCACATTATAGAAAGATAAAATTATGACTTTAACTATTTTAGGAAAATGTTAATCAGTACCAAAAGTGTTTACCTTATTATTATAAACTGTTTAAATCATCCTTCTCTTTAAAGTGGTTTGGAAGGGGGTGGTCACCTGGTTGGCTCACTCAGTTAAGCATCTGACTCTTGATCTCAGCTCAGATCTTGATCTCAGAGGCATGAGTTCAGGCCTTACACTTCCACTAGGTGTGGAGCCTAATAAGAGAAAAAGAAGGAGGAAGAGGAGGAGGAGGAGGAGGAGGAGGAGGAGGAGAGGGAGGGGAGGGGGAGAGAGGAGGAGGAGGAGGAGAAGAAAAGAAGAAGAAGAGGAGAAGGAGGAGGAGCGATTTGGAAGGGGCAGAATCAGATGGTAATTCTGCTTAGGAAACCAACTGGCTTTCATTCTCAATTATCCAAATGTTTCATCCTCAATTGTCCAGAGGAGTAATCTTGCCGATTACTCTGATATATTTAACTTCAAATTCTTCGTCTTTTTAATTTAAATATAGTCACCCAAGCCACGACAATGAAAACAACTTGGTAAAATAAGTATTTTCTATAAGATGGAAAAATAATCTGTGGTCTCACACTGATTGGAAGCTTTGACTAACAGTTATGAGTTAAGGTCTATACTGATACACTATGGGAAAGTGGATGATAATTTTTATCAATGCCATTTGGTAGACACTTCCCAAACGTGAGCTCCATGTGAGAAAAGCAAGGTGGAAAAGAACCAAGCAATCCAATATTTTGTTTTCTATATAAAAATGTTGTAAGAGGGGTGCCCAGTTGTTTAAGCATCTGACTCTTAATTTTGGCTCAGGTCATGATCTCAGGCCATGGGGTCGTCCCATATCAGGCTCTGTGCTCAGTGGGCAATCTCCTTGGGATTCTCCCCTTCTCCCTCTGCTCCTCCCCACCATTTATGCTCCCTTGCGATCTCTCTCTCTTTATCTATCTTCCCACACCCCTCCCACACACAAAAAGTGAAACTCATCCATTTCCCTATTATAAAAAGGGGGAAATGCCAGTGTCTACCTCATAAAGTGCTTGTAAATTAAACAAGCTAATACAGGTAGTGAAGTGCTTAGGATGGTACCTGGTACATGGTAAGTTCCATGTAAGTGTCCGCTATTTTATCAGGCCAACTAGGGTCAACAGGACCCTCCTGGGCTGATTCACCAGTCTTCTCCAAAGTCGGCCCAGAGGAGCTTGAAAGCACCCACAGGGCTGACAGCCCATGTTTGTCACCGCAAACCAGTGAGCCTGAAGGCAAAGGAGTTAATTTCTAGATCTTTTAAGGAAAAAGCATAGTCTTGACCCCTTGGCCTCAAATATATTCTGATTGGCACATCCTAAGACTAGAGTTTATTAGGAGTCTTTATAACACACACATGTTGGGCATCCCTGCCTTTCACTCTTTTTTTTTTTAATATTTAATTTATTTACTTAAGAGAGAGACAGAGAGAGAGAGAGAGAGAGCAAACGTGAGATAGAGAACATGAACGATGCAGGACTTGATCTCAAAACCCCAGGATCATGACCTGAGACAAAGGCAGATGCTTAACTGACTGAGCCACCCAGGTGCCCCCCCCCCCCTTTTTAAAAGAGAAAATGGCCACACCTTGCACAGGATATTTCTACTTACCCAGCAGCGTGAAGGTCTTCTGGGTCTCTACCATGCCTGCTCTGTCATTCACACCCTCAATGACAGTACTGCCTCCCATTCTTGTGTAATTAAATTCTTCTGCACTCCCTGAAATCAAAAGATTGTCATGTCTGTGACACAGAAATTTGTACATATATGTTTAGCAGAAGCAAGACAAGAAGCTCACATGGAATACACCACAGTAAGCACTTGACACACATTATTCCCTTTCTTCCTTAGAATTCTGTTACAGACACAGAAGCCAAGGCCCAAAGTTGTGAAGTGTCTTGCTCAAGGCTGATGTAGGGCAAGAATTTAAACACAGGCCTGTCTGACTGCAAAGCTCATAGGTTTTGTTCCCATATCTATTTTGTACAGCTTGGCTGAGGTTTACTGACCACAGAGTAAGCTGTACCTAGTTAAGATGTATAATTTGGTGAGTTTTGATAAATGTATGCCCTAATGAAATCATCACCACAAGCAAGAGAATAACGATTATGCACACCTAAGATTTGAATAATAGGTTAGAAAGTCCTTCCAAATTCACTATTAACATTCTGGTTGGTAGACAGGCATGGTTGTTATCTTTATACGAAATCTGAAGAAATTTAGACTCTTCACAAGTGCAAGCAACTTCTCCAGGATTGGAGTGTATTCATTCAACTCCAACACGCTGGATAATTCTACCAACACAGCACAAGCAATCAAGAGAGGAGAGCTGTGACAGCACAGGAATCAAGCTGTTTGCACTAAAGGACAAATAGTTCTGTCCCTATAGTATGGGGAGTAGTTAGAACTATAAATAATAATGACCTTGAGTCATCAAGGAAGCTCAAATTATGATAGAGGTACTCTGTCTCAGAAGACAGGGAAATACGTCATACATATTAGAAAACATACATCCAAGGGAAGTTCAGATAAAAGTTTAAGGATTTACAGCACCGAATCCCAGTGGTCGGGAGGCCTTATTCAGGTGGTTCTAGCTAGATGACCACCATCATCCATGAGCTTTGAAAAAAAAATCCTAGAGTTGAAGGGTCTCCTCTCCTGGAATCACTCTGCCCCTCATTCTATCTCCTTAGTTAGGTGCATCAATTCCACCCCCAAAACCCAAGTATCTGTCTTTGGACAGAATATTTTTAAAGTGATATTACTATAAGAAGAGGGCAGCCCCGGTGGCGCAGCGGTTTAGCGCCGCCTGCAGCCCAGGGCGTGATCCTGGAGACCCTGGATCAAGTCCCACGTCAGGCTCTCTGTATGAAGCCTGCTTCTCCCTCTGCCTGTGTCTCTGCCTCTCTCTCTCTCTCTGTCTCTATGAATAAATAAATAAATAATATATATATATAAAAAAAGATAAATCAATTACTAAAAAAAAAAAAAAAAGAAGAAGTAATCAGGGATCCCTGGATGGCTCCGTGGTTTAGCGCCTGCCTTAGGGCCAGGGGAGTGATCCTGGAGATCCTGGAGATCCTGGAGTCCCAGGATTGAGTCCCATATCGGGCTCCCTGCATGGAGCCTGCTTCTCCCTCTGCCTGTGTCTCTGCCTCTCTCCCTCTCTCTCTCAGTCTGTGTCTCTCATGAATAAATAAATAAAATATTAAAAAAAAGAAGAAGAAATCAACCTAGCATTTAAGCCCCTAGATAGAAGAGAGACATTTCCATATATTACACACCACATACCCAATTTAAGATGTTTAAATTCCGACTGCTGTGCAGATGCACAAAGTTGATAAAAAATGTGGTAATTTCGTTCATTTTCCGACTGTAAAATAAAGAAAAGTCTTGAAGTTACACCAGCTCTTTACAAGTAAAAATATGAGGTTTTTAATGGAAGGGTCTTAAGTGGCTAACCTGGCTGACAATTCTACTCCCACAGACACTGACACTTACCTGGGTTTCTTCTCTGGTCAACAACACTGTGACCCAATCTGTTCCCCCTAGGCTGGCTCAAGGTCACCTTCCCAAATAAGGACCCGAGAGAAAATGTTATTAAATGAAAACATTCTGTGAAATGAGAATAATGTAATTTGTATTAGTTGAAAACTTTAAGAAACTCCCTGCAGTACAAGGCTTAGTCTTACTCTCTTGGGCCAAAACTTTGAGAATTTTCTCTACTTTACTGACAGAAGAGCCCTTCTCTTTAACTCCCCACCACTAGCTGTAAGCCCATTCCCTTCCTGGTAGGAAAGCCAGTCTAACAGCTTTGTCTGTTTCAAGGAGTGTTTGTGTTCTAGAAAGACAGACTTAAAAAAAAAAAAAAAAAAAAGACAGACTTGATTGTTAAAACTCTAAGTATCTTTTAAGTGTCTGAAATTAAAAGTCATAATTCATCTCACTCCACTGATATTGCATCTATCTGTCAATTTTTTGTTTTTAAGAAACAGAAAGAAATAAGCCAAAATGCAAATGAAAGACAGGAAACTCTATTCTTTGTCACAGAGCAACACAGGTTGTCTAATGACTATGTAAATGTAAACAGTACTTTAAAAGTTGGGGAAAAGGAAATTTAACTATTATTTTTTTTTATCCTTACTTGAAAGACGACTCTGGATTTCTCCAGCAGGTAAGTTCTCATGTTGGCTCCTATAATTTGATTTCTCTCATCAAAACTGATTTCTGTGTATTTCCCAAACCGACTACTGTTGTCATTGCGGGTCGTCTTGGCATTTCCGACAGCCTACAAAACACAGGCTTCTCGATAGCATTTGAGAAGATTTTTGCATCAACACTATTGGAGCAGTTTCAATAAAATCCAGTCCTGTATGCTGGGGAAAGGTCTGACTGGCGGAGGGAGGTTAGGGGGGTGAGGAGGGCAGAGTCCAAAACTCGCAGGGGACATGGCACATCCTCAGCCTGCCATTCAAAGTTCTCTTCTGTCTTGCTGGGAGACACTGGGCAGGATTAGAAAAAGCACCAGTTCTGATGCTTCATGGCCTCAGGTTCCTTTTCTGCTACCTGTATAACGCTAGAAAAGCTATTTCATCTTTCTAAGCCTCAATTTCTTTATGTGTAATATGGGAATTATATGCAACTTGCAGAGTTGGGAGGATTACCTAAGATAATATAAAGTACCTCAACACATCCACGCCCTGAATATCATAGATGCTCAATTAAAAGAACACATCCTTCATCCAAGCTCCATTTCTATCCTTATCTCTTACTACTTCTGTACTCAGACCTTCCGCTTAGCCAAAAAACTGCCCTCTCCCATAATTTCCATATGCTGGGCATGACTTTTGCTTTTTACTTCTACTCTTAAATTCTGTCTCTCTTCTACTCATCCCCTCCCCACTCCTGAGCACTTTCCATCTGGAAACACCCTTCTCATGCACACAAATTGCACTTCCTTCCCAGCTCATCATGCTTTCTGACAACATATATGTACCGAGTCCCTGCTATGAGCCACGTGCTTGGGTGGCAAAGGTGAACCCAGTGGACATGGTCCTGCCTTTATGGAGCTTACAATCTAGTGGGTGAGACCAACCCTAAACAAATAACCACATAAATTTATCCACTGGGCAGTGCCTCCAGACTTTTCTACTGCTATCTCAGATTGTGATTTATTGTTTCCATTAACTTTAAAGTATGTTTATGTTGGAGGAGTCTTGAGACTTGGAGACTGGGTCGTATTCTTTTCCATCACTTCCTGTATTATCTGGCACAGCAGCTTAAACAAGACAGATGGCCTGATAAATATTCATTGATGATTTTGATTTGAGAAAACAGAGAGAGGAGGTCTAGGAATCTAATGGTCTTAATTTTTTGCTAGGCTTCCAAAGAAATCTAAGTCAATCCTTTCCCCATTTTGCAAAGCAGTCAGAGTTGGCCTGTGGGCACCCCCTGAGCCCTTCAGATGCCCCTACCTCCTTGAGGGCTGTCTCCTACTCATCTCCTACTCCAGAGTACTATCATGGCTGGCCTCACCCACACCGCTGACCTCATGAACGTTGTGCTAATGGATCAGCTCTCAGGGAGTGGAGAGGGAAGAGCCTTGATATGTGGCATTTACCAATCTGTAAGGTGTAAACATTCCCTCCATGATTGATGTCAAACTACCAAAGGTTTAACAGTCAGCTTGCAAAAAAATTCCTGAATATTTAACGATTGGCTCGTGAAAGTTGGTGCGCTTGGCTGGAAAATGCCACTGGTCTCAGTGAACCAGTTGTCAGTGGTTGAAGAGATTTCCTTTGGGATAGAAACACAGACAGGGGACTCCTGAAGTCTGCTGTCTAGCCCAGCAGATTGAGGAGAGAGCCTTGTCAGCAGCAGTCTCTACCCCAAGCTCCTTCAAATCCCAGCAGAGAACAGGCTTTCTGGCTCTTTCCTGCCCTCACTTCCATGATCTTTAAAGGGAAGTGACTCCAGTTAGGGGAGATAACACATACACAAATCAACCCACCTCTCCATCATCACACACTGTTGCCGGTGACCCTGCTCCCCACCCCCGCCAGGTACATACCTCAGTTATGGGGTTCGACGCCAGAACCTTGTCCTCCACATGAGTGTTACTGCTGGACTTGCTGACGGTGGCAAAGTACCTCATGGCGTAGCGAGCGGACACTGTCTTTCCAGCACCTGACTCCCCACTTACAATTATTGACTGATTTTTATTGTTTCTAAAGCAAATAAAAGAGTTTTTAAAATGCTTGTTTCTTCCTATCAAGAAGGCAATATGTATTCAGGAAGAAAAATGCAGACAAGCTGAAAGAAGACAAACTTTGTTTCATTACTCTAAGGTAACTCTTTTTTAACATTCCAGGTGAATGTCCTCCTAGTCTTTTTTCCTAAGTAATCAAGCTGAACACACCACTCCGTTTCCTGCTCTGTCCCCCATGTTAATGGTCCCCAAGACTTCTCCTAGGCCCGTGATCTGCTAGGTAGGAGGACTCACAGGACTCAGCACATAGTCACACTCATGGCTAAGATTTATTATATCAAAAGATACAGAGTAAATTTGCCAAGGGGAAAGGCAGAGTGGGGCAAAGCCAGAGGAAACTGGGCATAAACACTTAATTCCTCCAGCATCTCCTGACAACATACGGGAAGTGCTGTCTACTGGGGGTGGGGAGCAGTTCTTCAGAGTTTCGGTGCCCAGGTTTTCACTGGGGCCAGGTCGTGTAGGCATCCTCTGCTGAGCACATAACAAAATTCTCGATGCTCAGAAGGAAATCAGGTGCTCAGCATGAACTACATCATTTACACAATTTAGGTACAGTGAGTCACTCTCACCAGCTAGGCAGGGTAGGAAACTTCCTAAAACCCCAGTTCCCAGAGGCTAGCCCTGCACCATCCTTGTAAGCAGGTCTCTAAAGATAGGTGTCGCGGGCCGAGGCCAGTTCCTCTCTGTATCCCCACATAAACACAAAACATCTTAAAGGCATTATTTGGAGAGCGATTATTGAAAATATGCTTGGGAACATATGTGTTCAGTAAACCAGCATGTTCTACATAATTTACAGATCTTTAAAAAATGTATTCAACTTTTCATCTCATAACATGATGATAGAATCTTATCATAATGCTGTTCTAGGTATCCAGCATTGCTTATATACTAGCCATTCTGTGACAATTTTTAGCATTCTATTTTAGGCCTTGAAAAAAAAATCCTATGCCATATATACCCATTTTACAGAAGAGTACAATAGTGACACAGACAGGTAAAGTGACTTGACCTAGGATGCATGGCATGCAGTCTCCCTGCGAACACTGGGAGAACCTCAGAGATAGAGCTCCTGGTCCAAAAAACTAACCCTCTAAGGTGGTAAGGGACAGACACCCCCAGTATCCCTTGGCCAGACAGAACAGGGAGGGGGACGGGTTAAAGCTGGGCTCTTCTGACTTCCAGTTTAGCATCAGCAAGTCCAACATAAGCCTATATCATATTCAGTGCTATTACAGTTAGACCTCAAGAGAAAACAGGCTCTTTAAGCTTGAACTTGGCTCAGCCCTCTAGCTCCAGTGAGATCATATTGCTGACACCAGGAGCAGCCTTGGCCCATCAGACAGTGAGCCGTGGACTTCAATCACAGAGATGCCCAGGAGACCTACAGGAAGCCAGGGCAAATCCCAGAACCATAGGTATTTTATAGTTGGAAGGAAACTTGCTGTGGCAAAGACCAAAGTAACTGGTTATTAATTGGTAAATCTCTACTCAACATTCATCATTTTCCTCCTTCTTAAACACAACGTCCCAATTTTTAGTGGGCACACTGCTGCCCACATGAAAGGCTACATGTTCTAGCTTTGCTTGCTACTAGACATGGCCGTGTGAGCAGGTCCTGACCAATGAACTGGGAGCAGAGGTGTTTTGTGGGGTTTCCAAGAAGTCTCCTTAACCAAGAGGGGCACATACTTCCCTGACACTCTATAACCTAGAGTACGGAGGGGATGGCTAAGTATTAGCTTGCCCTCAGGATGAAGGTCTCACTCCAGGGACAGAGGATGTAGAAGGCATTGGGTCCCTGACGACTGGTAGAGGTGCCATGCTAGTCCCAGTCTGCCCATTAGCCCATCAGCCTTTTTTGCAGGAGAGAGCCATATACTTCTATCCTTGTTTACGCCACCATTATTTCTTCCTTATTACCTAGAATGAGTGCTCTCCAAGTATCTGGCTCATACATGAAGACCCTAAGGCAGAGAAACGCAGATGCTGTGCCCAGGATGTGGTAAACAGCAGGTCCAGGCCCTGTGTCTGGGGTTTGCATTCATGAAATGAGGGCAATGATGGCGGCTCAAATGACTTCACAGGAGTGTTGCAAGACTTAAAGGAGACCCTTGCCTGGAAAGTTCTTTTGCCAACCATAATGGGTCTACAGAGATAAAATGGTGTTTTCATTCTTCATACTTTTCAAAAAACCTGAGCACCCATCCCAGCTCTGCTTGCTGGGTGGCCTTGGGTGGGTGACTCCCAAGTCTCAGCTTACTACCCAGGCATCTCCATCACAGGCTAGTCTGAGGGCACCCAAGATGATGTACAAGAATGTGTGCATGGTGCCTGGTCCACAGGAGGCTTATCATAAATGTTTGCTAGCAAAATGAGAACTCCACGAGGCCATACAGAAAAAACAGGGGCCAAAATTAGGATAAAACTCCAAATCTCCTACATCTGAAACCTGTGCTTATCCATCCTAAGATTTTGCTGATCTGGATGGGCGAAAGAGCTTGAACACCTCACAGTGGAGAAGAAATCCATATTCCTCCAACTAAACACACCACAAAAGAAGTGGCTGCTGTTCCCAGATTGATGGGTTTGACTTTTGACCTAGAAGGGAGAAAGACCTGGAAACCTGGTCTAGACAGGTGACACAAACGGTCCTTTGCTACTACAGGATGGGGGGGTCTGCTTTCCCAGGCGTCCCCCTCGGGTCTCATGGTCACCTTGAGGAGAGCGTGCCAGATGTCTCCCCTCCACTGTGAGGGCCCAGCAAAGTCAGAAAAAGGAAGCCCCGGGCAGCAGGAGGCTACCTGGCCATCTGCTTGTATGCCTCTTCGGCCACGGCGAATATGTGCGGGTCCATATCGCCCATGTTCTGCCCGCTGTAGGCGTGGATGATGGCATCTCCGTAGATCGGCAACGGCTTGTAAGGGTTCATGGCCACCAAAATGATTCCTGGGGAGAGACGTCCGATGCAGAGCTGGGGTTCCTGCTGTCACCTGCTTCTCCAGGTGCTTTGGAGCAAGCCCAGCTCTGCCGGTCGCTAGACCTGCCGTGTGACTCTGGGTAGGTCACGGAATGCTCTGAATCTCAGCTCCCTGGCTGCCACCCACATTTCTGGGCTACTATCAGGGTTGGATGAGGTGACGGATGGGAATGCCCTCAAACAGAACAGGTTTTCCAATCAATGTAAATATAATGATAACATTATTGCCCCAAATAAGTAACTAATGTATCAAATCCAGCGAGACGCTCAAACACAAGCTTTATCCAGATATATTATTGTGGGGAGTCTGATCTTAACTCTTGTGAAAGATTCTCCCCACCTCTAGACACTTCTGTTTACAACAGACTCTTGAAGGTCAAATGTCTGTGCTTGTTAGAAACCTGGGCTAATGTCTGGGTCTGAATATACATTTTGGCAGAAGCCGACATTTCTAATGTCAACATGATATAAAATGTACTCAGGACACTCTAGACAGCAAACATGGTGTTTCTAGGTTGTTCTGCTCTTAGAATTGCTCTCCTTACCACTGTAGGTGTAAATGAGTTTGGATTCTGCAAAGCGGATTCTGAGATTGTGGAGCACTGCGGGCTCGTGGAGGTAGCTGAGGGCCGTGAGGTCATTCTCACCCACGAGGATGTCAGGGTTCCGAAGTGGAGGCAGAGATTCTGGATCAAGGGAATAATCCAGCTCCTGTGAACAAAGATGACACTGAAGTTCTGGAAGAAAACGATTCTTGGTGTTTCTGAACTCCCATCCTCTGTCCTATCTCCTTGACACTCTGAAAAACAAACTCAGGTATAGCAAAGAGAAAATATTCTCCAAATCGGACTGTTGGGAAATGGGAGCCAGGGGACCAGGGTATTGGCTGTGTGCCCTAAGGCAAGTCACTCACCCTTTCTGGGTCCTTCTTCTCTCATCTGTGAAAAGACTGGGTGGACCAGACCAGGAGTTCCCAGAGCTACAGGATCTCCTTGGAGCCTCAGTGAAAGGTGACAGGGAGCCACATGGGCAGGGACCTGGGCCTGCCATCCCCCATTCTACTGCACAGGTTCCACCTGTATGTAGTTTAGATGCTGAGCGCCATAGAAGTTTTGTTTGCAAAAGGGTTCTGCTGGGTGGTGAGAGGTGTCTAAAGGAGCCCATGTGAATGATGGTCTCTCTTTGAGAGGACCTGGGTCCTCCTGACTCCTGTCTGTAGCTGAGGGCTGGCTGCCTGTTCCTAACACCCTCAACCCTGGACTGAGTAACTTGCTGCGGACGGCCTCTCCTCGGCTGCATTTCGCCCAGTCATCTGAAAGTAGCTGCCTGAGCAGAATGAAGGCGAGGTTAACAAGCTTTGCGGTGATCTGCACCATACATGCCTGGGCTCCAAATGTCAGAATATCAAGGGACCTTATGACCACCTCTTCTGTTTCACTTTCATTTCACAGCTCAGGGAAGTGACTTGAGCAAGATCACCCAGCGAGCTTGTTTCCCCTCCACTTTCCTAGGCTGCCTCCTTTTAATACCTGATCCTGAACGAGCCCCACAAGGGGACCTGGCTGCCCACTGCGCAAGCCCTCTGCCACGTATTCAGCACTCCCCCAAACTGCCTTCCAAGGAGGGCATGACTACCCTAACTAAAGCTAAGGAGACACCTTCCGAGAGGTTAAGCTCCTTGTCCAAGGTCACATACTTAGTGCAGATCTGGCCTGAAGCATGTGTCATGATGCCTCCTATCAACACTGACAGCGTTTTGTTTGTTGGTTACTTGGTTGGTCTGCGTGGCCTAAGGAGATCAGCTCCGAGTAATCCAGGCCAATGGGGTTGGATCATAGCAGCCTGCTCTGTTTTCAATGTAAATATATTTGTGGGTGTGCCCCAGAGTATTACTTTTCCCTGTTTTGAGAAATAATTGATATATAGCATTGTATAATTTTAAGGCATCCAACATGATGATTTGATTTACATATACTATGAAATGATTAAGGTTCAGCTAACATCTATCATTTCATAGTGTTATAATAAAAAAAAAAGGGAGAAAGGAAAAAAAGAAAAAAAAACTTTTCTCTTTGAGATGAGCACTCTCAGGATTTGGTTGAATCTTCCTAGCAGTGTGGCCACACCCCTCATACTGTGCAGGACACACCTAGGACTCATAACTGGAAGTTGTATCTTTTGATCACCTTCCTCCAATTCCCCCTCCCAACCCCCGGCCACTGGTGACCAGAAGTCTGATCTTTTTTTTCCTGAGTTGTGTGTGTGTGTGTTAGATTCCACATGTAAGTGAGATCATACAGTATCGGTCTTTCTCTGGCTTATTTCACCTAGAATAATACCTTCAAGTTCCATTATGTGTTGTTACAAATGTTAGGGTTTGTTTTTGATGACTAATATTCCACTGTATGTACACACATTCATGACAACTTCTTTATCCGTTCATCTGTCAATGGACACTTAGGTGGTTTCCATGTCTTGATTATTGTGAATAATGCTGCTCTAAACATGAGGGTGCGGAACCTTTTTGAGTTAGTATTTTTGTTTCTTTTGGGTATATCCCCTAGAGCTGGAACTGTTGGATCATATGGTAGTTATATTTTAAAATTTTTGAGGATTCTCCATTCTGTTTTCCGTAGCAGCTGTGCAACTTATAATCGATAGTGGCTGTACAATTTATAATCCCATCAACAGGGCACAGGCTTCCCTTTTCTCCACATCCACACCAGCATTTGTCACTTTTGGTCCTTTTGATGATGGCCATTCTAGGAGGCTCAAGGTGATATAGACGGTGATTTTGACTTGCATTTTCCCAATGACTAGTCATGTTGAGCACCTTTTCATGTGTCTGTTGGCCACCTGTAGGTCTTCTTCAGAAAAATGTCTGTTTAGGTCCTTTGGCCATTTTTCTCACTGTTGTAGGTTTGCTTTGTTTCGTTTTTTTGGTGTTGAGTTTTAAGAATTCTTTTTTCCAGTAGCATCAATTTTTATTTTTTAAAACTTTAAACATTTTTTATGTTAGTTTCAGAGGTAGAATTCAGTGATTTATCAGTTGCGTATAACACTCAGTGCTCATTTTATCAAGTGTCCTCCTTACTACCCATCACCCAGTAACCCCTCCCCCGCCCCGTACCTCCTCTCTAGCAACCCTCAGTTTGTTTCCTAGAGTTCAGTGTCTGTTATGGTTTGCCTTCCTCTCAATTTTCATCTTATTTAATTTTCCTTCCCTTCCCCTATGTTCATCTGTTTTGTTTCTTAAATTCCACAGATGAGTATATTTTGGATAATACCGCCTTATCAAATATATGGTTTGCAAATACTTTTTCCCCTTCTGTAGGTTGTCCTTTTCGCTTTGTGGATAGTTTCTTTTGCTGCACAGAGGATTTTTGGTTTGATGTGGTCACACCCGCTTATTTTTTATTTCGTTGCGTGTGCTTTAGGTGTTAAATCCAAAAAGATCACCAAGACTCACATCAAGGAGCTTCATTCCTATGTTTTCTTCTAGGAGTGTTGTGGTTTCTGGTCTTATGTTGAAGTCTTTAATTCATGTTGAGTTAATTTTTTGTGACCAGTGTAAGATTGGGCCAAGATAAACAGAATATTGTTAATCTACACATTTTTATTTTGAGAATAAAATCAAGAAAAGTACTACTCACATAGGATTTTTCTTTCCTCAAGTTTTTCTGTTATCTGTTTTAAATCAACAACCTCCTTTTCCAGTTGAGCCACTGTGTGTGTGTGTGTGTGTGTGTGTGTGTGTGTGTGTGTGTTATGGATGAGAGACACAGAGAGAAATAACAGGAGACCCTTTGGGGGAAGGGGAGAAAATGTAAAGAACATTAGATTAACTGTTGGAGGCACAACACAGGCTTTGTCCTTCACGGAAGAGAAGGGCTAAGGTGAGGAGCAATCTGGCTGCCTGCCTGCTTACCTGCCTCCCCTGGGCTCGGGTTCAGAGCCAGGTATGTCGCTACCTGCAGCCCTGCTGACATGACTAAAGCAGTGAGAGCCGCCACTGAGCCGCCACCACATGCAGTACTGAGATTTTTCTCCCTGGAGCCACCCACTCCTAATGAGATCCTGGACTGTGAGCAGGAGGTGCTCAACAAGGCTGTAAGCAACCACGGGTGGGAAAGGACATGCTGCATGCGAGCAGGGCATCCTCCTTTGGGTCTCTCTGGAGTCTGCACACACGCAAGCACAGATCATCTCATTGGGTCTTCAGCATCCCTGTCACGTCCTGCAGTTATTAACTCCAATTTGCCCGTGAAGAAACCCAGGGGCTCACAGTTACAGGCTAGTGAGGGGCCAAGGCCGGCTTTGAATCCAGATAGTATGATTCTCGAGAAAGTGCCCTTAATCGCTGCACTCATATGCTCATCTCCCTTCCAAGGATCTCAGGAAACGACTCCCCAATCCAGGACAGTTGATTGTAAATATTGTGTCCTGTCTCTACAGAGACCATGTGCATGACTCGAAAGTTCCAGCATTTTACTATTCATAGGATATTCCCTGGACCAACTCTTAATAACCAGATGGAACACGAAACCTTGGTCCACTTCTGCATCCAGGGACTTGACTCTAAAAAGTAAGGTCACCCTAGCTATGGATCCAGGGGGGTGTCATTACTGCTATGGGGGCAAAGGACAACTTCATACTTAAAGCCATGGTAGATTCTTCTGGAGATGATAATCCAAAAGACATATCTGGCCTTTGGGAGGCCCTGCTCACAGTCACACTGGAGCACAGGAAGCACCGCTGACGTGATCCAGCCACACCAGCACTGACAGGCTCCTCATGATGTCACACAAAGGTGGGTGTTCCCGTCCTCCTGTTCCACCTCCTGTCACTTCCCTAATTATCCTGCCACACCCCCCTCAAGATCCCAGTGCTTGCCTGTTTCTATCCACCTGTGGACGGATTGTCCCTCCTTCTGTTCTCCTCTACCCTCCTATTTCCCATCTCCCTCTTCTACCTCTCTTCCTCTTTCTAACTTGAAGTTTCTCTCTACCAGGTTGGGTGCCAACTGTCTCCTTCCACGTTTCTCATCTTCACCCAATCTCTATGCTGAGACCCACAAAACCAAAATAGCGAATCACTTTTCAGCATTCCCCCAGCCATGCTGGAACCCTGGTGATGAGCACAGGGCACAGACCTGTTTCCTATATCTCATTCCAGAGAGAGGCCCAGGGATGCAGGGCACTTGATGCTTTCATTAGGGCGGTGTCCGGGGTGTGGCACAAACAGGAGGGGGTCCACGGCACCAGCTGGTCACTCCCATGGGACCATATGTTGCCCTCCACATACAGCCCAGCTTCCCCTTTATATATTGTGGCAGCCACAGCCAGCAAGGACCCTCACCGTTCCATCCTCCAGCAAGAGTCGCAGGACTTTGTCACCAACTCTGTAGTCTTTTGCTATTTCGGCAGACTTCCAAACTTCTTCAGCATCCGGAATCCATACCCTGTTGTACTGACCAACAGAAAAAAACAGCCTTAATTTCAGCACTTTGAAACAAAAACACAGACCATTAGATAGTTAGACTCAGGGAGATTTCTTTCTGTCTCCTCAGTCAGTTCCTTCATCAGGAATACTTTGACCTGATGCTTGCTTATGAGGGAATCTTTAGTGTGTCTGTGATGCACAGACCTAGCTGCCTCATTTCAGAGGCAATGGAATTCCCAAAGCTTCCTAAGTATACCTTGAAAACTGAAAGCCTGGGAATGGAAAGGAAATCATGAGTCCTTCAATGGGGAGATCTGAATGCTGTCTATGAGAATTGGAGCAGAGGGATTTGATTCACCACCCACTGATGGGCTTTAGGGCTCTGGGCCAGACAATTTCCCGTGCCTTTTCTCCTCCACAAAATGGGTACAATATCTACTTCACAGGTCAGCTGGAAAGTGAAATTGGATGTGTGGTTGGAAGCGCTCTGCCAGATGCTATGGAAGTATTGCCACAGCAGTGTTATTTCAGTCTTGCTGCACTGGTCAGGAGCCAAGGATCCTCGCTGTGGGAAACAGGAAGGCCAGATGCGGCTGCTGAGCTCAATTCCCAGCAGGCAATTGCAATACGTGGCTCAGTGCTGGTATACAAGTCTTCAGGTAGAACCCGTTGCTAAGTACTGAATTGTGTCTCTCCCCCACCCCTCCACCTGGCCCCAAATTCATATGTTGAAGCCTTAATCTCCAATGTGACTGAATTTGGAGATAGGGTCTTTAAGAGGTCATTAAGGTTAAATGAGGTCATAGGCCCTGATCTGATGGGATTAGTGTCCTTGTAGGAACAGACACTAGAGAGCTCCTGTGCACCCTCTTTCCACCTGCTCGCACCAAAACAGACCATGTGAGTACACAATGAGAAAGCAGCTGTCTGCACCCTTGGACTTCTCAGCCTCCGTAACTGTGAGAACATAAGCATCTGTTGCTTAAGCACCCAGGCTGTAGTCTACTGTTAAGGCAGCCCTAGTGGACCGACCCATGTGTCTAATATTCACACTCGCACCTGGGAAGGGGGGGTCTCACTCTCCAGAACTCCCCAGTGGCAGCTGAATACTGCTTGAGATAGAGACAAGGTGGCTGCCCTGTTTGTACTCTGCAGCTGTCACAGGGCTCTCGAATAATTCCTCTCCCTCCTGTCTCCAGCGTGCACAGACTACTCTTGCTCCTCCTCCCACTGTCCTGCAGGGCTGTTCATCTGTTTGCTCATCCATTCACGTATTCGTTCATTCAATGACATACTCGCTAAGGATCTATTATGTGTCTGTGCTGGGTTCCCAAGAAGGAAAGGCATTTGCTCAGTCATCATGGTCCTCTTGTTAATCCAGCCAACCTCTAATTGGTGGCTGAGTGTGCGGATGTGCATATTTGCATCTCTCTGCTCATCGGGCTACTGGTCTACCTCTTGACCCTGAGGAAATATTCCTGTGTTGAAAGATTATACCTTCAGCAGTTTTCAGTTACAAAAATATTCTGAGCAATGAAAGTAGGATATTTTAATTTCCCTCATCTTAGTCCTATATATTTTCTACAATTTACATATATTTCTTTTATAATTAGAATAATCTTTAAAGGCAAATATCAAAATACACATCCACAAAAAGACTTGTATATGAATCTTAATATTACTTTATTCATAGTGGCCCAAAACTGGAAACAGACTAGATGTCCAGTAATATGAGAATGAATTAAAAGACAAAACTGTGGTAGGGATGCCTGAGTCGCTCAGTGGTTGAGCATCTGTGTTCGGCTAAGGGCGTGATCCTGGAGTCCAAAGATCGAGTCCTGAATCGGGTTCCCTGTATCGAGCCTGCTTCTCCCTCTGCTTGTGTCTCTCTCTATATATATCTCTCATGAATAAATACAATCTTTTTTAAAAAACCAAAAACAAAATTGTAGTATATTCATACAATGGAATATTACTTACCAATAAAAAAGAATCAACTACTGACAAGAATGTAAATGAATTTCCAAAATATTAGGCTGAACCAAAGAAGCATTACACAAATGAGCATGTTCTGTATGAATCCCTTTAAAGTGCTGGGACAGGGGATCCCTGGGTGGCTCAGTGGTTTAGTGCCTGCTTTTGGCCCAGGGCATGATCCTGGAGACTCAGGATCGAGTCCCATGTTGGGCTCCCTGCATGGAGCCTGCTTCTCCCTCTGCCTGTCTCTGCCTGTCTCTCCCTCTCTCTGTGTATCTCATGAATAAATAAAATCTTTAATATATATATATATATATATATATAGAGAGAGAGAGAGAGAGAGAGAGAGATACACAGATAGATTATATCTATATCTATATCTATCTATCTATATATATATCATTGGCTGGGTATCAATTATGAGTTCCTAATTATTTGGGTTGCTTTAATTCTGGCCAGCTAGCTGGGAGAGCAGGAGCTTGCTGAAATGTGTCATAGGATGGGTAAGATTTCAGACAAACAGACAGAGAAAATGGAAGAATGACCTGGAGGGCAACGATATGCACTTAGGTACACATGTCCATGCAAACAGGTGAACAGAAGCCTCATAAACACACAGACACACCCACCCTCCCTCCACACATACTTGTTGCCGTGGGCTACCATTTTCTACCTCAGGTATAATATCAAAAATATTGCTAACCTCATAAAGCTGAAATCATTTATGGAATATCCCAATGTATCAAGAATTGGATACTATAGAATTTTATTTTATTATTTTTTTAAGTAGGCTTTAAGTCCAGTGTGGGGCTCGAACTCACAACCCTGACATCAAGACCTGAGCTGAGATAGAGTCAGATACTCAACAGACTGAGCCACCCAGATGCCCCAGCCACTAGAGAGTTTTAGAACTGAAGGGGTCCTGGGAGATTGTCTACTCCAAGTTGTTCGTCAAAGTTCTTAAAGCCACAGAAGGCTTACTTCAAATGAAATGGTGGCAGCCTACCATACAAAACAGGTAAGAGTGGAGGTGTTCCTTTTTTTTTTTTTTTTTCATTCAGAGACAGAGAGAAATAAGCAGGCTCCATGCTGGGAGCCCGACGTGGGACTCGATCCCGGGTCTCCAGGATCACACCCGGGGCCACAGGAGGCGCTAAACCGCTGTGCCACCGGGGCTGCCCGAGTGGAGGTGTTCCGAGGAGGCTCTGAGCTGGGAGCTACAGCTGAGGTTCCCGGGATCCTCCCAGGGAAGCAGGGAGTTCTGCGAAGTAATGTCAAAGTCACTGAGCCAATCCAAGCCTTTTGCCTCACTGACCGCAAAACCTAAGCCCAGAGCGGTAACTCACCAAACACCATACCACGTCGCAAAAGCCAGGACTCCATGGAGCCAGGGCCTGCAACTCCTACTTCGGACTACTTGTTAATTCAAGGAGTCTGGCTTTGCAAAGAATCTGGAACTCTCGGGGCGCCAGGGTGGCTCAGTCTGTTAAGCGTCTGCCTTTGGTTCAGGTCATGGTCTAAGGGCCCTGGGATGGAGGCCCGGGTCAGGCCTCGAGCTCAGTGGGGAGTCTGCTTCTCCCTCTCCCTCTGCTGCTCCCCTTGCTCACACTCTCTCCAATAAAATCTTAAAAAAAAAAAAAAAAAAAAAAAGAAGAAGAAGAAGAAAGAAAGGAGTCTTGAACTCTCAACCGCAACCATCTCCTTGAGTGTACCCAGGCTGATTTGTCTCACTGGCTCGTTTCGGCCAAAAGCAGTAGTAAGTGGAGGGCGGTATCAGGACTTACGGACCAAGTCTGCTTCTCGGGGCGAAACACAAGTGGCCTCGTGCCCCCCCCCCCCCCCCAGGCCGCCCACACCTACAGGCCTGGTGTCTCTGCCGGCACTTAGGGCCCCGTGACTGGAACCCAGCCTGGTAAGTAAACACGACAAAGTTTACCCAGTTGCATGGCAGTTACGCCCAGCGCGGCCCGCCCTCCTCCCGGGCATCCCGGCCCAGGGGCAGTGCCTGGGCGGGCGGGGGCTCCGGGCAGCCTCAGACACGCGGACGGCGGGACCGCGGCCGGCACCCCGCGACTGCGCCTGCGCCTCCCGGCAGAGCCCCCGCCCCCGCCCCCGCCCCCGCCGAGCCCGCCAGCGGAGCACAGCTGCTGCCCCGGCCCGGCCTCGCCTGCCAATACTGTCCCGTGCAGGGAGAGCCGGCCGGACCCCAATTTCCAAGCCAAGGGAGGCTTGACAGTGAGGCGAGCCCTCAGGAAGCGACATGTCCTGGGGAACATGCCGACCCCCGCGCCCAGGCTCCTCCCCGCGGCCCCAGCCACAGGCCCGCAGGCCCTCCAGGAAGCAAAGTGCCCACCTGCGTCCTTGTCCTTGCGGCTCTGGCTCTCGGACGAAGGGAGCCTCCACCTCTGGCTCAGCCCGGCCAGGGCAGCCGGACCAGGCTCCCTGTCCCCCTCGCCCCTCAGCCCTCCAGGCCCTGCCCAGGCCCCCCAGCCTCCCCTCCCCACGGGCTTTCTCCAGGGAGTGTCCCCTGCCCGCAGCGTCAGTGACTTCCCGGCCCAGATCTCAGCAGCTCTAGGCCCTATTTCCAAGGGGCTCCCAGACGCAGCCCCCACATGCCCTCGGCCGCTCGCAAATTCCAAGCTCTGATGACCATTATGTCTTCCCCACACCCACCCCTCCTCCTCGGTTCTCGGGGTGGTCAAGTCAGAAACCCAGGACTGGGGGCACCTGGGTGGCTCAGTTGGTTAAGCGGCTGCCTTTGGCTCAGGAAGTGATCCCAGGGTCCCGGGATTGAGTCCCACCTCAGGGACTCCCTGCCTCTGTCCCCTTCCCTTTCTCTCTCTGTCTCTCATGAATCAATAAATTAAATCTAAAAAAGCAAACTCAGGACTGTGCCGAGCAACCTTCCCTCCCTCCGCCCCCAACAACCAAATGGTCAGCAGGTGCTGGGAAGCCTACATCGTAAACAAGTCTCACCTGTCTGCCCCATGCCCCCCCCCCCCCACCACTGCCATGGCCACCCGTCAGCTCCCCACCCTTGCCCGCACCATGGTCTGCTGAGTGCTTCCTCAACCAGGCAAAGCACCGGGTTTCTGTGGATGTACACATTCCCTCACCTACACCTGAATCAAAATTTCCATGGCAAGATGAAAGCTTTAAGACCCCCCCCCCCCCCCCCCCCCGGCCTTATAGATTCTGGTGAACAGCCAGGCCTGGGGAGCCACTGTCCTAGCCAGCTTTTCTACTCAGGCTCCCCTCCGTCTTCAGTCCACCCTCTGCCAGCTGCCACCCAATCTACTAGCAGTTTCTAGAACATGCCAAACTCTTCCCTGGCTCTCTTCCTTCTACCCCCAATGCCATCCTTCCTGTCGCTGCCAGTGAGTAAACCACTCTGAACAGTCAAGACTTAGCTCACTAACTCCTCTCCTTGGTGGCACTTTCCCTGTCACCCTCCACCCCAAATAGGATTGAATGCTTCCTCTTTAGAGCTTTCTCTGCCCCTTCCCCAGGTTCCTGGGTACCTTCCCATCTCCCCCACTGGCATTTGAACTTCAAGAGTCTTGCCTTTGTAACCTGGAACCTGACACAGACTTCCCCGTAACTAGCACTCCACAAACATCTATTGAACAAAAATTCAAATTCCCAGTAGTTTAGTTGCACCAGTTAAAGACTAAACTTGGTATTTTAGTCTTTATATCTTTTTTTTCACTCTTTTGAAGTACCCATATGTAATACAATGGATAAATCTAATTTTCCAGAGTTGTTAATGATATATAGAAGTCAAAAAACTCTTTCAAATAGCCTAATGGAAAGCCATTAAACTTAACTTTGACCTTATTTTATACAGAGACCTTGAACTGCTTCTCCTGACCTTGCACCTCTGAGTTTTGGCACAAATTCCCTGAAGAGGTCTTGTGAGTTTCTCATACACAAGCAAGAGAAACAGGTGACTGAAAGATAACCTGTGAATCTGTGGCTAAAACCAGTTATAACCTGAGTCCTGATAAATGAGCCTGAACAATTTAAGAAAGATCTCTAGAGCCATGCCACAGAGCTCTCTGCCTCACCACCCATTTACCACTTTCACTAATTCTTAGATGAACCCCCCCCCCCCACACACACACACCAAATAGACAGCTATGAAGTGGATGGCCTTTCCACGAGTCCTCTGTGTGAATGTGCAGAAGAGGAGGAAGATGGTAAATGCAGCTGAACCACAGTTGAGGTAGGGGGCAGTATTAAGAAGATAGGTTTTTAGGGCAGCTGGGCGGCTCAGTGGTTGAGCGTCTGCCTTTGGCTTAGGGCGTGATCCTGGAGTCCTGGGATCAAGTCCCATGTCGGGCTCCCTGCATGGAGCCTGCCTCTCTGTGTGTGTGTCTCTCATGAATGAATGAGTGAATGAATGAATGAATGAATGAATAAATAAATAAATAAATAAATAAATAAGATCTAAAAAAAGAAACACTATAGGTTTTTAATCCTGCCTCCTCCTCCACTTCTACCTAACCTTAGGCAACTTATTCCATCTGGGCCATTCATAAAATTGGGATAACATCATCTACACATAACGTTTGTCGATTCAGATTAAATGATAGAAGGCACCTACAGTCCTGAGGGTGGCATCTAGCCGTAAGAAGTGCTCACTGACTGCAAGATAAAAGTAACTATCATCATCTTCTTCATGCCCACAGCTCTTTCTGAAAGCAGAAAGACACATTCACATGCATGCATCAAATGTTTATTGAGCCCCTACTTTTCCCTGTTCTCTAGAAACTCTTGGTCAGTGGGAGAGACAGAGTTAACTAGTGCTTACAAGTCTATGTGAAAGGGTCCCAGAAAGAGGAGTTGGGTGTAAAGATTTCTCAGATGAGGCACTCCTGCTAGGTATCTTATGTTTTTTTTGGTGCAATAATAAATAGGGTCAATTCCTTAATTTCTCTTTCTTCAGTCTCATTGTTAGTGTGTAGGAATGCGACTGATTTCTGGGCATTGATTTTATATCTTGCCACTTTGCTGAACTGCTGTGTGAGTTCTAGCAATTTTTGGGTGGAGTCTTTTGGATTTTTAACATAGAGTATCATGTCATCTGTGAAGAGTGAGAGGTTTGATTTCTTCGTTGCTGATTCGGATGCCTTTGATTTCTTTTTGAAATCTTACCATTTGCAACAATATAGTTGGAACTAGAGGGTATTATGCTAAGCAAAGTAAGTCAATCAGACAATTGTCATATGAATTCACTCATATGTGGAAGTTAAGGATCAAGACAGAGGATCATAGGGGAAGGGAGGGAAGACAAAAATCAGAGAAGGAGGGAGGCAAACCATAAGAGACTCTTAACTATAGGGAACAAACTGAGGGTGGCTGGAGGGGAGGGGTATGGTGGGTGGGGGGATGGGCATTAAGGAGAGCATGTGATGCAAGGAGCACTGGGTGTTATATGCAACTGAAGAATCACTAAATTTTACCTCTGAAACTAAAAAAGAAGAGGCACTGCTCAAATTGAATTTGGAAGGTGGGAATTTGCTGCTGAACAAAGCAGTTATTTCAAGCAGAGGGAGCCCTGCAAGCCGAGGTACACAGAGTGTTGAAGCGGCAGGAATGCACCAAGGGCTGGCCAGAAGTTTGCAGAGCACCAGCTGAGGCAGGAGTGGGCAGGCAGTGGCGAGAGGCAGAGGCGGGATCTCTTGGCTGGTCCCTGAGTCTAAGAGTGACAGGAGCTTCCAGAGAGGTTCCAAAAGTGAATGGTCAAACCGGTTTCTCTCAAAGAGATTTCAAAGAGTTTGAACTGCTGGGTCAAATGCTCTCGATATTTCTAAGGCATGTTGCCAAATAGCTTGTGAAAGAGAAGGGTCATTTTACACTTCCTCAGGTAGCAGCTGCTACTCTCACCACACTTCCTCCCAGGAGTCTCCTCTTTCTCAGAACCTCTCTTCCTGTGGCTCCCATGGCAGCTCTCCCGCCACCTCCTCCTTGTGATAGCTCCATCTCGGGGCTCCTCTGAAGAGTTTTATTCCCCAGTGAACTGTCTTGGCTCTCTTCTCTCCTTTGTGGAGGCTCTCACTGCCTGGGCTTCAACCCTTGGGGCAGAAGACTCTGGCCCGACCCCTGCAAAAACTCTCTCACCACCCAGGGCACCTGCTCCTGGAAACCCCTTTACCACCTCAACCCCACAGGGACAGACTTTGCCTCCTGATTTCCCAAGATCTCCTTCTGGTATGCCTAAGTGTGTCAACGGCACCCCCTGCTCTCAATCATCCAGACCCTGAAATCCATGACATCCTTGGCTCCTCCCTCCTCCCAGTCCAGTCCTACTGTCACCTACCTCCACAGCCTCTCTGGATTTGGCCTCCATTCACCCTGTCCAATACTGCAGCCCTAACACTTTCTCAGACACTTAGGATGATCTGAGAATTCACCTGAGTCCCATGGGCACAGCTGGCATACTCAACTTCCTAAGACACAGCCCCTGATCCTGTCTCCCCACATTCAAAATCTTCACCAGGGTATAAAGCCCTGAACTGACTCTTCAGCTGCCATGACCCTCCCTTCTTAGCTCTATCACCCAGCAGCCTCCTCCATCACTTCAGGGCTTCCGTAGACTGAATTATTTGACATTTCTCACTAATCAGAAAACTCCCCGAGAAGCAAGACCATCACTTAAAATCTTTCTAACCTCCCCTAAGCACATCGTTTTATATACAGAAAGTGCTAAATAAATGTTTTATGGGAGATAATATAGCTGTCTTCCAGGCATACACAGGAAGGATGATTAGACAGGGGGCAGACAGGGAACAGCCGTGTAAATTGAGTGAATGGGGGAGCCTGGAGAGCATGGGTAGGTATGGCTGTCACACGTGACCAGCCCACTCATCACCCTGCTACAGAGCCATTATTTGCCCGTTGGTGCAGAATTGGGTCTCAGACTGTTTTGAAATGTTGTCTGGCTAAGACTGTGCAGAGAAGTATCACTTTTCTTGGCATAAAGGTGGCCAAGTTTCCCTAGACATGAACTTTGAGTTAAGCCAATCCAATGTGCTGGCATTCTAGGCCAGATGGCTAGATTTGTGGACTTGGGAGTGTTGGGGGGAAGTGGTAGGGAAGCAAGGGAGAGGGCTTAGACTTGGTTTCAGTAAGAAGGCAAGCTCTCTAAAATTTACATAGGCAGCTCTTACAAACTGGGGAGCTTCCCCCTCTGGAACTGACAACGTGGGGGCTGACTGACCACCTGGAAGGGAAGAGGCAGCCTTGGGACAAAGGGGCCTACATGGACACAAAGTGGGTAGGCTCTGGGAGCCTACAACAACACTCCTTCTGGCTCTGGGATTCTCAGATTCTCTGTCCATCCAAGCTCTTCTCTAGAAAACTCCTCCATATTGGTTTTCCTACATTATGCCTGCTATCTAGTTGATATTTAAAAATATCTGTAGTGTAAGGCACTTGATATATAGATGCTTACACCTGTGTATTTTTGCGTCTGGAAAAAAATGTTACCTAAAAAATATGTTAATCATAAACAAATTTCTGTTCTCCAAAGTATCTTCCAAGAATTTCTTTCTGTCAAAATTTTCTTTTACCTCCAGTAAGCTGAAGACCTCAGAAGACTTGCTGGATATCTGATGGCTTGCATTCTCATCGGTAAACTATTCTAGAATAGTTTAGTTCAAACAGTGCCCATTTAGAAGCCTAGTTAATGGAGATGTGTTAGAGGGCACAGTAATGTTTGGATGATTTGTATTTGTATTACTAATTTAGCAAAGTAGAAGGAAAAAGCTTGCTTAAACCACCGAAACGCTTATTTACAACTATCGTTTATACTGACGTTTATAGCAAAGTGTCCTTTTAAATATAAAGTAAGAAAAAAAATAAAATAAAGTGAGGACATGTGTCAGAAGAAATTGGATAGATTCTAGCCTCATCCATCTGAATATTAGCAACCATAGATTTTTACTCCACTGAGGTGTGAGAGGATCTATCGACTTTGTGGCTATTCAAATGGATTTTTTTTTTTCCAAAAGGGCCAGACCAGCACTTTCAAATTATTGTTTATCCAAATAATTAGCCAAGTTCATCTCTAAAGGTCCTGGGCTCCAGAATGCTGTCTTTCTGTACAAGGGGTGGAGCCCTCGGGCCTGGGGAAGAGATGGTTTCCAAGGAATGCTCTAGAGTGACTCCCCGAATCAGGATGTAAGTGAAAGGTGCTTTATAAATTGTAAAGTAGCGCTTAAGTGTGCGGTCAAGAGCCTGTGACCCCCGGACTCACAGAAGCCCTAACTTCTACGGGCGAAGCAGGCCTCACACGCCCAGGCAGCTGCAGCTTCGGGTGTCAGGTGGACTTCAGTGCACCTGCGGGCGGTTCTGGAGACCCAGGAACTCCAGGAAGCATCTTGAATCCTTAAGCTGCTGGTTCAAGGGGACTCCGAGGAGGCTCAGGAAGATTACGGGCGCTATACCTGGCCGGTATCTGAGATTTCTATGTCTCCGTGGGCAGCTCTGATTGCACCTGTTGGCTGGGGAGCCGGACGCGCGATCCCTGGGCACCGGGAAGCTCGGGTCCGGGACGGTGGCCCTCGCCCTGGGCCTTCCCATCCCGAGGGGCGCCCGGGCCCTCGGCGGCCCCTCCTGCGGCGAGCGCGCCAGGTGCGCCCGCGGCCCGGCGCCAGGTAGGTCAGCACCGCCCCCCCCGCCCCCCGCCCCCCGCCGCGCGCCCGCCCGTAGGTACCTGCGTGTACAGCGCGGCCCCCGCCATGGGCGGCGCAGGCCGGGCCGCTCGGGGCTCCGCGGGGGGCGTGCGGCCGGGGTCAGCGGGGTCAGCGCCGGGCCATCCCGCCGGGAGCGCTCCAGCCGCGGACTCCCCGCCCGCCCGGGCGAGCGGCCTCGGCGGAGGGACGTCGCGGACTGGCCCCTCCCGGCCTGGCCGCGGGTCCGCGCCGCGATTGGCTGGGGCGGGAGCCTCCCCGCGGCGGGGGCTGGGCGGCCCAGTGGGTCCACCTGGCGGGGCTGCTGAGCGCTCAGCCGCGCGGGGGGCCCAGGTGCGTTGCGAGCCGCCCCCGTCCCGGTTGCAGCTTCCTTGGTTCGCGCGTGCTCCCTGGAGAGCGCCGAGGCTGTGACCACTGCCGCAGAGACGTCCACGAGAATCGACAGACTGCTGGAACGTGCAAGAGAGCACATCCAGGGGACCGTGTCCAAAATCAAACACAAAGCCGAGTGATTTCCCTTTATGTGAGCAATAATCATTTAGAAAATGCGATCGAGAGATGGAAAATAAGACATTTACAACATCAACGAACATACAGTGTCTAGAGATTCCACTCCCTCTTGGAATGCGCTTGGTCTTTGCGAAGAAAGCGTTTACATTTCTCTGCAAGGACATAAAAGAAGGCCTGAGTAAATTGGGGTCGGGGGAATGCCATTTTCATGGATGGGAATATTTTATATTGTACAGGTATCAGTTCTACCCTGGTTAGTAAGATAATGTATAAACTTAATATAATTGGGATAAAAATCCTAGAGGGACTTTTGGAAAATTATACAATGATTCTATATTTTATATGGAATAAAATTTATGTACAACCAAGACAATATTCAAAACAAAGACCAAAGAGGTGAGATTTGCTCTACCATGTATTAAGAGATATCACAAAGCTATCAATCATCATTAAAATAGTGTGATACTGGTATGGGAATGAATAAATGAATAATGGGACAGAAGGGAGTCCAACAGCAGGGTCCCATATTATATGGTGGCCTTAAGGATCAAAGTGGGAAGAAAAAAGATTATTTAATAGATGGGTCCATCGTGTGTGTGTTGGGGGGGTGGTGCAAGCAAATCCATGGAAAATACTGTATCCAAAAATAAATTCCAGTTAGACTCATGATCAAAACTTAAAGGTAAAACCATAATATTTTTTAAAAAATGATTTTATTTATTTATTTGACAGAGAGTCCATGAGCTGGGGGAGGAGTGAAGGCAGAGGGAGAGACAGAAACAGACTCCTCGCTGAGCAGGGAGCGAGGAGCCCAATGCAGGACTTGATCCCAGGGCCAAGGCAGACATTTACCCGAGTGAGCCACCCAAGCATCCCTAAAAGTGTACTGTTCTTAACAAAAAAAAAAAAAAAAAAAAAAAAAGAAGGGTAACAGCTTTTAAATGTTAGGTTAGGAAAGAATATCTTTTTAAAAAAGATTTTATTTATTCATGAGAGACACACAGAGACAGAGAGAGAGAGAGAGAGAGAGGCAGAGACACAGGCAGAGGGAGAAGCAGGCTCCATGCAGGGAGCCCAACGTGGGACTTGATCCCCGGGTCTCCATGATCATGCCCTGGGCTGAAGGTGGTGCTAAACCACTAAGCCACCAGGGCTGCCCAGGAAAGAATATCTTAAGATACAGGGTAACACAATCATAGGAAGATATAAATAATGAATTTGAGGTTATCAAAAGGAAAGATTTTGGCTCAGTGAAAGACACCATTCATAAAAAAAAAGGCAGTGGCCTGGGAAATACAACTTAATAACCAACAAATGATTAACATCCCACCATCTATAATATTAATCTAAGATACATATGAAACTACTGTAAACTGGTTAAAAAGAGACAGTAAGTCCATTTTTTTTAATTGACCAAGGAAATTAATAGGCAATTTGCATATGGGAACACTCTTTATGTTAGCACATAAAGAGATGTCACCCTTATTAGTAACCAGAGAAATACAAATGAAAACAAAGAGATATCACTTTATACTCATCAGTTTGGCAAAAATATTTGGGTGGAACAACATCAAATGCTTACTAGAATTTTTTGCTCACACAACTTGGTGGAAACTATACTGATGCCATTCTAGAGAGCAATTTGAGAATATTTATTGAAAATAAGTTTAGGCAGATAAATTATCACAGTCATGAACAAGACAGTTAAATAGATCTTCATCATAACACATAACTTCATCAACACAGTTCTATATATCAAAGGAGATATTCATCAATATCCATTAATGGGAGATGAATAAATAGTATATGCATATGGTATAATACTCTACAGCTGCCAGCAGGAATGGATGTTATCTACTTCTATTGACTCAGAGACATATAAAAAGCAATATTGAATAGATGTATAGCAAAAGCCTTTATATATATTTTAAAACTAGCAAAAACTGCAATATTATATATTGTTCATGGACAAAAGTGTACATAGAAAAAGAATGGATGATAAAATACAAAATCATCATGAAGTATGCAAGGGTGAATATCTGTGAGGTTGAGAGAAATTAGACTGACAGTAAAGAAAGTGAAGGAACCAAAAAAATTTTAAAGGGCCTTGCACAGACTAACAGTGATAGGTGCCACAAAAAGAGGATTATGGTAAATTCAATGTTATGTACCTCTTGTCCAAAATAATAACATAAAAAAAAGACAAGACGTAGAGTAGGAAAGGGGCACCTGGGTGGCTCATTTGGTTAAGTGACTGTCTTTGGCTCCGGTCATGATTCCAGGGTCCTGGGATGGAGCCCCTGCACCAGCCAGGTGCCCCTAGATATAGCTAATTTAAAAAAAAAATTGCCTTGGCTGGCTCAGTCGGTAGAGCATGTGACTCTTGATCTTGGAGTTGTAAATTTAAGCCCCACGTTGGGGCTTTTTAAAAAATATTAAAATTGCCTCAATTTACTTCTACAGTGTATAAGTTTCAGTTGCTTAATATCCTCATCAATACTTGATAATGCCAGTTTTTAAAATTTTAGTCCTTCTCTTTGTGGTAATATACCTCACAATCTCTGCCTTGTGACAGAAGTGTATAATCCATTCACATTTAATGTAATTGTTGGTATGGTTGGAGTTATGATTGTCTTTATTTTCTATATGGCTATCTTTTGTTCCTGTTTCAGGATAGTGGGATTTTTATTGTTTGTGTGTGTGTGTGTGTGTGTGCACGCGCGCACCGTTTTAATCCCTACCTTTTAAAAGAACTCTATTTTTTTTAAGATTTTATTTATTTATTCATGAGAGACATGGAGAGAGAGGCAGAGACATAGGCAGAGCGAGAAGCAGGCTCTCCGCTGAGCCGGAGTCTGATGTGGGATTCAATCTCAGGACCCCGGGAACAAGACCGAAGCCAAAGGCAGACACTCAACTACTGAGCCACCCAGGCACCCCAAGAACTCTATTTCTTGAGTTAATTTCCTAGTGGTTCCTCTAGGGCTGAAAATATGCATCTTAATTCATCACAGATACTTGAGATTAATACTGTGTTACTTTCCTACAACCACAGACTGGGTGGCTTAAAACAATAGAAAGGTATTCTCTCACAGTTCTGAGATTACTAGCATCACTGCTGGGTAAGGGGTTTTACTGCACTCCACTCCAACTGAAGTGAGCCCCTTCAAAGGCAAAGCCACTGGTTTTCCTAGCCTGCAGGACTCTGGTAGAACTACCAGACTATCTGAGCTGGGTGAGGTGAGGATGATGGCAGCAGCCCTGAGCAAGGTTGTCAGACAAATGCTGTTCTTATTTAGAGGTTAGTGGCTTTTCATGAATAGACACTACTAGTTTGTTGTATGATGTTCATCAATTTCTAGAGCCCTAGAATTGTTTTTCACACTTTTGTCCAGCGTTGTCCTTCCTTTATTGAGAGAATTTGCTGAGCTTCTCAGTCTGTCATACCAGAAGTCAAAAATCTACTTAAAAAATTTATTGAGATATAATTATTATAGCATATGCTTCACCCATTTTAAGTGTACCAGTGGTTTTCAGTAGATTCACAGATTAAACTATTACCACAGTTAATTTTAAGTTTCATCATCTCAAAAAGAAATTTCATGTCTCTTGGTTATGGCTCCATCCTCTCAATTCCCAAAACCCAACTCCTCCCAGCCCTACACAACCACTAATCTACTGTAGGTCATTTCTCTTTTTCCATTAAACTGGCTGGAGGCTTATTGATTTTTTAAAGAACCACCTTTTGGTTTCATCTATTTTCTCTTGATTTTCTATCCTCGGTGTCTTTGATTTCTGTTGATTTTTATTTCTTCTGCTTACTTTGCATTTAATATTCCCTTCCTAAGTTTCCTCAGAAGCTTAAACGATTGATTATAGGCCTTTCTTCTTTTCTATTGCAAGCATTCAATGCTATAAATTTCCCTCTAAACACAGCTTTCACTGCACCTGACAAATTTTGGTAACTTATAATTTCAATTTCATGTAGTTTAAGATTTCTTTTTAAATCCCTGTTAGAAGTGTGTTAAGGGGTGCCTAGGTGGCCCAGTTGGTTGTGTCTGTCTTCGGCTCCGGTCATGGTCTTGGGGTCCTGGGATCCAGCCCAGTGTCCAGCTCCTTGCTCAGCAAGTAGTCTGCTTTTCCCCTCTCCCAGTCCCTACCCCTCCCTCATGCCAGTCCACATGCATGCTCTCCGTCTCAGAAAATTTTTTAAAAAATCTTTTTAAAAAAACTGTTGTTTAAGCTCCAAATTTGGGGATTTTCCAGCTGTTTTTCTAACATTAATACCTAGTTTAATTCTATTGTCATCTGAAAGCAGACACTGTATGTCTCTTAAATATTAAAAGTGTGCTTTTACAGCCCAGAATGTGTTCTACGTTGGTGTGTGTCCTGTGTTCTTTGTGCTGTGAGTTTATTTATAAGACACTAACAAAAATCCTTTATTTCCATATCTTTATTTGAACAATTTTCTATAATAGCTAGGAGAATACAGCATTAATGACACACATTTACTAAGGACAACATTAGACAGCTACAAATTTAGAGCGTAAATGTCGATCTGATATTGTTTTGGTTTTCATCCTAGCACTAGATAACAACTAGTGAAAATGCATGTTTCAAAGGCTCTTGTTGACAGGAGCTGAATTATTAACTTATTTTTTAAAATTCCATGTGAGATATGCTGGGATGGTTTCAGTTTAAAACCAG
The DNA here is from genome assembly GCF_011100685.1 of Canis lupus familiaris. Classification (NCBI taxonomy): domain Eukaryota; kingdom Metazoa; phylum Chordata; class Mammalia; order Carnivora; family Canidae; genus Canis; species Canis lupus. Next base: position 18,281,116 of record NC_049251.1, read on the forward strand.
AGTTGACTGATAATATCTTTCACTTCTCAGTATTTCTGCTTCTTTTCTAATGGATGAATATGTTACCTAAGAACTTTTCAAAGATTAACTGTATCATGTTTTTCTGTGTAGAACAAAATAGAATTCCTTTTCCAGATCCAACAAGGAAAAATATTTGAAAACCTGCAATTTTCAGTTTCACTGTAGTTAAATGGCATATCTGTTTCACAGTAACTTAATAATTAAAGTTAACAATTAAAATACAGTATGTTAAATGTCATGAGCTCATTTCTGTGTAACATTGTTAGAGCAATTTAAATTTTCCAAGGACACAAAAAAGTGAACATTACTCCAGGAGTCCACAAAAATACATAACTAGGAATCATAAATTACAACACACATATCCCACATTTAAGAGAAAAATTCACCATTTGTTGGAAAATATTAAATGACTCAAGTGATTTAGAGAGCCTGAAATGTAGGCTAAACTTTTCTAACATATGGTAACAATAAGATATTTGAAACTGTTAGCTGAAAAATGCATGAAAATGTACTGACCTACCAAGCATTTAATTATACATACCAGTTTCCACTTGAAAAACATTTTTCTTTCAAATATTTCAAGCTGTATCACAATACTAAGGAAACATTAGTCATTTTCAGTCATTTTAGGAAGCTAAAGACATTCATTCAGTTAAGCTAACGAACATTTTCGCTAGACCAAATTATAAAATTAAAAAACATATAAAATGCATTTGACAGCTATTTTACAGAGTACCTTTCAGTTCCTGATCTATTGAGAAATCTGCTGAATATAACTCCAGGTTGATTTAATTTAGGGTAATACAATGGATTAGAACTTACAGAACTCTTCCCAGTTTTCATTCAAACTTTTATATATAGTACAGTACAGGGTTCCTAAAAAACATTCTAAAGCATGTCTATGGAAGGTTTTACAGTTGTACCCTTTACCTGTATTAAGAAAAAGATCAGAGAAAACAAGCCATTTAAGCATTACTAAGAAGCTAACTTATCTCTTTCTTCTATATGTTCATTTGCTTACTTGTGACACAAAGCCCCCCAAATTCAGGAACAGTCTCTCAGCGCGCATTCACTGGCTCTGAGACTGGTGCTGCCTGAGTTCTATTACCTGTTTGGAAATAACAGAAAAGAAAGGAAGGCAAAGTCACAGAAGGAGAGAGTCATGCAGGAAGGGAAGAAGGGAATAGTGGTTGGAGGCCACACCCAACCAAAACCCTCACAAAACCTTGAGAAACACAGCAAGATTATCCTCTCCAGGTAAGTCAGTCCCTTACAGAGGAAAAGTTCCAGAGAACTTAAGGCAGCTCTCAGAGGGAAGGGAGCAGGGGTTAAGGCGGTCCTCACAGCACAGCCTGAGAAGGAATCACAATGCACTTATCCATGAACAGAGGCCACAGCAATACACAGAGCCTCTCTAACATGCATGCACATAGCACACCTCCTAGCTCCGAAGTAAACACTGGCAGCATGCACACACTGTAATGTTCAAACACACTGACTTGTATATGGCTTGCCCAGGGACAGGCCTCAGAAGGTACCCGGGGGTGGGGGTGGGGGGAGGGGGCTTGGCTGCAGGATGCACAGCTCACCTGGTGGCTCTAGTGGTGGCTCTGGGTGTGTGTTGAGAGTGACCTACCTCTTAACTTGTGGGAGGCTTTCACTGCTTCCAGTCAGGTTGAGACAGCCTGCTACTAATTAAAGACCTAAGCACAGAGCACTGTACCCTCCGAGGGAGCTCTGACTCATTATAAAAATCAAACCAGTTATAGCAGGTAACTGACAAGAAGAGAGCCACCAGGCTCTGGGCACTTCATCTCGTTAGCACAAAGAACCTGGAACTTGGCACTTGCTCGGTTCCCATATGCCAGTTGCCAGTTCCGATAAGAAAAAGAAGAAGGAAAAAAACACCTCTTGCTGACCCAGGGCACCCCACAGGTACCAGGAGAAACAGAATGTCACCTGGAGACTTCAGTCTCCTGCCCCCACCTGCCACATTGCCACTGCTGCATGCAGGGAAGTGGCATCGCGGAAGGTTGCGTGACCTCAGCAAGTCGCAGACCTCTTAAGTTATCATCAGCAAGTGACTGTAGTAGCTACCCTTCCTACCTTCCAGTGCTGTTGTGAGGATACAATGAGGTAACAGAGGAAGTGAGCCTAAGAAAAGCATCGCCAGGTGCAAGGTCCTGTTCTGTACTACTTTCAGCAGGAGAATTGAAAGGTCACACACTAATTTTTGCTTTCTGTTTTGTCCTCAACAATTGAAGTTACCCAGAGGATCCTTGTTTATGCCTCCTGGGGAACTCTACATTCTGGTGACTCTGTGTGTATGTGTGACAGAGACAGAGAGGGAGGGAGGAAGGGAGGGAGGGGGAGAGAGAAGGAAAAAGAGAAAAATAAAGAAGGCAGGCAGGCAGGCAGGCATATGAATATCGTGTGAGGATTTCTCAGGATAGGACTGGTGCCCCTTTACCTAGGATTACCAGAGGAGTAATTTCTTAAATCACTACATTGAAATTCCAATATTTTCATAGCCTCCCACACGTTAAAAGATCTGATCTATATAACCCATAATGACTCACTCAGAAAGAGCCAATTCTCAATAATCCACTGAAACAAAGGAAATAAAGCAAACCATACAAACTGACCAGAATCCCCAAATTTCCTTTGGTAGGCTTTGGAATATATCTTTTTGTACTTTTGCACTTGACAAAAGAAGTCTCGGTACGTGGAGATTTTCCAAAACTTCCAAAGGAATCTCTTTGTGGATCTTACCTTCCGCTTTATAGTTACTCTCAGGTCAGGGAGACCAAAGCCTTAACCTAAGAAAAGCTACAAGGAAAATTGCTCCTAGTTTTTCAGCCTTGCGTTCCAAGACATGAGCTAAGTACATATGTAAGGTGTGTGGGGAGACTGTTGAGAAGGAGCTATTAAGACAGAACCAGGTTCTTTCAAGATCTTTCTTTGAAATGCTACTATGTGTCCCAGGGGAATTATGAAAAAACAAATTAGTGACAATGTTAAAGAATGTACTGCTGAGTGAGAACAACAAACATTGGCCTGAAGGTAGGCCAGGGTGGCAACCGAGGACTGACTCCATCCACTGCCTTCCACAGCCAGAGTGGGTGAGTAGGCGGCTGGGGAAGGTAGGTTTGAAGCTGGGTGAGAAAGTGTAGTTGGGAGAGAGGGTGAGCTGTCCTCAGAGGGGCTAAAAGAAACCCTAATCTGCAGATTACTGTTGTATCCTCAAGAAAGTAGCAGAGAGTCTTTTACCAGGACTTGGGTTTCCCTGGTTGTAAGGTATTCTTGTTAGGACTAAAGATCTTTAGGCTGCTAGGAGAAATTAGTTCAGATACCCATCTGGGGTCCTGGCTAGCCCTCAGAGGAAACTGGAGCCTGGAATAGTAGAATCTTTGTGTGACCATCACTGACCAGGAGAGATTCTGGCCCAGGTGTGGAAAGGAGGAGGCCCCAGCACTTTCCAGCAGAAAGACAGGAGACAAGAAAGAGACATTTCAGGATACAAGCTGTCAGGGGTAATATAAAGGGCTGCAATGGCAGTAAGAGCTACAGTGTGCTCTTGAAGACATGGCAGGATTGTGTGCACAGGACATGTTGCACAGGGACTAAACTATGGGAGGGCCTGGGGGGAGGATTTCCAGGTCTGAGGTGGAAAGTCTACAGCAGGGTGGCATCTTTTTAGCATCTCCCTTATGCAACAAGTCAGTACTCTGGCACATTCAGTACTAACCAAATGGTTTTAAGAGTTCATTGCTCATTGAAAACCACATTGACAACTGGGGAAAACTAAGAGAGCCTGATTGAATCTCTAGTATTTTTGGTGGATTTTGCAAATAAATAAATGTATCCAAACTGAATACGGTAGTACATGACGCAATAAAAATTACTCAAATGAATTTACTGTCTAAAAGGATGTATGTAAATCATGTACATTTAAGAAAGGTTATGGTTACATCAACTTGTGATTTTACATTTTATTAATCTCCCAGAATTAAGAGGCAGCAAACACTGCTCTTTCCATTCGAGGGTGAACTCACTGAGTAACTGCATCTAGTTTCTCTATGGTTCAAGTGGCAAGAGGAGAGAATTTTAGATGTGTAAGGGTCCAACCCTCTTATTGTATAAGTGCGGAATGTGAGGTCCAAATAAGTTAACAGACAGTGTTTGTCCTTTAAAAACAATCTTTATCATGATTTGAAACTGTTTGACTTCCATTAATATTGCACGTTTTAATAAGATGTCATTTTTCATAGACGATCTAGCAGTTAAGTTTACATAAATCTATGAGTGTAATTCAGAACCAGAGTTTCTAATGAAAGCTAAGATTTTGCTCTCGTACAACTTGCAAGACTTACTGTCTTTCTAGGAATTCCAGGAAAAATTGAGAATATGTTTAATTAGGATTTCAGAATGAAACTTATAGGATCTGGGTCTTAATGAAACAAGTCCTCTGCAAAATTTAGCAATCTTCTTATATTTCTTATATAAGTCTTAAAGTATTCGTAATATGATGCTCCTTAAAGTATCTAGTGGTACCGAGAACATTTATAGAAGTTGCAAAGCCTAAAAAAAAAAAAAAAATGGAACCATAGTATTTGTTATATACCTTCTTTTGCATAATTTATAGGATAATCAAGGTTTTAAGACCTGAATCATGACTATGCTGACAATCTTCTCTAGATAGTAACTGAGATTAATTCTTAATAAATTAAGAAGAAAGAAAACCTGTCAGGGCTGAGAATATGCAGTGCAGGAATCCAATCCGGGAACTAAAAATAAGTCAATTTACAGAACACTGTACCCTGATGTGATATCCACCCAGGGAAAATTAATGAGCACATCAATGTAATACATTCTGAATAAATAATGACATCAACAATAGCCACTTTGTCTAATCCTATCCCTAAATGTCAAACATTTTGTCATATTACTACATGACTTCCCAGTGTCTGCTACTTATGCAGGTGAATCTGTATATATTTGCACATAATCCAGTTAAAACTGATCTGATTGAATTGTAAACAGAGTTGATAAAAGAGAAGCTTATTGTTGTAGTGCCTAATAAGAGTATCGCTTATATATTAAAGAACACAGTATGTAGCAGCAATTTAAAATGCTCAGTAAACTACAGTACAAATGGACTTCTATGCTATATGGCAAACCAACATTCTCTTAATATCTCTATATCATAGTGACACATATAAGAAGTTACTTGACCAATTACTTTATATATTGCCAGTTTATTTCTTTGATCCAGTTTGACAGTATCAACATAATTTATTCCTGAACTGATATGATATGTACTCAATGGCAATTTTTCTTTCAATTCTTCTGGTCCGCGCAGAGAAGGCTCTTTGTTGGTGCCTTCCTAACAACAGCTCATAGCTGGCATTTACATTCTTACCATACCAGTTAGATGCAGTGCTAAGGATTTATAGTAAATGCCGGCAGCTGGTGACATTTTTCCCCCTTCCTTCCATCATTTACCTGCATGTACATACCTTGGGAAACCTAACTGACCCAGGGTGAGTGTTGCTATTAAGGTAACACAGCACAAAGAAGCCTATTGTTCTTTCCATGGTGATGAAAGTACTTAGGGAAATTTCCAGTTAATAAACTCTTGTTTGAAAGATAATCAGTACTTTTTCTTTAAAAATGTCTCTTCAGTAGCTCACTGGAAATAATGGGTTCTTATTGTCAGTGTTTGCCTTGATATCACATCACTTTCAGACCCGTGATATGAATCCCAGGCCCAGGCTGGCTGGGATCTGGATGGTTTCTAGTGCAAGGGAGGATGGGTTAAAAGGAAAGGTGACAGGAAAGATGTGTTTAGCATCCATGAGCAGTTGAGGAGAGTCTTTCCTGTCTCGTAAACGCATCTGAGATAAAAAAAAAAAATAAAAACAGAGCATCAGTTCTTTGAATCTATAAAGATTATTTCCCCGCACCAAAAATCTACCAAGTCCTCAACTAATAATGTTTTCATTTGTTTTAAAATCACTTCATTTTTCTAATAAGCTGTTATCAAAAAATTAATGCATTGTTAAAATTAGAGATAATACAATTTAAAAACACATTTTCTTTCAAACACTATAAAATTTTCATTCAAAAAACCGTGTTTGTGAATCAAAGAAAAAGAAAGCCGGGACACCTGGGTGGCTCAGTGGTTGAGCGTCTGCCTTAGGCAAAGGGAGTGATCCTGGAATTCCCGGATCGAGTCCCACATTGGGCTCCCTGCGGGGTTTCTGCTTCTCCCTCTGCCTATGTCTCTGCCTCTTTCTCTGTGTCTCTCGTGAATAAATAAATAAAATCTTAAAAAAAAAAAAAAAAAAAAACAAAAAAAGAAAGCCTAGGAGATCTTACCTGTATAGTACGAATAAATGATACAGAGACTCTTTCTTCAAACTCATTAACTGGAGTATACAAATTCAACACTTTGACAATCTGTGAGAAATGAAATGATTAAAGTCTTCAGCATACTATCAAACACACACACTAGGTGCTTACAGTCTGGAAAACTAAAAGGATCTGTGCATACAGTTTATAATTCTACTCAGGGCTGGCTGGGATAAGGAGAGAGAGAGCTGGTCTAAAAAGGCATATTTACCTTTATCATGTGAATTTTTAAAATAGGAATGTATTAATGGAATATTTGAACATTTTAAGAAGCAATATAAATTTGGAAAAATAACCAAACCATACAAAAGAACACAACATGAAGAGTGTCCCCACTCAATCCTCTCAGTCTACCCAAGCAGCAACTGTTTGTTAATAGTGTCCCTCGTTTCCATCTTGCTGCTTTCTATGCATATTTTATGTGTAATCTTTATAAGCTGTTTATAGTATGAGACATGTAAAGACCATTAAGAAAGCCCAGGAGTCGGCAAAGAAATAACTGGTAAAAGAAAAACGGGCATGGTTTATACCAATGCCTTGCCTCATGCTGTTGCCAGCATCCTCAAATTGCCCTTCCCCTCTTTTCACTTCCTTAAATGCAGTGCCCAGCTAATAGGACCTTCCTTGAACAGAGTAATATCTTCTCAGCATTTCCTTTAGACATCTTACTATAGAATGCTGGAACCTCTTATAGTAGAATCAGTTGGGTACACCTCTCTTGCCTACTACACTGGAAAATTCCTTTTAGGCAAGGGCTGTTTCTTATTGTTTGACGTATTTCCCCCAGTAATAGGTATGGTGCCTTGAGATAGGCACTCAATCAGTCATTTATTGAAATGAAGGAACAAGAATCATCTGTCTTAGAACTAGAGAAGTCTAATATCATTCAATTATCAAATAGTATGGAAAATTATTTTTTGGAATACAGGCTCCATAGAACGCAGAGAATGTACACCCCCTGGAAGCAGGGACGTTGTTTTGTTCTTGGTTGCACCTCAGTGCTTGGGAGTGTTATGCAGAACACTGTACACAGTAAGTATTTGCTGAATGTGGACTGTGGATGATTGTGACTCTCACCCAAATTTTTACTTTCTGGTAAAATCTCCTTTAAGATTTGTATAGATATAGGTCTTCTCCAATCACATGAAGTCAGTTCAGAGACAAGAGTCATGACTGAGGGACCTCACTTCCCTAAGTGTCACCCCTTGACAAATACTACACTAACTCTCAGCAGGGAGAGGTGCTTCACCTGGGCAGTGGTTAGAGCACTGCACATGGAACAAATGGCTTCTGCATCATCATCTGTCTTCTTTTTCACTTGCAAAAGCTGAGCAGCCTGAATGAGAGGTTCCAGGGTTTCTTTAGCCCCGCTATTCATCAGATTCTTGTCACGGAGCCATTCTTCCAGTTGACTGACATTGTACCTATGCCAAAAAGAGAAAGAGGGAGAGAATGCAAATTTACTGAATGTTGTCATAAATGTCTTAATTTTTTATGTATGGCTTTGTCAGGAATTTCAGTTAAAATGACAGGCAGTATTTTTGTTCAATTTTCTTAAATCTTACCAGCTGTGCTTAAGGTTTTATTATAGCCATGAGGTTTATAATCATAATTATATAAGAGTAAATGACTAGAGGATATAATTAACTTCAATGGAAAGCAGAAATACAGCCATTACAGCAAAAATTACAAAATAAAACTTGCTGAAAGACAAAATAGAACATAACACGGCCGTGTTATTATGCAGCTGACCAGAAAATGCTTTCTAGCTTGTCTTACAACATCAGAGGAGAGAATCAGTAACCTTTGAGTACTTTTTCCTTCTTATGTCAAAATCCAAGGTAGTCATGAGAAACAAGATCCCCCCACATAGGCCTTGCACTCCAGCCCTCTTTAGGGAAGAGCGTGGGTGATGGAGCTGTGGCCTAAGGAAGCTCAGGGATGGAAGGAGACAAGGTAAGTGGGGGGTGGGGAGCGCTGGGAGAGAAAAGGCCCCAAATATGGAGAGAGATGTGGAGACTACACAGATGCTGAGGTTGTAAGAGGCAGTCAAACAAGTGACAGTGGTTCTCATGCTAACGCACTAAATGGATACACGATCAGAACTTCGCAGTCAGGCAGATAGGAGGCAAGATGATATTACAGTAGGGCTTCACAGGTGTAAACAAACCTTAGAGAAATAAATTCTACTACCAGAGAGGGAAGTATTATCTTTTTAACGTTAACTGTAATGGCTGTGTATCAGAATGAAAAATTTGAAAAGAATGCCAAGGTTTCCTGAGATTTAACTAAAGACTTATGTAGGAGAGATCCTTTTTCCCTCTCTTGGTGAGTATTCTGTTTTAAAACAAATGATTTGCAAAAAAAAAAAAAAAAAAATCAATTTTATTATGATAATGGGTTATGCCAAGGAGCAGCTGGGCAGACCATTGAGTGCACATTTTCTTAAATGTCAGAGGGGCATGTTTTAAGTTAATAAAGATTCTATTAGACATGCTCTTGTAGCCATGGTACAAAAGGTGTCTTGTCAAAATAAATTTCTAAAAGAAATCAAACATTAGGAGTCTTCATCATAAAGATATCTTGTCAGGTATAATTAAAACACATGCAAGAGGTGAGAAAGCAGCTATCTCAACTCGAAGTACTTTTCATCTGCTCTGTGTCCCCTCAAACAAGCTAGTGTCATGGGGGAGCAGAGTTCCCAAACAGTGGTGGGTAGAATGTGTTGAAAGGCAGTCAGGAGCAATACCGAATGAGAGGGGAGAAGTCCAGCCAGGCAAGAGGAAGCAGCTCCAAGTGTGGGCAGCCCTGGCTGCTTGGCTGCTTGGCAGCAGACCTCAGGTGCGTTGCCCTCAAACAAGCCAGAAGGCCCCTGAAGCCCGGTCAGCGTTTGGGCAGTGAGTGGATGGTGTTGGGAGCTGTGGGCGGCCGCTCACCTGATCTGCATGCCTTTACTCCAGGAGCACATGTCCTTCCGCAGGAGGAGGTTGTTCAGGGTGATGGCCCCGACGATGTAGAACATCTGCTTGACCACCTGCTTGATCAGTTCAGGGTCCATGCCATGCTGACACATGACCGAGTGGAACGAGTTGAGCTGCCGAAGGATAGAGTCCAGTGTGTAGGTGCCCTCATCTGCAATGCTGGAGGTTCGCTTTCTCAGCCCTGTGGGCTTCACCCCAGACACACCCTGGATGGTTTCGTGCTCCAGCATGCCAGACACTGCAGGGGGAGTTCACGTGTTAGAAGATGCCTGTTTCATGCGTACACATGCCTGCTCACACAATGCATGCATGTACTCTCAGACATTCAATTTAGGAAAATAATCTGAGTCTCAAGAGAGGGGAAAACAACTTTCCAAAAAAGGGCTTCCAGATTTTGAATTTTAACGAAGGAATAATTCTTAAATGAAAATATTTATGAAATTAAGAAATCTTAATGGTGCATTTGATAAAATATGAAGCAGCAGCCTTATAATAGCACAAGCCTGGGATATCTTGGGAGGGTTTTTGAGCAAATGCAGCAGTTAGGGAGAGGATAAGTTATTTTCCAGGGATATCTGAGCCCCACAGGCAAACCAAGTAGCAAGACCGGCAGGAGACTGGGCAGTGGTCATGGAGAAGCCTTGGGAGGGGATGGTTGTGTGGGGCTGGAAAATTGGGCCCTTCCTTGCCCTGAGCTTTCCTTGGTAGCAGGGAAGCTTTGGGTTAGCCTTAGCATCCCAGAACTCAGTCTTTTCAAATCTGGGGCACTGCTCCCTCTATTGTGTCCTCACAGTGTTTGACTTTGGCTTATGCCTCCTCCTCCAGGATGGTTATGGGATGATTACTCCCTGGATTGGCAGCCCCTTGAGACCAGGGGCCAGTTCTGATTCGGTTTATATCTCTTATTCATTTTATTTCTCACAGTGCTAACTGCAGCTTCCACAGAACCTCAGGCTGACACAAAACATTGGCAGTTGTTATCAAATGACTGGGAGGTGGGGGTAGTAGTTTACAGTGGGACATCTCAGAGCTAAGCTTACTGTTTAGTCAATAAAAATAGGCAGAAATAAAAGAAATATTAGCTGAAGTTGACCTTCTTTGCATCTGTGTTGCTTCTTACATTTTAGCTGACCTACGTTGCTTTGAATACACAACCATTAGGGGACAACTGAAAAATTGACCACTGAGGTGGTACCCTGAAGAAATCACTGCCAAGAATCTCCCATGGCTTCCTCAGCCTTTTGTGACTATGGTTGGTTTATTGTGGGCCTGCAATGGAAGATGGGAGTACTAAGGGCAACGAAGAAGTTGTAGAAATGTGGAAGACACACACGTGGAAAAAGAAAGGGTAGCTTGGGAGAAGCCTTAAGTAGCTGCTGATCATTTGCTTGAAGATAACAGAGTTTGGTAACTTAAAGCAAATTTAATTCAATTCATTCAAAATTAGCAACCTGCAATTTATATATGCCTCCTAATTCCTACTTTATACATGCTACACATTCCCAAGGAATATAGGCAGTACAGTACAAAAATACACACCCAGGGTGAGTAGACACATTTAAAGAGAGGTATGTGGACTCACACACCTAGCTGAATACACATATATAGAAATATACATACACGTGCACACCCCAGTCACTTATATCCAATGAGAAACCACTACTTTAAAACCAAATTACCTTTAACAATTCCATAGGGGCCTTGAGATGTAGAACTCATCATGGAGTGTCTGAGACCTATTCTTGTTGCCATGGTACCCCCAACCCTTTTATTGTAGCCTAGCAGGAGAAATGTAAACTCTCCCCAACTTCCTTAGTTTTAGATGGATCCCCCCCAGGAAGCCCTGTGTTAAGAGTTTTCTAGACCAAAGTTTGTTTGTTTATTTATTAAAGATTTTATTTATTTATTCATAAGAGACAGAGAGAGGCAGAGACATAGGCAGAGGGAGAGACAGGCTCCTTGCAGGGAGCCCAATGTGGGACTGGAGCCCAATGTGGGACTCGATCCCAGGACTCTAGGATCACGCTCTGAGCCAAAGGCAGATGCTCAACCCCTGAGCCACCCAGGCGTCCTTAGACCAAAGTTTAAAGTGTTTTTGAGGGGTGCCTGGGTGGCTCAGTCAGTTAAGCATCTGCTTTCGGTTCAGGTCATGATCCCAGAGTCCTGGGATGGAGCCTGCCTCAGGCTCCCTCTACCTGCTGCTCCCCCTGCTTGTGCACGTGAGTGGGCTCTCTCTCTCTCTCTCTCGACAAATAAATAAGTAAAATCTTTTTAAAAAATAAAGTGTTTTTGAAAATTGGACAAAGAATGAGGTATATTGCTGGGTATAAAGCATAACCCAATCTCAAGGGAAAGGCATCACACTGGGGAGAGTCACTAGAAACTGCCCTTTCAATCATGTGGAAGCAGTGATTTTGATGTATCCCAATTAGTCATGGCTGGGGTCCTGGGATTCCTCAGCTAATTTCAGGACTGAGTCTTACAACTTTATGTTCTTCATATGAAGATATGCCTCAAAACAAGTGCTGCTGGTGGGCACATGAGGCAGGCAGACCTTGATGTCGGCCAAGCCCTCGCCTTACCGATCATTGGCTGAAGGATGTTCTCTAACACCCGCACAAGCTGCTGGTAGATCTGAATAGCCAAGTCACTTAGCACCTGCCGGTACTCAGCCAGGTCAAAATTGGTGAGACAGTGTTCATTCTGGCGAGATGTGTTGTGTTTCATGAAGCCCTGGTAGAACCAGAAAGCAAAGTTAATGAGACCCATGTGAAATAAAATGTCTCTTCTAACTCCTTTGTTTATTAGATTCCTTTGCTGTCTTTCCTCTGAAGAGTTTCCATCTGTTCCACGCTTGAATGCCAGATAGTCATTCTCAAATGCTCTGTGTGTTTGTTTCCTTCGTATCCCCCTTCCACTCTTTATTAGTTTTTGAATAACATCTAAACTTGGCAAGCTAGCATTTAAGCCTTTCCAATAGCCATGTCAGTGAAACAATTCGGGGGAACATAATTTGAAAAAAAATTAATGAGTGTTTTCATTCATGATGCAGCAGGTTTACTGCCAAACATCAAGTTATCTAAAGTATTAATCTCTTAACTTCAATTCCATTAAATACAGTCCTATTTATAAATACTGCCTCTGGAGGGCACACATAATCTGAAAATAGACCAAGAGGTTGATCAAAAAATTAAAAAATGCCCTTTATTACATTTCATGGTAATGATACATGATACATGATTTTCCATCCAGGATTAGAATGGAATTTTTTGGTGGTATTAGTTAAAATGGAAAAGCAACTGTACAGGCAGGTACTTTTGTCAGACATTGCCTGCTTGATGGATTCTACCCACAGTCAAGCATCTGCCTCCCTACAAACGACCTAACATGGTCTAGAAGTGGAGACTGACAGGATAACTAATGGCCCCTTACAGCAATTCTAGTCTGTCTGTCCCATGTTCTCACGGGCTGTATCTTACTCATATTTATATTTTCCATCATTTGCCTCTAGCCTCTGGGTGCCTAGAAAATGCTGCTGGTCAGCTTCTCTGCCTGCCTTCCAGGCAAAAAATGGAAGGCATGGGCAGCAGTGGGTAGGGGCACAGGCTGTCAGAGGCAGGCAGGCAGCCCCAGATCCCAGCTCTGCTCCTTCTGACTAAGAGGACCCAGGCAAATTGATGAACTTCACCGAACTTCAGTTTCTTCATCTGTAAAACTGGGTTATAATTTCTATCACAGAGATGTTGTAAGAATTAAAAATCATAGTGTACAGTTAAGTGCTGTCTGATATTCACTGAGTAGGCCTTAATAAAGAATATTAATATATTACATAGTTTTGAAATAACAGTTTTGAAGTCTATCAAGTACCTGATGAATCTATCACTGCAAATAAAAGCAAAACGGGTTTTTGGACCAATCTAAAGAGATATGCCTCAGCTTAATCACCTTTTATGTATTATCAAAAGCCAAAATTCTTTAAATAGTTCAATATTTTTCATATCAGTCCCCAAAAAGCCCATTTCCACATACTGACGAGGTTTCATTGCTCATTATAATTCATTAACCAATGCTCATTGTATTTCTGCTATGCTTTCTCATAATACAAACTCTCAGAGGGAAGAAACTATGTTGCTCTCTAGTTCACTGTTTCATAAACAATGGACATCAAACAAAACTATGAGCTTCCAAGCCACTTCTGAATTCAGGTTTCTAAATTAACAAATGGTTAAATGTTTTGTGCTTTAAAATTTTTCCTTAAAGGGGTCAGAGAAAATATATCATGCTGGTTTTGTAATCAAGGTTTTCTCACCTCTTCTCCACTGTACTGCTTCAAACAGTGCAAAAACCGGCATGTGTTAGAGAGCCAGAAGGAGACCGTTTCGAAATCATCACCTCTTTTCTGAAGGAGAGAAAAAGGCTACATTCACTTTCCTTAGGGAGATAACAACCTGAAAGGAACTGAACAGTTACCAGAAGGCCCACTTCTCTCAGTTACATTATAATTACAAAAATAAATCAGACTGCAACTGTAGTCTTACATCATTGCTAGAAAATTTCAACCCCATATTTGTTGGTTGGTTGTTACTTTGCTTGGTATCTATTTTCTTGCCATTAGAAAAAGATGCCCAATCATTCTGCTGGTATTAGCTTAGCCTAAGTCCCTTTCGGCAGAAAACAATTCATTCAACCACAGCTTACCCCACCTCACTTCCCTCAGGGTTACTGAGAGGGTCAGAGGGGACTAAAGCACAAGAGGGAACCATATACCAGGAAGTGCTGAATCCCAGATTAGGTTAGTTGTATCAGTGATACAACTCCTGAACAGAGAATCCGAGGTGGGGTGGAGGAAATCCTGGGCAGAAGAGGAGAGGGGGGAGCTGAATGGCTCTTCGTCAGGACTAGGGTACATGCCAAACAACTGGCTGCTAAATCAAAGGCAAATATACTTCAATTCAGAACTGGGATGAGAGGCAAATTCACATCAATTTTGAAGGGCATCAAGAATGCGTTGTATGCTAGTACCCACTCCTTTTTAATTTTTTACCAAGAATACATGGTATGTCATGAGTATACTATATAATGATCAGTTAAATTAGAGGAATGTCTTCCTGCAATTAGGATGAGAGGGAGAAAACATGATTTGATTTTGCTATCTTCGTAGGAATTGACTTACAAATTAGTAACACTTGCAGGCTAAATGCAATACAGCATCAATATACCAAAAATGAAATGGGTTACATCAGAAGACCTCCAACAATTTTTTAAAAGATTTTATTTATTCATGAGAGACGGGTGAGGGTGCAGAGACACAGGCAGAGGGAGAGGCAGGCTTCATTCAGGGAGCCTGACGCAGGACTCGATCCTGGGTCTCCAGGATCACACCCTGGGCTGAAGGTGGCGCTAAACCACTGAGCCACCCGGGTGCCCCCTCCAACAATTTTTAAGTGTGAAATCTTCAAAAACTCCATGCTTTGGTAACTATCGGGAAACTAACTACATAGAATATCTGCATAGCAGGGACGGAGAACCAGCATTTGTCAAAGGTTCACCACCAGGGGCTGCACAGAGGGTGTGTTTAATGAGAAGAGAACTTCAGGTGGAGAACATGAAAAAGTTCTGGGGGTGGGCAATGATAATGGTTGTACAACAATGAGAATGTACTTAATGTCACAGAAACATGCACTGAAAAAGTGGCGAGGTGGTAAATTTTATGTTTTGTGTATTTTACCACAGTTTTTTAAAAAATAGTTAATGAAAGACATACTAGATTTGAGAACGTCCACTGGGCATGTTAACTATCCACTTATCTCCATCCAAAAAGTTTTCATCCAACTTCAGTTAGATAATCAGAAAGCAAAGTACTCGGAACACATTCTCTTAGCTCCTCACAGAAACGTGTGAGTTAAAGTTAAGTATAATGTTCATTGTTTTTCTAGAGAGGCAAGAGGAGGAGGTGACACAGTGATTACTGAGTTATGCAGGTCTTTCAATTCTATTACATAATTCTGCTGCCTTTTCCAAGCCTTTCCTCTCTGCTTAGTATCTGTTGCTTCTCACATGGAACCAGGCATTTCAGGTAACAAGGAAAATTATGGGGTGAGTTGGAGAATAACAGGAAGAAAAGTTGGAAGAAAAAATTTAATGTTTTATCAGCCATCTCGTTTATGAACAAGCCATGTCATGTTGAACTTACTTAATACCTTTTTAACTTTTTAACTAGAGCATCATATTCCCTATATATATGGACCACACTAAATATTTTTAATTTATTTGTAAGATCTCAAAACAGACTATTTCTATTTTGTTTATGAAGAAATTTACTCTGCAGTTTAATGCAATTATATCAAATTAATTTTAATTACTGTTAAACCTGAGCCCCACTGTACAAGAAGGCATATAGACATGTTGCAAGGAATGTTGTCGACAGTGTAAGTTATCAGTTAAGACTGGAAAGTGTTCACATCTGGCAATTTAGCTCCAATCTAAGAAAGGAAAATACCTTGGTGCAGATTCTGTCATCATTAAGGTTCACTATGAGAATTTTGTGGAACATGAACTGACCTTTAATACTTTTTTGATGCTGTTAATTGTTGATGTTAGCAACGACCTTACTTTCTGATCATCATTCAGGTAGTCAGCATGTCGAACACACATAAATAGGATATACGCTGGTAACCCTGGAATCAAATTGACTGCCACACCACGTGGCTTCAGTTCTGAAAGGGAATGGAGAAAAATAAGCTTATGTAGCATTGAAAATATTCATGAGGAATGCTTTTATGAGATATAAAAGCACAGTTCTCATGAAAGAATTCAATCATTCAGGGTTAATAGGTCATATTAAAAAAACATATTTCAAAAGCTCAACAAGTGGAGAAATTGTTAAGGGTGGGGACATGTGAATCTTACAACTCCTGAATTTTTATCTCTTGCCCGGACTTCTCCCATGAACTCCAGGCTCATGTATCAACTGCCTTCTTGACACCTCTGCTTAAGCATGTCAAATTGAGTCTGTTTCAAACAGAACCACTGATTCCCTATGGAACCTGCTTTTCTAGGAGTTGTCCCCATCTCAGTAAATGGCTGTTCCAGACTTCTGGTTTCTCAGGTTATAAACTCTGTCAGTATCTTTGACTCCTTTGTTTTCTCACACCACATGTCTAATTCAACAATAAATCCTGTTGGCTTTACCTATAAAACACATTCGGAAACTTACTCTACTAGCTACCCTAGAACAGGCCACTATCATCTTCTCCTGGACTATAGTGATGGCTTCCAGACTAGTCTCCCTGATTCATCCTCTGCTCTCCAGTAGCACAGTTTTCACACAATGACTGGATTAATTCTGTACACAAACGCCACTCGTGTTCTGAAACCTTCTAGGCTTCTCTTCTCAGTCATTTATAAAATCAAAAATCTTCACTATGTCTATGTGATCTGGCCCTGCTACCCTTCCTCAGTTCACAGTGCTCTAGTAACACTTCTCCCTCTCATCCTAATTGCACAGGGCTTACGTACTTACTATTTTCTGTCTAAAATGTTCTTTCTCAGATACCAGGATGATTTGCTTCCTTGCTTCCTTTGATCGCTGTCCAAGGATCAACTTATCAAAGAGAACTTTCTTGACAACTTTATATAAACTAGTTCACTTGCCTTTACTCTTTATCCTTTTACCCCATTATATTGTATTATTTTTTCTCTATTCCCCCCATGCCCCAATGTAATATCTATAAGAATAGGGATCATGAATTACTTTATTCATTACCCAGTACCTAGAAAATGCTCAGCATTTGGTAGGAGCTCACTAAATGTTTACTGAACTGATGAATCTTTGTTAACTCTATGCTTAAAAATCACAGGCTTCTTAACATTTTTGCTAAATGAAGGTCATGTTGAAACCTAAGTGCCTCTGCTCCTATATATAGTACTTGGTTTAATGCCACAAACCCCAGGAATATTAAATCAGGTATAACTGTCAATCGCATTGCTGTCAGCCTACACCTGCTGGGAGGAATGCTACACAAAGGCTGAACACAGAAGTTTTTCCCTTTTTCAGTTCATAACTTTCAGGCTGTGTGCACTCCCAACTCATTTCCCACCCTCCCTTAAAGAGTCTTCTTGCAGAACTAGTGGGCTTACACCCCATCTTGCCCCTATGCTGCTCTGAAATGCTTCTTTCATGTCCATTTCATTTGTCCAGTCCTCTCCCCTCCATAGCTGGAATCTTTTCCTTAATTCTTTGGTTTCTTCCCTATTACCAAAGTGTTATTCTTGACACATTTAGTTGTGAAAGAAAGCAAGGGAAAAAATGAAACTTAGTAAGTTAAATGGCCCAGAGCAGTGGTGTTCAGCTGTGGCTGCACTTCAGAATTCTCTGAAAGATTGAAAAAAATATATTTGACATGGTCAGGCTCTTCCCTGTAGAGATTCTAATGTAATGAGTCTATGGTAGGGACCATACACCAATACTTCTCAAAAGCTTCCCCAGATATTTTAATTTGTAGCCAGAGTGAAGAAAGTCTGGCTTCAAAGGATCCTTATAGGTAGATCCTACATAAGTCTCCCTGTAGTTTGATAAGGCATGACGTGGTCAGGATGCTACCGCAGAAGGATAATGCAGTTTGCAATGATGACTAAAGAAACCAGTGTTGAGTATCTTAAAAATTAGTGACTAGTCTTTCCCATCACTGACTAGATGCACCAGAAAGACCTTCTATTCCATGCAGAAAATACTTGCCCAGAATCAGGTTCTTGACAAGCTTTTGCTCATCTTCCTTCTTGTATTCCAGCATTCCTTGGAAATCCTTTTCTTTCCTGGGAATGTTAACTGGACGGATAGGTTCATCAATGATCTGTCCTGGGGATATGTTCTCCATCTGGCCCACTTCATGAGAAACAAAAAGGAGAAGAAAATATTTTCCAGGTAGAAAAGATACAAGGGTTCCACATTCCAATAATTTGAAATGAACTCTACAGCAACATAAACTTGACATATTTGCCACTTAATTATTTCCTCTTTAAATACCCTTTTCTCCTAAAATTAGGTGGATAGATGGCAAAATTATATGGTAATGTCACTCCAACAGCCACTAATGCCTGGCTACTATCAACATCAAAGAACCTTACTTGCTGTAAAAACATTTTTTTTTGTAATAAAGTTTCCTTTGTCAAAAGTAAGGTTAAATGTCCCCAAAGTAAGTGGTTTAACTTCTTGGTTAACCAATCAGCATCATCATAATGTTTAAGATATTTAGACTTTAAGTCACAGAAAAACAGTATTCTACAAAGAGGCAGCAAGAGTATCAAAGATTTCCCCTCACTTTGAGCTGTATGAATCCAGTCATTAAAGAAAAAGAACATTTGCTTTAAAATGTATCATTGCAATCAGTTCAAACCACATCAAGATAGCTGGTAGATAAGTATTTCTTCACACTAGTTGATGTGAAATGTATCATTTTTCACAAAGGCCTCATAAGGCAAAGACCTAACTTTCTTCTGCTACCCTTCATTCTCAAAGAAATTATGAACAGATAAATGCTTTTATTTAATATGATTTCCTAAATATTATTCTGTTTTTTGCTTGTTTGTTTTTAGTCAAGTGCTTTAAGTCTTAACCATGAAGCTGTAACCATTAAAGTACAAGCACTGGTTAATGGCCCTGTGATGTTAAAAATGGTCACTATTGTTAATGGCAAGTGCTAGAGAAGGATTACGCTAAGAATGAAAAGAAAAAGGTCTCCAATTTCATTGCAAAAATTGAGAATTAAATGAGAAATGCAAGGGAAGGTAAGGGAACATAGAGTTATGATGGTGTTTGTGAAAATATATGCTACTAAGCAGGTTTTTAAATTCTTTTACCTATAGGGAGGGGGCAGTTATCTAGGGATAGATTGAGTTGAATCTGTTGCCAGACACAATGCAGATCAGAAGCATTAGAAAGTTTAATGTTGCTGATTCCCCAAGGTATCAGTAGTTCTTCCCCGGTCACTCTGGGTAATTTCCTGTGTTAGTTCTGGGAAGCCAGTTCCGCAGGACAAGGTTATCACGGAGAACACCAATACCTGCCAGTATTCTTGCTTATGTGGCAGAGAGCCAGCCTAGTGCCACCCCGTCCACCTCATGCTGCAGCATCACACACCAGGATTATCAGCGCTGAAAATCACCACCGTCCATCAACACTATAATATCTAAAGAGTGACCACATTGTGACTGGACAAGTCAGGGCTGTGGCGTCTAGTGCTTCATATGCATGGTAAAATATACGTCTCTATACAGGAGACAGGAGATTCAAGCCATTTAGTTTTACAAAGATTACTTCTGGAGTCAGTTTAAAAACAACAACATGAGGATCTCAGAATTAGCAGACAGTGACCTTCACAGCTCATGTACACACTGCATGTAAAGTACAAAAGAGTAAAATCCCTGGCATCCATGTTACTAGTCACTTTGAGCCACAGAAATAATTCTGGGAGGAAATAGAGTCAACATATTTTCTTTATCAATAAAAGTACCTATTTGGACTCTAACCCCGAGAGAATGTTTTAAAGCCCACTGATTTCATCCACTGGTGATGAGATATACCATTATTTTACATAACACTAAAGAAGGAAAAACACTGCCAATTAAAATGCAACCTGTCAATAGTTTCTGAAAGATGCAACTTAATTTAAGATGTTAAAATGTAAAAATTTGAGCACCTCAGAATTTATGAAATATGGTGAATATTTTTACTAGGAGATGTCACATTTTAAAAGAAAGCTTACTTTCTTTTTACAAAACCTTTAACCAAGATATTTTTGGTTCTGCACAAAAATGTCAGAGATGGTTTTCCATATTTTCATTAAAATTTTCTCTCTGCTTTTGAATTGTCTTCAGAGATTTGAGTTTTCAAAAAAAATTCATAGATAAAATATGGATGTCAACTCAACACAATTCTGATTTTTTTAACAAGCCATCTACTAATTAAAATGTCAGTCTTTATGTATGCAGCATCAGGAAATTATAGGGCCTGAAAGAAAGAAGCTGGGACTGCATTTCAGTTTTCAAAGACTCATAAGACCTTAGGGGTCATTTGGTCCAATGTTCTATTACAGACTTTCTTCTAAAAAAACCTGAAGCAATACCTATTTTCATTTTCTGGATTCTTTATATTTGTGGGAAAAATATTCTTGAGCCTTTTTGTCCTGGAAAAGGAAAGGAAATTGGGCGTTTTTAAAAAAATTTAATTTCCCCACTTTGGAACCAGAAAGATCTTGATTTCAGGTTTAATGGAGACAGGTGAATAAATTCCTATAAGTAGAGAGGAAAATTGGAAAATATGACAGTAAGGAGAGAAGTCAGTTGTTCCTGGAGGCTTGGGTTCTAGTTCCAGTTTGGCTACTCACTGGCTGAGACCTTGGCAGTCCCTTATGGTTTCTAGGCCTCTGTTTTTTATGCCTATGAAATAATTAACTGATTTCTAGAATTCTTTTAGGTCTAAATTCCCTGACTTTATGAAAGTTGAGATGGAACACCCACTCCTGGATTAAAATATAGCACAAAGCCGATCAAAATTTGAAACACTCTCTATTTAGCTTTATAATTTCTGCTAAAAATTATATATGTTGGCATTTAAAAAAAAATGAAAGGCTTCACTGGCTTCTAAAAAAGTCTCCTTAATTAAGGGTAGCCCATAGAAGGAGATAAGAATCTTGCTATTTTAAACCAGAAGAATTTAAGTATATTATATTTAGAGAAAAATACAAGAAAACTTAGTTTTTAAAAAGGCTTTTGTTGTAGAAAGTTCCCTGTATTTCTGTATAATGGATGATAAGGAAATAGGAAGACAAAAGTGTTAGAAGAGCTTGTTACCTTAGTCTCTAATTTAGGGGAGGAGTACCCAGCATGAGCCCAAGTCATATACATCTACTTCATTTTATTCTTTAATTTTGTGTTATTTAATTTCAAATTTAACTTTTCTTAAGAATATGATGTCCTTTTGTTTAATCTATGAAGTGCCTTCTCAAATGCTACTTATAGGTTTGAGAATACAGCTGGTGAGATAGTTTAATTTATGAGATTGATTTCTGATTGACAATAGCTTAAAATTGCTGACATCTTGAACTGTAACCTATCTCAATTAAAATACATGTATCAAAGAAAGCTGAGTAAAAACTTAAAATAAGTAGCTTTGCTATTTATCAAATTTTACTAATGTATTACAAAGAAATCATTAGAAGTTTAAAAAATAATCTACCAATTAATATCCTTAAAATCAGTTCTTTCAGGCACTCTTGTCTAATTATCATCTTATGATATAATTAAAGTAGAGTTAAGGGCATAAAGGTTTTCTGAATAAATATTTTTTAAAGTTTTATCAATAGACATTATAGTCCATGTGTGTGTCTTGGGAGGTTCAAAGTTTTAGTGTAATATAGGAGTCATGTAATGCTAAAAAGGTTTATAAATTATGACTGCAAAGTAATTTGTCTGATTTCTACAAAAATATTTCAGCATTTGTACATCCAAGAGAGTACATTCAAAGTAAACATCTATGCCATCATTCTAAATATGTTTGGAACTTATTCATTCAACAAACATTTAAGGAATGATTATGATAGGTCAGACACCAAGCTAGGTAATACTGGTGCTATGAAAACAAGAGGAAAAACGATGTGGACCCTATGTTCAGAAAGCTCATGTCCACTGAGGAAGCCAGTGATTCAAATGGAAAAATTGCTAACTGTGGTCCACAGAGCCATAAAGCCTGTCTCAGTGATCAGGAGAGGCTGCTCTTGAGGATGTGACATATGACTCTGGTCTCAAAGGATGAGCAGGACTTGACCAATTAGGAAGACCAAACAGAAAGGACAGTTGTGACAGACCTTGCATGTTGAGAGAATGAAAACCATACAGAGTTAACATGGTAGATTCTTCCAAACACTCCAAACTATGCAGAGTGACATTGAGAGACTAGATGGGTAGTCAGACTACAGAGTATCATTTTTGGTCAAAAGTGTATAGGTGTGAAGGCAATTCCAAAGAGGGTCTCTAAATCTCTTGAACAATGAGAACGTTGTTGAAATAAACTTAAAACCTGGCTTTATCTCCATTCATTGCTATATATCTGGCAGCTAGGTAAATACTTAGTGAAGGAACCAACACACTAATCCAAAAGACAAGATTCATTTGTATATAATTACAACTGATATTTGATCATTTTTTTCAAGCTGTTTTCCCATTATCATATGTAAATTGTGAAATGTTAAAAAAATCTTATTTCTTTGTAATCATAAATCATTTTTTCTCTTTTTTCTCCATTACATTCTTTGAGGACACAGACTTGTCTTACTCTTCTTAGTATCCCTAATACTAATTGTAATAATAATAATAGTTAAGTTGAAAAAAAATAATAGTTAAGTTGTATACAGCATTTACTATGTGTCAGGGAACACACTAAGTATATTACACACATTAATTCATTTCATCCTTACAAACTGTCAGGTAGATGCCATTTAACATAGATCATTCCCATTTAATAAGTGGGAAAACCGAGGCATAGAGAGGTTCAATAATTTTCCCAATATCTGTGCTCGCTTCGGCAGCACATATACAATAATTTTCCCAATATCAGATGACTAATAGAAGAGTTGGGAGTTGAAGCCAAAAAGCTTGGCACCAAAATCCATGTGCTAAACCTCTATGTTATATTTGCCAAGCCCAGTGTCTGGCACATAGAGGACAGTCACTAGATGCTTGTTGAATGATTTCTCTCTCTTCGTGAAGAACATTTTTCCCTACCTAGCAATGGATATTTCCACTCCACAGAGGTCAGATTTGCTGAAAGTCAATTTTGTTATCATCCCTAATATTCACATGCAAACCTGTTAGACCACTGGCATAGCAATACAAAATCAAGATGCCGCAATTGTTGTAAAAACGTGTTAAAATACCTTCTAGTTCACCAATTTTCTTGGCAAATACTTTCAGTTGTTTTTTCAGTTTCCGAACTGTCTTATCTTGTTTTTCGAGTTGTTCCATCAAGTCCTAAAGATTAAAATGAGAAATATAATAGAAAGATCAAAATAGGCCTTCTATAATGCACAAAAGGAAAGCAGACACAAAATCACAGGAACACTGTTAGTTTACATAAAAGCTCCAGAAAAGCTCGCTGGTGGAGCCACCACCTGGCTAAAACTGGCAGGCATGGGAAATGCAGCTACAATAAAAGCCAAATGTTAAAATACACACTGCAGTAAAATCCTTTACAGCGTGATGGATAGCGGGCTCACTGGGGAGTCTTTTCCAGTAGACTCCTTGTGGGTAAAACAATTAAATGCTTGTAAAATGTACTGCTTTTTTCAGTAGAATGCTTTCTCTCAAGGGGGAAGAGGCAAAATAAATTTTGACAAGTGCTCAAAAAGTTCTGTGGGAAGTTTTAAGGATGGCTGAACTTAGGTCAGGGCTCTTGGCTGACCCCTGTGTGTGAGAAGCACGGTCTTTGAGAACTACCCTTTGGAAATGTTGAAATTAGTCCTATAACTTAAGAAGTTTGGGGGAAATAAAAGGTAAGTTGAAAAAAAAAACACAGAGAAAGGATAAAGAGTGGTCTGCTGACCTAGGTCCAAGTGGCAGGTGGTATAACACACCCATAAAATTTCACAGGCGATATAACTTTGCTTACAGAAAAAAGGGGGGAATTCCAAGTACTTTATATGCAAAAAAAAAAAGGAAGAAGAAAGCCAGTACATTCAAGGGGAGAGGGTAAAAAATGTCTCTGATGGCTAAAATCGCAGACAGAGTTAAGACATCAATAAGTAAGAATAAGTGGGTAACAGCAGACTCAAAGTTTAGGAGCGAAGTCAGTCAGTGCTATGTCTGGTTGCTATGCAGGTAATGGTGCAAATATAATGGTATTTATAAACACAAATACTCATTCACTTTCCAGTTGAGACAGCGCAGATTTAGAAACTAGACTACTGATTCGAAGGAAATAGGTGCTAACATTTCAAAGTGTTCAGTTGTGCTTCTTGGATTTTACTTTATCTTTCCAATCACATTTTGCTTCCATCACACTGTAAGCCTATTGTTAATAACAAACCCAACGTGACAATGGACGCAGGACACTGACAGAGGTGACACCATTGGCTACAAGACAGCTGTGGGGAGAAATAGGTCTCGTGAAAGTTTTTGAAGAGATTCCTGAGGAGGGGTGGGCAGCAGTGTGCTCTTCAGTAATAGAGGCTACAAGTAGCAAGGGAGACAACAGAAATGCACTCTGAGTTTACATACAATCATCCGTTTGTAAAGTGAAATCCGATATGACTGATACTTCTTAGGGTCATCTGCATATAATTCCTCAAAATACTGAAAAAACAGGCACAATGGATATTTGTTTTTCTCTGTGTCTTTGAGGGGAATGTGACCTCTCAGCAAAATAAATTTTAAAATATTTTACAACACAAATAATGACAGTTTATGTTCTCAAAAGGCTGATTTGTCATCTGCCCATTGCCTTCTGATCTTCCCAGTAGAGATGATTCTAATTTTATATAGATACACACATACACATATATTTTCATGTGCTCAAGGGTAACAGGCTATCGCTCAGGTGCCATCATTTAGCAGGCTACACAGAACAGAAAGCTGGTATTTCACTCCTCAGACCTCCTCACAAGTTGTTGTACTTTTTTTTTTCTCCTGTGGCCAGCAGCAGTGACAAGGGTGAGGAGGCAAATAAAATGAAAGTGAAAATTAAGGCAATGTTGGCACTCTTGCCTGAGGGTGAAAAGGCTGGTGAGAAGCTATGTGTCTTCCTTCCATAAAGGCAACATGGGGGAGGCCCATGGAGCATGTTCACAAGTGGAGGAAGGAAAAAAGGCCATCTTCGTGTCTGTGTTGGGAAGTAGGTGGGTAAGTGGGTTATGCAGGATAGAGTTCCCAAGAACACTAAGTGTAGGTCCATTGGGCTTTACCATTCTGTTCAAGTGTTTCAAAGAAATGCACAATTAAGAAATTATATCATGGTTTTGAAAAGTGCATTATTCCCTATACTTAAGTTTGAAACTATTCTCCAGAATTAGTAGTCAGGTACGGAAAGTAGCTGACCTGTAGAGGGTGTCTAAAACTCAGAGAAACTCATTAACTAGACTCTACCCCCCTAAAATTTCAGAGCTTTAATTTACTTTTGTATTAGCTATGAAAAACTGCCAAGAAAATTAATAATGCAGACAAGATTGCAAAATAAATGATTAATCAACTTAGTGAAAAAATTGGGAGTTTGCCATCCAGAAGCATCTTGATTTCATGGTTTCGACTTGTATTTTAACAATCACTTATAAGCACAGAATTTATATACACTGATCAATTGTTATAATTCAGTATATTTATCGATTCTGAGGCATTAAAGCACTGTTAGTTTAATTTAAGCAACAACATACTTGAGAGAATAATGACGTTTCAAAAATATTCCATGATTCAAAACATTTTCCCCCACAAATCTGTGATATTTCAGTCACTATGTAAAGAGTCCGACATATGTTTCTCCCATTCCTACAATGGAGCTTCACGTAGCAAGCTGCCTTCAGAGGGACAGAAGGTGAAAAGAATACTTTTGGGTTTTACATCTAATTAATACAAAAGGTGGTTAAATAGAGGACACTAGAAAACGATCTGAAATATAAGTGATCACTAACGGAGTTGATTATAATAATTCAGACCGTTAAATATTCAGAGAAAATCCAAACTATTTTATTAAAGGTCATTAAAACTCTGAATTTAGGAAAAAAAAGAAAGACAAATCAACTATCAGTTCCAAACAGCTTTTCTCAAAACCAGGCTGGCACTACAATATAGTATTTTCTATAGAAATGCAGAATTATAACTTTTCAATGACTTTTAACTTAATATACTTATCAAACCTAAGTAGATTTATGTCTATAATAAAAATTATTTTGTGACAAAAATATTTCAGAACATATTTCCTGCTAAAGAAAGAAAAAGGAGGAATAAGAAATAACTTGGATTCTGTGCCAGCATTCAGAATCTGGCAAGGGAAAAAAAAATCTCCTCATTCACTGCACTTCTGTTAGAATCAAAAGCATACAGACTTAAATCCTGATATCCCTCCACCCTGACCTGGGAGGTCTAGCCAATGTCAACCAAAAGCCACCGCTTGGCTTTGCCAACCACCTTCCCCACCATAACTCCAACCCCTGCCCATCTGCTCGAGATGGAGGCAGGAATGGCCTCGGTGGCTGCCTGGGGACCAAAGATTAAAGCTCATCCCTAGTCTCTACTATGACAACCAAGTAACACAGCTCCTTAAAATGGCAGAGAATCTGCAGCCAAAGGGGAGGAAGCAGGTGAGCCGAGTTCTCAAGGATGTCAAAAGCCCAGCACACAGTTGGGGGAGATCTCCCAGGCTCCCCAAGGGAGGTCTAAGAATGCTCAGACAGCCCAGAGCCTTCTGTCAGATACACAACCTGTGCTTGGGACTTTTTCACGTCAACAAACACAATCACATTTTCCTTACTCTGTCTCTGCTATGGAGTGTGGAGCAGCAAGTTTTTTCCCAGCCCATACAGATGTGTCTGACGGAAAGGAAACAAGGCCGGTGCTGCAGGGCCAGGCGCTGCACGCTGAGGAAAGCATGGC
Organism: Canis lupus familiaris; assembly: GCF_011100685.1. Lineage (NCBI taxonomy): Eukaryota > Metazoa > Chordata > Mammalia > Carnivora > Canidae > Canis > Canis lupus. Next base: position 18,308,166 of record NC_049251.1, read on the forward strand.
TTACCAGGTTTTCGTTAGTCAGCCTGGTGATCTCGTGCTGCAGGCTGGCCTCGATGCGGGCCTCCGGGGGCAGCTGCAGGTTCTGCGCCAGCAGCTGCTGCTGCCGGTTGTTCTCCTCCTTCAGGCTCTGGATCTCCCCACGGAGGGCTTCAGCCTCGTTCTCGTGGCTCCTCTTCTGGGACTGGAGCTGGGATTCCAGGAGCCTGGGGAGAAGTGCACAGGTAGGAGAGGGAGATGGCACCTGTGTCTCTGCTTGCTGGGCATGAGGCTTTATGCTCGCTCGCCAGGGCAGGAAAAGTGGGGAAGCTGTAGTGTCTGTGTAACTTCTGACTTCTTTCAAGTTAAGAAACGCAAACAAGCGAAGTGCTCTCACATTTGCATCTTTCTGAATTATGGAATGCTACAAATATAACATTCTCAAAGGCCCTAAGAAATAGGAAAGTTTAAGCTCTTTTGAAAAGTTTATTAGAAATGGTGACTAAAATAGTCAATTAAAAAAACATACTTTTAATCTGGCTTACACTGTTTACAAACTAGCATTTCAGTTGGCAAAGACAGCATCTTTGCCACAGAATAATTCTGCAGTGTAGGACAAGATTACAAACTCCCTATCTCATTAAATATGCCTGTAAGAATTTCAGTGTTACTAATTTCAGGCAGAGTATGACCAGGGTCCCATTTCTACTTTCAACTCTTATCTCTGAGGGACAGAAAGGCTGGTGTGACTCTGAAATAGATACAGATTTATCCAAATCCACACAGGTCATTCTGAAATTTCACATACGTGTATTTTGTATTTGTCATCTTTTCTCTCTCCCATACACTTCTATATCAATAACATGTGATTTTAGAACATAGATGTTATTTTTTTTGTGATGTGATTTTAGAACATAGATGTTATTTTTTTTTTCATAGATGTTATTAATAGGATGGACAAAGTGGTTGCAGCTTCTCTGAGCAAGCACCCAAGTCAGCTGTGCCTGTAAGCAAACCAGGGCATCGACTGCGGGAGTACCAGGGAGAAACGGCATCCTCCCTTCACCATGCACCCCCACTTCTATATTCACCCCCTTTCCAAACACAAAACAAAGTTATGGTTAGGAATTAACTAACATGAAGAAAGGAAAAACATTCTTTTATTCTAATCCCCTTTGTAATCAACTGCTGGGCAAAAGTTCCTGATGCCATTGCAAGCAAACGGTTAACAGCAGACTAAAAATATTTTAGTGATTATAAAATTTCAAAGACATTTGAACCAATAACACCACAAAGTTAATGATAATGGCTTGTGATTACAACAAAGCAGAATAAGCAGGAGCCCCTTGAACAAATAGCTAAGTATTTTTTAAATTTAATCACTAAAGTGGTATTTTTAATGAGACTTTAAAGATACAAATACCCCAGAGCAGATGAGTATCTGTGTTAGAAACCTATTGCTGTTTCAGTTTTATTTGCTTTCCCCTAAACACATTTAATGTGTTGAGTTATTATTTTGAACTGTAGCAATACAGGAGACCCTTCTGGTTTGTGGTTTCGCACATCTGAATTTCACAATAATCACACAGAATGCCAAATTAGGCACTCAACACTGCAGTTAGGCAGCATGATAACATATATAAGAATACAGTCTCACAGGTGATACTTTCCTTTAGATTGGTCATTATTACAAATAAGAAACTACTAAATAATAGGTATTATTCTTTCCCACCATAGTTTGGGCTCTAATTGAAAGGTTTGTTGTTTTGTTTTGTTATGTTTTCCAATCCCTAGTGATATAGCCAGAAATTTTAGTCTATGAAGAGAAGATCCTTCACTCACAGGCAGCAACTCTTAAATTCACTATCAATCCATTTCAGCTGTAATTGCATCTCTTAGTGGAGAAAATATTTAAGAAGGTACTTGGCTGAATGTTCTACATTTTACTGAAATTTACCCAGGAAGACAACTAATGTATAAGAAACACAGAAATTAAAGTCAGAAGGCCACTGTTAGTAAGAGAAGCAACAAGTTAATAACATTCCATTTTGAGGAGACAAATATAACCTGTTGGCTTGTTTTAACCCTTCATAAACCAGCCACAGCTCTCCATCCTCATTCAACTCATGGCAATCCATAGCAGGTGATCTTCCATGCAAAAGGAACAACAATGCAAAACACAAAGGGATACAGGATGGTCATGAGATGATGATGGTCAAGAGTAGCACGCGGTATTTCAATTTTTCATTAAGGCAATAAGATTGTTTTTATTAATTACAGATGGCGTTAAGACATTATCACAAAAATTACTTTTGGTTAATTTTGTACAAAATGGGTAACATGTAACATCACATGTCAATAAGTAGAAAGAAGAACAAAACAATCAAGGAGCTAGAGCTACTTTTTTCTGTAAAGTAAGAAATGACTGAAAAGGTGAAAAAGAAGTTGTTTTCAACATTTTATTCAGCTAGGAGAGTGATCTTTATGTCACATATTGTATAAGAGACCAAGATCAACCATGATAGTCACACACATATAGAATGAAAACGTCAGCTATTGTCTTCATGTGGCAACCTTCATAGTCCAGTTCAAAATGAAGTTTTAAGTCTTCTGAGTAGAAACTTGTTTTCACTTAATAAAAACCACTTTCCTATTTTTAAAATTGTGTTAAGAAATTCCTATAGGAGTGACTTATAAATAAGAATATGTCCAAAGCTCTCAACTTTTATGATACAACTGTTACAAAGATTTTTTGTGTCAAAATTAATGTTAGATCTGGGGAAACTGCTTTTATATTAAAGATGTGACATATTTTATTAAAAGTATATATAGGGACACCTGGGTAGTGCAGTCAGTTGAATGCTTGACTCTTGATTTCAGCTCAGGTCATGATCCTAAGATCATGAGATCGAGCATGGTGTCAGGTTCCACACTCCACACTCTCTGCTGGGCATGGAGCCTGCTTAAGATTCTCTCTCTCTCTCTGTCCCTTCTCCCACCCCACTCTCTCTCACTCGCTCATATGTGCTCTCTCTCTTAAAAAAATTATAAATAAATAATAATGACAAAGTTGATTACAGGCTTTTTCTATCTGGGGTATAAAAATAATATTTCTGAGTATCTGCTATCAGACACTGTTCTATATCCTTCCACATGTATTATTTCATTTAGTTCTACTAACCCACTGGGTATCATTTGCCACATTGCAGACAAAGATACCGAGGCTTAGAGATAAGATACCTTGGAGGCAACACACTGGCAAGTAGCAGAGCCTAGGGCTATCTGACTCCAGAGCCCAGGTTTTTACTCTTCTACAAGACTTTTGTTGATATGAAGTGTACAGAAAGCACATTCCAGAGAATGCTCTTCTATTTACCATCTCCCCCTGGAGAGTTGATCTATTTTCATGGTCTCAATAGTATTTACACTAGTGACTTCAAAATTTATATCTCAGCCCACATACCTCTCTAATTCCAGATCTATATGTTCAACTGCCTAATGGATTTCTCTCTTTGGGTGTCTTCCTAGCTGCTTACATTCACTATTTATAAATCTACTGATTATCTCCACCTTGTGCTTCCCCACACCACAGACCCAGGGTCACAAAAAGCATTACTATATCTAACCAAGTATCCACAGCGGACACTCAAGAGCCACCCTCTATTTAGGATTTTCTATTCCTCACCTACACATCTCAGAAGCCACAAGGCTTTTTGATCTCATCTTATGTATCTTATGTATCTTTCAAAGTGTCCCATTTCTCTCAATCCCAGCTGCCACCAACCAAGTCAAGTCACTGTAATCAGTCATGCAATTACAGAAATAGCTTCCTAACTGGTCTTTATGCCTTCAATATTTTTCTACTATAATCTATTCTCTAACATAAAAGTCTTTGATAAAGTTTCATCATTAAATGGCTGTGCAAACCTTGTACCCTCAGTCAGCCTACCCAAAGCTCTTAGGTGCACAGTGACTGAGCTGCGTGCCATCTGAAACTTCACTTGTGTTTACAGTAAATAGGATAAAACTAGAATTAGGATTTTCTCAAAAGACCTTAGGAAATGTGACAAATATTTGATCTTAAATATCAGAGTCCCATCCTAGAAGTCATAGTACCTTTGTAGAATGATATGGCCAATACTGAGGTGATTCCAGATACTTCACCACTTCTTTCCACACTAAATTTCGTAACTGAGAGCTAAAGTTATCCCTAAAAACTATCCCAACCATCCTGGACAAAAAATGAAAGACTAACCAAGATAGTCCAACAGTGAGCAACTGGTTTTCTTCTCAAGGCTAAGACCCTAAATATACAGAAATATAATCCCTTGATGTAAAATGCATTCCCCTTGACACCTCACATCAATAATGGTACCTTATATTAAAAATGAGATCTTAAATGGGAATATACTGGAAACCTTGAATTCCCCCTGAAGGTTAGCTGATGTCTAATAAAGCAATATATAAACACTTTGACTTACTGCGCAAGAGGCTGGCTTAAAGACTAAAGATATACATGATTAAGATTAAACTAAAATGATTGAAAAAAGAATGGACTTACCTGTTCGTTTCTTTCAAACCAATGTATGCTTGTGCTATTTCACCTTTATCTTTCATTTTTTGTACATCTTCCAAAAGTATTGTAGAATCTGTCATTGTATTCTGAAGGGGAAAATGACACATTTCCACATTAGCAGTCAACTCAAAAGCTTTGGACCAGAGAAAACATTTTTCTTTCCTCCAGAATAGGGAAGTTTACATGCCTTACCACACCTCTCCCAGTAGAGCCCCAGCTCCAGCCCCATATAATAGAGAGGAGGGTCAGGCACAGGCAGTTAAGAGAAAGAGGTGTCTTCAGTCCCTCTATTAAAAGGGTGGTGATATTCTAGAGTACCACTGCCCTGTAAATAAAATCACTGATGGGCAATGTGTGTTTTATATTACGTGGGGTGGGGGAATATATATATATATATATATATATATATATATATATATATATATATATATATATATATATATATATATAAAAGTAGCTCCTTGGTGTCCCTGCCTGGTAATTGTTCTTCTTTTTATTTTTTTAAATTTATTTACTCATTAGAGACACACAGAGAGAGGCAGAGACCGAGGGAGGAGCAGGCTTCTCACAGGGAGCCCAATGTGGGACTTGATCCCCAGACCCGCGATCATGCCCTGAACTGAAGGCAGATGCTCAACCTCTGAGCCACTCAGGCGTCCCTTGCCTGGTAATTGTTCTAATGCTATGTTATAATATAAATATATATATTTCAAAGTCTATATATACATATGTGTGTATATACTTTATATATAAAAACATAGATATATTTCCAAGTATACATAAAGCATTAGAAAAATAACCAAGTAAAAACACTGAGCAACTATTTTTTTTATAAGGTTTTATTTACTTATCTGACACAGAGAGAGAGAAAGCACAAACAGGGAGAAGCAGACTCCTAACTGAGCAGGGAGCCTGACTTGAGGCTCAATTCCAGGACCCTGGGATCATGACCTGAGCTGAAGGCAGACGCTTAACCAACTGAGCCACCCAGGTGCCCCGACACTGAGCAACTACTGAATGAAAATAGAACAAAAGCTATTCTTCCTACTACTTCCCATCTAGTTATACTAAAACAAATGCCCCAGTAAAACACTGTGAAGTTTGACATAAAGCTCATTTTTCCATTAAAAATTCTGTACAAAAAAGGTAGATGATATGCTTTAGCAAAATTAGTTTTTTTCTCACACATTTATATATATATAATATATATTATATATATATATTCCCATATAAATGGGAAGAATTTAGCTCTTTGTAAATATCCACCATCTGTTGTTACTCAATTTTTCTTCCCTCTGTTCCATTATAGGATGGTACATAATTTTTTGAAATACATTTCTGGCAGGTCAGCATTACTAATGATTTTGTATGAAAAGCACTTTTCTGCTCACATTTTTACCTCCTTTTTTATTTTTCCTTTTTGGTCAGTCTGACAATCAATGTAATTTCCAAATCTTGCTTCTATTCAGCTACTCTGTCTCTCCTAAACCAGAGCAAGAATAGATTAAGAATTACTGCACTATAGCCTTTAGAGAATAATACATTTTAGAACCTAAGGGCCCATTCTATCTGTCTAAATAGTGTATGTCTGATCTGTTAGTCAATGTTTGTTCGAAAGGCAGGTCTCACAATGAAGTGGACTTAATAGAAAACACTTCAAAAACCATGATCTTAGAGACCAGTTCTGAGATAAGTTCAAGACCAGTTCTTGATCAGAAACATACTTAAAAAAAAAAATCCCACTTTTCTCCTAATGCTGTCTTTTTGTGAGCTTATAAATGCATCCTCAAAGACCAAATATAATGGGATCCCTGAGTGGCTCGGCGGGTTTAGTGCCTGCCTTTGGCCTGGGGCATGATCCTGGAGTCCTGGAATTGAGTCCCATGTCAGGCTCCCTGCATGGAGCCTGCTTCTCTCCCTCTGCCTGTGTCTCTGCCTCTCTTGCTCTCTCTCTCTGTGTCTCTCATGAATAAATAAATAAAATCTTTAAAAAAAAAAAAAGAGACCAAATATAATCTGATAAGAGCTTATATTTTACTAAATTTTAAAAATCTTTCCCATAAATGCTACACAGAGCTTTCTTTAGCTATGATTTATATATATTTTAATATATATTTCATAGAAATTTTTTTTATCTTTCTCTGAAAGAAAATTTTTCTATTCTACAATGGGCTATACTCAGATTTTTAACTTTTAAGTAGTAACTCTCAAAGACCCAATCCCAATAGTAAATAATGCTGTATGTATTGTCTGATATCTGAAAACCTGTATGATGTACTTTTGAACTTTAGGTAAATTAGGTAACTTGATCCTATTAACTAGTCTAAAGGAAAGATAAACTTCTTTATATGGTGTTTTCCTTATAGTAAGCAGCCAGGCCTTCCCTTATCTGGCCTACTTTAGCTAAGAAGTAGTGGCTGGAGCATGGGATCAGACTTGGACCACTAGCATTAGGAAATTCCTGACTCACTGCTCAAAGTTTGTCTCCCCTAAGCCAGTTCAGAAGTTTAGAAAGGGCTGCCCCATGTAGGAAAATCCTACCCTTCTCAAGAAAAGTGTGCTTTACTCTTGAGGCTCCTTCTCATCCTTGGCCAACAAATCCACAGCTGCTAGAAAAGAGTGTGGGATAACCTGTGCTTTGGGTATGTTCCAAATTAAGGGACTCCCATCTTGGGCCCCTGTGCTGTGGATGGCCTTACCACAACTACTATAGTGAGTCGGAGAGCTGACTATGAATTAGAAGTCATGGTGACCTCCCTCTGATCCAGACTGGAGCCTACTATATCTATTAGTTTTCCACTGATAGAGGGCTCAAATAGGAAATTAATTTGTAAATATCAAAACAGACTTGGTGGTCAGAAGCATCAATTGCATATACTGGGGGAATACTTGTATGGTAAAATTTAGGATTAAATAAAAGTATTTACTAAAAGTTTTTTAAAAGTTTTATAATTACCTTGTCATCCTGAAAATCACAAGTCAGCAAGCACAAAAAACAAACAGAGAAAACAATAAACCCTTAGTTCCATAAATAAATCCCATCAATGAATCCCATCATAACAGAAAAGCTAACTGTAAAGACCCAAAAATTAGTATTTGTGGAACCGGCATAAGGTGGACATTAATATATATTTATGTGATAATTCTTAATTTTCAGGAACAAGTGCTTGAGATTCTTTTTGAGTTGCTTTGGTTTTTTAAGTTGTGAGTAGGTGAGAAAATGACCCTCCTGTTAATGTATATGCTGAAAGTCTTATCCTAGGTCTGTGAGAGTTACAGTCAAGCTCTGATAGGAAGTCACTTGTTCAAATGGAGCCTTTCAGAATACTCACAGAGGTGGAGCAGATGAAGTAGACTTGGCTGGGCTGGATTATCACCTACCTCACTGGGTGTCACTCACTACTGTCCTGCAAAGGAGCTGTGAAATGATGAGTCTGTTGGACTGGAAACTGAATGGGATAGACAGCCATGGGTTCGAAAGGTCTCAATCAGCGTCGTGGGCATTTTTCTTAGTAAAGAACAAGCTATTGCCATGTGTAGGCTGAGAGCAGAGGCCTTGGTGAGACAGGACCAGCCAATCTGAGAGGCTAGAGAGGAGCTGTAAGCTGGGTGAGTGAGCGCATCTGATACCAGAACCCTGCGCTGTTAACTGGATTGTTTTTTATGTCCCTTGATTCATTTTATTTTTTCCTTTCCCTTAACTTTTACTGAAGTTTCTTGTGAGAATACCACTTTGTCACAAGGGAACCAGAGAAAGGAATTATGATTTTGGACTCTGCTCCAGCTAGCATAAAGAGACAGTCTTCTATCTTAAGGCCCAACCACAGCAGTAGTCATGAAAACCACACTGAGAAAGCCTCAGGAAAGGAGAGACTACAGGGCCAGGCCAAAGGAGAGATTCCCCTTCCAGAATCTCCTCATTTCAGCCCGAATGGGTTTGTGATTTAAAATAAGAAAGCCCATTTCTTTATATAAATCCACTCATTCCTGGGATATTTTTTCCTTTCAAGATTAGTCGCAAATTTCTTGTTTTCAGAATTTGGTATTTTCTGGATCAGTGTCGACCTCAGTATGAGCTATCTTTCTCAAAACCAAATGTTATATGCCAGATTCATTATTTTAACCACATGCAGAACTACCATTTCAAGGAAAGTATTCTCAGATCTTCCAGTTCATTATATATTATAGTCATTTTTTATATGGTATGTCCTGAAGCTGGAATACTTGATTGTCTAATTCTTGGTAACACTTCGTTTGCTGCATGAACATGGATAGGGACACAGGCCAGGTTTTATGATGATTACCCAGAGTCTCTACGATGGCAAATGACAAAAAGGCCCTTTATCACCAACACATGGCAGCAATGGTCTCAAATTACCCGAGCGCAGGAAGAACTTTGAAGGGTTACCTCTACCCTGTGGCATGGGTCCTTTCTGTTGACACTACATGCAGCCCCTCCCCAGTTGAGACAGCTCCCCCTATTAGACAGAACTCCCTAAAATGAGCAGAAATCATCTGCATGGAACTTCTACTCACTGATTTCATTTCTAACCCTTTTATATGTTGTCTTTCCAGTTAAATGGGCTATTTTCAACAAGTAATTTTAAAGTCTTATTTAATGTCTTCTCACACAGCAGGACAATCTATGGATTTTTGTACTTAACAGAATTTTACTTTTTAAAAAAAGTTTACTTATTTGTTTTATTCATTTAAGTAATTTTTATACTTAATGTGGTGTTTGAACTCATGAACCTGAGGTCAAGAATCACATGCTCCTCTGACTGAGCTGGCCAAGAGCTCTGGATTGTACTTTTGATCAAAATTTATCATGGCCAGATTACTACTTAAAGATTAATTTTAAAAGCCCTTTGTTAATGAGTGAGAAATGGGAGATCATTTTGGTTTTCATTTATTTTTTGCTCACTTTAATTGGCATTTATAACAGTTTTAAAGCAACATTGAGATTTTTTTTTTAAAATGACAATATCATTTTTTTGGACAATATCCTTTAAACTAAATGCTAATTAGATAAAAAATGCTCATAAGTGTTTGGTTCATTATAAATTGAAGGGAAAGGATAGAAAGAAAGAGGCCAGTCTCCAGACACCCACTTTGGTCACTCACTCATGCTTACCTTGTGTTGGATGGCCTCCTTCTGGCTCACCAGTTGGGACCTCAAGATGAGGACCTCCTCCTTGCGGACATCAAGCTCCTCACTTACAGAGGTCAGCTGCTCCATGAGGACACGGTAGGCTGGTGCACCTGGAGCAGTCACCTCTGGGGCACTTTTCTCACTAAGGGCCTTGCGAAGTTCATTTAATTCATTTTTCAGTTTTTTGTTTTCTGATTCTAGCTCTTGACGCTGTATGAAGAGACAATAGTTCACTGCTGTTATCCTCAACTTTACACTGGAATGCTCGTGTTCTCCTAAGATGGTAGAATTCTGGTGGGAAAGATCACCAGAGCTACCCTAGTAAACAGCTTTCCAGGCTCTACTGGGAGCTCTGTTCTGCAAATCAAGGAAGCTAACATCAAGTGTAGCTGAGCAAGGCGAATGGCAGTTTGCTTCATCAACCCAGATTCCAGAGCCACATTTATTCTGGGCCTGCCTAGGGTGTGTTCACAGGCCTGGAGAGACTGCTGAGTCCTATGGGGAGAATTTAGCCCATTCCTCAGAAGCCCAGGTTTTCTCTGCAGGTAAATATAAGGCAAGTATGAGGGTTCAGCTGGTCAGGTTATTTCCAATGAATAGTTCAGATGAACAGAACCCTGAAATCTTGAGTAGCATCCTCTTATTTCCTTTGTAAAACAGAATGGAAAGACTATTGAAATCTTAGACTTTTAACTTCTAATAAAAAAATTAACATATCACTTAAACTAATAAAATTCCATTTAGTGTTTTGATGACAACAAACAATGTATTTTTCAAACTACTTTGACATGTGAATGACAGGCTTGTGAAGTTGCTGGCAGGTCTTGGGAAGTGGGAGGAAAGGATGGATTCCTTTCCCACCCAGATGGCCAAACTCATCCTTTATCCCTCCATACTTTCACAAACTACCAGACATCCTCATGCCACCAGTTAGCTCTGCTTATGCAAACTTTGCTGAAACAATGGTAATGACAACCCAGAATAGAGTTCTGACGCTAGAATAGAAATGTCTCAGGATACCGGCTGGGAAACGGTAAAGCAGACAGGCCTCTGAAGGCACCATGCTGCCTTGTTTAGCACATTACACAAGGCCTTATGACTGTGGAAGTGAGATACTTTTGGGTATAAGATAAAATATTTTATTGTTTCTTCCAGACAAGCCACCTTGGGTTTGTAGCACCACATCAGACCTCTCAACAGTTATAGTAAAACTATTTATAGTCTTTTTTTCTAGTATAAGAATATATAACCCTTTCTTTCATGTGAATTAATCTATTCTTATGGAAAATGAGTAAGCCTTCCTATCCCCAGTCTCCCACCAACTGATAATCAGATTCATATTGCTCATTTCTGCAACAGAAAACATGAGTGTCTTTACTTGGACACTAAGCTCCGATGCGATGTTTCCCAAACTTTAAAGTGCATCAGAATCACTTGCAGACAGACTGCATGGCCCAACCCCCAGAGTTTCTGGTTCAAAAGGTCTGGTATGAGACCTACAAATGCACATTTCCAACAAGTTACTATGTGATGCTAATGCTGCTGGCCAAGGGACCGTATTTTGAGAAATACTGAGCTAATATACTTGGGAAATTAGTGATCTGGGCTTAATTTTTTTTTTTTAATCTAGGCTTCACTTTTAACATATTCCAAAGAATGTCTTATTTGTTCATTTTTGTGAGGCAGGAAGATGGGAAAGAGTTGGAGATGACAGTCCTATTCCCCTTCCATTGGCCTGTGCCATTCCATCTCATCTGATTCTTTTCTTATATGACCCATATCATGAGTTGGTTCTCTAGACAAAAGGTACAGAAGGCATCAGAGAGTCAGAATAATAGAGATGACACTTTGCTGCCACTCTTTTCTTTCTCTGCAAACATAAATATTACCTGAGAAGTACTTTCACTGAAGGAGCAATAGATTTATTCATGTTATAATTTAGAAAGGGTAAAAGGGTTCTCTAGGGTATTTTAAAATAGTGATTTAAATAAAAATTAATTTTCAAACAAGTGACAATAGGAATCAATGCTGTTTTGAAAGTTTCCTTCTGTCTGGAGACCTAAATTCAAGACCAGACTCTGTTAATCTCTTAACTGTTCTCTGCCTCAGTTTAATAATCTTTAAGGAGGAAATAATTTATCTCAGAAGTTTGACAATGATTAAATAAGATAAGGTGCAGGAAAACTTTTCAAACTGTAAAGTAAATACAAGGTATTATTAGTCAAGTGTTTATTAAATGTCAGTGGAAGAGTTCTATCTTTAAGGGAAGGGGTTGATAAGGGAACTGTGGGTTGGACAGGGGTGGAGGACAGGCATTCCCTGTATCAAGCTGCCATGTAGCCTCAAAAGGAAGCAGTAATCAGCAGGTCTGGACCATAAGAAGTGGAAAATCCACAGAAGACAGGGTTCTACTAACACAAATTCACGTAACACTGTTAGGAATTAATATATCAGGACCAGACTTGAAGTAATATTACTAAAAAAAAAAAAATACAAAAATCCTTATAACAGTTTAGGGAGACCCTCAGAATTCTCAAATAGACATAAAAAATTCTCTTTAAAATAATGAGTTTTCTTATGCTATTTTGTGGCTTTTCTAATTCTTAGCTTTGGTTATAATCATAAATCTTGCTATAGTTTTCTAGTTATTCCAGACTATTGTTTACAAATGGAGAAAATAGTTAAAAATAAACACAAGCAGAAAATGTCTGAGAAAGATAAATTTAAGACAAATAATGTATTAATAACCTAGAAAAAAGCTGGGGGTGTCTTGATAGCTGATAGCCTGATAGCTCAAACTTCACAGGGCTCAAAAAGTTCTGATTCTGGAAAGCTAAGGAAGGAGCTGAGTGGAGAACAGCCTACTCTGATTTTATTTTTAATTATTTTATTTATTTATTTTTTAAAGTAAACTCTATGCCCACCATGAGGCTCGAATTTATGACCCTGAGATTAAGGGTCACATGCTTTACCAACTGAGCCAGCCAGGTGCACAACCTACTCTGTATCAAGGAATGGGCTCTTGTTTGTTTGTTTTAAACCTAAACTCTTGGGTTACCCAAGATACTTTGTATTTCAGAAACTTCTGTTCCTTCCTAATCAGAGCCTTTTCCTGTTCAACTGCCCAGAGACACATAGTACCTGTTAATCAGACACTGCTTTTAACCATTAAGGAGAAAACTCTCTACCTTCATCTTCCTCCTCCCAACAGTTTCTAAAATAAGTTAGAATACATTTTTACTCTGATACCTAGAAAACTAATACTGAGCTATCTTTCTCTACAAGTGGGGTTTGGTGGTTAGGGCACAGGCTTTGGAGCCAAAGACACCTATGTTCAAATCCTGTTCCTGTCAGTTTCTAGTGGGGTGATCTTAGGGAAGTTACTTATATTTCTTAGCTTCAATTTCCTCATCTGTAAAATGGGAACTAAAATACTTACTTGCAGGATTATTTTAAGAATTAAAGCTGATATGTAAAGTACAGGCATTAAAAAAAAATGATGAGAATAATGACAGGAGCCAACATTTGCTGGGTACTTACTATGTGCTGGGCACTATTCTAAACAGTGTACATGAATTACTTCATATAATCTTCATGACAGTCCTATAACATAAATAGTATTATTAACCTCACTCTATAGATGAGAACACTGAGGTATGGAAAACATACATAACTTGCACACAGCTATATGGTGGCAGATCTAACATTTGAACCCAGGCCATCTGACATTAGAATCCATGTCCTTGCCTACCTTCTAGAGCCTCAGATGGCAGCTACTCCTCCTGTTTCTGCTTAGACTGAACTTTAGCTTATAGGAAAGAATCTATGAAAAGAAATAACATGAAGCTAGAAGTAATTCCTGAATAAGACTGAATTAAGGTGTCCTTAAGGATGTTCTCTGAGAAAAAGAGAAACTCTAAGCAGGTCACTTGCCAAAACAATATATTCAAAGCCTTGGGCTGAAGCTTCCCATTACCTTGAGTGATTCATATTCCAGTTCTGCACCTCTAATTTGTGGTCTTTCTTCTTCCTAGGGAAAATGTAAAGTTAAAAACTTTATAAATAAGTAGTTATACTTTAATTGTCACATTTTTCCTCAGAATATTTCCTTACTCTGCAGAAAACAGTGAGGAAAGTTCAGCCCTCACTACAAGAACCAAATGCTGCTTGGATAAAGTACTTCTGGGCTGAGTTTCCATTAAAGAAGAGAGTGCAGAAAGTCCCACTCAGTGCTTGGTTTGGGCACGGCCCTGGGGTGGGGTAGCACTGCGTACCTTTGCCTTGCTGCGGAGCACCTGCTCCTCCTTGCGGTCCAGCTCATCCTGCATCACCTGCTTCTCCTGCTCCAGCTCTGTGACCCGCTTCTGGAGCTTGAGGAACAATGACATGTCCAGAGGCACCTTCTTCTCACTTGGCTCCTAAACCCCCAAAAATCATAAGATGGTCAAGATGATCCAGAAGATGTACAAGCCAATGAGAAAATAATGAACAGTCCAACAGAAATATAGCAAGCTTATAGAAGAAATATAAATGGCAAAGTAATATACAAATAACACGTCCACCCTAGCTAATGAGTAGAGACATGCAAATTAAACAGTGAGGCATTACTTTACCCATCAGATTGGCAAAGACTGGAAAGATCAATAATGCCATGTGTTAGTAACAGCATCTTATATAATACTGGTGGAAGTATAAGTAGGCCTTTTAAGAGGGGAAGTTAGCTGTATTTAATAAAATTTAAATGTGTATACTCCTTAATCTAACAATATACATTTAAGAATTATCCCACAAAAAGTCTTACACAAGTACACAAGAATATGTGGAAAAAGATGTTCATTGCAGCATTTTTTGTAATTGTAAAAAACTGGGGGAAAAAAACCCAAATGTCAGTCAATAGAAGAGCTACTTAAACTGTAGTATAGTCAAGTTAAAATATTTCATAGTTGTTTAAAAAATGAAATAGATATACACAAGTGGGTATGTCCTAGATAAAAGTATTAAGTGAAATATACAAGTTGCAAGGAAGTATTTACACTATGATTTTATTTTTGTTAAAAAAACAAATGCCCATGACTTTTAAATATACCCACCATACAGCATACAACAATCTAGAAGGCCAACAATGGTTATCTTGGAGAATGGGGGGGTACTATGGGAAAGTTTCATTTTCTACTTTACACATTTCTACATTGGAATTGTTTACAATGAGCATGGACTACTTTTCAGGAAAAATGATTTTTGAAAAGGTGAAGTGCTAGCATAAATATACTGAGATCAGACAGAGAAAACTGGAAAACTAAAATATACATAGCCCTTAATAAGGTGAAAAATAACCTAGCAGCATCTGACAAGTATGTCAGTTGGTTCTAGAACAGAAGCATGGTGAGAACTACTAGTGTAAACAGAGATACACTAAAGCTGAGCAAAGGGAAAGAGAAACCACCATCATGGAAGTTGAGACTGCTATAAGTATTATACCTTGCTTACTTCAGGTTTCAACTTTTATTTTTTTTTTTTATTTTTTTTTTTGCCCCTATTTTATTTATTTATTTATTTAGTTGATTATAGTAGGAGGTTTGAACTTTTAATGAGGTAAGGAGAGAAAGTTGTGTCATTAGATTTAATGGAAACAATCGTCTCTTTTTGTTAGAGAGAGAACAGCAATAATGAATGGTCAAAGTAAAATTCTTAATTGATTAGTGTGCCTCATATTTCAGATTTTCAATTTTTTAAAAGGCTTTTATTCAGACATAAAAGCAAAATGAGCTTATTTCATTTTAAGAGAGAAGGAGGAGGGTGGACAGAGGGAGAGGGAGAGAGAAAATCTCCACTATGTGTGGAACCTGATGCAGAGCTTGATCTCACAACCCTCATATCATGAAATCAAGAGTCGGACACTTAACTGACTGAGCCACCTGGTGCCCCAAAATAAGCTTTTTATAAAGTTTAGGAAATAAGTACAAAGAAAAAAAAATAAAACCATAATCATACCCCCAGAGAAAACCTACAATTTTGTCCTCCTTTTTTTTAGATTTAAGTAATTGGAATATTTTCATTATAATGTATTGTCTTTTAAATTTAGTATTATATCACAACTTTTCCAAATTTACAATATATTTGGAACCATAATTTTTAATAGCTAAACTGTCATGTGTACCATTATTTACTTAGCTGTTACCTAACTGATGGGCACTGAAGTTGTTTCTAATTTTCTGCTACTGAAATATACTAAAATAAATTTTCTGCTTCTAATTTTCTGCTACTGAAATATACTAAAATAAATATCCTAGTACATAAATACCTAAATATTAATGTTTTTAAGCTAAATTAGTTTCCACTTCCATCCAGCAACCACCACTTTGCCTGGAACAACAATGACTGTTATTTAAAAAAAAAAAGGCTCAATTGATAGACCAAAAGTGTGTTTAATTATAGTTTTAATTCACATTTCTTTGCCTTTTGTTGAGGTTGAATACTTTTTATATTTGTTAGCTATCTTTAGTCTTTTGTGAATTCTTGTGCTGAATTCAGTGTTGCTTCAGTTCTAAAAAGACATCTCAGAAGAATCAATTAAACTATGTAATGGGGCATTTATCTGTAGGCTATTGGGGTCATTAACCCACAGACTAGCTAGACCTGGACTGTTTCTTACTGTCCACCCTTGTAATGTTCAACAGTAAGAAAAAGTTTAGGTATAAGATCTTTGCCATAAAGTCTGTCCTGACTGAGCAGAATAGATACAACATCCTGCCTGAATGTAAAATTACTATAGATTTTCATTCATATTAAAACTCATTTCTATACATCCCACAAATATTTGCAGTTCAGCTTATTTACAAGGTAAACATTCTATTCATGTGTTTTTAATGTTTGTTCATCTATTAATGAAGTATGTGTCCCTGAAAATTTTAATTATTTAATCTCTTTTTACGCTATAATAGACTTCACCTCACAACTTCATTCATTGTACCTAAAACGTCACCATTTGGGAATCATCCCTCTCAATCTTGAACAGGCATTTCATTTAAAAGGAATCTTCTCATTAAAATGGGATGGGGTGGGGTGCCTGGGTGGCTCAGTTGGTTAAGCATCCAACTCTTGATTTTGGCTCAGGTCATGATCTCAGGGTTATGAGACTGAGCCGGGTGTCGGGCTCTGTGCTAGGTGTGGAGCCTGCTTATGATTTTCTTTCTCCCTTTCCCTCTGCCCCCCACACAGCCTGGGCTAGTGTCTGCTCGCTCTCATTCTTTAAAAAAACATTAAAAATGGGATGAGGTAACTCTTTAGATATTAGCAAATACTACATAAAGAATTAGTTGACTGCCGGATAAAAGCAAAACCCTGTAGATAGGAATACTAAAATAGGAGATGAAATAATACAAAAAAAATAACATCTGACAACTGCAAAATTGCTTGAGGCACAATGACTGGTAATTATTTAAGGGCGCTCTGCACAGTGCCCATTCTTATCCCTAATGATACATCTAGTTAGAGATACCACTTCTTCTCCATGCCACATGAGCAAGAGGGAATATTGGGCCACCTGGCTGAGACAAGTTTCTGAGGTTTTGCTTTGCTTTCTTTTTGTAGAAAGGACTTTATCATCCATGGCTTTTCTAAAAGAGTGAAGCTTTGAAACTGACCTAAAACATCATGGTCTCTCATCTGAGGAAAATCCGGAAGACAAGAGAATTTATTCACAAAATTACCAGCGTAGATCTGCAATCATTCTGGAATTATTGCTAACAACAGCTGAGAGACGGTTGTGGTGACCTTCTCCCTAGGTTTGACAGGTATGAGGAAGCAGAAGGACGGAAGCAGAACTGGGATAGTTAGTCAGTGACTACTAAGAAAGCTGCACGACAGCAGGGAGAAGCAAAGGTTCCAAAAGAATGCCACTCCAGACCATGAAGATGCTGTGGGTGTGGGAGGGCTGCACAGCAGGTGGAGCTGGCAGGTGAGTTCTCCAGAGGGAAACAGCAATGGAGGTGCCAGCCCAACTTGTGAACAACAAATCACAGGTTTGGCAAAGCTAGAAAGACATCAATACTTTTTTTAACATCAAATTTTGCTATCATTACATGACTGAGGTTGGAATTCCATGTTTCAAAACAGTATGAAAAATTCTTCTCTATTTTAATAAAAAAAGAAGAATCAATTCATAACCAAGAGTGGGCCCATTATTTTCCTGGGACCAGATTCTGAAGGAACTGCTTGGGAATACTATACATAGTAGAAATGCTTCTTTATTTTGTTAGGGGCAATTTGTAAACCTGGCCATTACAGAACTAGTTGCAGTGAGGAATGCAAACCTGGAGGTCAAAAGTAATCAGAAGTGCAAATGCACAGCCATAGTCTTAGTCTGATACTTCTCTCCCATCCAACTTCCTTTCTGATAATCAATCTCTCTTCTTCTATTGCCAGTTTTATAGATTTCTATCTTTCTGATTCTGACCACACCCAATCAAAACTGTAGGATAGTCACTGGAAGCCTATTTATTAGAACAAAAACATGGATTTATTGAATGCTTACTATGTATCAAACATTGTTAAAAGTGCTTTAAAAGAATTATCTCAATCTTCAAAACATCACTCTAAAGTAAGATAATAATCATAGCATATCACTTCATAGGTGAGGAAACTGAGGCACAGAGAGGCTGAGGCTCAGGTTATGGACATAGTTCCAAGGAGGAGAGTTACTGTAGTCTGTCCAATAGTCAAGACAACCCTTCTAACTAGAGCCAGCCACATTTCAGATGCATACACTTAGTAACAAGGAATAATATGACTAGTTCAGTGAAAAGCCTTTCCCATTATTGAGAGATTTCCAGGTGCATGACCTACTGCTGATGGTCAATACATATGAAGGACAATACACAGTATTCCAGATCTGTCTGTGACTTCTGCAGCACAATTCATGCTTCATTATTTAAAAGAGATGAGCAAAATACTATATCCAACTCTAAACTAACTTTTTTTTTTAAGTAGGTGCTATGCCATTGTGGAGCCCAACTCAGGGCTTGGACAAACGATCTTGTGATCAAGACCTGAGCAGAGATCAAGAGTTGGATGCTAACCAACTAAGCCACCCAGATACCCCTAAACTAACTCTTAATTTGAAAAAAGATTCAGTGGAAATATGGGTGAGAATTAGAAACAAAAAGGTTAACTCTCCCCTCAAATCTGTAAGAATTAGGACACAACTTGAAAAGAGTAGAGACCCCAACAAATATCATTACTAGTAAAAATTAGGTAAAGCACAGAGGAGTTTTTGAGGTTAAAAATGTAATGTCCTTAAACAGAACTATCAATAAGAAGCCTCTTTGCCCTAATTCTTTTTTTTTCCCTAATTCTTTTTTAAAGATTTTGTGTATTTATTTTGGAGACAGAAAGAGAGGAAAGGAGGATAAGCAGGGGTAGGAGCAGAAGGAGAAGGACAAGCAGAGTCCATGCTGAGCACAGAGCCTGATATGGGGCTTGATCCCATGACCTGAGCTGAAATCAAGAGTTGGATACCCAACTGACTAAACCACCCAGGCAACCATGCCCTGAGTTTAATACAAAATACTCTGCAGCAAATACACACTTTTTGTCATGGTTTTCCCCTCCCTTGCAGGAACTGTTCAAGTTGTATTACACTGAAGCCAATAGTTTGTAAACATACTTCCCTCGGACTGCTGGGAGTGAGTGCTCCCATTAAGACCAACTGGATACAATCCTAAAACTTTCATATCCACTGGAGGCTGAGAGGCTATAATTTTGAAATCTTCAAGATCTAACTTGGTGGTAGTCTCCAAAGATGGTTACAAATGATTGCTCCCAACACAACTGTCTTTTCTCCCATCAAGAGATGAAGTCCACTGCCTTTCCCCCAAGTCTGGGCTGGCCTTGTAATTTCCATGACATAGACTGTGGCAGAATTAGCACTGTGCTGGTTCTGGGCCTGGCCCCAAGAGCTCTGGTATCTTTTGCTCTTACACTTTTAGAGTCCATTCAGCATGCCACAACAGAGAAGTCACCTGGAGAGGCCCGAGGTTCTCTTCCTTGGGCTGGGATGCAGGGAGGTGCTCCAAGTACCAAGAGTTTACAAACTATTGGCAATACCACGTAAAGCAGAAAAACTGTCCAGTCAAAATCCAAAGAGTTGTGAACATTAATAAATTGCTGTTGCTTGAAACCCCTGCAGTTTGGGATGATTTGTCACAAGCAATGAATAACAGGAACAACCTCTATCCTGCTATATGGTGGCCATAAAACTCTATCAACAGTCTACAGTTTAATGTTAGCAGTAGAGAGAAGCGACACTGCAGCACTACATGTAAAACCCCCGCATGGGAGCAAGTAGAGTATGGAGCGACCCACAGACCAGCCTCAGTTAGAATACTGGCTCAGCCACTGACAAGCTGGGACCTTGGATAAGTTAACTTAGGGTTCTTGAATGTATGATGCCAACTATATGACATTTTTCCTTAAAATAAACAGAATGAGATGGCAGAAACTTTTTATTCCTGAGTAAAACTAAGACAAAGGAAAGAATCATTCAATTTTCTTCACCGTTCAGCCAGAAGCATTCTATTTCCGACTTGGCCATTTTCTCAGAACATAATATAAAAATAGAAGAATTTTGCCTGAATTACCCATTAGTGAAACTAATATCATATTTGAAAAGAAGATCTGAGAATTGGTTTGGGAACAATCTACCTTAAAGTCACTGTACTCTTGGAGTTACAGTAATGTATCATTTTGATATCATACCACATAACACAAACACTAAGGCAGATTTATAAGCTATTTTTCTTGCATTTTTGTGGACAAAAATTAATTGGTAAAAACTATTATCAAACAGAAGCAGCAGTTTTGTTAAACTCTTGGGCACTGGTTATTTATAATTTTCAAGGACAAAAGCCTTACTATTAAAACAATTTACCTCAGTCTGAAATAAATTTATGATGGGTTATGTTTTTTTGTATTAGGACATGTTAAGATGAGAAAGGGAATTACAAAAGGGAAAATCTTGTCATCAATATTACATTAAAAATTAAAATGTCTATTGGCCAAAAAACATATGTAATAAGTTATGTAAGTACATATAAGACAATATATGTAATAATTAATAAGCTAATTAAGCACCCATTGGTGATTTATGAAATATAAAGAGTTTGAAACAACTGTTACATTTATGGGCAATGAGGTCCATTCTGCAATGGAAATGCTTTCTGTTAAGAACAGCATGGTCACATCCTACTTTTAGTGATAGGTATCTAAAATGTACCTCTGTCCTCAAGGGCATATCTTCAGTTTCTGCAATTTCAGAGCTAAAGGTGTATTCAGACTCATTGCTGCTGTGGGTGGAGTCTGTTCTCTTGTGTCCAGGCTTAGGCACGTTCTGCAAGGCAAATAAACCAAGTAGAATTAATACTATATAATTAAACCAGTTATAGCTAAGACAGCATCCACCTTAACTTGGTTCTAACCCTCACTCACTGACTTGTTGCTCTTTTGCCCAAATAGTCTGTTCCATTTTGTCCTTATAAACTCTTACAAAAGGGTTACTTTCTGAGCTCCTCAAAAAAAGAGAAAGATGCGCCAGCAGGGCATGACAAAAATAGTCAAAAAAACCAAGTGCTCAAACAAAAATCACCTGTGATTATTAGCAGAGTCCTCTTTGGGTTTTTTTTTTTTTTTTTTAAGATTTTATTTATTTGAGAGAGAGAGAGAGAGAGGGACACAGAGAGCATGAGCAGGGGGAGGGGCAGAGGGAGAAGGACAAGCAGACTCCCTGCTGAGCAAGAGAGCCTGATGTGGGGCTCAATCCCAGGACTCTGAGATCATGACCTCAGTTGAAGGCAGATGCTTAATTGACTTTAGTCATCCAGGCAGCCCCCAATTTGGGTTTTTATTTTTTATTATTTTTATTATTTTTAAGATTTTATTTATTTGATGGAATGAATGAGACAGCAGAAGCAGGGGAGCAGCAAAAGGAGAAGGAAAAGCAGGCTCCCCACTGAGAAGACAGCCTGATGTGGGGCTCGATCCCAGGACCCCGAGATCACGACTCAAACCAAAGACAGACATTTAACCAACTGAGCCACTCAGGCGCCCCACTCTTTGGGTTTTTAAAGTTGTGTGTGGCCCATCAAACTGGATGAAGTGTAGGTATAAGAACCTTAGCAACCAAACATTGATTTCAGTGTTGCCATTAAATAAAACTTAATAAAAAAACTCATGAAATATGTTTAATGATAGCATAAGCATTTTACTGCACTGTATTTGAGCATAAATAGAAAAAAAGGGGGGTTCTACATAGGTGATGATAATTTCTGTCACTTTTGGGCATGAAGTTGAATCTCTGGAGTCAGCAATGGGAAGGATGAGCAGTGCAGAGGCAAGAAAGCTGCTCCAAAAACCTTCTGAAGTCCTTGGGTTATTAATTCATGGAATCCAGGTGACATATTTATGACATGTGATACCAATGAAATTAGCATTCAGAAAGCTTATGAAGAAACAAACAATCCAATCATGAAATGGGCAAAAGACATGAACAGAAATCTCACAGAGGAACACTTAAGACATGGCCAACACGCACATAAGAAAATGCTCTGCATCACCTGCCATCAGGGAAATACAAATCAAAACCACAATGAGATACCACCTCACACCAGTGAGAATGGGGAAAATTAACAAGGCAGGAAACCACAAATGTTGGAGAGGATGCGGAGAAAAGGGAACCCTCTTTACACTGTTGGTGGGAATGTGAACTGGTACAGCCACTCTGGAAAACTGTGTGGAGGTTCCTCAAAGAGTTAAAAATAGACCTGCCCTACGACCCAGCAATTGCACTGCTGGGGATTTACCCCAAAGGTACAGATGCAATGAAACGCCGGGACACCTGCACCCCAATGTTTCTAGCAGCAATGTCCACAATAGCCAAAC
This sequence comes from Canis lupus familiaris, assembly GCF_011100685.1. NCBI lineage: Eukaryota > Metazoa > Chordata > Mammalia > Carnivora > Canidae > Canis > Canis lupus. The sequence goes on from NC_049251.1 coordinate 18,330,803, forward strand.
TGTGGAAGGAGCCTCGGTGTCCATCGAAAGATGAATGGATAAAGAAGATGTGGTCTGTGTATACAATGGAATATTACTCAGCCATTGAAATGACAAATACCCATCATTTGCTTCAACGTGGATGGAACTGGAGGGTATTATGCTGAGTGAAGTCAGTCAGTCGGAGAAGGACAAACATTATATGTTCTCATTCATTTGGGGAATATAAATAATAGTGAAAGGGAATAGAAGGGAAGGGAGAAGAAATGGGTAGGAAATATCAGAAAGGGAGACAGAACATAAAGACTCCTAACTCTGGGAAACGAACTAGGGGTGGTGGAAGGGGGGGAGGGCGGGGGGTGGGGGTAAATGGGTGACGGGCACTGAGGGGGGCACTTGACGGGATGAGCACTGGATGTTATTCTGTATGTTGGTAAATTGAACACCAATAAAAAATAAATTTATTAAAAAATAAATAAAAAAAATAAAAAGAGAAAAAAAAAAGAAAACAGAAAAGTTAAATAATTGCAGTCTGTTCCTTTCTGCAGGAGAGGGGGTTAGAGAATGACTTGAAGAAAGAAGGACTAAAAAGGCTGGGTTTTGTGCCCTCGCTCCTAGGGTGCCCCCTGCAAAAAGAGGTGGATAGGTTTAGGGGCCTGCATCTCATAGGGTTACTGATTCTGGAAACTTCAGACAGACCTGTGGAAGCTTTTCTGATCTGCCAATTTCCTTTACTACTTCTCCCAGCTGCAGGAGGAGCCAGAAGTCACAAAGAGCTTCTTTGCTTCTTCCTCTTCCATATCCAGGCCCATCTATATGACCAAAGGAAAGCCAGCATCTAGGAGCAGGTGAAAGACTCCCGGGCCATCCCAACCTGTACTCCCAGTGCATAAGGAAGACCCAAGAGCACCAGAGCTTCTGAAATTACTGAGCAGGCAGGGAGAAATCAACCCACATAAAGTCAAAGGTGCTCAGATTTACTGTTTGCGTACACAGGCAACCTTACTTAAAGTTCCTACCCCAGCCAACAATTGTATGGGAAAGTATTTATTAATAAATTGGTTGTGTCATTATGAGAAATAGGTAGGTCCATATAAATACCCTCAAAAAGGTTTTTAATAAGCTTATTAAAGATGAGTGAGACTTCTATTTTCCCTCATGTATGTGTTACTAAGCGAGAAGTACCTTAAGGTGTGACTAGAAGCAACATTATATATTTGCTATTTATTGTAACTTTGGGATACAGGGTAGTGGTAAAATGTTCTGGGTCTGAAGTAAGAGAGAGCTGGGTAGGAATTCTAGGTGTGCCACTTACTTGCTCCTTACCCAACTTCTCCAGGGCTCAATTTCATTAATGGGGAAAAGGTGAATAATAATATTATCTACCTGATAGGGTTTATGTGAGGGTTAAACTATCAATGTAACAAGGACTCAGTTAATGTTGAGTGATGTTGCCCTAGCATTAGGACCCTGCAGTGATGTAACAACTCCGCTGTGCGCGGCCTTCTGTTCCCCAAGATTTTAGTCCGTATGCCACACAATTACAAGGACAGACATCCTACTTGATCATCAAGTACCCCTTCAAGATCTGCATCTTGTACCTCCTCTTTTAATCTGTTATGTCTCCAATAATTCCTTCTCTTCTTGAATCTGTTTTACTCCCTTTGTCAAGGTTAATGACCCCATTGTTGACATGCTGGACTCCCTCCTTACTTGGGGTGAATCTTCAAACATTTCACAAGCCTGCATTCCTTTGCCTCATTTATCCTTTCACTGTCTGCTTGAATTTCCTTGGCCCTGGATTTAGTGTTTTCTTCCTTGCCTCTACTTTACAACTGAATGTTCATGGGGAAAAATCCTACAACACTTCTTGGTACCAGGGCCAACAAATCTAGTCCTTTGTAATCAGTGGCATTAACTTTGGCCCATGTTATCACATAGATTACCGGGAGTCCTGAGGCAGTCTATTAATTCCCCTCCTTAAAGTTTCCTGACATCCATTTGAGGAATCTATTTACCACAAAATGCTTCTAAGCATTGCCACAGTGAGTGCCGTCTGCAGAAGAGTGTCAATGAAATATTAGCCAAGTACCCATCTATTAGTCTCAAAGTTTCTACCTAAACATTAAAATAGGATATTGCTATTATTTAATTAATCCTAAATTATAAAGTCCATTTTTAAAAATTCTCTGTAATTCTTGGCAAACATTTTCTACAGATTCCAGACTATGTCTGGAGCTAGGAAAGGAGACTTAATGAAGAGCTGAGTAGGAAGCAAGCAGATTCTGACCTTCCTTCCTCTGTTATTTTCCTTTTCTCTCCCTCTGACCATTTTGTTAACCAAGAGGAGTGACAATGAGTCACAGGCATATAGTGGAGAGGATTATAGGCTGAGAAATCAGAAATCAAGCAGCTGAACTGCCCCTGGAACTAGATTATGTCTTTCTTTTTCCACAGCACTGCAGGAACAGAATAGCTAGCAGGCAGAGACTTGCCCAGCAAGAAGGAATAGCCCTGCTAAGTTGCTGGAGGATGGCCATTATTACTGGAGGGTCTTTTCTTTTTTTCTTTTTTTATAAATTTATTTTTTATTGGTGTTCTATTTGCCAACATATAGAATAACACCCAGTGCTCATCCCGTCAGTGCCCACCTCAGTGCCCGTCATTCAGTCACCCTCACCCCCCGCCCACCTCCCCTTCCACCACCCCTAGTTCGTTTCCCAGAGTTAGGAGTCTTTCATGTTCTGTTGGAGGGTCTTTTCTAGACATGGTTACCTCTTTAAGGAGGAGACACATTAATCTCACAGAGATTTCTGGGCATGTTCAGAAAGTGACATATACATGACGTATTTCTCTCGTTTTATTTTCTGAGGTTCATAAGGCATGCAGTTTTGTTTTGTTTTTTACAAGGCATGCAGTATTAAAGAATCCAAGAAATCCTTTAGGAAAAAAATCTGTTTCTCTCTGTTTCAGCTAGTGCTTCCCACATTTATTTGACCCTAATCATTTCTTTGCCCAATGCCACTTCTTAATATCCTAAGTAACTCTAGAAACACCTCATGGGACATGAAACTTAGCTCTAACCATAACCAAAGCATAGATTAACCAAAAATGTTGGCAAGGTTATCTGGTAAGAAGAATACACCCAAGAATGGAACTCTGGGGAACATGATATTCAAAGACAGAGGAAAAGGACTCTAGAAAAAGCTAAGAATGGGAGAATGTGAGGGAGGAAAGATTTCAACAAGGCCAAGTGCAGCAGGGAGATCAAGGAAAACAAGACATAATGAGAGTCTTTCTGGTTTGTCAGTAAGAGTAATGGTGACCTACTCCTACTTCTAATTTCACTTTGTCACATATAAATCAGGATAGAGTAACAAGGTTTGAAATAACAGTCCAACTGTGGCATTTAAATTAGCTTTTTAACTTCTTTGAGACTAGGTTTCCTCTCTTCCAGATGACAAATTTATTTCATTTCTTTTGTGTTACATAATCTCCTTTATTTTGACTTTTTATTTATTTTTTTTTTAATTTTTATTTATTTATGATAGGCACACAGTGAGAGAGAGAGAGGCAGAGACACAGGCAGAGGGAGAAGCAGGCTCCATGCACCGGGAGCCCGACGTGGGATTCGATCCCGGGTCTCCAGGATCGCGCCCTGGGCCAAAGGCAGGCACCAAACCGCTGCGCCACCCAGGGATCCCTATTTTGACTTTTTAAATGCCACATTTTAAAAAACATTGTCCAAGGATCAAGATAAAAGCAAAAGTTGAAGCAAATATTCTATGCTACAGATATCAAATTATCTTGTTTTTTATAAGAGGTATTTCAGAGCATTTCTAGCCATCTGTACCATTAGGTTACCTTCAAGGCCGATACTTACAGGGAACAAGAGAGCTAGAGAACTCTTTGTTTCCTGACAGTAGGTTAAGTAAAAGAGAGAGGCTATGTAGAACTATTAAAAATACAAAAGGTAGCTGGTAGATAAAGAAGAGTTCTTGAAATAGATAATTTAATTACAAATAGAAACTGAATTTTCTTTTTGTAGGAATACAACTTTGAAATTATAATAAAAACTAGTAGAGGAAATAATTACATAAATATATGCTTTCTGTGTAAATTTTACATGAAGTCATTCAATATGTAAGACAAAGTCTTTAAAGTGTTTGACTTTACTAAGTATTCATGAATAAAGTCATATGATTCATGGGATTTGCTTTACAACAACTCAATCCATTGGATGAGGTAGGTAGGAGGAATAGAGTAGGGGTAGAAATGTGTTGACCATTTTAAGTGTATAGAAATGCAACTGATTTCTGTGCATTGATTTTATATCCTGGCACACTGCTGAATTCCTGTATGAATTCTAGCAATTTTGGGTGGAGTCTGTGATGTGATGAGCACTGGGTTTTATACAGAACTGATAAATTATTAAATAATACATCTGAAACCAAAAAAAAAAAAAAAAAAAGAAAGAAAGAAAGAAAAAGAAAAGAAATGTGTTGACCATTTTAGAATTGGGTAATGAGTACATGAAATAAATGGGGATTCATTCCACTATTTGCTTTTGTATGTGCTTAAATGTTTTCATTAAAAAAAAAAAAAAGCAAATGTTTGACTCACCACCATCAGAGTCATCTCTTCTTTAAGGTCATCATATCGTTCTTCTAAGCGACTAAACTCATTCAGAAGGTTCTGATACCTCAGTCTTTCATCATTAAGATCGAGTTCCAGTTGTTTTGTTTCTTCCACTAACTTTTTCTCCATAGTCTCTGAAAGAAAACAAAAGGGAAAAGCATAACAAAGATGGCTCTACAGAACTCAAGAGTACAAACATGTATGCTGACTTCCAGTTTCTCTACAAAGGGTTTTACTTTTAGCACCATGAACTACAAAGAGAATGTAGAGAAAGAAAACATCATGACAAGAAAATATAATAGTTTGTTAATAACAATCATCTACTGAGGTCTTCCATGTACTATGGATTTAGTGCCATTAGCTCATTCACTGTTTACAGCACATTACAAGCTCCACTACTCATTGTTTAGTATTTTTTATTTCACTATATTTCAGGCTCTTATAAAACTCTTTTGTCCAAATTAGCATACTCTGTCAAAAAGTCAGAGATACTCCTCACATCTCTGAGGGTGGCGACTTCCCAGTGAAACCAGTTGTCCTATGTTCTGTGTCAACTCTCTGCTCCGTCCCCAGGCTGAGATCTTACAATTTTTCTACCATGTCGAATCACCCCCTCTCCAATCACTCCCCCATTTCAAACCAGATAAAGCCCCCATGCCTGGTCATTTGTGTCACTACTTCTCTTGTGTGCTGCTGGGGGCACCCATTTACCATCCCATTCTACTGTCTCTGTTGCCAGCAGCTTGCATTTGCCTGGGATGTCATCTGGAGACGAGATGAGCCCCTGACTACAGATAAAGCAAAGCAAAGAGCCTCAGATCTCAGCTGTATGTTTTACCTAAATGAGCCAATCAGTCACATTTATAAATGTTAAGCTTCCTAATATTGATAAGGCCCATTTTATTCTCATGTTTTGGAGCTAAATATTAGCTGCCCTGCCTGTTTCGCCTGCTTCACCATTTCTTTCCCTGTCCGCTCCATAAGGGTGTGGGCAGCAAGTATCCTGTCACAACTGCTTCCCTGGTGCCCACCACAGTGTTTCCCTAATGTAGGGCGTCAATAATGTGTAAATGAATGAATGAATTTCTTCTCCTCTAACATTCTATAAATTGCCTTTTATTCTCACCAATTTGCAGAAGCTGCATAAAGCTACCAAGAAATTTTCCCTAGGCAAATCCAATGTTAGCTCTTTGTTCTTGTGATCCAATTTCAAGTATTCTCCTCATTCTGGATCTTCCCATCACATTCTGCATCCTAGCAGCCTCCTTTCCATGATCAATGACTGTTTTTAATATCATTTTTTTTCTAGTTTCTTTTCTCCACCTTATCCCTTACTTGTGGTCATCCCATAAGGCTTAATTCCAGATTTCTTCTCTTTCCTTTACATTATTCCCTATAATTGGGAGGGAGAAGGTAGTGGGGGGCAAAAAACACAGAGGGCTCTCTTACCATCATAGCTTTAATGGATACCCAAAGGCCTATTTCTTTCTGTCTCTCATCTTTAATCTCAATTTGTTTTCAGGACATCTCTACTTGGAGGCCCTACCTGACATCCAAAATTTAACACTGTAACAACTGATCTCATTAATTTTACTCATAAACAGGTACTTCCCCCCCTCAGTTTCCTCATCAGTAATAACACACCATTATTGTTGTAATACCTCATCTCAAAACATCAGGAGATTATTATTCCTTTTCTGAATACCACATCAAAAAGGATAATATTCTGGTGATTTTTTTTTCATAAAAATATATCCTCACTCCAACCCATCTCTTTCTGTCTTTACCACCAATTACTATAGCTTTGATCTTTGTATCATTTAGCCCACATTTATATATATGTGGACTCCTTGTTAATTATCATCATTCTTATCTATCTCACAACTAGCAAATAGAATAAATATCTACATCTAGTTAGTTCTCTATTAAAAAAAATTAGAGTTGCTTTTTTGGGGGGTGGAAAAGAGTTACTGATCTTGAAAGAATAATAACCATTTTTTTAGCAAAAAATAAATACACATAGACATATACATATTAGCTCACAATTTCTTCCTAGTTCAATAGAATCCTATAAGCTATAACTAATATATCACAAGGAACAAATTAATTTTTAAAAAATTACATAGGATTCTGACTGCACATGAATTCACATTTGTGCAAAGAAAGACCAGATGACAAGTTCACCAACTAAATCAACCAAAATATTTCCAGTGCTTGCCTCTTGGAACTTCATAAATTTACTGATGACAATGTCAACTTTTTAAAATATTTCAGCTCTAAGCAAAGTTGTAACTTCTAAAACCTTGGTCTGCATTTGGCTGGAGTACAGTAGGTTATGCCCACCTGAGCCTTACCTGTCATCTCCTTAGCCTGCTCCACAATAAGATGATTGAGAGCCTCTTTTTCCTGCTTCAGCAAAGTGTTTTCTTCCTTCAGATTTGACACCAGCTATCAAATAAAACAATACACTCAGATGGCAGCAGTAGACAGGGGACGCCCAGTACTGGATATAAAAAGCATACCGCAGGCCCTCCCTACCTCCATGTCTCTGTGCCTCATTTCTTTACCTCGGTCCATGTAGTCAGTTTTTGAACTTGGCTCAAACATTGCCCCCTCCTGAGGGTCTTCCTGGAAACTCTCTCCAATTAGGTATCTCTCCTACAGGACCCTGTATGTGTCTCGTCATAACCCTTATAAATGATTTACTTCTACTTCCCTCAGAAACTAGAAATCTCTGGGAGATGGAGATAATTGCTGTTGTTTTACTTTGTACCTTGAGCATTTAGCAATTGCCTGGCACCTAGTAAGTGTTTGCTCTTGAAGGAATGAAAATGCCTTCTCACCTCAACAGCCTAACACAAAGCTTATGGGTACTCATGATTCAGGTATTAAGAGAGATTAAGGAGGTTAAGAAAGATGTGAAAGGCATTTTGGTTCTGGAATTCACCGAATTCCTTCTGAAGCTCCCTGCTACCTGTCTTGAGAAAGAAAACTGCCCTTTTATCTCCTCTTAAGAGTTTTAGAAGGTTACAAACTAGTCCTTTTAGTCCATGTCTAAGCTCTGGCCTTACAACAGTGTGAAAGTACTTAATGCCACAAAACTGTACACTTAAAAATGGTTAAGGTAGTAAATTTTATGTTATGTATATGTGTATTTTGCCCCCCCAAATCAGACACATACACATGCAAACAAAACATTTCGCCCTTTCACTTTCCAGTTCCCAGTTGGATGAGGATCCCAGGAAGCAAAACTCAAAACCAAAGGTTAACTCTGCAAAGTTTATGGCTTACTCAGTTCACCTATGAAATAAATGTGTGCTTATGATGACTGAAATCTGAATTCCTTTCTCTAAGCATAAATTCAAGGAACTCTTAGAGTGATAGCTTGTTTTCCTTCCCTCCGTCCTTCCTTTTTAAGGTAAGCTCTATGCCCAACATCAGGTTCAAACTATAACCCCAAGATCAAGGGTCACATGTTAATGCAATAGCTTTAATAATAAAGAGAAGGTTATCAGGAGTTCAGAGACAGAGAAAGGGAGCTCTGTGACTAAGGACCCCTAAAGACCAGGGAATTAGATGGGAACACTGTGCCACAGCAGAAGTCGGTCCAGAAGGTATTCTTTCTGATGGCCCAGTCTCTTCCCTCCATACTGAAATAGCCTTAACAGCTGCTCTCACTAGAAAGGGTGGAACTCCTGACATGCTCTTGAGAGAAACTGCTCTTTGTCAGCGGTGTGCAGCCAATAAACTGTGGTGCTTTTACAAAACACATGTGCCTCCCCCATACTTCTGAAGCCTGGGCAGCTATCTTTTTAAAAACTCTTCAGTAGATTCAGATACACACTCCTGGTTACAAAGAAGAGTTCTAGAGTATCTTCTAGGCTCCTTGATCAGAATGGTTGGGAATGTAGCTTTCCTGACCATAAAGCTGGCTGTCAGAGTGAAATTTTTTTCATTTTTCCCAATTACTATACTCTGCTCAAGAGAATTAATGGTGGTATCTATAGCTGTCTCTGGGAAAAGCAGAAGATAATAAAAGAGAAAGGAAAAATCTGAATCTCTTCAAGTGTGCCATTCTTTCAGACTAGAAAGGTATCAACTTGACTTTGAATAAGAAAAGAGAATACTCCTTTTCTTCTTTTTAAAGATTTTACTTATTTGAGAGAGAGAGAGAGAGACAGAACACAACAGAGAGCACAAGCAGGATGGAATAGCAGAGGGAGAGGGAGAAGCAAGCTCCTCTCTGAGCAGGGAGCCTGACGTGGGACTCCATCCCAAGGAGCCCCTGGGATCATAACCTGAGCCGAAGGCAGACACTTAACTGATTGAGCCACCCAGGTGCCTGAGAAGAGAATACTCCTATCAAGCTTAAATACTCTTAAATACTTCAGATTCCTCTTCAGGAATCTGAGAATCTGAGACTCAAGAATCTATGAAGAGCTTCTGTAGACTCAAGAAATGAAAAAAAGAGTTCTTAAACCTCAAGAGTATCCCTCTGAATGCCTATTTGAATTCTGATGAATAAGCTTACTATGTCAAAATAACATATTAATGCCATTGCTATTTCTGTATATGGAGCCCAGATCTGCTAGAGATACAGGAAGAATTATTAAGACCCTGAACACCATGGGAAAATTGCAATTTTATTAGCTACACTATCCCATCTGAATTGCACCTAAGTGCCTTCTGAGGTTCTCACTGCATACACTGTGTTAATATTCAGAAACCAGTACAGGGGAGCCTTGGTGGTATGGTTGGTTAAGAGTCCGACTCAGTTTGGGCTCAGGTCGTGATCTCAAGGTTGTGAGACTGAGCCCCGCATCAGGCTCCACGCTCAGCCTTCTCCCTCTCTCTCTCCCTCTGCCTCTCACCCTACGCTTGCACACTCTCAAATAAATAAAATTTTATATATATATATATATATATATATATATATACACACACACACACACACACACATATATATATACACACACATATATATATATCAGTACAGAAAAAGTACAGGAAATTGGAAGCCTTGCCAGTAGTTACAGCCAATAGTCATCTCTGTTTTCATTTGAAGGTGGTAATACTAGCAGAATTTATGAAAATCTATCACTTTTTTCAAGTAAGCTTTATGTTGAGGTACTTTTATTTTGCTTAAATAACACATTGCATTGGTACTTAAGAACCTTAATGTTTTCTGTACTTAATAAAGTTTTGATGTAAACTTTGATATAAATTTGTAATATAAAATCACCAGTCTATAAGCATTGTTGTTGTTCTATCTGAATACCAGCTCTTGGCTACAATCAGTGTTTCGACATTTGGATTTCTCCCACTTGGACTTCTTACACAGCCTTACTGCAGATTTCCATAAAGATCTGTACTGTACTATCAGCTAGTGACATTTCATTGCTTGACTGACTTCTTACTCATTAACTCTTTTGATGAACAAGATGTCTACACTTCATCCAGATCTATGTATTTAAAGGAAAAGAGGACAGAGTAGGTACTTGGCCATGAATTCTCACAATACTGCTTTGCCTCTGTTCTTACTAGAGTCAAAGGTTCTACTAAAAGACCTACAACTACTCATCCATCATGTGGGAGAAATGCTTGGAAAACACTAACAATGAACAGTAAACAAACTGACATTTGTATTTTACCTTTGATTGAAACCAACCTTGAGCCACATGGGCCAGGTCATGATGACAGCACATTTCCTCTGTGAAAGGAGTAGATGGGGTTATAAAAAAGAGCTCCTACCTGCTCAGTTTCCTGTTTGTATTTATCTGCACGTTCCTCAATAGATTTTTTCTCTGACTGAGTTTGTTCCAGGTCTTTCCGGAGTTTGGCGATTTCTTCCTGCAGACTGAGGACCCGTCCAGTAGCAACCTTAGCCTCCTCCTCACTTAGTTGAAGACGCTCTAAGTCACTTCGTAGTTTCTCAGTCTCTGAGTTATATATTCCTTCCAGAGTAGTCAGTTTCTCCATGAGGCATTTGTAGTCTTTGTTCTTTTAAACACACGCATAAGTAACAATAGGTAAATATATATATCAAATGCATTTTGAGAAAACCGTATTTATTCATCATATTCATGCTATATCATCATAGCACTGCTGTAGTATCTAACCAAAATACTAACCACAACCTTTACAATCAATACCCTCATAATGATACAAAAAGGTAACAGGGAGAATTAATTCTGTTTTATATCATGAGCAACATGGATAGGATTCTCTCATGGTCACAAGGTGAGTTACCACAGTGAATTCTTAATTTCCTGATTCTTAAACCAGAAATAGATCTACACTTGCTTTTGAAAATAAATCAGTGTTCTACCAAAAGCCATATGCTAGTCAGGTGATTCATAAAAATGATACAATGGCCTCAAAATCACAAGTTACTTACAAAACTCTTTATTACCTCAAAATTCCTCCCACTCCTCCCTCTTCCTGATGAATCCTGCTTTTATTATGTTTTCCCCTCCTCAGTATTTATGTATCGTTAATTAGCATTTTATCATTTTCATGTGCTAAAATATTACTTAGTAACTATCTCTAGGAAATAAAACTAGCCCTGCAAATAGACTATCTGCTTCTCAGAAGCATGGACATCTTCCTGCCTCTTTTACCATATCTCAATGTTAAACAACTTATATGTAAAAAAATACTTTATGCAAATGAGTAATGATGATGAAAGAGATTTATAAAGTATAAAGTACAATACGACTCTTGGTCATAAATAACTTGGAGTGCTAATAAATCTGGCTGTATTCCTCAGAATAATTTCCTCCCTTAGTCCTTGCAAGTATAACCTTACCTATGAGCTTGTCACTATTTCCATAATGACATTAGTGTCATTATTATTTTACTTTTTTGCTATGATTGAAAAGTAAAGCCAAAGGCAAACACTGCTGAAATTAATCCCAGTGGAGTTCTTTAGGCATGCCCCATTCTCAGGGCTTTTGAATAAAACACACCTGCTCATCAACTTTGCGCTGCAGCTGCATAATCTTGTTCTCCATGCCGATATGGAGCTTCTTATAGCGCTCAACAGAGCGAGCTTCAATCTTGAGCTTCTTCAACTCGCGCTTGGCCATCATCCGCCTGAAGCAGCACTGCAGGTAGATGATGGCATGCATGCTTCTCTTGTAGCCGGTGCGAGCCAGCCAGCCCCGGACCCACTTCTGAATGATAACTGCTTTGTGCTCACGGAGCATCTGCAGAGAAGGATAAGTACAGGTAATGTCAGACCCTGGACTAGACTCAAGGTTCAACATTATCAACCCACATATGAGGAGGAGAATCCATAAACTGCCTAGGTGGAAAGATACAAAGATTGAACCAACAATACACTATATGGATTTTACATTTCACAAACTTATGCAGGCACAAAATTTTTATTTTATTTTACTTTATTTTTTAAAGATTTATTTATTTATTTATTTATTTATGAGCGAGAGAGAGAGAGAGAGAGAGAGAGAGAGATGGGCAGAGACTCAGGCAGAGGGAGAAGTAGGCTCCATGCCTGGAGCCTGATGTGGGACTTGATCCCGGGACTCCAGGATCTCGCCCTGGGCCAAAGGCAGGCACGCTAAACCGCTGAGCCACCCAGGGATCCCCCACAAAATTATTTTAAAAGGCGATTTGAAAAGTAGAATTTAAAATGTGATTTGAGAACCATACAGAAAAATGTTTATTCATGTTATATGTTTACATATGATGATAAGCAGAGTATATACACAGAAGCTGTCTAAATTAAAAGCACTAGAATACTAAAAGGAGAACAATTCTAAAAAGAAAGGAAAAAAAACATTAGGTATCTTATTGGTGTATGATTTTTGTTAGCAACAGATGATCCCCTGTAAAATGAACAGACCTGTGTGGTATTAAAATAAAAGACTGACCCACCACCCTTACTCCTGATACCATATCACTGTTCATTGGGTGTATGCTTGAAGACATGAGGTATGAGTAGTAAGCTGACTATAGAAGCCAACACTAGGGATACTGCAATGTCTACTACTAATTTACTGATTCTTCCTCTAAGAAACAAAAAAATGACACTCTTGTTTGCCATATTTGAGGAACATTATTTTTAAGGATTTCCCATTGCTATTTCAAATGTAGCAGGAATCCACTTATGAAATTAAAGGTGGTAGGGATGGAGCTTTAAAAGAAAAATAAGGGCAGCCCCGGTGGTGCAGTGGTTTAGTGCCACCTGCAGCCCAGGGCATGATCCTCGAGACCCTGGATCGAGTCCCACGTCAGGCTCTCTGCATGGAGCCTGCTTCTTCCTCTGCTTGTGTCTCTGCCTCTCTCTCTATGTGTCTCTATGAATAAATGTCTATGATTTTATGAAATGACTCTTGTATAACTGATATTTAAATATATGCATTTGATTAAGTATTAGCAATTATGACAAATGGACATAATGTACCTCTCATGAAACTTTTTACATGTAAAAATCTATTCAAATAGTTTAATAAAATCATTAAAAGAACAAATTTGGTTTTTAGACTATTTAACAAAGAAAAAATGTAACATTCTAGAAAAAACATTTAAGAAATAAGTGGCTAAGTTTTTTTTTTTTTTTTAAGTAGCTAAGTCTTACATACAAAAAAAAAAAAAAAATCATAGGTGTTTAGGAGACCTTAATCATCTGTTTGGCAATTGAAGGCTGCCCTTTCCAGCTGTTCTCCTAATGCCAAAGCAGCCTTCAGCTTCCACCCAGTGCAGTCACCGTGCATCCTGCTACAGTGAGACCAGCATTCTGAGCTCCCCCTGAATGTCACAGTCCTGAGGGAGCCCTTTGTCTTATCTGGGTGACTAGTGACCAAATGGGTAAGAATCCGTGATGGAAACTGAAGGCTTTCAAACTTTAAAACTCAGGACACAGTGGCAAAGCTATTAATACCAGTTTTCCTATGCCATTTCCTTCTCTCCACGTTACTTTGAGCATTGATCCATTTCTGAAATTTCAGTCAAATGGAAACAGTATATAATTAGAGCTTTCACTCCCAAACTCAAGTCCATCAGTGAGTCAAAGAAGTGAATAATACCTGCTCTCCCTTTAAGACCCCCAAATCCCATGAAGGGGAAGCTTGGACTGGACACAGCTAGAAGGAGAACTGACAGGGGTGCTACTGGCCTGTATGTGAGCTTGTCTCTACCTGCCACCCCCACGTGTCCAGTCACAGTGGGGATTGAGTTGGCCAGAGTCTGTCTCTGCTAAACTGATGGCCTCCTAGCCCAGTTCAAATATTCCTGAGGAAAACAAGAGGGGAACCAGTTTGTTGTATCTAAAAGGTCAAGTTTAATAAGGCTTTTCCCCTCCTTGAAAGCTCATGCCTATACAGAAAAAGCACCAGAAGGTGTGGCAGAGAGAAAGACCCAGAGTAGCTGTCTTCAAATTTTCTTCAAAACATAGCTATAAAATATGCTCATTTAAGCATCAACTTTCCATATTTCTTTGTTGTCTAAAATTATTTCAAAATAAGAGTAAAATAAACACATAAATGAGACTTGGCCACGCCCATGCACTGCTTGTTACCAGAGATATGTCCCTCAAATCACTCTGATGCTCCTTCTAAAGGTGATGCCCACTGAGCTCTAAGATCTAGACTGTATTTCTGACTTATTGAGAATATACCCTAAAGGACAGACTCAAAACCTTGCCAAAGTGAGAGATTAAAATCTTCCATCAAGGAACGCCTAGATAGCTCAGTCAGTTAAACATCTGCCTTCGGCTTAGGTCATGGTCCCAGGGTCTTAGGATTGAGCTCCATCCATGTCGGGCTCTCTGCTCAGTGGGGAGTGAGCTTCTTTCTCCCTCTTCCTCTGCCTGCTGCTCCACCTACCCATGATCTCTCTGTGTCAAATAAATAAATAAAATCTTTATTATTAAAAAAAATCTTCCATCAATTAGATCATACACTGTCAGAGGTGAGATTAAGATTAATCTGGTAATCTATTATCTAGTCATTTGATTATTGCTAGATATAAAGATTACTTAAAAATTTCTGGAGCATCATATTCTAGTCAATACAACTTTTAAGCACATTAATGTAATTTATTTCCTTTTCACTATGCTAAATTCTTCTAAAGTTGTTTCATTCTTGGTACAATCTTCTACCCATCTATCATAGTAGTCTACCTATTCAAAACTCATCACAGTCAGCTGAATAAAGGCCCCCAAAGACATCAGATCCTCATCCTTGGAATCTGTAAAGATGATCTTATTTGGGAAAATGGTCTTTGCAGATGTGATTAAATTAAGGGTCTTGGGGAACCTGGGTGGTTCAGTCAGTGAGCTTCCAATTCTTGATTTCAGCTCAGATGGTGATCTCAGGGTTGTGGGGTTGAACCTCACTTTCTGGCTCCATGTTGACTGCAGAATCTGCTTGTCTCTCCCACTCCCCATGCTTGTGCACGCATTCTCTCTCTCTCCCCCGCCAAATAAAAAATCTTTTTAAAAAATTAAGGATCTTGAGATAGGAGGATTATCATGGATTATCTGGGTGGGCTTCAGATCCATCACAAGCATTCTCATAAGAGATAGACAAAAGAAACAATGTTAGACACACAGAGAAGAAGGTGATATGGAGATGGAGGCAGAGGCTGGAGTGAAGTAGCCACAAACACATGGCTATTGGCAGCTGCCTGGCAAAAGTTGGAAGAGGCAAGAGACATTCTCTCCTGGAGCTTCTGGAGAGAGTACAGCCCTGCTGAGATCTTGATTTTGGACCAGGGATCCTGATTTTAGACATCTGGCCTCAGAACTCTGAGAGCATAAATTTCTGTTTTTTAAGCTACCAAAAGCTTAAAATTGGTAATTTATTATAACAGCCACAGGAAATTAATATAGTCACTTTTTTTCAAATTACACAGATAAGGGGAGAAAGGTAATTTTTTCTACTATTCTGTTAATATATACATTTAATACTTAAAAATATATTTTAGTTGTTGGTTGTCTCCATTCAGTTCTTATATCCACAGGAACTCCTGTGGTATTTTGTTCAGATGTAGAATTTGATTAATGTTAATGGAATGAATAAACAAAATTGGAAATAATGCCTCACCTTGCGATACCTATTTCTGGCTAAGTAGCCTCGCAAATAAGACTGGAGAACAATAGTGGCCGTTCGTCTGATCTTGTATTTCCTGCGGACTATATACATGCGCCAGTACTTCTGAATAATCGTTGCTGCCTTGGTTCTGCGCAGGAACTTAGCATAGCTGGCCAAAGAAAAGGGTGGTGCATTGTCAGTAATTAGAAAAACCCAAGAGTACATTTTGCAGAAACTTAAAGCACCAATATCTTCAGCATAACAAGTAGTACCTCCATTGTTATAATTCTAATATTACACATGTAAAATCACTTATATTCATATAGCAATTCATAGTTCCCCCAAATATTGTTGCATTCATTATCTGATTTGAGTCTTCCCTGAATAGTAGGATGTCCCATATTACCTGATATTACAAAAAAGATTTACAAAAAAGAAAGTGAAGCTCAGAAGAGTTCTCTCTTTCTAGGACAGTGTTTATTACCTCAGCTGTGTCTCCTTTACATCAGTGACTGGCTATCCACAGTAAGCCCATATTTACTTAGCACCAGCTTTCTTACATCTAGCCATTGCTAATGTGTGATGTTTCTCCATAATCTACCTGTTTGGGCAGAAGTTCTTCATCATTAATTCATCTCTACTGACAGTTCTAAATTAAAATCATCCTCATATGTAATCACACTAGGTATCATTCTCCTCTAGATCTTCTCAGTTAATTGCTCCTGAAAACTCTTCAATGGAATCATTATTAACGACCACATATTCATGACTGTTTTTAATTTACAGAAGATTTCTTCAAGCCCACATAAAAGTACAAAAAGTTAAAAACACCAAGGACACAAGTAGGCAGTAGTTTGTAATTTTTTGGTAGATGAATCTAAATGATTCATAAGGGTGAGTGAAATTTCCTTCGATTTAATGGTCTTGTGAGTAGATGTTATTCTTTGAAACTAGGAAGACGCAGGGTGTTGCCTTCTCAAATAGGAAGACCACTGAAAACTGTCCTCAGTTGGACAATGAACCAGATGAGCTAGCTCTTTGGGCTCCAGGGCCATGAGTCAGGCTGGACAGGCCACCAAGAAACCTACCATCGGGCCTGGTAGCCTCGCACATATCTCTGCACAGTAATGGCCGCCTTCCGCATGCGCAGGTACTTCTTCCGCAGCAGCCACCCTCGGATGGTCTTCTGGATCCGGATGCAGGCAGCCCTCAGCTTATCTGCCCTCAGTTTTTCTAGATAGGCCACTTGACCAGCACGGAAAAAGATCTTTGTCTTACCAAACTGGTATTTGTCCTTGTCCTATGTTTTGGAAGAAATTGTATACTCAGAAGTAGAAATGTTGACCATATAAATGAACTTCTAAAAGAGGAAAAAAATGTCTACAAGCAGAATCAGTAAAGGGATGACTCTATTAACTAAAACTTAGACTACATCACAATTAACTAATAAAGTCAGACTGTTTAATCCTATGCAAGTTGAGCAAATAGAAGGGATTTTAAGGAAAACTGCAGTTTTTAATTAAGAGTTATTTTCCAGAATCATTCTACCTGAAATTATTATCTGAGGCCAAAAACTTGGTTGTGGGTTATAGGCAGTTATTGTTTACATGTTTGCATTTTAAATATCTCAAGGAAATGGAGATGCTGACACTCCCTCTGACTGACTCAGGCTGTAAGCATTACATCAGGCTGTATGTTCCATGAGAAAGCTGAAGGGACAAAAAAACACCAGCATGAAGAGTCAGGCAAGAAGCCACGCACACAAAGTAAGAATTAAACAAGAAACTTGCGTGTTCACATCAGGAGTTAAATTTGCAACAGTTATCTGTTGCTTTTATCAACAATATTTGAAAATAAACACATCCCTATAAATGTATCTAAAATCCTTCTATAAATTTCAAAACTCCTTTTATAGGAACATAATCGCTTATCTTGCTCATTGCCTTTGGATTACAAGCAGAGTCCAACATAAACATGCATGTTATTTTTGGTCTATCACATTCTTATGTACCTCCTCTAGAAGGATGCAGGTTATTAACCATGCTCATATCAAAAGAAGAGTGGAATTTATTTATAATGATCACTACCATGTTCTAAAATTCTAAGGGAAAACAAAGAAAATCACTTTTCAGTGTATACAGTCATCTCCTATCTTGTATACGAACCAGAAAAATCAGAAATCTCCATATATACATAAATCATGTAAAATTATTTTTATTTAAATCAATAAAGTTTACACAGGAAGTCTAGCTGAAGACATAAGCTGAGCTAGAAGGTGGCTCCTCTCTCCCTCTCCTGCCTCAGTTTCCCCACTCCACCCCTGCTCTCCTCTACCATGCAGCCTCCTCTGTCAAACCACCCTGCGCATCCCTGAACCAGGTCTGATGTGGTCTGGGTGATGACGTGGTCTGGGTGTAGGACTGTCCAATTTTGCTTTCTGTTCCCACCTGAATCTAGGTTAAAAAAAGGAATTGCTCCAAACCCAAAAGCAGGATTCTTTTTACACATTACTAAGAAAGTGGCCTTAGCTCTTCCCAAGAAACCAAAAAATGTTATTACCAAAGAAGAGATATTACATTTAGTTAGTAGTCAGTAATTAAGACTAATTACCTCAAAGTGAGGTAATCTGTTCAAACTATTGTCAAACAAGTGAAAATATTTTTTTAAAATATCTTTCATGAGGGGCAGCCCAGGTGGCTCAGCGGTTTAGTGCCACCTTCGGCCCAGGGCGTGATCCTGGAGACCCAGGATCAAATCCCACATTGGGCTCCCTGCATGGAGCCTGCTTCTCCCTCTGCTTGTGTCTCTGTCTCTGTCTCTCTCTGTGTCTCTCATGAATAAATAAAATCTTTTAAAAAAAATCTTTCATGCATCTTAAACTCTTCATAAACTATATCATTGGTTCTCAAAATGGAGTCTTCAGATGAGCATCAGCATCACTTAGGAACTTGTTAGAAATCCTTATTATTGGGCCCATCCCAGAACTACAGAATTAAAAATTCTGCAGGAAGGGGGTGTCTGGGTGGCTAGTGGTTGAGCATCTGCCTTTGGCTTAGGCCATGATCCTTGGGTTTTGGGATTGAGTCCCTCATCAGGATCCCCGCATGGAGCCTGCTTCTCCCTCTGCCCATGTCTCTGCCTTTCTCTATGTGTCTCCCATGAATAAATAAATTAAAAAAAAAAATTCTGCAGGATGGAACCCAGCAATCTATTTTTTTTTCTCCAGCAATCTATTTTAACAAGCCATCCAGGTGACTGTGATACATTCTGAAATTTTAAAACTCTCTAGTTTGGCATGCATGACTTTTCAAACACCAACCTACATTTTTTAACCATATCCCTACCGTCCCATATACCAATCTTATACTGCAAACAAAACAGTTTACTGTTTTCTGAGCCAACTCTATGCTTTCCTACTTTTTCACACATTGCTCCCTATTAGAATGTCTTTCTACTTTTTTACTATCTTACCAATTCTTTAAGGCCTGACTCAAAACACACTTCTTCCCTGAAATTATTCCTCCTTCCCATAGCACACATGGCTTTGTCTTCCTCTGATTTCTTTTGTGTGTAATAGACCTTAAGGCATATTATACTTACCTCTAAAATGCATGAATTTCCAAGACAGACTATGTTACCTTGGGGCAAGGCTTATTTTTTCTTAATCACACAGTATATCTGGCCTGATATCTTCTGTAAGTACAAGATGACCTCTAATTGATAATGATCAAACTCTAAACAAGTGTATCTGAGGTCTGGGTCCAGGCCTCACCCTCCTGTTTCCTAACAGTAGACCACCCTCCTCACAAGGGGGCCTAGCATCCTAAGCACAGTATGCCTTCACCTCTAACATAGTATGCAAAATAATCTGCATTAGTAGTATATGAATTTCCCAGGGGCTTCAAATATTACAATCACAAGGCCTTTGGCCAATACCTGTTCAGGTAAAGGTAAATGGGACTCTTTCTTACCAGTATCAGTTTCTCTAACACATTCTTGCATGTTTGCTTTCTGTCACTCAGCACATCCTTTTGCTTCATTAGGACACGGTAACGGCTGAAAAACTCTTGGTAAGTCCACCTGTATAAAGAAACTCACATCAGCTTACTTGAAGGGGCAAAAATCTCTCCCAGAAGATCCCTCATATTTGAAACCCGCCCAGCTGACCGTGAGGGGAAGCCCGCAGCACTGATGCGGATGGTCTCCAGGACACCGCAGGCTCTCAGCTGCTGTACTGCCCTCTTCTCGTCAAACCTACATGTCAAAGAAAATGGACATCAGTGATATATAAAGAAGCCTGGCTAGAGCCACAAATTACTCTCCTCGGTCCAGAGAGAAAATTCTTTTGTAAGGAGCCAAATGGATAAAATAGAAAACATTCCAAAGTTGGAGCAGATATCAAAATGGAAAACTCTGTATGACAGTGGGGAAGAGATAATTAGCAGTAAAAATAAAGAGCGGAGCCATAAACATTATTTGTAGTTCATGCCACAAACCTATAAGAAATACCACTGGGCATATTTTTAAAAAACCAAAATTCTTCACTACTTTGCCCATATTCATTAAATGGCTTGGTCTGATAAGTTGTTCTCTTAATCTTTACCTCACCATATATAGCTTCCCTGGAATAAAGACTAGCCAGCTTTGCAGATTCCTCTAAATTAAATATTCAATTATTTGAATTGAATTCAATTATTTGAATTCAATTATTTAATAATTCAATTATTCAATTGAATTTCTTTAAATTCATTCAAATTATTCAATTCAATTGCATTCATTCAATTATTTTTCTTTAAATACTGGTTTTCTAAAAGTTCTATTCAACTTCATGTGTACATACAAAGCATTTAGTGTCCACACCAATACAAATTATTTTTATTTTGTACTATATCTTTTATACTTTGTCTATTTAATGCTAGACAAATAGCATCTTCACATTATACTGACACTAAGAAAAGAAATAGCGAGGCCTGCCCCTTGCTGAATGATCACTCTTGGTACTCTCCCAGTTAAGCCCTGAGCACCCTCTCTGAGCCTTCTGCTGTGCTGTCTTCTCAAGTGTTCTGTTGGCCATAGGTGATGGGGTTGGCTGATGGAAGGTAACAGCCCCTAGGGTTATCCAGAAGAGTGGCCCAGGCTGTGGCAGCTCTTTCTGTCTCCCATTTCCTCCAGAAAGAGCTTCTTGGCTATCAGGAGGCTGTACATCTTTCAGAACTGCCCTGCACCTAAGGCAGAATCTCAGAGGGCGGGATTGGCAGAGCGTAGGAAAATGAATGCTCATACCTTACTGGGTGGGAGTGGGAGCTACAACCTTTGGTAAATGTGCCTCATCTGACCCAAAAATTCCTCTTCTAGAAATATATTATCCTAAGAAGATAATCAGGCAAATATACAAGAATGTTTGGCAAAATATATTTATCATAGCATAGTTGGGATAACCTAAATGGTCATCATTTAGGGAATAATTTGAATAAATGATGTATGTCTATACAGTGAGATACTATATAGTCATTAAAATGATGATGTGGATTTTTATTTACTCACATGTAAAGCGTCCAAGTTTATTAAGTTAAAACCAGATACAAAACAGCAATTACAGCATAAGCCCCTCCCTTTTATTAGTGTCTCTCTCTCTTTCTTTCTTTCTCTCTCTCTCTCTCTCTCACACACACACACACACACACACACACAGAAACACAGCAGGGAAGGAAGAGATGTTGGTTGGTTAAGAAGGATTTATGTGAGTGAATATCAGCTTTTTTTCAGGGTATAATGAATTTTTTAAAATTATTTTTATGATATTTTATATTTTTCAAAAACTGTCTTTACAATGCACATGCATTACTTTTAAATTTTGAGAAAAATTTCCATTTTGAATAAAAAAAACTTCCCCCTCACACATGGTGTTCAATGTAGGACAAGACATTTAGTAATAGTAGACAGGCTCTGATGGTTTCAACAGTTGGAAAGTAGCAGGGAGAACACTGAGCCTCCACCAAAGCAGCCTTACCCGACCTGATTCTGGTTTTAACTAATGGCCAAATTAACAAAGCCCCGAGACCTTGAATTAAAGTAAATTCAAAATAGAAAGCAGAACTAGGAATGCTTGGTTGACCTCCACTTTTAAAATCTTCAAAAGGTCAGCTACTAATTTGTTACATATTCTCCAAAGAAAACGAAAAGAGAAAAAAAAAATCTATTAACTAGTGATTTCCCTCTACAAGTCATGAAGATTTATCCAAATATTTTTTCCTTCTGTTGGTATGGGAATCCCTATGAAACTTGGACATTTTTTAATTCAGTAGTTGAGAAATGCTTACGTGAAAGGGAACTTGAAGTCATTAGGCTTAATGCAGCGCACGTAGTGAGGGGTAGTGGCATTGAGGGTCTCCATAAGCAGATGAAGGGAGTTTCGGAACTTCATGAAAAACAAAACAAAAGGAGCCATCAAGGTTTTGTCAAAGTTGACGTATAATAACTTAAAGTTTTCCAATGACACTACTGGAGATGATTTTGCCCCCTTTGACCTGACACAACCTCAGAAGTGGGGGTGTTCTAAATAAGAATGTAGGGCTTTTAGGTTAAAATTTGCTTAAACTCAGCCATTTATATGCTTATTCTACTAAATATACATTTGTTCTCCTCCCACCACATTTCCCTCATTCCGTTTTTAAAAACTTGTTTTCTTAGAGACATTTTAGGTTCACAGAAAAATTAACTGAAGAGGGATTTTCCATCTGCCCCCTGCCCCCACACAGGCAGCACCTCCCCCATTATCAGTACCCCCAACAGAGTGGCACATTCATTAGGATGGTCTGACAAATCAGTTACCTGAAGTCCATCATTTACATCAAAGTTCACTCCCCCCCTTTAACACAGGCTCCCATAGCTTTCTATCGTGAATGCACAATTCTGACTAAAAATATCACCTTACTTGAAGAATGTTAAGTCCATTTATCGTGTACAGTAGGAATTCTGCTACAAAATACTAAAAACATAGCAGGTGACTTACAAGAGCACAGGAAATGAGCAGGAGGGTGGGAGAGTGCAGCCAGAGTGGGGCTACCATCAGGGACACAGGTTCCAGCCTGGAGGCTGTGCATCTCTATAAGGCCCTGCTTCCTATTTCACCTAGACACACAGTCCCCCACACAGGAAAGCAAGCTGACTGGCTTCCTGTCCAGAGCCCCCAGCCTTGTTCAGGTACTATGCCTGTATGTAGGATTTCCTACTCCCCATAGAGCTGAGGACATCAACAAGAGAGGGCCCTGCTCCTGCACCGAGGGAGCTGGCGCTCTGTACAAACACACAGAGGGAACAACCAGGGGACAAACTGAAAGCAGCAGTGGTCTGTGAAGGATATATACTACAAGAAGTAAGAGCCAAAGAAAATTATTTGGGGAAAGGCTTCCACAGAGTCATGGGTCTAAAGCTGGGTGGAGAGGAGCAGGAGGGGATGGTGTGACATGTCCTCACAGTAAAAGCTCTATCTAGCCTTTCCCCACCTGAGGACCCCATGTGGGGCTTCAGCTGAGCCTGAAGGGAAGACCTGGGGCTTCCCTGAGGAGAAGGAGCCCTGCCATGGTAGCTCCTTCAACTCACCTGGTGCCCCACAGTTTTCTTGTGTTCTTTGGCTGTCTGGCCTGGTCTGCCTTTGGTGGGCTTTGCAGGA
The DNA here is from genome assembly GCF_011100685.1 of Canis lupus familiaris. Taxonomy (NCBI): domain Eukaryota; kingdom Metazoa; phylum Chordata; class Mammalia; order Carnivora; family Canidae; genus Canis; species Canis lupus. The sequence continues at coordinate 18,354,149 of NC_049251.1, forward strand.
GTGCGGCTAAGGGGCATGCGCCCTGATGAGGTGGCTGATGTTGGACTGATGGCCTTCTCATCATCTTGAAATAATTCTGGTAGCATCTTAAACTGGGTCAGAAACAATAGAAGATAATTACACTCTAAATTAACTCAAATGTAAACCTTCACAGAAGACCTGGAGTCCATACTACTTCCCTTCCTTAAGTAATCCCTTTCAGAGTCTCATTCCAGAAGTAATCAATATCTATCTGTGTTAGGAAACAAAGATATGAGAGGAAGGTGACACAAATGCTACAAAAACATAGGAGGAAAAATTTGGTGATTCTACAGCCATGTTTGGGGAAAACAAAATCAAAACTACTTCACTCAAGCAGCCCCTGTGGCACAGCGGTTTAGCACCGCCTGCAGCCCAGAGTGTGATCCTGAGACCCAGGATCCAGTCCCACATTGGGCTCCCTGCATGGAGCCTGCTTCTTTCTCTGCCTGTGTCTCTGCCTCTGTGTGTGTGTGTGTGTGTGTGTGTGTGTGTGTCTCTCACGAATAAATAAATCTTAAAAAAAAAAAAAAAAAAAAACTACTCCACTCACACTGGCAATCCTAATCTACAGAAATGTCCATTACAAACATATTGCTGGTCTTGAACTACAATTATTTTATGAGCAAAATACTAATTGAATGTCTTATCTTATTACCTTTCCTCAGGTAAGGTAAAATGCTTTATCATTATGCTTCATTCATCTACCTACTAACACAAATGGTGAGCACCAGCTAAAAAAAACTCACTGAAAAATCTCAGCAAGAAGGGTGTCATGAACTAGCTCTCCAATATTATAAGATTGAAAAATAATCACGAATTAATTTTTGAAAAATAACATAGATTTATAAGGAAAACAATTAAAAGCCCTATTCTTGTAACCTTTTATATTTGTTTTCAAGGGATTGATAACTTGATTGCATAATTTCTGCAATCAATTTTGTGTTATACCAGGTTAGCACTATGAGAGACTATTAAAAGATCTGGCATTTAACAAGTAGATGGATGGTATTAGTCAATATGGTTAGGAGAAATTTTATGGAATGAAAGAGACTTCAAACTAACTGACAGGAACATCTTGAAACCTATGTATCTTCAACAGTGACACATTCTGCATAAAATTCTTCAAATTATAATTGCAACTACTAATTATTTGTCTAACAACTTCAGAAATAATTTTCTTAGTAGAGTTCTTTCATTAAAAAACAAAATCAGAGAACTCCATTTGCTCATAATGTGTATATTTAATCATAAGGGTAATTTAAGAAATAACTCATGATGTATAAAACAAATTGTTATACAAACATACCAATAATGGTTGCTTCTACACAAATGAATATATCCCTTTTACAGAAAAAAAATATACATATATCCTAGTTTATTTAGCTGCAAAGAGGAAAACATGTAGTACCACTATCTTGTATTACAAGCTGTGTTCCAAGAGAAAAAATAAGAGTCCCTAATAGATTTGAACCCCAAACCCAAGTTATGTGTATCATGATGCACCATCTCCCCGCTTTAGCTGTAACAATGCTGCATAGACTGCAATCACTCCAAATGATTCCCCAGAACACACAGCTACCTTCTGATAATTAAGGATCTACTAGCCATCAGAAAAGTTAGTCAGAAGAAAGGACTGATTACAAGTGTCTAGGGAATGAGAACTTGAGAATGTTCCATTTAAGCTAAATTGCCTAGGCAGAGTATTAGAATGTTATAGTTTCCATCACTATTCGTAAATAGAAACGATTTATACTCTAACTGAATACAGCACGCTGAGGGACTGGCACCATGAGAGATTTTTCTTTTATACATCATTCCTCCTATAAGCTATAAAGCATTAATGCCCAGTGCTTATGAGTGTAAATAAGAAACTGACTTAGATACCGAACTGACTTTCAGCTCAAGTCATGATCTTAGGGTCCTGGGATCAAGCTCCGTGTCATGCTCCCCACTCATCAAGGAGTCTTTGTCTCCTGCTCCCTCTGCTTCTACCCTACTATCTGTCTCATGCTCTCTCTTTCCCTCTAAAATAAATAAATCTAGGGCAGCCCGGGTGGCTCAGCGGTTCAGTGCTGCCTTCAGCCCAGGGTGTGATCCTGGGGACCCAGGATGGAGTCCCACATCAGGCTTTCTGCATATGTCTCTGCCTCTCTCTCTCTGTCTTTCATGAATAGAAAAATAAAATCTTTTAAAAAAATAAATCTTAATTAATTAAATGATTAAATGATGCAGCAAAAAACCTGTTTTCTCTCATCATTTTTCACAAAGGCACAAGAAAGTCTACAACCACTGTGGAGATAACAATTTCACATAAAACTCAAAATATTGCACAGTGGTTAAGAGCAAACTCTGAGCAAGTCAGCCTATGTTTTGTCTTGAAAACTTATTAGCTATGAAATCTCTGTCCTTCAGTTCCCTCTTCTGTAAAATGTGATGATAATATCACCTCATTATAAAAATTACATGAGTAACATTCGTAAGGCATTTAAAACAAGAATTGACACACACTGTTATGTATCTGATAAATTAAAAACTAACAGTAAAGCTAATTTTGTTAGAAAACTCATTATTGTTAAAAAGCTAATGTTTAAGTAATTAACACTTTATTGAATATATCCTGATTGAAGAAAGCCTATACACTGTTACCTTGCTTGATTTCAGAACTTTAATTTGTTCTTCAAAAACAGTGTCTTTATTCTTTTCCAGAAAGCCTTCACACTGGTATTCCACCTGAAAACACATGCAAAAATGTTCTTAACTAACAGACTTTTTGAACAGATATTATTATCATCAACAACAAAAGTACGTATTAGGCTCAGGATCCTACTGGCTCTCAGCAAATTGGTATCAATTTTATTCTACGAAACCAGTACCATTCTTGGGAAGAAATACATGAACTCTAGAGTAAAACTCCTCAAATACTGTTTTTCCCTAGGGAAGAGTGGTAGTGCTAATTAGTTATGGTCTGAAAGATCCTCCCAATTCATAGGGAAGCAGACTCATAAGAAGTTGACCCTCTTCTTCCATGCTGGCAGAAGAGAGCTCCTCCGTGGCCAACCCAACGTATCTTCTTGTGACTCACATCACTACCCAGGAAGGGTAGTTCTCTTGGGAGAGAAGACACTAAAGCTAGAGAGAGATCAGAAGGAACAAAGAGCTGTCTGACAGAGGGTTGAGGTGGTACCTGGGTAAATACTGTATGATCTGGTAAGTGAAACTACCTGAGAGTGTACTTCTTGCTTCCAAAACTCCAGTGACTTAGGGCATCTACCACTCAAGTTGCTCCCCAGCCTATAACACAAAGCCCTTAGGTGACCTAATGTCATTCCCAGGTTTCCAGGTAGGATTAAGGAGACTCAGAAGATCCTCAATTCCTGAAGGAAACTCCAGGAAGTTTACCCCCAAAAGCCTACCCACGTTTCCTTTAAATATAAAAAAATATAAATCTCGTAGCTCCTGATTTTCTGAGTACACCACTGAATTCATGAAGTAGCAAGTCTGCATACCCTGTTAGTAGGGACCCAGTACCTCAGCCACAGAGGCTGACACAAGCCCACAGTCTCTATTCTAACCCCTCAAAGACATCAGCAGTCTGAGGCAGTGACCTGCAATTAAACACATTAACATTTTTTTTCACATTAACATTTCTACATTGAAGTATGTAAATATCCAGCATAACTGAGATAAATAGACTATACACAACCTCGTGTTAGTTCAAGTCAGAGATTAGGTTTAGCCATAAAATGAATTATGAAAAGACTTCTTAGTTTTCAGAGTTTCTTGGATTTCAGAATTATAGACGATTGTAGACTCCTATTTATTTCATAATATAATTCTATTTAGGCTAAAGGAAGAGAAAACCAACAAAGCACACTGAAAAATACTTTTCCTATAAGACCATAAAGAATGCAAGTTTCAGCAAAGATAAAAATATCTCGACTATCACTTTTTTCCTTCTTTGAACTTAAATATTCAGAAAGAAAAAAGGTAATAAAGCTTTCTTACTTTGTCAGCAAAATGTTGGATGATGAAAGCTTTGTTTGATAGACGGGGCTTTTCAAAGAGTGCACATTTGTTCAAATGTGTGTTGTACAGTTTTTGGGCCCAAGTGTCATCTGTACCTTTAGGCATCTACATTCAGGGGAGAAAGGAAAAAAAAACAACAATGGAAACAAGGTGAATATTTTTATGAGACTCTTCTGATGAATCAACCAAGGGCCATTTTTTGGCTTTTCTAACAACTTTTTTATTCAATTAGGGACTCATTCCTTCCACATTTCTGCTAGATGCCAAAAATTAATTGCTAATGAAAAGCAAGGATTGAGACCTTCTCATGGGTGACTCAACCCAATCTTTGGGCAACTCAATCTGCCTATACCAGGAATCATCAAATAAATATTCTGTTTTTAAAACAAGAGCCTCGCAAACAAAAAATGAACTATCATGATGTCATGTATTTTTTTTCTAGGTAAGCTATGTGTCCAATGTGGGGCTTGAACTCATGACTCCTGAGATCAAGAATCACATGCTCTACTGACCTTGCCAGGTGCTACATATCACATATTTTTAAAAATTTGTTAAATAAAGGTAACATCTGCAGAGAATGAAATATTTATATAATTCAGAAAGGTTTAAAATGAAGAGTAGGGGCACCTGGGTGGCTCAGTTGTTTACGCATCTGCCTTTGGCTCAGGTCATGATCATGGGGTTCTGGGGTCAAGCCCCACATTGGGTTCCCTGCTCAGCAGAGTCTGCTTCTCCCTCTCTTTCTGCCTCTGCCCCTGACTTGTACTCACTCACTCTGTCACTCAAATAAAGAAAATCTTTTTTTAAAATAAATAAAGAGTAATCTCCTTTCACCATTTCCACCAACTTTTTTATCTTTCTGTCTAGAGGTATGAACACAAGTAGAATCATTCTGTAAGCTCCTTGCACTTTTTTTAAATAGTAGCAGTCTTGTATTTATGGCCATTAAGCTGTACTCATTTTTTGTTCTTATAAAAATGGTCACAAAGGCTTCTTTTACATATATACCTTGGATACTTTTGCAAGTATATTCATAGGGTGAACTCCAGCAGTTCACCATTGTTAGGTGCAAAGGTACCTGTGGTTACAAATTTGATAAATATTGTCAAATCTCCTCAAAATACGTTGTATTAACTCACGCCCTACTATCAATGAATGGTACTATCAAATTTAACCCTACCTATCTGTGGTGTGTGGTGGCTCAGTCAGTTAAATGCCAACTCTTGATTTTTGGCTTAGGTCATGATGTCATGATCCCAGGGGTCCTGGGATTGACCCACTTGTGCTCCACATTCAGCGTGGAGTCTCTTGAGATTCTCTTCCTCTCCCTCTGCTTGTCCTCCCATTCACATGGGCACCTCTCTCTCTCTCTCTCTCTCAAAATAAGTAAAATCTTAAAAAAAAAAAAAAAAAAACCCTTGCCTATCTGATAGGTAAAAAGCAGTATCCCATTTTTTATTTGAATTACATTTTTATATAATTTCAAGTGAAACTGAACATTACACTCATTCTTAATGTTGTAGGGAATCTGGATGCTTAGGAGGATCAGTCTATGGTAAGTTGTAATTTATGGCATATAAACTAAAGAGGAGTTAAGAAAAAAGATAGGTTATTTGTCTAAGATCACTCAGCAGTAAAGCTGGATATCCATTATTTTCTCAACATGCTGTGTCTTCAAATATTAAAGCTAAAATTCCCTTTCTACCAGATATATTAGTAATAAAGAATAAGCAGTCAATTTAAAAATTATAGATATTTAGAACTATTATTCAAAATATATTTTGTATGATTTCTTGCATATCTTTAAATATATCATACCACTGAACAAAAAAACAGTACCAAATACAAGCATATTGATAACAAAAGTAGCTAACACTGGTGGTAGTTGTGTCTAATGTCAATTTTTCACATAACTTAGAAGCAGGTGAAAAAAGAAAGGAAATTCTCCAAGTTTCTAATTTTTTTAAAAAAAGATATATTTATTTACTTATTTTCGAGAGAGAAGGAGAGTACGAGTGGGGGGGAGGGGCAGAGAGAGGGAGAGAATCCTCAAGTAGACTCCCCGCTGAGCATCAAGCCTGACTTGAGACTCAATCCCAAGGACCCTGAGATTATGACCTGAGCCAAAATCAAGAGTCAGCCACTCAACTAACTGAGCAGCACAGGTGCCTCAAAATTCTCCAGCTTTCAATTGTATTTGGAAACCTTTGGGTCTAGTGACCCTTTGGAATGTAAGTGGGGTGACCTCTCACTTATTGCCACAATGGCACTTCATGGTATACTAACGAACCTCTACTTGAATCCACTAACCTTCTGACCTTGACATAGCTCTTTTGATAGACTAGGTACATCTGCAAATCATATTTACCTTGCATTCTTCATCCAGCAAATCTAAAATGCCCAGTTTAGATTCTATAAGATTAATGCAAGGCTGATTATCATAAAAATCTATGAGTGTCCATGGAATTTGTTCTTTCATATATTCTTCTTGTTCTAATTTGAAGACATGCTGAAATGAAAAAGACAAAAAAGAGCTGGCATTATTGAACAGTACAAGTAATGTTAGTCAAGAAACAACATTTATAGAAAACAACTTAGATTTTCTAAGAGGATATGAACATAATTTGAGATAGTCCATGGCATTCAGCAACCATAATCTTGTGGGAGACACATGATTTACACATGGAGAATAATATAAGAAGCAAATAAAAACCACAGATAGTAAAACCTCAGCTATACAGGATTGTTGGTAAACAAGATTTACTTAGTAAATCTAAGTACATAGATGCATGCGTTAGACAACTGACAAATGTAGCAGTATTTTATATTTTTTTATGTATACATCTAACATTGCACTATATACTTTTTGGCCTCAGATTATTGCACAGTGCTGCTAACGATGCCTTAGCTGGCCTTGAACAACTATGCAGAGCAGATGCACCCTGGACCACTGAACCAAACTGGGTGATGCTTACAGCATAGCAAAAATAATTCTCTTAAGGGACAGTGATGTTGGAAGTTCACGTGCCTCAGAATTAGATAACAGCGTTTTATGTCTGCTTCCATTATCTTCCATAGTCAGGGAATCTTTGGCTCAATTTTCTGGATTCTTCATCCAATGCTACAAGTAGCTGCAAGAAATACCAATTCACTTCTCTTTCTGCTAAATGCTTCTACCACCATCCTCACCATTGCTTCTAATCTCCATTCACTCATTTACGCAAAAATACATATCACCTGTCTACTATGTGCCAGTCACTGCATACAATTAACAAACTAGACATGGGTTCTGCCCGCATGAGTTTGGAGACTAATGGGAAAAACAGACAGAAATAAAATAATCACAAACTGTAGTAATGTTACAGAGGAAAATAATGCAAGCTATGAGAGCAAGAGTCCTCATGAAGTTTAGATATATGGTGGTGAGGGAAAGCTTCCCAGAGGAAAGACTGTATGAAATCAGCTCTGCAGATGAATGGATTTCAAGTTACTCTAGGCAGAAGGGCAATCCAACCACTGATAGAGTTCTTGCTTCAGGCTGCCCAGCCAATGCAGCAACCCACAACTTCTTGTCTCCACAAGATGTTAATGACCTCTACTCATTGTTCTTGGGGATTTCTGTTTTCCTTTGTCTCTTGTGTGTCCTTGTTCTCTCACACATTTTGATGCTTTTTCTGGAAAGAACAGCTCTCTCTATGACCAGACAACTCATATTTTCTAGGACCCCAAGCCCCATGAAACTTAGGTGTCACCAAGATTTCTGATACATATTCTCCTTGTGCACCTGGAACTTTCTCACTTTATTCTGTACTTATTATAATGCCCCTCTTGGCTCATTTGCAGCATTTACCAGCTGCAATAAGCTTTAATAATTAAAAACAAACAAACAAAAGGGTCACCCACATGAATATTTATATCATGCTAACCAGAAAGCAAATTTATTCTGCTCTCTTGATGAATGAGAAGGCAGATAGGGCACCATGTGTCAGCAGGATGCCTTGCCTGATGGCACCAATATTTTACAAAACAATGAGCCTTGTCTTTTTTTAATTCAATAATTTATATGCCGTCACTGACAACAGAAACACTGGTCCAGATTTTGTATGGGCTTGATTCTTACACACATTTCTATGCCTAGGTGGGGAAAGTCCATGAGGCCTCAAAAATTCTGGATACTTAATTGTCAAAAAGACAATGTGGGCACAAGGTTCAACATGGCTAGAGATCCTTGGTCAATCTATAATGCCTCCAAGCACTAAACATGCCAATAACCATTTTGATCATGCCCACTGCCCCACCCATAATCCCTGCCAAGGGACTGGCCCAGAGCAGCCAAGCTCTTTACTATAATACCCCATGTTCCTAGTCACAGCTGGTCAACTGCTAGAGATCTCTGAGAGAAAAGTGAACAAAGTTATGATTCTCTTTCTCAGGTGGAAGAATTTGGAAATGGGCAATTAATAGTGCAAGCTGAAGCCAAAAGAAGTCAAGATGAATGGGGATTTCAAAGAAAATTAAGGGGATGAGAGGAGTAAGCTAACCACTGCTGGGTTCGTAGGAAGCTTGAAGTGAGTGAGAAAGTTGAAACCTTGAGAAAATATATACATAAGCCATATGACAGTAAGAGGGAACAAACACTGTGCAGAGAAAAGATAAGATGCAGTATAGTGTGTGTGTGTGTGTGTGTGTGTGTGTGTGTGTAGAGAGACAGAGACTGAGACAGAGACAGAGAGGAGAAACAGATGGAAAGAGAGGGAAAGAGAAACAAGAGAATCAGAAACACACATGCAGAAACATGGGGTCCTTATAAAATAGACAAATTAGCAAGTCCCTAATGAGGCCAGTGTTGGTTCCTTATATTGATAGTCATGTTGTGCCAAAATGTACTTGGAAAGAGCTCAGGTTGTGGCTCTGATTAAAGTATTAAGAAACTCAGTAAAACCTTGAGAAAAGATAATGCTTAATTTAATCTCTGATAGGTTTTTATGTTTCTTTTTTAAATTTTTTAAATTTATTTTTTTATTATAAATTTATTTTTTATTGGTGTTCAATTTGCCAACATATAGAATAACACCCAGTGCTCATCCCATCAAGTGCCCCCCTCAGTGCCCATCACCCAGTCACCCCCACCCCCCGCCCACCTCCCCTTCCACCACCCCTAGTTCCTTTCCCAGAGTTAGGAGTCTCTCATGTTCTGTCTCCCTCCCTGATATTTCCCACTTATTCTTTCTCCTTTCCCCTTTATTCCCTTTCACTATTTTTTATATTCCCCAAATGAATGAGACCATATAATGTTTGTCCTTCTCCGATTAACTTATTTCACTCAGCATAATACCCTCCAGTTCCATCCACATCGAAGCAAATGGTGGGTATTTGTTGTTTCTAATGGCTGAGTAATATTCCATTGTATACATAGACCACATCTTCTTTATCCATTCATCTTTCGATGGACACCGAGGCTCCTTCCACCCAGGGCAATTTACACATTTAATGCAATCTCTATCAAAATACCATAGACTTTCTTCAGACAGTTGGAACAAATTATTTTAAGATTAGTGTGGAATCAGAAAAGACCCTGAATAGCCAGGGGAATTTTATTTTATTTTTTTAAAGATTTATTTATTTATTTATGAGACACAGAGAGAGAGAGGCAGAGACACAGGCAGAGGGAGAAGCAGGCTCCATGCCAGGAGCCCGATGCAGGACTCGATCCTGGGACTCTAGGATGGCGCCCTGGGCCAAAGGCAGGCGCCAAACCACTGAGCCACCCTGGGATCCCCAGCCAGGGGAATTTTAAAAAAGAAAACCATATCTGGGGGCATCACAATGCCAGATTTCAGGTTGTACTACAAAGCTGTGGTCATCAAGACAGTGTGGTACTGGCACAAAAACAGACACATAGATCAATGGAACAGAATAGAGAATCCAGAAGTGGACCCTCAACTTTATGGTCAACTAATATTCGACAAAGCAGGAAAGACTATCCACCGGAAAAAAAGACAGTCTCTTCAATAAATGGTGCTGGGAAAATTGGACATCCACATGCAGAAGCATGAAACTACACCACTCTCTTACACCATACACAAAGATAAACTCAAAATGGATGAAAGATCTAAATGTAAGACAAGATTCTATTTATGTTTCTTATGCAAAGATGAAAAATAGAACAATCACATTTTTATGGAAATAGTCATAAGGCTAAGGTTTGAAGATCACCTCTGCATTATTTCACTGTGTTAAGTAACTTAACTTGCTAAATACAGATGGTTCAAATTTTCATCAGAGTATATGCAGTATTTTTTTTTAAATCAATCAATCAAATGTTTGATGATGACAAGCAACAATTCCTTGTCCCATCCCTCAATCCAGTCTCACTCTCTGGAGGAAACCATTTTTAACTTCCTTAATTATTTCTTACTGATACTTACCTCTAAAGAATATGTGTACTTCCCGTTTTTTAAATTTGTCCATTGGAAACATCATCTATTGATTTCTTGATGAGACAGACGAGGCTAAATTCATATATACCACCTCTCCACTGCCCTTCTGCTTTCCTCCCAATATTATTACTTTTGGTTCTTCTTTTGATTTTTACTAATTTTGTAACTTAAAACTATACCTTTAAACTTCTTTTTCTTTATCATTAACCATGCCACCTGACCTCTCTCTTATTAAGATGAGGATACTAAGGGCTCTTTTCCTATCCTTCAGCTAGCTCTCTTCTCTTCCATCTTCAATTCCTATGGGTGACTTTTTTGTTTTGTTTTTTGGGTGACTTATTTTTAATATCCTCTTCCATCAGTACTAACAACCATCCCAAATCTTGCACTTAGAACTGTGCCTGGCACTTTACATACTCTAACTCATTTACTATATACAACCATATGCAGTAGGTACAATCATTACCCCCATTATACAGATGAAGAGACTAAAGCCCAGGAAAGCCAATTAACCTGTCCAAGGTCCCCTGAATATTCAATGCAGAATGGGATTCCAATCTAAGCAGTTTACTTTTGAAGGTCTGTGTTCCTCACTATTGTAATCTACTGCCTCTCATTTTTAAATATCTTGAAACCCCCCAATACCACGATAACACTTGAAGATATATTATTACTTCACAAGAGCCATTCTCAAAATATGCCCATTGCCATTGTCATGGTGAATGTCTCAGTCTATTGAAAAGAGAATCTGTAAAAGAATATGTAAATAAAATATGCAGAAAAGAGTGTGTGTTCTGATTTTTCATGCTGGCATCTTGCTAATACAGCAAGTGAGTTAAGACAGTCTTAACTCCACAGGGACAATACACTGAAGGATATCCTAAGCTCAAAACTTCATACTGCCTATGTTACTACCCATCACACTTCCTGCTTCCATCACTCAACTTACTTCAACTGAGTTTTTACTATTTTCAGACTGTAATCTGAAAATCATCTTGAATCTTTTCTGGGTCATAATCATTTCTTTAATATTGCATTAATTTATTAATTGTAAGTTCCTCAACAGCTCAGTTGTTCTAAAGCCTAGACAATTATTGCAATTTACAACCTCATTTCAGAAACCAGACTTTAAACACAGTGTAGGAATTCAAAAGAATAATTTACAGTAGAATATTAGTTAAGAAAGAAAAGTCTTACCATATTGAATTGTTGCTGTAGTTTTTCATTTGCATAATTTATACAAAACTGTTCAAAACTATTTATCTCAAATGTTTCAAATCTGTAAAACCAAAAACAGTATGTGAAGAGGAGAAAAAGAAATAGCTTTTTTAAATATTCAAAATGTGCCTATTAGAAAAAGAGAAAGAAAGAGAGAGAGAGAGAGAAGAAATTTCCCAACATTGTGAAACTCTCCACATCAGTGAAGGTAAAGGTTTATAAGTCAGTTACATGGAATCTGTATCCAGCAGATAGGCATCAAGCACATAGCAGAAAGGTTTTTTTTAAAGCTCTTTAAAGATGTGTTCAACAGTATGAGTTTTTGAGAGCCAATTCATCTCCAAGTGGGGAACAATCGAATTATGATAAAGCTATTGATCTGGTCAATTTACAGATTCACAGTGTCTACATTCACATAACAGGGAACAGAGAACAGAGATCAAACAGGTTCTTTTGAAAAACTAAACAACAGGGCAGCTCAGGTGGCTCAGCGGTTTAGCGCCACCTTCGGCCCAGGGCGTGATCTTGGAGGCCCAGGGTGAGTCCCGCATTGGGCTCCCTGTATTCAAAAGGAGCCTGCTTCTCCCTCTGCCTGTGTCTCTGCCCCTCTCTCTGTGTCTCTCATGAATGGATAAATAAAATCTTAAAAAAAAAAAAAAAAACACTAAACAATAAAAAATTAGACATCAAAAAACAAATGTAGGGGCAGCCCGGGTGGCTCAACGGTTTAGTGCCACCTTCGGCCCAGGGCGTGATCCTGGAGTCCCGGGATCGAGTCCTGCGTTAGGCTTCCTGCATGGAGCCTCTTTCTCCCTCTGCCTGTATCTCTTTCTCTCTCTCTGTATGTCTCATGAATAAATAAAGTCTTAAAACACACACACACAAATGTATATGAAAGGTATTAACAGTTCAAGTGGGCACCCAGAAAAGGCAACTAGCAAACAAAATAAGGTTTTTAGAAATGCTCTCCTAGTTTTCTTTTCTCTTTACCAGTAGGAGAAAGAATCTAATACACATTTAGAGTTATTAGATAATCTCTAGAAAGAAATGCTCTATGGCAGACCACTAAGCCAAATACACTTACCCGTATATGTCTAGCACTCCGATAAAAGAGTGCTGTTTGACAGCTGAATGGAGGGCCTGATTGACATGATCTACAATCCAGTTAAAGAGCTTGGCATAAATGTGCTTGGCTAAAGCATCACGGGCATTCGTGGCCTGCAGCTTAGAGATTGGTTTGATATATGTCTCTGTGGCGGTAGCCAGTTTCCGATGGCAGAGCCAGTGACACATCTCCTCATAGTCCACGCCCATAAGATCAGAGAAGATGCTGAGGGGTTCATGCTTGGGCTGACAAAAAGAGAGTGGGTTATTTCTTTTGGCCAAATCAATCAAATATTTACTAAATTTACTAAAAAATACTAACAAAGAGGTAACAAAATCCAGAAATTTCTTTGTTATAACTAACACAGTGCTCATGTGAAGTGGTCGGTGATCATAATCATAACTGTCCATTAGACTAACATCCAGGCAGCATTTTATAATCTCTTCTAGGGCTCATTTCACAAGCTACATCTTCCTTTGTCTCTTCACTGTATTTGTTTTTAATCTGTCTTTAGGCTCCTTCAGTTGATCAGAGTATCTGTCAGCTTGTCAACAAGTATTTACTGAATGCCTATGATATGCCAGTAAATAAAACCAGACATGGCCCCTATCTGCCTACAACTTATAGTAACTAGAGGAAATGGATATTAATCAAATGACTGTTCCCTAACCTGTAAAATTACTGCAAAGAAAAAAGGAGCTATACTCCGATTCCATGTGAAAGGAGTGTGCCCTATTCAGGAGGCAGAGGCCAGTTGCCTTGAGAAACAGAGCTGAGATCTGAAGGATAGGAAGGTATTAACTCAGTGAAAGGGGAAGAAAGGATCTTCAGGCTGAGGGAACAACTGGTATACAAGTCCTGTGGTGGGAGTGAAACTAGTAGTATGAGAGACTAAAGCTGAGTGAGGGAGAAAATATCTGAGATGAAGCCACAGAGACAGGCAGGGTATATACCATGGCTGGTCTTCATCCTGAGAGCAAAGGGAAGCCACTGAAGAGTTTGAAAGAGATAACTTGATAGCTATTTGCATGACTTCTTAGATTAGAATCTCTTTAATGGGGGTGCCTGGGTGGTTCAGTTGGTTAAGCAGCTGATTCTTGGTTTCAGCTCAGGTCATAATCTCACAGTCATGGGATAAAGCTCCATGTTGGGCTCCTGCTCAGTGCAGAGTCTGCTTCAGATTCTTTCTCCCTCCCCCTCTACCCTTCCCTGCTTGCACCCTCTTCCTCAAATAAATAAATAAAATCTGTAAAAAAAAAAAAAAAAAAAAAGAATACCTTTAATGACTTACATATCTCTATTCCCTATAATGTCTTCCATAGGCCTTGCATTGAGTAGACATTCAACAAATACTGGTTTAATTTAATCCACATGAGTGCATTATATTTTTTAATATCTTCATTCACATGTTTCAATTGAATCTGATGACATTCCTGGGGAACAGGCAGGATGAACATTGCTATCTCTGACTGAAACCCAAGAGGAGAGCTTGGATTTGAAACATCACATGACCAATTTATGTCAGTGTTGTCATTAGAACCTGGGTGCCCTGACACCCTCACCTCCTGACCCTTTCCACTGAGGAAGTTCTTCCTTCATCTTACCTCTTCCCAAATGATCACTTCAGATATAAATCAGCACATTACCAACAGCATGTCACAACTCTCTTAAATAAGCAGCTAATTTCATTCATGTAAATATGAATGATTTGACATCATTTAGAAGTGGATCAGTACTCTCTAAACATATTCTATTTGGGGAACCAGGGTGGCTCAGTGATTGAGCGTCTGTCTGCCTTTGGCTCAGGTTATGATTCTAGGGTCCTGGGATCGAGTTCCAATTTGGGATCCCCGCAGGAAGCCTGCTTCTTTCTCCTTTTGCCTATGTCTCTGCCTCTCTCTCTGTGTCTCTCAGGAATAAATAATAAAATAAAATTAACATACTCTATGTCAATGGCATTACTTTACTATTATATCACGGCTGTAAACTTTTTTGTTCAAATTTTCTGTAACTTTACTTCTATCCCTTTTTATCTGAGAGAAGTCAATAATCTCCCACTATGATAGATCAATTTTTTCTTGTAGTATCTGTTGGTTTTTGCTTTATATATTTTAAGTCTATGCCATTAAGTACATTAAAGTTTAGAACCATTACATCTTCCTGGTGAATATAATCTCTATCATTATATACTACTCTATTTATCTCTACTGCTGCTTTTGGCCCCAAACTTTATTTTGTTCAACATCAATACAGGGTCTGCTAGGTTTTATTGTAGCGATTATGGTATATCTTTTCTAAACTTTTTATTTTAAAACTTTCTATACCTTTATGTTTTAGGAATGCTTATTTCAAAAGCATAGAGCTGCATTCCTAAACCAGTTATCCAGTTGTTATCTAGTAATCTACTTCTATGATTTTAGGAGGAGCAGGGGCTGATGATTTACTTTATTTTTTTAACTTTTTCTTCTGAGCTAGTTTTAGACTAACAGAAAAGTTACAAGAGCAGTACAAAGAAGTCCCTTCACCCAAATTCCCTAAATATTAACATTTTACAACACTTGCTTGTATCATTCTCTTTCACATATGTGCACATACACATTAATTTTTAGAACCTTTGAGAGTAGAGTGGGAAAAAAAAAAAAAAAAAACCTTTGAAGGTTCCAAGCATGATGCCATTTTAGTCCTAAATATTTTAGTGTGTATCTCCTAAAAACCAGACATTATCTTATATAACTATAATATCATGAAGAAAATTAGAAAATTAGCAATGATACAGCTCTATTACCTAACTTACAGATTTAATTCAATTTTTTTGATTGAGCTAATCAATTTCTGCACAGAGGTGAGGGAGAGATTTTTATAGTCCAGGATCCAGTCTGAGTTCATATACTCCATTGAGTTGCCAGTTTCATTAGCCTCCTTTAATCTCAAGAGGTCTTTGCTCTTTTTTAGTTGTTGTCTTTTGTGTGTGTGTGTGACCTTGATATTTTTGAATAGTATGTCCCTCAGTGTGGGTCTGCATGATGATATCTCATGATTAGATCTGGATCATGCCTTCTTGGCAGGAATACCAGAAAAGTGATGTTGTGATCTCAGTACAACATATTAGAAGTTATATAATGTTGAACAGTCATTTCTCCAAAGACGACATCCTGATGGCCAACAGACACATGAAAAGATGTTCAACACCACTCACCATTAGGGAAATGCTAACTAAAACTATAATGAGATATCACTGCATACCTGTCAGAATAGCTAAAATTAAAATCGTAAGAAACAAAAAGTGCTGGCAAGGATATGGAGAAAAAAGAACCCTTGTACACTGCCAGTGGGAATGCAGCCACTCTGGAAAACAGGATGGAGGTCCCTCAAAAAGTTAAAAAAAGAACTACTCTATGATCCAGTAAGCACATTACTATTTACCCCAAAAGTGGAAAAACACTAATTCGAAAGGATACATGCACCCCTATATTTATTGCAGTATTATTTACAATAGCCAAACTACTTAAAAAGCCTAAGAAACAGACTCTTAACTACTGAGAACAAACTGATGTTATCAGAGGAGAGGTGGGTGAAATAGGTGATGGGGATTAAGGAATGCACTTGCTGTGATGAGCACTAGGCATTGTATGGAAGTGCTGGATCGCTACACTATGCACCTGAAACTAATCTAACACTGTATGGTAACTATACTGGAGTTAAAATAAAAAACTTAAAACATGTTCTTTTTTAAATTTTTTTTAATAATAAATTTATTTTTTATTGGTGTTCAATTTGCCAACATACAGAATAACACCCAGTGCTCATCCCGTCAAGTGCCCCCCTCAGTGCCCGTCATCCATTCACCCCTACCCCCCGCCCTCCTCCCCTTCCACCATCCCTAGTTCATTTCCCAGAGTTAGGAGTCTTCATTCATGTTCTGTCTCCCTTTCTGATATTTCCTACCCATTTCTTCTCCCTTCCCTTCTATTCCCTTTCACTATTATTTATATTCCCCAAATGAATGAGACCATATAATGTTTGTCCCTCTCCGATTGACTTATTTCACTCAGCATAATACCCTCCAGTTCCATACACGTTGAAGCAAATGGTGGGTATTTGTCATTTCTAATGGCTGAGTAATATTCCATTGTATACATAAACCACATCTTCTTTATCCATTCATCATTCGATGGACACCGAGGCTCCTTCCACAGTTTGGCTATTGAGGACATTGCTGCTATAAACATTGGGGTGCAGGTGTCCTGGCATTTCATTGCATCTGTATCTTTGGGGTAAATCCCCAGCAGTGCAATTGCTGGGTCGTAGGGCAGGTCTATTTTTAACTCTTTGAGGAACCTCCACACAGTTTTCCAGAGTGGCTTAAAACATGTTCACTATAAACTACAAACCAGAGAAATAAATATATTTAAAGGCTTTTTAAAAGCAAACAACAAAAACAACAATAAAAAAAGAAGTTCTATGATGCTGATTGGTCTCACTACTGGTTGCGTCAATTAGAGACACAGAATGTCAAATACAGAAGGGAATGCCTGCCAAGTTTCTCCAATGATAAAGATGACTATCTTTCCCTTTTTAACTACTAAGTATTTGTGGGGAGTTCTGTCTTTTCCAGCCCAATACACCATTCATTATTATTACTATTATTGTTTTAATTAATGATATTTGATCTATTTTGGCACGTGCTTTCCTAGTTTATGAATCCACCATTCATTCTCTCCTTTTAGATCTATCTTGGGTCATTCTCCTTCTGCCTATGTGACTTCTATGCTTCTTCCTTTAATATTTCCTTCAGTGAGGACCTCTTGGTGACAAAATCTCCCAATTTCTTTCTTTTTTTTTTAAAGATTTTATTTATTTATTCATGAGAGAATAGAGACAGACCCATTTAAGCTAAGTTTTCTGTATTTAGCTTTCTGGGACCAAGTAGGAACTATAAAATCAGTCTGGGAGTAAGTGTGAGGGTCGGTTGACTATTGTAAATTTTTAGGAACTATTTTCTCCTCCAGTTAGCAACAAGGCTTGCTCAAGCCAGATCAACTTTTCTTTGTACTCTTGGAGTAGGTGGTGGGCAATTTTATGACTAATTTCCCATTTAGGGTCTCAGCTTTAGGCAGTGATTCCTGTTTATATGAGCCCAAGGCTTTGTCTTTTGTACTCTACTTGGCTAAGAAAACCAAAGCTCATGGTCACCAGGTTCAGTAAATGCCCTAACTCCAGGGCTCTACTTCCTATTTTTACTTAGCTTCTGGCCTCTGAGTAGATTTTGCATATTTATTAATTTTTTAAAAATATATAATTTATCATGGGGTGTCTGACTGGCTCAGTCAGCAGAACATGCAACTCTTGATCTCAGGGTTATAAGTTCAAGCTCCACATTAGGTATAGAGATCACTAAAAAACAGAATCTTTAAAATATATATAAGTAGGGGCACCTGGGTGGCTGGCTCAGCAGCTGAGCATCTGCCTTCGGCTCAGGACCTGATCCTGGAATTCTGGGATCAAGTCCTACATAGGGCTCCCCACAGGGGAGCCTGCTTCTCCCTCTGCTCATGTTTCTGCCTCTCTCTCTGTGTCTCTCATGAATAAATATATAAATATTTTAAAATATATATATATTTATATATATATATATATATGTGTAATTTATCCAGTGTGAAGATCAATCAGAGCACCTAGTCGAAAACGGCTGGAAAAGATAGTCTCATTTTACAGACAAGGAAAGTGAGGTTCAGAGAAGCTAAGTAATTCACCCAAAAATACAGTGAGATTAAACAATAAAGTAGGGATTGAATCCAGGCAGAGACTGAAATGTGCATTTCAAAACTAACATCTCATTTATACAAATTTAAGTCAGTCACAAATTAATCTACATGTAGATCTGCTAAATATCAACTTGGATATCTGAAGAGTGAAAAGAGTGAAAGTCTTTTTTTTTTTTTTTTTTTGAAACAAATCTTAAGACTTTCCTATCACAATCTTGAGCAAGCAGGATGGAAAAAGAATTACAACTGCTAATAGTTGTTTCAATAAATTTTAAGCCATATGAAAACTCCATAGCTGAAGACACAAAGTTTTCAATATTTGGTACTTGTGCCATGGGCCAAATGAACCCTCCTCCCTAGATGGCCCCAATACAAGTTTCATATTGAATACTTCCCACCTCTGTTCATATGGACCAGACATGTATCCAAGTTTTCTCTTCTCTCTTACCCCTAACACACACAATCACTGTGCACCAGGGATTAGCATCCATATTTTTTACCTTCAGTTCAAGATTCTACTTGGGATAATTTATCTGATAATGTTAGTAGAGAAACTTCAAATATACTGCTTCCTTAAAGAATCAACAAAACTGAAATACAAGCTATCACACTAAGCACATTCTAACTTACAGGTATTGTGCAGCTATCTGAATCCCGAGATGTAAATGCAACATTGCCTAAGTGAAGGATGCCAGCAAGTATTCGGAAAATTCCCATCTGATAAGACTCACTAATTCCTGAAACAACAGAAAAATGAACAAGTGATTACAAACTATTACAGTAGACAATTTTAAACCTGTTGTTAACTCTTGAATATTGCCAGATGTGCAGATGGTACATGCCATAGTTAACAACATTCATCTTTGTTGACATTAACACATAAAACAAGGCAGCATCATGATTGGGAGCATGGGATGCAAGAACTGGGCTCAAGGGCTGGCTTTGCTTCTGACCTGCCATCTTTTAGGTAACATCTGGTTAGGTAACATCACCTTTTTATGTTTCATCTGGTTAGGTAACATCACCTTTTTATGTTTCAGTTTTGAGGTATGAGAAGAGTAGTGACGGTCTCCAAAGGCATCCATGAACATTAATAAGAAAATGCACGTAGTCATGCAATATACTTAGCACACTATGGGACACATAATAAATGCTAAACAAATTATCATACATACACTGGATTTAAGTATTTTCTTAACATTATAACCTTTTCTATTCCAAATGCAAGCTATCGCCCAATAAGGCTATTTTAAGTCAGATTATTTTAATTACTTCTTCTAACTACAGACCAAGTGTAAATTAAAGAGATCGCAAGATTAGAAGAGTTTGGGCTCGTGTTATACCCAGCCTGATGAGGGAATACTGAAATGCAGTACTGGAGCAGCAACTAAAGGACGAGGCAGTATGAGAAAGCTGTACAGCCCTTGGTGTTTTATCAGATCTGGCTTCATTTTTCAACAAGGTAAGAATTTCCTGAATATTAGATATAATTATGTGGAAGTAAAAATAGTAAAATTATTTCCAAATATGTAATCATATACAGGATAATTGAAAGTTGATCTAATAATGAATGTTTTTCCTATCTCCTAATTATGGCTTTTCAAATTTGTAATTTTCTATTTACAAATATATTTAGCCCTAGAAGTATAGCAGTATTTTTTAAACTTAATGTGCAAATGAATCACCAGTGGATCATGTTAATATACAGATTCTGATTCAGTAGGTCTGAGATAAAGCGTAAGTTTCTGAATTTTTGCAAGCTTCATTATGGTCCTGGACCATACTCTAAATAGCAATGCTTTTAAATTAAATTAACCCAACTCATAGTACTTATCAAAATACCATCACATGCTTTTAGTTATTTATATTTTGAGATTGTTAAAATAAATAATTCACCACTAAAAGTTGTACACTGCAGTTCTAAAGACTGATTTACTTGTATGTAGACTCCATATTTTTTAAATCTCAGAAACTAGACAGTGACATCTGAGCCATTTTTAAAACAGTGGAAAAATATACATGTAATACAATGTTTTGTCACTACACCAGCTCAACCATATTTCCCAACGACAAAAGACCAAAACAAATAAACAAACAAAAAACAAAAGTGAAAAAAAAAAAAAGCAAAATCCTACAAAATGTGAGCTTGTTCAGGAACCCATTTCATTCAGCCTTAGATGTCAGATTTTGTGAAAATTTAAACAAAAAAATTAGTTCTACCTCCCCTAAGACCCCCAATTTGTTTTAAACAGCTTTACTGAAGGATGATTTGCACACCATAAAATTCACCTGATTTAAGTACAATTCAGTGATTAGTTGTACAACCATTACTACAAACTGAATTTAGAATAGTTCCCATCACCCCAAAATAAAACGTCATGTTCATTTGCTGTCCAAAGGTGTTTTATAAAGAATGAACATTCAATCTCCCAACACTCACCAAGTAATACAAAGCTTAGCCAACATTCCAAAGATTGCTTGAATCAGAGACCTACTGCTCATAAGAGCTCAAAAATAAAATTATGTTACCTAGCAAAGTGCACGCCTGCCTGGTATGTGCCATCTCCTTGGTATCATCAACTCCTTCAATCACGGGACTGCCACCCTGCTTCGTGTAATGAAAGTTATCTGCATTTCCTACAATTAATGAAAATAAAAGATTTGCAGTCTATGAAAAAGCCTTGGCTTCTACCCTTACGTTCACTCTAATGCAGAGGCAGTGATAGCACAGTCACGTGTACTGAGTCTGGAGTTCGACTGCCTGAGTACTCATCAGTCATCTTAAACTCAACTCATGGTCAATTTTGCTCCATGTATGCAGCTATTCACCCCGTCCCCATCCCTAGGTTATCATGAAGCCAACTGCAGACTTCTTATGATTTTACTCATAAATATCTTAGCATGAAATAATCTCCTTTTTAATAGGTTTATGAACTCAGGAATTAACAGAAAGCAGTATCAGAACGATAAATCTAATACCATATTCATACCTAATCGCAGCATTTTAAATTCAGGTAACTTTGCTGAAGCACAAAGCTGATAGAAGATATGATAGTTTCTCTCCTCTTCTGCCTTTGAAATAAGAAGAGTTTTCAATTACAGCATTTTAACCTAAAACTCCGAAAATTCAATCGTAAAATAATTTTTTAAAGATTTATTTATTTGAGAAAGAGAGAGGAAAAAAAGCAGGGGGAGGGGCAGAGGAAGAAAAATCTCAAGCAGACTCCCCACTGAGCAAGAGCCTGACTTGGAGTTGGATCCCAAAACCCTGAGATCATGACCTAAGCCAAAATCAAGAGTCAGACACTTAACCAACTGAGCCACTCAGGCACCTCCATAAAATAAATATTTAATTATCTTGATGCAAGAAGTTGTCCCTTCCCAAATTTTCTAATACAGGTTTATCATCTTATGATTTATTAGCTATGTGCAAATATATATATATATGAATGTGTACCTGTTAGTCACATTCAACAAAAAATATCTGATAATGATGCTTTTGAAGTAAAGAACAGCTTGATATATGCCACTGTCATAAATGATTACCCTTGGGGAAAATTAAAACCATGTTTTTGAAATACAAGTATCCCCTGCTTTTTTTTTTTTAATTTTATTTATTTATTCATGAGAGACACACACAGAGAGAGGGGTGGGGGGCAGAGACAAAGGCAGAGGGAGAAGCAGGCTCCAAGCAGGGAGCCTGACATGGGACTCGATCCCAGGTCTCCAGGATCATGCCCCAGGCTGAAGGCGGCGCTAAATAGCTGAGCCACCTGGCTGCCCTCCCCTGCTTTTCTGAAGTTTGCATTATACCATGTCATTCTAGCAAAAGGCTTACATTAGTACCTGTTTTGCTAACCAAAAGAAATCCAGAGAGTATTTTTTAAAGAAAAGCAAAAAATAGTGTTTAGTGTTTATTTTGTGGAAAGCCACTACAGAGGCAGGACACCCCCAGCAGCAACCATGAGACCACATCTTCGCATCAAGCTGCCATAGCTTTCAACTGTGTCTGTGAGCATCTGTGCTTCATCTTGACTTATTTCGGGTATCTGTTAGCAAGATGTATCCTAAGGTATAAGAAAAACCTAAGGGAGGTTATTTTTGGGGTCTGAGGATGCTCAGAAACTTTCTCATATAAATTAATGGTAATGTTTTTCCTCACTTTATACCATTTCAGCCTATAAAAGGTTTCATAGGACCAATCTACTTCTGGAAAGGGGGATAAACCTGTACTCAATATTTTCTCAGAGTACCACTCAGGTTCATGGTCTTCCTAACACTTTAAATGAAAAAGAATATTCTATCTTTGCCATATGTCAGATCAGATCATCTACTGTGGTTGGTTGTAAGAGATCCACAAACGTTGGGACGCCTGGGTGGCTCAGCAGTTGAGTGTCTGCCTTCAGTTCAGGGCGTGATCCTGGGGTCCTGGGATCAAGTCCCATATCAGGCTTTCTACAATAGAGCCTGCTTCTCCTTCTGCCTATGTCTCTGCTTCTCTCTCTGTCTCTCATGAATAAATAAATAAAATCTTAAAAAAAAAATAAATCATGTACAATTTTAACATAACAGTATTTTCTTTTTTTTCATAACATTATTTTCTGACAGTCCTTTTTCCACATACATACTTTAAAAATGCAACTGTAATAATATTGTTCATACAAAACTGAATCCTTATACTCCACCAATCATATCCTTGAATTCTGCAGTGTATTTATTTAGTTGACTAAAGAACAGTGTGGCCTGAAGGTCAGGTTTGATGCTCAACAGAACCTTATGTCTGGAAAAGGAGATTATTTATCTTCATTACATTATTCTATCTAAATAATAATCAGATTGTAAGAGAGGAGAAAGAAGAAAAGAAGACAAGTAACTAAGTTCAAACTGTAGCTCACTGAAACACATGACCCAATGTCTTCCCTATCAACTGGGAAATACGAGAGTTAAGACTAAACTAGTAACACCTCTTAGGTTGCCTACGTGGCACAGTCAGTTAGACGTCCGACTCTTGGTTTTGGCTCAGATCATGATCTCAGGGTTGTGGGATGGAGACTCATGTCAGCCTGTGCACAGCACTGAATCTGCTTGGCATTTTCTCTCTCCTGCCCCTCCCCCTACTCATGTACACTCTCTAAAATAAATAAATAAATACAATCTCAAAAAAACAAATAGCACCTCTTTTTAACTAAGTTTTTTCTACGACAATCTGCAGGAAAAAGTCAGAACCATTAAACCTAAACCAGTGCCCATTCCCATAGATTATTAGTCTAATAGATACTGCCCTGCCTCTGACAGGTACCAGTTTACGTATTTCTTTCCAAATGCAGTCTGTAGCAATACTGTCATAATATGCTCAAGAGTATCTGCAAATAAAATACATACCAGCAAGCATGAGCTCTGGAATTACATGGCAATCTAACACAAATATATATGTGTACCCGCCCAGCTTACCTGGAACACCACTCTGGATTTCTCTAAAAGGTAAGTTCTCATATTGGCACCAATGATTCGATATCTCTTATCAAAACCAATTTCAATATACTTCCCAAAACGACTGCTATTATCATTCCTGGTTGTCTTAGCATTTCCAATGGACTAAGAAGGGGAAAAAAAATAATATTTTAGAAGTACAGTTCATGACATGACATTTACAGAGTCTGTTCAGGGAGAGAAAGGACACAATGTAACACAGCACTTTAAAACTGATTCTTTTAAGAAGAGAACCAATCTTGCCCCTGCAGGCACCAGTGCATGTATGCTTTGCCCACTGTACAACCACACAGTTACCCACTAATAGTTCATATCTGCCTTCTTATTCTCACACAAACTATCTTCAGACACAGTAAATCTGAGCCCAGTGGCTGGGAGATTTTCACAGTGTTTGTGGTATTGGAACACACTCATTCAGGTCAATAAAAAAGGAAATGGACAGGACTGCCGAAGCATAAGCCCTCTTAGTTACACACTCGGGTTTGCATTTCCTGAGAACTCAGCCTGTTTTATGTAAATAAGCTGGTTAAAACAAATAAATGTCTTTATGGAAATGTTGTTTGATGTTGAATCTCTTTAGCTAGAAGTTTCTATCATCTTATCCTGTGACAACAAAGGCCCAGTTGGGTTAGCAGAATCTTAGTAAGTTTCTGCTCAGGTCAAAGCCATTTTCAGAAAACAGACATAGTAAAATTTGCCTTTGGATTTTGATAGCTGTGTCTAACTTGTAAAACATCTGCTATAGATTTCAGAGAATGTAACTTTCTGGTACATTTTTTATATACTTTTAAAAATTAAATAATGTATATACTACTTATTGACTTAGGTAACAGCCATCTAGAAATTTTTCTTCCAAGGCAAAAACAAAACAAAAAAAAAAAAAACATGGTGTAGAGAAGTAGTCATATAATATATTGTATTAAATGTTTAATGAAACATTATACATAAGATTACTATAATTTACTTGTGCAAAGCTCCAGACAATTAGGACTAGTATATTGAACTATATTGAAACCATAGCAGAAAGAAAGACAGGAAAATGCTCTGGAGTGTTAAAAAAAAAAAAAAGATATGCAAACATAAGTGATGAAAACAATAACCACACAGCCACAAAAAAATCAACTCATCAGATCCTCTGATCAAAGAAAGTATATTTCACTCTCTGAAATACAGGGCAGGTATTGTCCTATTTTGCTCTGGCAGTGAGAACACTGCTACATTTCAGATTAACATTTTAAATGGAAAGAATGACAGAAAGCTATCCTCCCAGCAAAGTAAGAGTAATGTAGCCTTAGACAATTTAACAATACATTTACTTAGATATTCCCGTTCTTTTTTTTTTTTTTTAAGATTTTATTTATTTATTCATGAGAGACAGACAGAGAGAGAGAGAGAGAGAGAGAGGGAGGCAGAGACATAGGGAGAAGGAGAAGCAGGCTCCATGCAGGGAGCCTGATGTGGGACTCGATCCCAGGTCTCCAGGATCACACCCCAGGCCGAAGGCAGATGCTTAACCGCTGAACCACCCAGGCATCCCAATTCCCGTTCTTGATATGACAAAAAGTACAACATAAAGTCTCCATATATTCCAATTATTCTTATCTAGAAAAGGAAATTAAAGTACAAGGTTTTCTTTCAACACAGAATATTCTGTCAAAGAGCAGATGAAAAAGATGTAGTAATTGTGGCAGTGGCAGTAATAGTCACCAAGGGTTTATCAGGCACTGTCCTGAGTAACTTCCTGCCAGCAAGTAAGCAAGCTAGCAAAGGGGGGCCACAGCTTCTCCTCCTTCCCTGACTCTATTCCACCTTCCATATGCCACCCCTTTCCTATCTACTCAAGAGTGAAGGTCAGAGTGGTTGAGCTGCCAAAACAATACTACACCCTGTAAGAAGCAACAGTGAGTAGGCCAGGGTTGAAACAGACCCTCCTCTCTGTCTTTGAGTAAAAGGTATTTACATATAGAGCAAAGAATGGTAGAAAGAGCAAATACCTGGGTATTAGACCAGGCCCTCCTACCATCTTGGCAACATTTCATCCTCTGAGGAGCAGTGCCTCCAATTGAAAACTGATTAGTTTAAATGACTCTAGGCAGATGCTTGAGTGGCTCAGCAGTTGAGCATCTGCTTTTGGCTTAGGGCGTGATCCTGAAGTTCCGGGATCGAGTCCCATATCAGGCTCCCTGCATGGAGCCTGCTTCTCCCTCTGCCTCTGTCTCTACCTCTCTCTGTGTGTCTCTCATGAATAAATAAATAAAACATTTTTTAAAATATAGATAAGCTCTAGGTTCCTTTTCAAAACTAGAATTATATGATTATAAGCCTTGAACCTGATAAGGAAAGAAGGTTCTACACATAAACAATACTTTTTGTCCATTCCCCCTAATTGCTCTCTCTGCCTTATAAGTACTGTATTTACAACAGGCTCCCTTGATGCTATTTTCATTTCAATTAGCAAGTAATTGTTAATGAAAAAAGTTTTGTGGTCTTGATTTTACTATTGATTTCAGTGAAGTGTTGTGTGAGTTATTCTTTACTAAAAGCAGATAAAAGTCTTTAACTATGGTTATTAAAGAACTATTAAAACTACTATGCCCCAAGAATCTTTCCCTGTCCCCATCTTTGGATGAAAATTTCCTAGAGGAAAAGGAGAAGAGGAAAACATGATAAAATGAGCAAAAAAGAATCATTTACCTGTGCATCATTCATATTTTGCAAAAGGAGCCTTTGCTAAGGATGAGGATCTTGCTTTCTAAAGGATTGTATACAGATTCCATTAACTACTAGGCTGTGATGTTAACCGTGTAGGGTGCTTATTATCTAGGGAGGAGTTTCAGATCACTGGAGACCTAGATATGTCATTCTGGACAACACAGTAAAGGACTCTGATATAGAGACACAGTCTTGAGGCAGGTTTAAAGTCACAAACATTCTAGGCCACATACTCAGTATTTCATCCATGTCTTCTTCCTATAACTGCAAACCCTTTGTCACCATTCTTCAGTTCCCAATTCTATTCTATTTTTTTTTAAGATTTTATTTATTTATTCATGAGAGACACAGAGAAAGAGGCAGAGACAAGAGACATAGGTAGAGGGATAAGCAGGCTCCCAGTGAGGAACCTAATGCCGGAACTTGATCCCAGGACCTCGGGATCACAACCTGAGCCAAAAGCAGCTGCTCAACCACGAAGCCACCCAGGTACCTCCCTGATTCCATTTTAATCTTTCAAATTGGGATGCTCTCATTTGTGGTTATTGAAAATTAGTTCTCGGGGTGCCTGGGTGGCTCAGTTCGGTTAAGCAGTAACCTTTGGTTCAGGTCATGATCTTGAGGTCCTGGGATGGAGCCCCATACCTAGCTCCTTGCTCAGCAGGGAGTGTGCTTCTCCCTCTCCTTGTGCCCCATCCCCCTGGGGCAAAGTGCTCATGCACACTCTCTCTCAAATAAATAAAATCTTAAAAAAAAAAAAAAAGAAAGGGAATTAGTTCTCTCTTTGTCAAATTTTCTTAATCCAAATTCCTGTAGAAAAACTATACAACAATATAGAAGCACAACTGATGCCTTTATCTTTTTTTTGTTTATCCTAGAAAATAAGGTAAATTCCTTATAACTACATATTAAAAACTAGTATCAATGGCCATTTTAATCTCTCCTACGAACACAACTAAAATCTGTATTGTAGAAAAACCAAGGTAGTTATTTTTTGAATGAGAATATAGTAAGGTCATAAAATATTCTACTAGACATTCTATAAGATTCATTCCAGGCTTGTATTATTCTATGGTCCAGGGTTAGAAGAGGTGGAATTCCCTGATGCCATCACAACCTAGACTGGAATATTCTAATATTAGGGACTAAGAATTAACTAAACTATTGCCAAATACAGAGAATTTGTCGTTGTGACCAAAAATAGTCAATCTAATGGTAGGAAGCAAAGCCAAGTCCTGTTATTTTCTGACCCAAAACCCAAACTGGCTGTACAGATTAGATTTCCCCAATGCTAACACTGGATTCCAGCACTATATCTGTAGGTTGAATTGTTTCAAAATCTTAATATTTGCTTAAAATGTTGACTACTCTTTTTAGCACAAACCTCTGTTTCCCCCAGTCTCTGCTATTTTAGAAAACTTCTCCAGTTCTCTTTCCAGGGCACCTAGCCCAGGAAGCCTCTTAACTTCCCCAGCAAATCCTGTCCTCTCGGTCCCAAGAACAGAAGTCCTACTGCTCTGGAGGGAAGCCCTGCAGGCAACGGATCACAACACTCTGTTCTGAAGTGTCACACACGGCACTGCAAACCAGGCACAATTACCTCTGGGCTGATTATTGCAAAAACCACTTGTATCCCAGGTACACCAGGCCAGTTCTAAACTCCGTCTGTGTTTGGGGGACAAATAAGGCTTGACAAAGGAAAAACACAGGAATAAAAAATGCTGACTTGAATTTTTAATAAGAATGGTTTGTTTCTCCCTCTCCAAAATAATTTCTCTCCATTATTAATGAGAATTACTTTTCTCCATTTAATGGGACTATTTAGAAAAATGTGACTTTTCTAAAAGCATGTTAATAGACAAATAATTTTCAAGTTACAAATCCTGAAGTACTCAAATTTTCACAAAAACATTTCCACTTTGTATACATATTTTACTTTTGAAAGGACATCCTTTCATAGTCCTTCCTTTCACATGGAATTTATAGCTACTGAATCCCTTTTTCTAACCTAAAGCTGTGTGATGTGCTCCACAGAAACAAGAAGAAAAATGTTTACAAGATCATCATGATTTAAGCCTACAGTTCAAATCTGGAAAAAAAAAGATAGAAACCTACAGCTCAACAGGTTGTACTAAGTATAGAAAATGAAATATGGGCAGAGGGATGATAAAACTCATCATGCTTTAGTGAATCCTATGAACTCAGAACTAGGGGGAAATGAACATACTTCTAGTATAAGGAATAATAGATGAGAGTCAATTAACTGGGAGAATAGAAATTAAGAAATGAAGTACCACTGTCAGTTACTTGGAGACAATTCAGTGGTAGGTTAAAAATGCAGGATTATGAAATTAAGTAGATGCTTCCATAGCTGGGCTTTACTCAAATGTGTATCTTACTGCCTTTCTACTTTTCATAGGTCTCTTCTTACTAATATGCGGAGAGGTATTTTCTTACTTTTAGTGGTTGGGAGAGCCCAGACTTTTAACAATATATACTGTTTCAGTATTTCTTTGAGTAGGTTTCTTAAGAGAATATAGTAAGAAGGCCATGGCTGCTGCTGTCTTACCTCCATGATGGGGTTGGAGGCCAAGACCTTTTCTTCAACATTGGCTTCACTGGCAGAACCACTTACAGTTGCAAAGTATCTCATGGCATACTTAGCTGAGACTGTTTTTCCTGCCCCAGACTCTCCACTTACAATGATGGACTGATTTCGTTCATCTCTGTAAAACAAAGAAGAGTAACTAACAGTGCTGTCCACTCCTGAATGTGACTAACACTATTTCCTCTGTGTTCTCATCAGTGAGCCATGGTGAATTTCTTCTGGTTCATACCTGGAGCAATGTGGAATGATATTTCCTAATAAAAATAACTTCTTGCAAACTAGCAATGGACAGGGAAAAGAAGATATCAAGCATCAAATTAGTGTTACATCTAAGGATGAATCTATAATAGGAGGTCTCTGAATTTTTGTGTGTATATATCTCAAACACATTATTTAATTTCTAGACAATAATTCTGGTATATTACAGTACTGTTGTCAACCACCTCAAAAAAGAAAGGAGCCACAGTTAAGGCATTTAAAAGAAAATCCTATTGAAATAAAATGATAAATTGTCTAGTAGTTAACAGCCCATAAAGTCATGTCTTCCACAAACTCCAGCTCCTACTGAAAGTATCTTCATTAGCAGAAAAGAAATGGTTCGTGTATTTGTTGGCTGACTTGTTCAAATATGTCAGAACTCAAAGACTATCTACTATTCTATCTTTAATTCATTAACACAATGACTCAAAAACTCTAAGTGATATACTTGTTCACAGGACTATCATTTCTTTGGGGATAAGACCTAAGTCATCTTTTTTTATTAAAGATTTTATTAAAAAATAATAAAGATTTTATTAATTTATTTGAGAGAACAAGGGGCAGGAGGGGGAGAGGCAGATGGAGAGGAAGAAACAGATTCCCCACTGAGCAGGGAGCCTGATATGGGGCTCAATCCCGGAACTCTGGGATCATGACCTGAGCCAAAGGCAGGCACTTAACCCGCTGAGCCTTCCAGGTGACCCCTAAATCATCTTTATATTTAATATCCAGCACCTAGTGCAGAGCCTGACACATCACAAATGCTCAATAAACGTATATTGCTTACAAGTAAATAGAATTTCAATGAGCAAACTAGCCTAAGATTAAATCTGCTTTACTTTTAAAATTTTTATTTATTTATTAGAGAGGGAAAGAGAACAGTAGAGAGAGAGCAAGCACAGGTCCACGGCAGAGGGAGAGGGAGAAGCAGGCTCCCCACTGAGCAGGGAGTCTGACCTGGGGCTTGATCAAGGACCCCAGGATCATGATCTGAGCCGAAGGCAGATGCTTAACCAACTGAGCCACCCAGGCATTCCTAAATCTCTCTGCTTTGACTATGATTTCTAGCAGGACAGAAGTAGGAAATTGCTACTGCCTGAGATGGAACCAGCAATTGGCTTTTCATCAAAATAACTGAACAATAAAACATACATAAAAGTGGTATCATTTGTGCCCTTAATTTACAGAGACTGGATCAGGATGACCTCAAAGGTTTTTAGTGAAACTATCCTCTAAGACCACAAGATGGGGAGATTATTCTACATTGGTCATCCATCCATGGATGGAACATGGCATAGTGACAGTTCAGGTTGTACAGATGACCAAGAACCTGATCATAAAGTTCTTACATGAGATGTTAAGGAATGTGAAGTTTACCTCAAGGTAACAGAGTGTCTATTAATAGGTAATAGAGTTTTAAACAGAAAATAATACAACCCAATTAGTAAAATCAGTCTGGCAGCAATGTGGAGGATGAGTGGTGAGGGTCCAGATGAAAAATTATGAAAGTTTAAAAAAAAAACAAAAAAACAAAAAAACAAAAAAAAAAAAAAAAGAAAAATTATGAAAGTTTTAACAAAGGTTGTCGCTGTCCTGATTGAGAGCAGTAGATAGCTTTAAGAGATACCAAAGTAGTAGAATCCACAGTACTTGGCAATAAATTTCCAAAGTAGAAATTTAGGACTTTCTTTTTCCCTTGAGAAATGAAGGTTAACTAGATCTTGAAAAATATAGTGAGAGTATACAGTAGCCTGCTCCTGACACTCTGACTCTAATATTGTGGGGAAAATGAGGAGGACCTAGGTGACACACTAAGGAGTGTTTAAATTTTATAGTACAAGCTTGCACATAATCCTTGTTTTTATGAAACAACCTCCTCATACTTACACTCTCATTTTCTTTTTATTTGAATTTCTCAACAGAACTGGACACTCCCATTGCCTCTGTTCATTCATAGCTAATTAAAACATAAATCGTCTAATAAAATAGTTTTTATTGTGGTGCCAGTGTCCTTTCTTTTAGTCATTTAAAACATCCTCTGAAGGGTGCCTGGTTGGCTCAGTCAGTTGAGTATCTAATGCCTTTGGCTCAGGCCAAGATCACAGGGTCCCAGGATTGAGCCCCACTTTGGGCTCCCTGCTTAGTGAGGAGTCTGCTTTTTCTCTCTGCCCCTCACCCCACTCATGCTCTCTTTCTCTCACTCAAATAAATAAAATCTTTAAAAAAAAAAAAAGTCCTCAGAATTCACCTTTTTCTATATATTAATCAAGCAGTGATCAGTAGTTTTGGATTCCCTTCCACCAAATGATTAAAAAAATCATCTCTTCCTAATTCCTGCATGATCAGTTCTATCACTATGCCCTGTGTAACACCACTCCTTCCAACAGCAAAAGACGTAAGGAGACTTCCACTAGTCTGATGGAAATATTAATGGGAACCACTATTTAAATTGTGCTGCCCTTAGGCGCCTGGGTGGCTCAGTCACTTATTTGTCTGCCTTTGGCTCAGGCATTGAGCCCCACAGTGCATTCTGGGATCAAGCTCCACAGTGGGTCCACTGCTCAGTGGGGAGTCAGGTTCTTGCTCTTCCTCTCCCTCTGCCCTTCTCTCCGCATTCATGTTCTGTCTCAAATAAATAAAATAAAATATTTTAAAAAACAACACTGTACCGCCTTTAAAAGGCTATTTCAAGTCTTAATATCAAGATGTTGTATCAAAAAATATAAAAATTCATATAGCCCTTTCCTATGATATATGGAAGAAGAAAAATATTAAAGACTACACAGCTTTGAGTAGTTTGTATGACCTCTCTGCTCCACAGTTTTCTCATCTTTAAAATTAAATAGTACCCAAAGTCCTACTCAAATTCTAAAGTATTACAATCTAAATGTCTAACTCTGGAATTGATTTTTCAGATGCTGGATGGACAATAGTTTGCACTCTAAGCTAGGGTAAACTCTTGCAACCAAGAACAATTGGAAAAGGACAGGCCCACAGATACTCAGGTGGTCTTGAGTAGCCATATTTGAAATGGGCAACATTTCTCCTCTGGAGGACTCCTGAATTTAAGATGGCCAAAATCAATAAAGGGTTACAAAGAATAAAAATGTAAAATAATCAATTCACGTGCTTTTAGCTCAAACATGAGAAGCAGAAATCTTTTTTTATTTATTTATTTTTTAAGATTTTATTTATTTATTCAGAGAGAGAGAGAGAGAGAGGCAGAGACACAGGCAGAGGGAGAAGCAGGCTCCATGCAGGGAGCCGGATGTGGGACTTGATCCCGGGTCTCCAGGACCACACCCCAGGCTGCAGGCAGCGCTAAACCGCTGCGCCACCGGAGCTGCCCAGGAAGTAGAAATCTTTATAAAAAGATTTCATAAAAAGATACAATAAAATCTTCAAAATGTTTTCCAGTCCTACGTAGCCATAGGAAGAAATGCCAAAAAGACAGAACAAGAGCAGAGATAGGTGGAAATGGGGAGCCAAGCAGAGACACAGATGAGAGAAGGACAACAGATAATAAAGACACACAAAGGCAGAACAGAAAGAGTAGACAAAGATGAGGAGAAAACAGAAAAACAACTAGGATAAAAATTTTATGGTTCACACTTGCTTATATTATACACAAAAATAAATTCAAAATGGATTAAAGACTTAAATGTGAGACCTGAAGCCCGAAAATTTCTAGAAGAGAGCATAGGCAATAATCCCTATGACATCAGCCTTAAAAATATTTTTCTAGATATGCCTCCTTTGGCAGGGGAAACAAAAGCAAAATTAAACAATTTTTATTTGTCAAAAGAAAAAACTTTTGCACAACAAAACAAAAAAGACAACCTATTGAATGAAAGAAGAGATTTACAAGTGATATATCCAATAAGGGGTTAATATAGAAATTATTTAAAGAACTTACACAACTCACCACCAAAACCCTCCAAATAATCCAATTTAAAAATGGTCAGAAGCCACAAATAGACATTTTTTTTTCAAAGAAGACATCCAGATGGTCAACAGACAAGTGAAAATATGCTTATCATCATCATCAGGGAAATGTAAATCAAAACTACAATGAGAGGGGCACCTGGGTGGCACAGTGGTTGAGCATCTGCCTTTGGCTCAGGTCATTATCCTTGGGGTCCTGGGATCAAGTCCCACATCAGGCTCTCCAAAGGGAGGCTGCTTCTCCCCCTGCCTCTGTCTCTCTCTCCTTTTCTCTCATTAATAAAGTCTAAAAAAAATACAATGAGATATCACCTCACACTTGTCAGAATGGCTAAAATCAAAAACACAAGAAATAAGAAATAAGCATTGGCAAGGATGTAGAAGAAAAGGAACCTTCATGTATCATTGGTGAGAATGCTATCTGGTATGGTTTTCATTTGTGGAAAGAAATATGGAGTTCCTCAAAAAGTTAAAAATAGAATCACCCAAAAACTCCACTACTGGGTATTTAACCAAAGAAAATGAAAACACTAATTTGAAAAGAGATAGACAGATATAAATAGATATATTTACTCCTATGTTTATTGCAGCATTATTTATAATAGCCAAGTTATGGAAATAACCCAAATGTCCATCCACAGATGAATGAATAAAGATGCAGTATATATACACAATGGAATGTTACTCAGCCATAAAAAGAACAAGATCTTGCCATTTGCAACATGGATGGACTTAAAAGGCATAATGCTAAGTGAAATAAATCAATCAGAGAAAGACAAGTACCATGATTTCATTCACATGTGGAATTCAGGAAACAAAATAAAAAGGAACAAAGGAAAAAAGACAAACAGAAAAACTTACTTTTAAATACAGAGAACAAAGTGGTGATTACAAGCGGGGAGGCAGGTGGGGGTTAAATAGGTGAAGGGGATTAATAGTACACTTATCGTAATGAGCACTGAGTAATGTACAGAATTGTTGAAATCATTATATTGTAAACCTAAAACTAATCTAATACTGTATGTTAATTATACTTGAATTTAAAAAAAATTTTAATTTATGGTTCAAAATGAATACCAGAGTCTACTATCTTCTATTCATTTGATCTGTGAGCTTTAGATGGTTACATATATATAAATAATAATTTACTGTTCTTTGAAATTTTGCTTATCTGATCAGCCAATATTTATAATCCTTCAGGTGTTCTTTTCTTATATTACAAGAAAGAACTTTCTACTTTTGGGATATAGCTATCATTTCAAAAGCCTGATAAAACCAAGTTAAAGAAGAGAGATTCTCTACTCTTCATCATGGACAGATCAATCTGGACCATCTTAAGGACGCATGAACCAAACATTTATGATTTCTGGCCAATTCTCTCAAGGGCATCTACAGTAATCCTTTTTTTTTTTTTTTTTTTTTTTTTAAGATTTTATTGATGTATTCACGAGAGACACAGAAAGAGAAGCAGAGATAGGTAGAGGGAGAAGCAGGCTCCATGCAGGGAGCCCGATATGGGACTCGATCCTGGAACTTCAGGATCACGCCTTGAGCCAAAGGCAGACGCTCAACCGCTGAGCCACTCAGGCGTCCCTCCAGTAATCCTAAATACCTGGATACTGGGTGCCTTGGAGGTAAGCCCTTCTGACCTGTTTTATCAATGGTGGTTCCAGAGGCTCTGATATGAACTAAAAGCCCCCACCTAAAAATATGGCTTCATTCATTCATTCAACATGTAATGAACAGTCACAACGTACCTACTATTTTATGAAGACAAAAGACTCTGAGGTCAAAGCCTATTGACAGAGACTGAAAGTAAAGTTAAAAATGGAGTGAAGTAATTGCTTAAAAAGGAGGTCTAACCAGGATACTATGAAACAAGGAAGGATATGGAATTGGTAGATGTGAGGAAGAGATGTCAGGAAATGCTTTCTTAAAAAGGTGATGCTTTCATTGATATTTACATGATGATAAGGAGAAAACTAGGTTGTATGGAAGAATGCACTAGGAACTACACTATGTAGAGGCACCTGAAACATCAGGAAAAAATTATTCAAGAACAGAATATATGCTCTAGGTTGATGAAAGCAAGGAGTTACACTTTAGTCCATTTTCCTCCTTTGGTACCTGTATATATTCAGTTTCTCTATCTGTATCTATTTGTTCTATCCAGGCTTTTCTTATACCTACTAAGTTTTTATTTTGCATCAGGTGTATTCTTTTACAGATTTTCCTTCTGAACTTTACCGTTTAAAAAAATGTGATCTCTCTAGCTCATCATAGTCATACCAAATACTATTCATATTTTCTAAGACCATCAACTTGCTCTCTGCAAATTTAATGAGCATATTTTCATTCACATCCTGGTCATTCATGACTAAACTAAGTAATGCCAATCTCAGATCTGACTCATGTGGAATACAATTTAAATTTTCACCCATGTTGATGTATTTTTTTAAAGATTTTATTTACTTATTTATTCACAAGAGACACACACACACAGAGAGAGAGATAGAGAAGCAGAGACACAGGCAGAGGGACAAGCAGGCTCCATGCAGGGAGCCCAACGTGGGACTTGATCCCAGGTCTCCAGGATCACACTGTGGGCCGAAGGCAGCACTAAACCGCTGAACCACCCAGGCCGCCCGACCCATGTTGATATTGACTCTCTGATAACCACCTACTGGGTGCTGCTGTTTACCTTACTTAAGCATACAAGCACCTACATCTAGTATTTAGTTTATAAGTGAACATCTTTGCATGAAACAAAATCTAGAGTTTTACTTTTTTGCAGGCAATCAATCTGAAATCCAGCATTGCTTCTCCCTATTTGATCCCTTGTTAAAAGGAAAAAATATTAAGTTCATGTGATAAAAGGCTTTCTTCAAAAGCTGTGTTTTTACTGTGATGACTTAAAAATGTGGCTTCACTTGAGACTATAATCCCTATCTCTTTTGTTAAGAGGCATTAAGTTTTTCTACATCATTATCACTCATCAAAATCAAGCTGCTATGCTATGTTTTCATGATTTCTGCTTTTGATCAATCTCAAGAAGAAAAGATTTTTAGTTTTTGTTTTAATTCCAGTTAGTTAACGCAGTGTTATATTAGTTTCAGGTGTATGATATAGTGATTCAACAGTTCCATACATCACCTCGTACTCATCACAAATTTACTCCTTAATCTCCATCACCTATTTAACCCATCTCCCCACTCCCACCCCTCTGGTAACCATCCGTTTGTTCTCTATATAGTTAAGACTCTGTTTCTTGCTTTGTCTTTCATTTTTTCCCCTTTATTTTTTTTTATTTCTTAAATTCCACATATGAGTGAAAGCATATGGCAACTGTCTTCCTCTGACTTATCTTGCTAAGCATTATACTCTCTAGCTCCATCCATTCAAGAAGAAAAAATTTAAATTCTAAAGTGGACATTAGATAATAAATTCACAATGACAATATTTAGTATTATTTTTCAAGTTAAATATTTCCTATAAAACAATGTGCTGGCAGACTGGTAAAAGCTGTGCTTTAGAGAGGCAGAGAGACCATTCAGGAAATGAAAAGAAACGTTCCCTAAAGATACATGCTAATGCCAGTCAGTTCCTGCTGAGGAAGTAGTCACATGACTATCAAATCTTCTCAGGTCAAATGGACTTCTCTGTTCTATCACTAAGGAGCCTGTAAGATTAAAATAAAGATGCCATAACAGAAATACCCAGTTATATATGTTTAGAACTTTTATAGACTTATATTTACTATGGTTTATTCCTTCTACAACCTTATGGGATAGCTAGCATCCATTAAGTGCCAAATTCATATTTTGAAGAATTCTAAAGAACAATCATATACCAGGTGCCGAGGTAGTCTCAAAGTAAAACTTAGTGGAGTCATGGAAAATAAATAATAAATAAATAAGGATAAAAGAGCACAGAGAAAGATAGTCTAGGCTGAATAAAACGTGCATAAATATAAGTATGCAATGTTAATTTGAGGGAATAGATGTCTCAGAATAGGGGAATAGGGTTGAAAAAAAGAAAAAGAAATGACAAAGAAGAAAAGATTTGGAGTCTCAAAGTTAGAACTACATCTCAGCTCCCAGATACTATTTATTAGCATAATAACCTGAACAAGTTATTTTCCTCAGTTTCCTCACCTGTAAAGCACAGGTGATGATGTCTGCTCCCAGGGATATAATGAAAATTAGAGGTAACATGCCTGACACCATGCTTGCACACAAAGGCATCTAAACATTCTAGCTATTAATTAATAGAAGTTAATCCACCTTTATATATCATACATAAAAATCCTCATCAAGTAGGAGATATTACTTCAAGTCTATTTGCATAAATGGGATACTCGGTACCACGGGGCAGCCAACTCACTGTTGGTAGCAGGAGAGATTTTATAATCTAACAGCCAGCAGGCCAATGAGCCTCAGCACAGTGAAGCATTCAGAGACTGTCTAGCCAAATGAAAGAAGGAGTCACCCTAAGAAAAGGCCTAGCAATAAGCAGTCAAGAATAATAAACCAGATGAGAGGCTAAAGTGGATGAAAAGAGAATGCAGACATAAGACTTCATAACAATGACTGAGGACAGTAACAGCCTATATTTAAATACTTAGCATTTTTAAAACTGCATACTTTTCAAATTTTTTACTTAAAATTTTATATTCATATTTATATATTTCATATATATTCATATATTCATTTCAGGTGTACAACATAGTGATTCAATAAGTATGTTATGCTGTTCAGAATGCTTTTATTTTTATTCTAAGATTTTAATTATTTATTCATGAGAGACACACAGAGTCAGAAACATAGGCAGAGGGAGAATCAGGCTCACTTCAAGGAGCTCTATGCAGGACTGGATCCCAGGACCCCAGGATCATGACCTGACCCAAATGCAGAGGCTCAACCACTGACCCAACCAGGCGTCCCCAGAGTGCTTTTATGTTTAACATCTAGTATAATTTTCACCTGTGAAGTATGCATGACAGGTATTTTTTTTCCCTTGTTGGGGAAAATAATAATATAAAGAGGTCAGATGGCTTAACCAAGGTTAGTGCAGAGATCTATGAATGACATCACATACATCTCCTGGTTTCCAAGAAATTTACTGGGGAAGAATCACTTGTGTCAGCTTTGCTTAGAGGATAGATAACTAAAATGAAACTCCAACTCTTTCTTCTCCCATACTTCAACCCACGTATACAACCTGCTCTTCCTTCAATGTCTTCTGTCTCAATAAATAGCAACTCCCACCTTTCAGGTGCTCAGAACAAATACCTTGCCGCCATCTCTGATTCTCTTTTTCTCTCATACCCTCACATAAGCAAGCCTCTGTCCATTCTTTCTTAAAAATATATCCAGAATCCATTCATCTACTTTTATTTTCTCCATTAATATCTTCTTCAACTAGACAATCACTATTTCTTGCTTGGATCAATACAAATACCTCCTAACTAATCTCCTGGATTCTCCCCTTGTCCCACTATCAACTGTTTCTTTTAATTTTTGCTTTTGTTTGCAAAACCTGTAAACTGAACTCACCTATATGCTTTACTCAGATTCACCAATTGTTTAGGTTTTGCCTGTTTGTTTTCTTAACACCTCTGTTTCTCTTATTTTCATTTTTTCTGAAATATTTAAGAGTGGGTTACAGACATGATGCCTCCTATATAATTTTAGAGTACTATATTTCCTCAGAACAGTGATGCGCTTTTACATATCTACAGTAATCAAAATCAGGAAATGTAACATTGATATAACAGTATTATTTAGTCCACAGTCTATATATTACTATTTTACCAATCATACAGCAATGTTCCCTACATCATTACCTTCCCTCCCTTATCATCATGGATTCAATTCAGAATATTCATTTTAATTGGCATGTATCATTCATAACCTTTAATCATAAACAGTTCCTTAGCCTTTGACTTTTTTTTACTTTTGTAATTTTGAAGAGTATGTACAGATATTTTGTGGAATGCTCCTCATTTTCAGTTTTTCTAGTGTTTCCTCCTGATTAGATTCACGATATGCATTTTTGGCAGCAATTTATGGTCGATTTTTATCATAGCTGCAAGATCAGGCCATTCCTCTGCTCCAAATTCACAACCAGAGAAGTCAAATTTGCTATGATACCCCACATGGCCTTTTAGGGTCCTTGCAGCTGATGATCTCTCTGCCTGGAATATTCTTCCTCAGATATGTAAATTACTTGCTTTATCTTTTCCTTCATGTTATTACTCAAAAGACAGCTTTATTTTTTATGGAGTTAGATAAGTTTGGTATCAAAGTCTCTAAGGAAAAACAAACCTCTGAGGACACCCAGGAAAATAATGAAAAAGAACAAACTATGAGAGAGTTTAATGAAACCAAACATTAAAAAATACTATAAACAGGTGCCTGAGTGGCTTAGTAGTTTAAGTCTCTGATTCTTTTTTTTTTTTTTTTAAGATTTTATATATTTATTCATGAGAGACAGAGAGAGAGGCAGAGACATAGGCAGAGGGAGAAGCAGTCTCCCTGCAGGGAGCCTGATGCGAGCGAGACTCGATCCCAGGACTCAGGATCACAACCTGAGCCGAAGGCAGACGCTCAACCACTGAGTCCCCTGGTGCCCCTTACTCTCTGATTCTTAATTGGAGTTCAGGTCTTGATCTTGGGCCTATGAGTTCAAGCCCCACACTGGGCTCCACATTGGGCATGGAGCCTACTCAAAAATAATACTATAAAGCCACTAAAATTAAAACAGTGTGGTACCGGGACATGAATAGATAAAGGGAGGTCAAAGAACAGAGCCAAGAAATTGACCCAAAAATATGAGAAAACCTAGGATATGCTAAGCAGCATCTGAAATAACTGGGACAAAATGGGTTTCTTAATAAGTGATGCTGGGATAACTAGATAGCCATTTGGATAAAAGATAAATTTAGATTCATATCTCATATCATACAAAAGAATAAACTTCAATGGAATCAAGGATCTAAAGGTACATTATAAAATAATACAAAGACTATAAGAAAATATGGATGAATTCTTCTTCTACCCTGGTATAGGGTAAGGTTTTTAACAATGACTTAACATCCAGAGTAATAAAAAAAAAAAAAAAAAGACTGATAATTTTGCATCAGAAAAAAAAACAGCATAGGAGCACCTGGGTAGCTCAGTGGTTGAGTGTCTGCCTTTGACTCAAGTCATGATCCCGGGGTCCTGGGACTGAGTCCTGAATCATGCTTCCCACAGGGAGCCTACTTCTCCTTCTGCCTACATCTCTTGCCTCTCTGTGTATGTCTCTCATGAATGAATAAATAAAAGGTTTAAAAAAAAAACAGCAAAACAAAATGTAAAGAAAACTTATAAATCGGGGGGGGGGGGGGGATATTTGTAATATATACCATAATCAAAGGGCTAATATCCATAATATATCTTTTAAAACTCTTCACATTTGGGATCAAAGGACTAAAAACACAATAGAAAAATTGAAACACACATGAATGGACAATTCACCATTAAGAAACAAACACATTAATAAAATGGTTCTTAAACATATGAAAAGATGTTTAGACTCACTCATATTTAAAGAAATACAAATGAAAACAATATTGAGATACCACTGGAGAGTGAAGAATTAAGAAAGAAAGACTACACGCTTTTTGTTGATGAGGCTATGAAAAAGAAGGGACTGCAGAACAATTGTGGCAGAAATACAAACCAGTACAACTCTTCTAGAGGGAATTTGGTAATACCTACAAAACTACATTTACACCTACATTTTGACCTAGCAATACCACTTTTAGCAACTTACTTGAAGCTACTTTCTAAAAATACAGAAATACATATGTACAAGGTTACTTATTACAGCACTGTTTATAGTTGCAGAATGTTGAAAACAATCTAAATGACCACTTACGAGAAAGTGGGTAAATAAACTAATAAAGTGGGTAAGATAATGGGCAGCCCCGGTGGTCCAGCAGTTTAGCGCTGCCTTTGGCCAGGGCATGATCCTGGAGACCCGGAATCAAGTCCCATGTCGGGCTCCCTGCATGGAGCCTGCTTCTCCCTCTGCCTGTGTCTCTGCCTCTCTCTCTCTTTCTCTTTGCCTCTCATGAATAAATTTTTAAAAATAAATAAGTAAAATATGTTTTTAAAAAAGTGGGTAAAAAAAAAAGTGGGTAAGATAAGAACTAAAGTAACTTTGGAAATCAGAACTTTATATTCCATAAGGCTAAAGACAAAATGAATTGGACACAAATATTGTACTTGAGTGGTAAATTTGCTTTTCACAGGAGTATGGGTTACTATTTCTGAAACTACTTTATGAATATTCTAAGATTCAGCAAAGAAGTAAATATACTGTGGATAATAAGAGCCAGGTTTCTCAAGAACAAAGAAAGGAGATAAAAGGAAAAAGGGAAAGCAAAAATTAAAACTGCGGTGTTTAACTGGAAGTATCAATATGAACTAATGTTTCTTAATATATATACAGATAGACATAAACAGATATAGATGTTTGTGTATGGAAAGATATGCAACTGTCTCATATTTAAAGAAAGGCAATTTAAAACAAAACTAGGATACCATTTCTTACCTGTTGGTGTGGCAAAATTTTAAAAGTAAGACAACACATTCTGTTGATGAGGCTATGGGGAAACGTTTATTTCCTAGGTCTGTATACCGAGCTTAGAAATGATGCCCCAGGGATCCCTGGGTGGCGCAGCGGTTTGGCGCCTGCCTTTGGCCCAGGGCACGATCCTGGAGACCCAGGATCAAATCCACGTCGGGCTCCCGGTGCATGGAGCCTGCTTCTCCCTCTGCCTATGTCTCTGCCTCTCTCTCTCTCTGTGTGTGACTATCATAAATAAATAAAAATTAAAAAAAAAAAACACTTGAAAAGCTTTAAAAAAAAAAAAAAAAAAAGAAAGAAATGATGTCCCAGCAATAATGAGCACACTTAGCAGCAAATCTTGGTTTCTAAGTATACATCCCCTCAAAAAAGGAATCAAGGGTCCTTGAAGAAGTGGCTGATTCCAAGGTAGGGGCAAGGAAATTAGAAAATGAGCTACATGATGCTAGAAAGTAAGGAAAAAAATAAAAAAATAATGGAGGACAGGTGAAGGGACACTTGAAAGAGCTCCCAAAGGCCAAATTTGAGAAAGTTTGAACAAAATAATGAGAGAATAGAGAATAATCCACAGAATAAAATAAGTATCTATGAGTCTATATTGATACAAATAAAAAATAAATAAATACTAAATAAATGGAGAAAAGTAATAATTCTCCCTTAGAGTAGAATTACTATTCATACCTGTAGAAGAAATGATGGAAATAGCAAATGACCACTTGACAAACACCACAGTATTAACTGTTGCAGGCAAAACTCATCAATGGATGTTAAAATTAGTAAGTGAAAGTATCATGAGAAACAAGGTGTTTGCATGGTCTCAAAGTATTTTCCCATAATATACTTATTAATTTAAAGTTTAGTAATTATAGTAATCTAGTAGATACTTCCATAACCAAGTGATCAAACTTAACATTCCCAATAACTGGCACCTTATATCTCCTCTGTATGATGAAGGGTACATCATTTCTATAAGATTCCTTACCCAGATGCATTGTTAACCTCAATCTAATCAGGAGAAAACCTTAAACTTTCCAGAGAGGAAGGATATTTACAGTCTGCCTAATTTTTCTACTGCTGTGTCCCCAGGGCCTACGAGATAACTGGCTAGTATTCTTCCAAAGTGCCCAAGCCATGAAAGAAAAGAGGACTAATGGACAGTCCTAGATTGCAGGAGCCTAAGGAGATAGAACTAAGTGCAAAACATAATTCTAGATTGGATCCTAGACCAGAAAAAGGACATCAGAGGGGAAATGATGAACTGTAAACAAGGTTTTAAGATCACTTAATATTATATTAATGTGAATTTCTTGGTTTCAATGATTGACTATGGCTACATAGCATGTTAACATTTAGGGAAACTGTACGAAAGGGTATATGGTACCTCTGTATACCATTTTTCCAAGCTTTTTGCAAGCTTAGGATTTTTTTTTTCAGTTTAAAAAAAAAGAGGGGAGGCAGCTTTACAATGAGGCTTTCCCTGAGCCTAGTACATAGGCTTTCTACTAACATTCCTTACCTACTTCCCTAATTTAACTTACCAGAATAGCATTTATTAATATGTGACAACTGTGTATCTTATTTATTTTTATTGTTTATCATGGCTCACTTTGTGAGGTTAAGAATTTTTGTCTATTTTGTCTCATTTGTTTGCTGTCCCCCATATCCAGGACAGTGTCTGGATGGTGTTCAGTGAAGGTCTACTGAACAAGTGACTATATCTTTCCTGAAGATGTACATGGCCTCTGGGAATACTGATAATGTGAAATTCCAGGATTCACATCTGATAAATAAGACACATCTCAACTTGGTGAGGAATAAAGTGACAAGAAAGGATCCTGCAATACCTATCTGGATGCCTAGAAGACACGGTCTATTTAGCTGCTGTAGCACATTTTGTGTGTACAGATTTTTTCATATAAATGGTAAATTTATCAAAACTGATTGAAGCATATTTTAA
The DNA here is from genome assembly GCF_011100685.1 of Canis lupus familiaris. NCBI lineage: Eukaryota > Metazoa > Chordata > Mammalia > Carnivora > Canidae > Canis > Canis lupus. Next base: position 18,398,331 of record NC_049251.1, read on the forward strand.
AATTGCCTTAAAAAAACAAAACTGAGTAAAGGGAAAAGAAACAAGCCAATCTGTAATAAAGAAATTACACTGATTGGCTAAGTCACAGGGGAATGATGAGGGGGGGAAATGTTAGGAAACCAAAGTAAATCTAGGGTTGAAAAGCCAGAAATATTCATATAAATCTAACGCTAGTCTCATGTTTCCTGTACCAAAAATGCTAAGAAGCAAACGTTCATATTTAAGGTCAGTATTTAAAAAAAAAAAAAAAAAATAAGGTCAGTATTTTTGAAGAAGTCCTCTAATTCTCTATGAGCAGTATAATATTCATCAGAGACAATTTTTAGGTCCTGGCACTCCATGCAATTCCCTCTCTGCCCAGTAGTTCTCTGGCTGTACTTGTGTGGTGCTAACATTATACTGCAATGCTCCAATACTATACAAGTCAAATACTGGTGGGCTTTCTAAATTTACGGGGAAAACTATGCTGTTAGGGATGCCTGGATGGCTCAGTGGCTGAGTGTCTATCTTCGGCTCAGGGTGTGATCCTGGGTCCGGGCATCAAGTCCCACACTGGACTCCCTGTGAGGAGCCTACTTCTCCCTCTGTCTATGTCTCTGGCTCTCTCTCTGTTCTCTCATAAATAAATTTTTAAATTCTTTCAAAAAAATTATGCCGGGACTCCTGGGTGGCTCAGCAAATTGGGCCTCTGCCTTCAGCTCAGGATGTGATCCCAGAGTTCCAGGACTGAGTCCCACATCAGGCTTCCTGTGGAGAGCCTGTTTCTCCCTCTGCCTACGTCTCTGCCTTCTCTCTGTGTCTCTCATGAATAAATAAATAAAAATTTTTTAAAAATTATACTGATAGATGGAATTTAAAAGCCTAAAAAAGTAACATTTCTGGGGCACTTGGGTGGCTCAGTCAGTTGAGTGACTCTCATTTTGGTTCAGATCATGATCTCGTGGGTCATGGGATCAATCCCCCCCACCCCACCCCGTGCAGCTCCACACTCAGTGAGGTATCTGCTTGAAGATTCTCTCCCACTGCCCCCCTCCCACTGCTTGCACACACGTGCGCTCTCTCTCACAAATCTTTTTTTTTTTTTAAGTAACTTTTCTTACATTTTTGTCTCTCGTTCCCATTTGATAACAGAATCTGGTATAATACAGCATGTTATGTAGTACAAAACTATATTTAGTCATTTTATGTTTAATATGATAGTATTTCATAGTGTTAGACTAATGGAATTTGAAAGCTAGTCTTCCTAGTTATGTGGCCTTAGGAAAGTTAAATAACTTCTCAGTGCTTAAGTTTTCTCATTTGTAAAATGAAAATTAATAATAATACCAACCTCAGAAGGTTGCTATGAGAATAAAATTACTTAATGAAATGGAAAGCAATTAAGCAGTGCCTTGCACAGAGTACTTAATAACTGTTAAAAGATTAATAACTTAGCAATTATTAGAAGTAATAGTATTTTATTAATAAAAGGGCATAATGACTTCTATGGACTCTGTCAATGAAATAATTTGAAAATTTTGTCACATGCTGGCCCAATTATGTACAAACACTCTCCCTGGTTGGAAAGGAGAAAATAAAACTTCTGCAGTATTACTTTTCTCTCCACTTCATAAATTCCTTGAGGGTTTTCCACATCACATTTATATATGCTGAGTCTTACCTGAAGAATGGAGAAATGAGTTAAATGTATACTATTCTATACATCCACAGTTTTGATTTACATTACATTATTAAGAGTATGATCTAGTCTTGAAAGTAGCTTTTTTTCTCTGGTTTTCTACTCTTAAAATGTTAGGCTTCCGTGGTTAATATCAAAGACATTTTACTGATGCTCTTCAGGATCACTGGTCTCTAGATCATAAGAGTAACATTATTAAATCAGTTTCCTTGAGGTTTAATTCTCTAACATACTGACAGATTTCTTCTTTTACTTAGGCCTTTTATTTCTAGTCTGCCACTCATTAGCTGAAGGATAGTAGGCACATCACTTAATACCACCAAATCCTTAAGACCTCTCATCTATAAACATAACATCTGTCCTTGCATAGTCACAGGATCAGGAGGAGATTCCAAAGGCAGTTTTTAAAACTGCATATCCTTTTATAAATATGAAGTTATTTTAATAACGCAGACCATCCAAAATAGTCAAGGCTGTTTATTTAATAATAATTTATCAGTTGCTCTTCACTGTATTTTAAAATAACTGTGACTCAGCAAAGAAGAAATTATCACATCTAGTAAGAGTCATGAAAGAATAAATCGAGCTTTCACCAACCTGGCCATTTGCTTGTACGCTTCTTCAGCTACCGCAAAGATATGTGGATCCATATCACCCATATTCTGTCCACTATATGCATTAATAATATCTTCTCCATAAATAGGCAGCTGTTCATAAGGATTTATAGCTACTAGGACTATACCTGTGGGGGGGGTGTAAAAGCAAAAAAAGAAGTCAATGATATATTAATAGACGTATCAAACTTGCTAAAGTGACCACAGTTAACACAAATTTCAATCTCAATTAATCTTGAACAAGTTGTTAAAGATCAAACTATGTTACAGGCTTCGCCTCTGGGCCTATTATACCTTGACCTAACTTAAACACCATTTAATTAATTAATTAATTTATTTATTTATGATAGTCACAGAGAGAGAAAGAGAGAGAGGCAGAGACATAGGCAGGGGGAGAAGCAGGCTCCATGCACCGGGAGCCCGATGTGGGATTCGATCCTGGGTCTCCAGAATCACGCCCTGGGCCAAAGGCAGGCGCCAAACCGCTGCGCCACCCAGGGATCCCTTAAACACCATTTAAACACTGATCTAGGGGCAGCCTGGGTGGCGCAGCGGTTTAGCGCCGCCTGCAGCCCAGGGCGTGATCCTGGAGATCCAGGATCGAGTCCCACGTCTGGCTCCCTGCATGGAGCCTGCTTCTCCCTCTGCCTGTGTCTCTGCCTCTCTCTCTTCTGCTCTGTATCTCTCATGAGTAAATAAAATAAAATAAAATCTTTAAAAAAATAAAAAATAAAAAAATAAACACTGATCTAAACTCCTAAAAATAAAAACTATTTTCATAATATTTAAATAAAAAATTCCACTTCTAGAAATTTATCCAAATGAAATCATATATTCAAGCAAAGATTTTTTTCATAAAGATATTTATCGATATTTATCATATTTTTACTCAAGAGAGTGAAAAGTAGAAACAAAATATATAATAAAGGAAGAGTAACCAAATATTTTGTTAGACCCGTATGACAGACTATTATACTACTACCACAAATTATGTTTTTAAAGAATATGAAATGTTGTAGGAAAAAATGACACAAAAGTATATACAGACCGATTCCAATTTCATACCTATTTATACTCTCTCACATATGTACAGATACAGGATGTGTTAACATAATACTGGTTATTTTTCAGTAGTAAATTACATGTAGTTATTTTTCCTTTTTTATACTTTTTTTTGTATTTCCTTAAATTTTATAGTAGTTGTATATTAATGAAATCCTTCATTCAACAAATATTTATATAGCTTCAAGTATGTATCAAGTCTTTTCTGAGTGCTAGATTTATAACAATAAATGAAAAAAGACAAATCTTTATCCTCATTGATTGTATATTCTAGTGGGAAATTCAGACAATTAACAAGATAAGAAAAATATATTTTTTTAAGATAAGAAAAATATTATAGGTTAGATAGTAGAAAGGAAAAAGGAGAAAAATTAAACAGAGAAAGAAGATGGAAACTAAGGAGGGGAGAAGGGGCTTATTATGACTTAGATGTGGCAGGCAGGGAAGGCTTCACTGAGAAGGTAATGTATGTGCAAGAAAAAAACAAACAGAAAAGTGAAAATTGAGGAACAGAAATATTTGGTTCATAGACAGGGAAGAAAACAGTATCAAGGATATAAGATGTGTAAGTTCTTTTAAGAAGAGAAGATAGCTGTCTCTGTCCAAAGCAGGGGAGTAAGGAAGAAATAATGAGTGGCTGAGTTGGTCACACGGAGTAAACAGACTTGGAAGGAAATGAATGAAATCCCAGACGTGAGCTCAGGGGAGAATGATCAGGGAAAGAAAGATAGGAAGTCAGTACTGAGAAGAGCCAGGGACAAGAGAAAAATGAAGGTTAAGAAAAAAAAGAGAGAAAGACAAGAAAAGGAAAAGGGGAAAAAACTCAAAAAAGTACACAGTGCTTCACTTCTAAGAGAAAGAAAAAGGATGCTGAGCTGGTTCACTGGCAGCTAATACCACAGCAAGCTGGGGCCCAGGCCAGTGCAGCAAGCAAGAACAGCTACTGTGAGTCGTCAGTCCTGCACTGAGAATAAGAGAACACTAAACTTCTCAAACCTGCACCAGAGATAAGTCTCTGGACATCTACTCTTCAAATAGCAGTTTTCATACGAGATGAAAGTAACTGGCAAACTCACTGAATTTGGCAGACAACTTCTTTAGGAGGAAGAAAAGTCAAAATATGGGCCCAGTTCTGTCTTTTTTCCTGAGCAAAATGACGATAAGTTCAAAGAGCTTATTCAGCACAATATGCAACTAGCTAATGAACATGGGAAGTTTTTTTTGATAACTCTGAAGTGATCTTCTCCCTAGGAGGAAATCCAACTGCAGCCTTCTTTCCCCACGCACAATGTTTCCATGGCTATGTCCATCAGAGGACAGAGTTCATTCCACTCAGACAGCAAGACATACTTACCACAATATGTATAAATAAGTTTGGAGTCAATAAAGCGGACTCTGAGATTGTGGAGCACAGCAGGTTCATGAAGATAGCTGAGGGCTGTGAGGTCATTTTCACCCACAAGTATGTCAGGGTTTCTCAAGTGAGGCAGTTCCTTGGTCTTTGGATCTAGACGATACTCCAAATCCTGAAAATGCACAAGAAACAGCATCTGGATAAATCATGGCAATAAAAGTAAAAAGGTCTATGCATTTTGCTTATTTGTTATTCCTGATTTTCTTCTCAGCTATTAAATGCATTCTTTTCCTGGCATCTTCCAAAGCTACAGAAACTGCTGGAAATGGAAGTCTTCTTTTTCACTAGATGTATTAACTTGTATTTATAATTTTTTGCTAATATAGTTTAAGAAGCTTAGACTTTTTTAACCCAGTTACTGAGCCAAAAGTTTTTGCTTTTTTTTTTTTTTTTTTAGGCAGGCTGCATGATCAGTGTGGAATCCAACACAAGGCTTGAGCTCACTATCCTGAGATCAGACCCGAGGAGAACAGAGTAGGATGTTTAACCAACTAAGCCACCCAGATGCCCCTGAACCAGAACTTTTTAATCTTTCTTTAAATGACCATTTTCTTCCCCATCCCTCACCTGTGACAAGTGAATGAGCACTAAAGAATGGTCAAGAGCTTGGCTCTAGGGCAGCCCCGGTGGCGCAGTGGTTTAGCGCCGCCTGCAGCCCGGGGTGTGATCCTGGAGACCCGGGATGGAGTCCCACATCGGGCTTCCTGCAGGGAGCCTGCTTCTCCCTCTGCCTGTGTCTCTGCCTCTCTCTTCGCTCTCTCTGAATGAATAAATAAATCTTAGAAAAAAAAAAAAAAAAAAAAGAGCTTGGCTCTAGAGTCAGATCAACCTGGGTTCAAATCCAGAAACTGGTACTTCTTTTGTGGTGTTGGGTATGTTACTGAATCTGAATCCTTCATTTGTAGAAAGGGCATAATAGAAATAGCTCACAGGAGTGTGATAAAAATTAAATGAGGCAGTGCACGGCATGTAGTAAGTACTTGGGAACCCTAAGAGGTCCAAGAATCTCCTGAAATTAGGTATAAATGTGTATTTGTCAATATGTATAAATACATATATATATGTGTGTATTATTTTTTGGAAAGACAGTCCTTAGTTTCATTTGATTTTTAATGAGGTAATTGGCTCCAAAAGTTAAGAAGTACTACTCACTTTAAAGCCAAGGTTATACAGCTTTATGGCAAAGCCAGGCATGCAAATTGCTACTCAACTATGCATTAAGGGCAAATAACACCTGACAAGTAAAAAGGGAAAAAAATGAAATTTAATTGTAGAGAATAAACAGCTGGTTTTATAAAAAGTCACTTTTCTTAACATTGCAGAGATACAGAGCTCAAATGTTCAAAACAGGTTGGGATGAACCATGTTAAATGGAGAGGAATTTATCATCTGCCCCTCAACTTCTTCCTGCCTGTTAGGGATATTATGTCCTTTCCCAAAACTGACTAAAACTTGCACTGATCCCTGCAATACACAAAAGCCACTTCTGGCTATGCAACCTCAGGTGGAATTAATGTCTCCAAGCCTTGGCTTCCTTAACAGTTATAATATTACCTACCAACCTATACGATTGTTGTGAGAATTAACCTAAGAAAATATAGCTCACGGTGCCTAATGTGCGTAACACAGAGTAGTTGAATAAATTAATTCTTTAATTTGGCATTCACGGCCCTCCTAATCTGGCCTAATTCTTCCCTGCCTTCTTCCCAACTAATCTTGCCTCTGTTTTGCTCTCTTGAAATTCATCCTCCATGCGACCACCAAGGAGTCCTTTCTAAAACACAAATCCAGCATCCTTCCTCTTTTAAAAATATTATAATCACCTCCCATCACATACCACTTGAAGTCCAAGAGTTTTAGGATGATCCCCAGGTGTGATCTGGTTCCCAGCCCCCAACCTCTTGCCAGTCTTGTATATCCTAACAACATGGAACTTGTGTAGTTCCCCAAATGTACATTACTGTGCATACCTCTCTGCCTTTGCATGTACTTTTCTGGATTCCTGAAATGCACTTCCCCTTGTCTACTCTCATTCTTCAGACCATGCCTCCCTGAGCCCTTACCTTCACCAGACTGTCTGACCACTCCCCACTCTGTCCTACTTTTGTTCCTTGCTTTTATATCATATGCCATACTATTCATAAATATATCTATTTCTCTTACCTAATATTGATGTCAGAGAGCACCTTTTGCCACTTAACATGCTATACAGGAAGTACGTTAATATGCAAGCCTAGACCTAGAACACACATCTTTCTAAATCTCTTGCTCCAATCAATTTGTTATATTCACTATCTCCAAAATACATTCCAAACCTCAAAGGGTCTACCCCCTTTCTCTTTGTCAATCCAAATTCTATCTATCTTTTAAGATTCAATGAAAATTGTTCTTTCTTCTTGAAGCCTTCCCTGACAAAGCAGCCCATCATGAAATTTCTCTCTTAGGCATCCTAAAGTCATTATTATCTTTACAACATTGCAGAGTGGTTATGAGCACAAATAATGAAGACAAATTTTCTGCCTTAAAACCCCAGCTTCATCCCTTAATACCTATACAATCTTGAGCAATCCCTCTGAGCCCTCATTTCTTCACTCATAAACTGGTAATAACAGCCCCACTTCATAGGACTGTTGTGAGGATTAAATGAGTTAGAGCAAGTAAAACACCTAGAACTATGCCTACCACATAGTAAGTGTTCAATACATGCTAACTCTCAGGATAGTATTACTCATTTGGTAATAGTTCATCATAATCTTTTGACATCTTTAATACTGTGGTGTTGAACTACTCTTTAGACTCTATGTCTTATGTAACTTTTCATGTATTTGTTCCTAGTTCCCTTGGCTAGACTATAAATTGTTTATGGAAAAATTAATGTCACAAAGTTTTTTAAGAAAATAGTATGGCATGCCTTGTCAAGTGCCGTGGAGAAATAAAAAAAGGTATATAACTAAGACGTGTCTACCCATGCCATGAATGCAGACGGAAAGTACAGAAATTAGAAACACAATTGGTTTTATATTTTTCTAGTTACTGGCAAACTGCTTTATGCATAATAGCTTGTCAGTAAATATTTTTCAAATGATTAGGTCCAGCAAGTATCAAATCTCAGACTGGCTCCTTAAGCAATGTTTTCTTAGTCACTACGAAATTAATGCTAGCCTAAACAAAATAAACAGGTATATTTTTGGGAGGAATAGAAATGAATCTAAACCTAATCATAATAAATTCATAGACCACAATAATGGATTTTTAAAGTTCTGTCATTTTCATTAACCCACTGGTGTAGAAAATTAAATTTACTATTTTGCTACTTTTTTTAAATTTAAGTATAAATATTAGATTAGTTCAAAACGTAACTTCCAGCTGAAGTCAGCTATGCCACAGCAAACTCACACTTTTGAATTCCCTTCACTTTATGCGAATGATAACAAATAAAAGCAAAATTTTTACCTTTCCTTCCTCAAGGTGAAGCAGGAGGACTTTATCTCCTGGTTTATAATCTTTGAGCAGCTCTGCTGACTTCCAAACTTCCTCAGGATCAGGTATCCAAACTCTGGCAAACTAGAAGACAAACAGAAAAAAAATTAAACTAGCAAATCAATTACTTTATAACAATCTATAAACATTATGGACTTACTTATAATTAGAAACAATTTACAGAAGAATAAATCTTGGCCAATATTAAATTTAATATTTATTTATTTGTTTGTTTATTATGATTTTATTTATTTGACAGAGAGCTAGAAAGAGCCAGAGTACAAGTGGTGGGAATGGCAGAGGGAGAGGGAGGGGAAGAGGCAGGCTCCCTACTGAGCAGGGACCCCGATGCACGATCTCAGGACCTCATGATGGTGACCAGAGCCGAAGGCAGACACCCAACCAAGTCACCCAGGTGCCCTGAAATTTAACTTTTAAATTAGTAGTTGAAAAGTACTTTAGTCCCAGTAGTACCATCATGCCCATATTATTTAAAAAATATGCTCTGCCCGTTACCTGGGTGATGGGCACTGAAGAGAGCACTTGATGGGATGAGCACTGGGTGTTATGTGTTGGCAAACTGAATTTAAATTAAAAAATGTAAAAATAAAATAAAAAAATAAAATTCAGTTGACAATAAATAAATTAAAAATATGCTCTGTACTGTGGTAATAATTTTATACTGCATGTAAGTCAAATCATTCTATTTTACACCTTAAACTTATATAGTGCTGTATGTCAATTCTATCTCAAAAAAATTGGAGGAAAAAAAGTTACTCTGAATAAACAGCTACAATTAAAGTTTGAATTTGCTTTACATAGTAAATGCTACCTGAAAATGTAATTTTAAGTAAAAATGTACAAATAAATCTATTTTTTCACTGAATGTTGAACTTTTAAAAATGTCAAAACATGAATGTGAAGCTCTGGTATTAGTGGCTCTGCCAGCTTCAACAACATAGCTCTCTTTTTATGGCAGGATTTACAATTTGAATCTTTGGTTGTGGTTTTCATCCTGTGTTCTGCAAAGACTTGGTGACTTCTCAAGTATTCCTTAGGGACCATTAAGGTGTGGAAAAGAGCAGAATAAGCTTGTGACCTGGAGCCACAGCTGTTTTATGGACTGGGCATCTGGAATTTCCTTTGAAGAAAGCTCTGCTGCCAATTGAAAAAAAAATTAAGAAAGCAATATTGTCTAGTATTTTGCCTTCATTATTATATAAAGAAAAGTGAAATGGTATATCTGATTAGCAGTAAGTTTGGCTCTCAGAACCTTAATATCATGAAAGAAGTATGGTAATCGGGGATCCCTGGGTGGCGCAGCGGTTTGGCGCCTGCCTTTGGCCCAGGGCGCGATCCTGGAGACCCGGGATCGAATCCCACATCAGGCTCCCGGTGCATGGAGCCTGCTTCTCCCTCTGCCTATGTCTCTGCCTCTCTCTCTCTCTCTCTGTGACTATCATAAATAAATAAAAATTAAAAAAAAAAAAAAAAAAGAAGTATGGTAATCAATCATCAGGGCTTCCTGAACCAGCAAATCTTTAGCCTCAACTAGACATTCTCTGGACTTAAGCCAATTTGAGGCTTTGGGTCAATTTTGAAGAAAAAGAAAAATATACATTAACATGAGTGAGTCCTCCAAACACCAAACCGAAGAAATGTTTTATGATTGCTTGGATTCCTCAGGAAGGAATCTCTCTTTATGTACATTAAACCTTGAAGCTCATTTTCAGGAGTATATCACATATAAAAATATCACCACCACCAGCCTTTCTCTATTTTATTTTCTTCAAGCTCTTATTATTACCTGTACTTACTCACTGTTCTATGATTGCTTATTTTCTTTTTTTATTTCTCCTCCTCCATTTGAATAAAGCTCCATGTCTGCCTTGTTCAATACTACATCAAGTGTCTACGTACATAGCCACTTCACAGCTGGGCACTTAGTATTTAATGGAAGAATCTCAAAATAAAGGGTATCTTCTTAAATTGAATAGAATTTGTATGGTAAAGAAAACTTGTGATTTCTTTACTTTTCTCTTATTATTAGATTTATAAAAACTTGTCTGAACAGTTTGCAAAGAAAGAGTACTGAACTATGTTATAAAGTCTAATTCCCAGGAGTACCATACTGGCATCTTAGCCTTTATTTCAGGCATCTGTAAAATGGGGATTATAGCAGTACTCATTTAGATCATCTCAAGGGCTTTCATACAAAGAAACCTTGTGAAAAGCATAAATCAATATATGCATACAGGTTGAGATTGTTACCAAGTGTATATTCCATAAAAAATGATTACTAATGCTATGTCAAATATGCTACAGAAATTTGTTTTATAATTTCTGTCCCAGATGCACAGTCCATTAGCTGAGTAATAGCTGTTACTAAATTCACTAGAGGTTACTAAACCTTTACTAAAGGTTACTAAAATTTTACTCATTCAAGAAACATTTCTGTGTACCAGCGGCTCCCACTCTGAAGTTCACTTTAGAAAGCCAGTATTTACATAACTTTCTCTGGAAGGATTGACTGGTTCCAGGAGAGATATGCAATATATGAGATTCAGAGACATGAAGTGACCTATCATCTTGACGATGAAAGCACAAAAAGCAAAATGGGTTCAAGTGAATTTGCAGAAGCATGACTGACCTGCTCTAAATATGAGGATATTTTCAACTAAACCTAGAAAGAAACACCTTCCTGTTATTTAACAATACCAAGTTCTGGCTCAGGTTTCCACAAGTGTTTTGGAAACACTTTGAGTGCATACTTTGCCAAAGGCTAGATTTCCAAGAGCTAGCAACACTTAGAGATAGCACAGAGAGGCCAAGACCCTTAACACTCACCACGGGCAAGATATTTAAACATCAAACATCACCCTGATAACCAAATTCCCCATTATCCTATCTCTATCTCTTGGGAAAGTATCCAAGGAGAAATAGGTCAGAACTCCGTCTATTATTACCATTGTCTTTTTATGGTTCTTTTCCATCTTAACCGAGGAGATTGGTGACTCTGCAAAAACAACTATACTGGAACTGGGTCAGTCTGGGAAATAAATAAATAAATATTTTTTCCCAGCAACTTATATACATAAATATTATATATATATATATATATATATATATACACACACACACACATAAAGCATATACATATATGCCTTAGTTGCTGAAAACGAAAGAAATTCCAACCTGACAATGCCCCCTTCTTATTGCCTCTGTCACCTCCAACCCTACCTTCTACTTTTTCCCTAGGTCCCCAGTAAGGATACACATAGCAGCCCTGAGAAATAGGACTGAACTTGTCCAGCCACAGCCAGTGGCAAGAGACTGCCAGAAGACTGCAGCGGGAAGACAAGGCCCCAAGATCTTATGAGAAACCTGGAAATGGAACACGACAGCAAGAGTCAGACAGAGTCAGAAACAGGAGTGGACACACATACCCACTAAGTCTGTTCAGGATTTCCTGGGAAAACAGAGCAGTTAGGAAAAAGATAACCCTAGCCAAAGTGAATCAGACTGGACACAGCTCCCAGCAAGACAAGGGAGGGGCCGATGTCATGCAACTCTGCTGTGTCATCACTAGCTAGTAGAGGGTGAGACTCTCCTGCAAGGCTCCTCATTCCCTTCTCCTACTCACACTACTCTAATTTTGTCCCTCAAAAATCTCATTTATAATACCTCAGACCTTATTTTAGTTATTTATGGATCTATCTACCTCCCACACCAGGTTACATACTCCTTAAGGCCATTTTGGAATCCTCTATAAGGTTGGTCAAGATCCTTGCCCATGGTTGATGAGCAGCACATCTGTGTTGATGTAATTTAAGACAGAGGTAGGATAAGGTATGGAAAAAAGATGGGAGAACTGGGAGGAGAAGCAGCAGAGGCAAACTTCAGAGGCCTACCTCAGGATTTTTCCTGAGGCCACAAAACACAGTTGAGATGGGACAGGAGTCAGAGACCAAGAGAGATCCTTGAAGTAGTAGGCAGAGTAAACATTGCTGTAGGAACCAATAGGAGAAGGGAAAGCAAAAATTTAGTAGGACCTGAGGTACTGTAACCAAAGCCAAAAAACTATAGGAGATGAAGAAAAGATTAAGAGGCTTAAAAGAGATAATATTAAAAGGTAAACATATCAAAGAAGATTTATGACAATTCAAAGGAACACCTCATTAGAAAGGTGAGTAAGGACAAAAGAGAGATGGGCTAAATTTTATGATGATAGGCAAAATCTGAGTAAATAATGCTAGCACAGATTTAAGCTGCATAATAGCTTACAAGGAAAATCAAACCATCTGTCCTTCTGTAGTACAGTTTAGTAGGGCCTGCCTGGCAATGAAGAGGAAATACTGACAGAGTCCAATAGAAGAGTACTGGAGGGATCCCTGGGTGGCGCAGCGGTTTAGCGCCTGCCTTTGGCCCAGGGCGCGATCCTGGAGACCCGGGATCGAATCCCATATCGGGCTCCTGGTGCATGGAGCCTGCTTCTCCCTCTGCCTATGTCTCCGCCTCTCTCTCTCTCTCTCTCTCTCTCTCTCTCTCTCTGTGTGACTATCATAAATAAATAAAAATTAAAAAAAAAAAAAGAAGAGCACTGGAAAGGTGGGTTTGGGGGACATGCCTGCACTGGCACTTTCAACGAGGGGCACAGGCAGTGCCAGCTCAGCCTAGCATGGCCCTCCTACCTTCTTAGGGATTACGCCTATCCCTGCAAATGTAAAGAGGTACCAGTCATCTTTCTTTTTGTGTCCTCTTGCAACATTCAAGAGGTTCCTGATTAATGCAGATGACTCACTAGAAATTTCGCTAACTTGCACTTTGTCAGTCAAGGAATTCTGAGGTGTGGGCCCCAAGAGCAGTTTTTCTGAAGCATCAGACACTTTGGGAATAAGACTGACAGCACTAATAGAGCAAATGATCAGTCCCTGGAACCCCCAAAAATCTGACCCATGTGATTCTCTCCCCTCTCCCAAACTCCCACATACATTACTCACTTCTCAGACAGCACATGTGCACATCTTTCCTAGCTCCCCCATTAAACCATAAGCAGCCTGACAACATAGGATCTGCCTTGGTTCCTGAATGTCTACAAAAATGAATGCTTTATGTGACAATTTAAACAAGGCTATGACAAATAATAAGTGTCCTCCTAGGATATGAACTGAAGCAGGAGAAAAATCCTGAATTATCAACAGCCCCTCCTCTAAATTCTATACTAACATTGATACTTACATGGTTACTAAGTAACTCATATAACCCTTAGGGTATGTTTTGGTATAAAAAAAAAATCTGGCAGCCCCGGTGGTGCAGAAGTTTAGCACCGCCTGCAGCCCAGGGCGTGATCTGGAGACCCTGGATCGAGTCCCACGTCAGGCTCTCTGCGTGGAGCCTGCTTCTCCCTCTGCCTATGTCTCTGCCTCTCTCTCTCTCTGCATCTCTACGAATAATAAAATCTTTAAAAAATAAAAATTAAAAAAAAATCAAGTACTACTACCCTAAAGCACATAATGCACATATATACATATGTATACATATACACACATGCACATATATACATATATTACATATATGTATATTATGCATATAGATTGTGTTCCAGATGGTGGAAATATATATATAGATCTGAAACACAATCCCTCCCTTTTTCAGCCAGCAAACTCCTATTTATCCTTCATGTCTGTGTTAAAGTACCACCCATCTCCTCTTAAAAGCCGTTCCTCACCTTCGGCACTCCATTCTCAATGTCCCCATTACTTCATACAATCTTCACTAGAATTCTTATCCCACTAAATGAAAACTTTGCGTGCCTAATATCGCTTCAGCAACCGTGAGCTCCTTGGAGGTAGGAATATATCTTCTTTATCCTTGTCTCTTCAGCACTTAACACAGGGCCTGCCTATAATAATTTGTGAATGAACCTTTGTTATAAGAATGTTCTTGGCCTCAGACATTGTACCCTAAGATGGTAGACTAAAAGAAATACTAGCAAAAGGTCTCAAAATCTTCTAGAAGGGTCTATAAGTTCCAGAAATAAAGAAAAATGCGAGCAACATTAGATGGTTGAGTTACATAGGAAATCACAATGTGATGATAGAAAGCAAAGAGCCAGGCATGTAGGGAGTAAAGAAGTAATGAAATACTTCTTTCTTCTTCCCCATCACACAAACTCATGCCTCCATCCCTTCATGATTCATATGTTTAAAGTGGAAGCTACTCCTCACTTCTAGAACAGACTTCTGCACTCCCAACCCTACCACAGATTCCTCACTCAGACGGTGAAGGAAGTATTGTGACCACCGCTTCCACCAGCCATCTGCTGGAGCAACAAAGTGGGGGAAACAGACAGGAAGAAAGGTAAACCAGAGTATTACAGCAGGATAAGGGGTCACACTAAAATGGCAGGAAAGAGAAGAGATGGGCTGGGGGTGAACACACGGTGCATCCTGGGTAGGACTGGAAGTGAAGGGCAAACATGTTCTGTGCCCCTGCTGGAGCTCCATAACAATGCTGTTGGTGAGGGAAATGACAAACACCAACCTTGCTTTGTGGAACTTGATGAAGATTGTAAGGAATGAGAGCATTTTTTCTCTGTCAGTAGAGGCCTAGATATTTTACATCTATATACATCTATAATTTCATCCGATCATCACCATAACCTCATTACTAACCCATTTTAACAGATATTGAGGCTCAGACCTTAATAGTAGGTAGAGCTATGATTCAAATCTTTATTCTAAAAGCCAAATGTTCTTTCCACTTTACCATGTTTCCCCCTTGTTAATACAGATCTTATTAAGAAGAAACTCCCCTCCTCCATCCAAAACTGTTTCTCTTGGTATCATACTCAAAACAGCTATTAAACTGATCCATGTCATCAAGTGAAACTTAAGAATGTCTCATCTAAGATAATGTGTCAAAGCCACAGTAATCAGCATGGCATCCATTCTGCAGTATTCCAACTGGCTCTGACCAGAGAATGAGGCTCTGCCAAAAATAAGTTTAGGAAATAATAGCAAAAAATCATCTGAGGATGCTAAAGACTAAAATTTTAATAGGTGAATGATTCCAGCTTCACTTACTTCTATAAATGAACAAAATGATAAGGTTGATTTATGATTTTTTATTTTTGTTACTCTTGAAGTTACCCAGCATGTGCTGTGAAATGTGCATGGTTTAAAAGTAAATTGAATTTGTCAGTTTCTAGCAGGTATTGAAATTATTTTAAACTTATGAAGAAAATAAGAACTCTTCAAATTATTGGATATGTTTTGTTACCATCAAGAGCAAAACTTAAATAATCTTATTTTTCTAGAATTTTATATGAGATGGCAGAGCTTTGGAATGAATATTTTTAGACACTGTAGTTCTTTAACATCTCTGTAAAGATTATTTTTGGAAGTAGGTCTCACTTTACAAGTGCAGTCTTAATATGAGCATCAAGAAAAAATAACTATTTTCATCTATAATTAGCTAATGGTATTTGAGGATAAATTTTAAATTTTTAAATAAGTAAAATAAAAGTAAAATACAATCACCAACAAAGAAAGGAAACATATTGATCATTTTCATCACAAGGCCCTTATTTCGCTATGCTTTGTTTCACTTTCCTGTCTTTTACTTAATTCTTTTTTTTTTTTTTTTTTTTTTTTTTTTTTTTTTTTTTAAATTTTTATTTATTTATGATAGTCACACAGAGAGAGAGAGGCAGAGACATAGGCAGAGGGAGAAGCAGGCTCCATGCACCGGGAGCCCGACGTGGGATTCGATCCCGGGTCTCCAGGATCGCGCCCTGGGCCAAAGGCAGGCGCCAAACCGCTGCGCCACCCAGGGTTCCCTTTTACTTAATTCTTGCAATAATCTTTATAATTGTTATTAAAGAGGTTCCTCATTCAATAAACAGCCTGAGAGAGGTTAAATAACTGGTCCCAAAGTCACTCAGCTAATAAGTGACAGAACAGAGACAGGATTCAAACCCAAGATGATCCTGAAGTTCAAGATGCTTAGAATGTACAAGGAAGAATAAGATCAATGTAATCCAAATAAATCACTTTCTCCTGATT
The DNA here is from genome assembly GCF_011100685.1 of Canis lupus familiaris. NCBI lineage: Eukaryota > Metazoa > Chordata > Mammalia > Carnivora > Canidae > Canis > Canis lupus. The sequence continues at coordinate 18,414,645 of NC_049251.1, forward strand.
GTGACCAAAGTTGCCCAATTAAGCAAAACTCACACCTTCCTACCATTTTCAACACTTGCTCCCAATTTAGAGACTAGTATACAGGGTCATGTTAAATATGTATAGGCCTCTGGATAGATAGAGGTCTTCCTCCCACACAGAACATCTATCATTTTGATAAATGATTTGGTGCTGAAAGAAGTCATGGATAATTTTTAAATCTCAAGTAAAATGTCTCAAAGAGATAAATTTTGAAGGAATCAGACAGCATATAAACTATATGAGACAATATAGTTAAGTAGACATCGGTATGCAGTTCCCTCCATTTATAACAGGTGGCTCCCTTTGTTTTGCTCCCAGCTTTGGGGACAGACACCTCTGGCTAAGATCATGGTCTGTTGCTAACTTGGGACACATTACAGGTCTTTCATAATCTAGTCCCTGCCAACTTCTCCAGGCTCATCTCTCATCATTCCTGGCTTGTCCTTCAGCCTCTAACAACTGCAAGCACCATGCGGCTCTCCCCTATCTCTTTTACTTCCCAAATCTGGGAAACCCCTCCCCCATCCTCATCAACCACTTCATGCCTATGTGTCCTTTAAGCACCCACCTTTCAGCAGCTTTTGACACTGACCTTAGCGCATACCTGGAACATTTTTTTACTTGGTTTCTGAGATACCCCATCTTCACGGTTCCCTCAAATCATTCTCTATCACTCCTTTTCAGTCTCTTGTGCCAGATCCAGCTTCTCTGTCTTACCTCTAAATACTGGAATTGCCCAGATCCCTGAGCTGGCTCTGTTCTTTCTTCTAATATAGTATTAAGGGTTCAGGCTATAGGACTAGACTATTCGGATGTTATTGTTTACTAGCTCTGAGGTGTTCCTGTGCCTCACTGACAATGAGAGTAACAATAACACCTACTAACTGGAGTTATCATAAGGATTTTTTAAAAACATTTTTATTTATTTACTCATGAGAGACACAGCAAGAGAGAGAGGCAGAGATACAGGTGAGGGAGAAGCAGGCTCCATGCAGGGAGCCTGATGTGAGGCTCGATCCCAGACCCCGAGATCACACCCTGGCCAAAAGGCAGACGCTCAACTGCTGAGCCACCCAGGTGTCCCATATCATAAGGATTAAATCTGTTAATATATGTAAAGTATTCAGAACAGTGTTTAGCACATAGAAGGCAATAAGTATCAGGTATCTTCTTCATTAATATTAATATTATTAGAAATCACCATTTTTATATTTATACTGTATTCCACCCACCTTCATGAGTTTATTTTTTTTATTCCTTCATGAGTTTAAATACCAATTTTTTCCCATATTTCTATCTTCTAGCCCAGTTCTTTCCATTGAACTCCAAATCCACAGACCCATATAACTAGCTAAGATTTCTATTTAGATGTCTTATAGGTATTTAAATTTAACAAGCCCTAAACAGAAGTCTTTGTTTCCACATACTTTTAAATCTGTCCTTCCTGTAGTATTCACATCTCAGTAATAGGCATCTCTACCCAGCTAGTTAGATGCTCTTGGGAGAAAACGGATACTCTCCTACACTCTCCTGCATCAAATCCATCATTAAGTCCTACCTCTAACATACAACTAACTTCAATCCATCTCTCTCCACCTCCACTGCCAACACCCAAGTCCTAGCATCATAATCTTACTCTGATGCTGGAAATACTCTCTTATCAAGTCTCTCCCACATTCCCAATTCAGCAGCCAGAGTAGTCGTTTTTGTTTGTTTGTTTAAGATTTTATTTATTTTTTCATGAGACACACAGAGACAGAGAGACAGAGAGAAAGGCAGAGACACAGGCAGAGGGAGAAGCAGGCCCCATGCAGGGAGCCCAATATGGGACTAGATTCTGGGTCTCCAGGATCATGCCCTGGGCTGAAGGCAGTGCTAAACCGCTGAGCCACCCAGGCTGCCCTAGAGTGGTCGTTTTGAAATGGAAAAATATGCTAATGTCTCACCCTTGCTTAAAACCCTTAATAACTCAGGATAAAGCATTCATATAATCCCCTAAGGTCTTGCATTACTGGGTGCTTATGAGGGCAGGGACTGTATTTATTTTGCTCAAAACTGATACCCAAGGCTAAACATAGTGTCTGATCCGCAATCGACGCCCAACAACCATCTACTGAATAAATGAACATCCTATTTCATCAAATCTAAGACACCATCAATGATAAAATGCATTCCTAATGTGAAAAAAACAATGTGTATTTCAAAACTGAGTAAATATATCGGATCATTATTATATACATTGTTCTTACCCATACCTCTGACTTTATGTCTCTGATGTTTTTTTTCTTCTAATTATTAAACCTTTGTCAAAAGAAACTTTTATAACCTTTCTTGAATAAGGCAGACCTTTAAAAATACAACCCACTTTATTTTTTTTTAATTTTTTTATTGGAGTTCAATTTGCCAACATATGGCATAACACCCAGTGCTCATCCCGCCAAGTGCCCCCATCAGTGCCCATCACCCAGTCACTCCAATCCCCCGCCCACCTCCCCTTCCACTACCCCTTGTTCATTTCCCAGAATTAGGTGTCTCTCATGAACAACCCACTCTAAAAACTCAATTTCAGTGTCATGACCTCCAGGAAGCTTTCCTGGACCACCATGTAAAGGCAGGAGCTCCCACTTGGACCATCCACAATATCTGGTTTTTATCTCTATGTACTTGCCACATTCCATTATTATTATATTTATACATGCCCGTCTCTTTAACTAGTTGAAACTTCCTTGAGGACCAGATCTGTGATTTATCCACTGGCTTCGCTTCCATTCCTGGCCCAATAGTTAGCAGATAGATGCTCAAGAAGATGTCTGTTGAGTGAATGAATAAATGAGTAGATGAGTCTGTAGGAGCCACAGAGCTTCCACAGATTGGAAATGTGAAGGAATGTTATGCAGAAAGCCAGTCAAGACAGAAGCAAGAAAGAGATTTGAAAATAATTTAATTAGCTACCCAACTACAAGCATGAGTGGAAAAAAATAACCCAGTCATCCACACTTCAAATTCAAGCTGGTTTGCCCAAATGAAACAACATTTCTCAAAAGGAGGATAGGGATCCCTGGGTGGTGCAGCGGTTTGGCGCCTACCTTTGGCCCAGGGCGCGATCCTGGAGACCCGGGATCGAATCCCACGTCAGGCTCCTGGTGCATGGAGCCTGCTTTTCCCTCTGCCTATGTCTCTGCCTCTCTCTCTCTGTGACTATCATAAATAAAAAAAATAAAAAAATAAAAAAAAATCAAAAGGAGGATACTTCAAAAACGAAGAGAACATGCTTAAACATGAAGAGCTTCTAAGGTTCATAAAATGTGTTCACATTTATATCTTACGTACTACCTATCCCTCTGCCTGTAGCTTGAGTAGACTTTGATCAACAGAATCCCCATAAAAATTGTTCAAACAAAACCTACAATTTTCATTTTGTAGCATTAATATTTTTAAATGCATATACAACAGGTTAGGCTAATTATATAAGGCCACAGTGTTCATTTGATATATAGAAAGCACAACTAAATGGATGCTAAACACCAACGAGGCAGGTGGCCCCAGAGTTACCCTAAAAGAAGAGGAGAGTTGCACAAGTGATGCTTGTGCCTTCAGCATGATGAGACAACTACTAGAGAACCAAGAAGCAGAAAAAAGTAGATATTGAGGTTATAAAGCACTATCTCAACAATTCCCAAACTTCTAGAGAGAACAAGAGTACACTCTTTTCCCTCAAGTGTGACAGCCCTAAGGTGCAAAATAGTATTACTGAATTGACAAAGAAGACCATCCAAACTGACTGGTTTGAGTTCTCAACAGGACTGAGAGGAACTGATAGGACAAAAGGGATAACAGAAACATCAAAATCAACTTCCGCTAGATTTTAGGTAGAAAACTCTCATAGTTTATGAAAGAAAGGACATCTGTTTTTGAGCAAAAACTACTTCAACTGTATATGCTGAGAGAATATTTTGAAAGATAAATGCAGCACAGGCAAACTGAAGTTCTGACAGAACTTGTGCCTCAGTCTTTTATTCAGATGTCAAGCTGGTATCCTAGCACTGACTTGACCACACCCTTCTAGAAGACTGAGATGAATCTCCCTGTCAATTAGAATTTCTGTCTACGGTAAGTGAGGAAGGATATTCTTTCCTTCTATCCCCCCCACAACCACTGGTTCTCATTTAAAAAAATCCAGGGATCCCTGGGTGGCTCAGCGGTTTAGCGCCTGCCTTTGGCCCAGGGTGTGATCCTGAAGTCCCAGGATCAAGTCCCTCATCAGGCTCCTACATGGAGCCTGCTTCTCCCTCTGGCTGTGTCTCTCATGAATAAATAAATTAAAAAAAAAAAAAAAAACATTCATGAGGGGTACCTGGGTGGCTCAGTGGTTGAGTGTCTCTGCCTTTGGCTCAGGTCATGATCCCTGGGTCCTGGGACTGAGTCCTGCATCAGGCTCCCCCTGGGGAGCCTGCTTCTCCCTCTGTCTATGCCTCTGCCTCTCTGTGTCTCTCATGAATAAGTAAATAAAATCCTTAAAAAAAAATCCATGAGTTTATTTCTTAATACACAACTAAAATTTTTGAATATTGCAAAATTATCACACACCTAAAACTGTTTTCATTTTTTATCATACAGAGTTAATTTCCCCTTTCTAATTTTTCCTAATATTCTTATTTAAGTTTTTATTACAGAAAATTTCATTGATATTTTAGTGCTCTTTATACAAAAGAGGTTTTGTCTAGCTAACTCACTGTACAGCCTTCATAAAAGTTACTCTAAATTTACTTAACTTTCAATCTGTATCTGGGATAATCAGCTTCATATATTTATTGTCCATTGTGTAAAAAGTACTTCCTTTTTTTTACCTATAACTACTTCTTTGAGCTGCAAAAAAATGCCTCTGAGTTCTTATTTATGTAATGAAGTCCACGTTGCCCTCTTCATGTGCTTCATAGCTTTCTGAGCTTTCACTAGATAAAAAGTTCATTCTTTATCCTTCCAGATGGAAAGGTTCAATTTTTTTTGAACAGTGCCTCACATCCTCCTACTCATTCTAACATATTTTTAATCTCTTTGAATTTCAATTTTCTCACTTACAAAATAAAGCAATTAGACAGTGTAGAATCCAGAGTCAAGGTTAAGAGCATGGGCTTTGGAGTCAGACAGACCCAGTGACTCCAACACTTTGCAATGGCGTCACCTTGAGAAAATTATCCAACTTCCTCTCTCAGGATCCTTATTCATAAAACTGGTTATTAATAATACATATGTCAATAGTCAATGGTACTGTAATTGGGCTGTAGAGTGACAGATAGTAGCTACACTTGTGGTGAGCATAGCATAACACGAAAGACTTGTCCAATCACTATGTTGTACACCTGAAACCAATAATGTAACATTGTGTTTTAACTATACTTCAATAAAAATAATATGTACATCAAAGGGTAGTTACCCAGATAAATGAGATAAAGTTTAAAGGCCATAACATGGTATTGTCACTACCCCTATGCCATCCTACCTCCAAATTTAAAGACCTCATTGTGCTTCATCTGTATTCTTTTACTATATCTACAACGCACTGTGTGCTTTAGTTCCTGCCCCCTTGGGTTTAGTATCACCTCACTAGCATCTTCTCAATTCTGAGTTCTCACTGTGTCAGCCTAGGACACCCCCAAACTCTAACTTCAAAGGCTATTACTGAGCCCACTGCCCAGAGCATCCTCCCCTGATCCCCAACTCTCCTTAAGGCTGGTTCCTTCTCACACCTCAGGTCTCAGTTTAAATGTCCCCTTTTCAAAAAAGTCCTCCCTGGCCACCCTGTGGCCACCCTGCTTTGTTTTCCTGGGATTATGTGTCTCTCCATCTAGCCTGAAACCCCTGTTAAGAGAAGGGGACACCATTAATTCCTGAATCTAGAACAATACCTGTTAGGCAGTACTAGTTAATAAATATGTGAGGAATCAAAGTGCTCATGATAGTGCTGAAAAAAAAATAGGTTAAGACCAGGATGTGAAAGAACTCACATGCCATGCTAGGCAGTTTGACCTTTATACTGCAGAAGACTGGAATTCATTAAAGGTTTTTAAGCAGAGTAATAAGTGACCAATGTTTCTAATAGCTTAGTTCTAATTGGAAGTTCTTTAAACCTGATTGAAAGAACATCTTGTACAACTTCTGCTTGTGATTAATTATTCTCCCCTCCCCCAATTATGCATGTCTGTAGACAGGATTAATCTAATATACACATAACTGCTTCCAAAACGTCATTCATATTAGACAAATGGGGCTTGCGCTGGAGGGACTGGGAGTCATACAGCCTCATGAATGATGGGAGCTAGAGGGGAGATTCTTGGCCCTGGAAATAAGAGACCTGGGAGTAAAGAGCAGGGAGAGGGTAGGAGCCAGGGTGTAGGGGAGACCCTGTAGTGAGCCAAGTCTGAGGGCAAATGAGCAGGACACCTCATAGGCTGTTGAGTCACCTAAGAAAAAAAATCCTGTTGGCCTGCTTCTGAACTGAAGTGTTTACTCTTGGGCTCCAGGATACCTCCTTATCCTATCAGCCCCTCCTTTTTTTTTTTTTTTAAAGTATCCTTTTACCTGAATTTTAGCTGTTAAAAGGAGCTACAAAAGGTGGCCTAGGCCCTACATTTGGAAGAAAGGATAGCCAAAAAAAAATGTTTACAGAAAATTTAAAAACTTCTGGGTGGCAAAATACATCATAAACAAAGTCAAAATACAAACTGGCCAAAATAATTTGTAACAAACTAATTTCCTTAATTATAAAGAACTCTTACAAATTAAATAAGAAAAAAATAAACAACCCAGTAGCAAAATAGGCAAAAGAAAATAATAGGCAGGGGATCCCTGGGTGGCTCACCGGTTTGGCGCCTGCCTTCGGCCCAGGGTTTGATCCTGGAGTCTCAGGATCGGGTCCCAAGTCAGGCTCCTTGCATGGAGCCTGCTTCTCCCTCTGCCTGTGTCTCTGCCTCTCTCTCTCTCTCTCTCTCTCTCTCGAATAAATAAATAAATAAAATCTTAAAAAAAAAAAAAGAATACACAAATCACAGAAGCACCATTAAAAAAAGTTAAAGATGTCCAATCTCATTAATGCTTTAAAAAAATTCAAATTTAAGATACAATTTAAAATTTTGTGTACTGAATTTGAAAAGATTGAAAGGGTTGTTAATATGGGTTGGGAAGAAAGTAGACAATCAGGTGTTTTCATATATTGGTGATGAAGATAAGAAGATGCAATGTTTTTAGAGAGAAACTTGGTAATTTCTTTCACAACATAAAATATATATTTCAGGGATGCATACCAAACTGGGAAGGCGGCAAACTTTTGATTTTGTACTGTATGTATTTCTATATTTCACAATTTTTATATAAAAGTGTTACTTTTTAAATAAAACCAAAAGTTTATAAAATATGCATATCTATGACTCAGAAAATCTATATCTAGATATTTTTCCCATGAGATACTAAAAAAATACACATAATTCTTTCCAAAGTTGTTCTGCAGCATTGTTTGTAAAAGTGAAAAATTTAGAAATGACACAAAGGTTAATATACATCTACATTAATAAAAAGGTTAATATAACTATAGTAATATATAATTAACAGATTAAGGTACATCTATACAATGGAATACTAAAAAAGAATAAAGTAGGTCTATATGCACTGACATGAAAAGATTCTGTTAATTTAAAAAAGGCAAGTTGGGAGCACCTGGATGGCTCAGTGGTTGAGTGTCTGCCTTTCGCTCATGTTGTAATTCTGGGGTCCTGGGATTGAGTCCCACATCGGGCTCCCCGCAGGGAGCCTGCTTCTCCCTTTGCCTCTCTGTGTCTCTCATGAATAAATAAATAAAAATCTTAAAAAAGAAAAAGGCAAGATGCAAAACATCAACATTTTATGATTATATTTGTCCAATAAATATGTGTATATATATATGTATATATATATATACACACACACATATAATAGAGTGGCTTGACAGTCACAGATTTGTATTTATGGTTACAATCTTTGTGAACAATGCTGAAAGTCTACAAACACCTGAACATTGATCTTTTTGCCCAGTCATGAATGAGTGACACCCTTTGTGAGACCTCTATGGTGAAGGGAGACCAGAGCTGGACAGTGGGCCTGGCCCTGCCCTGGGCTCTATCTCAGTGTGGTTTTGTTCTTCCCCACTAGTGTGTGTGTATACTTTCTATGTAGGAGAGAGCTGTGAGAGAAAGGCACCTGTTTGCACCTGGTGATGGAAGAGAAGCTTGCGTAGAGGTCTCTGAAATTGACTGTTGTAACCATCCATGGTCTCCTCTACCCCAGTCCCCACACCCCGACCCAAGCCTTGGTCTACAGAGACACAGCTCCTGCCCACCTCTCCAGCTTCATCTCTCCCCATACTCCCACCCCTTGCTTTTTTGTGGTCCAACACCACTGGCCTTCAGTTCTTCAAAACTGCCAGACTCTCTCCAGCACAAGACTTCTCAAAGTCTGTGCCCTCTGCTTGGGATTCTCCCCTCCTTTCATTAACAATTAACGGTGCTCAGCACAGTTACTACATGACATTTTTCTCTCTCTTCCCAGGAAGCTCCAACCTGTCTATTTTTTCATTGTTTCATCTCCATCATCTACACGACAGCCTGGCATACGTATGAATAGTATGTGCATATATGGATGTATAATTATGGACAATACATTAAGCACACAATATAAAAAGTTACCACCAGCAATGAACAAGGGGAATTTGAAATTATAAACACAATACTATTTACCTTAAAAACCCCTCATTTTGAGGTATAAATTGAAACAAGACATGCTAAAGATTTATATGAGGAGAACTACAAAACTCTGGTGAATAAAATCAAAGAACTAAATAGGTAAAAAGGTATTCCACATTCATGATTAGGAAAACTCAATGCTGTCAAGATGCCAGTTCTTCCCAACTTGATCTACAGATTTAATGCCATCCCAATCAAAATCCCAGCAAGTTATTTTATAGATATTGACATACTGATTTTAAAGTTTATGTGGAGGGATCCCTGGGTGGCGCAGTGGTTTGGCGCCTGCCTTTGGCCCAGGGCGCGATCCTGGAGACCCGGGATCGAATCCCACATCGGGCTCCCGGTGCATGGAGCCTGCTTCTCCTTCTGCCTGTGTCTCTGCCTCTCTCTCTCTCTCTGTGTGTGACTATCATAAATAAATAAAAATTAAAAAAAAATAAAGTTTATGTGGAGAGACAAAAGACTCCTTTTAGCCAACACAATCCTGAAGAACAAAGTTTGAGGACAGACACTATCTGACTTCCAGACTTTACTATAAAACTATAGTAATCAAGACACTGTGGTATTGGTAAAAGAATAAACAAATAGATCAATGAGACAGAACAGAGAAGCCAGAAATAGATCCACATAAATACAGTAAACTGATGTTTGACAAAGAACATGATAGCGGTAATACAATATAGCCAAAATGGTCTTTTCAGTTAATGGTGCTAGAATAACTGGACATCCACATGCAAAACAAACACACAAACAACCCCTCTCAAAAAAAAAAAAAAAAATGGAACGCAGACCTTACAACTTCAGAAAACTAAATTCTAATGGATCACAAATCTAAAATGCAAAGCACAAAACCATATAACTCCTGGAAAATAACACAGGAGAAAATCTAGTTGACTTTGGGTATGCTGATATCTTTTTAGATACATCGCCAAAGGCATGGCTCATGAAATAAATAATAAGTTGGGCTTCATTAAAATTAAAAATTTCTGCTTTGTAAAGGACTGGGAGAAAATATTTGCAAAAGACACACCTGATAAAGGATTATTATCTAAAATAGACGAACTCTTAAAATTCAACAAGAAACAAACAACCTGATTTAAAAAATAGACCAAAGATCTTAAAAGACACTTCATAAAAGAAGATATACAAATGGCAAATAAGTATATGAAAAGATGCTCCATATCATATAGCATCAGGGAAATGGAAATTAAGACATCAAAGAGATACCACTATATACCTATTAGAATGGCCAAAATTCAGGACATCGTTGAGGATGAGAAGCAACAGAAACTCACACTCATTGCTTGTGGAAATGCAAAATGGTAATAGCGAGTTTGGAAGTCAATCTGGTTGTTTCTTACAAAATGAAACGCATTAAAAAAACACACACACACACATTCTTACCATATGATCCAGCAATCACAAACCTTGGTATTTACACAAAGGAGTTGAAAATTTAGGTCTACACAAAAAACACAGATGTTTATAGTAGCTTTATTCATAATTGCAAAACTTGGAAGCAACCAAGATACCCTTCAGTAGGTGAATGAATAAATAAACTGTGGTACATTCAGACAATGGACTATTATTCAGTGCTAAATAGAAATGAGCTATCAAGCCATGAAAATACATGGAGCAATCTGGAAAAGGCTACACACTCTATGAGTCCAACTATATAACATCCTGAAAAAGGCAAAAGTATGGACAGAGAGAATAAGAATATCAGTGAATGCTGGGGTGACAGTGGGGATGAGCAAGCAGAACAAAGATGATTTTCAGGGCAGTGAAAAAACTCTGTGTGATGTAACAATGGCTACATGTCATTACACAATTGTCCATACCTACAGCATGTATAACACCAAGAGTAAACTATGGACTTTTGAGTAATTATGATGTGTCAATGTAGGTACTTCAACTGCACTCTGGTGGATGGGGTGTTGATAATGGGGGAGCCTATACATGTGTGGGAGCTGGGAGTGAGTTATCTCTGTATCTCTCTCTCAATTTTGCTGTGAACCCTAAACTGCTCTTAAAAAAAATAAAGTCCTTTAAAAAAAAAAAGCCACTTTGTTGAAATTTGTCATTTTATGTATTTATTTTTTAAATTTAAATAATCTCTACACCTAACATGGGGCTCACACTCTTCCAAATGAGCCAGCCAGGTACCCCTGAAATTTGTTATTTTATAAAAATGAGGCCTGTCTCCGTATCAATCACAGAGTTCATTCTAGGATTAATAGCGACTATGACAGGAAAAGAAATGGATTCTTTTAATGTTTTATAGCATGTCCATTTTGTTTTTCATGTGTGAAGAAATAAGAACTAAATACTAATCTCCATGGAAATTTGATTGTCAAACAACTGCAGTCTTTAGCTAAAACTCAAAGAACTTGAACTGCCTCATCTACAATTCAATCTATTTATATTCAGCTTTCAACTCACCCAGGAAACACCTGCAGAATTCAGGAAAACCCCTAGCTATTTCAAACCACAAAGAAAGTGTGAAATTTTAGAACCAGAAGAGAGGTTAAAAATTATTTGGTCCAAACATCTCATTCATAAGCAAACTTTAAGCTCCAAGGGCAATACATCTAGACTGCAAAGCTGGCTCAGGCCAGACCCAGCACCAGGCTCAGAATACCCTGAGCCTCAAGATCTGAGATTCTCTTTGACTCCTCTGGCTCCCTCTCTCTCTGCCTCTCTGTGTCTCTCAGTGTCTCTCTCTCTTTCTCTCTCTCTCTCTTTCTCCCACTCTTTTCCTCCCTTCCTGCCTCCACCTCCTCATTCTGGCTCTCCTTCTCACTGAATCTCTCTTTCTCTCTGAATCAGACCTAATAGATCTGTAAGAAATTGTACAGCTGCACACATAAGGAAAGCAAAATCAAGACTCAACAAAAATTGTATTTCATTGCTGCATAGCTTAGTTTCCCATTCTCTTTTCCTAGTAGAGTAAAGGTTGGAGACTGGTATACAGAGGCCCACAGGAAAACTTTTTCCTTAGCATCATCTCTCCTTAGCTTTAACCGTTAGCTGTGCCCCTAGCACAATTTTGATTGTCCACAGAATTACAAGGTGCCAAACCATGGTTTCCTTTACATATAATTGAATACATTTATTCTAATGTTTCACTCATTCAGCAAGTATTTACAGAGTACCAGTTCTATATTAGACATAGGTCTATCTAGGTCCCAGACAGGTGGACTTATGCTTGGTTTCCCTTATACCCATCCACTTGGGGTATTGGAGGGTCTGTGAGAGCCCTGGCATTTGATTGTGGGCTGGACCACACTACAGATACTCATATTAAGTCTTTAGGGGCAACAGGGTGGTTCAGTGGTTGAGTGTCTGCCTTTGGCTCAGGTCATGACCCCTGGGTCCTGGGATTGAGTCCCACATCAGGCTCCCCATAGGAGGCCTGCTTCTCCCTCTACCTATGTCTCTGCCTCTATGTCTCTCATAATAAATATATAAAATCTTTTTTTTAAAAAAGAAGGTCTTTATAATTATGTCCATTGACTGACTTCAGAAGTTGGGACAGCACTACATTCAAGCACATTTCTCCACACTGGCAAAATCCTGGTCAGCCCTCATACAGTAAAAACCAGGTGGTGTGGGATGCCTGGGTGGCTCAGTGGTTGTCTGCCTTCCACTCAGGGTGTGATCCCAGGATGCAGGATGGAGTCCTACATCGGACTCCCTGCATGGAGCCCACTTCTCCCACTGCCTATGTCTCTGCCTCCCTCTCTCTGTGTCTCTCATCAATAAATAAATAAATAAATGTTAAAAAAAAAAAAAAAACAGGTGGTGTTCCTGTAACTCATGATTAACACATTGTTACAACAGATGCTAAGGTCATCCTTGTTGGAGACTTGGGTAAATGATCTCCAGCAATAAAAAACAATGTTAAATGTAACCAAGGATTGCCTAGAGATTCTACAATATTTTCTATTTGACATGCCATGACTGATTCTATGTAGTTCCACAAGTGTTTACTATATATATATTCTATAACATGCACTGTTCTAAGAACTGCAGAAACAAAAATGAGAAGGTTTTTGTCCCTCCCCCAAGGGCACAGATAGAGTCACTATGAAATGGTAAGTGAAGATATGCATAAGGTGGCATGAGAGCCCAGTAGAGGCAAATATCACCCAGCCTGAGTAAAGAAAAACAGTACAGAGTAGCTTCCCAAAGGAGAGTGTACATAAGTAGGTAACAGAAGGATGAATAGGAGTTAGCCAGGTAAATGGGGGAAGCATGTTCTAGACAGAGACAACATAAGTGAATGAAGATATAAAAGATAATGAAATATTTGTGAGGAATACAAGCAGTTTAGAATTACTATAGCAAGAAATGAGGAAACCAGAGAGATACCCAGAGTTCAGATCATGAAAGGTCTGGCATATGGTAGGTATTCAAGAAGTACTTGATGAAGGAACCATCTAGAACTTTCATCAAGAAAAAGGTATGAAGGGGCAGCCCGGGTGGCTCAGCGGTTTAACGCCTCCCTTCAGCCCAGGGCCTGGTCCCTTCGGTTTAACGCCTCCCTTCAGCCCAGGGCCTGGTCCCTGCAGGGAGCCTGCTTTTCCCTCTGTGTCTCTGCCTCTTTGTGTCTCTCATGAATAAATAAATAAAATCTTTAAAAAAAAAAAAGAAAGAAAAGAAAAAGGTATGAAGGATGCCTGGGTGGCTCAGCAGTTGAGCATCTGCCTTCAGCTCAGGGCATGGTCCTGGAGTCCTAGGATCGAGTCCCACATCAGGCTCCCTGCATGGAGCCTACTTCTCCCTCTGCCTGTGTCTCTGCCTCTCTCTCTCTGTGTCTCTCTCATGAATGAATAAATAAAATCTTAAAAAAAAAAAGGTATGAGTATGCAATTATGCATGTTGGGCATATTTTGTATATTTGTTTTATTAGTGGAAACAGAATATAATACGCCAGTAGAATTATAAGGACATGACACAGTCAGCAAGAATATGGCTCACTCAGCATGATACTTCAAGACGCAGGCATCATAAAGAGGAAGTGGCTGGACAGTTTTGATATTCTTGTGATCACAAGAGAGACGATCCAGGGTGTGTCTGCATAGAAGACACAGGCTGAGATCATATGGGGAAAGATAAAAGGGGGATGCTCAGAATGTGTGAGTTTCTTGGACATAGCAAACATCTCTTATTTTCTCCCACTGGTCTAGACACAACCAACATAACTAAGCCAAGTCGCTCTGTGACTCCACTTGCTATTCCTTAAGACATCTTAAAGAAGAAACTGAATTGGGAAAGAGTAGAACTCATTCCTCATGTTTATTTTTGTGAGTGGGCTTGAGTCCTTTACTATTGCTGAAAAAGGAAGAGGATACCCAAGGCTAAGAGAAAAGAAAGTCAACATGATCCATACCCTAATAATTCCATACAGAAACACACAGGAACTCTAAGTCAGGGTAGGTTTGCAATAAATATAAGAATATAGAAGGTGAGGCAGGGGCACCTGGGTGGCTCAATGGCTAAGCGTCTGCCTTTAGCTCAGGTCGTGATCCCAGGGTCTTGGGATCAAGTCCCAAATCCTTTTCCCTCTGCTTATGTCTCTGCCTCTCTGTATGTGTCTCTCATGAATAAATAAAATCTTAAAAAAAAAAAAAAAAAGCAGTAAGGTTAATAAGGGAAGCAGGTTAATAATGAGGTTAAAGAGGGGACTACTGGTCATAAATTCTAAAAACCTTTGTAGAGTAACACCCAACTCAATAAGATGAAATTTCTCTTTGATTTTTTTTTAAGGATTTTATTTATTTATTCATGAGAGACACAGAGAGAGAGAGGCAGACACACAGGCAGAGGGAGAAGCAGGCCCCACGCAGGGAACTTGATGTGGAACTCAATTCCAGGTCTCCAGGATCACACCCTGGGCTGAAGGTGGCGCTAAACTGAGGAGCCACCAGGGCTGCCCTCCTTGATTTTTTTTTTTTTGTTCATAGTGTATGTGTGTGTGTGTGTGTGTGTGTGTATAGTATTTTGTTCGTACATATATGCTATAGTATTTTGTTCATAGTATATATATGAGTAAAAATAGACATATTTTACCTAAAATATATATTTAAAATATACATATAAATATATTTTAATAAAATGTGTTCTATTTATGTTTATATTATACAAATATATATTTACATACAATATAATTGTTTTATTATAATATTAACCATTATATTTTATATTATAAATATATTTATATTATATGTAATATATTTTAAAATAAAAATTCTGTGTATGGAGTCGGAATCAAGGGTATATTGGAACTTTCTGTACTTTCTAAATTCTCCATGAAGCTAAAACTGCTCTAAAATGTAAAATCTGGGTTTTTGTTGTGTTTTTTAAGGAAACTTGTCAAAACACACACACACACACACACACACAAAACTTGTCCATTAGTATAGAAGTTGAAGCAGCTCACAGCTGGGAGCCTGAGTCCCCATTCCTAATCTCTTCCTCCTGAGTTGTGACTGATCCATGATGTCCCTAGACCACCCACTGTTTTTTGCTCCTATCAGGCATCAAAGGGCCTATGATTCCAAGTGGTTGTGACTTACTTATGCTCATGTAAGTGAAAGATAGGAAGAGCATATATTAAGAACACAGTGGAAACAAAAGAATAACAAACGAGAGAAGGGGTAGGTTTCGCAGAGGCCACTACTGAAGCATAGCTGATTCTGAGGCAGGGCCAGGAAGCTAAACAATAGGGATCTGCAGCATTTCTAATATGCCAATGCAATGTGTTCATCATTGTACACGTGTCTATACCACACTTCTCTGGTTTATCTTTTCTATCCTTCTCAGTTGCAATTCCCAAAACAAAACATCTGAATGGCTCAGTTAAATACTACTGCCTCTGTTTAGACTGAACTTTTGAGACTAGCCAACATCATAAGACCCTTGCCAGCCTGTGAGTGAGCTAGCCTTGGGTCAGGGCCTCCCCTGATCCAGTCAGCTTGGCCAGAAGGAGCTGAATCATGTGGTTCTCAGCAGGAATCCAGAGTGTTGGGGTGGGGTGGAGGGTTAAAGTTATCCTTTGAAGAGACTGTGGGTATGGCAAGCACTGTGAATTTATCTATGATACCCTGATGATGGCAATGTCTTGGCAGAAGTCTCGGGAGTAGAGATGGAAAAAGTCACACCTGCGCAGTATTAGAGACTTAGTAATATAAGAAGCAATGTGTGTGAGGCCTTTAGCAGACAAGAAACACCTAGACAATCCTGAAAAATTCATCCTCAGCACCCAGCATTTTTTTCCTACTTACTCTAATCCCATAACTTAGAAAACATCTGCTACCTTCCCCCCATATCCTATGGTCTGAAGGCATTTTAATTGAGCAAATGACCTTAAAAACACAGTGGCAAGGATCTGAAGGTCCATTCCCTGACCCAAAGAACATTTTCCTTAGCTTATGTCTGTGTCCACATCCTTATCAGAATCCCAACTGTGGCTCTTCAACTTTTATCACACAATCCAGTAACTTGAAAAAAATGACTAATGTCACACTATAGAAATGAGCAATTCTGACCAACAGCCTTGCTTCTGGTGGTGTTAATCCTGTCTAAAAGCAACTGTATGCAGCCCTCTCCCAAAAAGAAAAACACAGGGTTCACTAGAGGGCTGGAAGCCTCCCTAGGAAGTCAGTCAGAATTAGGCTACTTTTTAAACCTCTCTTTAAAGATTGTTAATATACACTGGGATTGTTGAGCTCTGATATACAGACAAGTGAGCTAGGGGGGAAAGTAGCTGACCTATGACACTCCATTTTAATAAAAATTAAATTGATTAAATTCATTCATTAAATGACTAAATAACTATAAAAGCAGAATCAAAAGTATCCTAAAACAATTTTAAGAATTTCACGTGTGCCTCATTTTTACACATTACATTTCCTCAAAAGTATAGCTGAATTAGGATTCAAAGAACTAGAACACAAGAGGCTCTGGATAGTTGAATAGCTAGCTACAGGGGAACACACACTCACACACACCCCCCTTCAAGAAAAAAGATGAACCTGTTCCTATAGCTGGAAAGAGAGGAGATGAATATTCAGGGAGAAAGCATCATACTCCCCTAGCTCTTTTTATTACCAGAAAAAGACAGGAAGTAAGTTTTAACCGTGAACACTGTTTCAGTTTTCACAGGCTTTTGCAGATTTAAATATTCCAAAGTGATCGTTGTAAGAAATGCCATGGAATAGAACGTATTTTTATGTTCCTAAATTAATAAAACTTTGTAGACAGAACCAAAAATTGCAGTTATATCCTTATTTCCCCAAATATTTTCTGATTTAATAGTCTTTCTTTAATAAAATGTTCTTTTGAGTGATCATAATAAAGAGACTGAGTTGAATAATTACAAAACTTTTCTCAGCTAAGAAATATCCATCATTAAAAATGATCTTTATTTCTAATCAGTCTTCAACTAACATAGAAGTTCCTAATACTTAAAGTACTTTAAATTACTCCTCCTCTACTAATGATCTGTAAAGATAGCACTGATCTTTAAAAAAGAATAAAATAGCAATGTGTTAGCAATGTGAACAAAGATGCAGGTGATAAATCATTTCGATGTCAAAAATGTTTTGGGTATTGAACTTGAACACAGTAGAGCGTATTTTCAAATACTATTGGAAGTAAGGAGACTCCTAGAGAGTTTAAGTTTTGTCACAGGAGTAAAGAAACCAGTTTAGGGATCCCTGGGTGGCTCAGTGGTTTAGCGCCACCTTCAGCCCAGGGCCTGATCCTGGAGTCCCAGGATCGAGTCCCGCATCGGGCTCCCTGCCTGGAGCCTGCTTCTCCCTCTGCCTGTGTCTTTGCCTCTTGCTCTCTCTGTGTCTCTCAAGAATGAATGAATAAAATCTTAAAAAAAAAAAAAAAAAATTAAAGAAACCAGTTTAAAAGAAATTAGTTGATCTCTAGGGGTGGCTGGATGACTCAGTCAAGCACCCAACTCTCAATTTCAGTTCAGGTCATGATCTCAGGATCATGAGATATAATCCCACACCAGGCTCTGTGCTGAGTATGAAGCCTGGTTGGGATTCTCTCTTTCTCCCTCTGTCTCTTTCTCTCTCTCTCGCTCTCTAATAAATACATAAATCTTTTAAAAAAAGAAGAAGAAGAAAGAAATCAGTTGATCTCTACATGAAACTTCCTATTGGATCATGAGATACTGAATTCTCAAATAACAAGGTGTCTTTTGGGATGCCTGGACCACTCAGTGGTTGAGCTTCTGCCTTCCACTCAGGGCGTGATCCTGGGGTCCTGGGATCAAGTCCCTCATCAGGCTCCCTGCAGGGAGGCTGCTTCTCCCTCTGCCTGTATCTCTGCCTCTCTCTGTGTGTCTCTGATAAGTAAACAAATAAAATCTTTAGAAGAAGAAAAAGAAAGATTGTTGTCCTGTTTTTTAATATTACGATAACAAAATTGAAATTTCTTAGATATTTCCCACAACAAGCAAATCTATCTGTCAGCTCTGAATGTTGTTCTTTTGAAAACACTATGGAAAATTCTTTGGGGTGAACCTTAGAAATGTTTTCAAGAGCCTGGCATTAAGTAGCTATATAAAACTATCTTAAGTTGATAATTGTCACCATAAACAGACAAGAGGGAAGATATAGTCCTACCAACATTTCTATGGTAAATTGATTTTAATTTTTATGAATTGCTTAAATCACATTCTTCTTCTGTATTTTTCTTACTCATTTTCAAATGAAATATTAATTCTATATGTAATCATTTAGTCCCTCTGTTAAGAAGGTTTTGTGTTAAACTGGGGTGGAAGTAAGGGAGAGCGTGGAAAAAAGGAGGACCATGGATGGCATGGTCTATTCCCTGCTTGCCAGAGCCAGGCCTCTTTTCCCGTGAAGGTCAAAGGAGTAAAAGAACCAAGGTCCATTTTGACTTGACAGCCCTATCATTGAGCATTGTACCCCTGTCTTACAGATGAAAAAACTGAGATCAGGTGAGGTAAGGTAGATTGGCCCAGATGACATGGCTAGTTAAGAGGAGGAGCCAGGACCTGACCCAAGTATGTTTAGCCCCAACTTTTGTTCTCTCTCCATTACACCATGCTGTTAGTAGGTTTCTTAACCAACCTCAGGTCAAGTATCACCTTCTGAGAGGCATCCTCTCTATACCAGAAGTTTCATTTTCTTCACATTTTTAAGAGATTGGAGCCATAAACTGTGAGAGCCTTTTCCAGTTGAAAACAAACAAAAGCGTTTTGCAGATTTTTTTCAAATAGTACCTTAGGTAAAATTCCAGAAATAAGAGAAAAAGGAAATGAATACACAACACATGCAAAAATAAGGATGACGTTAAAAAGAAAAAAAGAAATTACAGTTTCTTCTTATTGCTTTACTAAATGGCTAGGAGGAGTAGGGGCCGGTTCTAAAGGCCAAGTGTGCACACTTGACTGCCATCATGCCCGTGGAGTCATCAGATGCCCACAATTGAGGCTCTGTAGAAGATTCCCAACAAAGATACACCCCTTTAGGCATGTGGATGAAGTAGAAGACATTCAGAGTTTGAAATGTCATCATGGGGAATGTGGGTTATCTTAAGAAAGTAATATGTTAGTATTTGTGTTATATATGAATGTTTTGTAAATACCTTTACAGAAGACTGTGATAAGAGTTTTTACTTCAATATTTAAAATTTAGGGCCTTGGGGCACCTGGGTGGCTCAGTCGGTTAAGTGTCTGCCTTGGGCTCAAGTCATGATCCCAGCGTTGTAGGATCAAGCCCCGCACTGGGGGGAGGGGATGTTGCTGCTCAGTGGGGGGGCCTGTTTCTCCCCTGCTGCTCCCTCTGACTGAGCTCACTTGCACGCAAGTGCTCGCTCTCTCTCAAATAAAATCTTAAAAAAAAAAAAAAAAGAGGCTCTCAGAGAGGAGAAATAGGTTAAAAGACACAAAACTATCTGAGGCATGTACAGAACAGTATGCCAAAATGGGTTTTACTCCATGGCTTTTCCTGGTTTCAATTTTGCCTTGTCTTTAACCATCATTTTTGGGTTTCTAGACCCTACATATAGTCTTTGTA
The DNA here is from genome assembly GCF_011100685.1 of Canis lupus familiaris. Lineage (NCBI taxonomy): Eukaryota > Metazoa > Chordata > Mammalia > Carnivora > Canidae > Canis > Canis lupus. Next base: position 18,434,509 of record NC_049251.1, read on the forward strand.
TGTCCCATATTGAAGGAACTAACTTATGTGCATAGCAAAAGCTCTCAAAACCTCTGGCCCCACTCAATCCTACCCCTCAAAATTACCAAACAGTCCTACTTCAAAGAGCCTGCTGAGATGACCTATCTGGAGCCCACCTTTGGGTTCCAAGAGCACTGGATAATAAGGCAATACAAAGACTAAGAAGAAAACTCTGACCTTGGATGAGGCCTCTGATTCTCTCCCAATTTAATGGTCATGTGTTGCTGAATTCCTAACTTCCATATAGTGCTGCTTCTGTATCAAAAAATTCCCAACTTTACTGGACTTTATTAAATTCTCCAGTTCAAAAAAAAGTAAAGAATTGAAAGAACAATAGATCAGGTGGTTGATCTTGTTACATAATATCTACTAGGACTCAAAATATTGAGGAAGAAAGTAAAAGAGGGAAGGAAGCATTTTTGTAATCTTTCCTGTGAGTTCATCATTGTAGCAGTTTATAAATATTTGTATTTGATATCCGTAAATAATGAGTTCTTGGAAACTACATTCTAACACGGGGTACTAATAAAGCTGTTTTTCCAAAAGAGCAATGCTATAACTGAAGTTTGAGTTCCTAAGTCTTCAGTAGCATATTAATTGCAGATATGCTCAAAGAAATGCCATAGAGTAAATATGTAAAATTATAAAACTCTAAAGCAATTTCAAATATCAAAATTACGCTGCTGATTCTAGTCCAAGGGCTTAAAACAAGATGAACTGATTATATGGTTGACCCTTGAACAAAACAGATTTAAACCGCACAGGTCCACTTGCACATGGATTTTTTTCAATAAATACAGTACTGTAAATATATTTTCTCTTCCTTATGACTTTTTTTTTTTAAAGAGAGAACATGAGCAAGGGGCAGAGAGAGAATCTTAAACAGGCTCCAGCATGGAGCCTGACATGGGGCTCAATCCCACGACCCTGAGATCACAACCTGACACAAAATCAAAGGTCAGACGCTCAACCAGCTGAGCCTCCCATGCACATTCCTTATGATTGTCTTAAGAATATTCTCTCTTGACTCCTAACTCTGGGAAACGAACTAGGGGTGGTAGAAAGGGAGGTGGGGCAGGGGGTGGGGGTGACTGGGTGACAGGCATTGAGGGGGGCACTTGATGGGATGACCACTGGGTGTTATTCTAGATGCTGGCAAATTGAACACCAATAAAAAATAAATTCATTAAAAAAAAGAATATTCTCTCTTTTCTCTAGTTTATTGTAAGAATCATTATATAATACACGTAACATACAAAATACGTGTTAATCAACTATTTGTGCTATTGGTAAGGATTCTGGTCAACAGTAGCCTATTAGCAGCTAAGTTTTGGGGGAGGCAAAAATTATGTAGTTGGATTTTTGCCTATGGGGAGAGTCAGCAATACTAACCCCCACAATACTCAAGGGTCAACTGTGCAAGTATCCTATTATAAAGTACAGAAAAAGTACATATTTGATTAGAAACTGGTATGCTTACATTAAGCATATAAACAATAAAATAACTTGGATTTGCCTAAAATACTCCAGAAAGAAAAATAGCTAGGAAAGATAATAATTGAAGCAAGATGTGCAAAATGCTGATATTTGTTGAAACTCTGTGCTTGTGAATTTGTTTTACTATTTTCTTTTATGTTTGAAAACTTTTCATAATAAAGTTTAAGAATCTAACTAAAAATTATAAATAATTACAGCTTAATAAATAGTAAGCATTATTTAACAATTTCTCTTTCTTAAAACTCACACTCTGGTGAAAAATGAGACAGGTCATAACAACTACCCATAGGAGAAGGCATTAAGGCAAGTTTCCCACAGCAAGCAGTTGACAACAGTGTAACTAACTTGAGAGCCCTCCCCTCACCCTTGAGATGATGTACTCACCTATCAGTAAGCCAAGTGTAAAAGTGTAACTGCAGGGAGTGAAGTCAGTCCCTAATCTTATACTACATCTAAAAATTAACTCAAAATGGATCAAAGATCTAAATATAATAGCTAAAACTATAAAAGTTTTAAAAGAAAAGACAGGAGAAAAGAACCCTGACATTGGGTTTGGCCATGATTCCCTGGATATGACTCTAAAAGCCCAAACAACAAAAGAAAAAATAAAGAAATTGGACTACAACAAAATTAAAAACTTCTGTGCATTAAAGTACATAATCAAGAGTGAAAAGGCAACCTGGAGAATGGAAGAAAATATTTGGAAATCATAAATCTACTAAGGGGTTAAAAATCCAGACTATATAAAGAATTCCTATAATTCAACACCAACAAAAATAAACAATGTGACTAAAAAATGGGCAAAGGACTTGAATAGACATTTCTCCAAAGCAGATATACAAATGGCCAACAAACACACGAGAAGATGCTAAACATCATTAACCATTAGAGAAATGCAAATCAAAACCACAATGAGATAATACTTCATACTCATTAGGATGTCTGCTAAAAAACCAGAAAACAACTAGTGTTGGAGAAGATGTGGAGAAACTGAACGCCTGTGCACTGTTGGTGGGAATATAAAATTTCCAGCTGTAATGGAAAACGGTATGGAAGTTCTTTAAAAAAAAATTAAACATAGAATTACCATCCAATCCAGCAATTATATATATATATATATTTGGGTATATATATATATATATATATATATATATATATATATCCAAAAAGAACTGAAAGCAGGGTCTCTAAGAGATATTTGTATGTTCATGTTCATAGCAACATTATTCATAATATCCAGAACTGGAAGTAATACAAATATCCATCAACAGATGAATGGATAAACAAAATGTAGTATATCCATGCAATGAAATATTAATCAGCCTTGAAATGGAAGGAAATTCTAAAACATGCTACACCATGGATGAACCTCAAAGAGTATTATGCTAAGTGAAATAAGCCAGTCACAAAAGAGACAAATACTGTTATGATTCCGCTTACATGAGGTAACTAAAGTAGCCAAATTCATAGACAGAAAGTAGAAAAGCAGTTGCCAGGGGGTAGAAGTAAGGGGAAACAGGAAGTTGTTTAATGGGTAGAGTTTCAGTTTTACAAGACGAAAAGAGTTCCGGAGACTGATTGCACAACATGAATGTACTTAACATTACTGAACTGTACACATAAGATGGGACATTTTATGTTGTGTATTTTATTAAAATTTTTTAAAAATTAAGTGTACATCTGTATTCTAAATATTTATTAAATGCCCTAACACACAGTCCTTTCAAAAAGGCAGATCTCCAAAGATGACCTATGATAACTACATTGGACCCTTGCTGTCAGATTATTCCTATAGAGTTGAAGAAGAATTTAGTAACTCATTAATTAGAATTTAGTTATTGAGATTACTAAGGATTCTGTTGCATAGCGAATTGCTACACGGTAGAGCTTACAGATTTTAGTGGGGTTCTAATGTTTCCTATCTTAAGTTTTAGGGTCCTAAAAAAATAGTAAGATTCACTTTTAAAAACTGTATTTCCACCTACACATAGTATCCAGTCACCACAGAATTGTACCAGCCCTAGATAAAGTCAACTTTAGCTCAGGGAACTCTGCCAGGTTTAATACCTGAAGGACAGGTAAAGAACACTAAGCCATATACTTTTGATTGGATTCTCTAAAGACAGTGAGTCAGGCTCCAAATATCAAAAGATCTAGTCTCATGCTAACGAAAGCAAAGATACTTTCTGTTAGAATTCCTTTTATCCAAGAACCTCAAAGTACTTGGCAAACAATCAAATGGAAATTAAAGCATAGCCTCAGGACACATGAAGGCATTGGCATTCAAACACTCATACAAAAAGCCTCTAGATCCCACTACCAATTTCTAGAAGAACACAGTAAACTACACCATGGCAATATAATCAGCAAAAACCAGACTGGGAAATTCTATAGGACAAATGACCCAGTTTCTTCAACAAATAAATTTCAAGGGAAAAAGAAAAAGAGATGGAAGGGGAGCGTATAGATTGAGATTTAGAGAAATACCAACTCCAACATCTGAACCTTGATAAACCTTGATACAAAAAAATTAAAAAAGATTATGACATGGATGATACAATTGGAAATGCAAACTGACTTGAATATGATGATGTTAAGGAACTAAACTAAAAAGATTATGACATGGATAATACAATTGGAAATGCAAACTGACTTGTATGTGATGATACTAAGGAATTTATGAATATTTTTATGTATAAAATGGTATTGTGGATATTTTAAGTGTTTATGTTAGAGATATTGTTTCAAAGATCTTCATGAACACTCCAAGGTTCAGTGATTTCTTAGAGAAATTTCTCGGAACTCAATATATACTGTACTCAGGCTAGGATTTATTAAAGCAAAAGGACACAGAGCAAAATTAGCAAAGGGAAAAGATACCTAGGGTGAAGTCTAGAGGAAATCAGGTGCAAGCTTCCAGGAGTCTTCTCCCAGTAGAGTCACATAGGATGTGCTTAATTCCCTCAATAACGAGTTCTGAAATGTCATCTACCAGAGACACTCATTACAGTCTTGGTGCCCACCATTTTATTGGAGGCTTGTTACACAGACCCTCTCTGCCTAACATGTACCAAAATTACAGACTCCCAGAAAGAAAGCAATTGTTCAGCACGAACCATGTTGTTAGTACACAAAGTTTAGGGCACAAATGAGCTGCTACAATTAAGGTGGCAAAAGAACCCCCTTGAAATCCAAGTTCCTACATGCTGGCCAAGGGCCAAACTTGAAAGCCAATCTTTGAAAGGACAGCAGTCAGGCTTGAGGGAATAATTCTTCTCTACACAGATATATACTGAAATACTTGGGATGAAATGACAGTATGTCTCAGATTTCCTTCAAAATAACATAAGAGGAAAAAAAATAATATTGGAGGGTGGAACTTGGCATGGATAGAAGATTAGCCATAATTGAATTGCTGAAGCTAGAGGATGGACATGTGGGAACTTATTGTACTGTTTTTCCTACTTTAGTATATGTTTTAGATTTTTCCATAATAAAAAGCTGTGTTTGTTTTCAATCACAGAAGAAAACTCAGAGCCAATGCTTAGGCTGTGAATTAAGAAAATGAGATGGGATGAAAACTGGAGCTTCTAGAATCCTCAGGCTTGTTATCAAGGTCTCAGGAAAGAGATGTTGTCCCCGGTCACATGTGACTAGACTTTGAACTCTGACACTCAAGAGTCAGTTACCATGTTCGGGGAGAAAGGGACACAATGGCAAACTGTATATCAAGCCAAAATTTTGAGAGTGATTTAACTGTAGCCACAGATTAAGTGGCTGGCAAATCTTAAACAATCCATACAGTTTGCAAATCAGATTTCTTATACTTTTAGTCATTAATTACTGAGCCATAAAATAAATATGTAGCCATTTTTTCCCACAACATGTTAGCAAAGAATGGAGAAGGTCTCTTCCATTTCAAAACTGTGTTCTTTAGCAAATAAACATGCTACTTACTCACATATTATGCTCTGGAAAACATTATGCTCCTCGGAGTGACTAAAGCCTTGGCAATAGTTCCAAACACCAGAAATATTGAGCATTCTGACTCACTGCTATACAGCCTCCACAGACATCATTAAATTCTGGTTTACTTAGGTAGGGTATGCAGAAGGTGAGGGAAATATGGGTAAAAATAGATCCTTTCCACTAAAACTAATCTGTATTTAATAATAAATTATTTGTAACACAAATATAATGAAACTATGTTTTAGCTTGCATTATGTAAGGCTGGAAAAAATAACTAAAAGCCCAATGGTGAACTACCCGCATAACAAGTTTCACTGACTGGCCCCTGGCTCCAATACACAATGTGACAACTCAACCTGTAATAGAAAAGAATGAGGAGGGGAGGACCAGCCCAAATCAGCAATACAGACTCATACATCTTCCCTCTCTTACATGAAGAAAACATGCATTCATCACTAAGTGGCGCCATCCCTGGTTCCCAAACAAAAGACATTTTGACTCATCATCAATGACTCATCACCAATAAACATTCCCTATTAGTAGGAATGACTTTCCACTAATTCATCCACACTATAATCCAAATGCTAGTACTACCAAAAAACATAAAATGAAATCTCTAGGCTGGGGATCAGAACAAAGCCTACAGGGGCACCTGGCTGGCTCAGTCAGAAGAACATGTAACTCTTGATCTCGGGGTTGTGAGTTCGAGCCCCATGTTGGATATAGAGATTACTTATATAAATAAACTTGAAAAAAAAAAAAGAATAAAACCTACAAATGAACAAGGAAATGGCCAAGGGTCTCCCTGATTCTGTACTAAAACCCTCAAAGCTTTCCTGACAATGGGAAAACCTATCAACTCCATAAAGCACATCATAATCACTTAGCAGTGAGTTACAAATAAACTGCAGTATTTAGTCAGAGTTCCTTCCAGGTAAGTGTTATCAAGGTAAAACTTACTGTGATTAAACAAAAGATAGAATGTTACTTCTTGTACTGTTTATCCAGGTACTAAGCTCTAGGGAAGTATTAATGAGTCTGCTGAAGTTATACCTAGAAAACCAACTACTGCAGAGACTTTTAAATAAATGTGAAATGTTGACAATTAAATAGCTCTCAATAATATTCAATTGGCAGGATGCCTGGGTGGCTCTGCAGTTGAGCATCTGCCTTCAGCTCAGGGAGTGATCCCGGTCTGGGGATCCAATCCCGTATCGGGCTCCCTGCAAGAAGCCTGCTTCTCCCTTTGTCTATGTCTCTGCTTCTCTCGGTTTCTCATGAATAAATAAATCAAATATTCTTTTAAATATCCAATTGGCAAATCAGTATTCCTTATGTTATTCACAAAAGCCAATGTTAGCCAATAATCCCTGAGATCTATGTATTAAAAGGTATATTTCAGCCCAAAGTACTAAAAAAAATTAAATTGATTTACAAAATGGCTATATTCAACTATCCAGAACACTATTCAGAATAAAAGGCAAAAAAGCCTCTGAGTGTTCAAAAGAGTAGAACCCCTTGCATTCACTAAAGCTTTACTTGAAGGAGAACCCCTTAGAGTTTTCGTTCAGACTCTACCTGTAGTCTTATTTTACAATTTTATCTGTTCCAAGTTCACATCAGTTTAAAGATGGAAAAGTAATACCTAAGTAACAAACTAATTTGAGTTAATTAGGTAGGTGAGGAGGATTTTGAAGCTATGGAGCTCTTCATGAAGCCTAAGGAGAGGAATAGGGCTTCAGAAAGAACTGGAAACAAGGCTCAGAAAGCTAATCAATCCCTCTGTTTCTCATCTCTTGCTCCTCTGTTCACATCTGCAACCTCTGCTTTCTGGGGCCTAGACTGATGAAAGATGCCCTATCACATAACTCCCAAGTTTCAAGTCTATATAGATCTAACCATAGTGAGTAAGCTACCCTTCTCTGGAAAAGTGGCAGGATATGGACACAGAATGGCCAGGGTAGGAGATATTGCCACCCCTGGTCTAGCTGCATGTGCCTGAGGTGAGAAAGGGTATCAAGTTATACAAAATGGCTAGGGATTTAAAGAAGGTTCCCAATCTAGGAACAATCTAGGAAGACTCTCCAAAGAGTATCTTTGCAGATGTGAAGCTGCAAAAATTCTAGGAACTAGAGAGTAGCAAAAAGTCAGATTTTATAGTCTCATAATGAACAGTGCAGGCCCTCTAAAACTTTTGACTTGAGGTAATATGTATTAGCATATAGACAACATCCTATACACTTTAGTAGACTATAAGAGCTTCACAGTACTACTTGCACTATTAGTCACATTTATTATGCTGGCCCATTTACTCATAAGAGTTCAAGTTATATTCAATATCATCTCTTTGAAAAAGAGAGATAATACTTATACTAATGGGATACTTGGAGGAGGACACTGATATACTGCTGAGGGGAGTATAAACTGGTACAGCCTTTTGGGGAAGCAATTTAGCATTATATACAAAGTACCTTAAAAAAATTTAGCAACTCTATCTTTAGGAATTCATACTATGAAAATACTCCAAAATATAAATAAAAATGTATTTAATATTCAAAACACTATTTATAATACTCAAACTATAGAAATAACTTCAATGTCCAGTGATAAAAGTTAAATAAACAATGTTTATTAACCTATACTTATAATCTGAAAAAATAAACTTTAAATAACAAGAAAAAATATTCATGTCATAAATACTGAAAAGGGCTGCACAGATACATATATGAGAGATGCATATATATAAAATATTCTCAACTATATAAAAAAGTATGAACAGAAAAAGCTAGAAAGGGACTGCCATGGTTTGAGTTCCCTAGAAAGCATGTTCTGAGATGGTGATTAATACACAGGCAGTTTATCAGGGAGTGTTCTTGGGATCTACAGCTATAGGAGGAAGGGAAGAAAACATGACTGGGCACAGGGAGAAGCCAAATTGCAATGCAGACCTAACAAAGACCTCAGTCAATTTCATGTGGAGCTATGAAATTGAAATGGCACAGGGAATACTGGGATACTGGATCACCAATACTGGATCACCCGTAAGCCACCCAGGTGCCAACCCTATTTTTAATAATAGATTTTAGAAAGATTTATATCCAGTATACTTACAATATAAAAAACTAAATTTAAATTTGCCTAATGGCGGTAAGTTAGTATACATAAAATTTAGTTATAGAAAAATATATATACATTAGCTAAGGTTTGGTTAGTTTTAAAATTTAAACAAATTAAAGTGATGTGATGAGTATTATATGTTGGCAAACTGAATTTAAATTTAAAAAAATTGGGGATCCCTGGGTGGCGCAGCGGTTTGGCGCCTGCCTTTGGCCCAGGGCACGATCCTGGAGACCTGGGATCGAATCCCACGTCGGGCTCCCAGTGCATGGAGCCTGCTTCTCCCTCTGCCTATGTCTCTGCCTCTCTCTCTCTCTGTGTGTGTGTGTGACTATCATAAATAAATAAAAATTAAAAAAAATAAAAAAAAAATAAAAAATAAATTTAAAAAAATTGGCTCAGTGGTTGAGCATCTGCCTTTGGCTCAGGTCATGATCCTGGGGTCCTGGGATCGAGTCCTGCATTGGGCTCCCTGCAGGGAGCCTGTTTCTCCCTCTGCCTATGTCTCTGCCTCTCTCTCTGTCGCTCATGAAAAAATAAATAAAATCTTTAAAAATAAATACTTATACAAATTCAAATATATATCTAAGACAATTATTTTAAAAAAGCAAAACATGGGGTGCCTGGGTGGCTTGGTTGTTTAAGCATCTGCCTTTGGCTCAGGTCACAATCCCCAAGGTCCTGAGATGAAGCCTGATGCTGGGGGGAGTGGGGGGGGGGGTGCTGCTTCTCCCTCTCCCTCTGCCTGCCACTCCCCCTGCTTGTGGTCTGTCAAATAAATAAATAAAATCTTTGAAAAAATAAAAAAATTAAAAAGCAAAATAACTTTTTCATAAATACATCATAACTCACTACTAGCCAAAATTAAGTTTCCATTTTGCATGCCAAATAGCCAAAAATAACATGAAAATTCTAAAAATATTAGGAAAAAGGAGTTCATTTTAAAAATGGAAAACCTATTTTATAGTTTACTTTACAACCATACACAAATCTGAATTATACATGTTTGGAATGAATCATAAGATAGCTGAAATAAAGTTTTTATAAATTGATATTTTACCTACCAGAATGGTTCTGCAAAATGATTTAAAAGAAAGTTTACATTAAGCCATCTGAAAAATTCCTGCATCTGTATAAGATAAGTACTTAATATATTTATAGAATTGCTTACCAAATGACTTCTGGTTCTAAATAAGATGGAGAAACTTGCATCAGAATAACATTCTCACTGAGAACTAAGAAAGCTAGATAAAAATGCAGACTAAGGTGATGGAGAGCAACCAAAGAATCATGATTTGAGGAGTCAAGATCCTATAGAAAAGGGAAGTGCACTGAGATGAGGCCTACAGTTGCTACTACACCTTTTCCCTCAGGTCATCTGCCAAGCCAACATATAGGGTATGGAGACTGAGTTCCATATGTTGATCCAGAACTTGTGGCAGTCTCACAGGTCTAAAAAGACAAAACTTGGCTGTACCAATACCCTTGAACTCCAAAGTGACAGGGGGCCAGATCCTGGAAAAAAAGTAGTTTCTCACAATTTCCCTTTGGAATATTCTGTCAGTTTCTAAATTGTAGATATGCAGGAAAAGTGGCTGAAAAACTAAGCAAAAAGCAACCATTTAGAAGCTAAACAGCTAAAGAGAAATTATGGCACCTCAAGTAGTAAGGAAACAAAAATTGGAGTTTATGGCTAGGAAGGAAAAAAGGTCTGGGGAATATATCCCAGCTCTCATTTGGTATCCTTAAAACATTATATGTTAAGATTAAAGCCAAACTAGAAATTGACTATCCTTACAAAGCCTGAAACAGTGGAACATCTTAATCCCTAACTGGACAAGACCATCAGTCTGTCTGCCAGGAGAAAATTCAATCATTTCTACAAGAAGATATCACTCAGAGCCTCTATAGAATGTGCTTCATTCAACAAAAAATTGGCAGGCATGCCAGGAGAAAAAAGATGAAATGACCAAAACCCAAGAAAATATACAATGGAAAAGGATCCACCAGGGACCCAGATACTGCAGTGATCAAACAAGAGACTTTAAGAGAACTATGACTGAAATCCAAGCTCATAAATACAGAGAACAGACTGACGATTGCCTGGAGGGAGGCAGAAGAGTAAAATGGGTGAAGGGGATCTAAAGGTACAAACTTACAGTTACAAAATAAATAAGTCATGGGGATGTAATGTACAGCATAGTGACTATAGTTAGTAATACTATATTACATATTTGAAAGTTGCTGAGAGTAGATCCTAAAAGTCCTCATCACAAGAAACAAATTGTAATTGTGCATGGTGATGGATGGTATGTAGGCTTATTGTGGTGATCATTTCCCAATATATACAAATATTGAATCATTACATTGTGTACCTGAAACTAAATGTTATAGGTCAATTATAACTCAATAAAAAATAGTCACTATGTTTAATATAAAGATATGCAAATAGTTGATAACTTTCCCAAAGACCTTGAATATCTTTTTAAAAGCATGTAGAACTTTTAGAACTAAGTAATATAACAACTAAACTTAAGAATCCAGTAGATGAGGGACGCCTGAGTGGCTCAGTGGATGAGCGTCTGTCTTCAGCTCAGGGCATGATCCCAGAGTCCCAGGATCAAGTCCTGCATTGGGCTCCTTGTATGAAGCCTGCTTCTCCATCTGCCTATGTCTCTGCCTCTCTCTGTGTGTCTCTCATGAATAAATAAATAAAATCTTAAAAAAAGAATTCAGTAGATGGACTAAACACAGCAAAAGAGAAGATTTGTGAAGTGAAAGACATCTCAGCAGAAAATAACCATATTGAGCCCAAAATAGATAAGATAAGTAATAGAGAAAAGACAATCAGAGACATATGGTCTAACTTACATATAACTGAGTCCTGAAAGGAAAGAGAGAATAGGACAGAACTAATATCTGAGGAGATACTGGCCATATGTTTTCCCAAATAGATGAAAAACATTAAGCTAGAGCAAGAAATCTTGCTCTAAGGGATCCGTAACAGACTAAATGAAAACCATGTGTGAATACAACATAGCAAACCTGAACACAGAAAACTAAAAACAAAGAGAAAAAGTTACTTAAAAGTAACCAGTGGCAGGTATAATGGAGGGTTGGGATGGCAAGTCTCAATAATTTCAAAGAATGTACACAGATGTCATTTACAGCATTAGTTTTTTTTTTTTTTTTTTTAACAGCATTAGTTTTGTTTTAATAATAGGAAACCTAATGAATGTGAGGTATTATCTCAGTGTGGTCTTTCTTAAAGATTTTATTTATTTACTCATGAGAGACACACACAGAGAGAGAGGCAGAGACACACGCAAAGGGAAGAAGCAGGCTCCACGCAGGGAGCCTGATGTGGGACTTGATCCCGGGACTCCGGGATCACACCCTGAGCCGAAGGCAGACGCTTAACCACTGAGCCACCCAGGCCATGGAATCATGCCCTGAGCTGAAGGCATATGCCCAATTGCTGAGCCACCCAGGCGTCCCTCTTAGTGCGGTTTTGATTTGCATTTCCCTAATGAGTAATAATGTTGACTATCTTTTCATGTACTTAGTGGTCATTTACATATCTTTTTTGGATAAATGTTTATTCAAATTCTTTGCCTATTTTTTAATCAAGTTGTTTGTTAGCTTATTCAGTTGGGAGAGCTCTTTATGGATTTTCTTTTATTTGTAGATCCTCTTAGTACCCTCCAAATCACACTGGATAGTCAGCCTTCCTCATTCTCTTCCCATACCTGGAAAATGTTCTTTATTCAAATCTAATCCAAGATACTAATTCCAACAATAAAAAAGGATCAAGAATGAAACATCCCTGTTCTGAAAGCAAAGAACAATGCTTAGATATATTATAAATTATTTTAATATATTATATACACTATATATACTTATACACCTTCAGACACCTTTTCCTAACTTAAAAAATGTTTCTTTGAAACATCTTTGTTTACACCACTTTAAAAAGAAAATACTTGTTTTTTCTAATTACAAAAGAAATATATATTGAATATAAAAATCTAAATATTATAGATATGGATAAATTAGAAGGTGAAAGTCTCCCATAACCACACCTCTATAAATAACTGTTTTCAATAATCTAAATAGTCTAGTATAAACTCTTTCAGAACATAGGCATATACATACACATACATGTACATATACTGCCTTTTGCTTTTTTTTTTTTACTTAACACCATATCCAGTACATTTTTCATATCAATATGAAATGCTGTTATCTTTTATAATAGCAGCCAAGAAAGTATTTACATATGTAAACTAAAACCAAATTTTTTAAGATTCACAAAATACCAGACAGAATGGATTCTAGTAAGATCAAGAGCTCTCAGGGGTGTCTAGTGGCTCAGCTGGTTAAGCATCTGCCTTCAGCCCCACGTCAGACTCCCTGAGAGGGAGGGAGTCTGCTTCTCCCTCTCCCCCTCCCTTTGCTTGTGCTTTCTCTCTCTCTCTCCCTCAAACAAAATCTTTCAAAAAAAGATCAAAAGCATTCACAGTCTAATGTTGAACAGAATGAGGGCTGAGTGGGAAGCCAAGCCTGTGGTTATTCTGTATCTCCTGTGCATAAGGCCTAAATCTAATAGTACCATGGTTGCAGCCTTCTCATACCTGCCCATGGTACTTGTACAAACTCTTTCTCACTCTGTACCAGAAATAACATATTCTCTGGCCATACTGCAACTACAGAAATGTGTGATCAATAAAGCCAGCCATTTCCAAAGCATCTAGTGAGAGAACAATGAAGCTATCAAGCTCGCTGGTCAATGTAAGAGAAAGAAGAACATGTATAGGAGGTTACACGTGTCAGCCTCCATTTAAAGCATAATTCTCTCACTGTCCCATTGATAGACAATATTTTGGCTTATTTATTTCCTCAGTTACACAAAGAGTTAGTGTTTTCTTTTATGATGAGCTTTAAAAAGATGCAAAAGAGGCATTGACTTGGGAGTCTCAGCAAATGATAAAATTTAAATGAGGGCAATTCCTCAATGGAAGATGTCACTATTATGCTAATCTCATTATCTGGTCAAAATTTCTTAATCTTCTAACTACTTTTTTCTACAGAAGTTCTCTGTAGTTTCTCATGTTTTCCTTTCCTTGCCTACTTCTACTTTAAATGTTCACACCAAATGACTAACTTAACAAAAATCTTAACACCACCAGGTAATCTAAAATTTAGTAAGACTGGGTTAAGCATCTGGTTGGCATGGCTTTACCATAAACTACAGATAAGAGGTGAGAGACCAAGTGCAAATGAACCCCAAAGGTGAAGGGGCTTTTCATTTCTCTAGGCCTTCAACTGCAGCAGCCACTATAACTCAGCATCTCCTTTGTTTTTTTAATGTCTTGTTCTCTTCTTCACTCATTGAAATTCATGAATGCTGAACTTCAAGATATCCTAGAAACAAGACAGTGTGGAAGACTGGCATGGTCTCTACACACTCATCTCTTAACTAAAATCATCCACCCACTCACCTTCACTCAGACCCAACTATTCCCTTCTTATTCAAACTTCAGTCCTTGTCTCTGCTGTGTTCAGGATTCTAAGCCAGAAGAAAACAAAACTTTGAAAAGCCATAGAAAATGTGGGAAAGGACTCACGAAGTAGCCAGAGAACCTAGAAATTATGACTAGAACTAGGTTATTTGACATTACTAGTCATGGTTTGCAAAGTCAAAAGATTTTCACCTCTCAGATTCTGTCCTATTCTTAGATTATTTGCATTTATTTTGTGTGTAAATAACCCTGTAGATTAGACAAATGTCTCTCAAATTTTTAAAAAATATTTTATTTATATATTGGAGAGAAAGAGAGAGTGACAGAGAGCACAAGTAGGGAGGAGAAGGCGAAACAGGCTTCCCACTGAGCAGGGAGCCAGATGCAGGCCTCAATCCCAAGGACCCTGGGATCATGACCTAAGCCAAAGGCAGATGCTTAACGGACTGAGCCACCCAGGTGCCCCAATGTCTCCCAAATTTATGTTAACTTTATTCATATTAAAGCTGTTACAATTTGTTTAAGTTGGGAATGCTTTCAGCTACAAGGAACAGAAAAGTCTGAGCAAGTAGCTTGAACTGGTAGGACTTTAATAATGTATGAAACAAGAAGTCCAGAGAAGGTTATCCTCAGGGTTGTTCTGACAGCACCATAATATCATTAAGAACTCAGACTCTTGGGATGCCTGGGTACTCAGCAGTTGAGCATCTGTCTTCGGCTCAGGGAATGATCTGGACCAGGGAACGAGTCCTGTATCGGGCTCCCCACATAGAGCCTGCTTCTCCCTCTGCCTGTGTGTCTGCCTCTCTCTGTGTGTGTTTCTCATGAATAAATAAATAAAATAAATAAAATCTTTAAAAAAAAAAAAAAAAAGAACCCAGACTCTATCTTTCTGCTATACCATCTTCAGCTTGGCAACTTCATTCTTAGGCATGTTGCCTCATGATTGCAGCTTTGCTGCCACAACTCCATACATCATAGTCCACATTTCAGAATGGAATAAAGAAAAGGATATGCATCCAAACTATTCTCTTGCTTGTTCCTTCTATCAGAAAAGCAATTCTTTCCTTGTACAGGCCCTCCAAAAGATTTCTGGCTATAACACATTAGCCAGAACTGAATTATACGGCTGGCTCTAACTTCAATAAAAGTGAGAAAAGGGCGGGGCCTCTGGGTGGCTCAGTGGGTTAAGCATCTGCCTTCGGCTCTGGTCATGATCTCAGAGTCCTGGGACTGAACCTGCATCAGGCTCCCTGCTCCCAGGGAACCCGTTTCTCTCTGCTCAGGCTCTCTCTCGTGCCCTCTCTCTCTCTCTCTGTCAAATAAATAAATAAAATATTTTTTTAAAAAATGAGATAAGGGAATATTTGTCTTGTAAACCTCCATACTGACAAAAAAACCTATTGGGACTGGCTTTTGAGATTCGAGAAATAGTTTATGACACATGTTTATATTATGCATAAAGTGCTAGTTACCCAATTACAACAGGACACAGGACCTTTAAGAGCCTTTGTTTAGAATAAGTTCCTCCTTCCAGCAGAAAAAGGGTTGAGAATACTGATGGAGAAATTTAGAAGCGATTGGGATGAAAGCTACAGCTATGTCAGATGATGCTGACAATGTGGAGTTATAGACAGACTGTATGTGAAAGAGAATTGCTAGCCAAACTCTATGGAGGATAAAGGGAAAAGTGTAATAGTGTTCATAATTCATGTCTTGAAACCCTCCAAAAGCATTAAGAGTATGCTAAGGAGAGATCTATTAGGACTATGACTTTTTTTGTAAGCAAGTGAATTTTTACAAATAATTTAAAATAGACAAGCCAGCAGGGGCTCCTGGGTGGCTCAGACAGTTAAGCATCAGACTCTTGATTTTGGCTCAGATCATGATCTCAGGGTTGTGAGATCGAGCCCAGCATCAGGCTCTGTACTAAGTATAGAGTCTAGTTGGGATTCTCTCTCCTCCCTCTGCCCTTTCCCACTCACACTTGAGTGCACACTCTCTCTCTTAAAAAGAAAAAAATAGAGAAGCCAATAATACCAACTAAGAGTTAATATTCACAGACTCCATTATGATGTGCCAGTTAGTAAGCTAAGTGCTTTATACATATATGCATGTGTGCTTTACATGTATGTATATATATGTGTGTGTATATGTATATATGTATATATGACCTCTCAGCTGCCCTTTGAGGTGAGTACATTCATTAATTTGTCAGGTCACACAGGAAGCAGCTCAATCTAAAACAGGAAATCATGCTTTTAACCATATCACATTATTATTTGCTATTTTTTATTTGTTCTCAAGTATTTCCCATTCTTTGTACGTATTTGTATGTATTTGTTCTCAAGTATTTCCCATTCTTTGTATGTATTTGTTGTTTAATCATTCAGATTTGTAAAGTTTAACTCTTTTTTTGTTCTTTACATCAAAACATTTATTTTTTGTGTTACAAAAACAAAAATAAATTCAAGCAGGTAAAGAAATAACCATATTGTTTTAAGTGTCCCATTCTGGGTTCTCTGTCCTAGAATTCAGTAAACAGTTCGAGTTTGGGTTGCTTCAACACCTCTTCTGGATTTTATGATGTCTCTATCTTACAACTATATTTCTCTAGTTCAGCTCGTAACTGACTGAAGAAGTCATCCTTTATGTTATCACCATCCCAGTTATCCTTCCAGACATGTGCATCTCCATCTTTTTTTGTTGTTGTTTTTTTGATAGTCACACAGAGAGACAGAGAGAGGTAGAGACATAGGCAGAGGGAGAAGCAGGCTCCATGCACCGGGAGCCCGCGCATCTCCATCTTTACATAAACCAGCCCAGTCTTTCCCAGGAAACTCCTTGAACTCCTCATTCTCCTCTAAGAGACCCAAGTCTACTCATGCTGCATTTTCTCTGACATGGTGACCCTCCACACCAAAAAACTCTCAGGCCAAGATGATAGTTGGATCTCCCACTTTTCTTCACTGAAGCACAAATGCTGATGCTGCCTCTGAGCATAAACTTTGTTTACATGATGTAAATAGGCTTTTCTCTACTTTCTTTTCATAGTATATCTGGTTCATACAAATTACTATATGGCAAAGCCATTTCAATCACATTTTTCAAAAACCTAAAAAGTCAGGTAATCTGAACAGATTTTATAAGTTTTAGAAATCTAAGATAAAAATTACAACTTGAAAGAACAACCAACCAAAATGGACATCACAACACAAAGACAATGTACAAAGGAACCAAAGTAAAAACATAACCATACATCTATATTCGACCTGCTTATTCTAATGTCTCCTGTTTCATCTACTCTGAGTTTGCTACCTCTAAAGTACAACGGCCAATTATTATTTGTAGACAAGTCACTGGTTCCCTGAGTTACTGGGCTATTTCCCTGCCCCACACATACATGGTAACACACATTTGGGTCTCCCAGTCTCAAACCGCCTTTTTTAAAGTCTTTTCTTTTCTTTTCTTTTCTTTTTTCTTTCTTTCTTTCCATTTTGGCTTCCTTTGTTTGCCTTTACATCTTTATTATTATTATTCTAGCAATTTAGCTCCTAAACACGCATTAGACCCTGAGCATACTTTCAACACATAATAAAGTCCAGACCTTTTTGTCAACAAAACCATACATCATATTATATGTTAATTTCTTCTTATTCTCTTTTTATCTACTAAAATTATAAGTAGATTAACTTTCTAGTTTGCTTGAAGGCAGTGTCCTTGAAGGTTAGGTCACAAGATGAATGCTTCTAAATGTTGGACTGGAAAACAAAGACAATCACATATAGCAAAGGATCTTCCCCCTTCTTTCCTGACTGGTTTTCCCTAACTCTAGCTATCTCTGTCCAATAATCCCTCTTTCCTTACTATTTGGAAGACAACAAACACACAGATAAACTAACTCTAACTCTAGCTATCTTCCCTAGATAGCTATCTAACTCTATCCCTAACTTTTCCCTAACTCTAGCTATCTCTGTCCAATAATCCCTCTTTCCTTACTATTTGGAAGACAACAAACACACAGATAAACAAAAAAAAGAGAAAAAAAAACAAAAAAAATCAAACCTCATAATAGCAAGATCAACTGAAGAAAATAATGATGGGAACATACATAGCCTCTTCTTCCCTCCAATAACCCAGCAAGCAACCTGACCTGGTATTTGCCACCCTGCTTGTACACACAAATTTTTGCTTGCTGGGTCAGCTGTATTTAAACTATGACAACTATAAATAAAATAATAAAATAGAGACCATTTTTAGATTCTGACAAAGCCAAAGTTCATGGGGTTGCTCTCTTGAAAACGGTCACTGAAGTCAGAGAACCTCAAGAGAAGGTAAGAAAAAAAATCACTACATGTCCTGAATGATTTATGTTGAAATTAGAAACATCAGATGAGGACTGTAAGATACATCAACAGCTTAAAATGGTCCCAAGTGAACAATCTGTGCAATTCTCCTTCTCTAGTCCTTGGGGAAAAAAAAGTCAAAAAAAGCTCTAAAGTCTTTTTAAAGAGACTGTTATTCCATTAATTATTTGAGGCAGTTTTTGTTTCACTGGAATTAATGAACATGACCCTTCTTCTTTCAGCTCCAGCTGCATCTGATGTCACTGTGCTACGGCAGGGAAGAATGAAAACCAAAGGCACTGAGTTGACTAAAGTGAAAAGCATGCATAGAAGCCGTTCCAGGGCTGTTCTTGAGACTGTGTTGGCCTATATATTAACCACTTTCCAAATAAACTCAATCTATTGTATTGGTCTATATATTAACCACTTTCCGAATAAACTCAATCTATTTAATTTCATAGTTATAAAACCTTAACTGATGCCCAACAGAAGAAATTTTCAAGCTGGAATCACATATTTTAAAATAAATGGCCTCTACTCATTCAGATTTATTAAATTTCACCATAGTGTAAGACAGTTACCTTATACAAATTCCTGAAAAAAAAAAAAAAAAAACAACCAAAAGATAAGCAAGCCAAATAAAAATACAGGGGGACGATCAACTGTTTAAACATAATTATTTTAAGAATCTAGGTTTAATATACAGAATGGTACAGATTACAACCAAGTCTTATAGTTTTGTTAAATTGATACTGCCTTAAATGTCCCCATCACTTAGATTTTCATCAACTCAGATGAGACATCCCAATCCTCACTCTAACCAGTTAAACTGCATACTATAGGTTTTGTCCAGATCCTTGTTAAACATACCATAGTGGAGGCCCCAGCTCCAAAGACAAATTAAATCTCAAACTCCAGCAGGTAGTGATGAAAAAGGAAACTCTGCATGGTCCGCAGATTATTCTAAGACTAAGGCACTGCTCCTGACACAGACTTCGAAAACCCTTGACCCAACGAGGTGCCCCTCTGCCCCAGGGGACTGGCTATCTCAAGAACTAGGCCCCTCACATCCCTGGTCAATGTCCCAGACATTTAAGGTAGAAACTCATCATAATAGAAACATTTAATTACAGTATTTGTAAACCAAGGGGGCTTAACTGAAGTAGATTAACCAAAAGACTTCTTTTTGGAGCTTCTAAGAGCTCAATCTTATGTGTCAGAGATTATTTCCCCATTACTTCTCTTGATTTAGTATATGTGTTTTTTCTTGAATAACAATCTCTGCTACATTTTTTCTCCCTTTAGCCTAAGTCAACATTTTCATTTCTGCAGCTAACAGTTTCTGAGTAACCAGGGTATCCTGCCATTAAATACGGATATAGAGGCTTGACAAACCCTGAGAAGCTTTTATTAGTCAGGGATAGTCTCCTCGATTAATAGGAAAAAGCGAGTATATTAATGTGTAGATTACATTAAAATTCATCCTACCTACCATATGGCTTCCAAAATACTGCAGAGGAAGGGATCCACTATCCTCTCAAGTTGGAACTAACCTACAGCTTGATTCACCAGGCCCACAGATTAATAACCATAACCTGTCTACGTCTATAGTTTGGAGAATTTCCTTCTACTGGGCTGTTGTGGTTGGCACACTCCGAGATCTCAAACATTTAAGAATTTATTCCTGAGTGCTTTGATATTCCTGTGGGTTGTTCTTAACACTGACATGATAATCAAGTTTTTGTACCAGTATTGTTATATAGAAAAATGGGATGTTTTGTTAATTATAGCCAAATTCATTAACTACTACAATTGATTTCTTTGTAAAGGAACACACAAAGGCTTTGGGTTCTCTTCAATTTAAAGGTAAACTGTCAAAAAATTGGAGCTTACCATAGTGGACTGGTTGACTAACATTAAGACTAACTCAAGCAATATAACACTCTGAATCCATTAAAAAGATACTGTAAAAAAGTATGTATCGGTATGGGAAAATGTTCCTAACATACTACTTACGGAAAAATATATCACTACAAAATAGTATGAACAAAATAAGTCATTTTGTTGGAGAAAATATACATAGGAAAAAAAGTAGGACATATATCAAAATATTAAGAATATGTGAGGACAGTGAGATTACATGCAATCTTTTGTATTTCTGAATTTTCCAAGGATCTGCACACTGAATATTTATTATTCTTATAGATTTTTTTAACGATTTTTTTGGAAAGGAAAATAGTTCCCAAAGTAATTTTGCAAGTCATTTCTTATACTATTTCACATCTATTATTAGTAAAGGTAATGGAACATCTTTCACCATAGAAGATTCTCAATTTAGTTTTAATATGAGAGGCAGTTTTTCCAGTTGCCTTTAAAAATAGCAAAAAAGATTTACTAGGTCACTTCCATGTGCCAGGTTTTCTCACATATTCTATTAAAAGTGAAACATTAAGGATAGCCAGGGAGAAAATGGCCCACAATGTATCTACAGTAAAACTGTCTTATAATTTTAAAAAGACTCCCCCCACCACCACCACTGAACAAAGAGCTCAAGTCAGCTACCTTTTGCTGAGCATTTATTAGGTGAGGATTCTGGTAAGAGGGAAATATGGTCGACAAAAAGTCCAAAGTCAAGTAAAGTTGGAACACAGGCTCAAGTAGCAAGGTTGGTTCTAT
The DNA here is from genome assembly GCF_011100685.1 of Canis lupus familiaris. Taxonomy (NCBI): domain Eukaryota; kingdom Metazoa; phylum Chordata; class Mammalia; order Carnivora; family Canidae; genus Canis; species Canis lupus. Next base: position 18,455,657 of record NC_049251.1, read on the forward strand.
GTCCCAGAACAGACTTCCACAGACCACCTGCATCAGAATTCCTTACAGGATTGGTTAAAAATACAGATTCCTGGGGCTCTCAAACCTACTAACTCAGAGTCTCTGGAAGCAAGACTCGGGAATTAACTTTTTTTTTTTTTTTTAATTTATTATTCGAGAGACAGAGAGAGAAAGAGAGAACAGGGATGGAAGGGGGCAGAGTGGAAAGGGAGAGAGAGAGAAACTCAAGAAGACTCTCCACTGAGCATGAAGTCTGACACAGGGCTTGATCCCACAACCTTGAGATCATGACCTGATCAGAAATCAAGACTCCAACATTTAATTGACTAAGCCACCCAGGCCCCCTCAGGAATTTACATTTTAAAAAGCATTCCAGATGGTTGCTACATAAAAAATCTGAGAAACCCACGTTGTGAAAGATCAAGCCAAGAGAATAGGGCTAGAAAAAGATCAAGAGTCTTAAATGTCAAGATAAGGAATGAGATGATTCCACAGTAGATAAATAGACAGAGGAGGAGGGGCTGGGGACCAGCCAGAGGTTTTTCAGCTGGAGAACAGCATGTTAAGATCTGTGTTTAGGGTTAACACTGCTCATTACAGCCTAAGTTGAAAAAAGAGAACTGGAAGCACTGGAGAATTGAGGAAAGTGATCTATAATGATGCATTAAAGCTGACCAAGAGAAGAATAAAATGGTTCGCATCCTGGTACCAAAAAGGGAGATGAAAGAAGAAAGCTCATGAAGAACTACTGACAAATAGTAAGATAATCTGAATGCTGAAATGCTAAAGCCAAAAATTACAGATATGCAGAGGAAGATCTGGAGAAAATTTTCCAATGGTACTTTAACACCACCTAGTTCATTCATTCAGTCAGTCATGGAGGTGTTATTTATTATGTACTAAATACTAGTCTAGATGCTAGGTCAAAAAAAACATGAAAACCACTGAATTACATACTTTAAATGAATGAATTGTAATGCACGTAAATGATATCTCAATAAAGTTGTTATTAAAACAAAACAAATGTGATACTTCCCCTCTGCTGGGGAGATAACCACCTGCAATGCACTGTTGTGTCAGGACGGATGTGGACAAAGTGTTCTATAAGAACACACAGGAATATCTTAGACAGACTAAGATCTGAAAGACATAATTCATGAACAGTGGAGAAAGCCAGGCAAGGGGAATGCTGCAAAGCAGGAAGAAGGCAACCTGGAGAGCTCTTGACTTAAACCAAAGATCTGAATGCGAGGAAGGAAAATGAGATAGGAGGCGGCCCAGGGTGAACGTAGATCAGGAAAAGCCCAGTGTATCATGGCCTCACTACTCATGGTGTGGTTGGTCCTCAATCCAGCAGCACTGGTGTCACCTAGGAATTGTTAGAAAGTCTCGGGGCCTCACCACAGACCTACATCAGAATCTCCATTTTAACAACATTTCTAGGCGATTTCAGAAGGACACCAAAGTTTGGAAAGCACCACACTAACATATTTATTCTCAAGACAATATCCTATAGAGAATCACCGAGGAATTTCAAGTCAGAGAGTGGCGTGATCAGATACGCTCATTATATAAAGATCACTCTGGTGGCAGAACAAAAAACAGATTACAGGAGGTAGGCCAAAAATTGCTTAGGATGCTGTTACAGGATCCAAGAAATAATAAGGGTTCAAACAAAGTAAGGATAGTACCAAGAAATGGTAAGTGATTGCGGTGGTAGGCTTAAATAGGAGTAAATCAAAATAATTTCTAAGTTTTAAGTTTGGGTACATGGATGGATGTTGACGCCGTTTACCAGACAGAGAACAATAATAATAATAATTACAGTGGCTAAGATTTCTCAAATATGTATCAGGCATTATGCGAAGTGCTATACATGAACTATGTCACTTAATCCTCTTAACTCAATGAAGTCGATATTACTATTATCCCATCCTATAGCTAGGAAAGTAAGACACAAAGAAGTAGGGTAAAGTGGAATGAAGAGGAAGGGGAGAGATGACAAGTTCAATGTTGAATATGCCAGGTTTGAGGTACCTATAAAGATGTCCATAGGCAGCTTTTTTGCAAGGACAGCAAATAGGTTACAAACAGGCATTTGGAAGTCATCAGCACCAGGTTCATACCTAACTCTTCAGGAGCGGATCAGGTCACAGTGGGAGGGAGTGTAGGTTAAGGACAGAGCCTAGGAGCGCCAATATCCAGGAAGTTATAGTAGATGGCTAAGCTTATGAAGAAGACAAAATAGCCAGAGAGAAAGGAAAATGATAGCTACAACCAAATAGCAACAATAATAAGAGCCAACAGTTAAGCTGTATTATGTATCAGTTGCCATTCTAAGCATTTTTATCTATATTAAAAAATTTAATTATTATTAAAACCACTTGAGGTAGGTATTATTTTCCCCATTAAAAAATGAGGAAATTGGGATCCCTGGGTGGCGCAGCGGTTTAGCGCCTGCCTTTGGCCCAGGGCGCGATCCTGGAGACCTGGGATCGAATCCCACATCGGGCTCCCGGTGCATGGAGCCTGCTTCTCCCTCTGCCTGTGTCTCTGCCTCTCTCTCTCTCTCTCTCGCTCTCTGATGACTATCATAAATAAATAAATTAATTAAAAATTTTTAAAAAAATGAGGAAATTGAGGCACAGGGAAGTTAAGTAGTTTGGTCAAGTTCACACAGAAAGTCAATAGTGAATCCAGGATTTATTTTTTTTTTTTTTAAATTTTTTTTCTTAATTTTTATTTATTTATGATAGTCACACACAGAGAGAGAGAGAGAGGCAGAGACACAGGCAGAGGGAGAAGCAGGCTCCACGCACCGGGAACCCGATGTGGGATTCGATCCCGGGTCTCCGGGATCGCGCCCTGGGCCAAAGGCAGGCGCCAAACCGCTGCGCCACCCAGGGATCCCGTGAATCCAGGATTTAAACCAGAGTCCATGCTTGACTGCTGTGATACATTGCCTCTCTTTCAGGCATTGAGAGAGGTGGAAGCCGAGGAAGGAAACAGCTGTAACCAAGTTCTTGGAATAGTGTCTAGTGCATAGTAATACTTCAGTAAATATTAACTATTGTTATTTGATCATTATATTGCCATGAAGTCATGCATTTATGGAGGCCTGGTTTTTAGAAGAAAACCAATGACAACTAAACAAGTCCTGGTTTTTATTTTTTTTTTATTTTTATTTTTTAAATAATTTTTATTTATTTATGACAGTCATCAGAGAGAGAGAGACAGGCAGAGACATAGGCAGAGGGAGAAGCAGGCTCCATGCACCGGAAGCCTGATGTGGGATTCGATCCTGGGTCTCCAGGATCATGCCCTGGGCCAAAGGCAGGCGCCAAACCGCTGCGCTACCCAGGGATCCCAGTCCTGGTTTTTAGAAGAAAAAAAATGACAACTAAAGAAGGTAAAAATCAAGGTTTCATGGAGGAAGAAAGCAAAGAAACTTCCAATGAGGCTAGGGCTTCTACTCGGTTTCCTATGGCCTCAATATCTAAGTTTCCACACAATCAACTTCCAACATTTGTGGCTACTTAGTCCTCCAGCAAGGCTGCTGTACACAGCAATGACCCACAGGCCTCACAAACCTCCAAATACCTTCTGAGTGCCATAAAGATTCCATTCCAGGATGCTATCTTTAACATGGGGTATATTTTGCTCCATTCTACTTGTTTTAAAGCAGGTAATGATGCTGAAGGTCTCTCAGGTTCTTGACTAACCACCGAAAACAAACTCTGACCACTCCGGACAAATAGTAATTTCTTCTAATTAGGAGGAATATCTTGTCTATAATAAAATGATAACATATTTTTAGGTAATTTTCTATTTTGTGTGTGAAATTCCTTTTTTTAAGATTTTATTTATTTCAGAGAGAGAGTGCACACAAACAAGCATGAGCATGGGGAGGGGTAGAAGGAGTCCCCACTGAGCAGGGAGCCCTATGCAGATCCTGGGATCATGACCTGGACCAAAGGCAGACCCTTAACTTACTGAGCCACCCATGTACTACCTCAGGTGATTTTTAAATTAAAATTATATTATTTATACTCTTAAAACAATAGCTTTATGGTTGGTTCGCTTGTTTAATTCTAATTCAATAATTCTGTCTGGCCCACATTCCCCCAAAATCAAGGAGAAACAATGAATAAGTAACAATGAGGAAAATGGTCAGGAAAAGGAAATAGTTTAGGTTTTCAAAAGGCTAGGTTTTTTAAACAAATTCATATATTTCTATCTAAGAGGATTTCTCAAAACAAAATAAAGGCACTGGATGGCAGAAAGCATCTCACATACGCGGAACATCTGGTCATTGTAGCCCTGAAGCAATGTACATTAAAAAATGCTATCTTTAAAATGAAATAAATGTGAATACCCTATCCTGCATCAATGCAAATGACAACACTTCTCAGGGAGACCTTGAAGTGTAAAATTGACTAATTCAAAGATTTATGTTCAAAGACGTTCACCATACTACCTATCTTATAATAGTGAAAATGCCCAGCAGTAAGTGGAAGATCCAGATGATGGATTATTATCTAGACACTGAAAATAATATAAAAAGTTTATATTTAATAACATAAAAATTCTCACAGGGGCACCTGAGTGGCTCAGTTGCTTAAGCATCTGCCTTCAGCATTGGGCTCCCTGCTCAGTGGGAATCTGCTTCTCCCTCCGCCCTTCTCCCCTGCTTATTCTCTGTCTCTTAAATGAATAAATAAAATCTTCTTTAAAAAATTAATAAATTAAATTAATTGGGATGCCTGGGTGGCTCAGCGGTTGAGCATCTGCCTTTGGCTCAGGGCGTGCTCCCAGAGTCCCGGGATCAAGTCCCACATCGGGCTCCCTGCATGGAGCCTGTCTCTCTCTCTATGTCTCTCATGAATGAATGAATGAATGAATGAATAAAAAATATATATTCTCGCAATACATATTAAGTTTTAAAAATCATAAAAATTACCATATGAATATAAATGAGAAACTTAAGGAAGTGAACTATAATTAACAGTTATTATCTCTGGGTAGTATTAGTTTATTTTTAATTTTCTTCCTTTATATGTTTCTGTATTTTCCAAATTCTTTGAGATGTATAATTTCTATAAGCAGAAAAAAAAATTACTTAAAAGCTATTTTTTAAAAGTTTTTCCAATAAATTTCTGCCTCTGTTTTTAACTCTTTCCCACTTTTTCTTACCCTAGTCTAAGCCTTAAGGTCTAGGGCAGAGGTTCTCAAGTGGGGACAGAGGGGAGAGGGATTTGGCCCCCCAAGGGATATTTGGCAATGTCTGTAGACACTATGATTGGTGTGGGGATAAGGGATATTACTGGATCTAGCAGATAAAGGTTAGGGATTTCGCTAAAAATCCTACAACACACAGGACAAGCCCACAGAAAGCAAGGATTATCTATCTGCACTATGGCAATAGTGTAGAAGTTGAGAAATCTTGGTCTAAGATGAAAAAAAATTAGTATAAACAGGAAGAGTGGGTTAAAATATAATATTAGGGGCAGCCCTGGTGGCAAAGCGGTTTAGCACCGCCTGCAGCCCAGGGTGTGATCCTGGGGACCCGGGATCAAGTCCCACATCAGGCTCCTTGCATGGAGCCTGCTTCTCCCTCTGCCTGTGTCTCAGCCTCTGTGTGTGTGTGTGTGTGTGTGTGTGTGTCTCATGAATAAATAAATAAAATCTTTAAAAAAATAAAATATAATATAATATAATATTAACTCTAGTGGGTTTAACTTTTCACTTCTATAATAAGATACATATATATATAGAGAGAGAGATCTATGTAATAGATATATTCTGAATTGATAGATGATTAATCCAGGTTTTGAACCAAATTCCTCATCAAAATATGTATGTCCTGATTTTGTGACAAACATCTCTGGGACTTCTGCTTCCTGTGTGAGCATGATGCTTGTCAAACTAGAAGTGAGGTTTTTCTCAGCGTGAGCATGCAGAGACCAATTCTGGGTAGAAGTTTTTTAAGTATTGCCACAAAAATGTTGTAAAGTGAGGTCAGATCCTTAAAGAAATAGCTGGTCACCTTGCTGTTTATACTCCAGTATGGTAAAATGAAAAATTAAGTTCTAATTGGTCTAGTCTAGACTAAAAAGTAGTCTAACACAAAAATGTTTACTTGCTTAAAACATATAAATACCCCCCTACACAGAAAATAATTTATGTAAACTCATGAGAAATTACTTCCTATTGTGATGTCGGATTCAGGGAATGGTAACACAGCATAAGTACAAGGATCTGAGGAAATGAAGTTCCCTCCTCATTCTAAGTCGTCACTGAGTAACAATTCACTTAATAAGAATTTATTTTATCGCACTTCAGGTGTGTGTGCATACGAGTATGCTTGGTTATAATAAAGCACAAAAGAGCATTAGGGTGAGTAGATGAAATAAAGCAGTAAGGGTGTCAAGAAGTAGATGACAGGTGGAAGGCAAGAGAGCAGGAAAAAAGAGAACTGGAAATGAATCAAACGGGAATAATAAATTTTATAACTTATAATGAAAATGGGGGAAGAGAATAATATATTCAAGCAAAAATATGAAGAAAATGAGGGGAAATAAAGCACTAGGGAAATACAGCTGAAAAAGTTCCAAAGGAAAGGTGACATAGGGTTCATAACCCCCTGATTACGACTAAATGAAAAATATTTTTCAAATCTTCAATTTCTATATGATTTCAGTAACATTTGCTTAAATGGATTCTCCACGGCTCTTTTTTTTATTTTTATTTTTTTAATTCAAAATGATTCTCTAAGGGAAATATATACAATAACCTTCTGATCATGCAAAAATCTTCCCATTCTTCTGCTTAAAGATCAGAAGAGGAGAGGAGGAATTCAATCGCTTTGTCACTTTGGGTAACTCATTCATGGTGGATATTGACTATTCCTTCCAATCAGCAACAGCTGTCAGCCACCCCACCAGGTCTGAGAACTATCAATCATGATGTCCTGCCTCTGCCTGGTCTCTGAGATGAGCATGACTTGACTGCCTACACAGCACAGTGAAAGGAGAGGACACGTGACCCATAGCAAGGGCAACCAGAATTCTTTCACCAGACTCTCTTCCTCCAGGCCCAGAGCTAGAAGATCATGTGGTCTGCAGGTGCCACTGACCATCTTTTTCACCATGAAAAGAGCTGTCATGTGGACGAAACCAATGGCAGACAGCACAATCTGACATGAGAGCCAGTGACAGCCTCAGAGACCACATTCTAGCCTTGAATCCATAAACCTGGACATTCAGGTCACAGGAGCAAATAAAATCCTTTTTAGTTTTGAGTTGTGTTTCTGTAACCTCCAACAAAAACAGCTCTGGCTGGTAAACTGTTTAACACTGTCAAAGAGATATTTGTTAAGTCGGTATCTCAGAACCACGGTGCATGAATTATCCAGACCCTTTTTATTTACAGTACATCTTAGCTGTCATCATAACTTGAGGTAATACGTTTTATAAATGTAAATACGTAATGTTTAAAGTAGAAATTCATTTTTTTTTTAATTTTTATTTATTTATGATAGTCACACAGAGAGAGAGAGAGAGAGAGAGAGAGAGAGGCAGAGACATAGGCAGAAGGAGAAGCAGGCTCCATGCACCGGGAGCCCGACGTGGGATTCGATCCGGGTCTCCAGGATCGCGCCCTGGGCCAAAGGCAGGCGCCAAACCGCTGCGCCACCCAGGGATCCCTAGAAATTCATTTTAAATGACACATTCATGCCAAGATCTAATGAGTACCCCTACTAAACTGAGATTTGATATTACATACTTCTGTTATTCTTGATGTTAAATACTTCACCATTTTCCACCTTCACCTTTCTAAATTAGAGTCCTTTCTATCTTCTTTACTATCTGCTTGACCGCCACAATCATTTTATTTCTCCCAGTCTGAAATTCCTCTAGTTTCAGTGCATTTTTATCAAGAAGTAGAAACCCCAACCACACATACAGGATTCCTGGCCAGGAAAATGCAAGCTGTTTTTGGTTTTGTTTTGTTTAGTTTTTAAAGGAGATAGTTTATTGACTACACTGCAAGGGAGGTGGAGGCAGGATAGCAAAGGAGAGGCTGTCTGCCATGAGGCAGTTGGTGTGGAATAGCCCGCAAGGGAACAGCGGGTAGGACAGCAGACGAGAGGCTGGCCACTAGAAAATGCAAGGTTTGTATGAGTGACTACAGGGAGATAAAACTTGTCTTTTCAGCATCCAATTTCTCTCCAGTTCAGCATTGTGCTCATGTTTTTGGCTACAACAGCACATCAGGCCAAAGGATGTAGACAGATGGTCCTCATGAACACTTAGAAGGGGATAATGTACTTCTCCCTTAATTACAACCACGTTTGGAGCCATTATTTTGAAACCAAAACATCATCACACCATCCCTAAGTTCCACAATTGGCAAAAAGCCTCTGTTGTACAAGATGTTTAATGCTGATGGCTACTGGTTTAGGGGACTTCCATCTGAGGAGGGCTTAGAAGCGAAATGGAGAAGGTCCAAGGCATGAAGAAGCCAGGGATGTTTCTGCAATTTCAAAATCTGTTATTACCACAAACCCAGACTGACATTACAACCAAGGTAGATGGAACAGGACAACGGTTAAAAAGCAAAATTGAGCGACGCCAGGGTGGCTCAGTGGTTAAGCATCTGCCTTCAGCTCAGGGCATGATCCTAGAGCCCCAGATCGAGTCCCACATCAGGCTCCCTGCATAGAGCCTGCTTCTCCCTCTGCCTATGTCTCTGCCTCTCTCTCTCTCATGAATAAATAAATAAAATCTTAAAAAAAAAAAAAAAAAAAAAAGCAAAATTGATGGATGTCTGAGTGGCTCAGTGGTTGAGCATCTGCCTTTGGCTCAGGTAATGATCCTGAGGTCATGGGATACAGTCCCGCATCGGGCTCCCTACCAAGGGAACCTGCTTCTCCCTCTGCCTATGTTTGTCTCTCTCTCTGTGTCTCTCAAGAATAAATGAATAAAACCTTTAAAAAAAAAAAAAAAGCAAAATTGATCAAAGGGGATTTTAACGCACTAAGGACCTAAGGACCCAAGGCATCAAAAGCAGACAGCATCAGCAAAGGTAAAGGGTAAGTGTGTGAAGGAAAAATGAAATAAACCACCTAAATTGCTCTGCCATCTACTCTCACCTCCTACTGTGAATGAAACTCCACAGGAGGGGCACATGGTGGCTCAGACGGTTAAGCTGCTGCCTTCAGCTTCCATTATGATCCCAAGATCCTGGGATATAGCCCCACACGGAGCTCTCTGCTCAGTGGGGACAAGGAAGGGGGTCTGCTTACCCCCTCTACCCTTCTCCCTCTCGTTCTCTCTCTCTCAGATAAATAAAATCTTAAAAAAAAAAAAAAAAAAAACACAGGGGACACCTGGGTGGCTCAGTGGTTGAGTATCTGCATTTGGCTCAGGTCATGATCCCGGGGTCATGGAATCCAGTTCTGCATCAGGCTACCCACAGGGAGCCTGCTTCTCCCTCTGCCTAAGTCTCTAACTCTGTGTCTCTCATGAATAAAAAAATAAAATCTTAAAAAACAAAAACAGAAAAAAAGAAATCCACAGGAGAAACACCCCAGCTCAGTCCTCTATATCAAGTATCTCTATTGCTTGGACTAAAGTGAAACCATACTATACATTTTGAAAACAAACAACTCTTCCTGCTGTCCCAGTGGGCAAGCACAACTCTAGTAAACTGGCATTTATTTTTTAAATTATCATTTTAGCTACAAGAAATAAACTGCAGAAGAGAAGAAGCTTAGCATGAAGAACTCCTGAGGACGATGAAAATGTTCTATATCTTGTTTGTGGTAGTAATTACATGACAGAATGTATTTGTCAAAACTCACTAAACTGTATACTTAAGATGAGTGAATTTTTTTACATATAAATTTTACCTAAGTCGATTAGAGAGAGAGAGAGATGGAGCTAGCAGGAAAGAAGAGAAACTCCCCAGGGAGACAAATGCAAAAAGTCTGAGAAGACGCTGTAAGAAGACATGCCAGTAGGGGATGAAATGGGAGGAGTGTGGTTGCCCACATGATGTTTTTACCCAGGGTCAGGCCTTATTCCATAGATCTTCCAGGAGTTTCTACTTCTGACAATTCCTTATATTTCACTAGGAATTGCCTGAAGTAGAGACAATAGATCAAAGTCTATCCTCCCAATGGGTAATGTGCCTCTAGATTCTTCCAATGGAGGCAAAATCCATTATAAAGTTAAAAACAAGCTAAATTACCTTCTGAGATAAGATGTAAGGTAAGAGGGTTTACCTCTCCTCTCCCACACTTCCTGTGTCCAACCGTTTGGACGTTGCAGTTAAATCCAGGAACCCCACTCACAGACCCTGCTCCAGAGTTCCCCTACTTTGAACAGCTAAAAGCACCATGAAGATTTAAACTGTTTATCTGGCAGTGGCAAGTCTCATTAAAATTGGAACCTCTCTGTACTCTTTTAGCCACTGGGCAATACACCAGACGTTCACACTTCAAGAAACAGTTAACAAATTTCAAGAGGAAATCATGAGCTTTCCGCTTTGCTCAAGCAGTCTGAAGAAGTATTTCTGAGTAGCTTACAAGTTCCACAGAGTCTGTAAATTCATGATATAATGGGAATTAATTTACAGTTTCCAAAGCTAGAGCTACTGCTGTTAACTTACACTGTTCCCTCTCCATCCCACCCTATATCTAATCTATCACAGAGACCTGTCTCTTGAGTTTGTCCTCTTTCCCACATCATCTGCCTTTGCCTCAGTCTCCCTGACCTGCATCATTTCATCATTTTGTTTCCTGCAACAGTTTCTTTGGCTTCCCTTGGCTCCCAGCTCCCCGCTCTATTACTCATCCTGTTCAACATGCCTGAAAATGTGCTTACTTGTTTAACCACTTCTTTATACCCTGCTTCATTCCTGCAAGTAGACTAATCATCCCAGACCATTATTTACAGGAGACAGACTGTTCAGGACATCAGGAGGAAATATAGATGGAAGGGATGTGACAGGATACTTGTGGAAATCAAATATACTTGCTAAACCCCAAATAAGGCACATGATCAAGGATGAGGTTTCCGTCCTGCTTTCAGATGTTGAAAGTAGTCTGAAAAATGTAATTTCAACACCAGAATGTTATAATTTCCAGGATTGATGGTAAAGGGGAAGAGGCATAGAACAAAAAACAGGAACTATCCCGGAAAAAGAATCTAAGCCATATGCCTTCAGTAGGTAGGAAGGAATATAGTAGGAAAGGAAGATTACAGACATATCACCTATTGGCCTAAATTGCTGTCTCACCTAAGAAAGTTTACATGGCTTCTTGAGCAGGGGTTTTAGAAGTTTTTATAGTTACAAAACTCAGCATCCTGATACACAATGGGACTCTTAATTAAACAACTTCAGGGAACCTTGACCATTCTACAGCATTTCCAGTGTTCTCTGCCTTTGGGAAGCTCATGTGAGGACTACCATGCCATTTTATTGCTGCTGGTGATCCATCTAGGCCTAATTAATAAACTCTGCTCCACAAATGCTGAATCCTTTGAAGTTACTGAAAGCATCTATGGTGACATTATGATTCACATATCCACTGGCAAGTCAAGACTAGCAAATATTTTCAAAATCAGAAGCAATGAGATATCTTGGCCATCTTCAATTCTTTTTGGAACAAGCCAGGTGGCTCTAAAAACAAATTGACCCACAACTCTATGAATATACTGAAAACCACTGAATTGTAAACTTTAAATTGGGAATGACATGGTATGTAAATCACATCTCAACAAAGCCTTTATTTTTAAAACCAACAAACATATTTCAACCAAAATGTTAGTTTCCAGAAATGTTATATCCTAGGAACCTAGCTATTGCACTTAAAATGTTTATATTGTGGGAAAACCTTACAAAATGGCAGCCCTGGTAAATTTCTGTGACAAAACCATTATCATTTTAGATACAAAGAATAAACTGACCAGTCTCTTTCCTTTCACCTTAATGGAAGCTGATCTATATCACACATCAAAATCTGCCTTTAAACTCTGAATGACATTTTTTTAAAGGGCACTTTTCAGATTTAACCACTTTGTTGAATAGCATAATTATGACATGTCACTAACACATCTTTCCTTGTAATCTACTCCAGAATTTCCTTCCCTGTAATCCTCTGTGAGGAAAAAATTCTTCTGTTTATCCAATGTTTTAATTTCTAATGATTTCCCTCTTCCTCTAATAATCACTACCCAAGCTTTTATCTCTAGAATCATTCCAACCTTCCCCATGTCCCGACCCATTTCCTAATTTCTACTTATAAATACCACACCAGCTGTCTGCCTGCTGTGGAGGTAACAACAGGTTATTTATGCTCCTAGATATTTAAAGTAGGTCAAGAATATAAGAAACAGACTGTGAGCCCTTTGAGGGAAAGGGCTATGGTGTCTTGTTCATTGTTAGAACTTCTCAATATTGGTACACCTGGGTGGCTCAGCAGTTGAGCGTGTCTGCCTTTGGCTCAGGGCGTGATCCTGGGGTTCCGGGATCAAGTCCTACATCAGGCTCCTGCGAAGAGCCTGTCTCTCCCTCTGCCTATGTCTCTGCCTCTCTCTCTGTCTCTCATGAATAAATAAATAAATCTTTGGGATCCCTGGGTGGCGCAGCAGTTTGGCGCCTGCCTTTGGCCCAGGGCCCGATCCTGGAGACCCAGGATCGAGTCCCACGTCGGGCTCCCGGTGCATGGAGCCTGCTTCTCCCTCTGCCTGTGTCTCTGCCTCTCTCTCTCTCTGACTACCATAAATAAATAAAAATTAAAAAAAAAATAAATAAATAAATCTTTAAAAGAGAGAGAGAGAGAGAGAGAAAACATCTCAATATTAAGCACAGTACCTGCACCTGGAAGGTTGTTCAATAAATATTTTGGCCCACCATTAGGCTAAGGCCCATTGACAAAAAGAATTAGGCAGCAACTAGCCAAGTGACCAGATTACACTTAGACATAAATATATTTAGAAGGCAATTTAAGCTCAACTCACTCTTGATGTCTAGTCTGTTTTCACAATGACAGAAGGTGAATTTTAAGAGTATATGATGAAGCTATGAACAAAACCCAAAACCCTGCAATTTAAAAATCACAATATTTTTAAAGTTTTTTCTAAAAAAAAAAATTATCTTGGGAGGAAAAAAAGCTGACCCAGACCAAGAGCAATTTATCATCCAGTCTTTAGTTAAGCAGCCTACAATTAGGCAGCTCAGGGATGGACTCCTCAAGCTGCACAGTGAAGAGTGGAGGGCTATACAAAGTAAGTAAAGAATGTTTAGCTGAGTGAAGTCAGTCAGTCGGAGAAGGACAAACATTATATGTTCTCATTCATGTGGGGAATATAAATAATAGTGAAAGGGAATAGAAGGGAAGGGAGAAGAAATGTGTGGGAAATATCAGAAAGGGAGACAGAACATAAAGACTCCTAACTCTGGGAAACGAACTAGGGGTGGTGGAAGGGGAGGAGGGCGGGGGGTGGGAGTGATTGGGTGACGGGCACTGGGGGTTATTCTGTATGTTGGTAAATTGAACACCAATAAAAAATAAATTAAAAAAAAAAAAGAATGTTTACAGACCTGTATCTCATCATGGGAAAATGTTTCTCAGAGTACCTACTCCACGTGTTCATTATGAGGATTAAATGAGTTAGAGCAGTGCCTGGCACATAGTTAGCACTCTATCAATGTTTATTAATAGAGTAACCAAATCAGTTTCCAATTGCATTCATTCATATATTAGAGGCCAACAACGCCTAAGAAAATTACCAGGTTTACAGAGAAATTCTAACAGTGCAGTCTTTAAATCTATGGCTGGAAAGAAAGGGGTCCTTGAGAATGTTATATGCAAACTCCTCTTCTCATGGTTGAATGAACTAATCATATACCTATTTCTTGAGAAATTCACAGGTTACAAAAGCTTTCCCATCTATTCCTAGATTTGATCCTCACAACAAACAGCCTTGTAAGAGATGCAGAGCGGGTGTAATTAACTCCACTTGCAGATATGAGACAACTGAAGAAGAAGTTAAGTGACTTGCCCAAGGTCACGCAGTAAGGGAAAAAAGGCACCTGGGCTAGAAATCCATATCTTTTTTCTCATGCAGCAATTTAGGGTCACATTTGGAAACCATGATTCTTAAGATCCTAAATGGAGATTCTGCTGCCCATACGCACTTGAAGAGCTAAGCCAATTCTGTTGAGTGGAATGAAAGGAAATTAATAGTTGGCAAAACACCTACGTACGCTGGAGTTACGGTATAATAAAATGCCATGGCTACAACACGTTCACAAAGCATCACAACGCTGCCGGAGACACGTTTTCGGAGGTCTTCAAAGGGACGGTTCTCCGAAATATGCCATCCAGAAATACTGGCGTCGGTATAGGAGAGAAAGGACGCTTCCCTCGAACGCAATCCTGAAGCAGGAGGCTCGTCCGGCGGATGCTGGAGGCATGGAGCCGAACAGGGCTCTAGGGGTTGCACGCAGGTAGCGAACTGCCGGGGACCAGGGGACCAGGGGACCGACCCCGGCCCGTGCCCCCGCCCCCCCCGGGAAGCCGGCCGCTCAAGGTGAGACTCGGCGGGCGCGGAGCGCAGGGCTGCAGGCTGGCGGGGAGGCCGGCCGGGCGGACGGCGCCGCAGACCAGCGCCAGACCCTATTTCGAGCGCCGTCCCCGCGGGAGGGCCCATCTGATGTCGCCGACGCAGCCCCGCCCGCAGCCAGGGCTCCTCCCGAAGCCGGCGGGCCGGCAGGGCCCTCGCGCCCCAGGCGCCCCCCGCCCCGCGCCCCAGGGGAAGGCGGCTGCGCGGCAGGGCCCGGGTCCTGGGGCGCGGGGGTGCAGCCGCCCCGCCCGCCCGCGGCCCCCTCACCTTTGTGTAGAGCTCGGACGCGGCCATGGCGGGGCCCCGGCGCGAGCCCCCGGCCCGAGCGGAGGCCGCACCTCGCCTGGGCGGCCGCCCGCGCCGACTAGGAAGCGCCCCGGCAGCCGGCGGCAGCGAGCGGGGCCGGGCCGGGCGGGGCGGGGCGGGGCGGGGCGGGGCGCCTCAGGCGCGGGCGGCGCGCGGGGCCCTGCCCATCACGCCCGGGCTCGCCGCCAGCAGGTGCACGCGCTCCGCGTGCTCGGGGTCCTCGGGGTCGCCGCCGCCGCAGCCCCCGGCGCGGCCGCCGATGCCGCCGATGCCGCCGATGCCGCCGCCGCCGCCGCCGCCGCCGCCGCCGCCCTGTGCATTGTGGGAGCGGGAGGAGGCTGCGCTCCTGCGCTGCCACCGCGGCTGCTCCGGGCTCCCTCCGGCCGCGAGCATCCCCGGCCTGCCAGGCTGCGCGGCCGCCGCCTCCTCCCAGAAGCCCGCCCGCCCCGCCCCGCCCCGCCCCAGCCCGCCCCGGGGACGCGTCCCCCCTGGGTCGCCCCTCTCCCCTAAGCGGGTCCGGACCGTGCGGAACGCCCCGGCCACCGAGAGGGGCGGCGATAGTTGGTGTCACTGCGTGTGTCCAGGTAAACAGTCTCCAGCTGTCTTCCTATCCTTCCAAGCATTTTTCTTTTTTCTTTTTTTTTTTAAGATTGTATTTATTTGTTCATGAGAATCAGAGAGAGGCAGAGACCTAGGCAGAGGGAGAAGCAGGCTTCCTGCAAGGAGCCTGATGCAGGACTCATCCCAGGACCCCGGCATCACAACCTCGGCCAGAGGCAGGCACTCAACCCCTGAGCCACCCAGGTGCCCCCCTTCCAAGCACTTCTAGGGAAAGGATCTGGGAGGAGGCTTCCTCGAAATTTAGGCTTCCTCGAAGTCTAGGCTTCATAGAACAACCTAGAACTCCAGGAGAGTCCTGTTAGTAGCAGTGGGCTGGGAGCTGAGCAGTGAGGACCAGTAATCTGCCACAGAAGATCACCAAGGTCATCCTGGACACCTAGACAGCTGCCTGGGTATCGTTTTTTTAAAACAAGATGCCCCCAGGGGGTAGCCCAGGCGCCCACCTCTCCTAGGCCTATGTGTTTGCAGAGGTACCACTACTCTTCTGCCTCAGTCCTCTTCTTCCACCTGTTTGCCCTAGTGACTATCAGTTTCATGATGCCACTAAAAGCTATCTGGGGGCTACCTGAAAATTGTGGGAGACTCTGGTGGAAAAGTCCGTACTGCAAATTAATTCTGTATCAAAAAAAAAATTTAATTCTGTATCCAAAGGTCAAAGGTGGGGGACGCCTGAGTGGCTCAGTCGGCTAAGCATCTGCCTTATACTCTGGTCATGATCTCAGGGTCCTGGGATGGAACCCCTAGTTGGGCTGCCTGCTAAGCCCCAGTCTACTCCCTCTCCCTCTCCCTGTCCCCCACCCCCAACTCATGCTCACTCTATCTTTCAAAATCTTGAAAGAAAAGGAAGTGTCTAAGGAGTCTCAGAAGTAGCTAGCATTCAATCTTGCTGACCATTATCCTTGCACATCAAGCACAAAATGTGGTCTTTCCACCCAGTCCTCATACTCTCTTCACCCTCCACCTGCTCAGCACCCACCCACACTTTCACTCCTGGTTGACTAATCTCATATTTGTTTTATTCCAGCCTCTTTTTAGTGTTCTCTTCTTTCTCATTTCTTTGAACTCCTAACTGCCTATTCTGGCAATCTGGGATGGTTTCTATCTAGACCATGTCTCAAGGCTGGCCCCTTGGTTGTGTGTGTGTGTGTCCTGTACATGTATGTAAAGGAAGACCATTGCTGTGGGGGTTGGGGGGCACTTGGTACCAGTCCTTACTTCCTGAAACTCAAGCCTATCCTTCCTTGCTCATCGCCCACAATCCCCTCAGAGAGGCCATAAGTAATGGCTACAGAGTCCAAAGACCCACAGAATTCTCTGTTCCTTCCAATTCTACAGTCACATCTCTTTCATGTTTCGGGGTCCCACTCATTCTTTATCCAGACATTAAAAGGAAAAATGGGGCAGCTATGACCAGTAAAACAAAAAGACACTGGACTGAGATTTAGAAGGCCTGAATTCTACCCCTTATAATTTCTTCATGCCTTGTGTAAGGGGGTAACCACTGCTTTCTCACCCTCAGATAATACCTCTCGGGACTGTTGGGAAACGCTGATGAAGGAGTTCAGGGCATACACCGGAGGGTATGCTGCTTTGGCATAGAGTTCAGAGGACTTGAAAAACAGCAAATACAAGAGGGGAAAAAAATTACCCTAATTTTCCTTTTTCTTAAAAGCAGGAAACGAAAATCCTATATGAAAGATATCCTCCTTATACCAGAAGAAAAGTAATATTCTTATCATCAAGGAGAAGCTGAGACCAAGAGAATTCCGCACCAACAGACCTTTGTTAAAATCGTTCTAATCAGGGAGACAATTATAAAGGTAGAAGGTAAAGAGGGCGAATATTTATTTGCTGGGGCTGCCGTAATAAGGTACCACAAACTGTGGCTTAAACTGTAATGTGCTGTATGATCTGGAGGTGCAAAATGTCAGATCAAAGTGTTGGCAGTGTTTGTTCCTTCTGGAAGCTGGAAGGGAGACTCTCTTCCAGGCCTCTCTCCTACATCCTAGGGGTTTGCTAACAGTCTTTGGCATTCATTGGATTCTGCTGCTCACCCCAATCTCAGTCTTCATCTTCCCATGGCATTCTTCCTGTGTGCATATGTATCTGTGTCTAAATTTCACGCTTTTATAAGGACTCAGTCATGTTGGGTTAGGGCCCACCCTAATGACCTCATTCATCTTCACATGATCATCTCCAAAGACCCTATTTCTAATTAAGGTCTCATTCACAGGTACTGGGGGTCGGAAGGACTGATGCATCTTTTGGGGATGGAGAGGGGGGACACAATTCAATCCATAACTGTATGCAATGGACAAAAACTAAACAGAGAAGACAGAATGTGGGAGGCCAGCAATTTTATTTTTAAGATTTTATTTATTTATTCATGAGAGACAGAGAGAGGCAGAGACACAGGCAGAGGGAGAAGCAGGCTCCATGCAGGGAGCCTGATGTGGGACTCGATCCCAGGATTACACCCTGCGTTGAAGGCAGATGCTCAATCGCTGAGCCACCCAGGTGTCCCAAGACCAGTGATTTTAGTAGGGTGGTCATTGCTTTATTCAAATTGAAAAAATAGGGGATCCCTGGGTGGCGTAGCGGTTTAGCGCCTGCCTTTGGCCCAGGGCACGATCCTGGAGACCCGGGATCGAATCCCACATTGGGCTCCTGGTGCATGGAGCCTGCTTCTCCCTCTGCCTGTGTCTCTGCCTCTCTCTCTCTCTCTCTCTCTGTGACTATCATAAATAAATAAATTAACTTTAAAAAAATACAAATTGAAAAAATAATTTTATGGAGTGACTATTAGGTGCCAGCACTTAAGATAATAAAGATAGAAATGAATGAAATATGGTCCTTGACCTGGGAGAGCTCACTGTAGGGAGTAGCTGCAGGAGGAGGGGAAGGGGCCGTCCATGCAGCATGGTCTGCATGGTCGTAGAAACCATCTTAATTCTTTAAGATTGGCCCAATTCTAGAGACAGAGGCAAAGCACTATGTTATCGGTTAACTAGTTGAATTTACATATGCTAATATTTAGTGTTTCAGAGAATAAGACACTGGGCAAGAGTGATGTTTGAGTGGGTGGGGAAGAATCCTAAATAGCTCACTGAAAGATCTAAATAATGATATGTATGGGAGGCCATTTATTATCAAAGGATGTATAAAGGAAACTAGGCTATGAAGCAGAAAACGGAAAAGTTAAGACTAGATGAAGACTGGGGCACCTGGGTGGCCCAGGCAGGTAAGCGTCTAACTCTTTAGGCTCAGGTCATGATCTCTGGGTTTTTAGATCAAGGTCCACATCACGCTCTGTGCTGAGTGCAGATTCTACTAAAGTTTCTCTCCTTCTTCCTCTCTCTGCTTCTCTCTCTCAAATAAATAAATCTTTAAAAAAAAAAAGGATAGCATAAGCCTGACCTACAAGACTTTCAAAAGATAGAAGGCAGGCATCAGGAACTACTGGCTCCCCACTCCTTTGCTTCAATAACTCCAGCCAGTTTTTCTAGCTCCCACCCACCTGTGAATTTAGGCCTAGCCACATTTTAAGGCTCCCAGGGCAAGGAAGATTAAAAGTATAGTACTTAACTCAAAAGGTACAATTATTTTTATTCCCGGTACCTATTACTCTAATTCTAGATTCTAATCTTGTGTGTCCTAAAATATCGATGTAATCTCTGGCTCTTTGTTCCCAGTCTTCTGCCTCTGTCCTGACCACCAGCTATTTGGGCAGCTTTTGCATCCCTATGCCTGGTTGTTTGGTACCCTATTCCCCCATCAGTTGATTCTGCATCTTGAAATGTTTTCTGCTCATGTCCATAGCACTCACCTGCTTCATATTGCCCTGTTCTTCCTGAATTACTTGATTTTAAGGCCTTACTAGCCACTCTCATCCCGTACCTCCACCAACCAGATACACACCTACCTTCCATGGGTAGTGGTGGAAGGTCCTCATTGGTGAAAATGACTTAGATTCAAATGACTTTGATTCTTAACTCCAGTCCTTTTTTTTTTTTTTTTTTTTTTTAAGATTTATTCATTCATGAGGAACACAGAGAGGAGAGAGACAGAGAGAGAGAGGCAGAAACACAGGCAGGGGGAGAAGCAGGCTCCATGCAGGGAGTCCCACCTGACGTGGGACTTGATTCCCGGTCTCCAGGATCTCGCCCTGGGCCCAAGGCAGCGCTAAACCGCTGAGCCACCTGGGCTGCCTAACCCCAGTTCTCACTTGGAGTGAGCTACCTAGCCCATGTGAGCTTCCTTTGTTCTTTAAATACACTTGTAGGGGCGGCCCCAGGTGGCTCAGCGGTTTAGCGCCGCCTTCAGCCCAGAGCCTGATCTTGGAGATCCGGGATTGAGTCCCACATCGGGCTCCCTGCATGAAGCCTGCTTCTCCCTCTGCCTGTGTCTGTGCCTCTCTCTCTCTCTCTCTCTCTCTCTCATGAATAAATAAAATCTTTTAAAAAAATACACTTGTAAAGTCTCAGAAGTTTTAGATTTATAGGAAAAAATTCAAAGATAACACAGCATTCTCATATGCCTTGGGCAGTGGACTGTTTATACTCCTGTCACTATGCCCCCATTTCCACCCCCTCACCCCAGCCTAATCCATCTGTTGAAATCCTAACTCCTAAGATAACATAGTAGGAGGTGGGGCTTTTGGAAGGTGATTAGGTCTGGAACTCTATCTCTAGACCCTGGGATCATGTAGATGCTCAATTGCTGAGCCACCCAGGAGTCCCTCCATTTGATTCTTAAAGAAGTTTCAAATTGAAGCAATGATCCCAATGAAACCACTTTTAAATTTCTAGATCCCTTCTAGATCTCTGTTAATGTAGATACATGCTTTCACGAAGTTGTAAAGACCCTTCTGGATCTCAAAGTTACATTCTCTTCTCTTATACCCTCCAGAATAAAGACCTCACCACTTCTTATGAAATGGGACTAAGGTCATTCAGAGCTCTCCCCTCTCATGTCCCTTTTTCCTCCTGAACTTTAGTCCTTCATTCTGTGACTCTGAAAATGACATGCCAAGGCTGATGTCTTCATACATCCTCTCCATCCTAGTTCTTGCCTTTTTGTCTCCCGCACATCTTTGGTTTTTCTTCTCTACTTTTTGTTTTGCCTCCAACCAAACTCAAATCCTACCTACATTTAAAAGCAACCCCCCCCAAATAAATAAATAAATAAATAAATAAATAAACAAATAAATAAAAGCAAACCCAAAAACTGTACTATCATTCATGTGCCTCACAGTCTCTCAAAAAACCCACACCCTTACCACTACTTCATCTTTGGTTATCATTGCTCTTCTGTTCCTCAGCCCCATACCCACACACACATACCTTTTTTTTTTTTTTTTAAGATTTTATTTATTTATTCATGAGAGACACACACAGAGAGAGGCAGAGACACAGGCAAAGAGAGAAGCAGGCTCCATACAGGGAGCCTCCACACATAACTTCTCTATTGAAACTGTTGTTACATGACCAGGGATACAAAAATCCAAATCTAGCAGGCTTTCCTCAGGTCCCACTCTTCTCATTGCTCTGCTATACTCCACACTTTCTCTTCCTTTTATCGGAACTTTTTCCTCTTTGCTTCTGACACTTCCTTTGGAAACATGAATTCCTATCATCAGCTGGCAATGTTGTAACAAAACAGAGGAGTTACAAGATATGAAACAAGTACAGTGAATAGCTCTTTAAAGTTTACATGTAAACCTAACATATGAGAAAATAATGTGGCAGGAATACTACTACATATGACCATCTTAAATTACCCCAACTGGCAAACACTTGAGCCATAGACCTAAGTTACATACAGGTATTCCAAGACATGTCTTACAAGACAGATATAGTAATTGTCAATTAAAAAAAAAAAAGCTATTATTTTGTCTTTTTAAAGATTTTTATTGTTATTTGACAAAGCGAGAAAGAGAGAGAACGCACATGCAGGAGTGCACAAGCAGGCAGAGGCAGAGGGATAAGCAGGCTCCCCCCTGCCCCCCAGAGCACAGAACCCGATGCAGGGCTTAATCCCAGGACCTGAGATCATTACCTGAGCTGAAGGCAGATGCTGAACCAACTAAGTCACCCAGGCACCCCAATAATTTGTCTTCTTTTAGCAAGAACATTCATAGTAATTGGGGCTTCTCATAATATTGATATTAAAGTGGTTGAGAATAACTGAAAACATGAAAAGTGTGTGTTCTACTATATTTTTAAAGATTTTACTTATTTGAGATTGTATGAGTGGGGATTGGGCAGAGTAGGAGAAAGAGAACCTCAAGCATACTGTATGCCAGATGCAGAGTCTACAGGGCAGGGGGCAGGCGGAGGTTGGTCCCAGGACTCTGAGAGCACCATCTGGGCTTAAGTCAGATGCTTAACTGACTGCGCCACCCCGCACCCCTTGTGTTCTCTAACAAATGTAGTCTGGCAGAAAGCTGCCCACTGGTGTGTTGTCCCCCTTTGATCTTTATCCTTGAATCAAAAAATATGGCTGCTCTAAGTGATCATTTCTAAGGGTAGTAACCCTTACCCTTGAATACAGGTTTGAACTGCACAGGTTCACTTATATACATGTGAACTTTTTTCAAAACAGTACTGTAAACGCATTTTCCTTATGATTTTAATAACATTTTCTTTCCCTTCACTTTATTTCTTTTTAAAGATTTATTTATTTATTTATGATAGACATAAAGAGAGAGAGAGAGGCAGAGACACAACACAGGCAGAGGGAGAAGCAGGCTCCATGCCGGGAGCCTGATGTGGGAGTCGATCCCAGGACTCCAGGATCGCGCCCTGGGCCAAAGGCAGGGGCTAAACCACTGAGCCACCCAGGGATCCCCTTTCCCTTCACTTTAAGAATACAGTATGGGGCAGCCCATGTGGCTCAGCGAGTTAGCACTGCCTTCAGCCCAGGGCCTGATCCTGGAGTCCCGGGATCGACTCCCACATCAGGCTCCCTGCATGGAGCCTGCTTCTCTCTCTGCCTGTGTCTCTGCCTCTCTCTCTCACTCTGTCTCTTATGAATGAATAAATAAATAAAAATCTTTAAAAAAAAAGAATACAGTATGTAATACATGTAACATACAAAATGTTAGTCAACTGTTATCAGTAAGATTTCCAGTCAAAAGTAGGCTTAACTTGGAGCACCTGGGTGGCTCAGTCAGTTGTGCAGCCTGCTCTTGATTTTGGGTTGGCTAGGTCATGGTCTCAGAGTCCCGGGATGGAGCTCTGCATGGGGCTTCGGGCTCTGCTTCAGGATTCTCTCTCCCTCTGCCCCTCCTCCGGCGCTCTCTCTCTCTCTCTCTCTCTAATAAATCTTTAAAAAACTACTGTAATTAGTAGTTACATTTTGGAGTCAAAAATTTGTGGACTTTCTATTGTGCAGGGGGGCAAGTGCCTTAATCCTTGCGTTTTCAAAGGTTTCAACCCTTGCAATTTTCTATCTGTAGACAAAACTGTTCCACTGGAAACATTAGCTTGTATGTGAGTTTACAAGAGTCTACAATATACTGATCAGCCTGTTATTGGTAGTAAGGCACTAAAAAATCTTGGATATCACATGGAGAATGCTTGCAAGGTTATGATCACAAGAGCAGAGAAGCAGTGAACACTTAATCCATCCCTGCTATGGAAAATCAGGTATACCAACAAGGTTTATGAAAGCAAAGTTCTTTGACACTTCCTCATGCAGAGAAACAGAGTATGAAGACCTAACTCAGTGAAGGAAAGGCTTCCAGAGTTAGAAACACATTCTTTCCCTGCATCCAGTCCTTAACTTGGTTTCCCAATTACACGTCCAACTCAAGTCAGTATTCTGTTTCACTTCGTTCAATAAGCATTTCAGTATGTATAAACTGCTAGGGATACAATAATGAATTAGATCTTCCTCTGAGTAAGCTAAAAGTTGAGCTGAGATCAGAACGAATTAAGAGTCAAGCAAGCTATGAAATCAGGGGAAATGTCTAATGGAAAAGAAATATATCGGGCGGGGGGTGGGGGTGAATGGGTGACGGGCACTGAGGGGGGCACTTGACGGGATGAGCACTGGGTGTTATTCTGTATGTTGGTAAATTGAACACCAATAAAAAATAAATTTATTATAAAAAAAGAGAAATATATCAAATACAGGCAGAAAGAAGGTTGGGACATTTTTAAGTGATAAGAATAGAAACAGAGTAAGGCAGGGATGGGAGCATAACACAGACAAGGTAACAGGAGTGGAAAGTGATGTTAGGAACCAAGTATCCAGCTAAGAAATATTAGCACTATGTGTATAGGGCTAGCAATGGAGAGAGATCGACAAATTCAGTATATTTTTGTGGCTGTTGGTCACAGCCTCGAAGGAATCAAGTATGACTCCAAGGTTGGTTTGAGTACCTGAGTGGGTAAACGCATGGTGGTATCATTTACTGAATTGACGGCTGGGAAGAAAAGGCAACGTTAAGGAGAAAAATCAAGAGTTCCTTCCTTCACATGCTATGCTCTCCAACCAAACTTCCTTTTTCAGTCCACATTTTCCCAAGTCCTTGCCAATTTGAAAATAGTAATCCCTCTACTAAATGTTGTCTCCCTTGCCTGCTGCAACCCCCCTCTCCAAAGTCCCTCCTCTAACACTCCTCCCATTTATCCCCTAAATTGAATTACTTATTCCTCTAGACTGCCCATAACTTTATTTCTTCCTCTCCTAATGAATGTAACACCTTCTATCTAGTGTTAAATGTTATATAATTTTTCAGAATGTAAGCTCCTTGTCTCATCCATCTTTTTATTTCCAACAGTAGGATACTAGAAGTGCTTTGAAGAAGACCCCCAACATGAAGGCAAACAATGTTACCTTCATCACAAAGCCTTAACAAATGTAAGATCGTTAGGATGTCATTTTCATACTTTTTTTTAAAGATTTTATTTATGAGAGACAGAGAGAGGCAGACACAGGCAGATGGGAAAAGCAAGCTCCCTGCAGATAGCCCGATGTGGGACTTGATCCCAGGACCCCAGGATTATAACCTGAGCCGAAAGCAAATGTTCAACCACTGAGACACCCAGGCATCCCTATCATACGTAATTTAAAACAGACAGACTATAACAAAATTCTTTCCGCATATAGTAGTAGCTGAAATCTAAAGATACCAACTTCAGGAAATATTCCTGAAAAACAATGTAAATAAGACAAAAACTGCAAATTAAATGAATAGAAATTAAGTAGATCAATTTATTTTTTTTGTATATTTCACAAGTATAATTTTGGAAGGGCTATTTGACAAATTTCAGCATTAACTGCCAACTCTATAGACATGTTCAACAAAAAAGGCATTTACTCTTGGCCCTTTTAATACAGGCAAAGTGTCCTATTGCATCACAAATGAGAGATGTGGTAACAGATCTGAGGGCTTATTAAAAGAAATCAGGTGTTTTTTCCAAACGTTATTTGGTTGATAACATAATACAAACATAACATGAATGGTTTCATGACCACCAGCAATTTGCAGAATAAAACCCGTAAGTCTACCTACTTCAAAGGCCGAAACTAGTGAAACAGTATTAAAATTGGTTTTTAAATCCTTAAATTAACAATCGCAGAATGAGATTTCTTTGATCTCAATTTTGTAAGGTGTGGTGGGGGATTAGGGGGAGAAAGGATATGGGGGGGTGAGAAGACTGGCAGTGCATGCTGAGTTGCAGAGTTGGGACAGCGGCTCAAATTAGTCATCCAGATTAGGATAGTGTTTTAGAAAATTAAACATGTGTCCTAAATGTGGCATACTGAGAAAGACGTTCAAGGATGATAATTCATCAGCCCTAAATACCATTTAATGAAACCCATCTGGAGGCTTAAATGGGGCAGGGTGAAGTAAAATGAGGTGAAAAAGGAAAATGAAAAGTACAAGAAATGTGTTTAATGCTGGGGAGTGTGAAAAGGCCACCAGAGAAACTTCCTTTAGTTGACACTCAAGTGTGCTCTTCCTATAGGCTACCTGCCTCTGGATCACCAAACACCAAATTCACAGCACAATTTAAGCAGAGATTACATTTCAGCTTTGATAAAACTTCACAAGTATGGTTTTGTTACATCAAGTAAAAAGAGCAACTAATTCCAACTTTTGAAGTAAGAACAAGTAGAGAGGCCTCACTCGGCCTGCCGTGATGAATAGTTAAGACTTATTTTTAGGTCAGCAGCACATGAGTATTGAATAACTTGTAAATAGACTGCAAACATGCTGCTGCCAGTTCATCAAAACATTCCAACAATTCTTACTATCCCAACATGCCAAGAACGGTAATTGTTTTAGTGAGATGTAACCTCCAAAAATGAAATGTTTCTCAAAGTGTACCACCAAAGTAGGAGCTACTGGACACAAAACAGGTAATTTATTCCAGACATTAGCGAATTTTCATGAAATATGTTACCCTCAACTTCAGTACACTCCAATATTCATTTGTAATAAATAAGACAATTAAAATTAGCAATTTTTCAAACCACAACTCTGAAATTAGAGAAATGGAGAATTAAACTCATCTAGTCAACATCTTCATTCAAGCAATGGTGAAACAGTCTGCAAATAATGTCAATAAACTGAGAGTTGAGGCAGAACAAAAAAATAGAAAAATTAAAAACCTCTCTATCCCAAGCACCAATAATGGAGGCTAAGCAATTATACCTACAAATTCTTGTTGACAGGTCTTTCCTAAGGAAAATCCTGAGATTTTAAGCACTGTGACTTTACAGAAGGCAGGTTGGTTTAATGAGGAAATTTTTAATAAAAAGACAATCAACAGTATTTTATTTTGGGCACTTACTCAGTATTTCACAGATCCTCAACAAGTTTTGAGGTAGGTTAAATATCAGCATTGTAATTTACAAAATAAAACTTAAGAGGTTTTATCACTTGTTGTAAACTATAGCAGGAATCCTATCATGGTGAAGAATAACATGGTCTCTGTGATCTTTCAGATTAATCATCTCAGATGTGTAAATTTAATGTTGACAGCTTGCAAGTATTCACCAAAAATTTTTTTAAAAAGACAAGATATCACAGAAATTCTACTTTGGGGTATTGCCTACTCTTAAATGGATCCCACAACGATCATACATATTGTGGAATAATCTACTTGCTCCCATCATAAATATGTTTATATATAACTGATCTTTAAAATTACAAACTAGAACATTACTGATTTCATTGCTTTTCTGCCTTTTGGGGTGGGTGGAGCAGGAAGATAATCAGCAAGTCTTACTGAGAGCACTAGGCAGCCTTTAAGCGCAGGTGCTATGCTCAAGGCACCATTTACAATGATTTGGGTCATAGGAAAGCAAGTACACAGATGGAGCCAAGATCTAGAAAAGATGCCTGGATCCAAAAAGAGGCGAGGCCCTGTGCAAGTCAAAGACAAAGAAAAAAATACTATCATCTCAGACTACTGATCTTCATTGTCATGCTATAGCATATCACCTATGGGAAGAACTCTTAAAAGAGCAGTAAATATATCCCAATGAAGTCTGTTAATTAAAATTATTTACTAACTAGATAAACCACAAGTAAGATTAAATTGATTATTTTATTAAAGTGACATCTATAGAAGCAAAATATCTAATATTTTAATGTATGTTCCACCTACCACATAAATGACTCTAAGTGTCACAAGTAGAATTCACTTAGCTTACTTATCAGCTCATCCTGACATGGGTTCCTGGGCCAATCTTCTCAAGTATTTGTTTCAGTATAAAATTCACTTTACTTAAGTGTCAAATATTAGTAATTATACAGGATTAAGAGTGGTTAATTAACAACTGAGAAATTAGAAGAAAAACATTATTCTGTTATAAAATATAGAGCAAATTTTAAGAGTGAGGATATACACTTATGCTTCTGAACAGACTAAACAGCACAGCCGAACACGATCTGAGTCAAAGAGGCAAGAAGAAAAGGAGGGAAGGGCCACAGGAGGCAGAGTATCGAAGCCTTTTATTCTAGTGTCCCCCAAATTGACTGTGGAAGTAAAAAGTTTCTACATTAAAAAAGTTTATATAAATTACATGAATTGCAATTTTCATAAAAGTCAAAATGAAATGTTCTGCATAGGACAAAAGATATGCCTAAGCAACATATCATATCTGCACAAGGCCACTGAATGTCACGGATATTAGTAACAAATGAAAAAGCTTAAGTCTATGACAGACTAAGCAAAAATTTCAGTTTCGTATTCTATAAGCCCAAGATTGTAAACTACTCTTACTATACAAAAGCTCTAATGACATACAGAGTTTTGTGTAGGAACTCTTGTGCTTCTGGTTGGCACATCATCTACTTTTTAGTATGTGAAATTAATACAGACATTTGTGAGAGGTTGTGCAAAACTATTGTATTTACAAAAATGGCACAAAAGTGAATTCAAAAGTTGATGCACATGCACACTTCATTCACATCTTCAACAAAAGATATTCTAACATTATAGAACTGAATAAGAATACTAGCTTCAATGGCAGCTGTTAAGCACTAGAGTCACATTAAGTTACACCAGAATGGGCAAATATTGCCCAAGTAAAATTCTATTGTTAAAGCTGAAACAGGTTTAAGGCCATTCAAGTTCAATCACAGAGATACAAATCTTTCAGAGCCCCATGTACTTTTGTTTAAAGAATGTGACCTTTCTTCCAACTTGTGGTCTTAAACTTCTGTTTTACAAAATCCAAAAGGAAAATACAGAAGAAATCAATACAATAGAGGTTATATTAAATAAGAGTAACATACAAAGCTATAATTAAGATGAATTAAAGAAAGCCAACACATTACAATTGAAAAACTTGCTTGTTACTTGTTGAACCAGTCCTACACTAGAAGTTAGGTAATATATACAATTATTTTCAAGTAGATTATGTTGCTCTAACCTGTTCTTTTATCAGTGCACTGTTAAACTAATCAAAAAATCTACAAACATATATTCCCTTACAATAGCAGCACACACTACCGCTACCTGCAAAGCTGTCATTCGCAAATGACTTAGTGAATGAAAGGAAATAAAAAGCAGAGAAGTAACATAATAAGGAGAAATAACGGGAATTAGAAGATTCATGCAGTTCAGCTCTTTTAATCAGCCAGCCAGCTTGCTAGCAACAAGGGATGGTTTCCGCTGAGGAAGATCCTGTGGAGTGGGAATGTGGTCACCAGTGACCTCTGTCTTATCCGGAGCTGCAGTAGGAAGCTGCTTGTTCTTCATTTTTGCTTTAGCCATATTGTAATCTCCAGAATCAAAATATTTTTGCTACAAGAAAAAAGAAATTGAGACTGGAATTTAAAACTTTCATATGCAATCACACTGATTTAACATGTACATGTGACCCTATACTGTCAGTATAAAATAAGTTATTCTTAAAAAATTTAAACAAAACATTAATATAGATGAAATAGCAAAGCTTTCATTTACTAACAGAAAAACCAAACTGAAATTCTTGCTTATTCTGAAAATAAAAACAATCCACAACTTGCATCTAAGATGTGCCACGCACTTTCAATTACCTTAATTCAATAACCTTATGTTATTAAAACCATTATTTTATAGCTCCTGTCATCTAGAATGAACGTTTCTGCAAGGGCTTAAAATCATTTCTTTGAATTAGCACAGTTCACTAAAATCAAATTAAGGTTAAAATATAAATGCTAGAGTAACAGAAGAGATAAACTCATTAGAAATTATCACTTAAAATGCACATCCCTATCCTACACTTCTATTTTTCACCTAAAACACTGAATAAGTGCAACTATCACTTTTTAGGCGGAAGGATGAATAAGGTAATGATACCTTTTATCACTAAAATAGAAATTGCAAAGACAGCGAAAGTTTAGTCTTAACATAGCTAAACTACATGAGGTACCTGTTTCAGAGTAAAAACAAATTTGCCTCGTTTTTAATTCCCACCTATCCTGTTTATTAACCTACCTTTACTAAGTGCCTGTTATACATGAGGCACCATGTGAGTCCTGGAGAGATATACAAAGATGCACAACAGTCAGAATCCCAACCATCACACTGTTGTAAGCACACAAGGTGCTATGGGTGCCCAAAGGAAGGTAACCTAACATTTCTAGAGTAGGCAAGAGGAATAATCCAGAAATTAAGAGGAGTGTCTCATGGACAAAAGGTGAGGGGGGAAAAAAATCTGAGACTTCAGGGGTATCTCATGTGGTAAATAAAGTAGCTGGGAATTCACAGCTTAGTTTAAGATTATTGAGTGGCCTGGGAAAAGGTCTCAATGGCTGCCTCTCCCAAGGGACTATTCTTTTTAATAAGCCAGATCAGGCCTAAAGCCAAAGAGTCTAAAGCTAGAAAACGGTTTTTTATGTGTTACTATATGTATGTAACACACTGAGTAGTAACAAGGAAACTTGGAGCATGTCCTTTTAAGGTTTACTGTAGCTTTTTTCTGCATGTTTTAAAATGCGTACAGTGAAAAATCTCAGGGGCGCCTGGGTGGCTCAGTTGGTTGGGTGTCTGCCTTTGCCTCAGGTCGTGATCCCAGACTCCTGGGATGGAGTCCCACATCCGGTTCCCTGTTCAGAGGGTAGCCTGCTATCCTTTCTGCCCCTTTCCTGCTCAATCTCTCAAATAATTAAATTTTGAAAAAGAAATCTCAGAACTCTGTCCTATTAGAGTTACTTCTGAAATGTAGTAGCTTCTAGAGGAAAACAAAGCAGACTGCCAAATTCTTTACTGAGTCAAAAGCATAAAATGAGAAATCTAACACACAGTGCACATTTTAAGCATATTTTTCTCAAAGTAATAAAGTCAGTTTCTTATACTTATTGTATAGTAAGCGAAAATTCATCATAAGGGATTCTCACTTACTTGTTAGGCTACTCTGCTTGGGGAAAAGGAATTAAATTTATTTAATGTGGCTAGTGACAAAACTAAAATCAGTGCTAACAATTGAAACTGCTCTAGAGAGAGGAGTGAACTGAATCAGCATTTCTCACCATAAGACAGACATAGGCTAACAAGGCAATATTAGTTGTCTTTAACAACTTAAAAATTTTGAATTTTAAGTGCAAATCTTTAAAAATTAGCAAAACATGTTCTGGATCATCTGGTGACAAACTTATAAAAGCCTCCTCCTACCCAAATTTAGGAGCCACACTTACATCAGTATTTATAATTGCACTGACACTAAGTGATCACCTAAAGTGACAAATTAACTTTTTAAGGCTATTTTACTTAAAACTGAATCCTTGGAGCATCTGGGTGGCTCAGATGGTTAAGTGTCTGTCTGACTCCTTATTTCAGCTCAGGTCATGATACCAGGGTCCTGAGATGGAGCCCTGAGTAGGGCTCTGTGCTCAGTGCAGAGTTTGCTTTTCCTTTCCCTCTGTTCCCCCTCCCCAACATGTTTTCTCTCTCATAAATACATTTAAAAAACTTAAAAAAACTGAATTCTCAGTTTTTCTGGGGCTTCACAAATATGAAAAAATATGGGCCAGACTGTTTCTCGATATCCCTCCCAGTTTTAACAGTCTATATGTCAAAATGTACAAGCCACATTATGAAAAGCTTAAAATAGATGTAATAACTTTAATGAGTACAGTAAAACAGAAAGGGACTATTAGATATAAATATCTAATCAACCTTCCCAAATGAAGAAACTATTTATAACTTAAAAACTAAAACCCAAGGGCACCTGGGTGGCTTAGTGGTTGAGCATCTGCCTTTGGCTCCTGTCGTGATCCCCAAGTCCTGGTGGGATCGAGTCCTGATCAGGCTCCCCACAGAAAGCCTGTCTCTCCTCTGCCTATGTCTCTGCCTCTCTCTGTGTGTGTCTCATGAACAAATAAATAAAACCTTAAAAAAAAAAAAAAAAAACAGCCTCTAAAACCCAAGAACCCTGTGATCCAGACATCTAAAAAAAAACGAAACCCTTTTAAAATAGTAAGAAATAATATAGTTGAATATAACTTTATTTCCCTAATATAAAAGTGCTTATTCATTGACATTTTGGTATAATGCAATATCATTCAAGAGTTCCCTTCTCAAATTCTATGTAATTATTTTTTTTTAACCATTTCTTTTTTTTTTAAGATTTTATTTATTCATGAGAATACACAGAGAGGAGAGAGAGGCAGAGACACAGGCACAGGGAGAAGCAGGCTTCATGCAGGGAGCCTGACGTGGGACTCGATCCAGGGTCTCCAGGATCACACCCTGGGCTGCAGGCGCTAAACCGCTGAGCCACCGGGGCTGCCCCTATGTAATTATTTCTTGATTCAAGTAGCATTTTCTCTTTCCCAACTATTTACTCCAAGATATGTATTTATAAATTCTGACTTGAAGATACTAAAAAGCCATAAATAGTTGAAGCTAGAGGAAAATTATAAAGACAACAGCCCAATTGATGGAAGAAAGCTTGTTCTTGTTGCTGTTTCTTTAAGATTTTATTTATTTATTCATGAAAGACAGAGAGAGGGGCAGAGACATAGGCAGAGAAGCAGGCTCCATGCAGGGAGCCCGATGTGGGACTCAATCCCGGGTCTCCAGGATCACACCCTAGCCAAAGGCAGACAGACACTCAAACACTGAGCCACCCAGGTGTCCCAGGAAGAAAGCTTGTTAACACAAATAAATTATGCTGGAGATTGGTAAAGGAAAAAAGTTTCCTAAACAGTTAATAATCAAATCCAAGTAACAATTTAATAGTCAGAGATGATTATATAATTTATTACATAAACCACACCTAACGGGACTATTTTAAAATTAGATTTGATGCAAATATATTCTACGAAGCTATATTTATAATATAATGAACATCTTTCTCATTCTGCTTTTCTACTTATTCCCTACATCACATTATCTTTATGCTTTTAAATAACCACAAAATATTCTATTTTGTTGACATCACAATTTAACTATTCCTCTGCTGCTGAATACTTTTATTCAAAGTAGCACTCTTGCTACTTCTAATTATAAAGCTGTAAATAGGAGCAGCCCTGGTGGCTCAGCGGTTTAGCGCTGCCTTCAGCCCAAGGGCCTGATCCTGGAGACCAGGGATCGAGTCCTATGTTGGGCTCCCTGCAGGAAGACTGCTTCTCCCTCTACCTCTCTCTGTGTCTCTCATGAATAAATAAATAAAAATCTTTTTAAAAAATAAATTAAAAAAATAAAATAAAATAAAATAAAATAATATAAAATATAAAATATAAAATATAAAATAAAATAAAATAAAATAAAATAAAATAAAATAAAATAAAATAAAATAAGAAGCTATAAATAGGGGCGCCTGGGTGGCTCAGCGGTTGAGCATCTGCCTTTGGCTCAGGGTGTGATCCCAGAGTCCCAGGGTCGAGTCCCACATCAGGATCCTTGTATGGAGCCTGCTTCTCCCTCTGCCTGTGTCTCTGCTTCTCTCTCTATCTCATGAATAAATAAAATCTTTAAAAATAAATAAAGCTATAAATATCTTCAAACTTGAAGACGTTTTCCTTATACTGAATCCCTCAAGGGATTATTCAAAGAATATGAACACCTTTATAAATCTTGATCCATATCCCTTCCCACAAGGAGTAATAATTTTAAATGCTCCACTCAACAAAGAGAATATTAACTATATTCAACTTCAACCTCACCAGTATTACTGTAAGTATTTTTCTAATTTTGTTGTATTGTACTATGGTATATGATCTAATGTACATTTCACAGATTTCCATCATGGATAAACATTTTTCTGCACCTGATATTTTTCCTGCTAAAATTCTTTATCTAGGAGCACCTTAATGTTTTTCTTGAGTATCTGAAAAATCCTTTTATGTACTATAGATATTAACTATCATTTTTGTAATAATTTTCCCACTGAATTACTTCTCATGAACACAAGTTTTACTTTTTTTTAAAGATTTTATTTATTTATGAGAGAGAACACGTAGGGCAGGGAGAAGAGGTAGAGGGAGGGCAGCCCTGGTGGCGCAGCGGTTTAGCGCCGCCTGCAGCCCACGGAATGATCTGGAGACCCTGGATCGAGTCCCACATCAGGCTCCCTGCATGGAGCCTGCTTCTCCTTCTGCCTGTGTCTCTGCCTCT
The DNA here is from genome assembly GCF_011100685.1 of Canis lupus familiaris. NCBI lineage: Eukaryota > Metazoa > Chordata > Mammalia > Carnivora > Canidae > Canis > Canis lupus. The sequence continues at coordinate 18,489,288 of NC_049251.1, forward strand.
CTCTCTCTCTGCATCTCTATGAATAAATAAATGAAATCTTTAAAAAAAAAAAAAAAAAAAGAGGTAGAGGGAGAAGCAAGCTTCCCACTGAGCAGGGAGCCTGACACAGGTCTCAATCTCAGGACCCTGAGATAATGACCTGAGCCCAAGGCAGACGCTTGCTTAACTGACTGAGCCACTAAGGTGCCCCCAGAAACTTTACCTTTTTATATATTTGGTATAATTCCTACCTGCCTTTGAATTCCTAACTTTGAAATAATATTTCAAAGCTGTGAACATTATTCTTTCATATAAAACAAACAAAAAAAAAAAACCTGTACTTTTTACCACTTTTAAAATTAAGTTTTTATGTATTTATTTTGAATTGCTAGAATTTTTATTAGGCGAGCTTTTTTTTTTTTTTTTTAAAGTAACCTCTACCCTCAACATGGGGCTCGAACTCATGACCTGGAGATCAAGAGTCACATGCTGTACAGAATGAGCCAGCCAGGTGCCACATTTACCATACTCTCCCGGTATTAAAACAAAGAACGTATGATTTCACTTACATATGGAATCTAAAAACATTAAACGTGTAAAAACAGCAGAATGTGGTTGCCACAAGCTGAGGGGTGGGGGAAATAGGGAGATACTGGTCAGAAGGCACACACTTTCAATGATAAAACGACTAAGTTCCAGGGACCTAATATACAGTAAGTTAACAATACTGCATTGTATACTTGACAGTTGCTAGGAGTAGAGCTTTAATGTTCTCACGTAACAACAAAATGGTAATTATGTAAGGTAAGGGATGTGTTAACTAACCTTACTAGTAAACATTTCACAACATGTATGTTGTGAAATCATCACACTGTACACCTTAAACTTACACAATATATATGTCAACAGTATCTCAATAAAGCTGGAAAACAATATCCTTTTGCAATTTGAGAAAATAATCATGTATAGCTATGGCCAATACCTATACATATAAACATACACATACACATGGATAGGTGTTGGTTAACCAAACAGCAGATACCAGTATGTTCAAGTGTTCAAGGTATTTACTTAAGGAAAAACATGATTTGGCACCTGATTCAATTAATAATTCTCTTCATCTTTCCCTGTTCCCTGTGTGGTAAATAAAGTTACTTAAAAAAAAAAAAAAAGAAAAGAAAAGATGGAATCCTTTGATTTTTCACAAAGAGGTCAAAAAAGAAAACCTAAGGATCTTGTTCAAGTAGCATTATCTCAATTCAGATCTCATTACTGAGCATTAAATGGTTTCTACCTCACAAAGAATTGGTAAGATTTTGAAAAAATGTTTTCAGTAATTTGAACTACTAAAATTACCATGTATAAACTGTATTAGAGTAACTGTAAAATGTATTATGTAAAGGAGATAATAAGCTCTGCTTACATAAGTGATTTCATCCAAATAAAAAATATTTTTAGTCTGGCATGGAAATCATCTTTAAAACAGGTAAAAGTTAAAAAAAATATATGAGTAGAAAGATAAATGCCAGCTTCTGGATAGTCCTAACTTTTGGAAAGAAGGGGAAAGAAGGATATTTACACACATGTGGTAGGTTTCAACTATATCTACAACATTTTCTTTCTTACAAAGATAAAACTGAAGTAAATATGGCAAAATATTAACATATTAAATCTGAGTGGTAGGTACATGGGTTCTGCTATATTATTATCTGCACTTTCCACATGTTTAAAATAGTTTATAGTTAAATAAGTGATGAGTTGTTCATTCTTATACGTATTTATACAATAAAAGGTATAAAATATAGGAAAATTATGTATCTATATATCTGGTAAGATACAGAGTTATGTACACAGACACCCATTTTGTAATCACAATCAGCACACTGAATTCATAGGGTTTAAGCATCTGAAGATCATATAGAGAACTTACCCCTTTCTGCAATCGTTTCCTTAAGAAATCTGAACCTCCAGGCTTTTGTCCCAGATGAGGATACCTTGCTTTTAATTTTGCTTCTTCAGCTTTCTCTGGACTAGTCACTTTATCTTCCATTTCCTGAAATAATTTAAAATAACTTGTCTATTACAATTTACTTATTTAAAACAATTCACCTTTTAATATCTAGATCTGGACTTCAGTTGTCGAATGCCAAATACTGCAGCATCTGACTGAGAAATCAAGCACAGAAGCTTTTAAAACATCTCTGTCTTGTTTTTCAAATGATCCATGTGATAGCTCTATTATAGCTGTGATGCATGTGTACACCCCACACACTGGATAAAAATATCAAGATAACTCAGCTCTGAAGGCTTGCTTGCCATTACTTTCCAGTCATGTATAATACATTTATAGTTAGTCACCTTCCATGGAACTCATCAGTTCTTTGCCTGCATTCAGAGAACCATCTTAATACTCTTAAAACACAAAAAGATCTGTTAATCCAGATTCATGTATGATTGGAAGCACTGAGATTCTTTAATAGGAATTAACAACTTATTTACCAGAAGATTTTCCCTAACTCAATATAGAAGACCTTTTTAAAAAAAAATTTTTATTTCTCTTAAGTCATCTCTACACCTAACATTGGGCTCAAGCTCACAATCCCAAGATCAAGAGTTGTATGCTCCACCAACTGAGTCAGCCAGCCACCCAGCCTTGGTATTTTTAAAGAGAAGTATCTTTGTCAATCTTCCTATCAGTGTATATTATTCCCTAGTTTCCCCCTGTATTTAATGACAGACCGCTCATACCAAAGGTACCATTCTTCAATGTATCAAAAATGTGTTTTCTAACCAAATGACTATCAATATTTTAGGACTATTCTCTTTTTTTCTTTTAAAAGATTTTATTTATTTGAGAGAGAGAGCACCAGCAGGGAGAGGGACAAGCAGACTCCCTGCTGAGCCTGACATGGGGCTCTATCAGGGGACCCTGAGACCATTACCTGAGCTGAAGTCAGATGCTTAACTGAGGCATCCAGGTGCCCTTTTTTTTTTGTTTTGTTTTGTTTTTTTGTAAGTAAGCTCTACAACCAACATGGGGCTTGAACTCATAACCCCAAGTTCAAGAGTTGCATGCTTTCCAACTAGGCCAACCAAGTGCCCCAAAGCCTATTCACTCAATTTTTTTGAAAAGCACATTTAATACAAATTTTATGTGATACAGGAGGCTTCATAAACATGAAGACCAAAGATATGTTTAAACCTCATTTTTATACTAGGTTTAATCAAAAGTAGAGAGAAAATGAAAAAAATATGACAGGACAAAAAGGAACATGAGCTGAGAGTGGTAAATGGAGGAAAGGAGCAAGGCTTATTTGTTCAGTCTTCTTTGTGTCCCTCTATCTTTGAAGGTAGGGGAGTTCCTTTCCTCCAGCTATACAGAAGGCACCTCTCATTTGCGGATCTTATTATCTGCTTCAGGGGAAAGCCAAAAGTCCTTTCTGCACATGCTATTTCTCAGATGCCTTCAGCTTATAATATCAAAATCCCAAAGTGCCGTACTTTGGGTAGCATTCTTCTATTTGAAAGTTTCCCAAGAAATTTCATGGTTCAGAAACTGAGGTCAATTATCCCATAACCCAGTGAATCAGTCTCAGTCCTGGGAATAGATCAGTCCTTTCAAATAGTTGTGTCTCATTTCAGGACATGGTGGTTGTACCTACATTAGGTTTTTATACGGTATGATTGCTCATACTACTGGCATTTAAGAAGGGACATTTTTCTTGCATTGACTTTTGTCAGTTTTCCCAAGATCCCAGCTGCAGACTCTAGTGATTGGAGTGTCCTAGTGTCCTTCATGGTCAACAGAAACTACTTGTCAAGTTGAAAAAGGTCCTGTCCCTTCCCATTATTCTTTCTCCTCTTCTCAAGCTCTTCATTCCCCTTCCAAGTGGATCCAATCCCCATCCACAAGGTAGAGCCACAGGACAGAAAGGCTGAGTCCACTAAAACCCACCTCCCCCCTTTTTTAAAGATTTTATTTATTCATGAGACACACACAGAGAGAGAGAGAGAGAGGCAGACACATAGGCAGAGGAGAAGCAGGCTCCCTGTGGGGAGCCTGATGTGGGACTCGATACCAAGACTCTGGGATCAGGATCTGAGCCAAAGGCAGACAGACACTCAACCACTGAGCCACCCAGGTGCCCCAAACATACTTAACTTTTTTTTTTTTTAAAGATTTTATTTATTCATGAGAAACACAGAGAGAGAGGCAGAGACACAGGCAAGGGGAGAAACTGGGTCCTCATGGGGAGCCTGATATGGGACTCGATCCCTGGATCCCAGGATCAACGACCTGAGCCAAAGGCAGACGCTCAACCATTGAGCCACCCAGGAATCCCAAACCTACTCACTTTTAACAGCAGTCTTGATATAGTCTACTTTTTCCCCCCAAGAACCATACTTTATAGGGGAGCAATGTTTATCACTTTGTGGTAAGTACTGAAGAAGAATCAATCAATCAAGAAAAACAAAGCTGGGATCCCTGGGTGGCGCAGCGGTTTAGCGCCTGCCTTTGGCCCAGGGCGCGATCCTGGAGACCCGGGATCGAATCCCACGTCGGGCTCCTGGTGCATGGAGCCTGCTTCTCCCTCTGCCTGTGTCTCTGCCTCTCTCTCTCTCACTGTGTGCCTATCATAAATAAAAAAAAAAATAAATAAATAAAAATAAATAAAAATAAAAAAAAAATAAAAAATAAAAAAAAAAAAAAAAGAAAAACAAAGCTGCCCTGATAGGCAATGCTGGGCAAAGACAAAATGCACCTTCCAGCTAATGAACTCATTTCTGTATGTCAGCCAGGCAAAATCACATACCTTTGCATATCTCAATTCTTCCAGGTTGGGTGCGGGTGACTGGATGACGGGCACTGAGGGGGGCACTTGATGGGATGAGCACTGGGTGTTATTCTAGATGTTGGCATATTGAACACCAATAAAAAATAAATTTATATAAAAAAATTCTTCCAGGTTATTTATGAATGTCAAAAATGAATGAATATCCATAAATGCCAAGCCTTCTGTTCCTATACAGCAAGCAAATCATTTATGCCCAAAATAACTTACGATTTTTCCATCCATTTTCCTCAAAATTGTATTAATGCATGCTTTATAATTAGCTTTGTTGACCTTATACATTGTCAGTATTTCCCTCATCTTGACCAGCTTCCTCATGTGTTACAACATCTCATTTTTAGTCTTGGAATATCTTGAGATTAATGCTGCTGCAGCTGCTGTCAAATATACTTTTTCTATGGGGCCTCCTTTATATTGTGTGCTCCCCCTTCTGCTTCAAGTGCTCTACCTTCCTCCTTTTATGCTACAGTCTCATGTATCTATTTAGATTTTCAGTCTCTTTAAGTGGTCATATCACTTTCTTGATATACACAAAATTCAACTCTGTGTGCTCTGCCAGAGACAGAGCCTCTAAATAGTATCAGTGACTCTGCCAGTCATTCCATTCAAGAAGAGTATGACCCCATGGGATCCCTGGGTGGCGCAGCAGTTTGGCGCCTGCCTTTGGCCCGGGGCGCGATTCTGGAGACCCAGGATCGAGTCCCACATCGGGCTCCCGGTGCATGGAGCCTGCTTCTCCCTCTGCCTATGTCTCTGCCTCTCTCTCTCTCTCTCTGTGACTATCATAAATAAATAAAAATTAAAAAAAAAATTTTTAAAAAGAAGAGTATGACCCCAAAGAGAGCTCAAATGTGAGGTGTGTGATGCAAACCTGCCATTCCCATAATGATCTCAATCCTGGGGTTCTTTCAGAGTTGAAGTGTATCAGTGTTCCGTTTATTATTCTAGTGTTTAAGAACTCAGCCCCTAGAAATCTACTACACCTCAGCTGTCAATTAACTGAAGAATCAGTCCAGGTATCTGTTCAACCACTAGATTAAAAAAAGTGACATGTCCTATTGAGAACTGATAGGGCTATCTCCACTACGATTGGGACTTCACTGGGGTTCTTCAAGGGTATTTTAGTTATATACAATTTGTTTGATAACTTTAGAATCTAACCCCTATGTAAGGTAGGACTATACTGTATTCATCACCCAAGCTAAAGAAATAATATAAATTTAAGATTACCAATTTAGTGCAGGAAGGTGGGCTAGAGTTTCTCCTTGGTGGTTCAGCTTTCACTGTAGGCATCTGCCACAGGTCCAGCTGTATTCACAGTGGTGCTTCTCAGAGGGAATTGGGAAAAGGAACTTATTCTTGGGTCCCCTGATACAGTTGTTTTATAAATTGGTTAATCTTAAATTTGGATGTTAGTTGAAAAGAACTATAACTTGATTATAGCCTTTGAGTCCTCACACATTCAAACTAAAGGGTATTAACAGTCCTACGTTTCCAATAAAACCATCCAGCTTTCTTGGGCCTGGTAAATAAAGGCTCTTCACTTCCTTTGAGTTGAATTATCAGTTCCCTATATCTAAGAGAAATTCCTTAAAATTTCTAGTATGTGGTAGCAACTTGCCCTAATTTCCTGTGTTTCTGCAGGTTTCCCTAATTTTCAATAAAAGAGGGGAAGAAAGTTGTACACAACATACCACTGTATCTGGCATTCCTGTATTTTCTAAATAAAGAATACATTCTTGTATATGTTTATACATAATACTAAGCATGTTCAATTAAATCAAAATAGTTTATTTTAAATACAATTTTGGGCAACAGCATCAACAGAAGAAAGTATCATTTAGGTTTGGAATGGATTTATGATATGTGTCCTAGAAAAACAATTTAATCCTTGAACTTTCTTTCCAAATACATAGATAAAAGGACAAGTGTCTGCTAGCTGCAACTCTGTAGCTGGATTCAGAATTTCAGCTGCATTTAACACCAAAAGGGGGAAAAATATGACCAAATCAACATTTCTCAAACACAGTACATCCCATCCAGACATCTAGGATACTTTTCATGGACCATACAGAAACCTTCTTAGCTTGTTGCAAATGTACAGTTATATATTTTCAACTTATCAGTAAGTTGAAATGCTTGGGACTTTCAACCTAGAGTTAAATATAATTAACATGTCAGGTGGCAGACTGTGTCCACTGGCATTCAGCCCATACTCACCCTTCTTTAAAACACTCCCCTAAATCCCTATAGTTAGACGTCAAAAACTGTATTTCCCTGACTGAATTCCTACTAGGTTCTGCTAATGACTATACACCAGCTTAAAAGGCATAGGAGAAAGAATCGACTCTGTTCCTGGTGATGGCCACCAACAACGTGAGGACAAGCAGTAGCCCAAGAGCTTTCACCTCCAGAAACATTTTCCCCCTTTATTCCTCCACCCTTCTAATAATTTGTACCCTAATTCCCTAAACACATCCCTTTCTGTTTCAAATACCAAAAGTGGTTCCTACTCTCCAGATAAAACACTAGTTGATAAAGTCAGGTAAAATAAGCAATTTATCCCTATAGTCATGTTAAAAAAATGCAAAGGACACACAGAATTTGGTGTGATTCCATGTTTCTGTACATCCTTCAAAGTAATTCCTAAACATTTATTTCAGCTAGAATGAAAATAAATCTTGAAAAAGGCTTGAGATACAGGAATAGCAAAGAAATTGGCATACATTAATGTATACTGACAAGTCACTTTGTAATTTCTCCCCAACTTTGCTGAGATATAATTGATGCATTAGCTTTTCAAATTTTAAAGTCTTAATATTGGAGGTTAAATACACAACAAAAGGGGAGCCTAGCTGGCTCAGTCAGTATAGCATGGGACTCTTGATCTCAGGATTGTAGGTTCAAGCCCCATGCTGGGTATACAGATTTACTTAAAAATAGAATCTTGGGCAGCCCGGGTGGCTCAGCGGTTTAGCACCACCTTCAGCCCAGGGCCTGATCCTGGAGACCTGGGATTGAGCCCCACATCCGGCTCCCTGCATGGAGTCTGCTTCTCCCTCTGCCTGTGTCTCTGCCTCTCTCTCTCTCTGTCTCTTGTGAATAAATAAATTAAAAAATCTTAAAAAAAATAGAATCTTAAAAAAAAAAGCCTCGAAATATATAAAGCAAAAGTTGACAGAATTACAGTAACAAGTGACAAGTCTATCAGCATAGGATATTTCAACACACCTTTCAGCAATTGATGGGTGAAAAAGAAAGTCACGATACCAGATTGTATTTCTGCACCCAATAGTTAGGAAATACATGCTCTTAAAAAAAAAAAAAAAGGAAATACATGCTCTTCCCAAGCACAAATGGAAAAGTCTTAACCATTTTCATCCAGACCACCACCTATGACTATAGTTAATAAGATTAAAAGTCAGTAATAAAAATTTTATATATCCCTACTATTTAGAAATTAAAATACATTATTAAAATGCTTATTAACTCATTAAAACTGCAATGTGTACAAACTTAAAAAATACATTACTGAAATAATTCAAGGTTAAAAGAAATAACAAGAATAAAAAAACACATGGAACTCACTGATAATAAAAAATTCTATACTTACCAAACTTGTGGGATATGACAAATGTCCCTTAAGGGCTTATATTAAAGAAGAAAATGAAAACTCAATGAGTTATGTATCCAACCTTAATAAACAAAGAACAGAACCCAAACAGAATAGGAGAGAAAAAAAGATACAAAAGAGAGGGTCAGCAAAATAGGGGAATGATAAGCTTAGCCAAGAAGTATTTTTAAAGATTCAAATCTGATTTCAAAATTTTATCCTCTAAGATGTTTTTGTATCATACAGTAATTTTACTACTTTGTAGAATAGATACTAGAATGTGAGTGGATTCACTCAGCTCAGCAGTTTCTATGCTGCTAATCCCTTTGGTGGGGAGAAGTATAGAAGGATCAATAGAATTCTGGAGTATTTACTATAGGCTACAAACTGGGAACAGAGAAACCCAGGATTATCATAACAAAGATATACACTTATCATTTACAAAAAAAATACTTAAGAACACTACTTCAAATGAGGGTTACCCTTTTGGCAAGCACATAAACTTTATCTTCAATGTATACTCTATACCTAGTACACAGCCTAATATTTATTGTGAATACGATTTTGTGAATTAATCTATTGAAATACATTAGATATCCTTTTTGTAAGTAGGTAGGGCATAAAGTATAAAAACATACAGAAAAAAAGACCAATCAGGGATTATGTAGTCTATCATGGATTGCTAATAAATCTGAATGACTGGTACTACTCTTCAGCCTTCAGCAGAAAAGTTACATAGCAATATCAACAATACAAATCTGATCACTCTAACCAAATTCTCATCTATCTGCTCAGCAATTATGCTCACTGATGCACTGACTGATGAATACACAGGAAAAGATTAACGAAGGCCAACAAATCCTAGAGGATATTGCCAGGGAAGTATCAGTATTGTTATCAACCTCTATGGGAAAACACTGTAGTCCAATTAAATCCTTACTACTTGCCCGGTAGCTGGCACTTAACAGGTGTTCAATAAAAGCCTAATGAACAAACACACTGTTTTTAATAAAGTTAAGAAACTTCCTAAACACCTTACAGTTTTACCATTAGGTTATCTTTTAAGTATTTCATGTTATAGTAGCACAGGTTCAAGAATAAAAGACTAAGAGAGGCAAGCTTAAACACTGTTGTATAGAAGCATACTTGCTAAGATAGCAAAGAGAAACATTTTAAAACTTTTCTGAGGTTTACCTCTAGATTGCTAAGAATTAATGGTTGCACAAACCAGACCACTAGGTTCTGGTTTAAAAATAAAAATTAGGGACACCCGGGTGGCTCAGCGGTTGAGTGGCTGCCTTTGGCCCAGGGCGTGGTCCAGGAGTCTCAGCATCGAGTCCCGCATCGGACTCCTAGTCCGACTCCCTGCATGGAGCCTGCATCTCTGTCTCTCGTGAATTAATATAATAAATATAATATAATATAACATAATATAATATAATATAATATAATATAATATAATATAATATAATATAAATAAAAATTTAAAACACCCTTGAGACTTTTAGTTACCAAAGGCAGTGGTGTAACAGCCCCAACAAATGTCAATATTAACCGCAATTCCTTAAAAACTGGGAAAATAGAAAAGCAATTTGTATCCACTCTTCAACGGCGATATATGAAAGTAATTAACATAATAGTTTTCTTCCTTCTCCACTACTCACAAAAGTACCAAGTGTTATGTTTTAAACTGACAAAAATATTTCAAGTGAGAGCCTTACTTGAGTTAGCTTCTTCCAAGACATCTTACTAACTTAACTTGATGAAATTTGTACTAAAATCTAGAAAACCTGCTATTATGATTTCTTTTAAACTTAAAAACCAGGTATATATGAAAAAATATATACAATCCTCTACTTTCTTTTTTTTTAATCTTTTTTTAATTTTTTTAAAATTTTTATTTATTTACGATAGTCACAGAGAGAGAGAGGCAGAGACATAGGCAGAGGGAGAAGCAGGCTCCATGCACCGAGAGCCCGATGTGGGATTCGATCCCGGGTCTCCAGGATCCGGTCTCCAGGATCGCGCCCTGGGCCAAAGGCAGGCGCTAAACCGCTGTGCCACCCAGGGATCCCTAATCCTCTACTTTCATTCAGATTTCCAAAGTGGGTCTAAACAAAGGTTTTCGTATTACTATAGTCTATCCCTCCTCCTACTTTTTTTTTTTTTTAAGACTTTATTTATTCATGAGGAACACAGAGACAGAGGCAGAGACACAGGCAGAGGGAGAAGCAGGCTCCTTGCAGGGAGCACGACGTGGGACTCAATCCAGGGACTCCAGGATCATGCCCTGGGCCAAAGGCAGGAGCTAAACCACTGAGCCACCCAGGTGTCCAAATCCCTCCCCTTTTTAAACTGCAGTACAACCACTGCCATCTATATTGAAATAGTACTTTGCCAATGGTTTAATTTTTTTTTTTTTATTTATTTATGATAGTCACAGAGAGAGAGAGAGAGAGAGAGAGAGGCAGAGACACAGGCAGAGGGAGAAGCAGGCTCCATGCACTGGGAGCCCGACGTGGGATTCGATCCAGGGTCTCCAGGATTGCGCCCTGGGCCAAAGGCAGGCACCAAACCGCTGCGCCACCCAGGGATCCCTGCCAATGGTTTCATATGAAAAATTCTGAGAAAATTTCATTCAACCAATATTTTCTGAATAAAATGAATGGAATGAATCGAGTAAGTTAGATGCTATGTGAGAAAAGATAAAGGAGGGTCCCTGAAATTAAGATGCTCACAATGAAAATAGATTTATGTATTTTAAGTCTCCACATGCCTCTTCTCACCCCAGAACTAGAGCGCACACCTGTCTGACTGAGCTTAGTGTTATTCAAAGTGGAATCACAGGTAACAGATCCAAAAAGTCTCTGCTTAATTTTTAATGTTTTGTTTTCACTTCAGTGATAATCTACAAGAAAAAATATAAGCATACACTAGCACATCTGAAATGCCATCTCATATTTAAGTGCCACATGAGTTCCATGTGAGCTTTCATTTATGACCGAGACTGAGCAGTACTACTCTAATTATCCAAGATAATGAGAAAAGAACAGAGCTCAATTTAAAATGTAATGATGCATTTTTGACCTTAGAGTTAAATGATCACATAGATTACACTTTAAAAAGAACTGAGTCATCATATCACTAGGGGACCATTAACCTGCCATATTGAAGAGTTCCCGCACTTTAACAATTGATACCACATTCTCAATACATTGGAAATTTATTTTCAGCAAAATACCATGACACAATAATTTACACTAATTTTGTTTGTATTTGTTTTTAATTTTTTAAAAAAATGTTTAAAGTAATCTCTACATCCAGTGTGGGGCTCAAACTCACCACTCTGAGATCAAAAGTTGCACGCTCCACCAACTGAGCCTTCCAGGTGCCCGTTTTAATTTTAAAGCAGTATTAAAGAAACAGATGCTTATACTTATTTTCAAGTTCATACATATTTAGTTAATATCCCAATTAAAAAAACAGTGGTCTATACAGTTTTCTTCTCTTAATAAGGGGCACTCAGAGAAACAGTGACTTAGCTCTACTCCATGCAGGCTGATCTCTGTTAATTTTTCAGAGGCAATTGGCTAATGTACTATAAAACTATAAAGGTATTTTAGCTGAATACTTTGGCTTTAATTGAAAGGTCAACTGGGTACAGAGAGAATAATCCAATTTTTTAGGTCATCTAACTATTCTTCCAAATGGAAGAAACAGGTGATTTGGCCCATAGGAACACAGAAGTGACTCTGCACATTCTCATGTTTAGGGATGGTATCCATGCTACAGGCACTTAACATCTACAGCCAATCCCTAATGCAAGAAGGGACACTATATTACCCCTACACTTTGGTATTAATGACAGCAGCCCTAAAACCACAGGACTTGAATTAAAATTTTAATGTAGATATTCATGAAAAGAAAACATTCAAGACATGTTTCATACTGTTAAGGGTCAGAACATTAGGCTGTTCCAGGTAAAAGCATTTACATTTTAGAAATCAACACTTTACACTTTGGCAACACACTAACAAATCTCACAAAAGAAAATTACATAGCATACTCTTCTATATCATAAGTCAAAACTGAGGTTGATTTTAGTGTTTAGGACAGAACAGTATAGAGACAATTTGTTGTTTTTTTCCTGGAGTTCTTAAATCCCAAGCAATTATGAACACCACAATAAATATTTTTTAGTTAATAATTGACATTTCATGTTACTGTAATCTTTACACTACGTTTGTGTTTTTTTTGTCCTAAAAGTTCATTTTTGTTAAACATAAAAAATACCCAACACAGCCTTCATCGGAATATTCCCTAATAATATCCTAACTTGGCCTCTTATTTATACTATTGCTTTTTCTTTTTTTAAAATAATAACAATGTAACAGATCCATCCAACTGAAGAAAACTTAACTTGTAAGAATATATGGAATGGGCTTAGAACACACTAATTAAATTTCCAACCTGATTAGGAGCATGGGTAGAACATTAAGCAGAAGCCCTTACAAAGTCCAAGCATTAGGCCAAATCCTATTTATGATAATGCCTTCTGATTTTTTTTTTTCAAGAAAAAGTGCTGGTAATTTTCCATCAACAATTTAAGAAACAAGGTATCCTGGGCCTTTGTAGGGCAGCCACAATTACCTAGGAGGGTAGGGCAACAGGAATAATGGTGGAACAGGCAAGAACTAGCATAGATTAAAAAAAGAAAACCTCAATACTCATAATTTGAAGTATACGGATTTGTGGCGTACCCTCCTACCTCTGAAGGATATTACAGATTCCTGTCTCTACGAAAATCCAGGTCAACTGAGTTGGTAAAATTTTTTAAATGCCAAGCCTTCCATTTCCAGACAAGTACCATATGCGGATCCCAGTGGCTTTACATTTCTGAGCACAGAAGTCACCTAGCTCGTTGAAGCCCCACAACAACCGCATGAAGTATCGCTATTCTTACTTTTACAGATGAGGAGACTGAAAACTAAGGCGTTTAGCGACTGGTGAAGGTCACGGGGCCAACAAGGGTTGGAACCGAACTGCCAACCCAGGTCTGAACTCCCCGCCCAAACACGCGACGACCGCCTCAGGAGTTAAAGGCATGCGGGCAACACCAGGAGTGGCAGAGTTAGTTCTTCACGGGAGAAATACAACTTCCTGCGCAAAGTGAAACTCACGGGGAAACTCAGGTTCCACGCATAAAACCCGCTCGCATGTGCAGTCGAGGGCAAGGAACCACGCGCCCGGCCGAGGGGCGGCGCCGACGTGGACAAGGCTCCCACTCCCACCACGCTGGCGCTGAGCAGCCGGGCCTGCGGGCGGCGGACGCGCGAGAGCCCGGGCCGTGAGGGCCGGACCCGCCCTCCGCACCAGGCGCCGCCGCCCGACTCCCGGCGGGCGCGCCCCTCCGCACGCGGCCGCAGCAGGCCGCCCCGCAGGCCCGGCCCCCGGCGCGCTCCTCCTGGGCCTTCCGCGACCACACTCACCTTCTGCTCCTCCGCGGAGGCTGCCTCAGGGACTTCCGCGGACATACTGCTCCTTCTGCAACGACACGCCGGGGAAGATGCGATTACCCGGTGGCCGAGGCCCACCCGCCCCTGCTCTCCCAGCGCCCGCTCGGGCCGCCTCCGCCCGCGAAAATGGCCGTGCCTTATGACGACACGGAGCCCCGCAGCGCTCGGCGACCGCGACCCGCGGCGGCCCGGCCGCCCCTGCCGCGCCGCGCCCCTGCCTACCTTACCCCGCGGCTCCGGCCCTGCGACGCCGAAGCACTTCCTTTCTTCCTTCAAAGGTCGCGGCTCGCGCGTTACCTCACGTCCGCCGGCCAGATGCTTCCTGGGAATTGTAGTTTACAAGCGGAGCCGCCTCTCCTCCCTCCGCCCCGCCCCTTTCCCGCCTGTTCCAGGGACTTCATAATTTCTGCTTTCCCGGACTCGCCCAGTCCGATTCTCGTACTTGTTCTCGCGCTGTAACCGGGCATATTGTCTTTTGCGCGCTCCAAAGCCCTGTGCTGCTCCGTTCCACAATCTCTCCCGGCTCCGCTTTGCCTTCTTAACCATATGCATCTCTCACATCCCCCTCCCTCCCCCCATTCTACATCATCTCAGGCTTTTCTTGAGCCCCTACACTAGGTCAGGTCCACTTCTTTAAATGCTATCACATCTCTGCAGAGTTCTCCAGCAACATACACTGTATCATGAGACATTAATTGCTATTACTATTAATAGAGTAATAATAACAATTCACTGGCCCTTTTCCCGCCCAGATAAGCTACCTTAGGACAGAGACCTCGTCCACATTTGCTTGTATTTCACTCCCAGAGGCCAGCATTGTCCTAGATGTTCAATAAAAATCCCACGAAGAAATTTATGTTCCATTCATTGGTCTACACCCCAGGTCCACTTCCACAACTTTGCTGAAACCCCTGGCAACAAACTCACCCAATGGCCTTCTTAATTACCAAATCTGTTGGCTTTACCTCTAATCCTCATTCTAATAGGCATCTGAGTAGCTACTGGCAGTACTATAAAGGTCATTTCAATGAAGTGTCTCTCAGAAACTTGGAAATAAGATTGACCTCTAAGAGTTAAACTAGTAAAAAGCAATTCTGTGGGAGTTTGGAAACCATCAAAACATTCAATCAGAGTTTCCTAGGAAGAATCTCAGACAGGAAGACTTGCGTTGGGATTGCAACTTGAAAAACCAAGTGTTACACTGCACTCCTTCAGGAGTAAAGAAGGAAGACGCTTGTCAGGCAACCATGTACTTAGAATTCAAGAATTCAAGAAGGCAACTCTTCGACCAAGATATCCTTTAGGAGTGCTTTAAGCTGGGTCAGCTGAGAAATTCATGAGCTTAGCTATTCTCATTCCATAATCACAAAGTAACTTACTGAAATTTTGCCTTTCCTTCATACAGAACTATAGGGAGAAAGGAGAATGTGCTAGTTAGGCTAACAACCATCTAACAGTTGTATTTTTGTTTTAAACACTTTGTTTGTTTATTTTTAAAGATTTTATTTATTTATTTTAGAGACAGAGAGAGAGAACACAAGCAAGGGGAATAGCAGAGGGAGAGGGAGAATCAAGCTCCTCTCTGAGCAGCGACCTCATTGCGGGGCTGGATCCCGGGAGTCTGGGATCATGACCTGAGCCGAAGGTAGACACTTAAGCAACTGAACCACCCAGGTGCCCCAAACAGTTGTATTTTTATTAATAAATTGGCATTCTGGTATATATCCTAAATGAATATATTTGTGACCTCGAGTTAAAATCTGAGACCACATATATAAAAAATCAGTATATGTGATCTTGGATAAAAAGATTCTGTTCCTGAAAGATAGGACACTCACATGAGGGCAAGTTTGAATTTCTGGGAGGCAGACTTTGGCCAATGGGAAACTTACAAAGGTCAGTGCCCCATTGTGGGGGCCTGAGAAGTCATCCTTCCCCAGGTAACACTCCTCTGCATCATTAACCATGTACCTTAATATTTTAAATTGCACGCTGATCACCAACATCCTGTTTTTCAAAATTTATTTCTCTTGACTTCTAGGATACTACACTTTTATTCTTTCCTACTCCTCTGGCTGTTCCTTCTTAATCTCCTTTGTTGAATCATTACCTTACTCTTAATGGGAGGATTTTAACAATTTTGTCCTTGGATCTCCTTCAAGTTTTATACTCTCCAGATCACTTCCACCTCATAGCTTCAACTGCAATTTATATATTCCATATCAGTACTGTCCCACAGAACTTTCTGTGATGATGGAAATAATCTGTGCTATCCAGTACAATTGTCACTAGTCAGGGGCACCTGGGTGGCTCAATCAGTTGAGCCTCTGACTCTTGATCTCAGGTCTTGATCACAGGTTGGTAAGTATAAGCCCTGTGTTGGGCTCCAAACTGGGCATGGAGCCTAGATTAAAACAACAACAACAACAACAACAACAACAACAAAACAACAACAAAACAAAACAAAACAAAAAATCACAAGAAAGAAACAGGCACATGTGGGTGGCCTTGGAAGTTAAAGTGTCCAACTCTTGATTTCTACTCAGATCATGAGGCCTATTTAAGGCTATCTCTCTTCCTCTGGCCCTCCTACCATTCCTCTCTAAAAAATACAAAAAAACAAAAACCAATTGCCTCTAGTTGACCATCAGGCATTACTAATGCTTGATCACTAATGCAACTGAGAAACTGAATTTTAAATTTTATTTAATTTTAATTAAATTGGCCCCAGGGATTAAAATCACTGAGAAACCCTATTAATAGAGATCCTTGTTAGGTGTGGGGCAAGGTTCAAGTATTTATGCTTAACGAAAGCTCCCCCTGGTGATTCTGATCCACACATGCACAAGATTTTTCAGGCTTGGAACTTGGTAGGTATATAAAAGCTTAAAAAAGATCAGCAGTCTTTTAGAGATGTTGGTGCCCTAGCTCAAGAGTTTGTCAAAGTAAAGGAGATGATATCCCACCCTATCCACTCCTCAAGCAGCTGAGAGAGGAAATCCACCTGCATCATTGCTGATATTATAACAAATATCAAGAATAGAATACATTTTCCCTCTACGATGGCTTCAGCTTTTATGGTCCACAGGGGAGGGGACCTCCTCCATGTCACCAGAGGTGCTCACAATTTCTTCAGTCAATCTAAGCTGGGGACCAGGGCATGTTGGGCATGTACCCATGGTCTCGGAGGGGCACTGGATAGTTGTAGGGTGTGGCCTGGTTGATCATGGTGGTGTATTTGGTGAGGGGGCTGATGGTGAGCAGAACTGCAGAGTGGCCCTCAATGGTGAAGGACACAACCAGCACTGGCTCCTTGGCCCAGGCATGCTTGAAGAAAGCAACCAGTCTCCTGGCCATCTTGGTTTCAGTGGTGGCACCAGTCCATTTTTGAAAAAGACTATTTTTAAGGAACCTCTACACCCAACTTGGGGCTCAAACTCACAACCCAAGATCAAAAGTTGCACACTCCACTGACTGAGCCAACCAGGCAGCCCAAGAACAGAATACATTTATGAAATGAAGATATAGGAAGAGCCTGAAAGATCAACTCAGGAAGCCAAGTGACAAACGGAATGCCCAAAACCCTAAGTATAAATCATGAATTCTGTGAGCTAAGCCCTGGAAACAAACATTACCTGAATAAGCAAGTCAGCCAACTGTAAAGAGAGAGAGCAGTTTCAACAACTTGAGTTTTAGAAATGGAACTTAGAAGTTGGAGGATGCCATTCTCTAGGGACAAAGTAAAATGAAAGATCTTTATATAAACTGAAAATACAAATGGGGGTACCTGGGTGGCTCAGTGGTGGAGTGTCTGCCTTTGGCTCAGGTGGTGATCCCAGGGTTCTGGGATCAAGTCCCACATCGGGCTCCCCACAGGGAGTCTGCTTCTCCCTCTGCCTGTGTCTCTGCCTCTCTCTGTCTCTCATGAGTAAATAAACATAATCTTTAAAAAAATACAAACAGGAAGATTTTGAATGAGTTAAAAAGAATAATGAACAGTGGGGTCTGAAAGAGACTCTAGAAATTTTAAACTTTTAAAATTTCTTAAAATGAAGCACCTAGGTAACTCAGTTGGTGAGGCATCTCTTGATTTTGGCTCAGGTGGTGATCTTGGGGTTGTGGGATTGAGCCCCACATCGGGCTCTGCACTGCTCACTGAGCTTGGAGCCTGCTTGAGATACCCTCTCTCTCTCTCTCCCTTTGCCCCTCAACCCTCCCCTCACCCTGCTCTCTCTCTCAAAAATAAAATCTCTCAAAATATTTACCACAATGTGTTTCTAAACTTTTCATCAACATTATTTTCATGCCTCCTGACCAAATGCTAAATTGAATGGCCTCTGAGCAGCTTTAGGACACTCCTTCCTAAAGTCTTTAGTCTTCCTAAAGTCTAAATTTATAAGCATTGCCTTATAAATCTCACTTATCACATGCAAATTATATTTTATTGGTGAGAATATTGATGAAAAGTATATCTTATGCCAGACCATAATACTAGTGGAACAAGAATGAAAAAGAGGCAAGATGCCTGTGTAGTAGACTGGAAAAGATATAAGCTTTAACTTATATTTTGAATCCTGAGTCTTCTACTGACAGTGAGACCTTGGGCAAACTTTTCAAGCTTCTTTTTCTTTCATTATAGATCTATACTCTCTGCAGTATGGCTCTAAGTATTAAATAACAAATTGTTTACAGTGCATGGCATATTCATAGTATGAATAGTGCCATATTCATGGCACTCTCTTCCTCTCAGTATCCAAGTTTAAAATACATTCTTTCACCAACTATACCTTAATAAAAATTTTTATAAAGGATATCTTTCCCATAGATGATCCATTATGGAGTGGAATGGGCTGATTCTGATGTATATATATATACTTTTAGGAATTGAGAATGAATTCCTACCATGATGAAAGTCCTTCTTCCTCCCTAGACTGACACTGTATTCCTAGGTCTAGTAAACCACATAGTGTCAAATACAAAATTTTAATATTGACCACCTCTGTAAAGTAATAGCTAAAAGGGTGGACAGAGGAAAGGACTTTCATTTTACTTTACATAATTAGATAGTGTGAAAAAATGACAGTGAACACATATTGCATGAATTTTTTTTAAGATTTTGAGAGAGAAAGCACAGGAGTAAGGGGAGGGAGAAGCAGACTCCCAATCGAGCAGGGAGCCAGACGTGGGGCTTGATCCCAGGACCTAAGGATCATAACTGAGCCAAAGGCAGATGCCCAATGAACTGAGCCACTCAGGTGCCCCTGCATGAGTATTTTAAAATTGAAAAAGAATTACTTTCATTCATGAAACTAATTAGGCAAGAGTGAGAATCCTTAGAATGAAGCTTTGAAGGAGAAATGTTTTCCTTTCTTTCATCCTGGGGGAAAACAGCAGAAGGGAATCTTCTTTTGAATGCCTTCCATTCAGTCCCTATTTCATCACTTACTCTTATCTGATAAGAAAATTTCCAAAGACTTCCTCAGTTTGTTTATGACTTGGAGTTCTTTAAAAAAATAAAAAATAAAAAAATATATATAATTTATTTATTTTTGTGGGGAGGGACAGAAAGAGAGGAAGAGAGAAACTGAAGCAGACTCCCTGCTGAGTGTGGAGCCTGATGCGGGCCTCCACAGGGAACTTGATCCAACAATCCAGAGATCTTGACCTGAGCCAAAATCAAGAGTCGGTGCGTAAACTGACTGAGACACCCAGGAAGCCCCGGAGTTCCTTTTTAAAGCAAGTTATCAGAATGGCTTCTTTTGTTAATCTGTGAAACTGCTCAGTGATCCTACAATAAGGGAGGAGATCTTTATTATCTGCCACAGGTGAACCGGTTGTCTGTTAGTAGCTTTACCTACAGGCCAACACTCAATTTATGAATACAAAGAGGTGTGACATGGGAAGTGTGGTCAAGGGACGCCTGGGTGGCTCAATGGTTGAGCGTCTGCCTTGGGCTCAGGGCATGATCTCAGAGTCTTGGGATCAAGTCCTGCATCAGGCTCCCTGCATGGAGCCTGCTTCTCCCTCTGCCTATGTCTCTGCCTCTGTGTGTCTCTCATGAATAAATAAATAAAATCTTTTTTTTTTTTTTTTTAAGGAAGTGTGGTCAAGTCTCAGCTTGTGAAAAAAGAAGGGCAGGAAAAGAACTATTATGCTAGAATTAGAGCCAGGGCAAGTGAGAGCAGACAGGGGCTGGGTGACATACCTCAATTGGAAAAAACCGTGTGTGCATAAGAGGTCCTAAGAAGAGGGATAAAATGTCAGTACATGTTTCCCTTAAACAAACTTGCCAGCAAGAGTACAGGATGCACCCAAATATTTCAATCATCTTCTTGAACTTTTCTTTAAAATACTCAGAAAGTGGCACCTGGGTGGCCCAGTCGGGTAAGTGCCTTTGGCTCAGGTTATGATCCCAGCGTCCTGGGATTGAGCCCCACATGGGGCTCCCTGTTTAGCAGGATGTCAGCTTCACCCTCTTCCTCTGTGGCTCCCCTTCACTCCTGCACACAACTCTCTCAAATAAAGATGCCTCCAAACATGGAAAACCATGGATTAGAAATTATTCTAGAAGGGTTATAGTGAGGTATCCACATGAAAAAGACACCTGCATGCAATATACATCACTAAATTTTGGATTACTGGAGAGATCAAAGAAACAACAACTTTTTAATTTAAAAAAGACATTTTGAGGGGTACCTGGGTGGCTCAGTGGTTGAGCATCTGCCTTTGGCTCAGGTAGTGGTTCGGGGGTCCTGAGATCGAGTCCCACATCCAGCTCCCCTGAGGGAGCCTGCTTCTCCCTCTGCCTGTGTCTCTGCCTCTCTTTCTAGGTCTTTTATGAATAAATACAATCTTTTTATTTTTTGAAAAGACATCTTGATGATTTAACTGCTTGGTGTTTTCTAAGTTTTATATAGATTTATCAATATTTACTTTGGTCAAATGTGTAAGAAATCCACATACATATATTGGAATGCTTATTTCAAGAATCAAATGACAGAATTTAAGAAGGCATATTATCAATCCATTTTCTCAATCCACAGACCCAGAAAGATTATAGAATTCCTGGAGTCAGTCCTATCAGATACTATTAGAGCTAGGACTACAGTCCAGATGTTTGGGGTCCTAATTCCATGTTTCCACAGCTTGAAAATTAAGAATAAATCTTCATAAATTTGTGCCATTGACTTTTTTTTTTTTTAGCTTTATGGAATATCAATAGCTTTCTCTTTTTTAGCTGGTCTTTTAAAGATTTGAGAGAGCAAGCAAGCACATGTGTGCAAGTGGGGGAAGTGGCAGAGGAAGAGAATCTTCAAACAGACTACCTGCTGAGCACAGAGCCTGATGAGGGGCTGGATCTCAGGAGGCATGAGATCATTACCTGAGCCTCATGAAACCATCACCTGAGCGGAAACCAAGACTCTGACGCTTAACCAGCTGAGCCACCCAGGCGCCCCGCTGGTATCTTAAAAGAAATTTAAAAGAGGCTTCTTGCTGGCCATCCACAACCTACATCTACCTACTCATCACTGGTCAGATTTCCCTTGAATAGTCTATCCATTAGCTGGGTCCCAAACTAAAGACCTTCCACCCTCCCAAATTCCAGAGCACTCACCTGGTCCTTGAGCCCCAGATCTCCTGGTGTGGCCTACTTGTGTGGTACATATTCTCTAACCTGCATTCACAAATTTGTACCAGCATTCCAGTATTTGTGCCTTATTACCTGATGCCCACTGTCCCTGCACAAACATCTACAACCACTCTTTG
This sequence comes from Canis lupus familiaris, assembly GCF_011100685.1. NCBI lineage: Eukaryota > Metazoa > Chordata > Mammalia > Carnivora > Canidae > Canis > Canis lupus. Next base: position 18,511,016 of record NC_049251.1, read on the forward strand.
TTCTAAGGGGAATGGAGGGAGGGCTTTTGATGCATTTAGTCAAGTTCCCTTGCTCAGTGGTTCTTCTCTTCCTTGTTGCCAAATGCCTTCCTTTCATTGTGACCCTGAGCAAGAAAGTGATACATTTCTTTGGAGAAGAAGCTCAAGACATCTTCTCTATTGTCTTGCGAGCTTTAAAGCTAGAATGGAAACTGTCTGATGGCTACCAGGAATTTACTCAATCACATGAATGTCTCATCTAAAAATAAAAGCCAAATACACATTTCTTTGGGTTTTTGCATATATTTACAATATAAATACTAATTTGCTTTCAAAGTACATATTCTTTTTAACAATTTGCAAAAGTTATCTAGCATGGGACAGCAATTTAATGTAAAGCCTCTGTAGTAGTAATTAAGGAAAAATAGAATTGTTTGGGGGATAAGAAGTTCTAGAAGGAATATGAATGGGCATAATGATTTGAACTTGCAAAGGGAATGTGAAGCAGTTTAGTCCATACTGCACTGCCAAAACAGCATGTTAAAGGACTAGTATGTGAGGCAGCAACCTGGGTGGCGTGTTGTAAAAACTAAACCTGGGAGATATAAAAGGTACACATGCTTGCATAGTGCGTTAATCTTAAAGAAGCTCAACATTTCATTCTCATTTCCAATAAATTAAATGAATAGTACTTAAAACACATCACACAAAATTAAAGACTTGTGCATATATTTTGGATTTCAACATTAATGTCAAAAATACATAGTATGATTTTACATAGGATTTGTGCTACATTAGAACACTAGAGACAAACATCACTTGAGTATTAAGGAAAACATTAAATATTAAATAACTGAGAAATAAAATGTGTAAACACTAATCTAACTGGGGGGATTTTTGCTATTGCAACACGTCCAATGAAGTGGTTTCAACAGTACAAAAAGGATTATTAGGACATGAGTGTTTCCAGTCTACTTGGAATATGTGGATCTCATTCCAGGAATCCTTTAATAAAAACTGGTCCAGGATAACAGGAGAGGATCCACTCTCCTGGTTGTTAATTGGTACACTCCGTTCTACACTAATTTTTACTTTCAAACTTGGGTACTGAGCGAATACTTTAAATTGTCACTCCTTATCAACATCTTGGTGAAAACTGAGGGTTTGTTGGCGATTCAGTGTAAGATTTGAGTTCATATGCAGCACCGCTATCAACTTCCATGGACTTTCTTGAGAACAGGAGCCGTACATCTCTATGGAGGTAGATCTTTCCAGATTTAGAACTCTGGAACCTAAACAAACAAGCAAACAGAAAGATGCATCATTTCAGGGACTGAGTCTTTAAAACAAACAAACTTGAGTAATTAAAATTTCAAAATAGGAAGAATTAGTATTGCTACAATATTAAGAGTAACTCTCTAACAACATATTTATTTAGTCTTCTATGGCCAAAGTATGTGCTGGTATTTAAGTGCTTCTTCCTTACTACTCTCTAAACATTCCATACTCCCTTTGCTTTTCATAGTATCAGAGATGTTTCTTTCTATAAGGCTTGCTTGTTTCACACACCATCCTACTTTTCATCCCTGATACCATATCCCGTGCACACTCCCTCATCTACAGTGTCAGGTTTCAGTTCACATCAGTCAATCATACTACATTTGGGCTTTGCAGACCTAGTATCCTCTGGTCACATCCCATTTCATATAATGTGCCCTCTTCCAATTGTGAGTACATTAAAAGGGATTCCATACTTGAAAAGTCACCACAGAAAATAATCAAGTACTGAGGAGAATTACTGCTATCATTGGTAATGGCTAGGTAAATAAACCCTAATCATCATTAAAAAGATAAAAGTTTGTAGTGAAATGAAAATGGTTATGAAAACTGTGTATTGAACTGTCTATCCTCCCCTAATATCTATAACATAATACATATAAGCTTATCTGGAAGACGATCAAACATAAAATATACTCTTTAGTGCTAATCTCTCCGGTTTTCCCTTTGCAAAGCAGAAATACTCTTTGGGTTTGCGAATTTTACTTCTAAATTAGCTGAAAAATCTGGTCGTCAGTTATACGTGAGCTGAATGTCAGCTCACTCATTCTGTCTGAATTTTTTCACCTTCTCAATCTGAAGAAAACTGAGACCTTTAGGAAATATAACATACTTGTACATATATGGTTTATTTCCCAAAGAGGTTTTTTTCCCCAGGATTTAAAGTATTTAATCACTATGTAGGGATTATAAAGGCTGGGGTAGTTGACGTTCGCTTTGGACAATGTTGGTTATGTATGGCTACAGTGGTTAAACTTCAAGAGGAATGGTATCAAATGAATGTTTAGAGAGAGTTGAATCTCATCCTAGATTGGGCTGGGAGCTATCCTTATAGTCTACTATTTCATATCATTTCTCTTTATAAAAGCCTTCCAAATCTGTTTTCAGATTTTCATTCCCACAATCTGTATAACATTTCCCATTAGGCTCATGATAGGTAGGGTAGAATTAGGTTTAAAAACACTGAACCAGTTGAACATGTCCTTAGGATGCAGAACCCCAGCAGAAGACCCCAAGGTAAGAGTACCAATTAAGCACTATGTGAGAATCCATTTATGGGCTTTTTCAAACATGGACTTGAGTGGACAGCTCATTCTTTATTCATTCCAGACACCACACAGCAGATCTACTGAAGGATAGCTGGTGGTCACCATCCACAGCAGATTAAAGAGGTCTGCTGCCTGCAGCCTTGATGAGAGGTGCCTCCTTCTTATGAATAGGGACTTTCGGAGTAAGGAGTTAGGCTAAAATGAATTACTCTCACTGATGTGATTGAGAACTTACTAAGAACAAAGTTATAAGTAAAAGGCTGATACTCAGCTCTCTGTTAAACAATAGATTTGCTCATTGCCTGAGAGCTACTACGATTTCAGGGCCGAAAACCTAACCCTAGAATATTGGCAATTTGGACCCCAAGGGCAAACAGTTTCCCACAACCTAGCGCTGTGATTTGGGTAGCAAAAGTTAGAGGAGAAAGTACTTCTGATGGAATTATTAGAATATAAACTCTTTGGGAACTGAGATTTTCACATTGCTGTTTCCTTAATGCCCAGAAGCATATCTGACACATAAATATTTGTTAAATGAATGAAGGTTAAAAACTTCCTTGCCCAATACAGTAGCCACTAGCTACATGTAGCTATTGAGCACTTGAAATGTGGCTAGTTCAAATTGAGTTGTGCTTGTTCATGTAAATCTATACTTGATTTCAAATAGTCTGATAAAAGAAAGTAAAATACCTCATTCATAATTTTTATGTTGATTATATACTCAAATTATAACATTTGGATATGTTGGGTTAAATAAAACATATTACTCTTTCCTTTTTCTTATTACTTTTTTTTTAAATTTTTATTTATTTATGATAGTCACAGAGAGAGAGAGAGGCAGAGACACAGGCAGAGGGAGAAGCAGGCTCCATGCACCGGGAGCCCGACGTGGGATTCGATCCCGGGTCTCCAGGATCGCGCCCTGGGCCAAAGGCAGGCGCCAAACCGCTGCACCACCCAGGGATCCCTATTACTTTTTTTTAATATGCCTACTAGAAAATACGGAACCACATATGTGGTTCATATTAAAATTCTATTGGTTTTGAAAATGTTTCGACCACCCTAGATATGTCAGCATTTGTTTTCATATAAAATATTTTACATTACATAGCTACAAATGAAAACTCTCCTGATTCAACAAGTAACAATGACTGCAGGAAGATATGCCATGTGTTTTCTGCATCTTGGCATATGAAGAGTTTCCAAATAAAGCAAATTCCAAAGGACACTGGTCTAGTTAGAGTGACAGGTATTACACTAAAATTTTGGAGTTGTTCTTCTGAAGTAACGTATTTTCATATTTATCTGAAACATTACCTCAGATGTATGAGGTAGCGTAATAACCGTTCTTCTGTATGTCGGATGTTCTCTTTATTAACACTTCTCTTCATCTCTTGTTTAACAGGTACAGAAAAAGTTCTTTGTCGTAGGAATGTCTGATGATTGGCTGGCATATCTCGTAAGTCATATATCACAACAAACATCTTCACCACAGTCTTATTAGGATTAAATAAGGTCTAAAGAAACAACATAAAAATCATTCTTTAAAAAGTGACCTGTTGATTTGATGTAAGATGATTGTGCCAATAAAAAAATAGGTTTTTAAATAATAAGTTAATCCCAGTGGATATAATTTTGGGAACTAAAGTTAACATTTTGAAGTTGATGAAGTTATATTCAATATTTTTAAAAAATGGTTTAATTTTTATTTCCCATTATAAAATCCTGTAACAAATAAAAAATTTTAGTCACAAATTTCATATGAGACAACACATAGCTTTTACTCTTTATTCAGATTTTAGGAAATGCTTCCATTAAAGTAAGCAAAATATACTCTTACTGAACACCCAGTTCACTTATTTCAAACATTAGCTTTATTACAGTATATCAACTGCAAAGTGCTCAGAATGTTAATTTTCCTCAAATTTTGATAGTGAGTAAATAGAAAAAATTTAAAATAAAATAGCTAGGTAAAACTAGACTTTTTTGGTATATTAGGTATATATAGTTATATAAAATAAAAAATATGTTCTCAAAAAAGAGAAACTTTATTATTTGGAAATTTTTCCAGGTTTAGAAAATAAAGTTCATTATTTTTAGTTACTAAGGAGGCTGAAAAATACTTAATGTTCTCACAGTTGGATTCATTGCAAAAACTGTAGTGATTACTAAACTTTTAAAAAATCATCAATATCATAATAGACCAAAATATGTATCCTTGGTGAAGACTGAAGTAAATTCAATTGATACTTGGCTATCAATAATTGGAGGAATACTATTTTTTAAAGTACTAATTTTTAAACAAGTCCCCAAGCTGCTGATCTGACTTTAACCAAATTACCAACACATCAATAGGTAACTTGGTGCCCATGCTTTCAGAAGCTCATCCGTGGCACTGGACATCACTCACTGAATCAAAATGAGAAATATATCAATATTATGATCCAACTTTCGAAATCTCGTGAGTCTTAAGATTAAGGCTAATACAGTCAACAACCACAACAACTAGTAAGCCAAGAGTTCAAACCATGTTTATACATAATTAAACCATATAAGGAATGAAAGATAAACCTAAATTTCAGATTTAAAATTAATCATTAAAGTTGCAGTCCTCAAACAGACTCCTTGCTGTATTCAAACAAAGGTGATGAGTAAAAGTGGTCTGGTAAAGCATTGATCACATTGAGGCCAAAAGTCATAAAAAGGTTTACTAAATTAGACCAGATTCCGAGTGTAAGGAACTTAGCTAGACTTTATTTTTTATTATTTATTTTATTTTATTTTATTTTTATTTTTTAATTTTGGCTTTATTGAGGTATAACTGAGAAATATCAGATTCTTTTCAGTCTGCAAGAGCCAGCTTTGTAATAGACTTCTGGGCCTGCAGGATTATCCTGGATCTGATTTGGAGATGAACTTAATCGCAAACTGGCCTTGATATCAAATAACTCTTCTGAGAATCCAAGACCAATGATGATGAATGATTGCTCTGGGCTAGAGGAATTCTCCTGAGCCAAAACTAGATCAACACCTAGACCAAAAGGAAAGGATGCCTTCTCTGCCCACACATCTGTCAGACTACATTTCTACCTTGTGTAACCATCTTAGTAAATTAACTTAGAAATTATTACACTAGGGATAATATAATTTTGTTCCTGACAAAACAATACTAATATTTGAGGTCTCCTTTTAAATAAGTCAATCTCAATCTGGCTAATTATATTAATAGAAGACACTAGTAATGTTAAATTCTAATTACATTGAAAATAGCTCTATTTAAGTTATGTAAACTGTCATAAACTATTTTTCTAAAGTATTCACCTTCATTAGATTATTTATGCTTTCCTTTTATGAAGGTCCCCAACATGGCCATTCCTGGGGCAGAGCAGGGAAACTCCAAAGAAAGCTGCAGCCCCACTGTTACTTACCAAAGTTGTTGCAGCAGCAGTAGCAGGAGAAAGGGCTAAGTTCTATATGTATGTGAGAGAATGATTATTGCAATTGTAGGCTATAAAACACATACCACTTGTATCGTTCCTGAAGGAGGTACTCGATAACCCCTTTTACCAAGGGACTCTAAAGTAATCACACCCTTGAAAAAAAGAAGACAAATTGAGTACAAACTCAAGCAAATTTATATAAAAGACTAAGAATAATAAATCACATAATTACTAAAATTTTAGAATTCTACTTATATGAAAAAATATTCCCATCAATAGATATATTAAAGGATGTAATAGTGAGGGTCCCACCCAAAAGAAAACAATTTACTGTTCTTCCTGGAGATGTTGCAATAAATAACATATCACAGTGCTTGCAGTTTCTATTAAGATATACAATACAGAAGAAGCTCCTTAACTAAAAAGGAAATAAAGGGAGAAGATAGGTTTATTCCCTTCTATATAACATGGGAAGAGGGAAATGAAGAAGCAACCAATGTATTGTTCTTTGGACATACGAAAAGTCAGGAATGCAGAAGGGCCTAGGTCTCAGCTAACAATGAAGTTAATTCTTCAGTCAGTAAGTTAAATTAAAATATGGATTTTTGACTAAAGACATACCAGCATCATCAGCATCACCTGTAAACTACTGAGAAACACAATTTATGGCTTCTCCCTACACCTATCAAATCAAAGCTGTATTTTAAGATCCCCCAGATGATATTATATATGTACATATGATAAAGTTTGAGAAGCACTACTGTACTATATAGTTTTCTGAGAATAAAATTCTCATCAGTACAGAAGCCCAAACAACGGGAAACAAGCATAAATTAAAATAAGGAAAGCTAGGATTTAATATGTGAAAGTTTCTAGGTAACCATGATGACCAAATGACAGGTGGTAACTATGATATTTAATTCTTAGATAGCTTTAAGAAAGGAAGGCTGATTCACTTGTTTTAACTGGGGTAACAGTTTTAAGTAGTTAAGTTGAATATTGCATATTCTATATTTCATATCCCATCATTTCATATTGTACATGCCAAAACATGACCTTAAGTAAACGTAAATATAAAATAGGACTGTCCCATCAAACATCTCTGTTGGATTTGTAAGACAGATCAAAGTTGAGGGGGGAATAAAGTGCACAAGGGTAAAAAGGAGGGCCAAACTCTGCTATGTGAATCAAGGGCCATCCTCAGACTATTAAATTAGCACATTAATATTACGAAATGTTCACAGAAAAGGGCACTGAAAGGACATAGGTCATTCTTGTCTAATCTGATTTACCACATGGTTATTTAAAGCATGAGAAAAAGCTTTCAACAAACTGTATTCCTAAACAAAAAGAGTCACTGATGAAGCTTAAACAATTTCTCCCTAATAATCTGCTTCATCTGAAAAACAGCTATGATATATAATGCCCCTCTACTTCCTAGTTCCAGAAAAAGTAAGTAAAATATACCCAAATAAAAGCTACTTTATAATCACATTGCTACGTGCAATACATTATTGTTCTTCCTTGCTACCTTCCAGTAAATACATATAAGAAAACTGGTGGGGCAAAACTTCTATAAAGCCTCTACTTATTTCCTTTAATACATACAATTTTAATAGTTTTCAGAACATGGTAATGGTAACTAAAATAAATTTATACAGACAGTATGCACATTTTAAAACCTTATATTTTATGCCAACACTTTACAATCATCTAAGCAATGTAAGATCAGTAGGGGTATTGGCAAATCAGGAATTTTAAACAGAAATTGAGAACTTACTTGGAATTTCATTAAGATTATTATAATTATTATTTATTGTATTTTAATAATTTATTTTAATGGGGCAGCATATTAATGCATCTACCTATTTTATTTTACATAAAGAAGAGAAATACGTTTTCTTCTGGCATTGTAGAATGGAATAGAAGGTTAATATAAACTAAGGTGGGTCAAAATCTCACACAAAAATTCCTCAAATTACTCTGCTATAGAAAATATGAAATAAGTAAAACTGAACAAAGTGTATCTTAATTTGGTGAATTACAAATACAAAAAATAATATGTGATCCTGTTAATAATGATAACTGAAGTTACCACTGGCATATATTCTTTAGACCATTTTACTGGTTTCACCAATTCAGTAATTTCTAAACAGTGAAATATTGCAATGTAGCAGTTGGAGAACTTTTTTTACCACTGATATCCAAGCTGGACAAAGAGATTATGTGACTCTGAGCTAATTTTTAAGGAATTATTTAATGAAAAGTCCTGTACCACTTCTACACCACAAGGACAAAATTTTCTGTGCAAAATTTTACTTTTATGAGTCATTTGTATTATTTGTGAAGAGCGGTCCCAAGGTAAAAAGTAGGAATTTGGTGTTTCAGTTCTGCTGGTCTATGATACACTATCTTATCAAAATGTGATCAGTCCTTTGAAAACATACCAAACTACCAAAATATAAATAAGATTCCCTGAAGAAACAAAATTAAGTTTATTAATTTATAGTAGGAAAGATTCGTGGTCTAAGATTTGAATTAGGTCATTTACAAAAGGAACCCATTCTTAATGAATAAACTAATCTAGAAAAATTTAATTACATAATGGAAAGTTTATTGAAGAATATTATAGAAAAGCAAGTCAGGGAATCTTAAAGGACAGATTAAGTCAACTCAATAACCTGATTTATACCCTTTCCAATATCAAAAGCTGTAATCATTTGTGTGTACTTTCTGGAGACAAAGTGACAAAACCTTTTATCTCTTAATCCTATGTTTTTAATTTAATTTAATTTTTTAAAAAAAGATTTTATTTATTTATTCATAATAGACACAGAGAGAGAGGTAGAAACATAGGCAGAGGGAGAAGCAGGCTCCCTGTGGGAAGCCTGATGTGGGACTTGATCCTAGAACTCTGGAATCATGTCCGGAGCCAAAGGCAGACACTCAACTGCTGAGCCAGGCATCCCAATCTTGTTTTTTAGATGTCAATCAAGGTCAAAGATTAATGCTGTTCTGCTTTTTAAAAGTGTAGTTCAGGGGATCCCTGGGTGGCTCAGCGGTTTAGCACCTGCCTTTGGCCCAGGGTGTGATCCTGAAGTCCCGGGATCGAGTCCTACAGCAGGCTCCCTGCATGGAGCTTGCTTCTCCCTCTGCCTGTGTCTCTGCCTCTCCCTCTCTCTCTCTCTCTGTTTCTCATGAATAAATAAAATCTTTAAAAAAAAGTGTAGTTCAAATTCTCTCTTACTTGTAAACTTCACTTAAAGATATTTATTTGAGCTGATTTCCAGCCATTTACTTTTATCTTGTTTCTAAGCCACCCTACTGGTCAATGGAGACTTTATACGTTATGACAGATTACAATATTGTAGACCTTATATCTCCATTCTGTAATTATTAAGTGCCAATAGAATATGCGAAACTGATGAGACTTATTTATGTCCTGGTAAAGCAAAATGGATACCTTTATAGCTCTATTCTAATATCATAAGCATTTTAGCATAATACATTTATTCTGATACTGAACTTAAGTCAATTGTACATTCCATGTTACTAGTTATCCGATATTAGCTGTTATTTTTTCAAAATCATACTGGAAAAGTGAATATAGCTTTCCATGGAAAATGAATTAACAGGTGGCTCAATTATCACAATTGGACAGGTTTGTGAAGGGGTGGATCTGTTTTTGATAATGCTGTACATCTTTAGGACTATGATCTATGATCCATAAGTGTAAATATTACTGGGGAAAGAAAACTTGAGTAAATGAGCAGACAAAACTGTTTTTCTTTTTTTTTTAAACCAAAGTGTGAAACACTAATCAGGCTCTTAAGTAAAATTTTCAGGGGCACCTGGGTAGCTCAGTCAGTTGAGTGTCTGCCTTCGGATCAGCTCATGGTCCTGGGGTCCTGGGATGGAGCCCAGGATTATGGGGCTCCTTGATCAGCGGGGAATCTCCTTCCCTCTCCCTTTCTACCTCCCCCTGCTTGTACTCATTCTCCCTCTCTCTCTGTCTCTCTCTCTCAAATAAATAAATAAAATCTAAAAAAAATTTTTTTCACCCTTAAAATGGAGTAAGGCTAAAATTACTTTTTTGAGCACACTGGGCCAATAATGAATAGGCTATATTTAGTCCCCCAAAATGTATAATTTCCTTTCCTTTGTTGTTTCTCAATTGCATAGAATCCCTTTTCACAACTTTTAGTCCTTGAAAATCAAGAAGGTTGAAGAGAAGGATCTTAGGAGACGAATCAATAGGACCATGTGGTAAGCTAGGAAATTCAAGTAGCAAGGCCAGAACAGTATAGTTCTGAGACTATAGCAATTTGTGCTTCTCAAAGTAAGATCTAACATGAAAACACAGATCTGACTCTGTATTTGATATCATCACTGTAAACTTCTTATAGACTTGTATCATTAGGCTCTTTTTCCTCTCTGTCCTTTGCAAAGGGCTGATACTAAACACACACTAGGATGCAGTATCATTTTTGCAGTTGAAGGCTTATTTTATCTTCAAGCGATCAGAATTTAAAAATGGGAAAGATGAAATCATAAGATCATAAAGTTCAGAACTGCTCTTACTCTCTCCATTAGAACATTAGTATGGAAACAGAAATAGCTAAGATTAGAAAAAAATCGTCTCAAAACAAATAGGAAAAAGGCGGTGAAAGGATCTGACTGAAGATTTAATTCACCAAATCTTTACCTAGATCTTCCTGAGATGAGGATCACGTGTGAAGATGACACTTGGGGACCAGTGAGCACAGTAAGCACTTGAGAATTTGTGTTAACTCTCAGAGATATGAAATTATAGTGTCACTAATCAAAGTTTTATCATGTTTTCAAATCACATAGAAACAAGTAAGTTTTCAGCAGATCCTCAAATGCCAAAGAGGAAATTTGTTGTTAGAGCTACCTGGAAAAGAAGTTATGAGGCAACATATTGATATTTTAGCCTCTACTCAGCCTTCAGTTTTGTTAGGAAATGCTTAATGTTTTCAAGCATTGCCAGAAAGCAGTCTTAAATCTCTTTGAATTTAAAGACATCTGTCATTAAATTGGTTGATTTTAGCCAACAAAGATTTTTAAAATACTTGCCATATAAGGAGAGGGAGCATTATCATCTGAAACACTGTAGAATGACACTTCGACTGGAAGAGTCAAATGTGTGGGGCAGAAAACACCACTTGCCCCTACCTCAGCAGTAAAACCATCAACAATGCCAAGAGGATCTAACCGATAGTTTAAGACAGATTCCTGGAAGACAAAATAATTTTTAAGAAATAAATTTTAGAAGTTGACACATATTCATTTTTTTTTTCATTTAAAGAAATACATTATTATCTTTTCTGGCACTAGAAAATGGTAGCTACTCAAACAATCCAACAATACATTAAAAAAAAATCAGGGGCAGCCCCGGTGGCGGTGGCGCAGCAGCCTGCAGCCTGGGGCGTGATCCTGGGGACCCTGGATGAGTTCCACGTCGGGCTCTCTGGGTGGAGCCTGCTTCTCCCTCTGCCTGTGTCTCGGCCTCTCATTCTCTCTCTGTGTCTCTATGAGTAGATAAATAAAATCTTTAAAAAATTTTTAAAAATAAAAAATAAAATAAAAAAATAAAAATAAATAAATCATTCACCACAATCAAGTGGGATTTATTTCAGGGATGCAAGAGTGGGGTTCAATGTTTGCAAATCAATTAATGTGATATATAACTTCAATAAGAGAAAGGATAAAAACCATATGATCATTTCAATAGATACAGAAAAACCATTTGATAAAGTATAACACCCATTCATGATAAAAGCCCTCGACAAAGTAGGCTTAGAGGGAACACACCTCAACATAATAAAGGTTATCTATGAAAACCCCACAGTGAACACCATGCTTAATGGGGAAAAACTGAGAACTTTTCTCCCCAAGGTCAGGAGCAAGACAAGGATATCCACTCTCACCTCTTTTGTTCAACATAGTACTGGAAGTCCTAGCCACAGCAATTAGACAACCAAAAGCATCCAAACTAGTAAGAAAGAAGTAAAACCCTATTTGCAGATGACATGATACTATATATAGAAAACCCTAAAGACTGCATAAAAAAAACTACTAGAACTGATAAATGAATTCAGTGAAGTCTCAGCACACAAAATCAGTGTGCAGAAATCCGTTGCATTTCTATACACTAATAATGAAGCAGGAGAAAGAGAAATTAAGAAAACAATCCCATCTACAACTGCACCAAAAATAGTAAGATACCTAGGAATAAGCCTAACCAAAGAGGTAAAAAAGACCATACCCTAAAAACTATAAAATACTGATGAAATTGAGGAGGACACAAAGAAATAAACGGAAAGACTTCCACGCTCATGGAATAGAAGAACAAATATTGTTAAAATGTCTGTACTAGGGGATCCCTTGGTGGCTCAGCGGTTTAGCGCCTGCCTTCGGCCCAGAGCGTGATCCTAGAGTCTAGGGATGGAGTCCCACATCGGGCTCCCTGCATGAAGCCTGCTTCTCCCTCTGCCTGTGTTTCTGCCTCTCTCTCTCTCTCTCTCTCTCTCTCTGTCTCTCATGAATAAATAAAATCTTAAAAAAAAAAGTCTGTACTAGCCAAAGCAATCTACATATTTAATGCAAATCAAAACACTAACAGCATTTTTCACCAGAACTAGAAAAACAAAAAAACAAAAACAAAAACAAACAAAAAAAAACACCTAAAATTTATATGGAACCCAAAAAGACACCAAATAACCAAAGCAATATTGAAACAGGAAAGCAAAGCTGGAGACATCACAATTCTAGACTTCAAGTTATATTACAATGCTGTAGTAATCAAAACAATATGGTACTGGCAAAAAACAGATATAATACATCAACAGAACAGAATAGAAAAACCAGAAATCCACAACTATATGGTCAATTAATCTTCAACAAAGTAGGAAAGAATATCCAATGGGGAAAAGTTTCTTCAACAAATGGTGCTGGGAAAACTAGACAGCCACATGCAAAAGAATGAAACTGGATCACTTTCTTACACCATAAACAAAAATAAATTCAGGGGCACCTAGGTGGCTCAGTGGTTGAGCATCTACCTTTGGCTCAGGTTGTGATCCCCAGGTCCTCGGATTGAGTCCCACATCAGGCACCCCACAGTGAGCCTGCTTCTTTCCCTCTGCCTATGTCTCTGCCTTTCTTTCTGTATCTCTCATGAATAAATAAATAAAATCTTTATTAGAGAAAATAGATTTAAAAAGTAGATTAAAGACCTAAATGTGAGGTCTGAAGCCATAAAAATTCTAGAAGAGAGCACAGGCAGTAATGTCTCTGACATCAGCCATAATAACATTTTTCTACATATGTTGCCTGAGGCACGGGAAATAAAAGCAAAAATGAACTATTGGGACTACATCAAAATAAAAAGCCTCTGCACAGCAAAGAAAACAATCAACAAAACTAAAAGGCAACCTACTGAATGAGAGAAGATATACGCAAATGACATATGTGATAAAGGGTTAGTATCCAAAAAAATGTAAAGAACTTACACAATCCAACACCCAAAAACTGAATAATCCAACTTAAAAATGGGCAGAAGACATGAACAGACATTTCTTCAAAGAAAACATATAGATGGCCAACAGACAAATGAAAAAATGCTCAACATCATACATCATCAGGGAAATGCAAATTCAAATTACAATGAGAGATCACCTCAGACCTGTCGTAAGAGCTAAAATCAAAAACATAAGAAACAACAAGTGTTGACAAAAACGTGGAGAAAAAGGAACCCTTGTGCACTGTTGGTGAGAACACAAACTGGTGAAGCCACTAGAGAAAACAGTATGGACGTTCTTTACAAAGTTAAAAATAGAATTACCCTATGATCCAGTAATCAAACTACTGGGTATTTACACAAAAAATACAAAAACATTAATTCAAAGGAATACATGCAGCATTTATAACAGCATTATTTACAATAGCCAAATTATGGAAAGAGCCCAAGTGTCCATCAATAGATCAATGGATAAAGATGTTGGGTGTGAGGAATGCTGGGTGGCTCAGCCTGGTTAAGTGCCTGCCTTTGGCTCAGGTCATGATCAGGGGGTCCTGGGATTGAGCCCTGAGTGGGGCTCTTTGCTCCCATTAAAAATTGTATTACCACTTTGTAAAACAGTTTGGCAGTTTCTTAAAAAGTTAAACATAGGGCAGCCCTGGTGGCTCAGCAATTTGGAACCACCTTTGTCCTGGGGTGTGATCTTGGAGACCCGGGATGGAGTCCCGCATCGGGCTCCCTGCATGGAGCCTGCTTCTCCCTCTGCCTATGTCCCTGCCTCTCTCTCTCTCAATCTCTCTCTCTCTGTGTCTCTCATGAATGAATAAATAAAATCTTAAAAAAAAAAAAAAAGTTAAACATATACCTATCATATTACCCAGACATTCCATTCTGGGTAGTTACCCAAGCAAAATGAAAACTTATGTCCACACAAAAATGCATATATGAATATTCACAGCAGGTGTTTTTGTTTGTTTTATTTTTTTTAGAGAGTACACAAATGACGGAGGGGAGAGGGAATAGAAAAGAATCTTAAGCGGGTTCCACGAGGCTCAATCTCATGACCCTGAGATCATGATCTGAGCTGAAATCAAGAATCAAATGCTTAACCAACTGAACTACCCAGGCACCCCTTACAACAGCTTCATTTGTAATAGACCAAAACTGGAAACAACCCAAAGGTCCAAAATCAGGTGAATGAATAAACAAATTGTGGCATATCCATATGGCGACAATAAAAAGAAATAAACTCTTGATACACAGGACAGCTATAAATTAAAAAGGACCTATAAGTTGGACAGTCTCAGAACTTCTCTGTACCTTTTTCCACTGAAGTCGAATGAAAATGTATGTATAACTGTACAAATGTACAAATACATTCCAGTGTACTAATCTTGTAACCATCTTCCCTTTCCTAAGGTTTTTACATGTCAGATGTTCTTTTTTCCCTTCACAAATTTTCTTATAATACAAAGGTTGCAGAACATCTGACACTCAGTGGCCTTATGCAATTTTAAAATACTGTCAGAGAATAGAGAGAGTTCAACATCTCTGAAGTGATATCTTGATCCCAAGTAGGACTATTCTTATTAAATAAAATGGCACATTACTGGAGACCTTTACCCATTCAATTTTTTAAAAATAGTCTTATTTTAGAATAGATTTAGATTTGAAACAAAGTTACAAATATAGTTTAAAGAACTATTTGATTTTGAATATCAACCTTCTTGATCATGAAGGGGGTGTTATCAGCCCACTATTCTCATTCCTGGGTATCAGAGTCAGTACTACCATGTAAGGTGTGGTTAACTCCCTCCTTTAGCCAGAGTAATGGACACCTGACTCCACTTTACGTAAGTCCTCTATCTTCCTCACAAGGTACCCAATTTGAGGATGTCACTGCCAACAATTCTAACTTTACTTCTTACAAAAAGTAAAGGCAAAAGGAAATGAAAAGGAAAGAAGGTGATTTCAAAGCTTTGAAAAATACAATCCATTTATTTACTTCCTTTTCACAAACAAATGACATAAATAACACCCTGGATCTAGGATAAGAAATGTCAACTCTTTAAATAATTCTTAAAAACATTACCTCAAAATTTCCTAAGAGACTAAGACTTGTAATAGGTGGAGCACTAGAACTCAGAAATGGTTTTTCATGAATATCTGGATCATCTTCAATGTTTAAACATGGTCGAGGACTATTAAAAAGAAAATTAACAAACGAACATATTAAACACAACATTTTCTAATTTACCTTTTGTACAAAATTAAATTAGGAGAATTTGATCAATTTCAAATTTACTTAAACTACATGATAAAAAATTAATCCTACCAAATTTTAAGATAGGAAATATCTAGTTTAAAATCCTGATTTGATTTTGTAGTCTGTGTTATAATATTTGACAAAAAATATAAGTAAAACTCTGGAAGGTTCCAGGATTGAATGTATAATTTATCATATAGTGGCATTTACTAGAAATATAATGCAGCCTTCTTTCAGTCTTCATTTTCAGTGAAAAATGAGAATACAAAGGCAAAATTATGTGACTAAAGAAAATAATGAAGGTATTTACTTGTCAACATGGAACACATTTCTAAGGCTTTTTTGCAAAGAAGCATAAGGCAAAGGAGAAGGTGACTGACCAGAAATACTCAAGCCCACTAAGTGTTAAAACCAAAGTGTTTATTATGATGACCAATATAGCTACTCATTGTCTTACTTTCTCCCTTCTTCACCCTTAATAACTGTGTATGAAATAATATTGAAAATGACAACTAGAAAATAATATTCCTGTTAAAATTGTGATTTTTGTAGAAAATATTTATTCCCCAAGACTAGAAATTAGTGTAGTATCATTTCACATACACAAACGAGTTTTAGAATAAATACCTTCTAGACGATAAGCTTTTCAGATGCAGTAATGAAGAATCCAAATCAAAGCAACCTGATTGTGTCTTTCTTTGAGGAACCTAAGATCAAAATATTCATTTGTGATATTTAAAAACACTGTAATTTTTTTCTTGAATTGATAGAACACTTTTCAAAAGAAAGCTAAGCATATCTGACAAATAATAAAACTTCTCCCAAAACACCTTACTTACAATCATGCTCTGTATTACAAATTGTTCTTATGTTCTCATTTTATTAACTGGTAGGAGAAAACAGATAATTAATAAAAGCACTTTTACCAGGTTTTGACTTTTTAAGAAGCAGAATTTGTTTTTCTCTAAAACCAAATCTTACATGGGATCCTAATATATAAAAAAAGACTTTTATTTTTTACTTTATTATATACAGTTGACCCTTGAACAACACAAGGATTATGAGACACTGACCCTCTGCCCAGGGCAGTTGAAAATTAACATATAAGTTTTGGCTCCCCAAAAACTTTACTAATAGCCTACAGTTGACTGGAAGCCTTACCAGTAACATAAATAGCTGATTAACACACATTTTGTATATTGTTATATACTGTATTATATTCTTAAAGCTAAAGAACATGTTATTAAGAAAATTAGAAGAGAAAATACGTTTACAGAAACAAAACAAAACCCACATATATAAGTGGACCCGTCCAGTTCAAATCTGTGTTGTTCAAGGGTCTACTACACTTCTGTATTTTGTTGGGGGGAATAAAAGATTGATAGCTTTAAAATAAAAAGAAAGAATAATTAAATAGTGACGGGAGCCTGGAGTCCTGCCCAGCTCTACCACCACCCCACTGTACATTTCCAAGAACCCTGGAGTTTCACAGAGAATAGGTCTGAAAAATACTACCCTGGATGTTCAACCACCACTGTATACCATATTACATTTAAGACACCAATCACACCACCGTCTAGCTAAAAATATCCTAAAAAATGAAAGATCCAGATATCAAAGGTAAAAACACATGCAACATGCAAATTAGAAAGACTTGTTTTCTAGAATATCATATATGTATCCATGCTATTTTTTGTAGTCAGAGCTCAATGTGAAGTTTTCTATCTAAACTCTCATGTCTTCGCCTGGGTGGCTCAGCGGTTGAATGTCTGCCTTGGCTCAGGGTGTGATCCCGGTCCCGGGATCAAGTGCCACATCGGGCTCTCTGCCAGAAGCCTACCTCTCCTTCTGTCTATGTCTCTGCCTCTCTTTCTGTGTCTCTCATGAATAAATAAATAAAATCTTAGGGAAAAAAACTCTCATGTCTTCAGTTCTGAAAAGTTCTTTACCTTAATTTCTTCTGACACTGCATTTTCCTTCTTCCATCTACTTTTTTGGAATTTGTACTAGACTTACACTAAACATCTCATTTTATCTTCCGTGGCTCTTTTACCTTTTACCATCTCTTTTCCCTTCTGTACTTCCATTCTAAGTGCTTTCTTAATATGTCTCCCATTCACTCAATTGCTCTTCAGCTGATTCTAGGCCACTGTTAATCCATCTGTATTTGTATGCACACGTGTGTATATACAGCAATTAAAATGTTTTTTCATATTTAGAATTTTGATTTAGTTGTTTTAGGTAGGTCAAATGTTTGGCATTATTTTAAATTGTTTAGAATTTAGCTTCTCTAAAATAAATTATAAATTAAAGTTATAAATTTAAATTCTAGATTTCTTATTCAATAATTATTTTTTAATATAGGCCAGATATTGTATGCTTTGAGTTTACTTAAAAAATACAGATAAAACAGCAAAAATTATCTTATGTTTGTAGCAAAATATACGTGTTTTTACTTCTGCTTTGATACTGATCACTTGCCTCAGGTTTAACTGAAACGGCAGGTAGAACAACTACTGACGGCTTACTATGTGTTAGAAATGATACTACTCATCCTCACAACACTAAAGGAGACATTTTCACCCCTTTTTTAATGATGAAGAGACTGAGGCTCAGATTATATTACTCAAATAAGGTCACAAATGTCACACAGGTAGAGTGAAGTCTTTGTGACTCGAAAGCAACACTCTTTTTTTTTTTTTTTTTCCAAAGCAACACTCTTAACCTTCACACTCTGACCTACAAATCTATTTGTAAATGTAGAGTGGGGAAATTTATATGTCTTAAAATAAGATGTTGCATGAGTTCCACATCAAAGACAACCACAAATTTGATTGTCAAATGATCCAGCTGTTGATGTCAACTAGCTTCAGTGTAAAGATAAAAATCTACTTACAAACCCGTTTGACACTAAATATTTCCTTTATATGTAATAATAATTAAAATATTAGACAAAAGACTTTCAGAGAAATTTTATAATCCTAATATTTTTATTCATAATTTTAGCCTTTGCCCATGTTAACACATAGTTATTAAATACATCAAAAAATAAAATGTTTTCTAACTGGAAATTTCTGTTAAAGGTATTTAAATTTTTTCAAACACAATTTGGATAAAATGATCTGTAAACATTTTAGATGTTTCCAATGTTAAATATGGAATAAGAGGAAAAAAACCTTACAGGACTTGAAAGAAGAGGCAATCCAGTTCGAGGATGAAAGGCTCTCGTTGAGATTCCATCTAAGGAATGAAAATTATGTTTCCGCCAGACACTTGAATGTTTCAGTGGTATAGTCTTCTGCTAGGAAAATAATTAGATTTTAATGTTAATATTTAAGTAATTTTTGGTTTTAGTCTTATTCTAATACGTAGTGAGGTATTACATCCTTGGTGGTGAAGATTTAATCAGAAAACAATTTCTAAATTTTTTCTAGGATACTGAATAAATTCAAATATTCTAAAGAAAGTATGTCCAAATATAATTGCCTTATCAATATATGGTCATATTTATAAATACTGAATCTAATATCTGGTAAGCTAACATTTGATATTTTTAATTTGTTAACTAAACAACTACTCACAGGTAGAAAAAATAGAATATTCTAAAATATAAAACTATGTTGATATTAAGAGCCATTCTCAGAGCATATAATTTGGTGGAGCATAACAGAGAAATATAGTAAATGCAAACTTAAAAATATATCTAACGCAGCTGCAGTACCATGTTTTTGAAGTGATACTGGAAACAAGCTAGTCCTTAACAATTAGGCAAGTTTAAGCGCAAAAACCAGAAATTCATGAAAATCCTGGGACGCCTGGGTGGCTCAGTGGTTGAGTGTCTACCTTCAGCTTAGAGCATGATTCCAGAGTCCCAGGATCAAGTCCCACATCAGACTCCCTGCATGGAGCCTGCTTCTCCCTCTCCCTATATCTCTGCCTCTCTCTGTGTTTCTCATGAATAAATAAATAAAATCTTAAAAAAAAAAAAAAGAAAGAAATTCATAAAAATCCAGAAAGACTTATCTACCATTTACTAGCTTTGTGACCTTGGGCAAGATACTTAACTTCTCCAAGCTAAGGGTCCTCTTTTTTAAATTGGAGTTAGTAATAACACCTAACCTCATAGTTTAGTGGAAGGATTAAGTATGCCAACATGTGTAAAATATTCAGAAAAGGGCTTGGGTACTTAGTAAATTTAAGCATAACAATAATTTTCTAAAGTTAAAAATAGTTTGGTAGAAAGGTAAATCAAATGGAAATGACTGAAGTATCTTATTTACATAGTGCATCGAAGGTTTACAAAACTTTTTATTTATTTTTTATTTATTTTTAAAGATTTTATTTATTTATTCATGAGAAACACAGAGAGAGAAACAGAGACACAGGCAGAGGGAGAAGCAGGCTCCATGCAGGGAGCCCGATGCGGGACCCAATCCCGGAACTCCTGGGATCACGCCCTGAGCCAAAGGCCGACACTCAACTGCTGAGCCACCCAGGGGTCCCTACAAAATATTTAAAATTTGTTATTTGACTGTCACAACTGAGATAGGCACAAGAGATTTATCATTCTTATTTTAAAGCTGAGGAAACTGAAGTTTTTAAAAGTTACATGACTTAGTCAGTGTGACTTAGGGACCAAATTGTGAAGTCAGGACTGGAACCCAACTATTCTGACCAACAGCCTAGTGATTTCACCATAGACATTCCTAAAATCCTTAGCTGAGCAGTGGCATAGCACAATGGGGACACTGTTTTAGGCCAGAGCTGCTAACAAACAATACATTAAGTTAATATGAATTTCATTTCTGACGCCTATTTACTCTCCAGCAATTGTTCAGAATATTGAAACAACCAAAAATGGCAACAGGAAGAATTTACCTAACATTTGCTATTAAGATGGTTATTTTCAAAGGATGTTACTACTACTTTTATTGCAGGTTTATTTTAATAGACTGTGTGTATTATAATTAGTGGGCACCTTGGGCCTTCATAACTAAATTTCCTGTAAAACAAAATTCAAACTATAATAAATGAGAATTATATTTGAAATATTAGATGTTACCTACCAGTGCCTCTGTACTTTTTAATCGTTCACATGTAGACAAACAGTTTTTTATATTCTTTCTCTGAGAACAGTTTTGAAATTTTTCATCAATTGTCTCTTCTTTCTTATCCTGTTCATTTTTTAATTGGTCTGGCTTTTTGCATTTGAAAACTTCATTATTACTGAGATAATTTTCTATACTATTAAGTTGATTATTTTGCTCACATGTTTTGGGCCTTTTAAAGTCTTTATTTGAGCACTTGTTTTCATGTTTGTTCAAATATCCAGACATTTCCAACATAGCAGTTTTTATTTTTGAGTCATTTTTCTTAGAATCCTCAAATTGATCATTGTTAAAAGATTCTGGATTACAATTTTCATTTTTTATTTTTTCTTTATATTTATTTGTACAAATTTGTTTTTCAATATTGTTGCAATTTGAATACTGTTTATCAGTTTCATTGCTAATTTCTTGCTCCTTAAATTGACACTCAGAAAGTGTATTTTCCAATCTGACTGTCAAATCTAAGTTATTTTTTTTGCAGTGAGGCATATTTGAGGGAGTCAATATACCAGCGGTTTTGTTCTGTCTCTCTTGAAATGTATTTTGGATGATTTCACTAGGATTGTCCTGATACAGATTTCTTATTTGAGGTTTCAAAGAGGACTTGACTTTACTATCGCATTTAAAAGAACTCAATGATTTTTTGGGTATTAAGTTTGTCCCTTCACTGCTATCTTCCAAAAAGGAAAATTTTGTATTAGAAATGGAAATGGAAGTGTCATCCTTGTTTTTCTTCAACAAATTTTTATCTTCATACAAACTCCTAAACACCTTAGAAGGAACCGAACTGGAGTCATGCATGTTGAATGACTGCCGGGACAAATGTGATGCTGTTGGATCAATATGCTCCAAGTGTTGAGCAATCCTTGCGATAACATCTTGCCGCTCTTGGAGTAAGGAGCCTATCAAAGGATTAGTCTCACCAACAGACTGACGAGAATAAAGACCATCAGAAATGCCAGTTGCACTTCGAAGAGTTTCTGTTTTTACTTGAATTTTTCCCTCGCTGGTATCTTCTGAGGAGGAAAGCTCCGGACTACCAAAAGAAATGGAGAAAGGTTCTTTACATTTTCTCACGTTTTCATTTTCTTGTGCAACCCGGAAAAGTTTTGAATTAAGTGAACTAGACTCTTGCATATTAAATGGATGTCCAGGAACATGTGAAGTGCTTGGATCACAATGAATCAAATGCTGAGCAATTCTTGCAATAACTTCTTGTCGATCCTGAATTAAAGAACCTATTAAAGGATTAGTCTCACCAACTGATGGCCAGGAACTCTGGTGGCTAGATACACTGGAATCAATCATTGAAAATGATTTTAATGTTCTCACTGGTGTTTCGTGTGACTTTCTATCTCCTCTACCACTGAAGCCCAGAATATTAGCTTGACATGTTCCATAGTCAGATTTATTGCCAGTGCCTGGATACAGTTTGACATTTTTGACAGCTGCAGTATACTCTGAAGTTGTGCCATTTTTTGCGTTTTCAGGTGCCAGGGCCCAAGATTGTTTGCTACACAGACGCTGTGAACTATTTGTACTACATTGTTCAGCTTCATTAGAATTGCGGTGCTGATGGGCTTTAAGTTCATGTTCTTGAATTCTTTTCTCATAAAGGCCAATATTAGTGTGAATACTACAGGTCAACACTGGGTAATTAGATTGTCTGGGCAAGGACTGCACGCTGACTTTCAAGGCCACATTGTGAGAAACATTAGGAACAGGAAACACATGTTCAATTGGAGTCTGTGAAAAATTCCACTGCAGGTCTACATCAGCAGCACTGATTCTAGAATCATACAGAAAAATAGAGAATCAATGGATTATACAATTCATAACATTATAGTATATTATAAAAAATTTTAGGCAGTCATAGACTGATCTTTGTTTGCATTAATTACTATCAAGGCTTTACTTTCAGCTACTTTACCATGCATGTCATTCTGATAAAACCAAATAAAGTACAATAGTTTAGAACAGAGAGTATCTCTTTTTAAGATTTTATTTATTTATTCATGAGAGACACAGAGAGAGAGAGGCAGAGATATAGGTCGAGGGAGAAGCAGGCTCCCCATGGGAAGCCTGATGCAGCACTTGACCCTGGGACCCCTGGATCGTGATCTGAGCTGAAGACAGATGCTTGACCACTGAGCCACCCAGATGCAATACATTTTGAGAGATGTATTTTTTTAAGAATATTAGCCCACATAAGCATTAAAGCTTAAGAATGTTTTTATTATTATTTAAGATTTTATTTATTTATTCATGAGACACACAGAGAGAGAGAGAGAGGTAGAGACTTATGCAGAGAGAGAAGCAGGGTCCATGCAGGGAGCCCGATGTGGGACTCAATCCCAGGACTCCAGGATCATGCCCTGGGCCAAAGGCAGATGCTCAATGCTGAGCCACCCAGGTGTCCCTAAAGCTTAAGAATATTATGAGTTACTTGTCAAAAGAGAAAAAATGGACTTTGTATTTACTACTAAATAAATAGAGTCAGCTAATTCTTTTATACAAGGTGATTAAGAAATGCTCTTCATCTCATGGCCACCTGCCTACAGAGACAATTAGATAGCTGTTCAGCAGCCTGTAAATTTATAGTTTTCAAGATACAAAAATTAAGTAAGTATACCATTATGGAAACTCAGCAGCCCAGAAAGTTTTCTACTGTGTATACACTGGCAGCATTATATCCACTATTGGTTTTGAAAGCTAAAAAATGTTCTGAAAACTATTCTATGCCAAATTTAACCCAAAAAGCAAAACTCATACTGATTCCCATTTAAATTTCTCTAACTTTTGAGAAAAACTTCAGTAAATTTTATCTACTTACATTTAGGAATGAAGGAAATAAACTACTTAAAAGGTAAAATATTCAGTATCTAACCAACATAATTGAATATGCACTGTTCTTATTTTGCCCTAGACATACCTGTAAAGAATATTTCGTGGAATAGCACCATGAGAAACACTCAGCCAAGCACTTAATTGAGAAAAAAACACAAATGAGCGGACAGCCAATAGAAGAGTCTTTTCTTCAATAAATCGATCACCACTCCTAAGGGAAGTAAAAAGTATCATTTAAATGTCAGCAAGAAAAAAAAAAAAAAAAAAAAAAAAAATGTCAGCAAGTACAAAATGACTGAATTGTAGAAAGATTGAAGCTAAAACATTTAGGATGTGTGCTTTCAAGAGTATAGAAGTGCACTTACTAGTGTTACTTCAAGTCACACAAGTATGAAATGTTTAAATTTTACTACATAAATAGAAGAATTCAATGACATGATAGATTATTAAAATAATTTATAGAAAGCAATGGAAAACCTGATCTACCAACAACTTATAACTCTGTGCAACTTACTGTCGAGGAACTGGCTCCAATATCCATCTTTCTAATAATAATGCATCTTGCTTAATTGCAGGATCATTAAGATCAATCCCTTCTGTGGTGGGTCCATCATCACTGTAGCAGCAGTCTGGTAGTAGCATCACTTCCACCATGATTGGAAGGTTGTTCTTCCACAACAATGAGACCTCAGACCTAGTTCTTCTGGCTTGGCGACACTTGAGAGAAAATGAATATAAGCAAAATGTCTTGATGGGCCAAAAATTTCATGTTTAAATTTTAAAATTATAATTGTAAAACAGACAACTCTATGACAAATGAGTTATCAATTGCAGAGCTTTGCTTAGGCTTGTCTATTTAGATTTCATCATTAAATAATGGGTTAACACTAGTGAGTTCTAGAGTGTGAGATGTAGCACTAAACATTTGTGATGCAAATTTTCTTGGAGGGATATTTTTGCTCTATTTTGCAGAAAAATAACTGCCACAACACAAATCTGACAGGCCTTGAGATGGCCCAGCCTAATATGTAAATTATATCATCATTACAGAAGAAAGATTCATTCTAAGTGGAAAGCAAAATATTAAAAATTAATTTTCATTAAATGATCAAAATAGATAAGATTTAAAAAGTGTAAAATTTGAGGCACCTGGGTGGCTCAGTGACTAAGCATCTGCCTTTGACTTAAGTCATGATCCTGGGGTTCTGGGACCAAGCCTGCATTGGGCTCCCTGCTCAGCAGGGAGTCTGCTTCTTTGTCTCCCTCTGCTCCTCCCCTTCTCTCATGCTCACTCTCTCTCAAATAAATAAAGAAAATCTAAAAAAAAAAAAAAAAAAAAAAAAGAAGTGTAAAGGGATGTCTGGGTGGCTCAGCAGTTGAGCCATCTACCTTTGGCCCAGGGCGTGATCCTGGAGTCCCAGGATCAAATCCATATCAGGCTCCCTGCTCTCTCTGTGTCTCTCATGAATAAATAAAATCGCAAAAAAAAAAAAAAAAAGTATAAAATTTAAGACTATATTTAAGAAACAAACTATTGAGAAAAATCCTTATAACAAATTTTACTACCTACCAAAATAAATATTTTTAAACATTATATGATAGTAAAAAATATCTTGACATAGGAAAAAAGAAAGGACTATCAGAGAGAAATTGGCTAATGTGAGGAAAATAATCATGAAGATAATTCTACTAAATAAACACAAAGTCAATAGTAACAATAATTTTAAATCTGGCACGGGAGAAGGCAGGTATGAAATTGGTCGTCAACCTGCAAGCTGATCTACAAAGGCACCTGCTGTGCTTTCAAGAGCATTAAGATCAAGATTATTAGCCATGGTCCAGAATTAGGATTTTTTTCATTATAGTTTTAACCGATTTTATATTTAAATGTCAACATTATAATTACCACGTACCAAAGATGATGACCGAATTTAAACCAGTTGACATAAAAGATAAATAAAAAATACTCAACACATAATTCTTACCTGAGCCAGCTTGTCACTGCATTCATGTTTGGTAGTTGCTGGGTAACAGGACTGTGCTGGAGGGCAATGGAAACTTTCTGTGCGACCTTTTACAGAACATTCTGGTGTTCGTCCTTCTGTTATTAACAAGGCCAAAGAGACCAAGAACTCCTCTGCATCATATTCAAAATATTCATCTAAAGTATCTGGTACGTAAAAAAAGAAAAAGAGTCTCCAATGTAATGTATTCTTGATAAGAGCTCACCTTTTACGTCAAAAATATCTAATATCACAATCCATATTCAAGTATATTTACTAACAAAGAGGGAAAGGGAAATAAAAATGAGGCAATTAAAATACAGTAAACTCTTGATTCACAAGTTATACAGGGTAAGGAGAGGATGGATTATTCCAAATTTCAGTTAAGACAAAGATGGTTAAAATTACAGCACAAAATTGTTTCTATGTGAACTTCAATTCAAATGTGTAAGAATTCAGGAATACACTTATAATCCTATAGATATTTAGATTTTTGGATGTCAAGTGCAACAGTTTTCATATGTAAAATCCCACCAATAACCAAAAGATTAAAAAGTCTTGTGTCACATTTTTAGCTAAGATGCTTTATTATTATTGTCAAACATTGAAGATGTAAATTCAAATGCATGTTTCTCCCCTCTCCCTTGCTCCTTTCTTATCTATCTAGTTCCTTGTTCTCACAACCCCAGTTCTGTGCTGTGGACATTCAGAGTTATGGAGTCCTTCTCTGCCTATGCTATACCACAGTATTAATTTCAAAAAGAGTAATGCTGTAATTATCCACCAGGCGATGCAGACACAAATTACAACATATAAAGTGTGTTTTTTTGGTTACTGTACAGTTGAGAACAATTTAATCTGTAGCTGTTTTTACTTACTTGCAGTAACTTTTAAATTTCTCATAAATGCTCCAAGTTTGCAAACAAAACACAGTTAAATTTCAAAAGTGTTAACCTGCTACACAGGTTGAACATGTGTGCAAATGCACAAACACAAAATTCAATTTGTTGTGCAATCCAAGTAAACAACATATAACTTAAGTACTTACTACACTTATTCGGTGACGGGGATACAGAGTTGTACTGCATATAGCTCCTGGTTGCAAAAGGTTTTTGATTCACAAATGAGTTAAAAGCCAATAGGAGGGCAGCCCAGGTGGCTCAACAGTGTAGTGCGGCCTTCACCCCAGGGCGTGAGCCTGGAGACTGGGGATGGAGTCCCACATCGGGCTTCCTGCATGGAGCCTGCTTCTCCCTCTGCCTGTGTCTCTGCCTTTCTCTCTCTCTCTCTCTCTCTCTCTGTCTCTCATGAATAAATAAATAAAATCTAAAAAAAAAACAAAAAACAACAAAAACAAAAAATAAAAGCAAATAGGATACTACAGCATGTGATAAATTCCAATGTTGTTTGGATAACAGTGGTAAAATTTTGCAAAAGAGGTTGGCATTGAAATCAACAAAAAGCAGAATCAGACCTATAAATACAGAGAACAAATTGACTGTTCTCAGAAGGGGTTGGGGGATTGGCAAAATGGGTGAAGGGGAGTGGGGATACAGGCTTCCAGTTATGGAATAAGTCACAGGAATAAAAGTCTCAACACAGGGAATATAGTCAATAATACTGTAATAGTGTTGTATGGTGACAGATGGTAGCTATACTTGTGATGAGCATAGCATAAACTGAATTGCTATGTTGTACATATGAAACTAATATAACATTGTATGTCAACTATACTGAAAAAAAAAAAAGAGGTAGGCACTGAGCAGAAGCAGGAGTTAGAAAATGGAGCTTGAGTAGAAAATTTGTATAGAGAAAGCAAGGAAAAGAAACTGGAGTCAGATGTGAATAGCCTTGAAGGGTATGATGAAGAATGCTTATTTCTAGCTTTAGGAAGGCTTTAAGGAAAAGAAGCAGCCTTAAAAGCTAACTTTATTGAGCTGGTATTTAAAAACCATTCAGAAAAATGTCCCTAAAATGTCCATGTGCAACACATAAAACAACAGCCAACACTTAGTAATATTGTCAGGCATTGCTAGTTCTAAGTACTTTCTATACATTAACTAATTTAATCCACAGAACAGCTCCAAAGGTGAGAAGTGTTAGCACCATTTTGCAGATAACTGAAGCATAGAAAAGTAACTTTCTCAAGATCATCCAGCTAGTAAGTAGCAAAGTCGGAATTTGAATCTACAGAGTCTAGCTCCAGAATCTAGGTCCTTAACCACCCCATACTTGCTTTCTTTCATTGCAACTATAAATATTGCTATGATATATCTTAACATATGTTTGTAAAATAATATATATGCTATATTTTAGTAACACATTTTAGAACATTTATTGTATAGAATTACAGACAATCCTTGATCAACTTATGATTTTTTGACTTGACAATGGTGTGAAAGTGATATATATTCAGTAGAAACCTTACTCTGAATTTTGAACTTTTCCCAGGCTAGCAATGTGGTAGGATATTCTTTTGTGATGCTGGGCAGCTGCAGTGAGCTCCAGCTCCCAGTCAGCCATATGATGGAGGGGGTAAACAACCAATACACTTACAACCATTCTGTACCCGTACAACCATCCTATTTCTCACTTTTAGTACAGTATTCAATAAATTTTACAACATATTCAACACTTTATTATAAAATAGGCTTCGTGTTAGATGACTTTCCCCAGATGCAGGCTAATGTCCTAAGCACATTCAAAGCAGGCTAGGCTAAGCTATTTTGTTTGCTAGCTAAGGAGTAATAAGTGCTTTTTTCACTTAAGATATTTTCAATTTACAATAGGTTTATCAGGACATAACCACTGGAAGTCAAGGAAGATCTGTAGTTTTCAGGAATAGGACTCTAATTTACAATAATGTGCAAACAAGAGAGTAGTCTTAGCTTTCAACTTTCCTCAAGAAATCAATTAGATGGGGGATCCCTGGGTGGCTCAGAGGTTTGGCACCTGCCTTTGGCCCAGGGCGTGATCCTGGAGTCTCAGGATTGAGACCCACGTCAGGCTCCCTGCATGGAGCCTGCTTCTCCCTCTGCCTGTGTCTCTGCCTCTCTCTCTCTCTCTCTCTCCCTCTCTCCCTCTCTGTCTTTCATGAATAAATAAGTAAAAATCTTTAAATAAAAAAAAAAAGAAACCAATTAAGATTAAAAATCAAGGGTCTCCTGTGGTGTCCTTCAGATGGAAGCAAAAGATGTAAAAGATTCTACTCAATCCCCTTCTCTGTTGGTTCTGTGGATTTTCGAGGCTATTTAAGACTTGTCATGGGCTACATGGCATGATTTTGGCTCCTGGGAGATTTCTCTGGGCTCATCCTGTTTCTTCCCCTAAACTTGTCAGGTAATCCTGAAAAGCTAAGAATTGTGGTAGAGCAGTGGCTCCTAATCTATGGAATGCTGAGTGACGACGCCAAGATGACAGCTACTCCATGTGAATAACAAGGATGGTGGACAACCTAAGTAGTAAGTCTCATCTTTATGTGCTACTACTTAAAAAAAAGATCTGTAGTTCATCTGACCTGCTAAGTTTTTTCTTAAGAAAGGGGAAAGGGTGTGGATCCCTGGGTGGCTCAGTGGTTTAGCGCCTGCCTTTGGCCCAGGGCGTGATCCTGGAGTCCCAGGATTGAGTCCCATATCAGGCTCCCTGCATGGAGCCTGCTTCTCCCTCTGCCTGTGTCTCTGCCCCGCTCTCTCTCTTTCTCTCTCTCTCTCTCTCTCTCTCTCTCTGTCTCATGAATAAGTAAATAAAATCTTAAAAAAAAAAAAAAAAAGAAAAGAAAGAAAAGGGAAAGGGCACAAGAGTAGGGAGTATAAGAGTGTTATCCTTATGCCTGCCAAACTATATTTATCACTACAGTCCCAGCAGAGAATGGCTTACACAGTAGGAATCATCAAGTTGATAAAAACTAAACTATTGTGAAAAGTACTTTTGAATAACACAGCATTTGCTAAAACTTGGTTGAGTTAAGTCATCATCTCCTCAGATGGTAAGGTAAAAAAATTCCAGGGGTGCCTGGCTGGTACAATTGGTAGAGCATATAACTCTTGATCTTGGGGGCATGAGTTCAAGCCCCACAATTGGGGGTAGAGCTTACTTTAAAAAAACCATAAAAAGCAAAAAAAAAAAGCTCTCCAAAATCATGACTGGAGTCTATAATCCTTTGGATAACTAACTGAGCTAGCCAGAGTATTAAATATTTAAATGAAAAATTTGAGGGATCCCTGGGTGGCGCAGCGGTTTGGCGCCTGCCTTTGGCCTGGGGCGTGATCCTGGAGACCCAGGATCGAATCCCACGTCGGGCTCCCGGTGCATGGAGCCTGCTTCTCCCTCTGCCTGTGTCTCTGCCTCTCTCTCTCTCTCTATCATAAATAAAAATTAAAAAAAAAAAAAAGAAAAATTTGAAACAAAGATTAGAGATGACAGTAGTTACCTATTAGTTATCTATACAAATATTACATAAGAATTACAAGGGGGCAGCCCCAGTGGCTCAGCGGTTTAGGGCTGCCTTCAGCCCAGGGCGTGATCCTGGAGACCTGAGATGGAGTCTCATGTCAGGCTCCCTGCATGGAGCCTGCTTCTCCCTCTGCCTGTGTATCTGCCTCTCTCTCTCTCTCTCTCTCTCTCTCTCTCTGCGTGTGTCTCTCATGAATAAATAAGTAAACAAATCTTAAAAAAAAATTACAAGGAATAGCAGGGATTATACAGTGGTATTATAAAAACTAAAATACTACCTAAATGCATGTGGACTATGTGATGACAGTCTTTAGGAATTTCTCAGGAAAAATTTATGGGTGTCTGAATTTTAAGAAATGAGAATACTAAATCATGGTAGCCATTAGAAAAGTTGTATAGTTAAAATTTCTATAATGTCAATCTCTAAAACACCAGACAGCAGAGTTTACCATAAGGAATATGAATAGTAAATGACAAATTTGTTATGCTAATGAAAATTCTATAGATATAACCTAATATTTTGAGGACACAGATTATTCCAGATATAAATTATTATCTTAGGGCTTCTGAAAACAATTTGCTTTTACAAAAAGTATTTCATATCTAGACAAATATGGACTGTTGGGGCTTACTAATAGTTTTAGAAGAAACAATTTTAGAAGAAATAATTTATTTGATGTAAAGCATAACATTGAAGAAAACAAAGCATTTATAAATTTTCAAGGTTATAAAGGATGTATCTTTGAAGACTGGTGATTAATGACTCAAAACATAGTTGTAGAGTCCTACCTCTAAGACTTCAATAAGGATTATGACTACATCCCAGTCTGTCTGGGAGCTATGCTGCTCTTGTAGTGGCCTGCACTTCTGGCTCTAGAGTTTAACCATGTTTTTTAAAGTTCCCCATCTGTTCAACAAAAGAGATAAACAATTTGGCCACTGGGAAAACTCTGATCAGAGTGATCCATAGATAAAATGGACTAACTCACATGAGAAGTAAATTCTTTATCATCACCAGTGGTATTCAAGGACAGATTCATAGACACATGCCAGGGGTGGGGGGTGGGGGTTGGAGGGATTTAGATTATCAAGTGGTAGCTCAGTTAGATTTGCAAGAGTTCTTTCCATTCAGAGAGTCTATGAATCTCTGTTATTCAGAAGTTGCTCAAAAACAAAACAAAACAAAACAAAACAAACAAACAAAAAAACCCAGGAGAGAGGCCAAAACCACTATCTCCTTTTCAAGAGACCCTAACTAGGAGCCCATCTGAACCAGTACTCATCACATAGTCATTTAGAACAAAAACCCAGTATGGCTCAAAGCTACTTCAAGACTCTGTCTAGATGTAATGGAAGAAGAATGTCTTACACATCACTGGGCTGTTGTATATGCTGTTCAGTTTACTTTGAAAGCCTGACAAGGTAGTAGAAAGATTCCATGTTTTTCATGGCATGGAATACAATAACAAGAGAAGTAGAACAACCTGGGAGGTGCTGTAAAAATAATGTCCCTGGGGCGCCTGGGTGGCTCAGTCGGTTAAGTGTCTGCCTTTGGCTCAGGTCGTGATCTCAGAGTCCTGGGACTGAGCTCAGCATGGAGCTCCTTGCTCAGCGGGGAGCCTGCTTCTCCCTCTGCCCCTCATCCCGCTTGTCCTCACTCTCTCTTTCTCAAATAAATAAATAAAATAAATAATAAAACATAAAATTTTATTGGATTTAAACTTCCTTTTTAACCTCAAGTTAGGCTCCTATATTTTTTAAAATATTTTATTTGTTTATTTTATACCTGAATTACTACAATAGTATCCTAGCTATGGTTTAGGACTCTAAGTCCCTTTTTACTCACTTTGTACCCTAGTCCAATTAATCTTCCTGAAAAGCCATTCTATTACATGCTTCTCAGCTCAAAGCTTTCTGTGTTTATTTTACTGGCTACCCAACTGCCTGTTGATCCCAAAGTGAATTCTTTAAGTTTGACATTAGGGCCAGAACCACCATACCTGGCTGTGCCCCGCCAGATTCTGAAGTGAATGCTGCCCCTTGGAGATATACAGTGAGGTGACCCTACTTCAGACTCCACCTATGGAGTCTTCATTGTCTCCACTTTTGCTTGTTCATCTCTTTTACTGCTCCTCACATAGTCTCTGTTCCAGCCAAATTGCTCCCTATACCATATTCTACTCATTTCCCTCCTTGTGCCACTGTTGCTTTTTTTTAACCTATAAAACATGGCTTCTTTTTCTCATTTCCAACAAGTCTGAGATTTCTGAAGAGTTTCCCGATTCCCAATTTTTGTCCACAAAAGAGTCCTTCCTAACTCACTTTCACACTGATCTTTCACAGATTTTATACTCTTCCCCAGAATTTACATCTAGGCTATGAATGGTTACTTCAGAGTCCTAGAGCACAGTCCCAAGCTCATGAATTTTACCTCCACATGGCTAAGTTTCACTGTGTTCTATGAACAGACTGTACTGCTAACTTCAGCCAACCTTTGCCCAGACATGGGGCACTTATCACAAATGTGGTCATGAAAAAGGAAAGGATAGTTTAGTGCAAATCAACTTTCAGGAATAACTCAGCATTATATTAGCCCAGCCATTTCTTTATAATAATATTTTTAATATTTCATGGATGAATATCTCCTAATGGATTAAAATCTATATACACCAAAAGGGTTTTGGTATCTCATCTATATGTTCCAATCTCAAAGGTATGTGTTGTATGGCTCTGTTTTGAGTGAGAATTGTAAAGGTTCTTAGAAATCATGTAGCCTAATCTACCTTACTTCCAGATGAAGAAAATAAGACACAAAGATGCCATCTTTCTTGTTCAGAGCTGTATACTATTGGAAATTAGAATCCAGTTTTCTTCAAGTGCAACTTGATTTACAAACCATAAGAAGTCTTTAAGCAGAGAATAAAAAGCAAAGCTGACTTTAGTGACTAGAGCAAAGAATAGCGGCTGTCACGATAAACAAGCAATTTCCCATGTGCACTATTATTTTATTAATATTATTTACACATAAATATTTTCACTTACAGAATAATTTCTTCACATACAAAAATATTGTTATTAAGCAACAATAAAACATAAAATGATTTTTTAAAAGTCCTCAGTACTCTATTAATAAAAAGGCAAGTGATCTATAAAGAAACTTATAATGGACTTACTTTTAAAAGCAACTTTCTGGACATGTGTGTGGCTTGATTTCAACCAAATATTTTTGCTATACATCTACATAATACAATAATCACCATAGTGCAAAATTATAATTAAAGCATTGCAATATTCTGAAGTGTCATCTGGAAAACTAAGTCATATATATGTTTTTATAATAATCTATCTTTTCAAAAGTTGGCCATATGTTTTGTCACATAATCCAAGCATCAAATTAAACAAAGATGATTACCAACATCTTGAGTTGTGAAGTATTTTATCAAGTGCTTCTTCCTTTTAATTCTTATGATGAAGCATAGACTAATAGTTAAGAGCATGAACTCTGAGGTCAAGCAACCAGTTCTACTACTTGCTAGTTGTTTGGCTTTCTACAAGTTATATAGCCCCTCTTTGCCTCAGTTTTTCTATTAAAT
Organism: Canis lupus familiaris; assembly: GCF_011100685.1. Classification (NCBI taxonomy): domain Eukaryota; kingdom Metazoa; phylum Chordata; class Mammalia; order Carnivora; family Canidae; genus Canis; species Canis lupus. The sequence goes on from NC_049251.1 coordinate 18,544,853, forward strand.
GGGGATGATGATAGTATCAACCTTCAGAAAGTACTTACAAGAAATAAGTAATTTGTTATAATTTTTAGAATATTACATAACACATAGTGATCACTATGGCAGTGTTTGCTAAATTTAAGATAAATACAAATACAATGACACAGGTCTTCCTTTCATTTTAAAGATGTGAAAACTAATTTTGTAAAATCATTTGCCTAAAGTCACATATATATTATCACAAAGTAGAGAATTATCTCTAAAAATCTGCTTACTGCTACCAATAGTTCTTAATTCTCAGTTACAGAAGTTCATATTTATTTTTCATTTCACACAAAAATGACTGAAGAGTCTAACCTACCAACTCAGACAGACATATCTTGAACGATTCCTGGTACTAAATGAATTTGGACTACTCCTTTCCTGACTTGTGTCTTCCCTGTTTAAAGTTCTTTCAATTTAGATATTATGGAAAGGTCTAGATTATGCACTTCTAGAAAGAGCAAGAAGATATCCCACCTAGAAACATTATTCTTATACTGTTTAGCAAAACTGTACAATTACATCTGCTTATAAATAAAGTGTCTCAATGTACTACTGTCTGCATTTAAAAACAGACAAAGGCATCCTGAAACGACCATTCTGGGAAGAATGCAGAGTAGTAGCCATGTAAAATGGTTAAGTCAAGTTAGAATTCACAGGAAGGCAATGGGACGCCTAGGTGACTCAGTGGTTGAGCGTCTGCCTTTGGCTCAGGGCATGATCCCAGAATCCTCCCCTCGAGGAGCCTGCTTCTCCCTCTGCCTGTGTCTCTGCCTCTCTCTCTGTGTCTGTCTCTCTGGTATGTATCTCTTCCCATGAAAACACTCTGAATCCTATTTTTTGCCACTGATACATAAGGGGCTTCCACCCAGGTGTATTTCCTCTATATTTATTATATGATACGAATTGCTACATGCGATGGTCACCCAAACTAAACCTGACACTTTCACAGTTGCAAAAGAAAAACTCTGAATGAGTTTTGAAAGCACCAAAGAGGGAAGAGAAGCAGGAATTAAAAGGCTTAACAAAAAAATACACTGTTACAAGCAGCATATTCTCTAATGGAGAAGTTGAAAATCTACCAACTTCTTTCTAGTTCCTGATTTCAGTTCAATTTCAACTTAGGTGGGAAGCAAATGCAGAAAAAAATCCGCTTATAAGCTTCATGCATTCCCACTGCAATTCTCACACTACTACGATGGCTGTATATCTCTAGACCATAAGCTCTACATCTGTAGGAGCCAAATATAATATAGTCATCATTCTATTACCAGTGCCTAGGACAGTGCCTGCCATATAGGAGATGCTCAATAAATCTATAAGCAAAATAAAAAAGTGTTTAAGTGTAGCTATTAGCATTTGTAGATCAACAAGATCTATGTTGAAGTATGACAAGCTCTGAAGAATTCAGATATTATAGGAAAGGTAAACTCAAATGATAAGCCCTACAACAAATGGCAGGTTGAAGGTGGTTAGGAATATCAAGAAACGTATGAGAAGTTCTTTCAGTTCTATTTTAACTTCAATTTACGTTTTTTGAAAATCTAACTTATTCACACTAGAATTATAATAAAGAGTTGTTAATTGCCTCTCCCACCACTAAAATTATTATACTTATATATGTTCCTGGACCTTAGTAGTCACTTTTCAAGATAATTTACTTAATTAATTACAACTTGATACCCACTTCTACCATCTGATAGTGTCCTCTCTAAAATACTGAGAGCAGGTAACTTTGAGGGGCAGGTCTCACAGACTTCACACTAAATCTCACAGAAACCAAAGGAAAGGCCGTGGTTCTCTAATCATAAATCCTCTACACTTAATAATTAGCACAACCAGTATAACCAATGGAAATGAACAAAAGGCAGGCTTAGGGATTTGACATGTGAAAATTAGGGTATTTCAATTATTTTCAATGCTTTAAAATGTTTTTCAAATTTTTCTAATGCTACTGCTCATGTCTGTAGACATTTGACTTACAGGAACTAGTATTTTGAAAATTTTATATACATACAAAAGTATTTTGAAAATTTTATATACATACAAAAACTGATAATTGTGAACAAATCCAACATAAGATATTCACTTAATCATTCTTAGGTATTTTAAGTTTAATAGTATTTTTTTTTAAGATTTTAATTTATTTATTTAAGAGAGAGAGGGAGAGCACAAGCAGGGGCAGCAGCAGAGTGAGCACTAGAGGGAGAGGGAGAAGCAGACTCCTAGCTCAGCAGGGAGCCCAATGTAGGGCTCGATCCTAGGCCTCTGGGGAATCATGATCTGAACTGAAGGTAGACACTTAACCGGCTGAGCCAGCCAGGTACCCCAAGTTTAATAGTATTTTATAGAGCACTTTGAACTTTTTGGAACAGAATCTAAATAGTGTTTTTTTAAAAAGTTATTTATTTATTTGATACAGAGATAAAGAGAGCACAATTGGGGACAGAGGTAGAGGAAGAAGCAGGTTGCCTGCTGAGGGACTTGATCCCAGGAGGCTGGCTTGATCATGACCTGAGCCTATGCTTAACCGACTAAGCTACTCAGGCACCCCAGGATCTAAATAATGTTAAAAGCTGAATATTTCTAGTTTCTAGACTAAAAATTACCTTTAAAAATTCTGAAATGTGAGGTATGACAGGCCTTGTGTACCCAGAACTCAGGCCACACTTAGTTTCTTTTTTTTTTTTTTTCACACTTAGTTTCAATGTTCTCTAAGTTAATTACAGCCAAGTAATAAAATAAGTAGTAACCGTTTTTCCATCTTTGCAAATATTGCATAATATAAAACAGCAATAACTTACCAAATTGAATTTACCATAGTCATTTACTATAGCAATTAATAATAAAATGTTTTATAGTTTTTAAAAACACTATGATACATTATAGCAAAACCTTAAAAAGGCATACATTTTATATCATTTAAACTGCTCAGATTGTAATAGATTAAAAGCCTATATGACCAAAAAAATGGCCTTTATTAGCATTTACATATCTTCCATTAAAATAAAATTTTTTAAAGATTTTATCTATAAAAAAAAGATTTTATTTATTTATTCATGAGAGAGAGAGAGAGAGAGAGGCAGAGACACAGGCAGGAGAAGCAGGCTCCATGCAGGGAGCCCGACGTGGGACTCGATCTCAGGACTCCAGGATCACACCCTGGGCTGAAGGCGGCGCTAAACTGCTGAGCCACCCGGGCTGCCCTCCATTAAAATAATTTTAACTAAAAATGCTACAAAGGCATAAAATAAAATAAACAACTTTTTATAGTAATAAAACAATTAGCAAATTCATAAAAAGCTCAATGTAATTTGTGCAACTTTGTGTTGGCTTTTCCCCTCCAATTGTTAATAAAGATATTTTCTAGGCCACAAAAGAGTAGAGTTCATCAGAGGCTAAGGAAGGTAAAACTTTTATACCATACAACTCTGAAAGGCAATTCTCTTCCCTGAGGACTATAATGGGCAGTCATAACAGATATTTCCTTTCCTTCTTCAATTGCAATTTCCAATTACACAAAGCCTCTAGCTTATAAGTGCCATCTATATTCCCCTCCTGGCTCCTTACTAACTTCACTGTAGTCATTTGTGAGGAGATAAGGGTATTTTTAAGAAACAAACAGAATAAGATAATTAAGATTTGGAATCAAAATACAGAGGAAAAAATAAGAGGAAAGGAATAAAAGGAAACAAAATATATGAGGTGGAAATAACAAGAAAAATAAGAAGGGAGAAAATCTAAAAGAAGAATAAGGAAAACAGTAAGAGTAGAGCTAGAGGAAATTGAACAAATAAAGGGGGAGAAAACTTCTAAGGAAAGCCAATACTCTGTTTCCTAATTGTTCCTCAGACTCTTTTCCCAAACTCCCATCTTTCAAATACTCCAAAGTGGATAAATTGTGGTATATGCATAACAGGACACAATATAACAGTGGACATAAAGTCAAGAACGAGTGATACCTACCAAGTTATAGAAGACTATAACTAGGATGAGTCTATTTACATAAAAGTTTAAAATACAAGTAAAATTAAACAAGATACCTGGCGATTACATACAAATGTGATAAAAGTATAAAGAAGTACAAGGGAATAATTAACACAAAATTCAAAACAGTGGATATTTCAAGTATGAATGGTGGAGCTATAGATGAACAAGGCACACAGTTATCATCACATAAGAGACTGATGAGCTTGTATAGTCACTATGTGAGAAATTGTAACATACATACTCTTTATGTACTCTTTGTACTTAGAAGCAGGCTCCTCGCAGGGAGCCCGATGTAGAACTCAATCCCGGATCCCGGGATCATGCCCTGAGCCAAAGGCAGATGCCCAACCACTGAGCCACCCAGGTATCCCAAAAAATTTCTAATTTTATATGGAAAACTGACATGTGGGAATTCCGCACTATTGTGAGACAGCACTATGTAGTGAAAACTAAGCTGGGATTGGGGTGCCTGGGTGGCTCAGTCAGTTAAGCATCTGACTCTTATAATATCAGCTCAGGTCTTCATCTTAGGGTCGTGAGTTCAAGCCCCACATTGGCCTCCATGATGGGTGTGGAACCTACTTTAAAGAAAAAACAAAAACTGGGATTCATATTATCTACATTCTCCCATTATTAACTTCTTTTGTTCTAAGTTTCTTTGACTTTTGTCAGACTACACTACTTCTAAAAAACTCTGCCAGCTTCAGGATTCTTGATGAAAATATTAAGGTGAAGAATCACAGTATAAAAGAAAGGGGAAAAATACTCAATTTCTAGTACTGTTTAACTTTCTATACTATAAAAAGCTGATAAATGCAAATGATAGGACAAATATTTAAACCTAAATTTTGATATATATTATTTCTAGAATAAATTTTACCTCTTTCATGTAACAACCATGCTTTCAAGCAAGACTTATTTTGCATTGAACACCAAAACTGAAAGCTATAACTAATGAAAAGTTCAAAGATTTCCTTGTCATTTGGACAAGTAACTAAAATGTTCTAAAATATAATGCCATCCCAAGTAATTGCATGGCTCACATTTTCTTATGAAACTGAAGAGGCAGCCCTTTGCTTTCAAATTAGCACAATATTTACTTTTGGGGTAAGTAAACATCACTAACTATACAATAGAGCTAGTCTATGCTACAACGAAGTTGTACAACTACCACTCACTTCCTTAGGGTGTTGTTTGCATCTTGTGAGGTAGTCTTCTAGAAGTCACGGGCCTTCATGTTTGTGACAGAACTTAAATCACTTCTATTAGCCAAACTGATTCTCCTTACAAATTATATCATTTAGTGTTTTATATTGTTACCACCTGTCTACCTCCTGAAAACTCCACAATGGCAGGGATTTTGATCAGTTCTGTTGACTGATAATAGACTCAATACCCAAGGACTATGACTAGCACATAAAAGGCACTAAAAATATTTGTAAATATATTATTTAATTCTCACTTTGAAGAAGCTAATTATAAAAATCAATACCATACCCAGCCAAGGACCATGTTAGTATTTCTTAAATAACATTCCCTTAATTATAAGAAGTTAGCTGTATGGGCAGCCCCGGTGGCGCAGCGGTTTAGTGCCGCCTGCAGCCCAGGGTGTGATCTGGAGACTCTGGATCGAGTCCCACGTCAGGCTCTCTGCATGGAGCCTGCTTCTCCCTCTGCCTGTGTCTCTGCCTCTCTCTCTGCATCTCTATGAATAAATAAATAAAATCTTAAAAAAAAAAAAAAGAAGTTAGCTGTATATCCATTGGTTAAAAATCTTTAAAGCAAAAAGACCAACTCGATCTGAATTTTAGTTCACAAAGTGCTCAAAAGGTACAGTGCTTCAATTTAGTAAGCATAAAATACTGACTGTAACTTAAGCAAGTAGTTTTCATAATTTTTTTTAAGATTTTATTTATTCATGAGAGACAGAGAGAGAGAGAGGCAGACACACAGGCAGAGGGAGAAGCAGGCTCCATGCAGGGAGCCCAATGTGGGACTCGATCCCGGGACTCCAGGATCATGCCCTGAGCTGAAGGCAGACGCTCAACCACTGAGCCACCCAGGCATCCCTCATAATTATTTCTCTAGTATCTAAGAGAGGATTTATTGTTTGGTAACTATATTGCTCATATCACTTCTTCTGTTAGTTTTACATAAATGATCTTAAAGATTAATTCTGCTAAGAGTTAAATAAGATGCCAAAATTATAACTCATTTTATTTTTAATGATTGTTGAGAGAGAGAGAAAGAGAGAACGCGCACGCATGTGAGGGGAGGAGCAGAGGGAGAGGAGGAAAATCCCACCTCCACACTGAGCATGTAGCCTGATGCAGAACTTGATCCCACAACCCTGAGATCACGACCTGAGCTGAAATCAAGAGTTGGACACTCAACGGACTGAGCTACCCAGGTGCCCATATAACTCATTTTCAACCTGAAATATTAAAATTTGATATTCTTTCAATAGTACTGTGATGGTCCTGTAACTGTGGCCTAACTGGAAGAAAAAAATAAGCTTTATGTTCAAGTAGATGCAAGTTCAAATACTGAGTGACTGTAGGCAAGCTGAACTAATAATTCTAATTTCTAGGAAAAAAAAAAAAAGAGACTGCCCTTGATTTGGCATACTTTGCTATGGCAGGAACTGAGATTACATTTCAATTATTATTTAACATTAAACAGCAAACTCAGTGTTAGTTGACAAATATTTAAAAACCCACTATAGGGGCACCTGGGTAGCTCAGTTAGGCATCTGCCTTTCAGCTCGGGTCATGATCCCAGGATCCTGGGATTGAGCCCCACATTGCGCTTCCTGCTCCACAGGAAGCCTGCTTCTGCCTCTTCCTCTGCCATTTCCCCTGCTGATGCTCTCTGGCCTATCTCCATGTCAAATAAATAAACAAAATCTTTTTAAAAAAATTAATAAAATAAAATAAAACCCCACTACAAATGAATGCATTCCTCCTTAAAGTCAGAAGACAAAAAAAAAAAAAACACACACACACACACAAAAAAAAGTCAGAAGACATATCTGGTGAAGTTTTCATATAAAGGATCAGAATATAAATCAAGAAATCATTTAAAAGAAAGAAAGAAAAATTATTGGTTTCATGGGGTATTTCCTTTATAACATATTTGATTCAATGAAACATAAACTCCTCCTAACTTCAGAAATGAAATGAAATTATATACAACACAACTGATGGTCAAAGTAAAAATTAAAATTCATGTAAAGGTTTAAAAACAAAATTGACTTTTTTTTTTTTTTTAAGAGTTTATTTATTGGAGACAGAGAGAGAGAGAGCACAGAAGCAGGAGGGAGGGGCAGAGGAGGAGGGTGAGAAGCAGGCTCTTCACTGAGCAGGGACCCTGCTGTGGGACTTAATCCCAGGACCCTGGGATCATGACCTGAGCCGAAGACAGATGCTTACCCAACTGAGCCACCCAGGTGCCCCCCAAATTGATCTTTAATAAAATAACTATTTCATAACCGTAGTAGGTAAAACATTCACTGTAGAATTTGAAATTCAAAATTTTACCATTTTCACAAAGATAGCAAGATCCAGTGAGTCCAATCCTGGGCAAATTCAGGCATGTTACTTAATTTCTTCATTTATAAAATGGTAAGCCTAAGTGTTAGGGGAAAAAGAACTTTTTACTAGGTTGGGCCTCTGTACACAAGGAAAGCAGGACTTTAGTACAAATCTGATCTTCCCACCAGTGGATATACTGAAAGGGAAACAGCTAATGTCTATTCACCCATTTTACAAATTCTTTCACCAGGCAGATGAGGTGGCTAGGCTGACTGGTTTGATTTTGGTAGTCATTGGGCTATTTCCAATCACAATGGAGTAATAGGGACCTGATTTACCCATACACCCCGAATCACACAAAATACACAAAACAATTGTTTTCAGACCCTACACAAAAGACAGTATAGGACCGTGTTCTCTGAGAGAGAAATAAACAGGTGAGCCCTACAACTGCCCATCCTTACTGTCTCAAGTAAGGTTTCAAGCTGAAGTGTAGAAGAAGGGAAGCCAGACAGAGCCTAAGAGTCTCCCTGAAGAGAGGACAAAAAAATTAGGGGGAAGGGAAGTCCCCTTAGCAATTACAGTAACTATCCTACCACTTTATACAATTGTGATGATCTGAAGTGAGGTATGTCAAACACTGAATCATTAAATTACTCTCACTCAGAATGAAAAAACAGAAAACTTCTGTTCTATGGTATAACTACTTAATAAAGTCAAGGGAAAGGAAATGGAGAAAATTGAGAGAAGAGTGAGAAATAAAGGGAAAACAAAAATAAAGATGATAAAAACATTTAGAATTCACTAAGTCCAATATTATATCCTACTCCTCCCTACCACTCATGCTCCTCCAATGCCAAATTTGCTCCTCCTTTTGAGTTCTCCATATAGTCTAACATTTCCCATATTTAATTGGCCAAGCAAAAAACTTGGTAATTGAGTCCTATAAATTATACTTCCTAAAGTAGCTCTAGCCACTTTCTTCCTCCGTCTATGACCTCTGTCAAAATTATTAAGGCCATGCATGATCTCTTATATGGATATTACAACGCCTCTATGACTGATCTCCCTGCATCTAGTCTCTTACCTTTCCCATCCAGCCCCATCTCCCTTCTTAGAATTCTATCTGAAATATAAATGTGATTATGTTGGCCTAAATCTCTGTAATGGTTCTGTTATTTACAATTTAAAGCCCAAACTATATTAAGTAAGAACCAGTTTAAAAACTACATAATAGAGGCACAGGTGAAACATCCTAACTTCCTCAGGCAGATATTTCTTATGATATGTATTGGTATTAAAACTACTAAGCAGTGATACTCTTGAATAGCTCATTCATTTCTGTACCTTTTATATCAGGATTTTCTATATAAACAATTATGTCACTACAAATAGAATTTTGCTTCTTTCTTTCCAGGCTTTATGCCAATTTCTTTTTCTTTCATTATGGCAAAGGCTAGGTAAACAATATGGTATAGAAGTGAGGGGAACTAGGTGGCTCAGTCAGTTGAGCATCTGACTCTTGATTTTTGGCTCAGGTCATGATCGCAGGGTTGTGAGACTGAGCCCTGAATTGGGCTCTGTGCTCAGTGGGGAATGTGCTTGAGGATTTTCTCTCTCTCTCTCTCTCTCTCTCTCTCTCTCCCCTTCTCCCTCTGCCCATCCTCACCCCCCATCCCATGGGTACGCGCTCTCTCTCTCTCCCTAAAATAAGTAAATCTTTTTAAAAAAAATAATAAAAGAAGTGGCTAGAGTGCATATCTTCTTTCTGATGTTAGCAAAAAAGTATTCAATATTTCACCACTAAATGTGATATTAGGTATAGATTTTTCATAGATGTCCTTTATCAGGTTGAAAAGGCTTATAATAAAGTCATTTTGATTTTATAAATAAGCATGTAAAATAAATCCCTCAAAGAAATGCCATCTTTTACTTAATTTAGAATGCTCCATGAATGCAAAAGAAATTTTTTATGAAGCAAACAACTGTTTGGACAAGAACTGCCAAAAAATATCATTTTTCAATGTATATTACTTACTTTTAGTTAAAAAAAAATAACCATGTTAAAAAATATTTACCTCCTATAAAATGCCAGAAAAAAAAATATTCTTATTCACCAAGAGTGAACTCTAATGTAAACTATGGACTTTGGGTGATGATAATATGTCAATATAGGTTCATCTATTATAATAAATATACCACTGTGGCATGTGGCATGAAATGTGGATAGTGGGAGAGCTTGTATATCTGTGGGGACAAGGCATATATGGGAACTTTGTATTTTGTGCTGGTTTATTGTAAAACTAAAACTATTCTAATCAAATAAAGTTTATTAATTAAAAAAAATTACCCATTATAAAATGCTAGAAAAATATTATTTTTTACTTTTTCATTAAGAAAATAAAAATGAGAAATGAAAATAATACATTCACTTATCCCAAAATTGTACTTAAGATGTTTCCCTCTGGAAGCATGAATTACAAAGAATAAAAACAAAAATTATAGAGGGCAACTTCACAAGCAGAAATGATAAGTATCAAAGTTCAGATGAGTCTTTACTGTCCTAGAACAACAACAACAAAATAGCCTCTACACAAACTTATATTAACATAGTTTATATTTACATTAAACATTTTAATGCCTGGTAGGTATGCACATACTTAAGAAGTCTTCAGGGCCTGGATAAAAGAGGTTACTGGAGGAAGGGAGAAATGTTGCCTCTGTAACATTGTTATTGGATTTGCATCACAAGTAAAAAGTTGTTATGTGACTGAAGGAAGGATAGTTCTTATAATAACTGACATTCTGAAGTCTACTGACAATAACCTTGTTACTCATATAATCTCTAGTGCTGAGTTTCTTGGACAAAATTGCCCTGGATTAGGCTATTTAGTATCTATATTAAATTCTATATTTTGAGAATATGCCAGAATAAGAGTCCCCAAGGAGTACAATATGTTGTACAACTATCGCTTTCAACATTCTGTAAATACAGGAGTCTGGAAAATACGAATTTAATGCCAGCTGGATTTCTGTTTATAAAAGCACTTGTCTATAGAAAATAGCTGGAAAACAGTTTATTCCATTTATACTGAAGGAAAGATTGCTGTACACTGCTCTCTGGTCTGTGGTTGGGGATCTACCACGCAGTTTTAACACCAATAGTTATAATTACACCTGATAGTTCTTAAGCTCTTACCATAGTGCCTATATACTTATGAAGTTTTACCTTACTTTATTTTTTACAACAATACTAATAATACATTGTTTTACCTCCAAAAATAGGCTGATAATATATTGGTCATCTTGGGTAACAATCACTATTGTCAATTTATCAAAACTAAAATATCAATTTTTTAAGATATCAATTTTAAGACAGAACTATTTTATCTTTCACTAAAAAAGAAAAAAATTTGCTAATTAAACTACAATGCACCATCAGGTACAAGAAACAAACTGATTTCAAAGATTTTGAATGTAGAAAGTGTGCACACTTAAAATCAACCAAATAACTAAAATTACCAGTTTTATCAGATTGATTTAAATGCAATATATATACTTTTTAAGATTATATTTATTTATTCATGAAAGACACAGAGAGAGAGAGAGAGAGAGAGAGAGAGAGGCAGAGACACAGGCAGAGGGAAAAGCAGGCTCCATGCAGGGAGCCCGATGTGGGACTTGATCCCAGGACCCCAGGACCAGGCCCTGGGCTGAAGGTGGCACTAAACTGCTGAGCCAACCGGGCTGCCCTAAATGCAATATATTTTAATAACCCTGAAAACAAATAACTAATTGAATGCTTTCTCAGCCTCTTTCGAAAAGAAATCCAGTCTTTTAAGACAGAAATAATTTATCCAACAAACTTCAATTTGTTCAATTTCAGTTTTTTCCCCCCTCAATTCAGAAGGGGGAAAAAAGACACAGCTATTGTGCAGGTGTTCATACAAACTGCATTCATACTTTATGCTTACTTAAAAATTTTTTTTTAATTATTTTAGAGAGAGTGTGTGCACACACAAGAGGCAGAGGGAGAGAGAATCTCAGGCAGACTCCAAGCTTAGTGAAGAACTCAACAGGGGCCTTGATCCTACGACCCTGAGATCATGACCTATGCCAAAATGCAGTGTCAGATGCTTAACTAACTGAGCCACTCAGGCACCCCAATGTTTATATATTTCTTTGTGGGTTTTTTTTTTTTGGCTTATATATTTCTAATCAAAATAAAAATACTTCCATCAAAATATGTGTTTAATAATGATTGGTTAGGGATCCCTGGGTGGCGCAGCAGTTTGGCGCCTGCCTTTGGCTTAGGGCGTGATCCTGGAGACCCGGGATCGAGTCCCACGTCGGGCTCCTGGTGCATGGAGCCTGCTTCTCCCTCTGCCTGTGTCTCTGCCTCTCTCTGTGTGTGACTATCATAAAAAAGATAATAATAATAATGATTGGTTAAAGTAAATATTTAGTGTAATAATGGGGTAAAAAGACTGGATAGTTCTAGTTTTATGGTTAACAGACAATTTGAGTCCTGGTTCTGCTGTTAATAACTATGTAGTCAAGGAAACCTATTTAGTCTTTCTAAACTTCACTTTCCTGAAAAAATGGAGGTAATATCTATCTTACAGTATCACCAATTTCCTGAGGTAACAGTATGTTCTTTAGAATACAGTATCTAGCACAGAATAAACACCATTATGTAATACATAGTTCTACTGATCCTTAATAAGCCAAAGTGCCTGAGAAATTTTCAACAGTCTAGAATCTTGTGGTTTTGAATCCTAGCAGCACATTGAACAAACTGGAGAGTTTTAAAACCAAACAACAGTAACAATAATAAAACAGAAACAAAACTCATGTATCCATTCAATACTAGGTGTTATATTATTTTAAAAGCTCCCTAGGCAATTCTAATGTGCAATGAGGACTGAAAACTACTACTCTAGTTGGAAGCTTAATATCACACAAAGGAAGGAAATGAAGATATTAGTCAAGGGGGCCCAAATAGAGAAAGTCGGGGTGGTACTAGCAAAGCAGAGACACACTTTAATTTATGAACACTGGAGTTGTGTTTTCAGTTATAACCATGAATTTGCATATATCCGTCTGTAATAACTGAGGTAGAGGTGGTTCTCATATGGGATTCTGTGGACATTCTGGGGGCCTGACATCTCTCTCCAAGTTTAACATGTGATTTAGTTTCAGTGAAAACCTCCAAAAATAAGCACAAACTTATTCTGAATCATCTGAGTGGCTAATGATAATTAAAGATTGCCTTATAATTTCAGTTTTTAATTTTTTTTTATTTTTAAAGATTTTATTTGTTTATTCATGAGAGACACAGAGAGAAAGGCAGAGATATAGGCAGAGGGAGAAGCAGGCTCCCTGCAGGGAACTGATGTGGGACTCGATTCCAGGACCAGAGGATCATGGTATGGGCCAAAGGCAAGATGCTCAACCTTTGAGCCACCCAGGTGTCCCAATTTCAGTTTCACATTCATATTTACAACTATAACTTACATTTACAGTTTTGCTAGTCTTTAAATATCATGACTTTAATAGCTCTGGGCTCATTAATAATAATAAAAACAGATGATGCTTTTATATTGTGAGCACAATGTCTCTGTGGCCTATGGTAACAACAAAAATTGACAGAGGGTTATACAACAAGCAGATAGCAAGGTACATACTCAACTCAAAAGATTTGGCCTATAATACCAAGTACTATATCCACATTTTGACTTAAGTTTGTAATATATCATAATCATTTAAAGTGTATTGGTTCTACAGGTTTGCTTTTAGTTTAGTTGTTTGTTTTTCTTTGTAGGATTTTATTTATTTGACAGAGAGAGAAAGAGCACAAGTAGGGGTAGTGGCAGACAGAGAGAGAGGTAGTAGCCAGCTCCATACTGAGCAAGGAGCCCGATGTGGGGCTGCATCCCAGCATCCCGGGATAATGACCCTAGCAGAAGGCAGACACTAAACTGAATGAGCCACCCAGGGATCCCCCTGCTTTTAAGATTTTATTTATTTATTCATGAGAGACACACAGTAGAGAGAGAGACACACACAGGCAGACGGAGAAGCAGGCTACCCATGGGGAGCTCCTCCATGGGGAGCCCGATGTGGGACTCAATCCCAGGACTCCGGGATCATGCCCACATCAGGCTCCTTGCAGGAAGCCTGCTTCTCCCTCTGACTGTGTCTCTACCTCTCTCTCTGTGTCTCTCATGAATAAATAAATAAAATCTTTAAAAAAATTAATAAAAGTAAATAAACTGTTTTTGTTTTATAGTTGTATGAGAGCTATAAGAATAAGGAAATTGTACCAAGTTCATTTTTTTACATTGTAGTAAAAAATAACATGTCAGCTGACTCAAAAAAAAATTTTTTTACTCAAACATTTGTGGGGAGTCTTGGGAGAGAAACTAAATGTATTCAAATCTCAATTCCATTTTGTAATGGGGAGCCTTTAAACTTTTTATAACAAATCCTTTTTTTTATATATAACAAATCTTTAAGATCTCTCTCTATTATCTTGAAGTTAGCAAAAAATCACAAATATCCTTTCTTAAACACATGAAAGAGATCCTAAAACTGAGAAAAGTTCCATCACTAAAGTGATTTTTCTTAACCTGCATCTTAAAGTCCATCTCAAAGTCAAGTTTACATAGATTTTTTAATATTGTAGGCCTAAGAGTTTTAGAATCATTTTAATTGAAGTCAATGCAGAACATTGTTTACATTGTAATTTTTCTGAGTCATTAATACTTTCATGTAGCTCATCTCAATTATTTTCACAAATTCTCTGATGAAACATTAAAGAATGATCAGAAAAAGTCTAGACAGATTATGTGACCATCACAAAATATACAAAAAATCTCTAGAAATAACATATCTTAGTACTTACTTCCCTAGTCTTCGCTCATTGCCGGTACTGGGTCAAATGTAGATCTAACCACCAATTTTTTTTCAACTCTTTTTGGTTAACAATAGAAACAAAGTTCTCACGACACTGGGGTGACTCAGTGGTTGAGTGTCTGCTTCATCTCAGGGCATGATCCTGGAGTCCTTGGATGGAGTCCCACAACAGGCTCCCCTCAAGGGGCCACCCTCTCTCTCTGCCTATGTCTCTGCCTCTCTCTCTGTCCCTCATGAATAAATGAATAAAATCTTAAAAACAAAAAAACCCCACAAAGTTCTCCCAGGTAAAGTCTCTGTAATGTCTTTAAGATCTAGAAATGGGCTAATCCTAAATGTCATTATTATATTTGATTATAATTTGAAACCATTAAAAATAGTGTAGTACTTAAAAAACAAAAAAGTCTACTTTTTCACAATTTTACTTTTAATAAGAAAATTTTAAGTGATTATACTACTAAATGTGATAGTTAAACTTTTAAACATTGCTGATATGAACACAGAAAGCTGTTACGATGTAGCAAGTAAAAAAAAGTTGTTGCAGAACACTGCATATAAAAATGCATAACACTGATATACAGCTGATCTTAATTATTTACAGAAAACCCCAAAACATACCAAACTACTTTTTATAGTTAATTCTGGGGGTGTGAGACGGAATTATGGAAAGTCATTTACTTTCTATGATTATGGTTGCCCAATTTAGCAAATAAAAATACAGGATGCTGGTTAAAATTGAATTTCAATATAGAACATATTTACAAAAAAAATATCCATTTATCTGAAAATCAAATTTAACTGGGCATCCCATATTTTGTTAGAAATGTGACTGAATAAGTCTGTTATAGATGGGTACTGTCTGAATTTATATGCTTATAATGTTGCAGGAAGTCAGAAAGGAAAGAATATCCACATTACTAGCTCTGGAGATGGAAGAAGAGACTATGAGCCAAGGAACATGGGAGGCCCTGAGAAGTTCCAAGAGTTAAGGAGACAGATTTTCTGCTAGGGCCTCCGAAAGGAACACAGTCCTTTGGACTCATTTTCAACTTCTGAACTACAGACTTGCAAGACTAGAAATTTGTGTTAAGACATAAAGGTGTAAATTACAGCAGCAATATGATTCTAATACAAGTATCATCTCATATGTATATTTCAAGGTCTTATTCCCAGATTCTGGCTCAGGTAGCTTGCATATTTAACAAGAAAGCTCTATATGCCTCTGATGCAGGTGATCTCTGAAACACACCTTGAAAAACAGCACATCAGATCATATATCAAAATAAATACCTTGCAAAAAAGAGGCACATGTAAAGTATGAAGGCACACTTCAGAGATAGTGCAGGTTTAGTTCCAGACCATCACAATAAGGCAAATATCCCAATAAAGTAAGTCAACTAAACTTTTGGGCTTCTCAGAAGTTATGTTTATACCATACTGTAGTCTGTTAAGTGTGTAACAGGTTTACATCTAAAAAAGCAGTGTATACACCTTAATTTAAGAAAACTTTATTAAGGGATCCCTGTGTGGTGCAGCGGTTTGGTGTCTGCCTTTGGCCCAGGGCGCGATCCTGGAGACCCGGGATTGAATCCCACGTCGGGCTCCCGGTGCATGGAGCCTGCTTCTCCCTCTGCCTATGTCTCTCTCTCTCTCTCTCTCTCTCTCTATGTGTGACTATCATAAATAAATAAAAATTAAAAAAAAAAAAAAAGAAAACTTCATTAAGATGTCGGGGTGGCTCAGTTGGTTAAGCATTTGCCTTTGGCTCAGGTCATGATCCCAGGGTACTGGAATGGAGCCCCTCCATTGGGCTCCCTGCTCAGCAAGGAATCTGATTCTCCTTCTCCCTTTGCCCCTCCCTCTCCACTCATGCTCTGTTTCTCACTTTCTCTTAAATAAATACATAAAATCTTTTAAAATGAATAAATAAGGGTGCCTGGGGCACTCAGTTAAGCATCTGCCTTCAGCTCATGTCTGATCCCAGGGCCTTGTGATCCAGCCCTGCATTGGGCTCTCTGCTCCACAGGGAGCCTGCTTCTCCCTCTCCCTCTGCCTGCTGTTCCCCCACTTGTGCTTTCTCTACCTGTCAAATAAATAAATACAATCTTTAAAAATACATAAATGAATGAATAAATGAATAAAATAAAAAATACTTTATTGGTAAAAAGTGCTAACCATCACCTGAGTTTTTAGGGAGTTCATCTTTTTGATACTGGAGGGTCTTGCCTCAATGTTAGTGACTGTTGACTGGGGTGTAACTGATGTTGGAGGGCTCTGGCAATTTCTTAAAAATAAGACAATGAACTTTGCCACATCAATAGACTCTTTCCTTTATGAGCAATTTCTCTATAGCACATGATTCTGTTCGATAACATTTTACCCATAGTACTTCTTTTTAAATGAGAGTCAATCTTTTACTAAGCTCATGCTGTATTCTAAATCTTCTGTTGTCATTTCAATAATCTTCCACAAAAATAGATTCCATCTCAAGAAACTACTTTGCTCATCCATAGGAAGCAACTCTTCATGGAAGTTTTATCATGAGATTATAGCAATTTAAATATGATAATAATGAAAAAGTTTGATATATTGCGGGAAAATTACCAAAATATGCCATAGAAATGAAGTGAATAAATACTATTGGAAAGATGGCACCAAGAGACTTGCTCAATGCAAGATTGCCACAAACCTTCAGTTTGTAAAAAAACACAATTATCTGCAAAGCTCATTAAAGTGAAGCACAATGAGGTATGCCTATAATTTTAATATGGAAACTAGTAGAATATTCAACATGTACTTATTTGACCTGTGGAATGAGAACTTTCTCAGCTTGGAAATAGAAAAATATACACAAATGAAAGCAATGTCATATTAAACTGTACAAAACCCAAATAATCTTGAAAAAAAAAAACAAGTGGAAATGTTTCTCTAGTATGTTTACAAAGTGTTCTTATTTCTGTTGCATTATTCTATATGCTATTTTAATTAAGCTATTGTTATTTCAAAAATTAAATGAAAAGAGAAAAAGAATTCACATGTGAAATAAAAAGAATAAACACAAAGAATGTTTAATCTCTCCAGAAAGGAAGTTTAATTAAAAAAAATAAAAATTAAAATCATACTGAAAATCCATGTTATAGTTGCGATAATAGGAAACTTTAGAGGCACCTGGGTGGCTCAGTCAGTTGAGCATCTGACTTTGACTCAGGTTGTGATCTCAGGGTCATGGGACAGAGCCTGGTATGGGGCTCCTTGCTCTGCAGGGAGTCTGCTTGTCCCTCTGCCCCTCCCCCTACTTGTGGCTCACCCTCCCAGGTAAATAAAATATTTTTTTTAAAAATAGGAAAGTTAGGGATGCCTGGGTGGCTCAGTGGTTTAGCGCCTGCCTTTGGCCCGGGGCGTGATCCTGGAGTTCTGGGATCAAGTCCCACATCAGGCTCCCTGCATGGAGCCTGTTTCTCCCTCTGTGTTTCTACCTCTCTTTGTGTGTGTCTCTCATGAATAAACAAATAAAATCTTTAAGAAAAAAATAAATATATAAATAAATAAATAAATAAATAAATAAATAAATAAATGAAAGTTAAAAAAATTTTTTTAATTTTCCTATAGAAAATAGTGAGTGATGTCAACATGATAAAATATCCTATAGCTATTAAAATAATTGTATGAAAAAAATAAATAAAATAAAATAAAATAAAATAAAATAAAATAATTGTATGATATAGGAAAATGTATAAAGTCCATTAAGTTTAATAGCAACATATAAAATTTTATATTTATAATTTTTAATAATTTATAAACTTATACAAAGATGATCCGTATCGATGACAATATAAACAATTTTAAAAACTAAAAATTTTTAATATTTTACTTCTTAAATAAGAGCAATTTAGAAAAAGAGTATCACCTATCTTTTACTTTCACTATCATTTTGGAAAAGAAAAGGCATTTAATAATAAAAGTTGGAAAGCATAGGGGCACCTGTGTGGCTCAGTGGTTGAGCATCTGCATTTGGGTCAGGTCATGATCCTGGGGTCCTGGGATCAAGTCCTGCACTGGGCTCCCCAGAGGGAGCCTGCTTCTCCCCCTGCCTATGTCTCTGCCTCTCTTCTATGTCTCTCATGAATAAATAAAATTTTTAAAAACAAATTGGAAAGCATAATCACAGAAAAGGACAGTCCCCTTGAGAAAGGCTGTCATCTTGCCACAAACAAAGGAAAAGCTAATGCTAGACCAGTATGGGTCTAAGGACAGTCTTTGGGAACCCCCATCATAAGGTACTAAGCTGAAAGCTATCTGACTTCAGTGCCTGTGTGAATAGTAACCAAGAGCCCAGCTAACGAGGTCCTTCCCCTCCCTCTCCACTGCTTCTACCTCAATCAGTCCCAGAAGCTTATCTATTATTTGAGGGAACAATGATGGAAAGGGTAGAGACCAGGTTTCACAAAAGTGGAAAATGGCCAATTCTTAAAAAGGGAGCAAGAGACCAGAAGTCTATGAGAAGGATAGTTTGCCAGAAAAAAAAAAAAAATGAGGTGATGTAATAGCACCAAGAAAGAATACCCACCAGCTCTTCTAGTGATTCAACCAGTTGAAGCAGGCAGACAATGCCACCCTTGTAACCATTTATTTGTTCAAATGGATTCATTCATTAACCTCTGCGCAAATGTGGGGAGATCAGTTATTTAGAATGGATATTTACAGTTTAATTGTAAATGTCTTTTGTAAGGATATCACCTCAGTATAAGGTTTGTGAGAAACAATACTCTCTTCTAATTTTTTTCCTCAAAGGCAGTTTCATATTGTTCTATTTCCTCTTTAAAATGGTTAACTCTGCCAAAGGCACTATTCTTTGATAAAGATAATGATCAAGCAGTAGGATTTAATGCTAATGTAATGCTTTTAATTAATGTTTTATTGGATGACTCTGTGGTCATTATCATCAACTTCAGTCAGGCAAGTATAGAATATTTCCTAGAATCAGATTAAACTGGTTTTAGTTCCGCCAATTCACATGCAATTAGAACTATAATCAATTGAACATAGCTATTATGATCAAGCAATTATTTGTTGTTGTATTTTTCCAAAATCATCTGTTTTGAAAATAGACTTACTAATCTCCTTGCACTCCACATTTAACTTATATCTTTCCCCTAAATTTTGGCATCTAAATAACAGAGCTTAATAACATTTATACTTGTAAAGGATCTTGAAATTCACAGATCTCTCAGTAAAACAAAAACCTAATAAAAAAAAAATATTACAGCAACTTGCAGAAAGCATGAAAAAAATCCATGTACTAGAAGCCAGAAGACCTGGATTCTAATTTCAGCTTTGTAATAAACTAGCTCCAAGACCCTGGAAAAGGTCAATTAAACTCTGTGACCCTCAGCAAACTATAAAATCAAGGTGTGTGAAACTAGGTGTCTCCTTCCAACTTAAACAATATCTGACCCTACTTGTGTCCATTTTTCAAATTATAAAACACTATCTCATTTATTGTTAGTACCACTTTGGCCACAAGCACAAACTGATCCTGGTACATATATTCAACCACAAACTAAAAACAGTCATGGGGTTGCTAGCTAGTGAGATCACAAATCTTGTCCCAAGGCCAGCTATTTTTGCCTTTTGTGACTTGAAATCTTAGAATCACCTACACCTTTGTCTTGTTCACAATAAACAGTCAGTGATAAGGCATCACTTCTTCTATTAACAATCTCCCATAACTGATACCTCACCATTCCCAGTTTGGTTGGTGCATCGGATGCATAAAGGAGAATAATGAGAGATGAGGTGAAAAAGAACCCTATCTACCTTTTTTCATCTCTCATTACTACCTTTATGCATCCAACGCCCTGGCCAAACTGATCTACTCATTCTCTCTTAGAGTCACCACAAGATATCCCACCCTCTGCATTTCAATGGATCACTTAGAATTCCTCCTGTTTCCAGCACTGCCCCCTCATGCAGGCCTCACAGCCCTACCTCAGTTATTTTAATCCTTCCCTCCAGCAGTGCATCTATATTCTTAAAGCCACATCATAGAAAAACCTTGTGGTAAAGAGGTGATGCATCCGTCTGTGCATCAGGAGAGCACTCCAACTCTCTTAACATTCCTACTGTTTCCTGATCTTCAGACACCTAATTATCAATAATTCTCCCAAATTATAACTAGTGCCTCAAAAATCACAATTTTTTTGAAAACTGCATATTAAAGATTAAAATCTCACCATTTATGTAAGCCTTTTAAAACACTCTTTGGCAGACTTAAAATTTTCTTCATAAAAGTCTTAAATTTCTCTATTGAGTTCATCCAAGATTAGATTTGTTTGTAGTTCTTATGCATGGGATTTTTCTCATTACATTTTTTCCCACTGATTATATTTTCTAACATAATTTCTACTCATATGGGGTAAAAAATTTAACTTTACCACTTAATCAAAATTCTACAGATTAGGGTGCCTGGCTGG
This sequence comes from Canis lupus familiaris, assembly GCF_011100685.1. Lineage (NCBI taxonomy): Eukaryota > Metazoa > Chordata > Mammalia > Carnivora > Canidae > Canis > Canis lupus. The sequence goes on from NC_049251.1 coordinate 18,565,785, forward strand.
CTCAGCTGGCAGAGCATGTGACTCTTAATCTCAAGGTAGTAAATTCAAGCCCCATTCACAGAAAAAGTTCCACAGGTAAAAATTTAGGACAAAAGGTGGAGAGAGGAGTTAAATAGGTGAAGAGCTTATGGTAATGTCCAGAATTGTTGAATCACATATTATATACTTGAAACTAATATAACACTGTATGTTAATTATATGGGAATAATAATGAAAGAAAGAATGAGGGGCACCTGGGTGACTTTAATAGGTTAAGCATCTGACTCTTGATTTCAACTCAGGTCCTGGAATCAAGCCCCAGGTCAGGCTCAGGGCTCAGTGGAGAATCTGAAGATTGTTTCCTGGGATACTTGGGTGGCTCAAGTTGCGGGCCTGCCTTCAGCTCAGGGCCTGATCCTGGAGTCCTGGGATCAAGTCCCACATGGGGCTTCCTGCATGGAGCCTGGTTCTCCCTCTGTCTACGTCTCTGCCTCTCTCTCTGTGTGTCTCTCATGAACAAATAAAATCTTCAAAAAAAAAAAAAAAGAAGATTCTCTCCTTTTCCCTCTGATCCTCCCCCTGCTCATACTCCCTCTCTTTCATATAAATAATCTTTAAAAATAAATAAATATGGTAAAAAATAATGAGATGATCTCTATTTAAGTTTAAATACATAATTCATCATTGGGTCTTACCCATCTCATTTGATTCCATTATACTTTTCCAGGGCTTTTTATTCTTTTGTAAGAGTTCATTGCACCTTACGCTTTTCCCTTCCTAAAACTTAACACAAATAAAATTAAATCAGAATTTGTGTCTCTCCTCTAACCCATTAAACTCCACAAGAACAAGTTAGTCCTGTTGCCCAGCCTAGCTGTTTGGCATGAACAAGCACTAGAACATTTGTTCTATTATATGGTCAATGTTCCATTATATCTTGTTTTCTTCTTATTTCAGCTTATTTCTGATTAAAGTGATAAAAGCTTGCTATTACCTTTCAGATAATTATTTTATTCTCTTGGGTTTAATATTTTAATTGCCAACTGGTTTTCTATTTTTTTCAAATTTGAAAATTCAAAGTTGGAAATAAAATTCTACAAATATATCACCTGAAACATTGTGCTAAACCTAGTTAGAATCTCCTTAACTTTGCTTCCTAAAGCAGGTCTTAATTTAGTCAAGAGGGACTAAATTTTGTACTGAAAAAGTTTTGTACTGAAAATGTTTTGTTGGTTTTCATGCCTTTTATGGGTATAATTCTTTTTAAATTTTTTAAAGTAAAAATTTTTAGGTAAACTCTATTCCCAACATGGGACTCAAAATCATGACCCCCAAGATCAAGAGTTGCTCTACCTACTGAGTTGGCCAGGCACCCCAATTTAATTCTCTTAACTGAACAAGGAAACATTTGCTTTCAAAACAATGAAGTTAGATTAGGTAATCACTAAATCTCTAGTCTAGGGCAAAAAACATTTAAACTGTCAAAAATAAGGAAAGAGAGAGAGAGAGCACTTTCTGAGTTCTAATTCCCTTACTGATTATTGGAATTTTGTCCCTTTTCCAGGAATTAATAGAATTCATCATAATAATCTACTGGCTGTTTATATGATAAACTGGGGGCAGCTTAAGCTCCAGAAAAGAAAGTTAAATTTTAAGAAATCTTGAAGACTGGCTACAAGATAAGAATTGAAAAAGAAGTATCTACCTCTCAAAAACATCAGTGAAATCTAGTTCTTCTCTCAAAGGCAATGGGGAGCTCAAGTTGTTGTGCTACCCTCAAGAAGAGGATAGTCTGATAGAGATGCTAGGTATGTCTAATTCATGGTGATGTGATAAATAATAACAGGAGTAGAGTAGGGTACCATGAGAATACTTAGGAAGAAACTCAATCTTGGAAATCAAAGAAAGCTCCCAGAAGACTTGATATTTAAAGTGTAAGAATTAAAACTAGTTGGTGTTATTGAGGAAATTTCCATTTGTCTTGCTTCTTTTAAGTCCAGGTTGCCAGAATTGTGCTTTAAGCCATGCCATCATGGATGCACAGGCACAAACTTAGAGTTATACAAATTTTATTCATTTCCTTTAACTGCACTAACCCTATTTAATTTCTCTGTGTTCTGCATAAACTGTTAGACCTAATTCTTCATCACTGTTCCAGAGTCCAAAAAATCCTCAACTGGCAAATATTGTCCTCTTCCTTGTCCTTTGTGGGAATATTTCTAATTATATGGTATTATCACTCCATACCTCAGAAAAGAATCATGGGAAAAAAGCTGAGAAAACGGTGTCAGAGAAGGAAACAAAGTACCATCTCTCAGAACCACAAATTCCAGATTTCCCTGTACACTCAGATGACCCTGTGCTAAAAAGGCAAAAAAAAATTTTAAATTAACACCTTTATTCTCTAAAACCAAGGTATGTTCAACAGCTTTATTAATCTAAGAGAATTTATGAACTTTAAATATTTTCCTCAAAATCAAATGTGAATATGCATAGATGTGGAGTTTTTTCCTAGTAAGGGGATTCACAGTTTTCAGCAGATTCGCAAAAGTCAGTACCCCAAACTGAGAAACACTGACATAGAGCAATCTCTCTTTTGTTCTTTTTTCTGATTTCTGTGTGGGTTTTTTTTGAGAAAAGCGATTAAAGTAAGTATGTTTTACACTCCTCCCACACACAGCCAAATACACCAATGCAATGGAATTAGGTAAAACCAGGATACTTATTTCTAAAATGGTTCTCCTATCCTTTTTGTCAGTTGCAAAATAATCTCTGGACCCAAAGCAGAAGCTAGCTAGTTGGGTAGTACTACTGAACATATTAACAGTGATAAAATGCAATACATTTGGAAAATATGGTCTTTTCTTTACACTTGTTTATTCTCTAATTCTCCATAAGCTAAACAGTATCTTCAGCAAGTTGGAGAGCTAATCAAGAGAAGTTTATATAGGGATGCCTGGGTGGCTCAGCAGTTGAGCGTCTGCCTTTGTTTCAGGGGGTGACCCCAGGGTCCCGGGATCGAGTCCTACATTGGGCTCCTTGCATGGAGCCCGCTTCTCCTCTGCCTATATCTCTGCCTCTCTCTCTCTGTGTCTCTCATGAGTAAACAAATAAAATCTTAAAAACAAAAACACACGTTTATATAAGAATCACAAAATCTTAGCACTTGATGAAAATATGAAAACCAGGATGGGAATTCAGATTATCTCTCTCTCCTAAAAGAATGTTAAATTATGACCATTCAAAGCAATGAAAAATCTGTAGTCAGTTGAAATTTTGTGTACTTATTAAATTGACTAAAGACCATTTTCTGAACATACTGTCTTGGAAATTTGAGTTTACAAGGTCACCCTTAGCCTAATTCTAGCTGAGGGATTCAAAAGAAAAATCAGAAACAAGTTACTTCCCAGGAAACAAATCCCTAATGCATTTAGCAACTCTAGTCAGTCAGCTCAGCATTTGTGGATACTTATGTGCACATGCATGCACATGTACACACACACACACACACAAGTTAACACTACATCAAACAGAATACTTTTTTGGTCTTTCCTTCTTTACTTACCTTTCTATTTTACCCATTATTTCCTTCTATTATCTTTCTCCAAAAATGTAGTCATGTACTTCTCTATGAACCCAATGCCCTTTCTTCTGCCCAAATTCCATTTATTTCTATGACTCCCTAGATCATGAAGTATTAGAAAACTGAGAAACCTAGAATTCTATCAACATATGTGAAATTCAGGGGGAAGTCTGAAAAACTACACTTAAAATTCTCAGAACTCAAATATGTACAATAATTTAAAAGACTTTATTATAAAATCTCACGTTTTTGAATGTTAACTCAGTGCCACTAACCTAAGTAGTTTCCTTACATTGTTTCATTTAAATTCCACAATTAGATCTCTTTATGTTAATTGAAACTACTGCTCAAAGAGATGAAATCATGCCCTATATTGCTAACTAATAATAAATCAGGGGTGCCTGGGTGGTTCAGTAGGTTAAGTGTCTGACTATTTTGGCTCAGGTCATGATCTCAGGGTTGTGGGATGTAGTCCCTTGACAGGCTCTACGATCACTGTCGAGTCTGCTTATCTTTCTCCCTCTAATCCTTCTCCTGCTCTCTCTCTCCCCTTTAAGTAAACAAACAAGCAAACAAATAAATAAAGCTTTTAAAAAATAAATCACACAGGATAAGCCACCCCAAATTTGAACCTCTCCGCAAAAAATCTCAAAATATTAAGAAATTAGAAATCAATATTTAGCAATAAAATGTTAAATAACAGAGACATATATAACTGATTGGGAGTTCCCTTTCATACTCAGGATGACAAGAAGCTTCAAGCAAAATCTCAGGCCCAACTACGTATAAACCTTATTTTTTCGAAGCCATTTCGACAAGTTTATCATAAAGCTTATAATTCAAATCCTTTGATGTTCAGAAGTCTTTGAATAAAATTGAGAAGACTAGCAAAGAAGGAACAAGAAGCTATCTCTAGTTTCTCAATTAATGGTCATCATGCTACCACTTTTAACTTAGCCTCATCACAAAGGATTATATAATCAGACTCAAGCAATATTGCAAATGACTAAATTTTTAAAACCTAGATCTTTGATTTTAGATATAGCAACATCTAAAGATCAAAAATATTAATAAGATTTACTATATTCTTGCAAAAGTAACAGAGTATATGCAACAGCATGTCGCTAAATGAAAATGCCTGACAAAAACGTTGTCATGACTAAACTTCCTACTCAGATATGACATCAAACCTTTTTGGGATTCAGAATATGAAAAAATAATGAAATCTGCAAGAAGGAGGCAAAAAAGGGGGGGGGACAATAAACAAAACTGTATCATATAGCATTCAAGCACACATATTGGAATCAAACATTTGGAATATTACTTAAAGTAAGAATGATTTAAAAAAAAAAAGATGGGATCCCTGGGTGGCGCAGCGGTTTGGCGCCTGCCTTTGGCCCAGGGCATGATCCTGGAGACCCGGGATCGAATCCCACGTCAGGCTCCCGGTGCGTGGAGCCTGCTTCTCCCTCTGCCTGTGTCTCTGCCTCTCTCTCTTTGTGACTATCATAAATAAAAATTAAAAAAAAAAAAAAAAAAGATTTCACAGAAGATTTGGAGAAAAAAGAAAAACTCAGATTTTCACCCCTTCCTGAGGTTTTAAGTTACAGAATTTTTTTGAACTGCACATGAAACACTATTTACATATTATTGCTTGGTGATTCCAAAATAAACAAAAATAACTTTATTTAAAATAAAATCAAGGGATCCCTGGGTGGCTCAGCGGTTTGGCGCCTGCCTTTGGCCTGGGGTGTGATCCTGGAGTCCTGGGATCGAGTCCCACATTGGGCTCCCTGCACGGAACCTGCTTCTCCCTCTGCCTGTGTGTCTGTCTGTCTGTCTCTCTCTCATTAATAAATAAATAAAATCTTAAAATAAAATAAAATCAGTTATATCAGTTATTGCACCTGATAAATATTAGTAAGTGGACAAGAGAAAAAAGAAATCACTATTTTCAGGAACTGAACTATTTTTCTACCTTACAAGTACATAAAAGTATAACCAATTTAAAGATCTGAAATAGGGATCCCTGGGTGGCGCAGCGGTTTGGCGCCTGCCTTTGGCCCAGGGCGCGATCCTGGAGACCCGGGATCGAATCCCACGTCGGGCTCCCGGTGCATGGAGCCTGCTTCTCCCTCTGCCTATGTCTCTGCCTCTCTCTCTCTCTCTCTCTCTGTGACTATCATAAATAAATAAAAAAAAATTTTAAAAATAAAAATAAAAAAATAAAGATCTGAAATAGAGTAAGACAATAAAAATTATATTGTCAAATAATAAATTCAAAAAGTTGAATGTTACTGTATTTGACCAGACAATAAACATCAACTATTACCCTGAGGTTTTGATACTAGACAGGAACTTTCAGATGTTCCAGTATAAAAAACATCTTTAGGTACTCAGCCCAAGAACAAAACCTGAAATTCTGCCAAGACTATTCCTCCTGCAACACAATGGCAAAGCTTTTATGTGACACACCAGTAGGCTAAACTTTCTTGCCAATATCATGTTCCTTCATCTTTTGCAGCATATGAATAAAACTAGCCTGCTCTTGGGAAGTCTATTAATTCTCAAGAAAGAATCAAGAGGAAAAAATAGCAAATTAATTAAAGCAAAATTTCAGTTTTTGTGGTTCCATATTTCAAAATAAAATTAAAGATTGATGAGAAAGATAGCTCAAGAAAACAGAAACACCTACAATGGTTCCCATGTGGTTAGAGTTATATTTAATGAACTTGAGTCCTATCATCCTCTGCCTCTCAACCCCTGTCCTCTCACAGATCTTCTTTTGCACATGAGTTCTTTATACTGGGGAGGCCATCAAGGTCAAAGAATAGCTCCCTTTATTTTGCTATATAATTTTTCTTAAGGTTTTATTTAAGTAATCTCTACACCTAACGTGGGGCTCAAACTCATGACTCTGAGATCAAGAGTCACATGTTCTTCTAACTGAGCCAGCCAAGTGTCCCTATTATGCTACATTTTTTTATGATAACTCCTATCAAGTTCATGTTTTTTGGCTAAACCTAACATGAAAAAACTAAGAAATGCCAGAGTCTTATTTTAAAGTTTAGTAACAAGCATGTTCATGTGAAATACTATTAATGTTTATGGACAATTTATTTTATAAATTTGCATCTATTATCTGAAGTCTTTAACTTAACACAAATATATGTATCAATAAAAATGATTAGTGATGGGCACCAAAGCATGAGATATCTTTTGAGTTCTCTCCAAAGAAAAGAAATATCCCTCCTCAAATCATGCTAACATTGCCTGCTAAGCCTACTTAATGACAGGTACTTCTTGAAAAGAACAAAACAAATCCCTATAGAAATGAGAAATAAAGCTCTAATTTTAATTTTAAATGTATATTATTCATCAGACATAAATCACTGAGTGAATTAAAAAGCCATTTACAACCAGGTGAAAATGAATAAGCAAAAGAAAATTATTCATCAATGGCAATATGCTATTAGCCTTCTGTCCTGCTTTAATTAATTTAAAAGAATCATTAGCTAAATCAATTATGTAAACTCTATGTGAGACTATGTAAAAAACTTTAAAGATATTTTAAAACTTCCGTATCAGTTGGATAAACTGGTTTTTCCAGGTCCCATAAAACCAAATTGTAACCCATATTCTGTTCAATTATAAAAAAATATTTAATTACTGAGGTTCAATTTAGTAAGATTTTACTATATTTGCAGTTTTCAGACAAGTATAGAATTCTTACATTTAAGAGGCTTACTCTAATTTTATAATACTATCTTAACTATTTGTGGTAATGCTGTCTTAAATATCCTTTATTTTTCCACTTTCCATTTGCACATTTAATAGAACATGACACTGACTTTGCGGTTAGATTAAACTACCATCCTTTATCTGAACTGCACAGAACTAGTCTACAGATCAAATAATTACAGACTGTACAATCTGAAGTAGCATCTTTAGAAATCCTTTATAAAAAAGATAGCACATAAATGTCTTAAACTATGCCAAAATTCTAAGCTAAATTCTGACAATGTCAAATTCAGAAACCATGAAATCAATTAAAAATATGTAACTTATTTTATAAATACATTCTCTTTAACAGCTTTCATTTAAAAAAAAAAATACCCCCTGCTCCCAAATAACGATTAATGCTTCTGTCTAACCCCCATTCTCTTCCCTGTATTCTCATTTTTACCACATTTTCCCTCTATCATTGTATTTTGGCTTCTTTTCTTCCTACTCATTGTTCAGAGCAGCATTTTAATAATCTTTTAAAGCAAGGCTGTTCAAAGAAAATATGAAGCTAAAGAAAATTCCCTAAGTTCAAGGTTTTTCAGTGAGATCATCTTTCTAGACCTATTTATTAAAAAAATCTATGCAAAGCAAACCCCACCACTGGTAAACAGCTACAGAAAATTGGAAGTTTAAAAATAAAGCCGTTAAAAACACTTCATTACACACCTTCTCTGTGAAGCCCTTTGTTTCCACTGAAAACCATACTGGAATCCTTGTATAAAAGAAGTTGCCTTCTGGCTGTCAATAGCTACACAGTCACTAACTGAGGGATCCAGATGTCTGCAGTGGTTAAAACAAATGTTCAGCGGTGGGTGCTGATTCCGCTTCCCTCTGTGTAAGGTTTTCCACAAAGGCAGCAGAGTAAGAGCGCACATAGCAACAGCCCTCACAGCTGATTGGACGGAGCGCGTGCTCGGCCGCCCCTGCCTGCCGGGTCCGCTACAGCTTCCTGTCTACTTGGCAGCACTATCATGTTGTCTTCGCTCTTCTTACCAACTCAGCTGTGTTTAGGCAACTTGAAAGAACAGTAGAACGAGAATGACAGGAGTATTCTAGCAGAAGCCCCTAAAAAGCGTGTCTCTGGATGTTTTCAGAAGAGAGAAATTCAAAAGGCAAACATTTACTTCAGGCAGTGTTTCACAGAAAACAGGACAAAGGGGTGGTAGAGGAAATCAACTTATTATTTCACCTTTCAAGTAAGGTTCTACCAAGAGAAACCCTCTGAAACCACAGAAATCTAAAAATGTACAATTAGAATAAAACATCAACCTCCATCTACCTATAACAAAGAATTACTTTACAACAGACTTCACAAATTCCTAGAAAAGGACAACCTGTTAGATAGTTAAAATGGAATCGGGCATCAAATAGCCCCTCTCAGATTTACACAGTGCCTTTTAAGGGGTAAGGAAAATTGAGGTTAACAGATTAGAAAAAGACCTAAAAAGGGAAAATAGTTTCGTAACAAACTCTCAGAACAATGAAAATTTAACTAGGTATTTGCATCAAAACATCTTTTTACATAAAATGACATTTAGCCTGAATTAATCTATTTTATCATAAAATTATCTGGAGATATTGAAGGCACAGGAGATTTTCTTCAGGTTTCCAATCCCAGGCTTCAATGTACCAGTCTATACTAACTCCTAAGCTTTAAGAACAACAACCTACAAAGATGTTTTGGGGGAGATAGTGTCAGTGTTAAGAGAAAAACAGATACAAAGGATCAGAAAAATTCCCTTTTAGGGAATATTTCCTTTGAACATCACATAAACTAGGATAGTGTTTCTTAAGCTTTTAAGGCAATTAAACTCTTTTTATTGACATTTTTCCAATAAAATGCATTATTCGCAGTGGCTTTAGGATTTCAGTATGACAGAGGTTTGCAGGCATAGGCAGAGGCTACAGGAGCAGCACTACTGTTTATTACTCGGATCTTTGTTTATCTGGAGTGTCTTGAGGGTAGGGAGCAGAGGCTGATGGAAATTTTGGCTCTATTAAGGCACCCCATGAGCAACATGAGGCTATTTTTAAATGAGAGGCCACAAACACTGCAGTTTCAAATCAGCCCCAGTCCACAAGATTCCTACCCCTGAAAAAGCTTCTAGGATCCCTGCAGTTTTACAGTATACAAGTAAGAGTACAAAGTACAGAACCTGTAAGAGTTAAACATCATTATTACCGTAAAGAAAGAATCAGATCATTGGCTCCACAATTAGCCAGACGGAGAGCTGCTAAGCCCTCTGAGAAATAACAGGAGGGAAGATGTGTTTGGGAGCACAAGAAGCCTGTGAGGTAAGTGACACAGAGAAGAATGGCACAGTGGAGAGAACATTAGTTTGGAGTCAGGCCAACCAACCTGGGTTCAAAACCTGAAACTGAGGGCCGCCTGGGTGGCTCATTGGTTTAGCGCCACCTTCAGCTCAGAGTGTGATCCTGGAGACCCAGGATCGAGTCCCACATCGGGCTCGGGAGCCCGCTTCTCCCTCTGCCTGTGTCTCAGCCTCTCTCTCTCTCTCTCTCTCTCTGCTTCTCCCTCTGCCTGTGTCTCTGCGCCTCTCTCTCTCTCTCTCTCTCTCTCTCGGTTTCTCATGAATAAATAAAATATTTAATTAAAAAAACCTGAAACTGCCATTTATAAACAATAATACACAATATGATTTACTAAACTACTTTGAGCTTCTGTTTTCTTATCTGTAAAATAGTCAACTCACAGGTCTATTGTGAAGGCTGAAAGGTGCTGTCTGCCAGACTGGACTTTTGGTTACTAAAGATCCTAAGCTTCTTCAAAACTTGAGAGTTTTTGCAAATACTATTCCTCTTCTACTAGGAGTAGTCTCCCACAATCCCTTCAATTGATAAGTGCCAGCTTAAATTTCTCTTTCCCAGGGCAGCTTTCCTTGATCTAAGACTAGTCTTAGACTCCCTGTACCTCCTTAGTACTTAATTCATAGAAGTTAAATAATTATTTGCGAAATGACTGGTTTAATGACATTCTCCTCCAATACCTGTGCTTTAAAGAGAAGTACTAGTTTGTCTACATTATTGCTTACCTAGCACCATATCTGATTTATATCCCAAATAATAGTTGATTTGATTTCAAAATCATGGGAGGTAAACAGAACAAGTATTTTTTTTTTTTAAGATTTATTTATTTATGATAGACATAGAGACAGAGACACAGGAGGAGGGAGAAGCAGGCCCATGCCGAAAGCCTGATGTGGGACTCGATCCTGGGACTCCAAGATCGTGCCCTGGGCCAAAGGCAGATGCTAAACCGCTGAGCCACCCAGGGATCCCCCAGAACAAGTATTATTATCTGCATTGTTCAAATAAGAGAATCAGCGCTGAGTTTATTTACTCAAGTCATACATCTAGGAGTCAAAGGAAATAAAAATTTTTTATTAAAGATTTTATTCATTTATTAGAGAGAGAGAGAGAATGAGTGATGGGGAGAGGGAGAGGGAGAGAGAGAAGCAGACTCCATGTGGAGCAGGAAGCCTGATGTGGCGCTGGATCCCAGGAACCATGAGAGATCATGACCTGAGCCAAAGGCAGACGCTTAACGGAGCCACCCAGGGACCCTGAAAAATTTTTTTTAATTTTTTGATGAATAAGTTTGTAATTCAAAACTGATCTCTTCCACTCTCAAAAACATAAAATGAATATATAAAATAAATATATTTAATACCTAAGTTAAATATTATATTAATTTATATATTAAATTACATAATTATATAAATATTATAAATTATATAATTTCTATAAATATAGATATATTTAATACCTAAATTATTTTGGAATATTTCCTTTCAGTTATAACCTTCAAACTTTCTAATTAAAGGCTAATGATAGCCTCTATCTATAATCTAAAACTGATTAACATACAAAAAGAACTTATAAAAATTAAATTTAGTCAGGGGCACCTGGGTGGCTCAGTTGGTAGGTGACTATTGATTTCAGCTCAGGTCATGATCTCAGGGTCATAGATCGAGCCCTCCATCAGGCTCGGTGCTAAGTATGGAACTTGCTTAAGATTCTTACCCTCTCCCCCTGTCCTCCCTCCTTAAAAAATTAAATTTAGTTGAAAACATGTCATTATAAATGAATAAAACATAAATAAATAAATAAATAAATAAAATAAAACATAAGACATGCCACCTTAAAAACTAAAATCCAACAAAGAGAATTAGTTAAGTGTTTCTTCTGGGCTGCCAGTTTTCCAATAAATTTCAAAATGGCACTTTACTTAATTCTGAAGAATGCCTGCTTTTCCCTGCTTTTGTTTATCTTAGTACACAAAGCTATAAATGGGTATGCTGTAAAAGAATGGCATGTTATCTACTTTGTAGGTCTCAAAAGTCTACATGTTAAGAATCTGAATAATATGAAATTCTATACTCAGTGTTAATCCAAGGTTCTCAATTCTCAAACCCCCAATCATGAAAAGCCCTGTTTTTCCCCTGCAACACATATAGCATGGTCATAACTGTGCTCTCCAAATAGATAGCTCAGGAAATAGAAGTTACTTATAATATCCTAATATAAGGAAATAAATTAAAAAGGAGACCTTTCGGGCAGCCCTGGTGGCTCGGAGGTTTAGCACCGCCTTCAGCCCAGGGCGTGATCCTGGAGACCCAGGATCCAGACCCCTGTCAGGCTCCCTGCATGGACCCTGCTTCTCCGCCTGCCTGTGTCTCTGCCTCTCTCTCTCTCTCTCTGTCTCTCATGAATAAATAAATAAATAAATCTTTTTTAAAAAAATTAAAATAAAATAAATATAAAATGAAAAATCTCAAACATTAAATGCTTCAGATCATCTGTGCCCTACGTTAGCAGAAATAATTGGGAACAATTTGCTTTTAAGATACTTCAGAGATGGGCAGCCCCAGTGGCACAGCGGTTTAGCACCGCCTGCAGCCCAGGGCATGATCCTGGAGACTCTGGATCGAGTCCCATGTTGGGCTCTCTGCATGGAGCCTACTTCTCTCTCTGCCTCTCTCTCTCTCTCTGTGTCTCTATGAATAAATAAGTAAAATCTTAAAAAAAAAAAAAAAAGATACTTCAGAGATAATCATGCTAGCTTGGATATATTCTAAACAAAACAATATATAACTATTAGAAAAGATAAAAGAAGGTAATGATTCAACAGTTTTTATATAGGTAGGCCCATGGCTCAGGCATGGTGTTAGTCTCTTTATATATCTATCTTCTGTGACCCAGCAGCAGTTACTATCCCCAAAGAGGAGGAAACTGGCTTGTTACTTGCCCAAGTAACTAGAAGTGGGCAAAGCCAGCATTCAAGTTTAGGTCTTCCTGAATCTAACATGCATGCTCTTAACCAATCCTTCCCTTAACATCTCCTTTCTTTTTCTTTCTTTCCTTTCTTTCTTTTTTTTTTTTAAGATTTTATTTATTTATTCATGAGAGACACAGAGACAGAGAAAGAGGCAGAGACACAGGCAGGGGGAGAAGCAGGCTCTATGCTGGGAGCCCGACATGGGACTCAATCCCGGGTCTCCAGGATCATGCCCTGGGCTGAAGGCAGTGCTAAACCGCTGAGCCAACCGGGCTGCCCCATTTCCTTTCTAATATACATCTCCATAAGGCAAATATGGCATCATACAAGAATAAAATTTAATTATAGAAATCTCAACATTTTCCATTTATTACTCAATAAGTACTCTTACAGCCCCATTATACCTCAGATCTGTCACTGATACATTACCCATAGTACAGGAAAACAGGATTTGACTGCTAAACAGGAAGCTAGGCCATAGGTATGGTGTGATCACTACTACATGAAGACGCAATAAAAGATTCAATCTGTGAAACTTCACTACTTCATGATCATAGATCACATACATCATCCAGAGAAAATAAAAGGAGAAAGAACACTGACCAGGAACCATAGATCTGGGTTCTAATTTAAACTCCACTTCTAATCAATTTTATAATCTTACGTCCTTCTCTGAAATTGCTCATTTCTAAATTAGGAATCCTTTTTTCTTTTCCTTTTTGCCTGCAATGTTGGTTTGTTGTTAGGATCAAATAGCATAGGATAAAAATGGCTTTGAAAACAGCAATGTTCTACACACATAGAATATCACCTTCCCTGGTGGTCTTCTAGGGCATAGCAGTGTAAACACGCTTGCACAAAAATCAACCTCATTACTGGAATGACTCTTTAAAACAGCAAAACAAAATGAGGGAAAGCCAGAGAGTCTAGGAGTTCAAGATCTTTCTACTTAATAAGCTGTGCAAATTGAATTATGTAACCTGAGTCTATTTCTTTCTCTGTAAAAGTGGGAATAATAATTTCTCTAAGAGTTATAAATCACCTAGCCCAGGACTTGGTTCTCAAGCAATTCAAGTCTCCTCTTTCCCTATACAAATATTAGGCCTACAGAATGCACATATATACACACATACACACACAGATAAAGGGCAATTACTATTAATGAATAGTATACTATATTAATAACAAAATGATAAAATTTAAATCTTGACTACTAAAGATTTATGACACTATTTTTTTAAAAGATTTTATTTATTCATGAGAGACACACAGAGAGAGAGGCACAGACACAGGCAGAAGCAGGCTCCATGTAGGGAGCCCGACACGGGACTTGATCCCAGGTGTCCAGGATTACGCCCTGGGCTGAAGGTGGCGCTAAACCGTTGAGCCACGTGGGCTGCCCAACACTGCTTTTTTTTTTTTTTTTTTTTTTAATTTATGATAGGAACACAGTGAGAGAGAGAGAGAGGCAGAGACACAGGCAGAGGGAGAAGCAAGCTTCTTAAGTAATGCCACATTTAACACCACATTTCACAGTTCAATAATTTCCAGTAAAGACTAAATAACTAAAATTTAACATTGTTAATAGTTTTAGAAATTAGGAAACTTATGGTTTTTCTCATTAAATCACTTTTTATTCAAAAACAAAATGTTATACTGTTAGGTCAGTACTGGGATAAATTAAGCCATAATAAGTTAATTAATTTCCACTCACACAAAGATTTCTAGCCACCATTATAGCCGAAATAATTACCCAGTGATTTCTATTCATTATGAAATGGTACAAATTAGCTAAGTGGCCAAACAGCAATCTAAAAATACTGTTTTTAAGAACTAAAACATTTCTTAAAATTAAAATATTAAAAGTACCTAAGAGACTTAATTGAGTTTCTCATCCTTCAAAAGATTTTGGGTTATGATGACCTAGATTAGCTCCAGGAGCAGAGCCTTGTTTACAAAATCTCAGATCTTGGAGAGAAGAAAATGTTCTAGCCTGTTTTTTGGCATCATTCCTACTACATTGTTTAAAATGAGCTAGAACAGGGGTTATTTATAATCTAAGCTATTGGACAAACACTTTGTCTAATAATATCTTGTACACATACTAGTCTGACTTAATAAGTATGAATATCAGATATAACAATTCACTTTAATATCCTATAATTCTCTTTATAAGTGATTATCATCATTACATAAAACATGTGCCCAGATGCACGTGGGTTCCTCTTTACCTATACCCATTATTTCTTTAAATACAAGTTCTAAAATGCTGTTAATCTCCTGCTGTTATATTATAAAGAATGGTATGTTTAATTCAGTCTTAAAATCTAGAGCAATCATGAATTTTTTATTCTGCTAAAAACCATGTTTTACTAAAAGTATCTCAATGGAAATTAATGTTATCTTACACTCATTTGTCCCTTTGACAATCGAACTTTGTGAAATAAGAATGCTTTATAGATAAAGTGAACCTTAAAGATTAAGGCAGCTGATGGATTACCTAGTTCAATCACCTAAGCCAGGTTTCATTCCTAGTCCTATGTTTTTCTTTTTTCACAACTACCCATCATTGGTACTTTACCTCTACTACTTATGCCAAGTCATACAAATGACAGATTCTATATTATAAATTTTGGACAATGTCAGCAGAAAGCTGGTAAAGTGAAACAGTTATATAGAATTAAATAAACCTCATGTAGCTTTAAGAAAGACAATTGTTAAGTCTGCAAATTTGCTTGCATTTTTAAAAATTTGCTAATTTCAGACTATTTCATATAGTCTTATTTCCAAATAATATGACTAAACTCTCTGGCTACCTTTAACACCTCGAATGCTAACACATCTAAAACTGAGTTAATTTTCCTCTGAACAGGATTCACCATTATTATCATTTCCAACTCCCTAAGCTTACAAAGTTTGGAAACAATTGAAAATAGCCATTAATTATGTGCTTATTAAATGCCTGGCACAACCACTTTATTCAGGTTGTGTCATTCTAACAAAATCAGGTTATGTCATTATGAGAAACCTATGAAATGAAATTACCTCAATTTCCACCAATGAGGAAACTGAAGCTCAGAGAAGGTAGGTAATTTGATCAAGGTTATACAGAGCAGGTGACAAAATCAGAACCTGAATCCAAGTCTTTCTAGTTCTTCTAAATGTGAAAACAATCCATAGGATTAAAAGTGCTGTCAAATTAATTTAAAGGATTGGAACTATCATTTTCTTTTTAAATAAAATGAGAAAAACAAAATATCAGCTACTACCACAGAACAAGACTAAATAATGACTTCTGTTTAGGGGGACAGAGTGTTAGGTTGGAGCAGCCATCCCAACACTCGGTCTGTAACAGTGGGTTGATAAAAAAATGTTAAAGCCACTTCTCCATGTGATACTCTCTCTCAATTACCACAATCCCCTGCCATGTCCCAAAAGGTATTTGGTTCAACCTTATCACATTCAACCAACATGGACTTTGGAAGTACACATTAAAGGCTGATATTAAGTTTGAGGGGCACCTAGGTGGCTCAGAGGTTGAGCGTTTGTCTTTGGCTCAGGTCGTGATCCTGGGGTCCTGGGATCAAGTCCCACACCAGGTTCCTCACGGGAAGCCTGCCTTTCCCTCTGCCTATGTCTCTGCCTCTTTGTGTCTCTCATGAATGAATAATAAAATCCTTCAAAAATAAAATAAAATAAAATAATAAAATAAAATAAAATAAAATAAAATAAAATAAAATAAAATAAAATAAAATAAAGGCTGATATTTTCATTTTACTAAATAGAGTTTTAAAAAGAAGTAGTTGCTGGAGATTTACAATCAAAACTCATACACCTCACGTGCTGCCAGTTCTATAAATCCTTCTTTACTAGGAAATGACACTACACTACCAGAGACACAAATGCTTAGAGATATTTAAAGATTCAGAATGTACAAATTCTGTAATTTATTGTGTATAGCTTTTTGTGGAGAGGTAGACAGTTGTTTTTTTCCCTCATTTAAATGCTACAATCTTTTTTTTTTTTTTAAGATTTTATTTATTTATTCATGACAGACACAGAGAGAGAGAGAGAGAGAGAGAGAGAGAGGCAGAGACACAGGCAGAGGGAGAAGCAGGCTCCATGCAGGGAGCCTGACGTGGGACTGGATCCCAGGACCCCAGGAACAGGTGCTGGGCTGAAGGCGGTGCTAAACCGGTGGGCCACCAAGGCTGCCCACAATCAATCTTTCAAAGCTGTTAATTTTCAACATTATTTTAGTTAATACAATGATGTCACCCAGAAAGCTGGTGAAAAGTACTTATCATTGACTGCCTCAATAGTTTCTAACCTTTTGGACAAGGAAGGTTTTAGTTATTACACTGACTAGGGGGCAAAATCAAGAAGGCCTCATGAACTGAGCACTTCAACTAAAACTTGCAATTACTGAGAAATAAATTTCCATTCCACATTCTCTAAAACAAATATCTAACACACACACACACACACACACACACACACACACTCTATATTCAAACCAAATTTGAGATCACTACAAATAAGAGAGGGTAGTGGGATGTAGGGGCTCTACAGATCTGTGCAGGTATCCTCTGGGCCACGTCCCCTACTCCCCCACCTAAGCCTCTTTCAACACAGCACTGGGTAACTAACCCTCCAGTCTTGATCTGTCTGTTGACTCAGGAAAAAAGTCAGAAAAGACCACAACCAGAGGCCTTTCCAGAGGCCAAGTTAGTTCTTACTCATCATTGCATTTCCAGCACAGCATTCAATGCATATTTCTTTCAGAGAAGGAAAAGGATCCAAATGTCTATAAAGTTTTACTATATTTAACAATAAATTCTAAAAATGATGTTATTTTACCAATGTTATATAATCGTTAATTTATCACAGAAGGCATTTTTCTTAAGAATTCAGATGACTTTGAATAAAAACATTTTGTCAAAATATGTGATTTTGATAAAAACATCTCAGAAATCAAGCATTTCTGAAACAAAGTTCAAGTGTTTTGTACTAAATCCAAGTGAGCATTCCATGTTGTTAATTCCTTGATTTAAACAAGAGTCCACACAAATTATAAAATATTATATGTAATATTCTACAGAACACAGCTGGGGCAAATGATCTACCTCAAGCTATACTTAAGCTATTTTAATACAGAAAGAAATAGGAGTTACAGAGTGTGCTAGTAGAACACCAAAATGGCTAGTAATTAGGGTGACCATAAAATTCTTTGTATAAACAATGACACATTTAGAGTGAAAGAAGACAATTGTGAAATAGGATTAGACAGAGGTAACAGGTATAAACCAGGACCATCCCAGAGAGCATTTTCATCTGATCCACCAGGAAAATATGAATTTCGTGGTAAAATGGTTAACTCAAATTACTTGATTTTTCAAATTACTTTAAATAAAAATGTTTTTATTCCCTGAAACTATTTCAAAATATAAAATTTATATTTTATATTTGAAATAATTTATACTTCAGTTATTCAAATGCTCTTTAAAAAAAAAAGTCAACTATGTACAATTCACTGCATCCTACCACACTTCTGTCTGAAAGGAGAAAGGAAAATCCAGTCCTCATCACAAGGCACTGATGGTGATTAAGCATACAATAGGCACTTAAATGTTTTTTCAAGTGTCTGATAAATGTCAACTCCCTACCAACTACTGTCACAGGTGTGAGGGAAGAAGTCAGATATGTCCCAACCCTTGGAGAACAAATATTCTAGTAAAGGAGATTATCTAAAATAAGCAAATGAAGGAAATACAAATTATGGTATATGGGGGATCCCTGGGTGGCTCAGTGGTTTGGTGCCTGCCTTCAGCCCAGGGCGTGATCCTGGAGTCCTGGGATCGAGTCCCACATTGGGTTCCTTGCATGAAGCCTGCTTCTCCCTCTGCCTATGTCCCTGCCTCTCTCTCTCTCTCTCTCTCTCTCTCTCTCTCTGTGTCTTTCATGAATAAATGAATAAAATCTTTTTAAAAAAATTAAGGTATGTTCTTTCAGCTCCTAAAGCATGCCAGGTTCTTTCTAAATTCAAGATCGTTGCACATACTACTCCTCTGGCCTAGAATGTTCTTTCCCTCAATCCTTACATAATTGCCTCTTTCACATCCTTGCCTTACTTTCCAAGAGGCCTTATTTATTTAATCATCCTAACCAAAGATACTTTTCCCGGCCCTTGGTTAGTCACCCTCTTAGCCCTTGTAGGTTCCTTTGTAGAACATTTACAATATATACCTATTAGGGTGCTTGGGTGGCTCAGTGAGTTAAGCATCTGACTCTTGGTTTCGGCTCAGGTCCTGATCTCAGGGTGGTTGAAATCGAGCGCTGAGTTGAGCTCTGCACTCAGTGCAGAGTCTGTTTGATGATTCTACCCACCCTGAGCCCCTACCTACCTCACACTATCCTCTCTCTCAAATAAGTAAATACATCTTTCTAAAAACTGTACTTATTTTTGAAGAAATGTTAATACATTAATAAGTAACATTTTACCATTTCTTCATAATCAAATACTATTCTAAGCACTTTACATGGATTACTTCATTTAATCACTATGATAGCCCTTTAAGTACTATAGCTAGCCCTGTTTTTCATATGATAAAATTAAAGACAGATTTTTCTCTGTATTTCTAAATAATAAGCTTATACTGCTAATTCATGTTTAAATTTGACATTATCTCTAATTTCTAATTTCATTATATTCTTTTTACCATCCCATTTCAAGGATGAAAGGTCTTTCACTTTGAGTCTATTACCGTTGACTTTCTTCTATTCTATTTGGAGAATAATGTTAATATATAATCACCTAGTCTTTGTTTCTTCCAAGTTCCTTGAGGAAGGCTGATTGATCATTATGTCATTTCTGGTGCAGAACCTAGAGGCAGTTGTGCTCTTGCTAAAGGTAGAAGTACAGACACACTAGACTGACTAGCAGGAAATCTGAGTTTTACTTTCATAGTTGGATAGGTTACTTCTTTTTCTCTGGGTCTTGTTTTCCTACTGTAAAAATGAAAGAGACTCACACTTTGTAATGACCTTTCCAACTCTGATTTCTAGCAACAGCATGATTTTCAAAGTAATTTCAGAATAAGAAAAGGATTTTAGTGTCCTGAGCTCTTGGTAATGGAATTTAATCTGTACCACTGTGTAACCTGAGGATTTTTTTTCACTGTTCGCTATTCAGAGTTCCCTGGCAGATACCTGAACTCTGTAACAGAAGCTAAAAGAAAAAGCACAGGTCACAGTTGTTATATACTGGACTGTAGAACTATGCCTCCAGGACCAGCATTTAATGGACAAAATAATTACTCAGATTTGAATACACTTCCTCAAAGGCATAGGTATATTCCTTATCCCAACTTCTAAATGAGTTTTCTAACTTAAGAACACGCATTTCAGACAATTTTGAAGGAGTTATGAATGACGGGATCTAAGATTTCCTGCTTTGTGCTTTCTACTAGTAATACATTGAACAAATCCCTCCTATGGCCAAAAAAAATTTTTTTCCTTGAAGCTTTGGTGTAAAAATGTTTATTTTGTTGGGTAGCGGGGAGGAGACATATCCATTCCCTCCTTAACACAGGTAGGAAAGCTTATTCAGTATTGGGGGGGAGGGGGATCTCCTTACTCCCATAGTTCACATGTGGTTGGAAGGTACAAAGGCCTCTAATCCCAGAGTTTATGACGTTTCTGCCAGCAAATGTCTGAAATGAGAGAAAAATTTCCAAATTTATCCTGTTTTTCTCCTATTTGTTATAACACAGAGCTGCTTTAAAATAATGTAGTTTAACTATTCTGACAAAAGAGGATCATAAAACAATAGCTATGACATTGTAATATTATGTACATGTTAATACTCCCAAGAATTTTCATATAAGGGAAAACTAATCCCTCATATATTACAAAGAATGGTAGCAAAGGAAAAAGAAAAAATTAGCCAACAGTAGAGATGAGTGTCAGGTAATTTTTAGAATACCAGGTCATAATATAACTTTGAGAGCTAAAAACTGATTTAAGACTGCCAGATACTCAATAGTAATTCTTTGCTTGCTTACAATGAAATTAAATAATACAAATATACTCTCAAGGGCACCTGGCTGGCTCAGTCAGAGGACTCTTAACCTCAGGGTTGTGAGTTTGAGCCCCATATGGGGTATATAGAGGTTAAATAAATAAAACTTAAAAAAAAAAGAAATATACTGCCAAATTATTCTTCCAAAAAGTTCTCTTCAATCAGACCAAACTACTTAATGGTGCCCCTCTATCAAGCGAATGAAGCTCGAACCCCTTAGTGTGACATTCAAAACCCTAATTTTCCTCATTTATAAGTAAGCCCTACAATTCATGTTAGTCTACCTGCTATCCCTTAAACATCTTAATTGCTCAGATTGTCCTCTCTTCCAGTCCTCCCTGCCTAAATCTCTTCCACCTATCTCAAACTCCCACCTATTTATCCCAAACATAACTGTCTTATGTCTTTTAAGGCTCAACACAGCTGTTGCCTCTGATGGATCTGTGCCATGAAATTAATCACTCCAGCTGAAATTCATTATTTCCTACAAAGTCTGATGGTATGCATTTTTACCAGTCAATTATCAAGTGTCTTATGTTTATATAGTTATTTCATTTGATTCTCTAGTAACTTTGAGAAGTGGATATAAATATTCCCAATTAGAAACAAAAGCTGATACTGGAAAATTAATCCGTAGAGTTACAAAACTAACAAGTTCCAGGGGGAAAAATGAATAAAATTTTCCAGTGATAAACACTTTTATGGGGACGCCTGGGTGGCTCAGCAGTTGAGCGTCTGCCTTCAGCTCAGGGCATAATCCTGGGAGCCGGGATGGAGTTCCGCATCGGGTTCCTTGCAAGAAGCCTGCTTCTCCCTCTGCCTGTGTCTCTGCCTCTCTCTCTCTCTCTCTCTCTGTGTGTGTCTCTCATGAGTAAATAAATAAAAATCTTAAAAAAAAAAAAAAAAAAGACGACTTTTATGGTATATCACAAAGATACTAAAATTCATGCAACACTTAATAATAAGTATTTATTGAGCAGCTACTAAATGTCAAGCATCAGTCCACATATGGGGAAACACAGCAGTGAATAAACATCATTAAGTCCCTACCTTCATGAAGCTTACATTCCTACTAGGGAGAAAAACAAAAAAGTAAATAAATAAATAAATAAATACAGAACATCCAGTCAAGCAGCGATATGAAGAAGAGTAATGCAGTGTACAGAAAAAATAAAAGAGCTGTGCTTTTCATAGGATGGTTGGGAAGGCTTCTTTGAGGAGATGACAACTGAGCACAAAGTCAAATGGAATAAAGGACAGGGTCATGAGACTTGTATTTCATAAGGGGACAGCAAATGTAAAGGCCCCACAATGTCAATATGCTTGTGGTGACTGAAGAAAAAGACCAATGTGCCAAGACTACAGGGATATTAGAATACTAAAAAAAAAAAAAAAATGAGATCAGAGAGGTAGCCTGAGGCTTTAGAGTAAAAACATAATTCCTCTCAATTCAAATAATTATTTTCAATCAGAAAAAATCTTGGAATTTCATCAATACTCATTATTCTCTTAAATCTATTTTGTCCAAGTAACTTTTTGTTTAAAGCTAAATAAGGAAAAAAAAATCTGCTAATATCTTAATTGTCCTATATACATGACCTGATTTTTTTTTCCCCAAACAGCAGTACTTCTGTGCACTTCTACCTTTACATATTCTCATGATATGCTCTAAAACCTTTCTAAATGTTGTTCAACATCAGGGTTTAACTTCTTTTCTGTAATAGAAAGCAATTTGACTGAAGACTATATTGGGACAACTTGGGAAATGTGAATCTAAACTGTATATTAGATATTAGCATTATGCCAGTGTTTGATTTCTTGAGTATGATAAATGTACAGCAGGTATGTGGAAGAATGTTCTTACTTTTAGGAGGTACATGCAGTGGTGTGATGGCAAATGTCTAACAACTGGCTCTGGAGAGGGGAAAAAAAACCTGGTTTGTAGTATTGCCAATTTCCATGTTGTAAATGGCCACTAATGAGGATTACAAGCAACTAAATTGATACAGAAATGGGAAGAAATGTACATAGTCAGCTTTCACATACTGATACTAGTCAGTTCTATGTTGAAGTACTCAGGGTTGAAGTGTCATGTCTGCAACTCACTCTCAAATTATAAAAACAAAAAATAAAAATGAAAACCCCCCGTGTCTACCTATCTAATCCACCCACTTACCTATTGAAAGATAAAACGAAGGTGGTAAAGTGTTGATAATTAACCTATGAGAAGGTATTTGATTAATTGTATGATTCAACCTTTCTGTGGGTTTAAATTTTTTAAAAATTAGGTGTAGGGGCAGCCCAGGTGGCTCAACGGTTTGGCGCCGCCTTCAGCCCAGGGCGTGATCCTGGAGACCTGGGATCGAGTCCCATGTCAGGTTCCCTGCATGGAGCCTGCTTCTCCCTCTGCCTGTGTATCTGCCTCTCTCATGAATTAAAAAAATAAAATAAAATAAAATAATAAAATAAAATAAAATAATAAATAAAATAAAATAAAATAATAAAAAATAAAATAAAATAAATAAAATAAAATAAAAAAATAAAATAAATAAAATAGGTATAAATTATAGAGCAAGCAATGTAGGAGAAGTTTAAAGAAATCCTACATCCAATTCTCTCATGAAATGATTAAGAGTTTTATGCGTCAGTATCCTTTCATCAAGTACACCAAATATGATATAGAACTTTAACCTGAAGTTGTTTTTAAGTATAACACCTCTTGGGACGCCTGGGTGGCTCAGCAGTTGAGTGCCTGCCTTTGGCTCAGGGCGTGATCCTGCAGTTCTGGGATTGAATCCGGCACTGGGCTCCCTGCATAGGGCCTGCTTCTCCCTCTGCCTAAGTCTCTACCCCCTCTCTCTCTCATGAATAAATAAAATCTTAAAAAAAAAAAATAACATCTCTTAAGGAGGGTACTTGTTATGATGAGCACTGGGTGTTATACTATAAGTAATGGATCGCTAAATTCTATTCCTGAAACCAACATTACACTATATGTTAACTAGAATTTAAATAAAAACTTGAGGGGGAAAAAAAGGACAACAAAGGACATCTAATTCAATTCAGCTAATTGAATGTTAATTCAATTAGCTAATTCAGCTAACATTAATTGAACACTTTAGATAGAGTAGTCAGAGAAAGCCTCTGTGAAAAGTGACATTTAAGCCAAGATCAGAAGGATGACAAGGAGCCATCAATTTGATGCATGTAGCAAAAAGCTTTTTAGGCAGAAGGAATAGTCCATATAAGGCCCTGAAAGGTAGTCAAAAACCTACAAGGTAACCTGTAGGGCTGGGCACGGTGAACAAGGAGAAAAAAATGCAAAAGGCCTTATTACAATTTTATGGGAGGAGTATCTTTAATATGAAAAGGAAAATATGAAAAAAAAAAAACCCTCAACTTATATTATAGCAAAGTATCATTAGTATTACACATCAATTGTTGTCTAATATTTTGACTTAATACTGGCATTGTGACCCAGTCTATACTGTTTCAGTTTATTACGAAAAATCTGATAAGATGAATGAACTATTCTGATTTTTCATCCATTTGAGCAAAGACAGAATTAACTATTGACAAATTGACTTTGGTTTACATACTGAAAAAGAAGTACTGTTTCCAGGTACAATAATTCTGCTTTTACACTACAAAAAAAAAGATCAATATTAAGTTAGAATTCTAAGTTTGATATTACCGCGGTTTTTTAATATTACCTCAGTGTTTTTAATATCCTCAGCCTCAAATGGGAAAAAAACATTCCCATAACTAGATACTAGACTGAAAAGAGAAAAAAAAGTAAATATGTAAAATTTTCTTCATTTAATCCTTTTTTTCTATACTTACTTACAATGTAGCATGCTCAGTTTGCATGGGTTTCTTCACTTTTTCAAAAGGAAATCACCTTTTAAGTCATGCTCCCTATACACACCTTAGCCTCTCAAGTATACCTTCCAATTTTTTTTTCTCATGCTTCAAAGAAATGACAGTGTTCCATCCACTGAATCATTTCCTTTTTATTAGATGACTAGCAAAAACAGACAGGGAATGGCTATATCAATCCTGGTAGTATCTAATTTCAGAAATTCTATCAAGCTAGCAATTATTTAATAGCTACTGACGTATCAAGACCCAAAAGTGTAAATGGATGATAGACCAACCGTAACTTCTGACTTGAAATCACAGTAAGTATATGTGCAGTTGAATTAACTCCTTTCTTTTGTCCTCCCCATCTTTCTCTAAATAACTGACTTTTTAAAGTATGTCTCATAATAACAAAAGCAGTTCAGGTTTGAATGTTTACTATGTACCAGCCACAGTTCTAAGCACCTTAAATACAGTTATTTAATACTAAAAATAACCCTAAGCAAGGTACTACTACTTCCCCATTGTAAAGATGAAGAGAGTGAGGCAAAGAAGGTAAGTTTTCCGAGATCACAATGCTTAACCAGATTTAGTGTTTTCTGGAGGCCAGTTTGGTCCCAGTATCTTATAATAATTTAACATTACTCACTGCTACCAGTCAGAGGATTAAGAGTATATACTTGAGCCTGCTTCAAAGCTGGCAAGCCCTCTTGTTAGCTGTGTAACCTTGGGTAACTTACCAAATCTCTCTCTGACTCAGTTTCATTGATTTATAAAATGGTGGTGACAAAAGCATCTACTTCCCTGAGCAACTGTGAAGATTAAATGAATTATACATGTAAACTACTTGAAACAGTGCCTGGCACATAGTATACACAACAGTTAGCGGTTATTACTAATATTACCACCACCACCTCCACTTGGGAATTTAATAAAAGGCTGCTCTACTTAATCTAGTCAACATTTCTTTTTTTTTTTTTTTAAGATTTATTTATTTATTTATCATAGACAGAGAGAGAGAGAGAGAGGCAGAGACACAGGAGGAGGGAGAAGCAGGAGCCTGACGTGGGACTCGATCCCGGGACTCCAGGATCGCGCCCTGGGCCAAAGGCAGGCGCCAAACCGCTGAGCCACCCAGGGACCCCCTAGTCAACATTTCTTTTCCTCAGACATGTCATTTCTGGCTAACAATGAATTATTTTAAGCAAATAAACAAGGCAACTAATTCCCTTGCTACTTTTTTTTCTAGGTCTTACCACGTCTTTCCTCCTATTTCAATTGCCTAGGAAGCAATTGCCTGAGGTTAACAGGGTTGCCTTAAACCCTAGGTAAATTCATAAACTGCTAACTAACTCTAAAGTGCAATTTATAATACAATAAAAAGGAGAAGAGGGGAGTCTCTTAGTTCATTAGGCTGTAACAAAATACTATAAAGTAAGTGGCTTATAAACAACAGAAACTTATTTCTCACAGTTCTGGAGCCTGGGAGAACCACAAGGCACCAGCAGATTCAGAGTCTGGTGAGAGCTGGCATCCTCATTGATGCCTCTCTTTTCACTGTAACTTCAGATGGTGGAAGAGCTTTCTTGGGCCACTTTTATAAGGGCACTAATGCTATTCATTAGGTCCCCACCCTCATGACCTAATCACCTTTCAAAGGCTCCACCTCCAACCATCATCACTTCATGGTGTTAGGATTTCAACACATGAATTTGGTGGGGGGAGGAGACACAAATATTCAATCTATTATAATAGGAAAAAACTAAGACAGTACTCCTCTCAGTTTTAACTTTAAAAAACATTTAATCAAAAAAAATAAAATAAAATAAAAAATATTTAATTGGTATTTTGTGGAACAGGTTTTACACTAGTGTTTATTTAAGAATCATAAATGCTATACTATGCATTCAAATATAAATTGAAAGACATGCTTATTAATTTATTGATGATTTACTAGATTTTATAAACCTTAGTCTTTTGTAACTGTTGGATAAGCTCAGATAACATTCTTAGAAATGTCTGATGAAAAAGACATTTGTTTCTAACCAAAGCATAAAGCATTGCAAGCTGACATTTATCTTTTAAATTAAAGAGATTTTTATTCTACTTAGGTTTTCATACAATACCATAAATTTAGAAATACTTCAGAAATACCACACATTTATAACACAAATAATTATTAAATGTTAAAAACATAAAACATTGCCATTGTTTCCATGCAAAAGCCACACTTCAGACTTCTTATACCGGGCATTCAATATCTATCTGGGACCAGGTCCAAACTTTGCATCCTTAGGTATAAGATAGACTAACATTGTTGAACCTCCCAGCTGCCCAGCTCTGGTCAACAGTTAATGCATTTAATAGATTTTTAAAAATCTATTCCCAGAAAGATTAGTCCACTCATTCCACCACTTACATTTTAAGCTAATAAATGATAGTATAAAGAAATTATACATATTATGTAAAGCATCCTTTCATAGCTTTTATATTTTATCAGATGACTATATATTAAGAGCCAATGAAACGTGCTTGAGCCTTAACAGACTGAACTATGAATGCCAAACAAAAGAGTATGAGGTTATTATACATGATAATTTCCTTTCCTCTGTTGAACATTACTAACTGGCCAACCATCAGGCATCTAAAATGTCTTAACAGGATAAAAGGTACCATTGATTTAAAACCTACTATGTGCTAACCGCTGTCATATTTCATTCTAACAACTATGAGAAATTAGAATTATTCCCATTGTACACAGAACCTGGGACTCTCCGGGATTAAGTAATTTGATGAAGATTACCTAGCTAGCAAGTAATGGAACAAGGATACAAACATAGGTCTGATCCCAAAGCCTGTGCTCATGATAACATCAAAGACTCATCTTTGGCTGCATTGCCCAAGTAATGTTATGTAACTATGTGAAAATAAATTTTTTTTTTTAATTTTAACAGACCCGGGTGGCTCAGTCTGTTAAACATCTGACTCTTGATTTCAGCTCAGGGTTGTGAGATTCAGCCCCCGGTGGGGCTTGGTGCTGGGCTGCTTGGCCTGGGGCCTATTTAAGATTCTCACTGCCTGCCCCTCCCCCACTATTTTTTTTTTTAACCTCAGACTATGGTAAAATACTATTAACTACTGTGAAATGTAGCCATTGTCCTACCTAATAACATCTTAATTATCTGAAAGTACAGTAGGAGCTCTCCTGACTTCCCCCTCATCAGTCAGCAAGATCCTCGAGTGCTTTCCACAGCCTCCAACAAAGCAAACTAGAAGACAACAGCAGCGAATAAGGTACTTTCTAGTTGTCTGCACATTTCTATTTCTACTAGGAGTTGCATGTTTAGACTCAGGTGTTTGTTCTCAAAAGTTGTTTATGCCACCCTATTTATAATTAATTCATTTAAATATCATATAAACCTAAATAAATAAATAAATAAATAAATAAATATCATATAAACCAATGAAATGAGTACAAAAAAATTATTTCTGTGAAAACTGCTAAATGCCTTGGAAAGAACACAGTTGATGAGCACATATATTTACCTCTCCTTCCAAAACAAATTCACTGTTGGCTTCTGTGTACATAAGACACATAAAATTGTGTGAAATTTAACAAATAATTGTAAAATGTTTTTAAAATGTAAAAGATACCATCCTCAGATTGCTCTGCAAAGTCTTATTCCACTTTTAAGAAGTCAAAACTAGAAATCTTAGGTATATATTACTGGTGTGATTTATACAAGAAAGATCATAGGTAACTGAAAAACAAACTCCACCTCCAAGAAGAACGTGGAGCATGGATAAAAGGACAGGGCAAATAATTAAACCCGTTATTTTTATGGTTCCTCACTTAAACCAGACTTTTTAAACTAGCCAACCAGCTGCTTATTTAGAATAAACTCTGGAAACATAGCTGTACCCCGTTAAGCAAATATCTCAGAGTTTCTCTCTACAGTGGAATTCACATACTTTACTCAGAGTTCTGAAAGAAATCTAAAGGGTTCTCCTCCTATTTACTCTTATTTTATAGAGAACTCAGTGTTAAGTGTGGTTACTGAGTAAGTTCTCTAGCCCAGAGACTAAAAGCATTTAAATTAAAAGGATGGAAGAATAAACATTTTAACAACAAAGACTGTTGACAGCATAAGAATTTATAATCAGATCTTACCAAAAAAAAAAAAAAAAAAAGTTCATAAATTTAAATACCTCTGCAGGGCATTTCTAGATTTTAGAGGTCTATCCACATAACATCATAAAATTGAAAAATATATTTTTGGCACTTAAAAAGTAAAGTTTTAATTATACAGAAAATTCATTGTTTCTTAATCACCAATGTAGAAAAAAATGAGATATTACTGTCATCTAGCTAAGTATTGCCCGTCACTGTGCCTTTCCAACTTCAGTCAAGAAATCAATTCAGTGGGTTGTGATAGCAAAATTTAAAACAGAAAACAGAACAAGACCACACTCACATAATAAGAGTTAAATATGTTTTGTGAAAAGTTCATTTCTGTTTACCTATGCTATTTTGCAAAGTAAAAAATATTACTTAAAGGCTACGGGCCTAAAAACCCATATTATTATTATGAAATATAGTCTTAATACCAAACTTGCAATTCCATCATTTTTACATCATAATGCTAAAGAAAGCTATAATTTTAAGGAGAAAAAAGTCACTTCCTTATGAGTCTTCATGAATAAATGTATTTATTTTCCTTAGTAATCACTATTTATGTATGTGTAAATATAACATATATATGTTTTATTGTGTTTGGTACTAGTTTTGGCTAAAATAGAGACGTGTACAAATATTATTTTTTAAGCTGCTTACAACCTTAAAGCAAATTTTAACAACAAAAAACCCAAAACAAATAGCAACTTTGATTTATTTGCTTGTTTATTCTGACATGCAATTTACTGATCTTGGGGCCATTTTTCCAAAGTCACTGATGTAATCTCAAAGTCTCAACTTGGCATTTTACACAAGCAACCTCCTTAGTAACATTACACTTGGTAGTATTTCATGCATATGTAGCCGATTTTAAGAAACAGCCAAACACTTAAAACTAATTTAAACCATTAACTTAAGAAGGAAGTATGGCTTTCTCCACTTCTTTCTAGTGCCATTTAAATGTATTACCAAAGACGTATTTTAACTAGAGAAGAAAATTTGTCTTTTAATACACTTTTTAAAAAGTATGGAAATATTAACCAGTTTATTACATCTTTTTTAAAAAGAGCCTTTAATTCATAGGAGGATAAATTAACATTTCCAATCCTAAAGCCTCAACTCTGTCATTTAGTAGAGCTCTCTACCAAATACAATAATCCTCTTCTAATAATGTTCCTTGGAATCAAACCTCCATCTGACTGAAAAGCCTTCACGCCTAACTACTTCTATCTTAATAATCTTCTAAACTTGGTCCTTGCCACTAATCAAAGGAAGGTTGATAAATTAGTCTTTATTCCTTTGAAGTCCTTGCAAAACACAGAGTACACATTATTCCCATAAATCCTGAAAATACAAGTTTGGAAAGGAAATGGCACACTTACTTATACTGATATTTACATAAGGCCCTGAAGTACTTTGCAAACTTTTGGTCTGCCTAAAGCAGCTTAAAAAAAAAGGCAATAATCATAATAACATATGTCAACTCTGTCTTCAATTTTCTAGATTTATCAAGTTCGAAATCTCAAGTTGAAAAAGTCTGTAAACTCTAGCTGCGGTTAGATTGACTTTACCTAAAAATAAGTAAGGTAAATCTCAAATGATGTCAACTACTGTGGCAAAAGATACAAATGCTGTTCCTGATCATCATTTTGAGTTACACTAGAGTATCCCTTGAAACTACTAGTTTACAAACATTTTTGAAGAATAAATCCTCCCATCTAGACCCTAACTCTCCTTCGGTGCGCCCTTGTCTATCTCACCAGCTGGAACCTGTAACAGAAACAAGTAGTCATATGTAATAGGCAAAGAATTGATCCTGCCCCAGAATTAGGTTAACACTTCTAAAATGGGGCACAGGGAAAAAAAAAAAAAAAAAAATCCTGCTTAAGGAAGTCATTTACCTCGGTCTGGCTTCATTTTCACATTCAATTTCCACCCAGGGTGCTGTGAAATACACTTGTGGGTTCTTTCAACAGGCTTGCCGCTGATGCTGCGGCTACTGCTCCGTTTTCAAAACGCTAAAAGAGACCAAAATAAAATTAATCGAGTCCCGCTCTGACACCCGGACCTTGCAAGTAAACCTCCTGTTAACAGGCCTCTTCCTGGCACTAACTGCGGTGACAGCACCATCGGCAGCTCTAAAAAACAAAAAAAAAAAACAAAAAAAAAAAAAAAAGAGAGAGAGAGAGAGAGAGAGAGGAAAAAAAAAAGGCAAAACTCTGTGCACCGCCTCCCCCATCTCCCCGGGACCGAGCAACCCTCTTCCCCGCCCGAGCGCTCTCCAGGCCAAAGTGTCCTTCCTTGACACAGAGTCTCCGAACCAAAGAAAGGTCTATTTATAACCTGGAGGTACAGGCAAGCGGAGGGGAGGAGGAGGAGGGGGGGGGGGGGAAGGTTCAAACAACACAAGCTAACTAACCCCTTTGTAAAAAAAAAAAACCACCGCTGGGAACAGTGGCCCCTCCGCAGTGGCCGGTACGGAGATCCTCGGTCCGGGTGCGCGGGCGCACGAAGCTCTTCAGGACCCCGGCGCCGCGCCGGGAGCTCCGCCCGCCCCGCGGGGCCTCACCTGCGCGATCACCCTCGGGCTAGCCTTCCTGCGGCCGCCGCGGCCGAGTTTACACAATAAAAGGGTCAGAAGGAAACGCGAGTCATCTCCTCGCGCCCAGCCCCCAGCCCCAAACGAACTCTACCGGGCTGTCCCGGGGGCCCCCCGCCAAGCGCCCAGCCCCGCGCGGCCAGGCCGGAGCTCAGCCCCGGGAGCGGGTTTACCGCCGGGCGCTCGCCCCTGCCCCGCGCAGCCCGCCCCCCGCGGCCCCCGCCGTCCCCCCGGGGCCCCGGATTTCCTTCAGCTCCGCCGCCCCGAGCTCAGCGCCGGCCCCGCTCCCCGCCGGAGAGTTGTTTTCATGGCTCCCTCCGCCGACCTCTGCTGACTAACTCGCTCCCGTCTCCCGTCCCCAAGCCTCCTCCTCTTGGCACTTCCCTCCGCCGCTCGCCCGGCGGCTCACATCACACCCCCGCCGCAGACCCGAGGCTCCGAGAGGCGCAGGGCCGGCGAGAGCGGAGCGTGGCGCGCAGCGGCCCCCCGGGCTGCCTCAGAGGACCACGGGGGCCCGAGGGCACCAGCCCCCGCGGCCATCCACCCCCGCCTCGGCCGCCGCCTCGCTCCGCTCCGCTCCCAGCGCCCAGCCCGCCCCCCTGCCCGACTCGCACCCGAGCCCCGCGGCCCCCGGGCTTCGCCCGCCCGTCGCCCCGGCCGGCCCGCTTGCCCCGCGCCTCGGCCAGCTCCTCGCCCGCCCGCTGTCTCTAGCTCTGGCGCCCCAGCTCCCGGTCCCCCTCGCTCGCCCAGCTCTTTCTCCGCTGTTTGCCCTGTCAAAACACTGCCCGGGTCACGTGTCCCAACAACAGCCGACCCACCGCGCGTCACTTCCTCCCCGGCGGCCTCCGCGGCGGGCGCCCGGTTGTTATGGTAACAGCCCGCGCGCCGCAGGGCCCTAGCCCCGGGCCGGGCTCTCGGTGCAGGTGCGGGCGGCGGCGGGGGCGCGGCGGGGGGGCCCGCGGAGCCCCGGAGGCTCGGGAGGCCAGGGACGCTGCGGGCGCGGCGACCGTGCTCCGGGCCCTGCCCGCCCTGGGAGCCCGCTGCGGCGCGACTGGAACCGGGAATCGGCGCTGCGCTATTAGAGCACCGGGTAACTGGGGAGATGTCATCCAGGGCCTGCTCC
The DNA here is from genome assembly GCF_011100685.1 of Canis lupus familiaris. Classification (NCBI taxonomy): domain Eukaryota; kingdom Metazoa; phylum Chordata; class Mammalia; order Carnivora; family Canidae; genus Canis; species Canis lupus. The sequence continues at coordinate 18,598,269 of NC_049251.1, forward strand.
AGCCGGGGAGGATAATTATAGTCTCCTCCTCCTCCTCCTCCCTTCTCCTCCTCCCTCCTCCCTCCTCCTCCCTCCTCCTCCCTCCTCCTCCCTCCTCCTCCCTCCTCCTCCCTCCTCCTCCCTCCTCCCTCCTCCCTCCTCCCTCCTCCTCCTCCTCCCTCCTCCCCCTCCTCCCTCCTTCCTCCTCCCTCCTCCTCCTCCTCCCTCCTCCCCCTCCTCCCTCCTCCCCCTCCTCCCTCCTCCCTCCTCCCTCCTCCTCCACGGGACGTTGGCTCCCGGCTGCGGCCGAGCCCAAGTGGATTGCAGCACATGGTGGAACCCGGGTCTGAGGTGGCCGAGACAGGGGAGTGGGCAGCCATGCGTCAGCGAGTGACGAGGCAAAGAACAAGAAGCCCCTGTCACCCTACATTTCCCCCAAAATCACTAGAGATTTTAGTAGGATTCGGAACCCAAGCTCCCGAGGTACTCGCTGGGCTAAAAATAACTTTTATAACGTCTGAAACACTGACTCATGGCAGGAGGACACTTTTGACACCGTGTTATTGTTGAGGAGCTGTAATTTTGTTGTCCTATAACAATGTGACATGATGACATTTCGTGTTGTGATTCGTGTCATCACTTAAACAGATGACAAGGATCTGCTGTAATTAAAAAAAAAAAAAAAAGGCAGTCTTAACGAGGGCTGAAGCTATTAGCTACCCAGTTTAGAGACAGTACAGAGGGGGGTTGTGAGCTTAAAACAGAGACAGAGAAGTACAAAATTTGCAAGGCTCTTTGGTTTCATCTGAAAAAGTGGGGTTGTTTTTTTTTTTAGAAATGATTTTGCATGCAAGAATCAAAACAGGAAAGTATTAGCATAGGTTTAAAGATGATTTACTTAAGTCTTTGTACTATTCCATAGTTCCCAAAATCTTACAGTATTACTTTTACATCAGAGAAGTTTTTTTGTAAGTAAAGGATTGGAAATTGCAAAATTTTTTGCCTCCTGCCTATCAAAAACATGAAATTTCAATGATGAAAAATACTAGTTTTCTAAATGTTTTGATATGTATGGTAAAATTACATGGACAACTGCAGTGATTAATTTTAAGATTGTATCTAACCCAAACAGGGCAGACCATTCAGGAGGGTAACATTTCATTTTCAGGGAAATGTTCTGGTATCATGAAGATAAAACTTCTGTCAAATGGCAACAGTTCCATAATCTATGTAATGGCCACAAATATTAACTCCCAGTGGATCTGACTTAGATATTATTGAATACTGGATTATGTAGTTTCCTTTATGAAATTTTACTTGTTCTACAGTCACTTCTCAATTAACCTTGGTAATGGGAGACAGAAAGAACACTTCCAGATAATCCAAAATCCTAAATTTAGCACAACAGCTGAGACCAGATAACAGCTATTGTAAAAGGCTTAGTGGGTGAACAGATCTGGGAGCTAGATCTGTGATTTAGCTCCTCTTCCTCTGCCTAATTTGCAAAAAGTATAAAGACCAGAAAAATGTTGAGAGTAGAAGCTGAGAATATTGGATAATATGGAGCACAAAGAATAATCATTTTAAATAATTAAGTTTCTATAGCACATGGATAAATGATGATGTCTGAACATTTGTTAGACTAACTTGAAGCTTTTTATTAGGAATCTTGAATCTGTTTAAAAATTGGAGATCATTAGGGCAAATCATTATTCCAATTGTTTCATTCACTTAGAACACACTTACTGAGCACTCACTATTTGCTAGGCACATGCTAGTCTCTCCTTTTTCTTTTTTCAAAGATTTTATTTATTCAGGAGAGACACAGAGAGACAGGCAGAGACATAGGCAGAGGGAGAAGCAGGCTACCTGTGGGGATCCCGATGCAGGACTCCATCCCCAGACCCCCATGCCCTGACCCAAAGGCAGACACTCAACCACTGAGCCACCCAAGCATCCCTACATGCTAGTCTCAATATAAGGTGATGAAAAACAAGGTCACTTCTCTTATGGAGCTTGAAGTACTGACTACTATGTTTGCACAGCTTGGGTCAAGTCACATTTTTCGCCTATGAAAAAGAAGTGTTTTGACTCTAACAAAAGGTAATTTCTTTCTAATTCTAAAGCAATTCTATAATTGTATAAAACATATCCAGAGTGGGTTGGAAATAAGGACCTTTCCACAATGGCAACTCTTTAAGTGTTAGTGATAAATGTGTTTGCACTTTGGGGGCACCCAAGCAAAGCAAACATCAATGGTTCCTACTTGGTGAGAGGTTAAGGGTCGGTGAAGCAAGGAAGTCAAAACAGTTGACAGGAACCTTACCCTCTTTCCGTCTGATTTGCTCTCCATTTTGCTTTCCCCTAGCGTTAGAAGACTTATAATTAACTTCAAAAAAGTTAATTCATCTTCAGCAAGGACATAATCTCCTCAACTTTTACAGGTTCTGTTGAAATAGGCAGCATAGGGGGCAGCCCAGGTGGCTCAGCGGTTTAGCGCCGCCTTCAGCCCAGGGTGTGATCCTGGAGGCCCAGGGTGTGATCCTGGAGACCCCGGATTGGATCGAGTCTCATGTCAGGCTCCCTGCATGGAGCTTGCTTCTCTCTCTCTCTCTCTCTCTCTGTCTCATAAATAAATAAATAAAACCTTTAAAAAAATGAAATAGGCAGCATATAACAAAACTGTGTATTTAATGGAGGTCTTTCTAAGTTCTTTTACTGGCTGAGGTGTTGATGATAACTGGTTTGCTCACTTTATTAATACAAGGCTGTTACTATTACCAAGGTCATGGAACAAGTCCAGCTACCAAAGTGAGGTCCACCAAGCAGAGATGGGTACCTTTTTCTTCTGTTATGTCTAGCACCAAGCAAAGGACCTGGCACAGAGTAGGAGTTCAATACATGTCAAACTTTATATTGACCAATAAAGTTTTCTTGTACCTGTCTGTAAACTATACCCCTAATACTAATTGGCATTTTCTCCTTACTGGGTCAAAGCTAGAGAGTTGGGAAATCAGTGAGTAGCACTGACTTTGTATGTGAAGGATACGTTTTCACTGTCCTTGGGCTGAAGTCTCATAATAGTAGGAACGTGTTGTGGGTTAACTGTGCCCCCCAGAATATTATGTTGAATTCCTAATTCCTGTACTTGTGAATATGACCTTATTTGGAAATGGGGTCTTTGGAGATATAGTTAACATAAAGTCATGCTGTATTGAAGTGGGCCCCTAAATCCAACTTCTAGTTTCTTTATAAAGTGAGAGCAATTTGAAGACAGAGGAGACACAGGGAAGAGGGCCGTGTGACAGAGACTGGAATGATGCAGCTGCAAGCCAAAAGAATATAAAAGATTGCCAGGAGCTACCAGAATCTAGTTAGAGGCAAGTAAGGATCTGCCCTCCCTCCCCCAGAGACTTCATGGAGAGCGTGGCTCTGCCAATGCCTTGATTTCACCCTTTTCACTTTCAGAACTATAAGGGAATAAATTTCAGTTGTCTTAAGCCCCTCAAGTTTACTGTATTTTTGTTACTTGAGCCTTAGGAAACTAATACAGAACTCTAGCAAAGACTATTGCCATACTTTTTTCTTGGCCTGTAAATTGTATTGCTGATATTGCAAGTTTTCTAAAGTTCCAGGTTCTGAATGGTCACCTAAACATGGAAATCTTTTTTTATTTTATTTTATTTTATTTTATTTTATTTTATTTTATTTATTTTATTATTTTATTCATGAGAGACATACAGAGGCAGAGACATAGGCAGAGGGAGAAGCAGCACCTCACAGGGAGCCTGATGAGGGACTCAATCCAAGGGCTCTGGGATAGTGACCTGAACCAAAGGCAAACAATCACTGAGCCACCCAGGTGCCCCAACATGGGAATCTTTTTTTTTTTTTTCCCCATGGGAATCTTTAATTCCGTAAAAACCACAGTAAATCAGTTGCAAATGTGAAAGAAATTGCTCAAGTACCACAAAAGAACAACTTTGTGTTCTTTCAGCTAAAGGATGATCATGAATAAGTAATTGAGAATCATCAAATGAAAATACACTATTTTAAATATGATGATTGGTAAATCTATTTCATCATCAAGTTTTGTGAAAATAAAGAACGGTAGAATTAATTAAAATGTGGCGATAAAGCTAGTCTTGCATAGTGAGTAAAAAAAAAATGAAGAATTTGTGTACTTTTAGTTCTTGAAGCAACAAGAGGAAAGGCAAGCTATCTTTTCCAAAGCTAACTTGTTTCCAATGGTTCATTAAATTCATTACAGTTCATTTGTTTCTAAGGGAGAAAGATTGGAGCTGTTGCTAAGGTAGATACTGTTTACTAGAAACAATCTTCCACCTTCCCTTAAATTGATTGGCTGGTCTTTTTTTTTTTTTTTAGGCTCCTGTTTGTCTACCTTCTATAACCACAGGTATAAGGAAATGAAAAGTGATTCTTTCTGGTTCCTGTCTGCGAAGTGACTATAGTACTTAGAAATACAAAAGCCTCTAAACTTCCAGCCATGGAAACCCTTAATCAGATATGCTGAGTTGCTAGAGGTCTCTGAGTCATCAAGATTTAAACCTTCACAAAAGTTAATAATTGTTCATTTCTGTAGCAGTAACTGTGCTCAGCACTTCACACATATTATACATTTGATCCTGATACCACCTTCTTATCTTGTGGATTAGGAAATTGAGGCTTAGAGGGGTAACTTTCCTAAGGCTACTGTTAGTAAGTAGAAGAAGTCTGCTTCCTTGATGGGCTCACTTAATGTCTATAACATTATGAAATAGATTAAATTATTCCAAATTTTTCAAATGGGGAAAACGAGGGCTCAGAAACATTGAAAATGGTTGTACATTTAGATTGTAAATTAGTTTATATAAACTTGGGCTCACTGCTTTGAGATACAAGTTCCAAATAGAATGGTTCTGGTTGTTTTATTATATATAAACTCCAAAAGCAAGCAAATAGCCACACAGTTAATAACAGTAGCTAATATTTCTTGAATACTTAAGTGGTAAGTATTATTCTGAATAACTGTATTGAGATTAATTTGTTTAATCCTCACAACATCCCTGTGAAGTATTATTATCCCTATTTTATAATTAAATGAACAGAAAGGAGGCATCTGGGTGGCTCAATTCGGTTAAGCGTCTGCCTTCGGGTGTGGTCATGATCCCAGGGTCCTGGGATCTAGTACCACCTTTGGCTCCTGGCTCAGCGGGAAGTCGCTTCTCCTTCTGCCCCTCCCCCTGCTCATAGTCTCTCTCAAAAATAAATAAGTAAAATAATTAAAAAATAAATTAAAAAAAAGAAGTTAAATGACCTGCCCAAGGTCAAGCAATTAGGAAGTGTCAGACCAGGATTCACACTCAAGAAGCATGACTTTGGGGATACCTGGGTGGCTCAGCAATTGAGCCTTTGGCTCAGAGAGTGATCCCAAAATGCCAGGATCGAGTCCCACATCGGGTTCCCTGCATGGAGCCTGCTTCTCCCTCTGCCTATGCCTCTGCCTCTCTCTCTCTCTCTCTCTCTGTCTCTCATTAATAAATAAATAGAATCTTAAAAAAAAAAAAAAAAGCATGACTTTGGTGCATAAGTTTTTGTTTTGTTTTGTTTTGTTTTATAAATTTATTTTTTATTGGTGTTCAATTCACCAACATACAGAATAACACCCAGTGCTCATCCCGTCAAGTGCCCCCCTCAGTGCCCGTCATCCATTCACCCCTCCCCTCCTCCCCTTCCACCACCCCTAGTTCGTTTCCCAGAGTTAGCAGTCTTTATGTTCTGTCTCCCTTTCTGATATTTCCCACTCATTTTTTCTCCTTTCCCCTTTATTCCCTTTCACTATTTTTTATATTCCCCAAATGAATGAGAACATACAATGTTTGTCCTTCTCTGATTGACTTACTTCACTCAGCATAATACCCTCCAGGTCCATCCACGTTGAAGCAAATGGTGGGTATTTGTCGTTTCTAATGGCTGAGGAATATTCCATTGTATACATAGACCACAGCTTCTTTATCCATTCATCTTTCGATGGACACCGAGGCTCCTTCCACAGTTTGGCTATTGTGGACATTGCTGCTATAAACATCGGGGTGCAGGTGTCCTGGCGTTTCATTGCATTTGTATCTTTGGGGTAAATCCCCAGCAGTGCAATTGCTGGGTCGTAGGGCAGGTCTATTTTTAACTCTTCGAGGAACCTCCACACAGTTTTCCAGAGTGGCTGCACCAGTTCACATTCCCACCAACAGTGTAAGAGGGTTCCCCTTTCTCCGCATCCTCTCCAACATTTGTGGTTTCCTGCCTTGTAAATTTTCCCCATTCTCACTGGTGTGAGGTGGTATCTCATTGAGGTTTTGATTTGTATTTCCCTGATGGCAAGTGATGCGGAGCATTTTCTCATGTGCATGTTGGCCATGTCTATGTCTTCCTCTGTGAGATTTCTGTTCATGTCTTTTGCCCATTTCATGATTGGATTGTTTGTTTCTTTGGTGTTGAGTTTAATAAGTTCTTTATAGATCTTGGAAACTAGCCCTTTATCTGATATGTCATTTGCAAATATCTTCTCCCATTCTGTAGGTTGTCTTTTAGTTTTGTTGACTGTATCCTTTGCTGTGCAAAAGCTTCTTATCTTGATGAAGTCCCAATAGTTCATTTTTGCTTTTGTTTCTTTTGCCTTCGTGGATGTATCTTGCAAGAAGTTACTGTGGCCGAGTTCAAAAAGGGTGTTGCCTGTGTTCTGCTCTAGGACTTTGATGGAATCTTGTCTCACATTTAGATCTTTCATCCATTTTGAGTTTATCTTTGTGTATGGTGAAAGAGAGTGGTCTAGGTGCATAAGTTCTTAATCACTACCTCATATTGGTCCCATTTAGTTTGGTTTTCCACTCAGACCCTGTACTTTCCTGCCTCTGGGCTTTTTCCATGTCCCCCAGCATTGATTCCCTCCCGAAACCTAAACCTTTCTGGACTTTTAGAGCCCAAAGTCTTACCTTACCATGTGTTCTAGAGCCACACTTGGTCTTTTGTCTGAATACATATTTATGATATATTTTTTTAAAGATTTTATTTATTTATTCATGAGAGACACAGAGAGAGAGGCAGAGACACAGGCAGAGGGAGAAGCAGGCTCCATGTAGGGAGCCCGACGTGGGACTCGATCCCGGGTCTGCAGGATCACGCTGTGGACTGAAGGCGGCTCTTAAACCGCTGAGCCACTGGGGCTGCCCCCATATTTATGATCTTAAAACCACATATTCACTTTATCTTTTTAAAGGGCAAAGATGAACTATGAACTCAAGTTCCTTTGTAGTTCTTACGTTGAGCCGTACCAGACTCAGCACAAAGATTCAAGTAATTACTGAAGAATACCTGAAGCCATCACTGTTCTCCAGAAATGCTCCAGCCAGTCAGTAGCCACTAGTCCCATGTGTCTACTGAGCAAATGAAGTGTGGCTGGTGAAACTGAGAAACTGAATTTTTAATTTTAATTAATTAATTTAATGATAGGTTCTTGGTTTCATTATTAGAAAATGAAGCATGGTTGGAACAACTTGAGTATGTGAATCTACTTTTTCCAACTGCAAATTTAAGGAAATTTATAGATCAACTATTTCTAATGAAAATGTAGCACACAAATAGAAATGTGCTGTAAGTATAACACCAGATATCAAAGACTTAGTAGTAAAAAATATAAACCAGGTCGCCTGCATGGCTCAGTGGTTGAGCATCTGCCTTTGGCTCAGAGTGTGATCCCAGAGTCCTAGGATGGACTCCCTTCCAAGAGCCTGCTTCTCCCTGTGCCTATGTCTCTGCCTCTCTCTCATGAATAAATAAATATTTTTTTTTAAAAAACCCCACACATCTCTATTAATACTTTTAAAAGTACTGATTACAGGGGCTCCTGGGTGGCTCAATTGGTTAAGCATCTACCTTCAGCTCCTGGGATCAAGTCCTGCATTGGGCTCCAAGCTCCCAGGGGAACCTGCTTCTCCCTCTGTTTCTGCCTTTCCCCCACCCCTGCCGCTTTCTCTCCGAATAAATAAAAATCTTAACCAGAAAGAAAAAAAGAAAGAAGGAAAGACTGATTACATATTGAAATGATCATATTTTAAATACGATCATATTTAGATATTTTAACAATGTGAAGTTACATATATAGCTCACATAATATTTCTATTAGGACTGCTTTAGAATTTGGTGGCTTAGGGACTACTGGGTGGCTCAGCGGTTGAGCGTCTGCCTTTAGCAGCTCAGGGCACGATCCTGGGGTCTGGGGATCGAGTCCCACATTGGGCTTCCTGTGAGAAGTCTGCTTCTCCCTCTGCTTGTGTCTCCGCCTCTTCTCTCTCTGTGTGTCTCTCATGAATAAATAAAATCTTTTAAAAAAATAGAATTTGGGGGCTTAGCAATAACAACAACACAAAAGACATTTGAAAATCCTCTATTCTCAACCAAGTGGGGCCTTTGAGCAGCGAATTTTCAGATAAGGGAACTTGCCGCTTGCTCTGGTCCCATCAAAAGTTCCACACATCCTAATGAGAGTGCACACATTTGATTTAGTAATTTTCATCAAGCCTGTTAAAGGATCACGCTCAGAGCTACCTACCTTATCCCAAACAGTGTAAGCTATTTTGAGAAGTAGTAATGGGTGAACTTGACTAAACAGTTAAACTCTCCATGAGCTGGTCGAGCCATTAAGTCTACTATAAAGCAAATTACAGATTCTTTACATCTATTCATCAGAATATATTAGTTCATTGCATTTTTTTTTTTTTAGATTTATTAGAGAGAAAGAGAGAGTGGGAGGAGAAACAGAGGGAGAGAATCCTCAAGCAGACCCCTGAATGCAGAGCCTGACATGGGGCTCCGTCCCACCCACCCTAGGGTCATGCCCCCAGCCGAAACCAAGAGGCAGCCGCCCAACCGACTAAGCCACCCAGCTGCCCCACCACCACCCGGTTTATTGCATTCTAAGGAGAATTCTACTATATTCATTTTCATGGTTAAAAAAAAAAAAAGGATCCATACTATTTGACTTGAAAAGTAGATGTAAAGAATAGCAATAATCTCCATTTCAAAATGTGCCTGGTAAACTAAATGATCAGGTATTTCAAGAAATAAAATTTGGAAGCAGAGTGTTATCCTTCAAAAAAGTTTGTAAGAAAAAATCTTTTCTTAGGTTGTATTATCATCTTAGGTTTTTCAGAAACAAAAGGTTGTAAGACTGCACAAAAATAATGCAGAAAATCCCAACTCCTTTTTACAAATGGTAAAACACATAACTGAAACTAAAGTCTTCACAGATACTGGATAGAGCATGATAGAGTAATCTGTTATGTATTTTTAATAAATCAAACTTCCATTGCTTCTGTTGGAACCCAAAAGCTCAGTTCAGCACTAAGAGAATTCTACTAGTTTTCTTTTTCTTTTACAAGCATAAAGAGAGTTCCAGAAGTGATTCCTTTATTTGACTGTTATGTATATCTCAATAATTTCATACTGCCATGCTTCAGAGAGAAGGGAACATTAGCTGCCTCTTTATTCTAAATTGCACAGGCAAAATTCTGTACTTGCAACTCAGTGTAATTGGTCTTTATTTCCAAAATGTCATTTCTGTCTAACATAAGTCTAATTCAATTCAGCGCTCATTGAGCTTTGTATGCCAAATACATTGCTGAGCCCAAGAGAGACAAAGGCCAGAAAAGCTAGTACTTACCATCAAATAATTTTATTAATCTAAAAAGGAGTTACACATGTAAATAAATAACTACAACTTAGTTTTATTACAAGAAAAAAAAATTTCATGCAGAAGGGAAATAGCCCAAAAAGGAAAAGTCTCTTCTCTCTAGGACAAGGAGTTACTAAAGAAGGAAAGGCGAACATATTAGCTATGTTTTGGAGGATGAAGAGGAGCTCACTGGACAGGCGAAATTGGGTGGGATGGCGATGGGGAAGTTGTTCCTAACAGATGAAACAGCTTGTTGCTGAAGCATGATAGAACATACTTTGTTCAAGATGCCATATTAGAAAGTCAGATTTAGGGGCTCCTGGTGGCTCAATTGGTTAAGCATCTATCTTTGGGCCATGATTTCAGGGGCCTGGGATTGAGCCCTGCCTCAGGCTCCCAGCTCAGTGGGGAATCTGCTTCTCCCTCTCCCTTTCCCCTTGCTTGTGCTCTCTGGCTCTATCTCTCCATCAAATAAATAAATAAAATCTCTTAAAAATATAGAGAAAGTCAGATTTAAGGAAGTTAAATGTAAATGATAGGTACAGCATTAGACAAAGGCCTTTGTTTGTTTGTCTTTTGCCATCGGCCCCAATTCTTCATCCTCCACCACAACCCCAATCTCCCTGCTTTTCCCATAAAAGTGCAGTCTCTCTCTCAAAAAAAGGGCAGTCTCTCTCAATAATAAGTCAGAATAAATTTCTCAGCTCCTGGCTCAGTCACACGACTTGCTGTGAAGAAGTGAATGAGACTAAAGTGATAGTTTTGAGCTAGACCTTAAGAGAACTTGGCTGTTTGCTCTCCTGTACCTCTGCCATTAACATAAAAAACACTTGCTAGGGCTAACATGGTGATCCCCGGAGGACGAGAGACAAGTGGAAAGAACTAACCACCTTTCCTGACCCACAGATCAATTCAGCTTTGATTAGTAGAACCACCACAGCCAACTCATATGTCCATTACTGTAAATTTTATTTTATGTCAGCATGTTTTGGAGATGTTTGTTATACCACATTATTGCAGCAATAGCAAACCAATACAGTCCTAGCAGTGAATTTGGATTTTATCATGTGGAAAACTCTAAAAATTTTTAATAAATAATTACATTATTTCAGAAACAATTGGCTTCTGCAACAAAGTGGAAGATGGTGATGGAAAAAGGATGGTGGGAGAGGTGGTAGCAAGAAAGCTATCTCAATGGGCCAACCCCAAGAATATGCAGACCTCAACCAAGGCAATAACAGTGGGAATGGAGTAAGGAAGATACACTGGAGAGAGATTTAGGAGGCAGAAAGGATAGAAATTGGGTAATTGTCTATAGGCAAAAAAAGAAGACAACATTCTTGCCTCCACCATTCCACCCCAACCTGGCTTGGAATAGTTGGTAGATCACCATGTACTAGTAGGAAATACAAAAGAAACATCAGATTGGCTACTGAAGGCTGGGATAAGGGTAGGGAATAGAGTATTGAGTTTTAGACATACTAAGTTTGAAAAACCTGTATCTAGACAAACATTCTGAAGTTAAAGAAAGATTCTGCTCTGGAGCTTGGGGGATGAGGTCTAATCTAGATACATATTACTCTGAAACCATTAGCATACAAATGGTGGCCACTCCATGGGAGTAGATGAAGATACCATGGCATATAAGAAGGAAAGGTACTCAGCAATGTTGGCTGTTGCAGAGAAGTAAAAAAATAAATAAAGGACCGAGAAATACTCTTTTGATTTGGCAATCGTGTCATCCATAAGAGAGGAAACAACTTCAAAACTCTTTATAAATGGACAGAGGTAGCCTGGGCCCAATTGAACTCACTGTGTATTCAGAAAGTACCTCACAATTGGGAATTTCACGGTGTGGTTGCATTGAATCAGATCACTACTTTGCACCAGGTCAGTGTAGCATAATTCTGAGAATAGTCGATAGATTTACCCTGAACACCTATTTTGGGAATTCAACACCATTTGTACTATATCCCAGAAAGGCCATTACCCATGACTTCATGAAGTGTACCAGCAAAATCCAACATGCAGAGATCGCACCAAAATTGTTTTTCTGAGAGTAATGTACTTCAGAAATGTTTTATGATTTATAGGAATGTCACATATGAAAAACAAAACAAAAAACCCAACAAAACAAAATCCTCTCCAGCTCTTATTCATAAGTGCCTGTGTATTGAATTTCTCTTCAATGTGCTCTACATGACATTTTTCCTCTTAGTAAATTATGGCTTATTTCTGTCTCTTCATCAGGATACACTGTGATGATTCTAGGAAATATGACAGGAATTGATGGCTTGTCTAGCAAATGAAATCCACACAGCAAAGATGTGGCAGCATTAAAATAAAATAAAACCAGTATGGCCATTTGTATGGTTAGATATTGATACAAGACAGACCTTGGTTATTGCTTTTATTTATTTATTTTTTTTAAAAATATTTTTTTCTTTATTTATTTATGATAGTCACAGAGAGAGAGAGAGAGAGAGAGGCAGAGACACAGGCAGAGGGAGAAGCAGGCTCCACGCACCGGGAGCCCGACATGGGATTCGATCCCGGATCTCCAGGATCGCGCCCTGGGCCAAAGGCAGGCGCCAAACCACTGCGCCACCCAGGGATCCCTGGTTATTGCTTTTAATAGTACTGTAAGACTAGGCCATACAAGATGACTTAGGGTACCTGTCTCTTCTGTAGTCTTTTTTTTTTTTTTTTTTTTGCCATGTAACCCTACTCCCCTGGCCACAAGTGATTGAATTAAGGATCAATACATGACCTGAAGGCAACTATCTCTAGGCTGGCAAGTGGCCTGTGAAGTTGTTTATCACTAGAGAACTCAGCCCAGAAGTAATACATTATATTGGCTAGTGACTAGCTAATCATACTCTTTATGATGGTGGTGGTAGAAGGGTAGTGATGTGCTTCAGACATAGAGATTTACAGCTGGAACAGACACAGAGGCCTCCCTAATGGTGAGCAATGGAAAAATGAATAACAGACTTCCGGTTCTGAAAGAGCATTAAGTGCTCTTAAACCAAGAACTGCAAGTAGGCTGCTGGAGGTGTTGCCAGTCTTAAATAATGGGAATGATGGTCCATTTTTCTGTGAACCCTTTTTTGAGGCTTTTCTGAGATTTTTTGTTACTGTTATTTTCATGGTTCCATGAATCCTTCCAATAAACCCCTATAACAAAGACAACTCAAACATCTTTGATAGTTACAACTTGAAAGCATCTAATGCAATTTTATATTACTTTCAAATCATGAGTGAAAATGTCAAGATACATCAATGAATTCAATTCCCTACAGATGTTAATTCATTATTCAACTAATAATATGTACTGATTACCTGATATGTGCTAGACATGTACTAGCATTAGGAAATTAGTAGTGAATAAGAGTGACATGACTCCTGCCTGTATGGTGCTATGGTCTAGTCTGAAATACTTAGACCATTCAGGTCTTAATATGTATTATAGGGATGAACCTAAACTTAGTATGTCTCAGAAATTTGTGATCTATAGTTTGCTTTAAATATTCATGGTTTTCCAAATATATTACATTGATAAGGGTATGGCATGTGTTCACACATTAATCTAGAAATACCTACATTTAGAACAAAGTTTAGTTCAGAGTTTTCTAAGATTTACTGTATCTGGAAACAAAGCAAAGGATAGAAAACAGGATTAACAGAACTATAAATTATTAAGTAGGACATGGCCACTGAGTAGAGCCAGAAGCATAGTAACAAGATGAGGCTTGCAGAAGTCAACAGAAAAGAATAAAGTGATGACATCTATATGCCAGCATTTTACAATAGTGCCACCTACAAATGAAAGGGAGTTCTGATGTAAAAAGGCCATTTTTCTTCATCCTCAGGAAAAGATAAACTGAAAATTAATGGCATGGATTGCCCAAGATAACAAGGCTAAAAATAAAGATATAGGTGATTCATTAAGCCAGATTGAAGAAAAATGGAGAAGATGGAATCTGGTGCTTGGTGAAATTGAAATGTCAAGGAATTGACATTGATGTATCCTGCTGGTAACTCAATAGTCAAACAAAAAATTTTAATGCTATAATTCTTAGATCAACTAAAATTAAGAGTGAATGTGTTTCCCGTGAAAATAAGATGGTCCAGTGAGAGTAGAGAGTTTCAGGAACACTGTTAAACTTTTCAAAGTTGCTCAGACTCTCTAAGCTATTGTTTTAGTCAGAGCATCAAGGGATTGATACTCTTATTTATATTCTACCATTCAAATTTTTTATCAGGCTTTTCTTTCCAAGATTCCCAAAGCTCTAAGCACCTGAACTTCTAATTGCAGTATGAGAAAGTCTGATTTCTAGAGGACCACTATAGAAATTATTTCTTGTCTTCAGTTCAATATGTTGCAGTTTAAATATCTGCAGCTCTTTAAGCAACAAGTAGAAATTAGAAAGAGGACATAACTATAGCTACAGAAGATAGTTTTAATTATGACAAAATTGGGAACCCTGGGTGGCGCAGCGGTTTAGCGCCTGCCTTTGGCCCAGGACGCAATCCTGGAGACCCGGGATCGAATCCCACGTCGGGCTCCCGGTGCATGGAGCCTGCTTCTCCCTCTGCCTATGTCTCTCTGCCTCTCTCTCTCTCTGTGTGACTATCATAAATAAATAAAAAATTAAAAAAAATTACGACAAAATTTTATTCACATGATTTTTTGCAAATTTGAAAATTACTCTGAAATGGATTGTCTTATGGAAAATATAAACCATAAAGTGGAGTCAAGAACAGGTAGGTAGAGAACCAGACTAGACTTAATCATCATCTAAGAAATAGAAGAGCCAAAGATCTGTCCTAGAGAGAGATATCAGGCCCGGAAGACTTCAGGAGTTGACATGAGAATTCCACCAAACCATCAAAGAACAGAGGATTTCTTTGTTATACATACTGCCCACAGCAAAAACAAAAGGAAACAAAAAGATAAAGATAAGAAGCTTCCCATTTCATTCTGAGACCAACAATAATCCTGATAACAAACCAAATGGAAAGCATTCCCCCTCCATCAAAAACAAAACAAAAACCCACAAGAAACAAATCATATTTATGAACATAGGAAGTAAAAAACCTCAAATACATACAGTATTAGCACAGAACATGGTAGTATAGTAAAGGATTATTACATCATGACTAAGAGTTTATTGTGGGAATACAGAACAGCTTCAACATTATGATGTCTATGAATACAAATCACCATCCTATCCATTTATAGGAAACATAAACCAAATGATTATGTGAGGTTGAAAAGTACACTTAACAAAATTTAATTCCATTCCTATTAAAATGCCTTAGAAGGACACCTGGGTGGCTCAGCAGTTGAATGTCTGCCTTTGGCTCAGGGCGTGATCCTGGAGTCCAGGTATTGAGTCCCATATTGGGCTCCCTATGAGGAGCCTGTCTCTGCCTCTGTCTCTCTCTCTGAGTCTCTCATGAATAAATAAAATCTTTAAAAAAAATTGAAAAATAAAAGCACCCAAAACCTAATCCACAAATATAATGCAATAGAAACAATTAATGCAATTTACCAAAAGAAAAAAAAATCTAGATTTCATCTATGGCAAAAATCTGTGAATAGTAAAGGTTTTCTGAAAAAGAAAGAAAAATGATAGTAATTGAGATAAATGCAGAGATCAGTGCCAACACACTTTAATTCCTTCTCTCTGACACCTAACACTCCTTTCTTTTGTTCAGCAACTATAAATGAGTTCTCTCAATGAAGTGCACTCACTATATGATGTGACTATGTATTTTGATACATTTCCTTCAAACGTAGATCCTAAATTTTGCAGCTTTTCCCATCAGTCCCTGCACTTCACACTTAGTCTTCCGAGTACATTTTAATATATGATTGCTTAGAATTAAAGCAGATAATTACCCTGTCTCCTTTGACACTCAAGAATTCATAGAATTTGACCTGGTGCCTTTGTGTCAGCTAGAAAATACAAAAACACGAATAATGCTGAAACAAAGCATTTATAACACTCACAAAACTCCACTGTTTTACAGGAGCATGGTTGCCAAAATTAGAAAAATCCACTGTCTTACCAGTTTCCCTGAACACATATATTTTTCCACTTTTAAATTTAATAATTTCTGTGTGTACAAAAGAAATAAAGGAGAGTAGAAAAAGCCATCACCCCAAATAACAAATAATTCAATCAAAAAACAGGCAGAAGACATGAACAGACATTTCTCCAAAGACATACAAATGGCCAACAGACATGAAAAAATGCTCACATCACTTGTCATCAGAGAAATACAATTCAAAACCACAATAGGTATCACCTCACACCAGTCAGAATGGCTAAAATTAACAAGTCAGGAAACAACAGATGTTGGCAAGGATGCAGAGAAAGGGGAACCCTCTTGCACTGTTGCTGGGAATACAAGCTGTTACACCCACTCTGGAAAACCGTATGGAGGTTCCTCAAAAAGTTGAAAATAGAGCTGCCCTATGACCCAGCAATTGCACTACTGGGTATTTACCCCAAAGATACAGATGTAATGAAATGCTGGGACACCTGCACCCCAATGTTTATAGCAGCAATGTCCACAATAACAAAACTATGGAAACAGCTCAGATGTCCATCAACAGATGAATGGATAAAGATGTGGTATATATGTACAATGGAATACTACTCAGTCATCAAAGAAAATGAAATCTTGACATTTGCAATGACGTGGATGGAACTAGAGGGTATTATGCTAAGAAAAATAAGTCAATCAGAGAAAATTATCATCTCACTCATATGTGGAATTTAAGAAAAAAACAGAGGCTCATGGGGGAGGAGAGGAAAAAATAAGATGGAATCAGAGAGGGAGACAAACCTTAAGAGGCTCTTAATCATAGGAAACAAAGTGAGGGGTGCTGGAGGGAAATGGGTGGGGAATGGGCTAACTGAGTGATGGGCATTAAGGAGGGCATGTGATATAATGAGTACTGAGTGTTATATAAGACTGATGAATCACTTCTACCTCTAAACCTAAGAATACACTATATGTTAATTGAATTTAAATAAAGTTTAAAAAAGCTTCTAACAATAGTTAAAAACAAAACAAAAAAAAAAACCCTTAAGTTCAAAAAAACAAAAAGAAGAAAAAAACTAATCACTTCTTTTTTAACTACTTTTTAAACATTAGTTTTCCTCCTAAATATGTCAGTTTCTTCTTTCATCAGTCTACAGGTACTCTCTGGATGGGCTCCAGCTTCAAGTATTTCTCACAAACAGCTTTCAAATCTACAATTCTGTACAAATCACCCTTTCTCCTGAATTCCAGACCACCTAGCTATCTGCATCCACCAGCACAACCCACAGGTTGATTAAATCAATAACATTCTGCTTCATTCCCTAAAATCTTCTGCTCCTCTCCTGCCCTTCCTTTCCTGGAGATGCACCATAATCCCCTATTCATTCAAACAATATTTGCTGAGCACCTGCTGAGCCCCAATCACAGTTCTAGAGGTTTGGCACAACAGGAACCAAAACAAAGGTCCCTGTCTGCAACAGGCTTCTATTCTACTGAGAACAGGTAGGTAACAAACAGAGTAAGTGATCTGGTATGTCAGAAGGCAGGAACAAATAGAACAGAATAAGTGAGACTTGAGGAAGCCTTGCTTGCTTGTGTGCTTGCTTGCTTATTCATTCATTTATAGAGCTAGCACAAGTAGGGGGCAGAGGGAGAGGGAGAAGCAGGCTCCTGGCTGAGCAGGGAGCCCAATGTGGGTCTTGATCCCAGGACCCCCCAATCATGACCAGAGCCAAAGGCAGATGCTCAACCAACTGAGCCACCCAGGTGCCTAAGGAGAGGCTATTTTAAAGAGGGTTGTCAGATACATCTCATTGGTGTAACTTGAAGAAGGTTAAGGAAGTTAGTGTGTGGCTGTCTAAAGAAAGACTGTCTCAGATGAAGGAAGAGTAAGTGCAGATGCCCAAGGCAAGAACATTCTTTTGCACACTTGAGAAGAGCAACTGGCTGCATCATAGTAAATGGGGGAGGCCAGGGAGTTCATGGGGGTGAGAGTAGTAAGAGATGAGAGAGAAGATGGAGGTCCAGGTCACATGGGGCCCTAAGGGCTATTGGGAAGACTTTGACCATTGCATGGCTTTGAACAGAGACATTATGTAATCTTACTTATCTTTGAAAAGTTCACTGACTGCTCTGTTGAAATTAGACCTTAGTGAGGCAAGAACAGACCTCACTAGCTAGTTAGTACACAATTACTACAATCCAGCTAAAAGCTAGTGTAGTTTGGGATGCCATCATCTCTCTTAGCCAAGCTGGGAACCTGAGGGAGTTTCCTCTTAGGCATTCCCTTCTCCCACTTTCCAAACCATCTCCCCACCTGCTTCCAACACACACACCTGGATTTGATTCCAAATATGAGCCACTGCCCTCCGCCTGTTACCTCAGCCTCCATTCAGGCCCATCTGGACCACTGAAATGGCCTAACTGTCCTACCTCTGGCTTATCCTCAGGGTGTCCTTCTAATCACAGGGATCTTAGTCTGAGATGCATACCCAGACTTCACTAGATCTGTGACATTGAGAAAAGTACATTTCTATTTGCACTAATACATCTGACTGAAATTGAGCATTTCCTTTGATTATGAATGTAAGAAACAAACAATAGTATTAGAGGAACTCATGATAGTCATTAATAGAAATTACAGATATTTTCATATCACATTACAGTTGAAACATGTACCTCATCATCTATAATCATTACTTTGAAATTATGATAATTACTAGGTCTTCCGCTAGATCTTTTAAAAATGTACTAATAGAATATCATAATTAAGAAATATTTGTAATTCAACCTGACTGGATTCCTTTTAATTCCTATGTATTCCCAACCGCCACTGCTCCTGGCACTTGGCCTTTTCATTCCTCTGGGCATTTTGCTCCTTACAGTCCCTTTTCCTTTTCCTTTTTTTTTTTTTTTTTTTTTTAAGTAGTCTCCACACCCAACATGGGGCTTGAACTCAGGACCCTGACATCAAGAGTCACATATTCTACTGACTGAGCCAGCCAGGGGCTCTTGTTTCTGTTTCCTGCAAGGCCTACCCACCCATGGAAAATTCCTGCCACATCTTCAAAACTCATCCTTTTCCAGTATTGCCTCCTCTCAAGGCCAAATTAGTTTTCCCTTCATTCACATTTCCAATGCACATTATACATGTCTTTTCACATTCTATGGCAGTCTTGGTTGACTTGCTTGCCTCTCTTGCTCAACAGTAATACCTCATGGGAAGAGACCATCTTAATTACTCTGGAATCTCTAGAAGCCTTTAACAGATACTTCATAAAAATGGCTAGTTGAATTGAACAAAATACCTTTTAAGAAAATTGATCTGCGATCAGGACTTACTTCTTTAATTTATGAGAACATGATGAAATAGGCCAAGATTTTCCCCTCAGTCTTCTGATAGTCCTCAGCTTAAGATCATGAAATTCCATTTACTTATAGATAAATCTGCTTGCAAGTCCCCCACTAGAAGATATTTGTAATATATATATCTGACAAAGGATTCCGAACCACCAAAAAAAGACTCCTACAAATCAATAAGAAAAAGCCAACCAAGTTTTTGGGCAAAAAGCTTGATCAGAAACTTGAAAAGGAGGATAAACACATGGGGAATAAACAGGAGGCAAACTCCAACCGGACCTTATAGGACTCATCAGGGAAATGCAAATTAAGACCACAACAGGAGGGGTGCCTGGGTGGCTCAGTGGTTGAGCATCTGCCTTTGGCTCAGGTCACCATCCCAGGGTCCTGGGATGGAGTCCCTCATTGAGCTTCCTGCAGGGAACCTGCTTTTCCCTCTGCCTCTCTCTGTGTCTCTCATGAATAAATAAAATTGAAAAAAAAATATTTTTTCTATACCCACAATATAGAGAAATTTACCCATGTTTTCTTTAGTATTACTGTGGTTTGACCATTTTACATTTAGATTCCTGGTGCATTTAAACTTTATTCTTGTGTGTTCTGCGAAGAAAGGATCTAATTTATCTTTTTCTAAAGGGCTATCCAGTAGTATTGTGGTATCAACCCACCCTCATTAAAAAAAAATTTTTTTTTACCTCATGATTTGAAAAATCATCTTTATCATATACTTGACTTCCTTACATACTTAGGACTATTCTGGATTTCCCATTCCATTGATCACTTTAATTCCTGTTCCAGTGGCACATGGTTTTAAGAATAAAAGCTTTTTGTATGTTTTACTTATCTAATAGGACTAGTCCCTTCCCCTTATCCCATCACAGGTCTTCCTCTTCAAGCCTTCTAGCTCTTGTTGTGTACTTATTTTCCTACATGAATTCTGGTAGTAACTTATTTAGCTCCAGGGAGAAGAAAAAAACCCCAAACCTTGTTAGTAATTTTACTGGGATCACATTAAATTTATAGAAAGAACTGATATTTTGATGACAATTAAATGTTCTAACCACAAGCAAGGATAATCTTTCCTTTTATTAGAGTTTTCTTTTGTTAAAGAAATAATTATTTGAGGTAAGTATATTAAAAAACTGAACCAGGAATGCCTGGGTGGCTCAGTGGTTGAGCATCTCACTTTGGCCTAGGGAGTGATTCTGGAATCCGAGGAATGAGTCCCACATCGGGCTCCCTGCATGGAGCCCACTTCTTTCTCTGTGTGTCTCTCATGAACAAATATATAAAATCTTTAAAAATAATAACAAATAAAAATTAAATAATAAAAGAGAAATAAATAACTGAACCAGAGATAATTTCCATGGGACAGGTAAAACAAGCACAAAGTCTGTCTTGCTTTCTTCCCAATAAAGGAGAGAAGCAATTCTAAAACAACAATATTATCAATTATCTTTGTGCTCAGGAATTGTAAGCATCTTGGTCTATAGCATTCAATCAGCTAGATATCACTTCTTTGCATGTGCTCTGGGTAAATATGAAGAGTAGTTGCTTCTAGGTATAAATAATAAGCCTAATCACTGTAAGACTTATTTTTGTTGGTTTTTAAAGAGGTCCTGGATCCCCTTGAGAATCTAAAAGCTAGACTCCCTTTCTCCCCAAATACATAAACTCACAACATTTTTCATGTCAAGGAGTGGTGAGAGACTCCCTGAAGCTAAGTCTTGAATGATCGTTTTGAACCTTTGCACTGTGAATTATGTATTACAGGCTTACAAACCTAGTGCTGCATAGGAAATATCCAAGTTTGGGCATTTTACACACTGACTTTATTTACTTTTTTAAAAATTATATTTATTTATTTGACAGAGAGATAAAGTTAGAGAGCACAAGCAGAGGGAATGGCAGAGGAAGAAAGAGAAGCAGGCTCTCCGATGAGCAGGGAGCCTGATGTGGGGCTCGATCCTAGGACCCTGAGATAATGACCTGAGCCAATGGCAGACGCCTAACTGACCAAACCACCCAGGCGCCCCTACACAATGACTTTAATACATGTTTTCATTCTTCCCTATTTCTTCTGAGAGATTTTTAGTTTAACATAATCTGGTTCTGAGCAAGTTTTAATTTGGCACGTATATATAGCCCTTCCAAGAAGATTGTAGTGTTATACCTATAAAAGTAGGAGGAAAAAGAATAGGTATCTACCTTCCTCCCCTGGTAGTTAATCTGATTTCATACCAAAGATCTAAACTTTAGATTCTGAAGGATTTCTATGTTGAGAATAAAGTACTTGATGCTACACCCATACATATTCTGAACACTACAGAAGAGGAAGCTGTGTTTGGGGAAGGCCCATGTCTAGTGTTTAATGTCCTTGAGGTGTGGAAATCTAGAAACTGTAGAGCTGACAATTCGGGGAGACAAAGGCAGGAAGGAAAATGACAGAATTGCTGCTGACATCACTAGTATCCTTCAGAATCTCGAACCCAAAATTCAGATGCAACAGTAGGGGGCAAGAATAAGACACCCTTGGAGTGGGGACATGGGGTGACTGAGTGACAGACAGGTCCTAAGGAAGGCACTTGATGGGATGAGCACTGGGTGTTATAGTATATGTTGGCAAATTGAATTTAAATTTTAAAAATGTACAAATGATCAACCATAAAAAAAAAAAAAAAAAAAAGACACCCTTAGAATTCTCAGCCAGGTGATCATAACCTGGGGACATTTCCACTTGATATCACATTCTGAGAACTTGTGTAGTGTGCCTGTGGGGGAGATAAGGCTGTTTACCACCAGTTTGGAATTTTATTCTGAGACAAAGGGAAGCACTTCAGTGGAGCTGCTTTTTGGGTAAGTCATTCTGGCTGCTGGACAGTGGAATCAGGGTGGAGAGATCTAAAGCAAGAAGACGAATTAGGAGACAGGAGACTGTACCAGAGCAACATTGAGGGCCTTACAAGCCAGTGGAGGTAGGTGGAGGTAGGGTAGGGTAGGGTAAGGTTGCATTGGGGGAACCTATCTGGGATGACAAGAATGTGGGAGTGTCAGGCCTTAGAGATGGCACCCTGTGAATCCCTCTCTCTCTTGCCAAATGATCTCCTCCAAAGATATTTTTCCATCCCCTGCAGAAAGGAACAAGATGTTCTTCAGTCCCAAGTGCTAAGGGTGTGAAGACACACATGATAAAGAAGAGAGAACATAGGAAATAGACATGACAGAGGTGTTTGCTAGTGCTCAGGTGGTAATCATATTGGAATATATAAATATATTAAAATCAACATGTTGGGGACGCCTTGGTGGCTCAGCAGTTAAGCATCTGCCTTCAGCTCAGGGCATGATCCTAGAGTCCTGGGATCGGGTCCCACATCAGGCTGTCTGCATGGAGCCCTGCTTCTCCCTCTGCCTGTGTCTCCGCCTATGTGTGTGTGTGTGTGTGTGTATGTGTCTGTATGTCTCATGAATACATAAATAAAATCTTTAAAAAAATAAATCAACATGTTGTACACCTTATACAATGTTATATAACAACTATATTTAAATAAAAATAAACTTTAAAAAATGTACTGAGGCCAATGTTATAACTGTGTTCAGTGATTCTTGAGACACAGGCTTAACTCAGGTTTTCATTGGCCCAAGGCTGGACATGCTTGTGCTAACACTGTGTATTTGTGCAGTGTGTTTTTACTTTCAAAATACTTCAATTTTCATTCTTTTACTCCCCCAAAATAACTTTATTCTTCCCACTGGGTCCACTGTTTGGGACCATATTAAAACCATTTGCCAAATGGTTATGCCATAGTTTGAGTTTCCCAAAGTACTACGGCTTCTGAGGATCTGACCAAGTTTATTATACTTAGTAATAATACATATAGTAAAGTGCATAAAGTCCCTAATCTTAAGCATATAGTTTGAATTTTTACATATGTATAGATAACCACCATTGAGATAAAACTATAGAATATTTCCTGTATCCCATGAGATTCTCTTATGTGCTTCTCATTCTATTTCCTGAAGCATTAATCACTATTTTGATTTTCATAAACACCTTTTACTTTTGCTTGTTCTTAAACTTTATATAAACAGAATTATATACTACAACTGTTTTGTGTCAGGCTTTCATAAACACAGTATCTGACATTTCTCCATCTTGTTGCTAGAGCCAATTATTTCTTTTTTTAATTGATGGGTAGTATTCCATGATATAAATGTGTCACAATTTATTTGTTGATAAACATTTGGGTTGTTCCATCATTTGGATATTATGAATAAAGCTGCTTTGAATATAATGTACAAATGATAGAACATTTGCATTCATTTCTGTTAGAAATAACAATAGAATTGCTGTTTCATAAGCAAATGCACATTTAACCCTAGTAGAAACGAACAAATGATTTTCCAAAGAGTTTATGTCGTTTTGCACCCTCCATTAGCAATATGGAGATCTACATCCTTAAAAAGACTCAATATTTTCAGTCTTCTAAATTTTAGTCTTTCTGGGATGAGAATAGTAGTGTCCTGTTGTGGTCTTTTTTTTTTTTTTTTTTTTTTTAAGATTTTTAAATCTCTCCTCCCGGAAGCCTGCTGTGGGACTCACTCTCAGGGCCCCAGGATCACAACCTAAGCCAAAGGCAGATGCTTAACCACTGAGCCACCCAGGCGCCCCAGATATCTAAATTTTTCAATCTATTGAGACTTACATTGTGGTCTATATAGTCGTCCTGGAAAGTGTCCTGTGTGCACTTGAGAAGAATGTGTCTTCCATTGTTTTTGGGTAGAGTGTTTTGTATGTGTCTGTTAGGGCTAGTTGGTTCATTGTGTTGAGTCCTTTATTTACTTGAAGAGGAGAAGGGGGTTGTAATGGATGAAGAGTTGGAGATGGAGGAGAGATGGAAGCAATAGGACTAGGGGGAGGACGGATGGAGGGAGCATGATTGGGGAGGAGGATTTAAAGAAAAGCAAGCAACCTCATGGCTTGTCAGGATTCATTTTTTATTTGATGTTGTTACTACTACTACTAATCACCACTATTAATAATAATAATGCAGTTAGCACAAGCTTGGTCCAAAGAAGAAACTTGGTATACAATATTTAGTATTTTCTTTTAAATTGATGTGATGATTTCTTTACACAGAGAATGTGCTCATTCACTGGTTTAACCATTTGTCACACTGTGCTGGGTGATGCTGAGGACACGGTAGTGACCGTGACAGCCCACGTCCCTCATGGGGTTCACCATTTAGTCAGTGGAACCTCCCTGACAGACCTATCCCCAGACAGTAACAACCCAGAGTTGGCAGGGCTGGGATGGGGGAGCATAGTAGGATGGGACAGAAAAAATAAAAACAAAAAAACATACATGAAGATAGAGAGAATAGCACAATGGATACTCATTTACCCATCAGCCCTAGATTCAGGACTTGCAAGATTTTGCTACCCTTGCTTCATCCAATGGAGCAGTACTTATCATCTTTAACATCACACACAAAAATCAACACAAAATGGACCAGGGACCTAAATTAAGACACCATGTAAAAAAACTCCTAGGAAAAAGATAGACAAAACTTCACGAAACTAGATTTGACAGTGATTTCTCAGATATGACATTAAGGCATAGGGAAATAAAGAAAAAATAGAAAAACTGGGTTTCATGAAAATTAAGACACTGTGTGCATTAAAAGATACTATTCACACAGTGAAAAGATAACCCAGAGAATGGAAGAAAATATTTGCAAATCATATATCTAATAAGAGATTAATATCCAAAATATATAGAGATTTTTATAGATATATATACATATAAATATATAGTTTATGAAATATGTCCTATAAGATGTACATTTTTTCACTGTAACATAGAAATTGTAAATAATCGATTAAAGTGCTGCATTTTGATGAATTTTTTCTAGCCATTTTTAAAGAGAAAACTAGGAATCGAGTATTTTGTGTACGGTATGTTTCCTTCCTCCTTCCCTCCCGTCCTCCCTATTTAATTTTCATTTGTCATGAGGTTTTTGGATCTGCCATCGATCTACTGGAGATCATGCCCCACGTCATAGAGAATAAAACTGATGATTGTACCAGTCTTAAATTATTCATGATTCAATAAAATTGATGCTTATTTATTAAAAAAAAAAAAAAAGTCAGGGTGGATGTGGGCCCACATCTTCCTGAAGCCTCAGGAAGGCTATCTATCTATATCTATCTATATAGATATAGATATAAACATATCTTTCATAAACATATATATAGAATTTTAGGAGTTCAACAAAATTCAACAAGAAAAAAACAAAAAACCCAATTCAAAGACTGGGCAAAATACCTGAATAGACATTTCTCCAAAGATGTACAAATGGCCAATAAGCACGTGAAAAGACGCTCAGCATCACTAATCATTAGGGAAAGGCAAATCAAAACCATAATAAGATATCGCCTCACAGCCATTAGACTGGCTACTATCAAAAAAAGATACTTCGTGAAGTGCTGGTTAGGATGTGGAGAAACAGGAACCCTTGTGTACTGTTGGTGAGAAAGTAAAATAGCATAGCTGTTATGGAAAACAGTATAGCAATTCCTGAAAACATTAAAAATAGAATTACCTTATGATCTAGCAATTCCACTTCAGGGTATATAGTCAGAGGAATTGAAAGCAGGGTCTTGGAGAGATCTTTGTACACCTATGTTCTTAGCAGTATTCACAATAGCTAATGTGCAAGCAAACCACGTGCCCATTAATAGATGAATAAACAAAATGTGGCATATCCATACAATGGAATATTATTCCACCTTAAAAGGAAGGAAATTCTGCAACATACTACAACAGGGATGAACTTTGAGGACATCATGCTGAATGAAGGAAGGCAGTAATAAAAAGACAAATACTGTATGATTCCACTGAGGTACTTGGAGTTGTCAACACCATAGACACAGACAGTATAGTGGTAGATGCCAGGGGCTGGTTGCTGGGGACCTGGGGGACAACGTGCTACTGTTTAATGAGTACAGAATCTCAGTTTTATAAGATGAAAGAGTTATTAAAATGGATGATAGTGATGGTTGTGATGGTTGCACAGTTCAAATATATTTAATCCCACTGAACTGTATACTGAAAAATGGTTAAGATGGTAAATTTCATACTATATATATTTTACCATAATAAAAAAAAACCCACTGAATTGTAGATTTTTTTTTGAATTGTAGATTTTAAAGGGTGGATTATATGATAGGTGACTTTTATCAAGACAGCTGTAAATACACTTAAAATGGCCCAGAAGGGAAGACTCTTCCTCACAGCTGATCTTGCTTAATTAAATGTGGAGGCAGTGGTATAAAATTGGAAAATGACCATTTTGCAACCATCGTGGAAAAGATCAGTTTGAACAATCTTAGATTAATGAGAATGGATGCTAAATGTAGGAGAGAAAGCTTGATGAGGAGCAGGGTATTTGGATGAATTAACTGTCTTTTCAAAGACTGTTTATTGATTCCAAGTGTACAAGTAATAAATATACAGAGAAGAAATAAACAATGACTGGGTGGTTAAAATCATTATCACCTAGTAGATGCAGACAAATACCATATGACTCCAGATGTGAATCTGGAGAGAACACAAAATCATCAATCTAATAATCCAGCCAGAGATGTATTATTTGAATTTAATCATGAGGAAATACCAGATGAACCAATTAAAGAACGTATAAAATAAATAATCTACATTCTTAAAAAATGTCAAAGTCGTGAAAGACTAAGGAATTATTCAAGATTAAAGAAGACTAAAGAGACAGGATATAATTTTACGGGGAGAGTAGAATATTATTTGGACAACTGACAAAATTGGAATCAGATTGTTGATTATTTTAACAAGATTAAATTTCTGGAATTTGTTAATTTTATTGTGGTTATTTAAAAGAATATCTTTGTTCTTAGGAAATATACACTGAAAGTGCATGATACTTGCTACGTACTCTCAAATGATCCAGAAAAAAATGAAATAGCACGGAGGGGTGTGAGGCAGAGAGAATGATAATGCAAATGTGGCAAATGTTGAAAAACTGGTGTATCTGGGTACCAGATATACAGAAGTTCTCTGTACTATTCTTACAATGTTTCAGTAAATAAAAGTTTAATAACAGAATGTTTGTAAGAAGTGCTCATTAAAGACACAAAATCGCATTGTTAAATTCATTTGCCTTTCACATGTGAGTCCCAGAGCAGTTTTGTTTAGGATAAACTTTGCCAGGAAAATCTTAGTTGCAACTCACACTATCTCTGTGCCACAGAAACCTTATCAGCAGACAGTGGAAACACCAGGAGGTTTACAGATGTTTTCTGGGACTTCAAGAAAGGAGTGGAGTTACCCTGGGAAAATCGCAGTGACTATCAAATTAGAACAGTAGTAAATAGGACAAAGAAAAATGAACAAATGAAGGGTAGGCTAATCCCTCTGAGCGAAGCTGGGGTCAGTCCCACTTTCAGAAGCTTGGGGACTGTGATTCTACAACCATAACATCCTACTCCTTCTGGAACCTTCTCCTTTCACTGACAGGTGAGGGAATTCAAATTCCTGCTTCCTCAACAGAAAAGGGGGTGGGGAAAAGGAGAAAGACTTTCTTTCAGGTTCCAAACGGTAAATCAAGTATATTTTCTATCCAGCCTCAAGAGTCAAGGCTATCAGATTCCTACCCCCTACCCAAAATAAACTTCTCACCTGAATCTTAATCCTTTGGACAGCAAAGCTTTTCATTTGTGACAAAATCTTCAAATGTGAATAATTGGCCAGGGTAACACAAACATGCAAATGTATTTATGCTAAAGTGTGATCAGTTAATTAATCAGTATAACCCATAATTGTAAAGGACAAACAAAACCAAAACCAAAACAGAAAGGAATTGGGTTTTCTTGTTTTGGAAAAAAGAGGAATTGAGAAAAAGAAAGGGAGACATTCCTGAGATGTAAAGACTGGGAAGAAAGAGGAAAGGAGTAATCCCCACAACCATTATCATTTGCTAGAAAGTTTATCCTCAGATTCCTGGCGAACCACAGCACTTGAGAGGATGGTTGTTGTTAACCAGCAGGGCACACCTGCTTGCAGTGCATGATTTGTGATGTCTGTGGGCAACCCTCTCGGGTTCCCTCCCTCCTCAGGAGCTTTGACTAGCATTTTGCTATTGCTCAAAAAACCTTGCTTTGCTGTCCACAAAAAAAAAAAAAAAAAAAAAAAGATTTGTGACGTTTGCTTATCCTACTAATTTCATAACAGAGGTCAGGATTTGGAGGATTTTTCTGAATCAAAGTATGGGTGTTGAAGTTGCCTCCGTTTCTCAGTCTTTGAAGAGGAAATAATTTTATTTTGTAAAATCTACCCCACAAAATTGTTGGGATTGAAGACAGTTTCTGTTAAACTCTTTAAGGAAAGAAATAATATAGCACCAATTCAAAATGATATATTTTTTCTATTCCAGGGCCCTGAGCAAATTCGGCTTTAGCATTTCACTTTAAACCTTGTGTCACTCACCCCAGTATTATCCAATTGTTTGCAGATAGGTAATGTTTTTATTAACACATCATACAAGTCTTCTCCCTTTCTACCTAGCAAAATGGGGTTTCTTGGTTGACTAGTGGTCACAATGTCAAATTCTATGGGGCCCAGCCATGTAACACAATTCCGTGGCGTTGGCTGACAGGAGGTGAGCGTTAGGGACTGGTGACAACTGAGTCAGTGGAGGTAGCATGCTCTGCCAGTTGGCCTTCATGATACAAAACATGTCTAGGCAAGTGGGTCAGTCTTGCCTCCTCCAGATTAGAGGATGTCTAAATTCCCTTTTAGTTCCCAAACCCTGTGATCGATTATTTTGAAATTTTATATTTGGCATGGTAGCTAGCTTGGAGCTCCTTTGTCAGTATTTATTAACCTGCACGGCTCTTGCTGATCATCTATCATTGCAAAATCATTGGACTTTACGTAGTAAAGTGGTTACTACTGAATTGAAAAGTTCACATAACATCTTTCATGTTTTTGCAGAACTTTGCCCCAAAGCTTGAATTCTGCTGTCTCTCTTAAAGGACCAAGCTACTGGTTACAAAATGTCAAGTTATAGATTATTTTTTCACAGTGACCTTTTAACATAACAATGTATACAGGCCTGGTTCACCTCTCCCAAGGTTGCACCAAATCTCTGCTTTATCTCCCTGGAATATTCCAGATCTCTCTTACCTCATCCCATTACAAAGCTGAGCCCTCCATCCAGCTTAATCTCTTCAACCTCTTCACCCCACCACATACCCCCATACACCCTCATCTCCCTTTCACTCCTCCGCTTCTCTGGACACATACCTCCTATCCCTTCTACCAAGGCCAGAAGCATTCTCTGCCACAGAAGACAAAACCGGGGTCTGGAGACAACAGCTAGGCCCATCTAGATTGCTGCTTCTGGTGTAAATAGGCAGAGGGCGGGGTCTGTGGTAGGAGCAGCCAGAAGGAAGTCCCTAAAGGGGGAGGCCTGGGGCCCTGGCTTACTGGAAGAGGGGGCCCTTGGACTGTGACAGCCTGGCCCACCCCAAATAGTTTTGTTGTTAAGGCCTGGTTCCTGATGATACTGCAGTCTGATTCCTTCAACCTACAGTAAAGGAGTTGAGGCTGTTTTTTAATGAGATAATGATAATGATCATGATGTTGAATCAGGTTGATATCTGCCGCACAAGAACTCAGAACTCCAAGTTTCTAGAGCTAGTGAGTGGCCGACCAGCCCCCAGGGTGCTATATTGCTGGCAGCTGATCCCAAAGAAAGGCAGCAGGTGTCCTTAAGTTCAGAATCCTGGTCTGAGAATAGCACCTGAAAGACTGCAGCTGTAACTAGTGAGGTTTCTGTTCCTCATATATGCGCATTTATACGTTATTTTAGGTCCACGACGATGGACAGGCTCCTTTGACTCCTGTTACAGCTTGCTGCTCTGCAGCCCTGGAATCCCATTGTGTTGTGGCTTCCAAGGCCTTTCCTGTTCTGTCCCTGCCAGCATCTCAACTTTATCCCCAGTCACATGACCTCTTCCACTGTGGTCCAGCTACTCTGTGTTCTCAACATATCATATCCTCTAAATAAGCCAAATCCTGCCCTGGGACTTTTGCACTGGTTATACCTGCTGCTGGAACACTCATCCCACTGTTAACTGCTCTTCCCTTTTATAGATATCTGGCTCCTCATCATTCATTAGCTTAGTGATAAGAGTCTTTCTAAGGAATAGCCAAGACTTTCCCCTCAATCACCAGACACTGCTTTGTTTTTTTGTTTTGTTTTTTAATTTTTATTTATTTATGATAGTCACAGAGAGAGAGAGGCAGAGACACAGGCAGAGGGAGAAGCAGGCTCCATGCACCAGGAGCCCGATGTGGGATTCGATCCCGGGTCTCCAGGATCGCGCCCTGGGCCAAAGGCAGGCGCTAAACCGCTGCGCCATCCAGGGATCCCCCACTGCTTTGTTTTCTTCAGAACTATTAGCACTACCTGAAATTATTAAGTGTATTTGTTTACTTGGGTCTTTCTCTCCAGGCCGCTCCCCTCACTAAATTTTAAGTGCCCCAAGGCAGAGTTGGGCCTCTATGTATTGGCCCAGAGTTGGCCTAACGTATTGCTCATAACGTTATCCTACCTCCAAGATTTTTTTTTTGAGATTTTATTTATTTATTTATTCATGAGAGACACAGAGAGAGGCAGAGACACAGGCAGAGGGAGAAGCAGGTTTCATGCAGGGAGCCCAATGTGGGACTCGATCCTGAGGCCCCAGGATCATGCCCTGGGCTGAAGGCAGGTACTAAACTGCTGAGCCAACCTGGCATCCCCCCTCCACCTCCAAGATCAATACCTGACACACAGTAGGTGTTTACTGTATGTGCATGGACTAAATGAGTGGGATACAGTTCATTCATTGACTAAGTATTATTGTAAGTATACTTAATGTGTGCCAGGCACTGTGCTGAATGCAGAGGATACAAGAACAAACAAGACAGGCAAAGCCTCCCCCAAGGAAGCTTCCCATCTAAAAGGGAAGACAATCATTAAAATAATAATCTATTGATTGAAAATATATCTTAAAAAACAATAAACAAGGAAGTGCTTGTTTTTTCACAGGTTACTATGAATGTACATTTCTGAAGTGTTGGTGGGGGAGACAAACTGTTGCTCACAGAACCCAGAATTCTCAGGAATCCAAACCAAATTTATGAAATTGATAAAAGGATTTATCCCTGGAAACTTCATGGGATCCCATAGAGCAAATGACCTATTTCTAGTTCTCAGACTAATTTTTTGCTGAGGAGTCTAATCAAGACTACCCTGTGACACCAGCATATTTGTCAGGCTCAGTGAGTTTAATTTGAGAATGACCTTTGAATCTATGTTTCAACATCAAAAGAATTCAGATTCTGGGGATGTCCCAGGGCTCTAAGTGTCCTTTGGAGCTTGTAAAAGAGATCTGGTGCAAGGCAGGGATTGCAATGGGCCAATAGGGCTTCCTCAAAAGTTTCAGAAGGGAAGTTGGGACCATGTGACTTTCCCATGGAAGTCACACACTAGTAATTTGGTTGAAAAGCTCCTGTTTTCCCTAGGCCACGTCTCTTCTTCACTCATTTTATCTCTTAGGCTCCTCAAAGCATTTGTTTTCATGAGCTCTGCTTCTAAACGTTGAGTTGCACATGCTGATCGTTTTAGGATTCTAAAATCCCTGGACATTTTCTGTTTAACAATAACTTATGATTTGGAGAAATTCAAATGCTAAATGCTGGTGATTTGGGTACCAAATCTAAACATCTCTAATACAAAGAGGTCCAAGATGCAAGGATGATAAATCTCAAATTCTAAACATTCACGAAATAAAACTTTTAGCACATTCTTTTGAATTTCCTCAGCAGGAACACATTTTATCCATTGCTGATTGTTTAGTTACTATGACTGCCTAATAAACCACCCTGAACTTTTTTTTTAAGAGTTTTTTTTTTAAAGATTCTATTTATTTATTGAGACACAGAGAGAGAGAGAGGCAGAGACACAGACAGAGGGAGAAGCAGGCTCCATGCAGAGAGCCTGAGGTGGGACTCGATCCAGGGTCTCCAGGATCACACCCGGGGCTGCAGGCGGCGCTAAACCGCTGCGCCACTGGGGCTGCCCCCACCCTGAACTTAAGGTCATAAAATAATCATTGTATTATGATCACGGATTCTGTGCACTAGGAATTTTGACCCAGCAGAGAGGGGACAGGTTGCCTCTGCTCTGTGATTCTAGGTTTGCAGCTGGGAAGAAGGGTGGAGTGATTCAATGGTTGAAGTTTGGAATATGATGGAGACATCTTTACTCATTTTTTTTTTTAAGATTTTATTTATTTGTTTATGAGAGACACAGAGAAAGAGGCAGAGACACAGGCAGAGGGAGAAGCAGGCTCCATGCAGGGAGCCCAATGTGGGACTCGATCCCAGGACTCCAGGTTTACACCCTGGGGCAAAGGCAGCACTCAACTGCTGAGCCACCCTGGTGTCCCAAGAGACATCTTTACTCATATGTCTGGCAATTGATGTGGGTGATTGACTAGGCACCTACACATGGTCTCTCGATGTGGTCTCTCTGCACATGCTCTTTGGACCTCCTCATAGCATGGTAGCTGGATTCCAAGAATGAGGGTCACAAGAGAGTAAGACACAACAATAGAGTAAGGGTACACAACATAGGGTGCCTGGGTGGCTCAGATGGTTGAGTGTCTGCCTTCAGCTCAGGTCAGGATCTCAGGATCCTGGTATCAAGCCCCACGTCGGGCTCCCGGCTCAGCAAGGAGTCAGCTTCTCCCTCTCCTTCTGCCTTTCTCCCCTGCTCATGCTCTCTCTATCTCTGTCTGAAGCAAATTAAAAAAAAAAAAATCTTAAAAAAAAAAAGAGTGCCTGACATCTTTATAATCTGGCTCAAGATTTCATTGTAGGAAGAGTTTGTGGGATGGAATTATTGCAGGCATCTTCACAAAATACAGTCTGCCACAGGGATAGATTTGACTTTCAAAAATAGCTAAAAGTCATTGGAGTTAAGTTTGATGAAAAATGTTAATGAGAGGTGCCTGGCTGCCTAGATCAATAGAACATGTGACTCTTGATCTCAGGGTTGTGAGGTCAAGCCCCATGCTGGGTTAGATTTTAAAAATGAGGAGTAAATAATTAGAACATTAAATAATAAGAAGACTTCCTTCCGTGGATTACATCCAGTCCAGAATTTTATTTCAACAGACCTCTTGGGGAACCTTTATTTTTTATTTTAATTAATTTATTTTTTAAAGATTTTATTTATCTATTCATGAGAGACACAGAGAGAGACAGGCAGAGACACAGGCAGAGGGAGAAGTAGGCTCCATGCAGGGAGCCTGACGTGGGACTCAATCCCAGGTATCCAGGATCACACCCTGGGCCGAAGGCAGGCACTAAACTGCCAAGCCACCTGGGGCTGCCCTTGGGGAACTTTTAAAACAACCAGTATCATTCCCCCCAATTACCATGACAGATCTGATTAGGCATTGCATTAAGTATATTATCTCCTAGGGGGAGTATTTGAAGACCTGACATGCAGGCAGGTAAATTCTTGCACTTGGGTTTATGAGGGAACAAACAAATAACCTCATCATCTTATATCTCATTTAGCCATCACCAAAAGCTACATTTTGATTTGGGTATAAATTCTGAGGTGCTAGCAACAATCAGTGCATCCCAAATGTTTCCCCAAATGTCTTCCAAAGCTATGTTGCAAGCATTAATTCTTAAGAGGTGAGAAATATTCTTCTGGAGATTAAGAATTAATAATCTCTATAAGTATTAAAGGGTTCTCTACAAAGGAAACTAATTTGATATTGTTTAGCCAAGTGACAAAAACAAACAAAAAAACCCCTTCCCTTTTCAAGAAGATCCTATTAATATCCCTTGGAACAGGAATACTATGGAAAATACTGCCTGTGGCCTTGCCCCTAAAAATGTTTGGAAATAGCAAAAAAAAAGTACTGTTGATTTGCCATTTTCTCCCCAGCATTCACATTTAACTTCTGATTAAACCGGTGCCACTTGATCTGATTAACCTACGAGGATGGAGGACACCCAGGGCCATTTGATAAAGACTCATTAATATAACACAGTGGTACTGCCCAGGTTTGAGAGCCACTTTCACAAGTGTGGAATGCAATCTGGGGTATAGACTGTAAAAGAACCAAAGGGCTGGAAGAAGCCCTAGAGATCATCTACTTTAACTCCTTTATCTTAAAGATGAAAACTGAGGCTTACCTTTATTGGACGACTTCCCCAAGAAACATTCGTCAGTGCCAAACCGGAGCTGGAAGCCAAATGTAGTTTCCTAGAGTAGGTTTTGCAAGTATAAAAAAGCACATGTATGAGTCTTAGAGTAAGCCTGGATCATGTACCTCCTAGAAGCAAAAATTTGGAGTCAGAGCTTAGGATTCTCCGTCATTTATGAGCTAATTTTACGCAACTAACTCCCCTGCTCCAAGCATGTTATCTCATCTATAACTGTGAACGATATTGCACCTAGTTGCCTTACCAGCGTAGTTGTAAGGGTCAAGTGAGGTAATGTACTGCGTGAGGCTTATGCAAATATCGGTGGCAGATTGGTTTGCTTGGTCTCTGCTCATATGTAGTTCTCTGTGTTCCTAGAAATGTGACTCTGGACTCCTCAGTAATTTGATTGGTTTGAGATGTTGATAGACTCCCCAATGCAGTTAGTCATTTAAATTCACTGCTCTCTTTTTTAGCTCTTTGTGAATGACACAAAATAAATAATTGAGGGCAGAGCACAGAAGCACATTTCCAAAGATTATTAGAGATGAAACCCAAGATACCACTGATGTCTCCCCACTGTGCTTTAGGAGCAGGAGACTCTAAGGCTCATCTTGAAAAATTTGGGGCATAGGGAGGCCAGTAAGACAGGCCTTTTGCTAATGCTAATAGGGCTCAGGCAAGAGTAAAAACAGAGGCCCATATACCGTATGTCCCTGAATTCTACAGTATTCTTGCTTCGTGGGGAAGGGTACAGCAAGAAGAGGGCCAAGGCAGGGACCGTCTTGCCTGGGTCTGACCTGACAGTACTATGATTAGAAGTCTCTTACAAAAATGCCAATGAAGGATGACAAAGCTGTGACCAAAGGAATGAAAAGGAGACAGCAATGGGGAAGGTCACATAAAAAAGATTTTGTGATACTTAGAAACTACCAATATATGGGAGAACAAAAAGAAAGGAGGCAACAGAAGATGCCAAATGTTTCAGTCCTGGGTTATCGGTGGGGCCAGGAAGAACCTTCTGATACAGTTAATCTCAGATTTCTGTTAGCATGTACATTTTTCATGACTGAGCAAAATTCTTTCTCAAATATTTTCAGACAGAATTGTCACCCATTCATATGTGTTCAGAATAGTGCAGGTAC
The DNA here is from genome assembly GCF_011100685.1 of Canis lupus familiaris. Classification (NCBI taxonomy): domain Eukaryota; kingdom Metazoa; phylum Chordata; class Mammalia; order Carnivora; family Canidae; genus Canis; species Canis lupus. Next base: position 18,633,847 of record NC_049251.1, read on the forward strand.
TTAAGTATTTGCTCTAAGCACCAGATATAAGAACATGTTTGCTCAGAAATTTTTTTTCTTTTTCAGAAATTTTAATAGTAATATCTTAGAGCAACATAGCTCAGAAAAATATGTAATTTCTATTTAAATATTATGTTACCTCAAGTCATGCAAATAAATGTTGGCATAAATGCCTTTATGGTGAAGAATTTGGTCAGCTGCAAAATGGGGCTATTAAAATTGTTTTATCATCAATTTTTAGAATACACTTCTATAGTGGAATGGAGTGAGATTTTACTAAGTCTGAGACCTCAAAACTTTGAGATATGACCTTTCCTATTACAGATCAGTCCAGCTGAATCATAGGTAGAAATATATAGATGGAATATAATTATTCTAATTGGAATATGGCCATGATACCAGCTAGCCAATATTCTGATCATAAAAACAATGGTTATTTTTTTGTCTCATTGCTTTTTATGAGACATTGCAATAATAGTTTGTGCCAAATGACTCTGACAATGTAATAGAATTCTAGAGTTACTGTTCTAAACTTGTAATATAAGAAACACCTGTAATGTAAGAATGTCTTTCTTTAAAGGGATTCCATCAAACATTTGCTTGAAAGATAAAAGTATTTACTCTTATGAAACATCCTATTGATAAATAATAAGTTACAGAAGTCACATTGGTTTTTTTCCTAAAGAAGAGGGAATAACAAATGGTATATTTTTTAAATGGTCCAGTCTTGGGCAGCCCGGGTGGCTCAGGGGTTTGATGCCACGTTCAGCCCAGGGCCTGATCCTGGGGTCCTGGGATCGAGTCCCACATCAGGCTCCCTGCATGGAGCCTGCTTCTCCCTCTGCCTGTGTCTCTGCCTCTTTCTCTCTCTCCTCTCTGCTGTGTTGCTCATAAATAAATAAAATCTTAAAAATAAATAAATAAATAAATAAATAAATAAATAAATAAATAAATGGTCCAGTCTTTCTTAATATTGATAACTATGAAAGGAAACCACTTAAGTGGTTTTAAGTGTATCTTGGGATGAGGGCCCTTAGAGCATTGCAAATACCCTGGTAATCCACAGTGTGCCCCAAATCAGAGCCTGAGGAACAGGGAGCAGAACAGGCTGTAATTTGAGGGTGATTGGGTCCTCATCACCAACTTTAGGTGTTCTCTAGGCCACAGAACACTTTTGACAAACCCCAGATCTCAAATGGGGATGGGGGGTGGTGAAGACTAGGGTAGAGGTAAAAATGGTGGCTTAATCTCTAAGAACATATATCTGAATAGGTTCTTGCTCTTCAAAGGGCACTGAGAAGCAAGGGGGTAGAAGGCTAAGCAATTCTCCCTAAAACACCACTGAAATCTTAGGGACCCAGTCCGTCATGTGCTTCCCCCACTCTTGTTCTGAATCAGTTGAGAAATAGGCATGCAAAACTGGTAGGAATAAAATTACATTTTTTTCATTAATGATAAAGCTGGACTAGAGAACCCTGCTTGTACCTGGGACCAGGTAGGCCTTCAGTTCTACCTGTAGGTAGGGAAAGCTGTTCTGTAGAGCATACTTGACCTGCCTCTGCAGGAAAGGATTTCTACCCTCACTCCCTATCAGACTCAGAGAGAGGCCCAGAGAGACAGCCTCCGGAAGGTAGGCCTGCACCCCCATCCCAGGTCCACTTGCTTCACAGGAACAAAATCAGAGAGGAGGTGCAGGCAGGTCTCAGCTGGAGAGAATGAGCAAGCAGTGTGACCTTTACCCTTCTCCCTGGCCATTTCAGTCACTCCTCCCCAAAAGGCAGAGCTAGAAGCTACTTTCTCACTTTCCTGGAGAGGACAAAGTGTAGGCAGAAGTCACTATTTTAGAGGTCAATGATGGAACATGAGAAGAAGGAGAGAAGGGTTTCCTCAGCTGCCATGTGATTCAGTCTTATCCTAGCAGAAGAACATTCTAGAACAGGTGGGTCCTGGAAGTTATATTTTTACATAAACCCAAGTTTTAATCAGGCCAGAGCTAGGTAACACTCACTCCCTGTGGCTCACGGGTGGGTGAGTCGGGGGAGGCAGATGTAATTTGCAGTTAAGCATTTGCAACTGAAACTCTGAGATCAGTCCTGAAAAGGAGCCAAGGATTGCCTTCTGAGAGCCCTGCGGACTTGTTTGGAGGGAAAAAAAGAATGTGTATTTATTCTTATTTGAAGCTGCTCTGAGGAATGAAAGGTATCTCCCTTCTGGTGCTGTCAGTCAGGGGAAGAACAGCCTGGGGTGGATGTAGGGGTAGGAGGGGGAAACCTCGATATGTGTACGACATGGGTAAGGTTGAGTTCTGGCCAAAGTCTGAAAATTAGGTTCGTCTCTGGTATCCTCGTTCTGCTTTTCGTTTGACCAAAGCCCTCCTGCATGAGTCGCTCATCTTCCCAATGACCACTTAACTTTAACTTCCACTTAAACTTGTCAAGCAAGCATTTCTTCATCCCTTCCAGGGCAGCTCGAGGGTAGATGGTAGGAGAAAAATTAATTAAAATCATGAGCAGTGAAGTGTGAGTCTTGGCCTTCCTTAGCCACCTTGGATGTATTTGTATTTTGAAAGAAAAGACTGGTGTACAGGTATCAATATCTCAGTGGTTTAAATTTCAGGCAGAATTATGAAGCTATTTCCTTGGGAATCAGGGGTGGAATTGTTCCCAGCACTGAGTGGACAATACAGCCTTCTGTGAAAACGTGGCATGAGTAAGGACCAGGCACAGACTCAGCAGAAGTCAAGAAGGATGAAGACAAATGACCATTGGTTGGCATAGAATGAGGTCATTGGGAGCAGAAAGGATTTGGGGAACAGTGGTAGCAGTGATGACAGACAATGATCAGGTAGTATGGATTCAGTTCAGCCAGTAATGTCCAGAATGAAATGTTTTAATTCTCTGGACATCTGCTCTGGTAAGTATACTTTGCCTTTTCTAAGCAAATCACTAGTCTTTTTTTTTTTTTTTTTTTTCCCCAAACCACTAGTCTTGAACAAAGGAAATGCCAATGTATCCCTTTCTAGCTGCGGGACCCATGCTCTACCTTGATGGTGAGATCTGCCCTGGGTCAGCCTCCTCATTCACCCAAATATGTGTTCTATTTATACCCTAAGCAGTCCTTATGCTCAGCCTAACAGGCACCTGACTGATGCCTCCTATCCTTGACACTTCCTTCCTTGCCTCTGGACACACTGTCCTCCCCACCACCCCTTCAAGCCTGTTTGTGCCCCTTCCAAATCCTGCTCATCCTTCAGAGCTGGCTCAGGTTTCCAGACTTTCTTCTCTGGGCAGGTTTTCCTGAGTATCAGTATCCCTTCCCCTTTCTGAGCTTCAAGTAGTATATTAATAATCATAATGGCAATAATTACAGTAATAATAATGATGTCCTACATTTAAGAATTTTTTAAAGTGCTGCCACATTCTTTTTGTTACATGTGTGCATCACAGAATCATTCAACAGATAGTAAGGGATTAATATTATTCCTACCTAAAAACAAAAATAAAACAAAAATCAGGGGAGCCCAGGTGGCTTAGTCAGTTAAGCATCTGCCTTCAGCTCAGGTCATGATCTCAGGATCCTGGGATCAAGTGTTGGGGCTCCCTGCTTGGCATGGAGTCTGCTTCTCCTTCTCCCTCTGCCCCTCCCCTTTGCTATGAGAGCTCTCTCTCTCAAATAAATAAATAAAATCTTAAAAAAAAAATCAATAAGGAAATCGAGGTCCAGAGAGAGTAACTGCATCTTTTAAGGCCACATACCCCAGGGTGCATTGTATCTGCCATTTTGGTCTCTCTCATTTAAGTTACAATTTCTGATTAAATGCTATCTTGCACCGTTTTCAAAATGTTTCCTGTTGCTAGTCTTAGCTCTGTAATGAGATTACACTTTCTTCAAGGCAGGAAAAATATCTTGTGCATTTTGAAATCTTCAGCACCCAGAATTATATGAAGTACACAATTTTGGCTTAAAAAATGATGTATTGATGATGTGGAGGGTTACATATTTGTATTTCTGCACATTGTGAGTGTGGACATTTGAGTTTGCTGGAAGGTATCATGGCTCTGTGATTCCACTGGACCTGATTTCAGGTATTGGAGATCCTGGGGCGCACACACACACACACACACACACACACACTGAGGAGAACACTCTACTACTATTAGTACTGGTAGCTACCATTACTGACCTAAAAGATTTCAGTGTTGGTATCAAGATGGGAAGGAATGAAGTATCTTTGTTTAATGTGTCACTTCCCTATATTATTAATTGGGAAATATGTGCCCTGCCTCTATCTGCTTTGAAATTCCTTGCTTCCCTCTCTCCCATCAATAGTGACCTCTGACCTGTGCCAGCTTCAGTAGGGAAGACGGAAAGCACTTGACCTGCTGACTGACACAGCGATAATGCTGGTGAAGAGGGTGAGCAATTGTGCTGGTGACTTTGGCCATCTGAGAAGGAAATCGGGGAAGGCACAAATGCTGTCTCTTTCTCCTGGGGCTTTGCAGAGAAGGATGGTCTATGGGTTATTGTTCTGGCTCAGTGACTGACCCTGGAGAGAGAGGAAAGAGAAGAGAGCCGCACAAGCTCCAAACCAGATTCCTTGAAGGTGAAGCTATGGAAGATCATTGCATTGATAGGATTAGGGAAATTTGGGGTTCAATTCAAGGATAGGCTGATCCCATGTCCCAAGAGTGACGGATCCATTGGTTAATGTATCCACTGGGTTGTTGCCATGTGGATTATGTCTCACAATTAGGGTGTACAGTCTCAAAATACAATGACATCATGAAAATTTGCTTAAATGTACATCTGTAAATAGAGTGGAACATTGCAGTTTCAAAACTTGAAACAAATCCTACCAACTATTGATCATTGTGTAAAAGATTCATCTGAGCCAGCATTCAAGTTCAAGTATACAGACATGCCAGTAAGATTACTGATGCAAAAATATCAATGCATGCCTCCTGGTTTCTGAATCAATCTTGTGTAGCACTTTTAATAAACATGTAATATCTACTTCATCTCTAAATGATGACATCAAATGTTCCAGGGAACTTGACCTTCTCCAGAGGGAAATGAATCAAACTATGACAATATAATAAATATCTTGAAACAAAAATAAGAAGAGAAATATTTCAAAGTATTTATTATAAAAGAATTATTTCCTTTCCCAGAATTTTGACCCTCTCATTATCAGAGAGATAAGTCCTAGAATTGGCTGTGCAATAAAAACAGAGTAGTTTTAAAATTCTGAGCAAGGAATTTATTTTACACATATTAAAATATAAAATCTTATTAGAGAGCCAAGACTAGCAACAGAAAATAATTAGAAAACAGTGCAAGATAATATTTAATCAGAGGCCAAACTCAAAAATCAAGAGATTAAAGTGGCAGATATAATGCATGGATGGGGGTAATGTATTTTTTTTAATTTATTTTTATTTTTTATTTATTTATAATAGTCACAGAGAGAGAGAGAGAGAGAGAGAGAGGCAGAGACACAGGCAGAGGGAGAAGCAGGCTCCTCCATGCACCGGGAGCCCGATGTGGGACTCGATCCCAGGGTCTCCAGGATCGCGCCCTGGGCCAAAGGCAGGCGCCAAACCGCTGCGCCACCCAGGGATCCCAAGATGGGGGTAATGTAGTTGCAATCTAATTCATAATTGAAAATAAAATAGCAAATATTCATATAGTGATAATTACATGCCAGGCACTGCTTAAGTGATTTAAATATATTAATTGATTTGATTCTTATAATCTGCCAATAAGGCTTCATTATACACATTTTACAGATGACAAAAGTGTCACACAGATCAGTTAGGTAATTTGAGCAAGGTCACACAGACAATAAGTAACAGTGCTGAGGATATGACCTCAGGCAGTCTAGTTCTAAGGTCTAAGGTCTTAACCTCATGATAACTCATACTTCTGCTCCTAGTAGTAATAATAGTAACTTTTAAATTCTTATTTCCTATGTTATACCTAAAGTAGAGCTTCAAGTGTTAAGTGAAATATACACATGCATATCACTGGTTTTAGTTTCATAATAAGCCACATCCAGAATATCCCATCTTCCTGTCTCCCAGGCTATAACGGACTGACTATATCAGCACCCGACTCAGTACCCATCTCATGTATATGCCAAACCTCAGCTTCTTTGTAGGTCCACAGCCTATTTGTAGGTCCTCTGCTGCTTCATCAGAAATGTAGGTTGCAGGTGGCCCTGGGTGGTGCAGCAGTTTAGCGCCACCTTCGGCCCAGGGCGTAATCCTGGAGACCCTGGATCGAGTCCCACACTGGGCTCCCTGCATGGAGCCTGCTTCTCCCTCTGCCTGTGTCTCTGCCTCTCTCTCTTTCATGAATAAATAAATAAAATCTTTAAAAAATAAAAGAAACCTAGGTTGCATAGGTGGCTTTAATTTGTGCCAGGGAGACATGACCCACCAACCCAGGCGAACACCTGCTGGGAGGCAGCCGTCTAAAGGCTGGCTGAGACCTTTGGCCAACGCTGTGGTGATTGGGCCAGTCAGATTATCTCCCCTTGAGACTTTAACTGTGAGACAGAGAGCGGATGCTGAATGAGTGGATTGGTGTTGAATTAGAGAGAGAAATGGAGAAAGTAGCGAAGAAGAGTCATGAGGCAATAGAAACCATGAAGAAGCAGGATTCGTGAGGTGGACAGGAGGGAAAGGAGTGAAGTCAGTCCACGGAGGGTGGGAGGGAAAAACCAAGAGACAGCAGGCTCTGAGGAAATTAATCACAAACCTGGCCCCTGAGGAGAACTGCGGCCAAACCCTGAGAGGATACTGGATGACCAGAGCCACGTTTGAAATGTTGAGTGACATTTTCATGAGGCCTGCAATGCAGTTCAGAGCTGGTTCCCAGTCGCCTTTAGGTTTCCATGTATCCTTATAATCTAATCCCGTTCATGGAGATATTTGGATTAATTTCTTGCATTTTGCAACCTGAAAGAATCTCACTAATTCAAGGATTTATAATCCCTTTTCTTCCATATGCTATCACCAAATCCTGTCAAATTTGTTCTCAGATCCCTCTTTCTATACCTACCTCTTGACTGGAGGACCTTAACCCTCCTACCCATATGGCTCCTGACATAGCCTGCTTAAAACTTCAGAAACATAATTTTCTAATTTGTTTAAATATTATTCTGATGAACAATTTCAGTGGGGTTTGCACTCATTTGTTAAAAAAAAAAAAAAAAAAAAAAGCCCTGTAAATCAGCCCCTTCTGATTAGTATGCTATCACCACTGATTGAAATCAGAGAACAAGGAACTTTCCTAGGTGAATTTCAATAAAAATCCTTGCATAATGAGTATGTGGGATTGAAGAAATAATGCTTATCACAATTTATAAGCATACTTCTTCCTCTGGGTCTGCTTTACTTCTGTAAAGTATCCTTTATCAGCCATGATAGCCACTAAAACCCAAAGTCAAAATATACCCGTCCTGGAGCACCTGGGTGCTTCAGTGGGTTGAGCATTTGACTTTGGCTCGGGTCATGATCTCAGGGTCCTGGGATCTACCAGTTAGATAAGTTAAATAAGCTTTAAAAATAGTTCTTGGGATACCTGAGTAGCTCAGCGGTTGAGCATATGCCTTCAGCTCAGGGTGTGATCCCAGTTTGGGGATCGAGTCCCATATCGGGCTCCCTGAGAGGAGCCTGCATCTCCCTCTGTCTGTGTCTCTGCACCTCTCTCTGTGTCTCTCATGAATAAATAAAAAAAAATCTTTAAAAAATAAAAATAGTTCTTAATATCTGTTCTTAAAAGCAATAATTAAAAAAACAATAATTTATATATGAGCAATAAGGTTGGCTATGATTCATTATTTTGGAAATCTTGACTTACAAAAGACATTTTTAAAATATTTTATTTATTTATTTGACAGGGAGCACACATGAGTGAGGGAAGGGACAGAGGGAGAGGGAAAAGCAGGCTCCCTGCTGAGCCAAGGATCCCAGGGTCATGAGCCAAAGGCAGATGATTAACCAACTGAGCCACCCAGGCACCCCAGTTCCTAACTTTTAATTTCTCGCCCATAATAGTGTTGTAGACCCTAAAATATACTGGTTGCCCATATTTTAGTTCTGTTTTGTGTTGGACTATAAAGTAGATGCTAACATTCTCATTCTATACCGACAGTTTGTTTAGATGTATCTACATGGTTGTAGTCACTAATTATTCTTTATACCTTCCTTTGCACAATTGTTTCGCAGTTTTTCTGCAGTCTGTGGGTAGTAGGCTTTGCCAGTGGCCCTTCCACATCACCTCAGCACTTAACCATCTCCAAGCTCAGCCAGTTCTGCTTCCAACTCTTAGCATCTGCCTCTCTGCAAGCATCCCCTTTGCTCCTACCAGGTGTAGGTAGGACTGTGAAGGAGTAAGACCTCCTGGGAGCAGCACACATCTGAGTTCTGAAGGGGGTGGTGTATATCCCAGAGCTCCTGCCCTTTGGGTAAGAGAACTCTGACTCCACCCTACACCAGCCCCAGGCTCCAGAGTTCCTCAGTTGGATGAAACTTCAGTTGCTCCTGGTAGTAACTTGCTTGACAATGCATCTCTTCTGGCTTCCTTTACTTTTCTGTCTCACGTCCCTACTTACTTGCCTGCAAGTGTTTCCTGGGGTCACTTCTCAAATAAACTTTCATTTAGTCAATTTACTTTGGGGGGAACCCCAGAGAAGATAAGATCATTTTGAAATTCCCTTATTGCAGGCTTACTGGTGGCAAATTCAGTTTTCATTTATCTGAAAACATCTTCATTTCATTCTTATACTTGCAAAATGTTTTTTTTTTTTTTCTTTTTAGAAAGAGAGAGAGGCGGAGACACACAGGCAGAGGGAAAAGCAGGCTCCATGCAGAGAGCCCAATGTGGGACTCCATCCTGGAACTCCAGGATCACGCCCTGAGCCAAAGGCAGATGCTCAACCGCTGAGCCATCCAAGCGTCCCTGCAAAATGGTTTTGATGCATACACAGTTCTAGGCTGTTCGCTGTTTTGTCTCCAAGCTTTGAATGTTAATCCACCGTCTACTGCCATTCTGATTACTCTTCCTTTGTATATGATCTGCCTTTTTCTGCCTGAGAAAAGATGTTTTCTTTGTCTCTGGTGTTCTGCGGGTTTCACTACAATGTAACTAGGTTTAGATATTTAAGAAATTATCTTCCTCGGCATAGGTCGTTTTTTGCTATATCTTTAAATTTTTGTCTTTCACCCTTGGGGAAAATCCTCAGCAACGATCTCTTTGAATATTGCCTCTCTTGCATTCTCTCTAATCTCTCCTTCTGAGACTGTAATTAGACTTACGTTAAACATTTTCCTTTTTTTCTATCTTACCTTCTTTGTGCTACATTCTGGTTAATTTCTGAAGCTCTCTTTTTCAGTTAGCCAATTTTTGCTTCAATTGTTTCTAATCTGCTATTTAATCTTTACTGAGTTTTAATTTTTTCTGTATTTATATGTTTTGTTTTAAAAATTCTACATGTATCTTTTTTTTTTTCCAGTTAGCCCCATCATTTTTAAAAGATTTATTTATTTATTTATTCATGAGAGACACAGAGAGAGGTAGAGAGGCACAGGGAGGGGAACAAGCTCCATGCAGGAAGCCTGCCGTAGGACTTGATCCCAGGACTCCAGGATCATGTCCTGAGCCAAAGGCAGACACTCAAGCACTAAGCCACCCAGGCACCCCTAATATCTCTCTTTTTTTAAAAAAAGATTTTTAAAGGCATCCCAATAAATAAAATCTTTAAAAAAATAAAAATAAAAGTTGAAATCACAAAAATGAAAAAAAAAAAGTTGAAAAATGCTGGGGCTGGAACACCTGCCTGGGTGGCTCAGTGGTTGAATGGGAGCCTGCTTTTCCCTCCGCCTATGTCTCTGATTTTATTTCTCTATTCATGAGAGATACAGAGAGAGGCAGAGAGGGAGGGGGCCTGTGAGGAGCCTGCTTCAGTACTGAATCCTGGACCCTGAGATCATGACCCGAGCTGAAGGCGTCCCCCAACTTTTATTTATTTATGATGAAAGACAGTTGAAAGAAAGGCAGGCAGGGACAAGGGAAACCACCCGTAAGAGGACTTTACACCACCCTGGAAGGAGCCCTCCACTCTTTCCCACATGATGGATAGATGACAAAAACCTGATTGGATGACAGGCACAGAGGGGTTAATTAGATAAATATGGGCCTCCAACAGGCCCATAAAAATCCCTAGACGTAGAAACTCCAGTGGCAGCCCTCTTGGGTTCCCTCCCTCTTCAGGACCTTCGTATCTATCACTCAATAAGCTTTGTGCTATCACTCAATAAACTTTGCTTTGCTGCCCACCACTCTTCCTTCGTCTGGCCTACTGCTTCATTCTTTGAAGCAGTGGGGTCAAGAAGGAAAAAGAAATCCTGAAACACTTAGACATTTTATTATTATTATTATTTTATAGTTTTTATTTGGTAATTCTAGGGTTTAAAGTTTGGAAAGTCCTTAACTCTCTTTAAGGCATGACTTATGATGAATGTTTTTGCTGATGTTCTCACTCATGGTGCTTTTTTTCCTTATTGATCTTTGGTAATAAGTGTTTGATCTTAATCTATAGGAACCCTCAGAATCCAAACCGAAGTTGCTGTTTTTTCAGGAGAAACTTTCATTTATAGCTGCATGCAGGGGCCACTACCTTCAGGGACTGTTGGGCCCTTTCCAGAGTCCTTAGCTTAATCTAGAGTGTGAGGTTCATCTTTGTGATCCAAGGCATAGTCTCTTTTATAAGCTAAAATTGTTTCCTCCAAATTCATGTGTTGAAATCCAAATCCCTAGTACCTCAGAATGTATTCAGAGATAAGCTCATTACAGAGGTGATAGAGGTGATAGAGTGAAAATGAGGTGGGTCCCTAATCCAATTAGGGTCAGTCCCTCATGCAATAGGAGTGGTTTCCTTCTCAAGAGGCAAGAGCACAGAGGGGAACATGTGAAAAGGCAGTGAGATTGTGACAATCTTTAAGCCAAGGACAGAGGCCCCAGGGGAATCCAACCCTGTTGGCATCTTGATCTTGGACTTCTAGCCTTCAGAGTTGTGAGAAAATGAATTTCTGTCATTTCAGCCAGCCAGTGTGTGATATTTTGTGATGGCAGCCTAGCCAACTAATACAGGCTCCCTAGTGCAGTTCATTAGGATTTGGCCTCAGGGTAAGTGCAACTTTCCTCCAGTGTGCTTATTATTCACCATCCTGAATAGCTCACATTTTAATCTCTGCCCCTGGGAAATTTCCCTTACTTCCTACAAGCTCACTGATGCAAAGAAAATATGTTTCATTGCAGATCTAGCTGTTTTGCTGGGGTATCTATTCAGAGTATCTAGTCTGCCATGCTGCCAGACATGCTTCAAATTCTATTGCTTTCTTAAGTACCAGTTTAACTCTTCTTTCTTCGTGATATTGTCCTGAGTGACCTTCTCCTATGATATTCCTTTCCCTCCTCAAAATCATTACTATTATACATATATCATTTACTGCCATTCAGTCTACCCTAGAATTAGTCACTGACTTTCCTTGAAAACAGAGGCCAAATCTTACACTTCTCACACAGCTCACAGGCAATCCAAAGCACCATAGGCATGTATTTCAGGTTTATGAAATGAGTGAATATAAACAAAAAACAAAGGACCGAAAACTCTTGTCTGTTAGTACTACACGGAAGAGACTGCATGAACCCTAGAGTTCAGTGTGGCTATTAATGATCCCAACATGTTTTAACTACAAAAACATCACATCTGAGGCCAGATTCACAGAGAGCCCTTGAGGAGTTAGCAAAAAGACCTTCCATTATTGGTCAGAAACATCCCCAAGGGAAATGAAAACTGAAGTGAATCAGATCAGCAATCCTAATTTACTTTGCAAGTCCTGCTCTTCCTGAGAAACAACAAAAGTAATAGAAACTAAATTTATCTTGCACTGCCTCACACCAGAAAGGAAAATACAGTCACCTGTTGTGACTCATGAAGTCTGTTTGGCAATGATTTCTAGATTCCTCTTCCAGTTAAGAAGCAAGGCAGAAGAAGTAAGATTGTTTAGTTAAGTCTATGTGGCTATAGATATTAGACCATAACCACATGGAGGTACGTACAATATAAAGATTTAGTCTGTAAATGAATTCTGATTTTTAAGTTTACTTAAAAATCTTCTGTCAGCTGTGCCATATTGGGGTGCCTGGCTGGCTCAGTCAGAAGAGCATATGACTCCTGATCTTGGAAACATGAGTTCAAGCCCCATATTGGGTGCAGAGATTACTACAAAAACAAATTTTTAAAAATTGTGCCATGTCATATTGTTGAAGGAATAAAAAGGAATTAAGTGGAAAATAAAGATTTAATAGCTATATAACCATATGGTCAGAAATACTTTGTTACTGGATGCCTGGGTGGCTCAGCATTTGAGTGTCTGTCTTTGGCTCAGGGTGTGACCCTGCAGTCCTGGAATCGAGTCCTGCATCGGGTTCCTGGCATTGAGCCTGCTTCTCCTCTGCCTGTCTCTGCCTCTCTCCCTCATGAATAAATAAATAAAATCTTAAAAAAAAAAGAAAAGAAGGGATCCCTGGGTGGCGCAGCGGTTTGGTGCCTGCCTTTGGCCCAGGGCGCGATCCTGGAGACCCGGGATCGAATCCCACGTCGGGCTCCCAGTGCATGGAGCCTGCTTCTCCCTCTGCCTGTGTCTCTGCCTCTCTCTCTCTCTCTGTGACTATCATAAATAAATAAAAATTAAAAAAAAAAGAAAAGGAATATTTTTTATTTTAAAGCTTGATTTTTGTTTGTTATTTATTTATTTAAAGATTTTGTTTATTTATTCGAGAAATTAGACAGAGACAGAGATATGGGAGAGAGCATGAGCAGGGAGAAGAGGGAGAAGCAGCCTCCCCACTATGGGGAAAGGCTGATGCGGGGCTCGATCCCCAGACCCCGGGATCATGACCCCAGCGGAAGGCAGATACCCAACCAACCGAGTCATCCAAGTGCCTCTGTTTTTTATTTGTTTTAAAATAATCTCTACAGCTTACATGGGGCTCAAACTCACAACCTGGAGATCAAGAGTCACACACTCTACCAACTGAGCCAGCCAGATGCCCCTAAGTCTTGATTTTTTTTTAAGATAGATAGATGATAGATAGATGATAGATAGATAGATAGATAGATAGATAGATAGATAGATAGATAGATAGATGATAGATTGAAGACAGAGAGAGAGGCAGAGGGAGAAGCAGGCTCCATGCCAGGAGCCCCATGTAGGACTCCATTCTGGGACTCCAGGATCACCCCATGCCAAAGGCAGGCGCTAAACTGCTGAGCCACCCAGGGATCCCCCCTAAGTCTTGGTTTTTTTTTTTTTTTTAGATTTTTTATTTATTTATTTATTCATGATAGTCACAGAGAGAGAGAGAGACAGAGAGAGAAGCAGAGCGAGAAGCAGGCTCCATGCACCGGGAGTCCGATGTGGGATTCGATCCCGGGTCTCCAGGATCGCGCCCTGGGCCAAAGGCAGGCGCCAAACCGCTGCGCCACCCAGGGATCCCCTAAGTCTTGATTTTTAAAAAGCTAAGAAAGTGGTGCCTGGGTGGCTCAGTCAGTTCAGCATCTGCCTTCAGCTCAGGTCATGATCCCGAGGTCCTGGAATTAAGTCACACATGGGGCTCCCTGCTCAGCAGGGAGTCTGATTCTCTCTTTGTGCCCCTCTTCCATGCTCTCTCTCTCTTTCAAATAAATAAATAAAATCTTTTTTTTTAAACCCTAAAAGCTAAGAAAGATGAAAGCTAGGAAGGAGGAGGAGCTGGGAAGGAGAATGGGGTGTCAAATGCAGGGATGTTGCCACCCACTCCTGAGAGGAGTAAGGAATCGAGGCCACTTTGGGGGTGACTCAGGAATCTGGAAGTGACTCTCCTCCCTTACAGCCCCGAGGGGCTTCTGGAGAGGTTCCAAGCAGGCATTTAGAATCTGGAACGAGACAGTCAGCTCTACTGCACTACTCATCCTGCCTGGTACCTGGGGCATTCTGGGTCAGGGGTACGGGAGCGTCCACTTCTTAGCTGTGATCTGAGAGAATGCTAGGCGCAAGCTTATTCTCGCATCAGTGGGAACCCAAAAAGACCCGGACTAAATTTGGTTTAGATATTTCAATGGGCTCCATTTTCTGAAAGGCCATGAAATTAAAAGATCACCTAACCTTATAATCCGAGTTTTGATGGTTTCTATAGATTTATTTTCCTATTGTGTGTGTGTTTGAAACAAACTCACAGCCTGCTTAAATGTATCTTTCTTAATCTTAAGGGAAGGAACAATTACCCACATATGGGCCCAGACTAGTTGCTTTCTAGCCCAGTACTTGCATAGCTGGTGGCTTGGAGGGGTGTATATTTACTTAAGTGATATGTTTGTATCCCTCTTTTGTTAATAAATCGATAAATCAATACCCCTTCATCCTCATTTCATGGAAAAAAAGGCCCCACAATCCCTGAATTTCCTACAAATCTTTTTGTGTAGCACACACCTTTCAACATCTGTCTCCGTCTCACAAAAACATGATCAATTTCCTGTTGACTTGATGTGTCTCATGCACGTGCTATTACATCTGATGACTAATGCACGCCACCTTCTGAAGAGGACCTAAATAGCTTACCTGTAATTCTAGTTCTTTTACAATAGACCCACATCTGGTTTCTCTTCCTGGTCTAGTCTAGTTAAGGCAGGTGATGTGGAGGTAATTTTTCTATCCCCTTCCCTACCCCCAACCCCCACTCCGGGGTGGGGGTGGGGTGAGCTGCCCCTCCCTGCACTGCATTCTGTGTCAGAAACCAAAGAAATATGATATCCAAAGGGTTTCTGGGGAACTGTAACAAATAGTTTTCACTTATTACAGCTTTTATAGTCCAATTCTCCAAGGTGCATAAAACCAGCACATTGAGGTAGGGCAAATGAGTCTAAGTGTTGGATCTCAGCTTTCTTGTCTCATAGTACACCCCAGAGAATACCTGAATCTCTGTGTAAGCCAACACCAAGGTTAAAAATACCTCTCTCTGCTCTGGCTGGGGGAGAGCGGGGCTTCACCTTGGAGAGGAGCGGTTGGGGTCACAGCCACCCCTGCCTGACCAGGGCATCCTGTTTCTGGAGAGCTGCCCAAATACAAGGGTAGCTCACCACATACTTTGCCTAGAAGTGTAGTGGAGACAGTCTTGAGCTGTCACGGAAATTTCAGAAGAATTGAGAGAGGCTTTCTCCTGGGCAAAAATACCTTCCCTATTCTAATAACCAGCCACCTAAAAGTCTATCTCTGATGGATGCCTTTAGCTGATGACATGTGAAATGCAAATCCTCCCAAGAATGGTAACATATATCAATGCATGAAGCAAACAAACAACAACAAAGAAAAACACCTGTAGTTGATGAAAAAGTCATATATGCTAAAAAAAATATTCAGATAGTATGAAAGTCTATACGTTAAAATTAGTCTTCCTCCCACCCCAGACCCTCAGTCCCTCTGCAGTCATGCTCATCGGACTCAGGCAGATGTGAGACAGGTGTCCCCCTATAGCCTCTCCCTTTTAAAAATTTTTTTAAAATTTTATTAATGAGACACAGAGAGAGAGAAAGCGCAGCAGAGACACAGGCAGAGGGAGAAGCAGGCTCCATGCAGGGAGCCCGATGTGGGACTCGATCCTGGGTCTCCAGGATCAGGCCCTGGGCTGAAGGTGGCGCTAAACCGCTGAGCCACCTGGGCTGCCCTATCCTCTCCCTTTGTTTCTTTCTTTTTCTTTTTTAATAATAAATTTATTTTTTATTGGTGTTCAATTTGCCAACACACAGAATAACACCCGGTGCTCATCCTGTCAAGTGCCCCCCTCAAATCAAAACCACAATGAGATACCACCTCACACCAGTGAGAATGGG
This sequence comes from Canis lupus familiaris, assembly GCF_011100685.1. Taxonomy (NCBI): domain Eukaryota; kingdom Metazoa; phylum Chordata; class Mammalia; order Carnivora; family Canidae; genus Canis; species Canis lupus. Next base: position 18,649,784 of record NC_049251.1, read on the forward strand.
GAAAATTAACAAGGCAGGAAACCACAAATGTTGGAGAGGATGCAGAAAAGGGAACCCTCTTACACTGTTGGTGGGAATGTGAAATGGTGCAGCCACTCTCCCTTTGTTTCTTATCTACAGTTGTGGCTTGTTATGTCCTTCCAGCCTCCATCTTTTTTTTTTTTTTTTTTTTTTTGGTCTCCTTGCTTTCTTTAATGGACTGATTTATTCTGAGGGTAACTTAGTACTTGGAGATGGAGCATATCCTTCCAGCTGTTGCTCCGTGTTCCATGATCATAATAACAGGCCAGAGCTAACCTGTGTTAAGATGATCCAGAGGCTGGAGCACCTGGCTGGCTCAGCTAGAAGAGCATGTGAATCTTGATCTCAGGGTCGTGAGGTCAAGCCCCACATTCAGCATAGAGAGTACTTAAATAAACAAAACTTAAAAAATAAAAAGAAAAGAAAGATAATCCAGAGGTTCCACATTTCCTTGAACAGAAGAAACAGCTGAGATCACTTTAAGGTGGATTGTTGGAGTAGGACACATGTTTGTAGAATAAATTCTTTTTTTTTTAAGATTTTATTTATTCATGAGAGACACACATAGAGGCAGAGACACAGGCAGAGGGAGAAGCAGGTCTCCCACAAGGAACCCGATGTGGGACCCCATTCCGGATCTGGGATCACTGCCTGAGCCGAAGGCAGATGCCCAATTGGTAAGCCACTCAGGTGTCCCTAGAATAAATTTTTTATTCCACAAAATGTGGTAAAATATTTAGAATTTGGGGTAAATTAAATTTTGAAATTAGAAGCTCTTGTAAACTTTGACCATAAGGTAAAACTTTAAAAGTCCAATCTTCGGGCAGCCCAGCTCCCTGCATGGAGCCTGCTTCTCTCTCTGCCTGTGTCTCTGCCTCTCTCTCTCCTCTCTGTGTATTCTCATGAATAAATAAATAAATTCTAAAAAAAAAAAAAAAAAGTCCAATCTTCTTCTATTTGGATTTGCTGCAGCTACTCTCAATTTGTCACTTATGGGGTTAGACCTGAGGGAAGTACCAGGCACAGCAGGTACCAAGTAGACAGACTAGGATCAGAAGCAGTGGGATCAGGGCTGTGAATCAGAAAGTGGAAACAGATCTATCTCCCAAGAAAAAAACAGAGGTGTTTCCCATAAAAGAATTAAATATCCTAATTTCTTTTATGTGGATTTCTTCCAAGCCATATCACAGCACACACTTGTGACTTATGAGATTCCAAAGGCAGAATTATAAGAAGACTTTGGTCCATATAATGAATAAATAAGTAGGTTTTGTGTTTCGTGAGACTAAGATAAATGTGGTCTAATTGAACAGTCCCAAATGATATATGTGTGATACTTTATACAATTGTCATTTATGTCACTCAGCATTTCTGTGAACCACTTTCCCATTTTATAAAACAGACTGAGAATTCTGGCACCTTAAAAATGTTTAACCTGAATCTCTGTTTTAGATCTAGCTTCCAGGCTATGGGAAATTTAAGGAATAGAGAAACAAGCTAAACCACATCTGGAAGAAGCCATCAGACACATCCAGGGGGCAGGTGTTCTACAAGTCAACCCATCCCTAGTCCCCCAGGGGTCAGTAGCATGAAAAAAGGAAATGTTGTAGATTAAGAGACAAGAGGGACATGAAAAACAGGTGCGATGTGTGGTCCTGCTCTTGGAGCCTAGTTTATTTATTTGTTTATTTTCAAAAAGATTTTAAAGTAATCTCTACACGCAACCTGGGGCTTAAACTCAAACCCTGAGACCAAGAAATCACATGCTCTACCAATTAAGCCAGCCAGGCGCCCTGCCTCTAGGGCCTACTTTAGAAGAACAACTATAAAGAACATTTTTGACAATTTGAGAAATCTGAATTCCAGCTGGGAATTGTATAGTAAGGCATAAAATCATGTAATTTAATTTGGTCCAATGAGAAAGGTTATTTTCACTATAAAAAATATTCTTATTGTAAAAACATGTATACTGAAGGTAAAAAACAAACTGTGTCGTCACCCAACTCTACCAAACTCCGTTCTTAAAATGAAGGTTACCAGATCAGGGGAGGGTACAGGGCTAGGCTACATTTTTATTTTCCTTCTGGTTAAAACCAAGCGTCCTCATTGACAACTGGAGGGGGGATGGCGGTGAAGTGTGTAGAGAGGAAATTACAGCAAATCAAAATGTTTACACCCATGCACGTCTATCTTGAGTTGCTTCTTTGTGGGCATTGGGTTCTTGTATTAAGTTTTGCATCATCAGCAGAGCGGTGCCTATGTTATGTAAAGCCACGGATTCTTGCATCACAGTATTTCAGCCCTCTTACCCACATCCTGTCGCATTCAGCTGCAGATGTGGGAAGCATCTCCAAAGCAGCATGTAAGGTCTACCCTTGTAGTGGGTCCAGACCAACTACAAGGACCCTGGGTTCGGAAGGAAGACAGATGTAAATCAAGGGGGCCCCTGGGCTGGCTGGTTTGGACTAGACCTTGTGCCTCCCACAGTCACAGCTGCCAGCCGTGGCCCTGACCTGGGCCTGAACCAGACCCTCAGGAACAGCTCCTTTTGGGATGCTTTAAGCTCATCCCTGTCAGTCCTAGGATCTCAGGCCTGGCACCACGGAGGCCTGCTGGGTCTGGCTGATTCTGAAGGCCACGTCCTTCTGGGCATCCAATCTGCTGTTTTGCTGAAGGGGCCAGGAGGGTGGAAAGGGGGGAGCGATGTCTGAGGATGCCAGGCCAGGAGTGTGCACCTGGTCTTTTAATGCTGTGGGAGGGCTCTCTGAGCAGACACCACAATGCCCATCTGTCCATTAGCAGTAGGCTATGGATCAGAAGTGGTAGCAAGGAGATCTTTAAATAGATTTCTTTTTTTGTTTGTTTGGTTTCAGGCCTAGTGATTGAGGTCACTCTGGGAGAAGCTTCAGAAGCAGCAGGAAGCTCTGGTCAGAAGCTTTGGGTTTTACATTTCATAACCATGATTGTTCCTCCCACTTCAATGGAGGGAAGAAAAGTGAGGTGGGTGGAGGAGTGGAATGAGGAACCAAAGTCCTCAGTCTAGGAAACTCAGGATAAAACACTGCAGTGCATATTTCATGCGTCTGAACCACTGGGGGAGGGTTCGCGGACGCACAACTCCCCGTAGACAGGGAATCCTTGGTGCCTACCATGCCCGACCTCCCGGATCCCTGCTACCTTCCATCCCACTTACACGTAGGTAAAAGGCGGGAGCTTGGACCCGGTGTCTGCTCCGTGGAAGGACTGGACTTCTCCAGAGTCTGGGCTTCAAGTCCTCGCTCTGGCACTTGCTGGCTGTGGTGTTTTAAACAATTCTACCTGGGGCTTAGCAATTTAGCAAAGATGGTTGGCATCAAAGGCTGGGTAGCAACCAGGCTTTGATGGGGAGCAGTTGTGGGGTTTGGGAGAGAAGACAGAGGGGAGAGAGAACCATGTGGAGTTTCTTCCAGGTCCACAGCCCTCCCCCCAATTGCTGATAATTGTATTTAAACATTAGTATTATTTTTTTTAAGGATTTAATTTATTTATTCATGAGACACACAGAGAGACACAGAGGCAGAGACACAGGCAGTGGGAGAAGCAGGCTCCATGCGGGGACCCCAGGATCATGCCCTGGACGGAAGGCAGACGCCCAACCGCTGAGCTACCCAGGTGTCCCATATTTGAAAATTATTAAACCTCTTATAATATTAATAATTTATCGTTTCCTTGTAATTCATTCTTTGAAAGTTTAAAAAAATTTGCAAGCCATCCTTTGTTGCTCTTTGACAGTGTGGCCGGCATTAGCGCCCAGTGGCAGCAGTGCCCCAGGCTGGGGGGGGGCAGGGGGGGGTAGGGCGGGGTGGATAATTTGGCTCCAAGCCTTACCTCACTGTTTACCAATTCTTTCCTCCCCGCCTCATCACTTAAATGCCCATAAAAATGGCATCTCCCTATAGTGACTGTACATCTAAATAATGACAGTGTTACCTTCGGCTCCCGGGTTGGGGATGTCTCATTGTTCCACCTCCCTCCTTGCCACCTCAGGCTTCTTCTGGAGTTTTGCTGAAGAGAACCTGGTTGCGTGCTGCCACCTCCTGGCCAAAGTGTGGATAACTAAGGAACTGTGACCAGGAAAATGTCAAAACCTGAGGTTTCCAAGACCTTGAGCAGGCGATGTCACTGGGTTGCTGCTTCTCACGTTATTCTGTTACCAACCTGTAAAGCAAAGAAGTCATTCATAACTGACTTGCAGATAAAAAGAACTCTAGAAATAGTTGTTTAAATCAGTGTTTACACTTTTTAGTTGAAATAACTTGAGATTCACAGAAAAGTTGTAAAATAGTACAAAGTTCCATTGACCTTTTACCCAGCTTCCCTTAATTTTAACAGCCTACATAACCATAGTGCCATTATTGAAACTAGAGAATTAACATTGACGCGATACTTTTAGCCCTATTATGGACCTAATTTGCTTTTTGAATGTTTTCGCTCAAATATTCTTTTTTTGTTGTTGTTCTGGGATCCGATTCAGGAGCTCACATTGTCATGTTTCCTTAGTTTTCTCCAACAGTGATAGGTCCTCAGTCTTTCTTGACCTCCACACTTTTGAAGAGTACTGGTCAGTTATGTTGTATAATGTCCCTTAGTTTCTCTGACACTTTCTAATGATTAGATCGAAGAAATCTATTTTTGTCAGTTCATCATCATATAAAGGCATACATGATGTTAATATGACTTAGGAACAGTGATGCTAACTTTCTTCTTCTTCTTCTTCTTCTTCTTCTTCTTCTTCTTCTTCTTCTTCTTCTTCTTCTTCTTCTTCTTCTTCTCCTCCTCCTCCTCCTTCTTCTTCTTCTTTTTAAAGAAGCACAAACTTTTTTTTTTTTTCTTCAAGTAATCTCTACAACCGGCTTGGAGCTCAAACTCTCAACCCCAAGATCTAGAGTCATATGTTCCACAGATTGAGTCAGCCCAGCAATCTGTCATGATACTAACTTTGACTTCTTACTTAAGGAAGTGTCTGTCAGGTTTCCCTGATGTAGAGGTATTATTTTCCTTTTTAAAATTAATAGGTATCTTAAAAAAATTAATAGGTATCTTGTGCAATATACTTTGAGATTTTGCACATGTCCTGTTTATCGTACTTTTACTATTAGCCTTCACCAATGGTTGTCACTTGCAGCAACTATTACTGTGATATTTGCCTAGTGCATCTTTCCTACATTTTTAAATTGGAATTCTACTGTAAGGAAGGGCTGTCCCTCCTTCCCTTCCTTTCTTCCTTGTTTCTTCCCTCCCACCTACCTTCCCTTCCCACCCCCTCTTTTTCTTTCTTTCTGCATGGATATCTCATGGATATTTATTTTTTTCTATGGGTTAGAATCCAATGCTATCATTTTTTATTTTCTTGTTCATATGGTCCAAGCTTAGGCTTTTGGGAGCTCCTGTGCCCTCCACATGCACCATAATTTTTTAAATAACAACATTATTGAGATATAACTCACATGCCATAAAATTCATGCTTTTTTAAAAAATTGGAGTTCAATTTGCCAACATACAGCATATCACCCAGTGCTCATCCTGTCAAGTGCCCCCCTTTGTGCCTGTCACCCAGTCACTCCAACCCCTCGCCCACCTCCCTTTCTACTACCCCTTGTTCGTTTCCCAGAGTTAGGAGTCTCTCATGTTCAGTCTCCCTCTCTGATATTTCCCACTTATTTTCTCTCCTTTCCCCTTTATTCTCTTTCACTATTTTTTATATTCCCCAAATGAATAAGACCATATAATGTTTGTCCTTCTCCGATTGACTTATTTCACTCAGCATAATACCCTCCAGTTCCATACACGTCAAAGCAAATGGTGGGTATTTGTCACTTCTAATGGCTGAGTAATATTCCATTGTATACATAGACCACAGCTTCTTTATCCATTCATCTTTCAATGGGCACCAAGGCTCCTTCCACAGTTTGGCTATTGTGGACATTGCTGCTATAAACATCGGGGTGCGGGTGTCCCAGCGTTTCACTGCATCTATATCTTCGTGGTAAATCCCCAGCAATGCAATTGCTGGGTCATAGGGCAGATCTATTTTTAACTCTCTGAGGAACCTCCACACAGGTTTTCCAGAGTGGCTGTACCAGTTCACATTCCCACCAACGGTGCAAGAGGGTTTCCCTTTCTCCGCATCCTCTCCAACATTTGTTGTCTCCTTTCTTGTTAATGTTCACCATTCTCACTGGTGTGAGGTGGTATCTCATTGTGGTTTTGATTTGTATTTCCCTGATGGCCAGTGATGTGGAGCACTTTCTCATGTGCTTGTTGGCCATGTCTATGTCTTCTTTGATGAAATTTCTGTTCATGTCTTTTGCCCATTTCATGATTGGATTGTTTTTTTTCTTTGCTGTTGAGTTTAATAAGTTCTTTATAGCTCTTGGATACTAGCCCTTTATCTGATAGGTCATTTGCAAATATCTTCTCCCATTCTGTAGGTTGTCTTTTAGTTTTGTTGACTGTTTCTTTTGCTGTGCAGAAGCTTTTTATCTTGCTTAATTCCCAATAATTAATTTTTGCTTTTGTTTCCCTTGCCTTCATAGATGTATCTTGCAAGAAGTTGCTGTGGCCAAGTTCAAAAAGAGTGTTGCCTGTGTTCTCCTCTAGGATTTCGATGGATTCTTGTTTCACATTTAGATCTTTCATCCATTTTGAGTTTATCTTTGTGTAGGGTGTAAGAGAATGGTCTAGTTTCATTCTTCTGCACGTGGCTGTCCAATTTTCCCAGCACCATTTATTGAAGAGACTTTTTTTCCAGTGGATAGTCTTTCCTGCTTTGTCAAATATTGGTTGACCATAGAGTTGAGGGCCCATTTCTGGGTTCTCTATTCTGTTCCATTGAACTGTGTGTGTCTGTTTTTGTGCCAGTACCACACTGTCTTGATGATCACAGCTTTGTAGTACAACCTGAAATCTGGCATTGTGATGCCCCCAGCTCTGGTTTTCTTTTTTAATATTCCCCTGGCTATTCAGGGTCTTTTCTGATTCCACACAAATCTTAAGATGATTTGTTTCAACTCTCTGAAGAAAGTCCATGGTATTTTGATAGAGATTGGATTAAATGTATAAATTGCCCTGGGTAATATTGACATTTTCACAATATTAATTCTTCCAATCCATGAGCATGGAATATTTTTCCAACTCTTTGTGTCTTCCTCAATTTCTTTCAGAAGTGTTCTGTAGTTTTTAGGGTATAGATCCTTTACCTCTTTGGTTAGGTTTATTCCTAGGTATCTTATGCTTTTGGGTGCAATTGTAAATGGGATTGACTTCTTAATTTCTCTTTCTTCAGTCTCATTCTTAGTGTATAGAAATGCCACTGATTTCTGGGCATTGATTTGGTATCCTGCCACACTGCCGAATTGCTGTATGGGTTCTAGCAATCATGGGGTGGAGTCTTTTGGGTTTTCTAGGTACAGTATCATGTCATCTGCAAAGAGGGAGAGTTTGACTTCTTCTTTGCCAGTTTGAATGCCTTTTATTTCTTTTTGTTGCCTAATTGCTGAGGCTAGGATTTCTAGTACTATGTTGAATAGCAGTGGTGAGAGTGGACATCCCTGTCCTGTTCCTGATCTTAGGGTAAAGGCTCCCAGTGTTTCCCCATTGAGAATGATATTTGCTGTGGGCTTTTTGTATTTTAAGATGCTGAGGAATCTTCCCTCTATCCCTACACTCTGAAGAGTTTTGATCAGGAATGGATGCTGTATTTTGCTGTATTTTGTCAAATGCTTTCTCTGCATCTATTGAGAGGATCATAAAACCAAGAACCCTTGGTTTTTCTCTTGTTGATATGATCTATCACATTGATTGTTTTACGAGTGTTGAACCAGCATCCCAGGGATAAATCCCACGTGGTCATGGTGAATAATCTTCTTAATGTACTATTGGATCCTATTGGCCACTATCTTGTTGAGAATTTTTGCATCTGTGTTTATCAGGGATATTTGTCTATAAATCTCCCCTTTGGTGGGGTGTTTGTCTGGTTTTGAAATTAAGGTGATGCTGGCCTCATAGAACGAGTTTGGAAGCATTCCATCCCTTTCTATCTTTCGGAACAGCTTTAGTAGAATAGGTACTATTTCTTCTTCAAGCATTTGATAGAATTCCCCTGGGAAGCCATCTGGCCCTGGACTTTAGTGTCTTGGGAGATTTTTGATACTGTTTCAATTTCCTCCCTGGTTTTGGCCTGTTCAGGTTTTCTATTTCTTCCTGTTCCATTTTTGGTAATTTGTGGTTTTCCAGAAATGTGTCCATTTCTTCTAGACTGCCTAATATATTGGCATATAGCTGCTCATAATACACTTTAAAAATCATTTGTATTTCCTTGGTATTGGTGGTGATCTCTCCTTTTTCATTCGTGATTTTATTAATTTGAGTCTTTTTTCTTTTGTTTTTAATAAGGCTGGCTAATGATTTATCTATCTTATTAATTCTTTCAAAGAGCCAACTCCCAGTTTTGTTGATCTGTTCCACAGTTCTTCTGGCCTCTGTTTCATTGAGTTCTCCTCGAGTCTTTATTATCTCTCTTCTACTGCTGGGTGTAGGTTTTATTTGCTGTTCTTTCTCCAGTTCCTTTAGGTGTGAGGTTAGCTTGTGTATTTGAGTTTTTTCCAATTTTTTGAGGGATCCTTGTATTGCGATGTATTTCCCTCTCAGGACTGCTTTTGCTGTAATCCCAAAGATTTTGAATGGTTGTATCTTCATTCTCATTAGTTCCCATGAATCTTTTTAATTCTTCTCTAATTTCCTGGTTAACCCATTCATCTTTTAGCAGGATGCTCTTTAACCTCTACGTGTTTGAATTTCTTCCAAATTTCTTCTTCTGATTGAGTTCAAGTTTCAAAGCATCATGGTATGAAAATATGCAGGGGAAAATCCCAATCTTTTAGTATCAGTTAAGACCTGATTTGTGACCCAGTATGTAGTCTATTCTGGAGAAAGTTCCATGTGCACTTGAGAAGGATGTGTATTCAGTTGCATTTGGATGTAAAGTTCTATAGATATCTGTGAAATCCATCTGGTCCAGTGTATCATTTAAAGCTCCTGTGTCTTTGGAGATGTTGTGCTTAGAATATCTGTCATATACAGAAAGCGCTGCATTGAGGTCTCCCAGTATCACTGTATTATTATCTAAGTATGTCTTAACTTTGGTTATTAATTGATTGATATACTTGGCAGCTCCCACATTAGGGGTATAAATATTCAAGGTTGTTAGGTCCTCTTGTTGTTAGATCCTTTAAGTATGATATAGTGTCCCTCTTCATCTCTTACTACAGTCTTTGGGATAAACTTTAATTTATCTGATATGAGGATTGCTACTCCTGCTTCCTTTTGAGGACCATTTGAATGGTTAATGGTTCTCCAACCTTTTATTTTCAGGTTGGAGGTGTCCTTAGGTCTAAAATGAGTCTCTTGTAGACAGAAAATAGATGGGTCTTGTTTTTTTATCCAGTCTGGAACCTTGCACTTTTTGATGGGATCATTAAGCCCATTCACGTTCCGAGTTACTATTGAAAGATATGAATTGTCATCATGATACCTATTCAGTCCCTGTTTTTGTGGATTGTTTCCTTGGACTTCCTCTTTCTTTTACAGAGTCCCCCTTAATATTTCTTGCAGAGCTGGTTGGGTGGTCACATATTCTTTCAGTTTCTGCCTATCTTGGAAGTTCTTTATCTCTCCTTCTATTCTGAATGAGAGGCTTGCTGGATAGAGTATTCTTGGCTGCATGGTCTTCTCATTTGGGACCCTGAATATATCCTGCCAGCCCTTTCTGGCCTGCCAGGTCTCTGTGGAGAGGTCTGCTATTAACCTAATACTTATCCCCATAAAGGTTAGGGATCTCTTGTGTCTTGCTGCTTTAAGGATCTTCTCTTTATCTTTGGAATTTGCAAGTTTCACTATTAAATGTTGGGGTGTTGAATGGTTTTTATTGATTTTAGGGGGGGATCTCTCTATCTCCTGGATCTGAATGCCTGTTTCTCTCCCCAAGTTAGGGAAGTTCTCAGCTATGATTTGTTCAAATACACTCCTCTGTCCCTTTTGGCGCCCTCTGGAACCCCAATTAAACATAGATTTTTCCTTCTGAGGCTGTCATTTATTTCCCTTAATCTTTCCTCATGATCTATTATTGTTTTTCTCTTGTTTCCTCAGCTTCCTTCCTTGCCACCAACTTGTCTTCTATGTTGCTCACTCATTCTTCTACCTCATTAACCCTCATTGTTAGGACCTCCAGTTTGGACTGCATCTCACTTAATTGATTTTTAATTTCTGCCTGGTTAGATCTAAATTCTGCATTCATGAAGTCTCTTGAATCCTTTATGCATTTTTTCCAGAGCCATCAGTAGCTTTATAATTGTGCTTCTGAATTGGCTTTCTGATATCGAATTGTAATCCAAATTCTGTAACTCTGTGGGAGAGAGTACTGTTTCTGATTCTTTCTTCTGTGGTGAGTTCTTCTTTCTAGTCATTTTGCTCAATGCAGAGTGGCTAAAAACAAGTTGTACTGGAAAAAGGAAAGAAAAAAAAGAAAAAAAGGGAAAAAACAAAAACAAGAACAAAAAACAAAAACAAAAACAAAAACAAACAAACAAACAAACAAAAAAACAAGGAGGGGGATCCTCCAGTTCTATATACTGTAAATCCCTCGACTTCCCCTGGAGTTTTTCCAGTGCTGCTCAGTCCTGAACTTGCTCTTCCCCTGTTCTTCCAGCTGGTCTTCTGGGGAAGGGGCCTGCTGTGCTTATTCTCAGGTGTGTCCACTTGGGGAGCTGCCCCACCCCCTGCCAGGTGCACGGCTCAGTGTGAGCTGTTTATTCTGTGAGGCCCCTGCTCAGTCCCAGGTACAAGGTGACACCAGGAGGAACACCAGTGTCGGCGGCCAGCTCCCCAGCTCTAGAGTCAGCTCTGCAGTAACTACCGCAGCTCCCAGTCCGCAGGGGCCCGGATGCTCCGGGGGCGGGGGCGCTGATCTGCACAGCTTGGGGGAGCCTGGGGCCAGGACCGTCCTCCCTGTTCTGTGCCCTCCTGGCCTCCGCCTGTCCTGGGGGCGTGGGGAGCGCAGGATCCCGGGCTGTGTCCCCCGCGCCCTGGGCTCCCGGGCCTGCGCTGCTGGGATCGCGCTCCTGGGGGCGCAGCCCCCTCCGCCCCAGCCGCCGCCCGAGCTGCTCCTGGCCCCGCCCGGCGCGCACTGCAGCCCTTTATAGCGCTGGGCCCACGGTGTGTGGGGCGCTCTCCCCTGGGGTGCAGGTCCTCTGTTAGTGACCCCGGGCACCTGGGGGCTCCACTGCCCCTCCTGGGATCCTGCCCGAGCTCCCTGGGAGCACCTTTCCGTCCGGGAAGATTGGTAAAGTTCCTGCTTCTCTGGGGCTGCGCCTCCCTGTCCTGTCGTCCCCCGGCCTTAGCCCGGCTCCTGGGGGGCCCCTCCCCCTTGGATGCTTTTTTATTTATTTTTTTTCCATCTTCCTACCTTGTTAGAAGTGCGAACTCTTTTCTCTGTAGCATTCCAGGTGTTCTCTCTTTAAATCTCAGGCCGACTTTGTAGGTTTTCAGAATGATTTGAAAGTTATCTAGGTAAGTTGGTGAGGACAGGTGACTTGGGGACCCTGCTCCTCTGCCATCTTGCCCCGCCTCAAATTCATGCTTTTAAAGTGTACAATCCGATGGTTTGTAGTTTATTCATAAGATTGTGCAACCATTACCACTATCTAATCCTAGGACATTTCTATCACTCCCAAAAGGAACATCATACCTATTAGCAGTTACTGCCCATTTCCCTTTCCCTCAGCCCCTGGCAACCACTAATATCTGCTTTCTTTTTCTATGGACTTGCCTATTCTCAACATTTTAATTTTTTAAAAGATTTTATTTATTTATTTGACAGAAAGAGAGCGAGAGCACACAAGGAAGGGGAGCAGTAGGTGGAGGGAGAGGGAGAAGCAGGTTCCCTGCTGAGCAGGGAGCCTGATGTGGGGCTTGATCCCAGGACCCTGGGATTATGTCTGGAGCTGAAGGCTGATGCTTAACCAACTGAGCTACCCAGATGCCCTGTGCACATTTCATATAGATGGAATTGAAGGGGAGCAGACACCCTAAAATGTGTCACTTTGGCATGTGGATTATTTTGAGCTGAAGTCAATCAAGACTCTGCAGACTCAAGAAAAGCTTTTACCTCTCCCTAAACTACCTAAGAGAATTTAGATAGGAGGCCTGGCTCAGAGAGAGAGAGAGCTATTACCACAAGTCACTTTTTTATTTCAAAGACCTATCTATATGGCAGGGTGAACATCTGATTACCAAACATCTGCTCTGTGAAGCCCCGGGTCCATATCCCATTCCTTTGCTCAGGCTGGCATATAAGCCTCAACTACTCCACTTGCCTTTAAGTCTCCTACCTCTGGGGCTCCCATATATATGAAATTAAATTTGTTTTTCTCCTGTCAATCTGTTTTATTCAATTTAGTTATTAGACCAAAGAACTTAGAAGAATTGGTTCCTCATTCCTTTGTATGGTTGAATCATAGTGCATTATATATAGACATACCACATTTCATTGATCTGATAAACACCTTGTTTCCATTTTTCAGCTATTATGACTAATGCTGTTATGAACATTTGTGCATAGGGTTTTTTTTTGTGCATAGGTTTTTGAGTGAACATGGTTTCAGTTCTTCTGGTTATATACCTACAAATGTTCATTTGTGCATAGGGTTTTTTTTTTTGTGCATAGGTTTTTGAGTGAACATGGTTTCAGTTCTTCTGGTTATATACCTACAAATGGTAACTCTATGACTAGCTTTTTGAGGAAATGCCAAATTGTTTTCTGAAGTGGCTGTACCTGTTTACATTCACTTACACCTAGTCATATGTGAGTGTTTCAATTTCTCTACATCCTCACCAATAGTTGTTATGGTCTTTATCATAACCATCTTAGTGGGTATAAAGTTATATTTCCTTGTGATTTTTTAAAAAAGATTTTATTTATTTATTTATGAGAGCCACAGAGAGAGAGGCAGAGACACAGGCAGAGGGAGAAGCAGGCTCCATGCAGGGAGCCTGATGTGGGACTCGATCCTAGTACTTCGGGATCACGCCCTGGGATGAAGGCAGATGCTCAACCACTGAGCCACCCAGGAGTCCCTTACTTGTGGTTTTGATTTGCATTTACCTAATAACTAATGATGTTGAGCATATTTTCACATGCTTATCTTCCATTTGTATACCTTATTTAATTTTAATTTATTTATGTCATTTTAAATCTTTTTCAATAATGAACTGCAGTTTTTAGCATACAGGTCTGGCATTTCTTTTGTTAAATTTGTTAGTTTTTTATTCTTTTTGATACTAATGGAAATGGGAGTTTTTTTGTTAATTTAATTTTCAGATGATTCATTCTAGTGTGTAGAAATACAATTGATTTTTGTATAATGATCTTGTATCCTGCAACCTTGCTGAGTTTGTTTATCATTTCTAATATTTATAGGTCCCTTAGGATTTTCTGTATACAAAGTCATGTCATCTGTGAATAAAATTTAACTTCTTCCTTTTCAGTATAGACCTTTTTGCTTCTTATCTCTTCCCTAATTGCCCAGATTAGCACCTTCAATACATTTCAGTATAGACATGTTGATAGTGGACATCCTCATCTTGTCCCTGATCTAAGGAGGAAAGCAGTCAATCTTTTGCTATTAAGTATGATGTTAGCAGTGAAGTTTTTCCTTTTTTTTTTTTTTTAAGATTTTATTTATTCATGAGAGACATAGGCAGAGGAAGAAGCAGATTCCCCACAGGGAGCCAGATGTGGGACTTGATCCTAGGACTAGGATCATACCCTGAGCTGAAGGCAGAAAGAAGCTCAACCGCTGAGCCACCCAGGCGTCCCAAGGTTTTTTCCTTTTAAAAAATTTTTTGTTCTTTATTTTTTTAAAGTAGGCTCCATGCCCAGTGTGGAGCCCAATGCGGGGTTTGAACTCATGACCCTGAGATCAAAACCTGAACTGATATCAGACACTTAATTGACTGAGCCATCCAGGTGCCCCAGCAGTGAGTTTTTCATAGATATGTTTCATGTGGTTGAGGAAGCTCCTATTTCTAGTTTCTTGAGCGTTCTTATCATGAAAAGGTATTGAATTTTGAGAAACTTCTTTTTTCTGCATCTATTAAGATGATCATGTGGATTTTGTTCCTTATGGTAGTAATGTGGTACATTATATTAATTGTTATTCAGGGCAGCTTTGGTAGCTCAGTGGTTTGGTGCCACCTTCAGCCCAGGGCGTGATCCTGGAAACCCGGGATCGAGTCTCACGTCGGGCTCCTGCATGGAGCCTGCTTCTCCCTCTGCCTGTGTCTCTGCCTCTCTCTCTCTCTCTGTGTCTCTCATGAATAAATAAAATCTTTAAAAAAAATTGATATTCAGATGTTAAACCAACCTTGTATTCTTAGGATGGATCCCCCTTGATCATGGTGCATCATCCTTTTTGTGTGTTGCTGAATTTAGTTTGCTAGTATGCACGGGGGCTAAAATCATCCCTAGTTGAGAATCACTGTGCTAGGGACACCTGGGTGGCTCAGTGGTTGAGCTTCTGCCTTCAGCTCAGGGTGTGATCCTGGGATCCAGGATCAAGTCCCATATTGGACTCCTTGTAGGGAGTCTGCTTCTCCCTCTGCCTGTGTCTCTGTCTCTCTCATGAATAAATAAATAAAATATTAAAAAAATCACTCTGCTAGAGGAAAGACTAAATTATCTTTCTTTTCCCTTTATGGTGAATATTTATATAAGGAGGCAATCTAACATAACAGTATGTAGCCAATGCATTAGTCTGATGGAAGGAGGCTTTATGTAAAGAAATAGCCTCCCCAGACACCTCCTTCTGGTGTGCTCTATATGGCAGCTCTAGATGCTATGGAACTGAGAACAGATGGGCTAATCCTTGAGTCAGGCAGAGACTGAGGAGGCAATCAAATGTTTACATAGGAGGCACCTGGCACATAAGGTAGAATTGCAGTTAAGGAAACAAAAAAGCCTTTTTTTGTGATTGGATGGCTCCCAGGTTGGTCTTCGCTCTTCCCAGAGGATGATAATATACAGATAACCAAGTGTGCCTCGGATGTTCTGGGCATATGTCAGGATATTCTTTGAGCCAGCTGGTTGACTGGGCTTAGCTGGGTTATTACTAGGTGGACGAAGCACACACACTTAAGGTACCAGCAGTGCTGGGGCACCCAAAATGTGAGAACAAATTTTGGAAAGACTATGATGTTTGATCTATTAAGAAAAGCATGGAAGTAGTTATCATAATGGGGGTGGGGTGGGGTGGAGAATGCCTGGGTGGCTCACTGGTTGAGTTTCTGCCTTTGGCTTGGGTTGTGACCCCAAGGTCCTGGGAACAAATCCTGCATCAGGCTCCCCATTGTGAGCCTGCTTCTCCCTCTGCCTCTGCCTGTCTCTGCCTCTCTCTCTGTGTTTCTCATGAACTAATAAATAAAATCTTTAGGGATGCCTGGGTGGCTCAGCAGTTGAGCATCTGCCTTTGGCTCAGGGCGTGATCCTGGGATCCAGGATTGAGTCCTGCACTGGGATCCCTGCAGAGAGCCTGCTTCTCCCTCTACCTATGTCTCTGCCTCTCTGTATGTCTCTCATGAATAAATTAATAAATCTTAAATAAATAAATAAACAAATAAAATATTTTTAAAAAGTAGTTATGGGAAAAATGGAGAATTTGTTTAACTTCCTTCTATGTACTTTAGGTTTAGTATGGTCTTGAGTTTGAATTCTACATCAATGGTATTGGAATTAGGTGAAAGGAGGTACATCATAATCTTTTCAGTGCTTAGTGCCTCTAAAGATCCAGCCCTCTTGGTGGGTTTATCAGAATGTACTCTAGTAGGAAGAGCTTCTGAGTTTTATTCCCTGATTTTACAAAAAAGGAAGCTGAGGCTCAGAAAAGTTAAACCCTTGCTGTATGAAGTGTGGTCTGTGGACAGCATTGCCTGGAAACTCAGGTCTCATCTCAGACTTACTAAATCTAAATATGCATTTTACAAAGATTCTAGGTAGTCTGAGAAGCACTGGATTGAGAGACTTATTGAGAGTCATAGAGATAGCAAAGCCAAAAGTGGGACCTGACTCCTACCTACCTTTTTGATATCACAATTTACTTCTTTTTATTTTGTGTATTCATTAATAAGTTATTGTGGCTATACTTATTTTTTTAAAATATTTTATTTACTTATTCATGAGAGACACAGAGAGAGAGGCAGAGGCAGAGGAAGAAGCAGGCTCCATGCCGGGAGCTTGATATGGGACTTGATCCCGGGTCTCCAGGATCTCGCCCTGGGCCAAAGGCAGGCGCTAAACTGCTGAGCCACCCAGGGATCCCACTATACTTATTTTTAATATATTTGCCTTTTAACCTTTATACTAACACACCACTGTATTGCATTATTAATGTATTTTGAATTTGAATATATACTTACCTTCACCAGTGTGTTGCATATTTTCATATGTTTCATGTTATTAAATTAGAGCCCTTTAATTCCAGCTTGAAGAACTCCTTTTAGCATTTCTTGTAAGGCAGGTTTAGTGATGATCTCCCTCAGCTTTTGTTTGTCTGGGAAAGTTTTCATCTCTCATTTCTGAAGGACAATTTTGCTGGACAGAGTATTCTTGGTTGGCAGACTTTTTTTTTTCTTTCAGCATTGTGAATATATCATCTCATTCTATCCTGGACTGTAAGGTCTCTCCTGAGAAATCTGCTGATAGCCTTATGGGATTTCTCTTGTATGTTACTTCTTTTCTCTTCCTGCTCTACATTTCTCTCTTTATCTTTGATTTTTGGTAGTTTTATTTTAAATGCGTCTTGGAGAAGATCTCTTTATATTGAGTTTGTTTGAGGATCCATGAGCTTCATGAACTTGGATATCTAAAATCTCTCCCCAGATTTGGGAAGTTTTCAGCCATTTTTTCTTTGAGTAAGCTTTCTGCCACCTTCTTCCCCTCTTCTCCTTATGGAACTCCAATAACTTACAGATTGTTTCTTTTGATTGTATGCTACAGATCACATAGGATTTCTTCACTCTTCTTCATTCTTTTTTTTTTGTTTTGTTTTGTTGTTGTTTTCCTCTCTGGATAATTTCAAAAGTTTCTGTCTTCTAACACACAGATCTTTTTCTTTCATCTGATCCATTCTGCTGTTGATGATCTCTATTGCATTTTTCATTTCATTCATTATATTCTTCAGCTTCAGAATTTCCATTGTGGATATCTTTTATGGTTTCCATTTCTTTGTTAAACTTCTCATTTTGTTCATGTGTTATTTTCCTAATTACATTGAATTGTCTTTCTATGTTTTCTTATAGCTTTCTAGAAACAGCTATTTAAAAATCTTTCTTGGGTAAATTACAGATTTCCATGACTTTCAGGTAGGTTACTGGAGGATTATCATGATCCTTCAATGATGTCATGTTTCCTTGAATTTTCATATTCCTTCAAGTCTTATATTGCTGTCTTCGGATCTGAAGTTGCAGTCCTTCCCTCCAGTCTTTACTGAATAACTGTGATAGAGAAATACCTTCCCTGAGCCCTGCTAGGGATTCTGAGATTTTCTTAGACCTTCTAAGGATACACCTGCTTCAGGCTTCTTGCTTCCTCATGTGACAGAATTCTTAGGCTCTACAGCCTCTCTTGATCCTTCAGAACACCAGGTTGAGTCTTGATAGCTTCCCTTTTGCTTTCCCAAGGGTGGTACTAAAGTTCAAGTTTGTGGTCTTTCCCTGAACCACAGATTTGAGCTGGTGCAGAATTTCTGTGAGGGCTCATTAGCCATCTGCCAAAGCTCTCTCTCACCTCTACTGGGAGCACACACAGGGAACTGACCATAGGGTGTGTGGTGAGTGGAGGGGTGAGACTTGAGGAGTGCTGGGGGTGCCTATGGCCAGCTGGAGGGATCTCTGGGTGAGGCATTCCCCAGTAGATCATAGGTGAACTTTTGATGGAGTCCATGACATTAGGATCTGTGTCTCTTTAGTGCTCTCTGGGAGCCCTATCTGCCACTGTGCTAGCCACTTCCAGTCCCCCAGTTGCGAGCTCACAATTCATTACTTTTGATGCGGTGAGAAAGAAATGGGTTTCTTTGACCCAGTCCTGTACAGCTATGGAAGCTGGGTGCTTACTTAAGTGTTTTTTACTTTCTACTCGGGGAGAAATCATGGGCTAAGAAGGTCCCTCATGGAGGAAGGGTAATGTAGGTAAAGGCAAACTGTTCCTCCTACCCTCTCCAATGCATACAAATTCTTATGTGTGTGTGTGTGTGTGTGTGTATATTTTTTTTCTTTCTTTCTTTTTTTTTTTCCTCTAATGGTGTTCTGGAGCCACTGCTGGACTCCTGGATTTCCACAGATTTCTTGTTCATGGGTAATTGTCTAAGGTAGTGTTCTCCAGGGGCTCCTGGACCATGAGCAAGAGGGGCTGGAGTCAGTTCCTGGTCCATTGCTGGGTCCACAGCAGAACAGAAGTCTGTATGCTTAGTACCCTGTGTAAGTGGGCAAGACTACTCCTGAGTCCCTTGGCATATGGTGTTGGATCCCATAGCTCCCAGGAAGGCATTTGTGACTTTGGACGGATATCAAATTGTTGTTGATGTGGATCCCACAAATAAGATGAGCAAGGAACATCTTATTTGGCTAACTTACTGATGTCATTTCCTGGGTGTCAATTTTTCAACAGCTGTTTTCTTAGACTGCTAGTTAAGAAAAGATGCCACAGGGATCCCTGGGTGGCGCAGCGGTTTGGCGCCTGCCTTTGGCCCAGGGCGCGATCCTGGAGACCCGGGATCGAATCCCACGTCAGGCTCCCGGTGCATGGAGCCTGCTTCTCCCTCTGCCTGTGTCTCTGCCTCTCTCTCTCTCTCTGTGACTATCATAAATAAATAAAATTTAAAAAAAAAAAAAAAAGAAAAGATGCCACATCCAATGACTGAAATTCTTGTTGTTTTGGAGAGTTGGCTTTTTTTTTTTTTGAGAGTTGGCTTTTGACACCTGTTTTCCCATCAAAATGAAAAATCTTAAAGAAGCAGCAAAAGGCAAAAATATTTCTGCTTAATGTTTTCTAAGGAATTGGCTGATGTAATAAATGCTGTGTGGTCCCGACAATGGCTTAACTAAAATTCAAGTGGAGGGAAGTAAACAACTTGGTTGTGGAGATTTCTAGTGGTAACATATTAGGGGGTTGGTGGTGGGAGTAAAGTTTTAAACATCTGAAAAGAGAGTAAGGTGAATTTTCTCCCATCACCTCCTTCATGCTCATGAACACACTGAGTGTATCAAGTTTTCATGAACGTAGTCCCTGAAAGTCCCTGCCTAGTAGGGTGGAAATACAAAAAACTTTGGAAGAAATTGAAACCAATTACATTGCATGGATATTTATTTGCCATCTGCAGTCAGTATGTATGCTATTTTCAGCACTTTAATGAAATAGAAGAGAAATATTGACCCCATCTGGAAGGCTTCCATTTTTGTTCTGGCTTCTCCCCTGGGCTTCATTTACAATGTCTTCTGCAAGTATGCGTAGTTGTCCTAAGTTCTCCCTGTGGAGCTTTCCAAGTCTACCCCAAATAGCTCTACTCTGCCAAAGACTAATATTTGAAGCCTTCCTGGATACAGTGTTTGGGATGCCTCTAAGAGTCTCTTCCTCTTTGTCAGGGTCAAAGTCCACTTGCCATTCAAAAACCATCTTCTAGACAGGATGTTTTTTCCTTTCTGGTGTCCTGGTACTTCGACATTAAACTGGATATCTCTTCAGGATCAACCCACTGGACCACTTGGAAAAGCCCTATTCACATTTTATTCTATATCTTTGTTGCAAATCTCCTACCTTTAGAGAATATAAAGTAATTGCTAGAATATGCCAAGAAAGCAGTCCTGTTCTTATATTGAAAAAATGGAAAACTTGACTTAGAAATTAATTTTTTAACTAGAAAAAATCTGCGTTTTAAGATATTTACCAATAATAAAAATAACTAAAATTTATTAAGGATTTGACATATGCCAGACACTATACTAAGCTTTACTTACTTCTAATTTCTAATCCTCACAGCAACTCTATAATATAGATACTTTTTCCCATTTATGGATGAGGAAACTGAAATTTCAGAAGGTTAAATCATTGAAATTAAGAATGTGCCCAAGGCCACAAATCTAGTAATCAGAACAGCAGGCATTCCAAACCTAGTTTCCCTTTTCTCTGAACTAGGCCTCTTGATCAATCACTACACTCTATTAAAGAAAAGAAGATCCTAATTCTCTAATTCTTGGTTCTCCCCTACCTCCTGAGCATCATGACCCCCCCACCCCCCCTCCCCCACATACAGTATTTTACTGATGAGGACTTTTAAAGGCCATTCTCTCTAATAATAATTTTTATTTCATATGAAAGTCAATTAGGTTAATATAAATGGCTAACATCTACAATTAGAATGTCCCACTTCCATTTAAAAACAGCCTCCTGGGGCACCTGGCTGGCTTAGTCAATGGAGCATGTGACTCTTGGTCTCAGGGTTGTAAGTTCGGGCCCCTTGTTGGGTATAGAGATTACTTAAAAATAAAAACTTAAAAAAAAAAAAAAAAAAAAACCACCTCCTGCTTCACTGGAGAACACCATTTTCTTTTTTCTCTTGTAATGAATCTTTCATCAAACCATAAAACTGGCTTGAGTTGTCAAATACATTACCCTTTAAGCTTCATCCTTTCTCCAAAGAAAATCCATGAACTACTTGCTGAGAAATGCAGAGAATAAAAACAAAAGAAGGCAAGAATTGTCTAAATTTAAAGTGCTGGAAAATCCAACATTTTATTTTACTACATTTTGGTGACTACATAAATGCTGAAACATTTTAACACTGAAAAGCATGATGGCATCAT
Source organism: Canis lupus familiaris (assembly GCF_011100685.1). NCBI lineage: Eukaryota > Metazoa > Chordata > Mammalia > Carnivora > Canidae > Canis > Canis lupus. The sequence continues at coordinate 18,670,751 of NC_049251.1, forward strand.
CACTTGCTTTTTTTTCTTTTTTTCTTTTTTGCTTAGCAAACACAGCAGATGATATTGCACGGCATAAAGTGAGAACAGTAGCGAAGCTTAAAAAAAAGTGAAAGAAACCTTAATGCAGTACAGGAGATACTCATAAACAAACCAGAATAATGCCTAATGCATTACACTTTTTGTAGCTACACACAAAAATACAGAAGAAGCATTGGACAGAGAGAAAGAGAGAGAGAGACAAAATATTAGCGAACAACCATAACTGTGTACAATAATCATTTAGTCTGAAATGTAGATGCAACATAGAAACTACCACGGCTTTCTAATTGACAAAGAAAATGACAGCAACATTTGTCTTTTATCAAAAATCTTCTAAGCCCCTCATGGTTAGGTTTTTAAAGTAATTAATTATTTATGTATTTTTTTTTCATTGCTAAGGAAGAACTCCCTCTGCTCTTGGAAGATTTTCTACTCTACTGATCTTTTTAAAATTTAATTTTAATTTTTTTTTTTACCTGATGATTGTCTTAGGCACCCTCCTTACATAATAAACCATCAAGCTAACTTGAACAGGGAAACTGAGTCACACTCAAACAATAGCTAAGGTCAAAGTGTACTGAAAACAGAAGAAGGGGAGAGACAGGTCTAAGTGAGTGACAGATGGGCTGCCTTCTGAGGGGACAAGAAACACAGGGAGATATGAAGACAACTACCGAAGCAAGTGGAAGACAATGTTTTAAAGTTTATTTGTTAAAAAATACTTGTCACTTGGTTTAGACGGCAAATCTAAAACGAGCCCACAATGATTATGTAATAAATGCAGAACATACCACAAAAAAATCAAGACTAACACAGAAACAGAAAATATGACCTTGTGAATACAACTCTGTTCAGCGTTTCATTGCTGATGGTAAAAGTCTACTTCCTCAACAATTTTCCTGGGCTTTCTGTAACTCACTGCTCAGCATTTGTATTAAAAACAAATAATTAGTCAATGCTTACCAATGATCCTGCAACTCAGAGCAGATTTATTGCCCTATTAACATACATAACAAGTATAAAAATGTTTCTAAGAAAATGGAACATTTGACCCAAATTCTAAGCCCTCCCTTTCTTTCCCCACCCCTAATACCCCTGCAAAAGAAAATAAGATAAAATTCTTGTGTTGAGAGGAAAAGTATTTACATCTGTGGTTTTATGCCATGTAGTTGAAGCAACTTATTTCAGCAAAATAAAGCAGTGGGCACCGGCGCTTCTGAGGATGCTGCTGATTGGCTGAGATTTGTGCGTGTGTGCTGACCTAAAGCAGGTCCAAGTATCTGAACAGCCTCAATTTAAGGGGGCCTGGGGCAGGGCCCATCTCTGGTTTGGACAGGAAAAGTCACGGGAAGATGAAGAGTGATGAGAGACAAATTGAAAGAGGGCTGAGTTACATTCACTCAGGACTCACATTTGAGGAGAGCTCTTGCCATTCTTGAGGGAGTGGGGCTAGGGCGTGGGGGGTAATTGTAGGTAACAGATTATAAGAAACAGCTGTGGAGAGGAACATGTAACTGTGAAACATCTTCCTTGAGAACTGGGGCCAAGCAATCAAGTCTTGCTTCTTCTATGGGTTGGCCAGACAGGCAGGAGCTGAGCCAGCTGCCTCTCAGCCTTGACTTTCTCTGTAAGTGCACGAAGCCATCATCCTTTCCTCAGCTCTCCAGGAGGAATTGCCCCTCTGCCCTGCCCCTTGCCTTGATGCAGTTCAGAAACTTGGTGAAATTTAGGAGGATTTCCAAATTCAAGTTAGCTTGCCTCTTTGAGTTTTTCTTTTCTTTCTTTCTTTTTTTTTTTAATACTCTTTACTTCTCATACCCGTGTGAACGGTTAAAAAAAAAAAAAAGTAGCAAAGTATCTCACAAATGCCGGTGCTTTGAAACATTTAAACAACTCTTAAATTCTTTGGAATTTCAGGTCTAACCTGCAAAATAATCTTCTCTAAAAATGAAAAAAAATTAATAAATTAAAGGAAGAACACTAATAATGCCTTTCTCCTTTCTAAGTGACAAAAAGACTACCTTGAAACACTCATTTTGGCATGTACAAGTTTTTTTGAGGGGGGAACCTGGCAGTGTTCACAACACACATTGAAGTGCCTGCTAAGAAAAAGCCAAAGATACACCCTGCAGTTAAGAGAAGCTCTTGCCTTCAGCTTATCTTAGCATCAAGAACAAAAAGATTGTAACATAAAGCTTTGGCCATTTCAATTCTACTATATACACGGTAAAAACTACACAGTCATAAATTAAAGCAGTGATTAAATAAGCTCATATAAAATGTAATTAAATTAAAAAAATCACAGCACATTATAGAGAAAAATAGGAACCAGTTTCACAAAAAAGAGGTTATATATATATATATATATATATATATGTTTTTTTTTTACCCTGTGGAAACAAATTAACTACGAAACACAAAAACTTCGTAAGTCACCAACCGTCAAAAATGATAATCATTTCTTATTCCATTCTTGCATTTTTACACCTTTAACCCACCTGGGGAACATTTCCGGAAATTAAGTCTTCCTTGAGCCACAGAGCAGTTCTGCCAAGAAAATAAACCCCAAACCGAAGGGGGGAGGGCGGGGGACATCCCAAACATACAAACTACAAAATAAATAAGAATTATAAAGTTTTTTTTTTAAAGTAACCTTAACAATTATCAAACTAGTAAGTTCTGCCTTATCACATAGACTCTCTATACAACATAACCCTAAAACTTTATTACTATGAGGTATTTGGAGGAATTGGTAAAAGTGATGCACGGCCTGCCTGGCGAAGGGACTCGGGGAGGTGGGGGGACCTCGAGAGGGAACGAGGAGGAGGAGCTTTGGTTTATCAGCAAGAAATTGGGGGGGGGGGGAAGTCATCCTTTGGTATCAAAGAAAGTTTCATTGCATGGTTGCACGGAAAAAGCACCACGGTGAATAATTATTCCTTTTTTTTTTTTTTTCATTAGTGGCCTTTCTAAGAGGCTGAGGTATTCAAAGAGTATAAGGTGAGAGGTCAACAGCGGTTTAACACTTTGGTTCAAGCAAGGCACTCGTCCTAGGAGTTTACAAAGTTTGCAACATGTTTGCCTAGAGATTTACAAGGAGAACTAGCAGTAGTAAGAGTAGTTTTTCCTAATGTTGTTGTTGTCATTTCGTATCATTATCATTAAGAATGAAGACAAGTTTACACACTGAGTGAAGAGCGAGGAGGGGGGAGGGGAGGTGGGGGAGGGGAAGGGGTGGAGCTCCCTCTGCAGACCAAGTCCGTGCATGAAAATATCTTTGGTATTCTTTGGTATCATCAATGTGATTAAAATCACCAATGGAAATCGAGTGAGGTAGCGTCTTTGGTTCACACTATAAATAGTAGATCTTTACACTTTTTTTTTTTTTTTTTTTTTTTTTAACACATGGAAGTAGCTATTTCTTACCTTCTGCTTCTTTGTCCTTACTATTTAGGAAATAGTTACCAAATGTACTGTAAAGCTAACCACACCACAAGAATAATCCAGAAGGCCAATCGCATCTCAAAATGGCCTCTGGTGTTTGAATGCACCCTAAACAACTAGATAGGAAAGGGAGAAGTGCTTTCTCTTTGTTTGCTAAATGCATAGTTTTCATCCTTTATGTACAAAGAAGGGAGAACCTTTTTAGGGAAAATGCCTTTATAGCTCTTGTGAAAATGTCCTAGGACTCTTTGGTATAGCAAAGTTTGCATTTAACCTGCAAAGACGGATCATTCACCTGGGGTAGCAATGGGAGTGGCATGAGTCCAAAAGGAGCATAGTACTTTTACTTTTTTGTCCTGGAAATGTAATTATGCTTTTTTTTTTTTTTTTCAATGAAGAGTGACCTGTTCAGTTTGAATGCCTGAATTTCTCCACATTCTCTTTGGGTTTAGGGATCTATACCAGCTGCATCCAGGACTAAATACTTAGTTCCTGACATCCAGAATTCATTTACCTACCTGAACACTTACTGAAATCTGGGCTTTTGGAGAGTCCAGATGTCATATCTCCCACGCTCTCTGTCTTTGCCTCCTTTGAGGGAAGCTTGCAGTCATGAGAGGACCTGAATGATGTCTGGTCAAAAACAGTTTAACTTCCATTCTACCAAAAAAAACCCCAAACATGTTATGTGATGTGCAGTGTGGGAAAAAACAAATATACCAATAAAAGTGTGGGATACCTTTTTTGGATGGATTTTGCAAAAGGATTGAGAAATAATGGGTGAGCAAATGGCACGTAATCTGCTCCACTGAATGTGGTAGGTTAAAAAACCTGAGCCATAAATTTATGCTACATGCCAAGTTAGAAGCAATAATCAGTCATACATGAAGTAAGAGTGTATTGCTTGTGAGAAGCTGAGTTTGTCTATTATTATTTCTAAACAGCAAAGGTTGTGAGTATGCTTGAACAGTCTAGTAAAAAAATTGCTTTTCAGGCTCTGATTTGTGCATCTGTTCATGAGAAAATATATCTCTAGGCCCTGAAACTATGTGATGGGTGCAAATTCAATGCTGGTATGAAAATTATCTTTGGTGTTAGCAAGTAGGATCATGGATTATTTTTCAAAAAAACTATTATGATGGGAATATTAGAGATATAGTAATATTCTTTGAGACTGTGTCTACACAGTACCAAAATAATTGGTTGAAAACGTAAAATGCAATTGGATTAACCTGACGGAGTAATATAGCAAAAACAAAACAAAAAGCATGGTGTTTGAACTCAACTTTTGTTTTTCCTGGGGTGCTGAATTTGGTAAGATTGTGTGTAGACACAGCTTGAATTTCCCTGCATTTAAAACTCTCATGTTTTAAATAAATAAGGCTTTCCTCCCTCCTAAATTAGAACTATACAGCTGTACTCCTGGCCCCCTCCATTCTGGAGAGAGAGAAAAAGTTAATTAGTCTTTTCCTTTTGGTTTGTGTCATTGACAAGATCATATGTTAAGCATCTCTCTAAGGGTAGCCATTGAAATGGTCTCTTTTAATAGTTGAGTTGTAATTGTGCCATGTTTAGAAGGGAAAATTTTAAGCTGGAATTTGGTGTGAGATTAAAAGAAAATACTAAAACAAAATGTGTCAAGGCAAATGCGCTATTTCATTAAAGGAGAAGTATGTGTTGGTTTGCTTTTCTTATTCTATAGCAGACATGAAGGAGATCCCGATGGCTTGTTGCTTTAGCTTCCTCTCCAGGTGCCTGTCTCTTCTAGACCTCTATAGACCTAGATGCTCCTGATTTGACCTTAGGGAGTTAGGTTTTTGTGTCAAGGTGGTTCAAGTTTTTTTTCTTTAGCATTTTAATGAATCTCAATCAACAACTTATTGTGGAGACAACATTTCATTTTATATTTCTAATTAGGTGTGGTAATTAACCAAGAGCACCCAGTTCTTTACCTAATAGTACAAAAGGTATCCACTTCTATGAGTCACAGTTCAATGAATTCAGAGAGAATTTTTCTGAGAAGCAAGTGATTCCCTTAGGTACTACCAATGCAACTGTGTCAGCTTTTTTCTTCCCCCTTGATTTCTCCAGCTGTAGGTAAGTGATTTGGAAAAACAGAAATTGAAAATTTTGTATTTGGAAACTCAGGTCTAGTGTTTTATCTGTTCCTGTTAGAGAGTGGACTTTATGTCAAAAAACTTCCAGCTTAATGCCATAGCAAGAAAGAATGTAGTACACTTTGGAGGCTATGCTTAGTGAAATAAATAGCTTCAAGCCTGTAGAGCCCAAAGTCTTGTCTTCCACTAGAATTCTGTTTTTTTTTTCTATGCTGTTACACCATTTCTCAGTTACATCTGCTAGTTTTATTGATGTCTAAGTCATAAACTATCCGAGACTGGCAATAAAATCAATTTAACTACAAATACTGGACAGTTTATTTTTATAATAATTTGGTCTGTTCACTTTGTGTGTTTACAAAGTATTTTAAAAGGGTATTTGGTGTCAAATGCAAAAAGCAACTTTAAGTCAAATTAACCTAAATATGATATCCTTTATTTAATGGTCTTTTACTAAAAAATAGCATTACTTAGAACAAATTTTCTAATTTAATTACTTGTTCTGTTAAACTTAGTTTTCTAATTTACAAATGGGGTCCTACTTTGGAAGAATCCCCAGGTTTTCTCAGCTATGAATAGACTATGGCATCATGTCTGTGTGTCTATTTAAGTATCATTTATGGATCCCAAAAGGGACTGTGCCATCTGGACGTACATGTACACTACATTGACCTCTCTGTTATGATATTAATTGCTTCCCTGAAGCTACATTCTTTCTTGCCAGTTCTGAAAACTAATATTTCAAATGCTTCCAGAGTCATAAATAATAGTCATGATTCTATGTGGCATGTGTATTACAGCTAGATCAGTTCATACGTATAACTTTACATAGCATCTTGTGTAAAAATAGCTTTGGTTATTAAAATCATTGCAATAAAATACCTGCACTATAATATTGTGTTCTTTGGTACCTAGGTGATTTTTTTTTAAATGGATGGACTCTTGTTTCATTTCTTAAAAAATATCTGAACATTCCTTAACAAACAAAGAGAATGCACTGGTTTAGGTGTCATTCAAATTTTCTTTGCTGGGTTTGAATCTGCATTTAGGTTGCGGGCCTGGCAGGTTCAAACGCTAGGCTAGACGAGTGAAATCACACTCCTATCCAATGAACTCAGACAACCCACACTATGTTGGTTGTACTCCTATAGCACAACCCTTCCTGAAGACCAGCCCTGCCTAAGTCCCTAACCACTGGTGGTGTGTGCATATGTGTGTGTATGTGTGTGTGTGTGTGTGTGTGTATGCACTCACGTACCCACACACAGTACTGAGACACCATACACCTTCATGGCATGGTGGAACAGATGAGAAAGTCTGATCTTAAAAGATGTCCACTCAATGGCTCAAAATCACTATGCTCCAAACCACGAAACAGCCAAGCACAGCGAGAATGATCATGGATTGAAGGTGTGAGATCCAGTGGTGCTTTCCTGCTCATATTTTTTCTTGCCAAGTCGTTGCCCCGCTGAAGTGTGTGTCTCCGAACAAAGTCAGAATGCAGGTGAGCTAAGTCTTTGGTTTCTTTGGACTATAAATAACACTTTTTTTTCTTCTTCAAATATTTCTAAGTATAAACCTGCTATCTTGAGGTCCTGGTCTTTTAAAAATTTTTTTTTTTTTAATTTAAAGCTTTTCCACCGAGGTTTAGTTCGTGGTTATTCCTTCATGCTTTGGTACAAGTGCTTGATGAAGAAGATGAGTTGCCTGAATTGGAGCTGCCCTCGTCCTGCCACTTGTCCAGACTCCTCCTCCTTGCATTCATGAAGAAATTGCTCACGGTGCTCAGCTCCAACCCCAGCTGCTGGGAAATAGTGATTTGCAATTCTTTGGATGGACGCTTATTTTCCTTGAATATTGCATGTAGAGTTCGACGCTGGACATCTGTGAAGACCAACCTGGGCTTTTTGGGTGTGTTGCCTCTATCCTTCCCATGTTCTTGTTCTTTCCTTTTGCAAGCTGCAAAACAAAAACAAAAACAAAAACTCACAGCAGATGTTAGAACAGACTGCCTGGGAGATTCAAGAGAAAAAGGCAGAGCCAGTAATATTTGTTTGCCATTCCTTATGGACCACTTTGTGGCAGATGAGCTCTAATTTTAGCGCCATGGTGGGCTGGGAGGAAGTGTATATAAGGATGGGGAATTCGGAGGAGGTGGGGTTCTCTGAGTCCTGGGGGTGGGTCCTGGCATTGTAAGCATCTGCTCTTTGTCCGTGGTAAGTGGTAAATCTATTACCCCCACCTGGAACTCAGATTGCTCCTCTGCAGAATATAGGGCTCTGGCAAAATACACCTCTTGCATGAATTTTTATATCATCATCTGCGAAATGGATAGAAGAATATGTACCTTGCTGGGTTGTGGTCAGGATATATGAAACAGTATATGCAAAAATTTATGTCAACTGAAATGCTTTGCAAATGCAAAGTCTTACCGCCTAGAAGTGGCTGGAACCCCTCAAAGGCTTTACAGTCTGCTCCTGGTAGAATACTAAGAGCCTAAGAGAGTCTGAAAACAATATAAAAAGGAATTGCAATTGTTATCCTTCTGATCTTTTTTGTTTCCCAGGCAACTCTGTATGTAAGAAAGCCCTGTAGCTAGCATGCTACCAATGCTACCATGCCCGTCAACTAGTCTTCCACTGATGATTCAGTGGACCCTGGACTTTTGGAGGTGTGATGCCCACTTCCTTGCCATCAAGGCTAAACCTGTCACGTTAGGCACATTCCTGTTTGGAGTTTCTCTGTGCCTCCTTTTTGCTCTTCATGAAGGTTTTTCTGCTGGAGTGCCACTCTTCCCCTACCTTATCTCCCACTCAGAAGGCCCATTCCCTGCTCATGCCTTTTGGTCCTGTATCATGTATCATGATTCTTGGCTGCTAGAACTCTTGTGATATATCATCCCAGTGGGGCCCTTGGGCCCCCAGGGCTTGGTGTTGGAATAGGGTTTCTCCTCATCGCAGATGCCAGAGTTCCCCTTTGTAGACTAACAGGGCTCACTAGCTTCCACCTGCCAAGGAGGCACTGAGGGCCGCATTGTTGATACCACTCTTCACCCACTCCTAATGCCCACCATCAATCAATCCCTATAGCCATCCCCAAATAACTATCATCTATATAAAAACGATGCCCTGACTCCAATCAGATTGCTGCCTCTCGGCACCCTACACAGGCACTGTGGAGTAGTCTGTACTATCCTTATTTCTGGATGGCTATGCTCTGATGTGAGCTTCAATCACAGTGAGAGACAGATAGGGCATCTTCCTGGTTGAGATAGAGACTGTTACCCACCCTTCTTTCCCTCCTTCCCTTGCCTTGCCTTTCTTTTCCTTTCTTGGGTTGAGTGGTGCAACAGCCTTCATTGTATCAGTAACACTGATACAGATGTCCCATTCTGGGTCAGGGCTTCCCCCACCCCACCCCATCCTACCCCTTGGTGCTCATCAATCTGGAACTTTGGGGAGGAGGGACAGAATTCCTAAACAGAGCTGGAGAGAGGCAAGTCGAACTATTGAATGTGGGGGTTATCTGGAACCAAGGGTTCAACAAGGTCAGGATGCTTAAATTCTCTGTCCTGATGGGGGCTGGGAACACTTGCATCCTGGGGCCAAGATTTGGCAATACGCTGATTGGGGCTCAAAGCTAGGGTAGGGTGTGGAAAAGCCTTAGTTCAAGGTTCAAGAGAATGCCTTTGTCCCAGATTCCAGCTTTGGGGCTGAGCATGGGAGATGGGTGGGTCCCAGATTGGGAGTGGGGGAATGTCTCTGGGTCCAGTGTTTGAGGTTGACCATGGTTGCTCTGGCTGGGGTAGTCTGGTCCCCTAGGTAATGGGGGCTGGTAGGAGGGAGATCTCAATTTTGGAACTGGGGGGAGGGTCACAGATGTCCTGCGTTTTGAACTGAGAGAACACTGTATCTTAAGGGCTGGGAAAGGGCTCTGGGTCCCTGGTTCAGAGCCAGAGTGGGAGTGACATTCTCTAGGTCTTGGGTACAGATCCCAGACCCCTAAGATCCAGCCTCTTGCTGTGTCTCAGCACCCCCAGCCACAGCCCCACTGGCATCTGCTTGAGACCAATACTCTCAAACTCTCAATCTTGTTCTCAATCTTTTCTTGAAGTTTTGCAGGTACAGTGAGGTGTGCACCAGAATCAGAAGCCCAGAGACACTGAGCAGGAAGGTGAAAGTGAGGATGAGGAGGCTGATGGCCACTGTGACCAGGTGGCCAGGCAGATAGTGGGTGGCTGCTTGAGTCTCAGCTGAGGGCCACTGTCACTACCTATGCCGGTTGGAGGGTGTGCAGCATGAAGGTGTACCTGCTCCCAGCACATTTCAATCACAGCCAAGCAAGCTCCCTGCCAAGCCCAGAGGCTCCACAAGTCTACCCTCCTAATCGTTCAGCTTGACCATGTCCCTGGCTCTGTTCTTTGTCTGAAGTCCTATCACTCTTTCATATCTCCTCAGACCTCCAGTTGGCTGCCCTGCCTATTACTGTCTCCTGCTCCACCTCCTGCCTCTTTGTATTCTATGTTCTCAGTATCTTACTAGATGGTTCATCAGCTCTGGACAGATGCAGTCTCTGTGCTCTCTTCACATAGTCCTACTCTGCCTGCCCCTATCTTTCATTCTTCATTGCACCTGGATTTTAGAGTTTCCTTAAGGCATTAGCATAAATTAGCTTAGCAGTCAGATCAGATGAGAAGCTAATGGGTGAAAGCTGAAGAAGACACCAGTCTTTGAAGTCCAATCTAGAGGTCTCCAGATTGTTTTTAACCATGTGCTATTTTACTCTTTTCACAGATTTTATGTTTTGTTTATGCTTTGTGATATACATCATATAGTATTAGAGTAACACATGTATATAATTTATAAATAAGTAAAAGTACTTACTGCTTAGTAAAAGATACTTTGAGTATGCACTCCTTAATATTATTTATTTATAAATTATATATATGTGTTACTCTAATACTATATGATGTATATCACAAAGCATAAACAAAACATAAAATCTGTGAAAAGAGTAAAATAAAAAAAAGACACAAATTCTCTTCTACAGATGAATTAGCTTACCTAGGCCCTAGCATGCATTCATCCCAACCAAGTGACCACTGGTCCAATTCCAACCATAGGGAAATATGAGGATAAGAATTTCAGAATGGACATGAAGGGAAAGCTCAGTCATGAAAGAGATATTTTTAGGCCAGTCAGGCCATACGGTACCTTTCGTAACGTATCCTGTAGGTCACTGGCTATGCCTCTTCTCAGTATGAGGGGTAGCAACAACATAATGGGAAGTATGTATTAAATGCCCAATCCCTCAGAGCACCAAGCTACATATACTGAACCAGCTGAATTTACCCAAATAGAATTCCTGTTCCTAGGGACCTCTAGCCCTCACTGGGCAACTAGATAAGTCTTTGAAAAAAACAGCTGACTAGACTGAAGGCATCTCTAGTTTGAATTAGCCCATGTAGACCAGCTTTATACAATACTGATGCACATGGTTGATTGATTGATTCATTCACCTTTAAAAATGAGTATGACACAGACTTTGCTCTTAAGGGGGTCAGTCTAATGATCACAGAAGCAAATGACTCTGAATATCAAAAGAGTATACAGGATATTACTTCTGCCTGAGGATATTAAAGAAGGCATCAAAGAGGAGGGGTGCTTACACTGGCCTGAAAAGGATGTATAGGAATTTGCTAATGAGAGAAGTGGGACAAAATCATGCCCAGCAGGAGGAGCAGTGCTCATGAAAGATTGATAAATGTTAGTAGACAAAATCAGAGTTGAATTATCTTGTTGGTAAGGAGGAGGTTACTGAAAGAGTTTGAGAAAGCGTATAAATTAAATTTAGGTTTAGGAAAACCCTTCCAGTGGTATTGTGGGGGGACAGGATGATATGGTACATCACCCTGGTCCCCTTAGGAGTAAGACACTCATTCCTCCACCTGCTGCAAGAGGTGGTGGCTGGTGGCTCTCAGCTGAAGGCCATTCTGGCAATTGCCCTGGTCATGGGGTGGGGTGAGAGGCTGCCTACATCCTGTGGGAGGGTGAGAGGAGTAGGGGATGGAGCTATGGAGGACGGAGGCTGAAGAGAGTGGGAATGTACCCCCTCCTCCCCAACCCAATGCATCAAGTTGGGACAATTCTGAAGGGTCATCCAGTCCTACAGCATGCTATAGAATTGGTTGAGGCTATTCTTGTAACTGGATCAAAGTTCATCTGCTTCAACCTGGTCGTTTTTCCTCCATTCCCCCAACAGGGGTTATTCTCCATCACTCTGATAACCTGCCTACATGTAAGTCTTAGAAACCCAGAGTCTGTTTCCCAGAAAACCTAAGAAAACCACTGTAGAAAGGACCCCAAATTAGTCAATGACAGTTGAGGGTGGAATACAGAGACTAAATTCAAGAGCTTCTTGGAAGGTAGAATCAAGAGAACTTAACGACAACTTGGCTGGGAGGGTGGAATTCTAAACAACTCCTAGGTTTCTGATTGGAAGGTGGTAATGAGGTCATTAGGGAATGCAGATGGAGAAATGAATTTTATGAGGTCAGTAATCACTTCTATGTGGGACAAACAGCATTTGAAGTGCTTGTTGGACATTCTGTTAAAGATTTCCAATAGGTGGTTGTCCAGTAGACAGCACAACATATGGGGCCTCCATGGAGCTCTGGGGTTGGGACAGGTCTGGGCTAGGTCTATAGACTGGGAAGTTATTAGAGGTCTAGATGGTAAATTACACAGAACATACCTATGGAAAAGTAAGTCACTGAGCATCAGGTGCAGACTCAACTTATTCACCATTCAAAAGGCAGAGTTAGGGATCCCTGGGTGGCGCAGCGGTTTGGCTCCTGCCTTTGGCCCAGGGCGCGATCCTGGAGACCCAGGATCAAATCCCACATTGGGCTCCCGGTGCATGGAGCCTGCTTCTCCCTCTGCCTCTGTCTCTGCCTCTCTCTCTCTCTCTCTCTCTGTGACTATCATAAATAAATAAAAATTAAAAAAAAAAGGCAGAGTTAAGGGAAATCACAAAGAGATATCCATTTTCTACCTAACCAGGCTGTATGTTTGAATGAATTCAATCTGGTCCTTGGCATTTGGCAGACCAAGTGGTCTGAAGCTACTTACAAACCAGCATTTCCCAAATGGTATCAGGGGAGAGGGTTCCTGGAAAACATGGTTTGCAGGTCAAGCACATTTGGAGAAATCTACTGTATATAGCTTCTTCCTCAAAATTCACAACATGTTTTAGCACATGTAATTGTTTCCCAGATTTATTTAACCCTAGAACCCTGTTTGGTAGGGGCTGTCTATTAATAACTCATACAATACTCATGTTGGGCAAGTGCAGTTTGGAAGTTTCTGCCCTGAGCTCTCAAGCATTACAGATGTCATGATGTCAGAGCCTGAGAAGTGAGATTCTCCAGGAGCATGGAACCTGGCTGACTCATGCCATATCTCCAGGGCATCCTGGCATACTGCCTGGCTGTAAGAGGAGCTCATTTACCTGCGTGGGTACTATGGAGGGGTGGCCATGACTCAGTGTATGTGGTATGTCTGGAGAGAACTCTGCAGATGTTGGAGTTGCTGAGTAAGAATGCAGGAATATCAGTAGAATGAAGAGTGGCCTAAAGCTTGCTGAGGGTCACTGGGTGACCTTTACAAAGAGGCTAGGAGGAACAACCCACAGAAATAAAATCATACATCTAGAAGCTTGTACAGAACTACCATTGTTAGAACTGTCAAGAGAATATGAATGAGAGGAATGCTTTATACATTTTGTCTGGGTGTACAGTTTCCATTAAAAATAGAGAAATATTTATCATAGAACTGGATTATAGGCAAAAAGATTCTTATTGTTTGTGAGAGGCAGTGCTGAAGAAGTAGACGTCCTATCATAAGTCACCTTTATAAAGGTGATACATTTGCTGCAGATATATTTGCAGCACACAGTGTGCAGTGGTCTATCCCAGATGGGAGACTTTGATCTTCTCTATGGGTGAGGCCACCCATAGTGAGTACTAAGTGGGAGGTAGAAGTAGGCATGGGAGATGGTAAAAGGCAGATACGACTTTGTGTATCACAAGAATAAACACTATAAAAAATTATTTTTTTATTTTTAAAGGCAGCATATAAAGATATGGGTAAAAGGCAGAGGCTTTCATTTTAGGCCTGGGACCTGTGCTTTGCCCACAGCTGGCAAGACTGAGCCAATCGTATTTCAAGAAATATGAATTCTGGGGCAGCCTGGGTGGCTCAACGGTTTAGCGCCACCTTTGGCCCAGAGCGTGATCCTGGAGGCCTGGGATAGAGTCCCAAGTAGAGCTCCCTGCCTGGAGCCTGCTTCTCCGTCTGCCTGCGTCTCTGCCTTTCTCTCTGTGTCTCTCATGAATAAATAAAATATTTAAAAAATATGAATTCTACAGGATGTTGAAAGGTATTCCATGAACAATGAGTCTGTTCAAGAAATGCTGAGTTAATTAATGATTAAACAAGCTTCTTTAATGCAGGACTTCTCAGAGACTTTAATATGTTAAGATGCACTGATACTTACAAGGTCTCCCAAAATATGATATACTAATGTGCAGTGATACTTATAGGCTCTCCCTAACTTCTTTGATTAAGGAATTCTTTATTCAGTAAAGTCTCTGAGAAGTCCTGCATTAAAGAAGCTTGTTTAATCATTAATTAACTCAGCATTTCTTGAACAGACTCATTGTTCATGGAATACCTTTCAACATCCTGTAGAATTCATATTTTTTAAATATTTTATTTATTCATGAGAGACACAGAGAGAAAGGCAGAGACGCAGGCAGACGGAGGAGAAGCAGACTCCATGCAGGAGCCTGATGCGGGACTCGATCCCAGAACTCCAGGAGGTCCTGAGCTAAAGGCGGATGCTCAACCACTGAGCCACCCAGGCGTCCCAGCAATTGAAATTTTTATGGCAGTTTGATATTGCTGCAATATTCAAGTGTGGGCTTATTATTCAAGTAATGCATTTTTTATTGTATTATCAAGACTATTGCTCCAGAGGTGCCTGGGTGGCTCAGCTGGTTGAGCCTCCAACTCTTGGTTTCAGCTCAGGTCACAATCTTGGGGTTGTGAGATCAAGTCCCTGTTCAGTTCTGTACTAAGTGTGGAATCTACTTGCCCCTCTCCCTCTGTTCCTCCCCCAACTCACACTCTCTCTTTCTCTAAAATAAATAAATAAACAAAATCTTAAAAAAAAAAAACACTATTGTTTCAGGACAGGTGGAAATTAGAAACAGACAGCTAGTTCTTTACTAGTTTAAGAAACCCTGTCTTAGAACATACTTTATAAAACATGGTATACAGTAACATCCAAGAATCAGCTATCAGCCAAGCATTTCTTCATCAGCTTGTATTCATTTTCCTGATTTAGTGACATAAAGGACTTTACAGCATCTAAAGTGCTGATTGAGTTAGGCAAAATCCTGCCAAGAATTTGTCTAGGAACATGTGGGCACAGACTTATTGGCCTGGGAGATATTTATAAAGCTAGATAGATTTATAATACTAGTTTGTAGATGAACCTGGGCTCAGGATGCAGCTCAAGTCCCAGTTCTGTGGCCATAGTTATATGTGTGATCTTGGGCAAGTCCCTCACTTTCTTTGAGCCTTAGTTCATTCAGTGGCAAAACAGAGAACAATGGCCTTCTTTCATCACAGGATATAATTAACAAGGTGATATATGTTGAAGTGATTATCAAAACTATAAATCCTGGGCAGCCCCTGTGGCTCAGCGGTTTAGCGCCGCCTTCAGTCCAGGGTGTGATCCTGGAGACCCGGGATCAAGTCCCACGTCAGGCTCCCTGCATAGAGCCTGTATCTCCCTTTGCCTGTGTCTCTGCCTGTCTCTCTCAGTCTCTCTCTCTCTCTCTCTCTCTCTCTGTGTGTATCTCTCATGAATAAACAAAATCTTAAAAACAAAAACAAAAAAACAAAACTATAAACCCTTAAGAGAGTATTCCAGATATTTGCAAATTAATTTTTTTTAAATTTTTTATTTATTTATGATAGTCACAGAGAGAGAGAGAGAGGCAGAGACACAGGCAGAGACACAGGCAGAGAAGCAGGCTCCATTCACTGGGAGCCCGATGCGGGATTCGATCCCGGGTCTCCAGGATCGCGCCCTGGGCCAAAGGCAAGCGCCAAACCGCTGCGCCACCCAGGGATCCCGCAAATTAATTTTTTATTCCTTCCCTTCTCCTTAGTCACGATACAAGGATAAATATTGAATTTGCACAGTCGGCTGGAATCTTTGCTCTGATTCTAGCCTGTGGCATGATCTTGGACACCTCATTTGCTCTTTTTTTCTGCCTTCTTTAAATGAGCAGACTATGTTTGAAGGCCCCTATGGATGCAAAGCCCTATGAGTCAATAAACACATGGCAGCAGTGTCCCTTCTGGTTTCCAAAGTCTGTTATTGCTGGGCATGGTGGCACATGCCTGTAGTCCTACTAGCTACTTGGGAGGCTGAGGCAGGAGGATCGCTTGAGTCCAGGAGTTTGGGGCTGTAGTGGACTATGCTGATAGGATGTCCACACTAAGTCCGGTATCAATATGGTGACCTCCTGGGAGCAGGAGACCACCAGGTTGCCTAAGGAGGGGTGAACCAGCCCAGGTGGCAAATGGAGCAGGTCCAAAGTCTATTATCACCTCAAAAAATTTCCAAACATAACCTTACTCTGTCTTTTAGAATATACAGCCACGATGTTGACTCTCCTTTTCTTCCACCTTAAGGCTTCTCAAAAAGGGCAAGTAATGGCTCTGTAGCAACATCAGGCAGTGCTGCAAATAATCCCCAACCACGTTTATCTCAATGATGGTGATAAACATAAACTCACATTCCTCATAGTTGCTTCAACTTCTAAAGTTTATGAACTCTGGGGATTAAAGCAGTTACAACAAGCAGTACCACAGACACAAAAAACAGTTAAGCATTTGCCCACTTGGGATTCTGTAGTTCTAAACTACAACTGTAGTTTATATTTTTATTGAGTTGCTACTTTTTCATTACAATTGTAGGGCAATTCATTTAACTTGCTTCCTGACTTCTTGATCATCTGTCCTAGAGTTGGCTGCTTCACATAAAATGAAATTGTGGATTAGGATAAAGCTGTATTCTTGGGGGCAGTAGCTACTGAGAGTATACCGTGGGTCCAGGTAGAGTCACAGTGTACTCTATATTTCCAGTTTATGAGTGAGGAAGCTTTAGTAAAAAGCATTGCACTGGTCATCAGAAGTTTTGGGCTGTGGTTCTAACTGTCATTAATTAGTTGAATGAGTCCGTTAGGGCAGCCAGAGTGGCTCAGTGGTTTAGCGCCACCTTCAGCCCAGGGCATGATCCTGGAGACTCAGGATTGAGTCCCATGTCAGGCTCCCTGCATGGAGCCTGCTTCTCCCTCGGCCTGTGTCTCTGTCTCTCTCTCTCTGTCGCTCATGAATGAATAAATAAATATTAAAAAAAAAAAAAAAAGAATGAGTCGGTTAAAGCCCTTAACCAAGCTGGGACCAGGTTCCTCAGCTGTGTACGTATAATGAAAGGACTGGACTAAATAACTTACAGTCCTTTCAAGGTGTAGCTCTATGACTTGATGTGTGTGAATAGCTTTCCAACATCACTCCAGGGGGAAGCAAGCAGCAGGCAGTACAGACCCTGTTCAGGACTACTGGTTTCCACATTATTCATGGGCACCTGGACAAGTGTGAGGGTTGAACTATTTACTTTAGGGAGTAGCTGAGCAATCCTTCCAGTACATGCCCCATCTTTTGTCAGACTGTCCATGTATCACTACTACTTCCATCTTACTCCTGGCAGGCAGAGATGGTCTAGGGGGTGGGGGGCTTAGGGAGAGATCTTTGGGGCAGCGTACCTTCTAATGAGGTAGGAAGGAAAAAATACCTGTGTGTACAGGAAGTAATATTATCAGGTAGGATTGGAAAATTAGACTTCATAAATTGTGTTATTTTTAGACATAATTTATAAAGGTCCTTTAGAAAATTCTAGTTTACCTTAGTTACACTAAGAAGGACTTATGGAGAATATGTATTTTGGAGGGGGTGGATGCATACATAGACAAGTAAAAATCAGGGATGGGGGCTCACTTCTAGGCAATCACCCTATCTGATAGAATAAGATGGGAATGGGGTCAGATGAAGGGCAAATCTTATGTCTGTCACTCTAGAGGCATTACTGAATCCAGCAACTGCTTTATGAGGACATTTAATAGGCGAAAGAAATTTAGGGACATATCCTATTGAGGAGGGCATTTTTCCTTGAGAACCCCAGAGAAGCAGGGTGAAATGACTGAGGGGTCCAGGGAAGAACCAGACCTACGTGATTCAAACCTGATTCATCTGGTGGTCTGAATGTAATGGGTTGAGGGAAGACTGTATGCCTATGGCTCCCCCATTCATACATGGCTTGTGCCCTGTGACCCCTGTGCTATGGCCAATATTTTCTCCCTCCAAACAACAGTCCGAGTGTCCACTTATCTCAACATGATTCCAGGGGAGGTGGTTCAGAGAGAAGTAAAGGGGCAAGCTGAGATTTCCAGGGCACCATGAAACTGTGGCATTTTAATAGGGGCCTGCTAGAGACCCAGTGTCTTTGCCCTAAAGGCCAAGGTTGGTGCTGAAACCTGAAACCTGCTGGGCCAAGTATTCTTGAGTAGGGAAGCCAATGATGCCCCACATCCCTCAGGGGAGGTCCAGCCTGGATTTGGAGGGGGACAGTCCAGGCAGCTGCTAAGGCTCTCTGTCCCTTTGCTGCTGTAGTGACTCCAGGGTCAGGTGGGGGTGCACTGATAACATAAAGGCGCACCCTAAAATTCTACCCAGATTCCTGATGGGCTTGTCAGAGACATCCCTGCACACTCTGCTCAGGGGAGCTCAGGGCTTCAGGGGTAGGGAAGAAAGGATAAAAAAGCAGCTGGGCCAGAATAGGCAAATCCACAAGGACAGAAAATGGGTTGGTGGTTACCTGTGGCTGAGTCGGTAGTGGGAGGAAATGCCAGTAACTCCTCATAGGTGTAGGGTTTCTTTTTTTGGGAGGTGATGACAAGGTTCTAAAATTGTGGTGATTGGGCAGCCCAGGTGGCTCAGAGGTTTAGCGCTGCCTTCGGCCCAGGGCCTGATCCTGGAGACCCGGGATCGAGTCCCATGTCGGGCTCCCTGCATGGAGCCTGCTTCTCCCTCTGCCTGTGTCTCTGCCTCTCTCTCTCTCTCTCTGTCTCTCATGAATAAATAAATAAAATCTTTAAAAAAATAAAAAATAAATAAAATAAAATTGTGATAGTTGCACAGCTCTGGGAGTATACTAAAACTACTGAATGATACACTTTAAGTGGATGAGTTGTATAGTATGTACATTACACCTTAAAAAATTGTTTACAGAAGAAGTAGCTGGGCATGCACACAGGACGAGTCCTCTGTTCTCACTCTGTCTGCCACTGAAAAGGAACTTCTAACCTGCGGCAAGGAAAAGCAGGGGTCGGCTGTTCATGTTTACTGAGCCCCCAATGACCCTCTCTTGACAGCTAGAGCTGCTTTTCCAAGCAAACTCTACGTGGAGGAGCAAGAATACAAATAAAACAGATTTCAGTAAAACAAGATAGTGATTGTGAGAGATGTAAAATGTGAAACTCTAGAAGTGAACATGGCGGGTTCCTGAGCCCATTTTACAGCCCAACAACCACACTGTGAAGATCAGACAGCTAGTGAAAGGGCCACAACAGTTTCAGGATTATAGCTGAGACTCCAGGAGTGCTGGGTCAATGTTGGTTAAGCAACTGCCTTAGGCTCAGGTCTTGATCAAGCCCCACATAGGGCTCCCTGCTCAGCGGGTAGTCTTCTTCCTCTCTCCACTGCTTGTGTTCTCTCTCTCTAAAATAAATAAATAAAATCTTAAAAAAAAAAAAAAAACCCACAACAAACCCAGACATTTCCAGCCCAAAATTATCTATAAAATTCATCCCTGTATCTTGTTTACAGTACTTAAAACATCACCATTTAACCCTCCTATATGTGATCCCCACAAAAGTCAAGTGAGGCAGGAGTGGATATTACTTCTTTTTAGATAAAGAAACAATGTCAGAAAGGCTAAGTGACTTGCCTATGGGCACACAGCTGATTGGGTGGGGGACCTTCAACCCACTGTGCCCTGGAGGCAGATGTCATCCCAGTGGATGCATCATGAGCACTTCAAAAATGGTTAAATGGACAGGAACAGCTGGTGAAAGAGAGCCCAGGGAACCTGCAGCCAAGGTGAGCAGAGCAGGAGCAGTTAGCCAGCGGGCAGCAGACCAGTTGTCAGCAGGCCAGTTGTCAGCAGGCCAGTTGTCAGCCAGACCTGTCGAACTGTGGCTGAAAGGATTATACTGAGCCCATCCAGGAAAGTGAGCAGCATGAAAGTTGGACTGGAGGGAGTTTGGGCAGTGTGGGGACAGCACCCCCACACTGGCCTGGGAGAGGAATCTAGTTTCAGTAGGGATGCAGAGGAGCAGGGGACAGTTATCTTCATGTGCATGTGTGCTTTGAGAGGAAGCTACACAAAACTGAGCTGACCAAATGGAAAAAGAAGGATGGGGAGCAGCTAAAGCATGTGCTCCATCAAATTCTGGTTGGAAAAGTCACCCAAACCTCTCACCATCCTGTCTCGTTTGCTTCTTTAACAAAGTCATCTAGGACAGAGACCTGCCTTCCCATGCACCTGCTGCCTGCACTCCTTCTGGAATCAGCATATAAAATATTACCATCAACCTACCTTTTCTAGGTAAAGCTCAATAGTCTGTAGCCCAGGAGGTAAAGCTATTGGACTTTATGATCCAAAGAGGCAGAGGCTGCCTGTGCTTGGGAGGGATGGAACAGGATCAGCTAAAACGTGTGGCTGCTTCCCCTGTGCAAAGCTCCACATATGTATCACCTTACAGAGCCTCTCAACAACTATGGGAGGTAGGTACTACTATTATCTCTAGTTTACAAATGGGCAGCCTGAAGTATGGAGAGGTTCAGGAACTGGCCCAAGGTCACCCTAACAGTAAATGGTGGAGCTGGGACTATAGCCTGTGCAGGAGGGCCTGGTGATGGTATTGGAAGAGATGTGGCTCAGGTATTCCTCGGGCATAGACCAGGAGGACACCAGAGAATCACATCAGCTTTCACTCTCTGTGACCCCTCAAACAGCCCTTTATGTGTGGTTCTAGGCTATCTTAGTTCTCTCCACAATCTTTGTCTTCTCCCTTTGTTCTGTGTTCCTTTTCTTTCTCATTCAGGCTGAACCGGAGTTAGAACGGTGAGCTGAGAATCCTCGCTGAATGCATACATTTTCATATCCCTATTATACTTGTATTATCCTCTTGCTGGCCATTTACACCCACACATTCATTTTCCTGAGCACAAGCTCAAGCTTTTTGACACTCACAGGAAGGAACACCCACTAGTGGACCCTCCCTTCCAGGAATGAACCTCTTTCCCTGCATTGCAGCTTCAAAGAAGCCAGTGGGAAGAGCCACTGCTGCCTCACAGTTGCTTGTTCAGTTAGTAGCAGAAGGTAATGTGGCTCTTCTGAAAGGCTGGCTCAGGAATTCTGATTTTTAAATTCCTAAACTTCTCTTCATGCCTGAACCTTTGGAGTTTTACCATATCTGTATCCCTCATCTTAAAGAGACCCTCAATAGTCTGGACCCCAGTAATTGGAAATGTGATATTGATGCCCTAGTTTTGATGTTGATTCCTCAAAAAATCAAAACAAATGGTAGACCTGATGAATTGCATGCTTATTATGTGTTATTATCTCATACAGGCCTATCGTGCACTACAAGTCTTAGTTTATTGATCCTATTTAATTAATAGCCATGTATAATACTGTATAATATTCATAGCAATTGAAAGTTATAAAATGGAATTCCTTTAAAAATAACCTACAGTTGGGTAGCCCGGGTGGCTCAGTGGTTTAGCATCGCCTTCCGCCCAGGGCCGGATCCTGGAGACACAGGATCGAGTCCCACATCGGGCTCCCTGCATGGAGCCTGCTTCTCCCTCTGCCCGTGTCTCTGCCTCTCTCTCTCCCTCTTTGTGTGTCTGTCATGAATAAATAAAATCTTAAAAAAAAAGAAACATTAAAAAAACCTACAGTTTTGATTTTTTCACTAAGTTATCAGAAATTTTCCGTAATTAATTTCAAATTTCAAATTAGTGGTTTTCCTTATTTGCATTTTTGGAAAGTTGTCTGTAGAGTCGAATTGTAAATGCTATTCTCCCAATGGCATTTTATAATTAGTCTCACAAGGGTCTCCCAAGAGCTTGAAAGGAAAGCTGTCGGTGGCTATTTCAGGACCTTGACACTGACTGCAGCCACCTCTCCCATCTCACTACCTACTATTGCCTACCCACCACCCGTACTGTGTCTCACTGCTCAGAAGTCAGTCCCAGATCCACAATTTCACACCTCTATTTCTCTCACTCCAGTTGTCCCCTCACCCAAAATGTCCTTCCTTTTCTATACAAAAGTTTCCTTATGTAATCAAAATCCAGCTCCAGTATCTCATTTCCTGCTAAGCCTTCTCCATTCCCTCTCCCATCCAAAGAGAATTGTTGTCTCCTATGCTCAGACCACCTCCCCATCAGTTTCCCAGATAATTGTTTACCTACTCATCTCTCTCCCTAGACCATGAGGTCTGTAAGAGCAGACCATGGATTATTTCTTTGGCATATTGAGCATCTTTGTTCGAAAAATAAGTTGGATGTGGCTCCATAGAAAATGAAGATGCCCGAGACACAATTTTTGAAATGTGTACAAGAAATGAAATTGAGATATTTTTAATCCTTTCACTGGAGATATTTTCCATGAGATATTTTTAATCCTTTCACTGGATAATTGTTTTTGAGCAGTTTAATGGTGCTTCAAAAACTGTGGGGGATACTTCTGAGTTGTTATTGAGAAACCAGTGAAAGAGGGGCTGGGCCCCTGGTGAAAAAACTGGTGCTGCCACCACTCCTATGACTGAGTCGGAAGGTAGTTCCAGGACAGTTAGTAAGGAGGCTGAAGTAATAGAGTGGAAGAACAGAAGATGCAGAGGGGCTGGAATTTGGGCTGGGGCATTGAAATAAGCTCTAAACACGGCAATCAGCCTTATCCAGATGAAGTGCCTCGGTGGGGGCAGTTGGTATTAGAGGGCAGAAAGCTACTGTGTCTGTCCTTGCTAAGTCTGGTGATTGGCCCACACATATGCCTTTAGTCAAATACAGGGACGCATGCAGTCAAATCAAGGGATGAGGAACTCAGATGAAGAATGTTTTATATATAAGGTGAAATGAAATATCATTTTGTTTCTTTTTCTTCTGACAACTGCCAAGTCATTGGTTTTTTTGCATAGGACCCCTCTGGGTATTAGTTCCTTGGATCCAGGGGTGAGAGGTATCATTCCTTCTACCCTGGGTTTCCAGGCTGGCATGAGTTCTGCAATAAGGCTGGAAGGACCCTCAGAAGTTCCTAGCCTTGGTTATAAATTGGAATCACCCAAAAAATCTCAAAAACATTGCTTCCTGAGACCCATCTCCAGAGATACTGACTTATTCAGTGTAGCAGAGGTCCAGGCCTGGGATTTTGAAAGTTCTTGAGGTGATTATAACATAGAGCCAGGTTGAGGACCAGTACTCTACATCAGTGCTTCTCAAATTTGCGTGTACAAACTTGAGTCATTTGAACATCTTGTTAAGACAAAGATTCTGATTCAGCTGGGTCAGGTGAAGCCTGACAGTCTGCACATGGAACAGACTCCAGGTGATGGTTCAGGACCCCATTCTGAGGAATCAGGGTCTAGAGTTCAGAGAAGACACTCTAAGCAAGGTGTGGGCCAAATATATCAGCAGCCCCTGGGAACATGAAGAGGACATTTATTCAAAATACATTCCAGAACCCCATCCTCTCCTGACTGAATTAGACTCTCAGAGAGAATGGGATCCACAAACATACATTCTAAACAAACTTCCCAGGTAATTGAGAAGCCCAGTAAAGTTAGAGAGACACTTGCTCCTAGGCCAGTATTTCAGCACTTGCCAAGATCAAAAGAATCACTCTACACACTTGCCAGGAATACCAACCAACTGAATCAGAATTTTAAGAGTGGCCTAGGAATCTGTATTTTAAGAAGAGCACTAGGTGAACCAGTTTGATCTTAGGTTTAGGAAAGCCTATTTGGCAGGATCCTTCATTGGGGCTGGGAAAGGTCTAGGTAGCCCTTCTCCCCTTTTTCCACCATGAAACTGTTCCTGTAAAACCCGGCTACAGTGACTGTTGCAGACAGTCTGCAGAGGAAAAGAATTGGGAGGTTAGAGCAGAAGCATCCACAGTGTTCAATGCTGGAGGCCGAGGGATTTTGTATTGTGATTTTGTATTGTGATGCATGTATATAAATATGCATACACATATGCATACATATATTTCTTGGAAAGAGGAGGTTAGGTGAGAACAGAATGGAACTGATTAATGGCTGTGAGCTTTTCAGCACTGACGACCCTCCATCTTGAGTGTACTGTCAAATGTCAAATGCAGTGGGGTGCAGGGGTGGCAGATGAGGGATTGGAGTCTACCCCTCTGGAAAGTAATGGTATTTCACACTCACCCACTCTCTGCCTCCTGATTATCCTCCTCCTGGCACCAGGAAGAGAAAATAGAACTGGGGTGTTTATTTTCTTTTACTTTACATGTTCACATCCATGCGGTGACAGAAGAAAACCTCTTGGTTGGCACTGGACGTGTTTTGTGGCTGTTACATTTAGAATACATTTAAAGCACTATGTTACATAATTACACCTGGTTTTGTGCACACACTCATAAGTGTATCATAAACCCAGGCTGCATATTTCCAGCTATGCTTCTCAAACTTTAGCTTTACTCATGAGAGACACAGAGAGCGAGGCAGAGACGTAGGCAGAGGGAGAAGCAGGCTCCATGCAGGGAGCCCCATGTGGGACTCGATCCCAGGACCCCAGGATCATGCCCTGAGCCAAAGGCAGATGCTCAACTGCTGAGCCACCCAGGTGTCCCCTCAAACTTTAGAATCACTTCCAGAGCTTGTAAAAATACAGATTACTGGGCTCCACCTCAGAGCTTCTGAATCAGTAGGACTTCTAACAAGTTCCCAAGTGATGCTGGGGCATAGGTATGGGGGAAGAAATGCAAATGAACCCTACCTAGAATTTGTTATAGCAGGTTTGCTTATTTTATGGGTATGAGTGGAGCAATTTTGAAATTATTTTAGATGTATTATAGGACTGAATAAATTAGCAAGTATGGGTGGTGAAGAGAGAAAGAAAAAGAGAGAGATGTTATGGATGCCAGGGATCTCACTGTAGAGAAGTGGTATACAGACATACTTTGTTTCATTGTGCTTTGTGGCTATTCCTTTTTTTTTTTTTTAAGATTTTATTTATTCATGAGACACACACACACACAGAGAGAGAGAGAGAGGAGAGAGGCAGAGAGGCAGAGACACAGGAAGAGGGAGAAGCAGGCTCCATGCAGGGAGCCTGACATGGGACTCTATCCCGGCTCTCCAGGAATCAGGCCCTGGGCCGAAGGCAGCGCTAAACTGCTGAGCCACCTGGGCTGCCCCCCGCCCTTTTTTTTCTTTACAAGTTGAAGGTTTATGGCAACCCTCACGGAGCAAGTTTATTAGTGCCATTTTTCCAACAGCATTTATTCACTCTGTGTCTCTGTGTCATACTTTGTTAATTCCTAAAATAGTTCAGACTTTTTCATTATTATGTTTGTTATGGCAATCTGTGATCCAGTGATTATGACTTGCTAAAGCTCAGATGATGGTTCACATTTTTTAACAATAAAGCATTTTAAATTAAGGTATATATCTTTTATAGACATAATGGTATTCCACACTTAATAATATAGTATAAACATAACTTTTATATACACTAGGAAACCAAATTATTCATTTGACTCATTTTATTGCAATATTTGTCTTATTGCAGTGGTCTGGAACTGAACCTATAATATCTCCAAGGTATGCCTGTACAAATATGGAATGGGAGGAGGCAAGAAGAAATCTTATGAGTATGCATTACAATTAGATATGGAGGTATTGGTGTGAACTGATGATTCAAAAATATGTATATAAGCATGCTATGTGTATGTATATTATGTATGTATGAACATATGTTTATTTGTATATGTGTATATAATGTGCATACATATATTTCCTGGATTTTTTTTGAGGGAGCCCAAAACAAAGTCACTGTAGCAGCCACACCTAGTGTCCAGGACTTCTTGGTTTCTAATATTATTCCCCACTGTAATATACCAGCACTCATTAAAGTGGCAGATTCTAGGGATGGGACACGATACATAACAGATGAGCCTGACAGATCTTATTATAATGCCAGAAAGTTTAAAAAGGGGGAGGGAGAATGTCCTAAGAACAGAGGGCTATTAAATCTGAGATAACTTGAGCACTGAAATAGGTGAGTACAGTAAGGAATTATAAATCATTTGGGGGGGGGAAGGAATATCTGAATCTACACCAATAATAAACGGATGAATAAACAAAAGAGAAGGGAGGTCTTAACTCATGAAGAAAGCTGAGAGCTGTCTGCTACACCTGGCAGGACTGCTGGAAACAGAAATTCATTCAGAAACCATTGTGATAAAGACTAGATCAGGCAAGAATCTGTAGAAGCTAAGTCTTAGGGAAATTTTGAAAAGAGATATTTGCATGACCTTAAAGTGTTTCCTCACAGATTGCTTATTAGTTGTAAGAAAAAGAAAACCCCACAACAGTGATTATACACCAGAGAAACTTGGCAACAGCTTGGCTGGGTGATGGAAATGAACTCACCAGTTAAGTGAGGGACAGATAGACTTTGTGGGCCTCTCGACATGAGAACACTCCTCACCCATGCAGTGTTCTGGGTAAGAAAGCATCACCTCAATCCATTCATGAAGAAACATCAGTCAAACACAAAATGAGAAATATCTTTTTTTTTTAAATGGGGATCGTATGTTTCAAACATGTCAAAGGTTATAAAAGGTAAAGAAAGGCTGTGGAGTTGTTTCAAAATAAAGAAAAAAGGAGAAGTGATGACTGAACCCAAGACTGTATCCTGTCTTGGAGAATAATGCTATGTGGGACATTACTGGATCAACTGACAAAAGTGAACTGTAGTTGCATAGGGGCATAGCCCTACTCCTGGAAACATACTCTTAAGTATTTAGGGGAAAAGGACCAGATGTGTGTACGTTACATTCAAACAGTCTATGAAAAACATTTCTCCATATGTGCGTGTATGTATGTGAGAGAGAGAAAGAGAGTGAGCATGAGTGACTCAGCATGTGTGCTTACCCTTCAGCAAATGGGGTAAGATGTTAATGTTGGTCGATTGGTCCTGTTAACAATCGGTCCTGTTAACAATATATGGATATTCTTTGTACTATTTTATTTTTGTACCTTTAAAAAATTTTGAAATAATTTCTCCCCAATTTTTACTTACTTATTTTTTAAAAATATTTTAATTTATTTATTTGAGAGAGAGAGAGCATGAGAAAGAGCACAAGCAGGGGAAAGGGGCAGAGGGAGAAGCAGAAGCACTTTCTACTGAGCTGGGAGCCCAATGTAGCACTCCATCCCAGAACCCTGAGATCATGACCTGAGCTGAAGGCAAACACCCAACTGACTGAGCCACCCAAGTGCCCTCTCAAATAAAAATTTTAAAAATCAAACTTTTGGATAATATTTAACGACATTGAGATACCTTCAATAGTAAATTCTCTATCAGCTCAATTTTGTGAAAAATAAAAAGTGTAGATGTATCTTTATCTTTGTACTTTTAAAAAGCTAGAAGGAAACAAATCAACATATACACAGGTATCCTCTATGGATTATGGAATGGATAATTTAATTTTGTTGTATTGTTTATAATGTTTCATATTTTCCAAAGCTTCTACATCTAGCATGTATTACTTTAATAACTAGAGAAAAATTATTTTTGAAGGAGTAAAACAAATGTTCAGTAATGTTTTATGTTTAATGTTTCTGACTGCTGTGTCATTCGTTAGTAATAGCAAAAACAAAACAAAACCAAAACCTCTGAAGTCACTGAAATGTCCAGTGATAGAAAAGGTTGTATCAGTTATGATACTTTTAAATATTATAAAGTCTTAAAAATGTATGCTTATCAATCAATTTATGGACCAACCCAAGTGTCCAAAAATATGTGATTGCATAAGTTACCACATAGATAGAAAGCACAAAATGTATGTTTTCTAAAATAGAGTATTCTAGGAATAGAAGGAACTATCTTTGTCTTTCTCTGTCCATTTCTGCTATCCTGCAAATCATAAATATCTTATCTATTCATATTTGTTAAATGAATAAATGCTAGACATGAGCTATTTGGGAGGGAGAGGGATGATGGAATTATGAGGGATTATTTTATCGTCTCCATTATTCTTTTATGTATATTCAAATGTTCTACCATAAATTTATTATTTTTTATATTTGTTAGAATAAGATTTATTGATATGCTCAGTGCTACCTTGTTAATACTGTCACATTGTCACCATAGCTGAGGTAATAGGGACAGACCCTCTGATCGCCAGCCCTGGGTGCCCACAGGAAGCAGTGTGGGCCCTTGGATGGGAGGCTGGTGGCCTGGTTGGGGGGACATGGTTATTGTGTTGGACTCCTTCCTTTGCACGCTGGGTCCACACTGTCTCAGCCCCATGCCCAATCACACACCAGTGCATACACACTTGTGCCCTAGTCCTGTCGCTCACGCCCATGCACACACCATCTTGTCTCCGGGTAATACGTACACTCAGTAGTTACAGTAATCATAGCAAAATAAAGTACGGGTATGTTGGGACTCAAGGAGAACGTGCATGTTGATTGGATGGAGGGTGGACCCCGGTGCCTCACGCTGACCTGAGCATGGCCCCTTGGGCCGGCAGGCATGGTGCTGTGACCGCCCCAGCACCCTCCCAGCTTGGGACCAGAGCTGTCCTGCCACAGCCGGGCCCTCAGGGCCAGCATCCCAGGCCCAACACAAAATCACCTAAAAAAATAAACTCTTCAGCTTGCAGCCAATGCCTGATGCAGGGTGGCTCTAGGCCTTCTGCAGGGGCTCCACTGGGGTCAAGGCTGGCCCGGGCCCAGCCAGCATCTACCATAAATTTAATAATACAGAATTTTTTATTTTAAAAGTTATAAATAATGTGTATATATCATCCTGTTGAGAAAAGATTAGAAGGATATTCATAAAAAGGGGGAGTTATCTCTGATTGGGAGTGTCATGGGTAAGATTCTTGTCATCCTTTTCCTTGTTTAATATTAATATTTTTACAAAGAATCTTTTTTAGAGCCCTGGAATTATTTTATTTTATTAAATTTTATTTTATTTATTCATGATAGATACAGAGAGAGAGAGAGAGGCAGAGACACAGGCAGAGGGAGAAGCAGGCTCCATGCAGGGAGCCTGATGTGGGACTCCATCCTGGGTCTCCAGGACCAGGCCCTCGGCTGAAGGTGGCGCTAAACCACTGAGCCACCGGGGCTGCCCAGAGCCCTGGAATTAAAAAACAGATTATAAAAAACAAAACAAAACAAAACAAAAAAACGGATTATAAAAATAAGATACAAGGCACTTGGAGATGGTAGGTATGCATCAAATAACAAAAAAGTGTATTTATTAAGGCTATGTCATGACAAAAGCGGGATCTAATAATATACAGTAGAATAACTCATGGAAAAAATTCTACTTTTGTGTTGAAGGTAGTGTTCTAAAATGATATAGCAGTTGTATTCAGGTATTGTATTATTTTAAAGCAAGGATGTTAGGTGGTAGATAGCATATATTTATAAACCATAGACTATCTCTAAAAGATACACAAACTGGTACAAAGTTTACCTCTAGGGGAGGAGAACTGGGAACTGAGGGACTAGATGAGGAGGAGAGCCTGGTTTTCTCTGTATATCTTTATATGTTGTTTAACTTTTAGAACATGATATATACATACTACATACTCAAAAATAAACAATTAAAAATAATTCTAAAAAATTTGGGGCTCATGGGGTAACAACTGTGTAAACTAGATTAGAGACAAGCCAAAGTTTGACTCTGGAATGGGTAGTTCCCATCCCAGACTAATGTGGATGTGACAAAAATCAAGACTTGCCAACACCTATCTGCCCTCCCACATTTCTGTGCTTCTATACCCTCCCCTATTGTCTTTGCTTTTAGACAGAGGGCTCCTGATCTACTATTACAGGGGATTCCTTTTGTTTCTCTACCAGCAGGAACAGATTTGGGGTCTGACACTGGTTCTTCAAGGCTCTTATATACCCAATGGCAGGCAGCTGGTTGGAATGAAAGCACCCATCACTGCCCACCAACACTGGGAAATAAAAACCAGACCTAAAGGACTGAACGCACAATCTTCACCATAGCACGATGCTAACATCATGTCTCCTCCATTAAGTAACATGTTCCTGTGAGGAAGAGGCAATTTACCCCATTTTACATCTCAAATTTGTGTGGATGCTAGAGAGCTCACCTCTCTTAAGAATATGCTTGACAGTTGTGGGCTATTCTGAAATGTTCTATCTTTATATTCACATCAACACAGCTACCCTATGGCTAAAGGTATATCTAAGCACCCAGCTTCCCAAATCAGAACCATATGAGTCAGTTCCTCTCTCACTTTTGCTCTCCACAATGTCTTCTCAATTTTGAGAGATCGATCGCTCAAATTTTGCTCACCCATTTTTTTCAACTCTGTTGACCATGACATACAATCAGACCCTCATAATCTATTTCCACCCTTCCTAGCTAGTTTCTTGTTATTGATAGTCTATTATTTTACTCAAGTTTTCTTTTAAAAGCACACATCTGACAACTTCATTCCACTATATATTATATCTGTATCTGTATATCTGTATATCTATATCTGTAAAAAATAAGTAAATAAAATCTTTAAAAAAGTAAAAGAATCACCTGGGAAGCTTTTTCTTAATTTTTTTTTGTGTGTGTGTGTGTGTGTGTGTGTGTGTGAAAGAAAGAGCATGAGGGTGGGGGGTGGGGAGAGGGCAGAGAGAGAATCCTCAAGCAGACTCCGTGAGGAGCAAGGCCCCAGGAACTGGAAGTGGGGTTCCATGTGGGGGGCTGGATGGCAGACTGGGGGGGCTCCACACTGGGCTTGAATTGGGGCTTGTCAATCTCATGCCCCATAAGAGCATGGCCCAAGTCAAAACCAAGAGTTGGATGCTCAAGCACCTGAGCCACCTAGGTGCCCCTCACCTGGGAAACTTTTTAACCAATGCACATTTTCTTCCCCCCTTTCTCCACCAATCTGATTTGCTCCCTTGGAGGAATGTAAAATCCTCTGCCCACTCCTCCCCAGCACTAAAAACCACAGCCTTGGAGAACACTTTTGTTACTGATGGGAAGGTATTATGTCACTTAGCTGTGCTAGGGAAGAAACAAGCTTTCAGCTATGTAATAATTCAGATTCTAGAAATCTGCAAAAAATATTTTGGCCAGGACATCCACACATACTGTCATTCTCTCTGCATGGGGGCCTTTTCTTTCATTTCTGACTCCAGTCCTATTCATTTTCCAGATCTTCAAAATTGTCCTTTCATCACATCCCAAACTTCTTTCTTGGGAGTGCTCATGCACACACACACACACACACACACACACACACACACAAAACAATCAAGAAGGAAATGAACAGCTATTTGTTTCTCTTCCCCACTAGACTGTGTGTCCTCAGGGACAAGTCTGCTGTATATGCCATTCCCAGTACTGAGCACATTTAGTGCTGTAGCTGGTGCTCAAAGGAATGAAAAACAAACCCCACTTTCCATATCTAATGAAATTTCCTCTCTCACTTTTTAAAAACTTTTAATTTAAATTTCAGTAGTTAACATACAGTTTAATAGTAGTTTCAGATGTACAATATAGTGATTCAGCACTTCCATACAACACCTGGTGCTCATCACAGCAAGTGCCCTTCTTAATCCCTATCATCTGTTTCACCCATTTCCCCATCTGCCTTCCCTTTCGTAATCATTATTTTTTCTCTAGTTATGAGTCTGTTTCTTGGTTTGCCTCTCTCTTTTTTCTCTCCTTTGCTCATTTGTTCTGTTTCTTAAATTCCACATATGAGTGAGATCATATAGTATTTGTCTTTCTCTGACTGACTTATTTCACTTAGCATAATACTCTCTAACTCCATCCATGTCATTGAAAATGGCAAGATTTCATTCTTTTTTATGGCTGAGTAATATTTCATTGTATGTACATACCACATCTTTTTAAAAATTTTTATTTATTTTTAGAGAGTGCATGAGGAGGGGAGATGCCCAGTATGCCTGGCATGGAGCTTGATCTCATGACCTGAGCTGAATCAAGAGTTGGATGCTTAACCAACTGAGCCACCCAGGTGCCCCCATACCACATCTTCTTTATCTATTGATCAGTCAAAGAATACTTGGGTCATTTCCATAATTTAGCTATTGTATATAATGCTGCTATAAACATCCTCTTTCACTTCTTATGTCCTGTCCACAATTGGTAGAACATAATTTCTAAGAGGGCTGACATGTAGTACATGGCTAGGAACTGTGTACAAATGCTGTGGGGTTTGTTTGGGCCAAGCTGTTTGGATTGGGAAACCAGAGGAAAAAAACAGTCTTTTTCCTCCTCAATGTTAAAATTAAATAGTATTTACCTCCAGGAATAATACATATATTTAATTTTTTTATTTATTTATGATAGTCACACAGAGAGAGAGAGAGAGAGAGAGAGAGAGAGGCAGGGACACAGGCCGAGGGAGAAGCAGGCTCCATGCACTGGGAGCCCGACATGGGATTCAATCCCGGGTCTCCAGGATCGCGCCCTGGGCCAAAGGCAGGCGCCAAACCGCTGCGCCACCCAGGGATCTCTAATACATATATTTAAGATAGGAAGCCTAGTAAGAAAATGAACATTTGTGAAGGCAGCATCCAACAAAAGAACTACAATATAACTGCCTTATAAAGCTGCTTATCTTCTGACCTTCCCTTAATAGTACATAGCTATATTCTGGAATGTGAGTTTATTAATTCATTTGTTTTTTTTTTTTAAATAGCTTTACCATGTGCTTATGTATCTCTAAACAATAAATTGTTCAGCACTGCTTGCTTTTGGGCTTTGGAAAAGCAATATTGTTCTTATGAGATCTTCCACAGCTTTTTTTGTTTATTTTATTCAACAGTGTTCTTGAGACTCAACTATGCTGTTGTATATAGCTGTGTTTATTCATTTTCATGGTAGTATGCTACTGCATCATATGAATACATCACAATTTATGCATTCCTTGTCAATGGACATTTGGGATGTTTCTGGCTTCTTTGATCTTAAGAATAATTCTGCTATGGTCTTGTACA
This sequence comes from Canis lupus familiaris, assembly GCF_011100685.1. Classification (NCBI taxonomy): domain Eukaryota; kingdom Metazoa; phylum Chordata; class Mammalia; order Carnivora; family Canidae; genus Canis; species Canis lupus. Next base: position 18,703,814 of record NC_049251.1, read on the forward strand.
CATTTCCAGGAGCATCTCTGAGTTTACCTAGGGTATATACCAAAGAGTTAAAACCACTGGATAGGTGTAAGTTCAAGTTTATAAGGCAATACCAAGTTATCTTTTGAAGCAATGGTCCCAATTTACATTCCAGCAGTATATGAATTCCTGTTGATTCAAATCCTCGCAAAAGGCTTGTATTATTAGGACACAGGAATTGTGATCTTAAACTGCAAGATATTTGTGCCAGAAGCCGGCACTCTTGACTGGATGGGCTGCTTTCTCTTGACCATCTGACAGTAGAGCCTGATCTGAGACTTTGCCCAAGAGATGAGCCCCTAGACCTTTCCTTGTTGAATCTGGACTTTGGGACAGAGCACTAATAAAGACAAGAGACTTTACCATGGACACACAGGCATCATAGAAGGCAATCAATCATAGAATAGGACCTAGAAGGACCCTGAGGCCAAATCCTTCATTCTATATTTTAGGAGACTGAGGCCCCAGAAAGGGTAAATGACAAGTTCTCTGAATTAATTAGTACAAGAAGAACGTGCCTCTGGGGCTTTTGATTCTTAGTCCGGGGCTTTTAATTTTAATTTGTTTGTTTTAGTAATGTAAGATGGTATAATATAATCTATTAAGTTAATAATAACTGTAAGTATCCAAATAATTGCCAATTTCTTTTTTAAAGGTAGTGGTTTGACTTATATGACTGATGAACTCAGTAACTTTATCTTCTTTACATATGAAAGAAACAAGGATAATACTGAATTCCAATGGGATAGAGGGGAAAGATGCAATTTCCACATTTATGATTTTGAGTATACAAATTTAATAGTACTAAAAGACACCTATCTCTTGGCAAAAATAATCCTCAATTTTATGACTGACCACCTTTGTCCTCAGATCATCCTCCCCACACCAGGCAAATGCTAAGCACTGCCTTAGGAAGCCATTTTTTCGAGGAAGGCAAACTTCAAATTCAGTTGTTTCAATTCATCTTCTTCTTTCCAGCACTTACAATTTTTTAAAAAAGATTTTATTTATTTATTCATGAGAGACATAGAGGGAGAGAGAGAGAGAGGCAGAGACACAGGCAGTGGGAGAAGCAGGCTCCATGCAGGGAGCCTGATGTGGGACTCAATCCCAGGACTCCAGTATCATGTTCTGAGCCAAAGGCAGATGCTCAAATGCTGAGCCACCCAGGTGTCCCAACCAGCACTTATAATTAAGCCATCAAAGAGGCTGGGAACTGTTTGTGGGCATTACAGTAAAATAGCCTCAGTAACCTAATGGTTTATAATCTCAGATGGCTTTACATGAGCATGCAGAAGAATACTGAATAAGACTTATTTGCACCTGAGATATACTTAGCGGTCTTCAGAGTGTGCATAATAATCAAATGTGGCATGATCCTGTGCAGAGGAATCTGTCCTCCTGCACCAAAGGCAGTAGCAGTGGAACTAGGGAGGCGGGGAGGGACTGCTTACTATGAAGGGTGCTTACATGAAGGGAGGTGGCCTCAGAAACCTTCAGTGGAAATCTTCATTCTGGAGGTGTGTGCTCCAGGAGTTCCCTTCCCAGCCCATCTGACTAGCTCCTCCCTGTGCTGAGCATCCATTTAGCACTTAAAAATATCCTTTAGCACTGAAAAATAACAATGTCTGTAGGCTCACAATAAGGGCTTTCTCTGAAATGCTCCTTTTAAAATGTCATGACAAAACTCAGGAGTTGCTTATTACTTTGGGATGAGGGACATGGAGGGAAAGAACACCATGAAATTTTGCTTGGGATGCTAACCAAACTATTGAGGCGCTCCTGGTTCAGGTTTTCCTCCTAGCAGTCATTTTAATCAGCACTTCCCCTACTTAATGAGCTTGTAGTGCCATTACATAATCACCCGGCTCGGTGGATTAATGATGAAAAGAGGAACTGATTTTTCCAGTTGCATCATTTGAAGTAAATGTTAACTTTCTTTCTGAGTCCTTAGTTAACCGCATTAGTGTGACAAATATGTCTTTGTCTAGCATAAGTAATTAGAATTTAATCACTTTAACTGCATCTTAATTATCCCAAATGAATTGAAAGGACATTTAATAGCAAAGATTAAATTGCCTTAATGAACGATTTTTGTGACTCCATCAATACTTGAATCGCGTTAGCCACTCCTCTCACGCACCTCATCTGCAGTGAGCACGGAGGTCACTAGGTGGCGCGCTTCGCTCGTTTATTTATTTAATTTCCCCTGCCATTGATCTGTTTTAGAAGACAGGAAAGAAAGCGAAAAGCTCATAGTTTATTGTGTTCCTTTGATAACCTCTCTTTGGGACTATGAGATCATCACCAGATGCAAAAACGAAAGTAGTGATTTCAGAAACTGTCGATTCTGAGTACCCTATGGCATATGCGAAGGAAGATGAGAGACATGGATAACTGGAAACACCCAGTGTTTGAGGGAAATTGTAAGTTGTCCTCTGGATGATTGCCAATTTGTGCACAGAGTTTTACTTAAATTATTATTTTTTAGTGTGGAGTCCTAAAACATGAGTAGCAGGCAAGCGTGGAATAGCAATATAGGCACTGATCTGAAGCAAAGAAATGTAATTGCTGTGCAAGTACAGATCTCAGAACACCAATGCCCTGAAAGTATGGGAGGTTTGGGCCTTTGGGCCCTCCTCCAGGCAGGAGTCCCAATGGACCAGTCCTACCCACAGAACACATCTAACCATTGGGTCTTGCCCATCAATAATTGTTTAAGTGAACAAATGGATACGGAGACTCGGGTTCCACGTCTACCTCTCATTCTGCCTTACATTTCCTCTGGCTGCTTCTTAAAAAGAGAGCAATAAGAAGTATCTCTTATAAGTTTTGAGTAAAAAAGAAATAAGTTTCCATATGTAACTTTCCTTGAGAGTCCCAGAGGAAGACTCTCCAATTTCAAGACGTTTATTATGCAGACACTTTCTAGTCAGGTGTTTATGACAGTAAGTCAGACATCTCCACATTCTAGGTCCACTGATCTGGTGGGTCTGTACTAGTAGGCACAGCGTGGAGAGTAAGAGGGTTCTAGGGTTTTGAGCTGGGAAAGATGAGTTCCGGGTACCAGTGCTTTCCAGTTGTGTTACCAGAGATAAGTTATGTAACCTTAATGAACATAGAAACAGGGAAAATAATAGTAATTACCACATAAATTAGTGTCTCCTCAACTCTGCTGCTCATTAAAATCACCGGAGTTCTTAAAAATCCCAATGCCTAGGTCAGTGCCCTGGGTTTTAGCTAGGAATCATATTTGTAAAAATCCCTAAGTTATTCCAACATGGAGTAAGATGTGGGAGTCACTGAAATAGAATATTAAAGGAGAACATTTATGTTCTAGTTCAGTACCTAATGAACATACACAACAGACACAAGCTCCTTCTTATCAAATGCCACGAAAAATTGGATGGGTAGTATTTCAAGGACTGGTTTCTGTTCAGCTGTTGTTTTATCAAATTGTTTCATCTAAAGGAGAAGAAAAATTCTAGAAGCTATTTTTTCCAACTTTATGATAATGTAACATCTTTTGAGAGGAACAATAGATGATTCTATATCAAGACACAGTGGTAAAACATAAATTCCCATGTTTGTATCAAAATCATCAGACTGTCTTATGACTGGTCTAGTCATGTAATCCAATCTTATCACTTCAAGAGGAAATTAAACCTTATTGGTATTAACTTACTTGTCACAAAATAAAAACCTGTGCAAATCTATTGGTAGAAGATAGGGATTTATGATTGTGCAGTAAATTCATACACATTAGAAATCCGCTTTTTCTTTTTACTGAACTGTAGGAGGCTGACACTTTTTATGTAGAAATAAGGTGGTTTTCTTCTCCCAAAGGTGCTTATTCATCTTATTTAAATAGAGACATGATGAAAATAGTATTTAATGAATACTTGTTGAACACTTTTATTCAGAATTATGAGAAATCTATCCTAACTGCCATGACTTCAATAAGACCCTTCTTCTATTTCTACCCTAGGCTGGGGACCATTCCATTTTACCAAAAGTGTGGAAATTCTGCTGTTTTAACTGAAATGAAACTATCCACTTCTCATCCAATCCATCAAGGCTCCTTGGTTGATTTAAAGCATTAAGTTAGTGTTTATTCCAAAATGCAGAGTCCACAAAAAGCACTGAGCACTTACTTGAAGCGCAAGGCTTCTAACTATGGATTTTGAGGAGCAAAACACAGAGAACCTCTTTTTAAATTACCCAACTCCATCAGACTTGAGGATTTTCTTTATTACAAGGAAATCAAGAATAAATTTTACAGTTACACTCTGTAAGAACTATTCCTTCTGAGAACTTTGGGTAGCAATGTCTTTTTGATTAGCTGAATTTGCCATGAATGTGGAAATGATGACATCAAAACAGCTCGTGTAACAACCTTCTTAAAGACCTCGTAGATTAGAGATGACTATAGATTTTCCTCAGCACGGATCAAAGTGACTGAATTGAACGTTTTAGCTTAATGATCCAACCCCTGTCACACCCATAGGGACTCGAATTCCGATTTTTATAAGCAGGTGTGAGCATGTACTCAGACATACATAGAAAGCTGCGGGAGAGGGAAGAAAAGATCAATCATCTGATCGACGAGGATAGGTTTGATCTTTTTGATTACTTGACTGTGCTGGTGTATATTCCTGGCGGGGCCTCGAGATTTCTCATAAACTTCAGAATATTAGCTGTTAGTTTTTGCTTCCTTAGTACAACTCTTCAAAGGCATCCTACCCACTTTCCAGCAGCGAGGAGACAACGCGACCAGGCAGGCGCTGGCGGGGCCCTGTCCAGGGTCCTGACGGCGCACCAAGGCTCTGGGCTGGTGGGCCTCCGGAGGCCCTTTCACCCACCCCACCCAGAGGACACAAAGCCCTCCAAGCTCAAAGCCTCAGGGCAGCCTCCCTCCCGACTCCCCGACTCCCCGTCAGTTAGCTAGAGGGGGAAACAACAAAACAAAGGAATCACTAATCCAGGTTCCCAGTACTACATCCTCCAGCCGCAACCTCCAACACAGGATTGCCTTCTCTACGCTGACCGTGCTTTGCTCAGATAAAAACATGCCAGCAAAAGTATAATTTGGATAGAAAATCCAAATACACATCTTGTTTAGAGAGGTCAGAGTTGGGGTGTACTTTGGCGGGGGGATGGCAATTTTGTTTCATCAATGGGGTAATACCTAGACATCAGTGAGGACCAAGATAGATTTCCTCCTTCCCACCCCTTTTCTATCAAAAAATAACTGTTTTGCTAATCACTAGGACAAGGATGTAAAAACAAAGCCATAGCAAGCATCCCTTTCCTCTCCATAGCATGTTGAACCAAGAGCTTGCTTGGCGGCCGGTGGCAGCCCACAGGGGGCGTGCGGAGCTACTGCAGCACACAGCCCATCAGGCTACTGGGGGAAGGTGAGCCCAATGGAGGGCATCTGGGAGGACAAGATTCCAGCTCCCTGCAGGGCACTGATGATCAAAGCTTGAAGATGAAGAAAGATGCAGCCTGGGCTTTGAGTTGCTTTGCTGCTACAATATAACTGCTTTGTTGGCACAGTCTGTCCCAAGTCTCAGGTGAAACGTAGCTATGGCAGGGCCTGGGTCTCTAGTGACCACTACAGCCCTGGGGCCAGTGGGTCACTCTAACTGACCCTCATCACCTTTTGGGCATTTCCAAGGGGTTTGGGGTTGCACCCACTGGCAGGACAGCCAGCTGTCTTCAGAATGTGGTTATTTGTCTCAGGCAGTCATCCTTCATGTGCTGACACTAGAGTCCCCACACAATAACCACCAGGTCTCCTCAAGCGTCAGAAGCAGGTCTTCCTACTCTCGTCAAACAGTCAACTCCAAACTTCACCATATGCACACTTCTTAACACTAGGCATTCCTTCCTCCCTTCACTGTGGTTTGTGCTCCCTAGTGGGGACTGCAAGAAGGAACTATTGACCCCCAGCCCTCAAGGTGTCAGGCATGGGCTCAGAGAAGGGCCCATGCAGAGTTTTTTGGTGACTGGGGTGAAAATTTTTGGTATCCTGCTGTGCTGGTGTGTGTGTGTGTGTGTGTGTGTGTGTGTGTGCTGGGGTGGGGGTGCCCAGCCAACTTCCTGGGCACATGGCCACCATTCACCCTGAGAGGATGAAGATTCTTTGGGACTCTTCCTGATAACTGGCTGCCCCACCACTGCACATTCAGGAGGAGGCCACACCAAGCCTCTGGAGGAGGTGCATCTTCCCCTCCACCCTGGGCAGTCCCTCTGGCTTCTGGGCTGCTAGCTAGCGGATGTGGTTGGCCTCGCCCCACAGGCCCTTTGTTAGAACCGCCCGCTGGGAGCAGCTGCACTGTGTGAGAAGTGGGGCATGAGGGAACCAGTCTACTTGGTGTCTTCTTTTGGGCCCAGGAAACCTTTCAGTTCTGGAGTCCCAAATGCCCAGTTCGGTTTTTCTCCTGGCTGGGGGGTCTTTGAGATTTGGGGAAGTGAGGTTCCCAAGGCCCAGCACAGCACTCCTTCTTGGCTCACTTGGCCTAGGGAAGGGGGTGGGGAACGGGACAGTTGAAATGTCACCGGCTGGGATAAATATTAACAAAAAGCAAATGGACTTGCGTGGAGGCCAGTTATCAATCAACCAGACCACAAGGCCACTTATGGCAAACACAGTCCAGGTTGGTCCCTGTGAGACTTTCTCATGGTCACCTCCTGGCTGGACATCCCTTCCCCCACTCCCACCCTCTCCCAGGCTCAGGCTCTCCTTCAGGCCATTCTGGGGCAAATTCCGGACAGGAAGGGGGCACAATCCCGGGTATAGGCTCTCCAGTGATGTTTGGAGGTACCCTTCCTTCAGGTACCCTAGGGTTAGAGAGGCCCAGCACCTGCCCCTGCCCAAACCCACTGGGACTTGCCTCCTGCGTTCTGAGGTACTGTGCTGTACTCTGTGGTGGGTGTGTGTTGCAGCCTCTTCAAAGGCTGACAGCTTCCCTACTGTGGCCAAAGCCTTCTGAAATCTTTAATTGAAAACTAATCTCTTCAAGTCTTAATAGATGCCCACGTCAGAGGCCAGGCGCCCACCCACCCATACAGTCCAGCCCATCCACCTCACCTCGGATGAGATGCTGCAGGGAGCCTAGTTGTACTGTACTTTAATGGGGCAGCAGCAAGTATTACACTGAGGGAACACGTATTGATTTTTTTAAAGGTAGTTAATTTAGTGAGAATTTCCTCCTGTCTTCTACCAAGCTGACATAATTTTGTAAGGAGAAGGCACCTCCCCAAGCATGCTGCCCAGTGTGGAGGTTTTGACACCCTGCAACAGGCTTCGTGGCACCTGGTGTAACCAGAAAGAGCATGGAGAAGCCATTCTTCGCCAAGGAGTGAAGGAAACTCCCCAAGGGATAGGGACAAGGTTGAGGGGTCTTTAGTGCAACAGTGAGCCGAACTGCAAGGGGCACCTCTGTAGGTGAAGGCTGAAGGAGAGGAGGTCGAGGCAATGTCCCACAGCCTTGGCCAAAGTAACCTGAAATGCGAGTAAGTCTGCAATTGGATTCGGAGAGTTCAGGAAACAGCCTCACTCCCTCCTTACCCCATCCCCAAAGGAAAATGTTAAAGGACCCGCTCAGTGATTTCAGTGATTTTAAAGTAAGTCGTAGTTCCTGCAGGGTAATGGATTGCTCCCAGTTAGGCTCACTCTGCAAGAACTCCCATGCCAGCCTTTCCCACCCTTTCAATTAAGTTAAAGAAAGGAAAATTAAACATTCGACGCTCCATCCGGGTCTTAGGATGCGGATTCCACTTGGGGTTGGGCGCCAAAGCTAGCCCTGCTAGAGTCTCTGATTTTCCTTTTTTCTACCCCCAAAAAGTCACGTGCCCCGGGCGACCGTGACTCGCCTTAGGCTGTTGGGTGCCAGACTGTCACCCCTTAGATGACCTCCTGGGTCCAGGGAGTACAGGAGTGCTGGCCCTGGCTGGCAAGCAGCCCACGCCTCCCATAGGAGGGTGGCAGTACTAGTGCTACCCCTTCAAACGGTACTGAGGCGCCCACGCCAGTAGGTCAGAGGGCTCGCGCTGGTCGCGCTAGGCCGGGTTTCCAGGGCTGCCGGTTGTCTCTGAACAGAACCTGTCAGTCTGACTTTCCAGGGCATGACAGGGGGCAGTGGGGAATGGCAGTCATTGAAGTCTCCATCAAGTGCCTTCACTAGGTGTGGGGAGGTGGTAACATACTTCCCTGGGTGGGAAATCTCCCTTCATTTCCACCCCTTACCTCCATTTCTCCCCACCCAACTGGTAAGCCTGTGTGAGCACTGCCTGGGTTCAAGGTTCTGAAGCGGGGCGCTAGACTGAGGTGAGCCAGCCAAAAGGCACTGACTACCTTGGGCGCCGGCAGCTGCGGAGCAGTCGGGGAGAAGGGCATCTGTTTCTCCCACCCCTTCTGGAACTTGAGCTGCCCTTGAGTCTCGGTCAGCTCACAGAGGTGGGACGCGATAGGGTGGATGCACACAGGGCTCGGGAATGGATTCGCGGGAGCCCCAGCGGGCACCTCTGTCAACCTCTCCCTTACCCTTCCTGTCCTATCACCACTTCGCTGACTTCCAGGCATAAGCTGCAACAGCCTGCGTGGGGATTTTGCTTGGAATCGGTAGGCACAGGGCTCGGACTGAAAACTTGGCGGGGCAGAGGCTCCTCCAGGACGGCGCGGGGAGGGAGGCCACCGGCGCCCAGACCCACGGAGTGCTTTGGGGTGGCTTCCGCTCCGGCTCCGGCTCCGGCTCCGGCTTCTGGCTCACTGGCACGCCGGCACCTGCCTCCCTCTAGCTCCTCATTGGCCCGCAAGAGGTGGGGGAGGGGGCTCTCGCCTCTCGCTTTGATTTTAGACTGTGAAACGGCTCAGTGCCCCCGGCTCTGAGCGGATTGACTGTCTCTCATTCTCCAGGGACGAATTAATGGAGAACGATCAGTTAATTAACAAACCCTCATTCCGGCTTTTACCTCTCTCTTCGCCAGGACTCGGGCCAGGGCACCAGGCTGAGGCTGGGGCGGGGGAGTAGCAGGGACCCAGGAGTCAATCAAGTCGGCGGGGTCTCATCAAACCGTGTCCGCCCTCGACTGCCCTTGGCTCTACCTCCCCGAGTGTCCTCTGCCCTCGGGGGTCGCCGAATCAGCTTGAAATCTCTGGTGTGATCCGGCCGGGGCTAAGCGGTCCCCTCGCTAGCTTCCCGGCGCCTCCCTTGCACCTTGGCTTAGAGGGGCTGAGCAGGCGAGGCGCCGGCGGGCTGCTAGCGCCCGCAGACCTTCCCGCTCAACTCGGAAACGCCCGGACCTCGGGGTTTCGGGCCGCGAGACCTCTGCTCACAGACTTGGGGGCCATGTTCACATTCCCATCCCCATGCATGGGGATTCATTCGAAACATCACGCAGAGGAATAAAACGAAATGTGAAGTCGTAAAGGAGTCGGCAGCAAAGGCGGTCCGTGGGCTCAGCCGTAAGCTCCCTGGCTGCTCCGCTGCCCTCACCCTTACCTCCGAACCGTCTGCCTTCCTCTCCTTTCCACAGCCGGTTACCACGGCTGAACGCGGGCTAACTCTTAAACAGCTTCGTTGCCAAACACACACCTTCCCGCGGCTTCGGAGCCTTTTACGGAGCCCTCAGAGTGTGCTCCGCATCCCTCCCACCCCTGCCCCGCGCCAATAGAGTGAGCGCGGGAGGGGGTCGCCGCACCAAGTTCAGCCAAACGTGGGCGGGCGGCTCCGTCACTTTCCAACCCAACTCCGGGGTCTACGCCAGGGGTACTAACTGACAGCATTTGCGCGCAATTGCACACACGCATCGCCTCCCTCTTCCCAAACCCGGAGTGCCTAACTGAGACGCGACACACAGACCGTGTGCCGCCAGGTGCGGGGGTGGGGGGGTGGCTTCTCTTCGCCTCCGGCGGTGACCGCTTCCAGCACCGTCTCCGAGCACACATGCGTCCCCGCACACGCCCAGGCCGTACCACTCAGCTCCCGGAGCCTACCACAGCCCGATGCACTGAGTCCCGGAGGAGGCGGTCTGCTCCTGGCAGCCGTGCGCTGGCTTTTCCAGGCCCGGGGAACTACTCCCCCCGCCTACCCTGAGGGAAAGGAGAACGGAATGATGCGTGCCCAGCTCTCTTTTTCCCTCCTTCCTTCGGTCTCTTCACTTCCCCAATCCCTCATCTCCCCACGCGCCCAGCTCCTTGGCCCGCTCACCTGCTAAGCGGAGCGCAGACATCCGCTGGAACTCCGGCTCCTGCAGCCACTTCCACATCCTCCGGAAGGTCTCCCGGCCGGACTTGAGTTTGCTCCAGGGTTTGGGGTTGCGCAGCAGGTCCGAGAGGGTCCCTTGGGAGCGGCAGAGCACCCTCTGCGCGAAGATGGCCTGTGGGATGCTGTAGCGCTTGAGCTCGGTGGTGATACGCTGCGCCACCTCTTTGGTATTGATCTCTTCCATCTGCCCTGAATTACTTCCATTGCTGACCTGTGCTCCGGTCACCGAAGGGTTGGGCTCCCGGGCCGTGCCCAGGAGCTGCCCGTGGCCCTGGGCGTTCAGGTGGGCGTGGGGGTGGTGCGGAGGAAGGCCGTTTATGGGCACCATGCCGGCCGAGGTGGGCGTGAGGTGCTGCTCCCCGTGACGGCCGAGCATGGCCGGGTGGTGGGCTTCAAAGCCGTTCGGGGTGAGCATCTTGTCAGTGGGCATGGCGGCGCCCGGGTGGGCATAGTGAGGGAGCCCTTGCTGGGAGTTGTGGATGCCGCTGAGACCGGAGCTGGAGAGGGGCGAGAGGCTCTGGCCCATGCCGGCCACGTCCTTGTGGTAGGGGGTATAGAGGTTATTCATAGAGGCCAGCCCGCGCTCGTCCCGCATGAGCGTGAAGCTACCGCTCACGTTGCCCGCCAGGCGCTGGTGGTGGTGCGGATGGTGATGGTGGTGGTGGTGGTGGTGATGGTGAGGGAACTTGTCCGAGACGGTGGAGATGGGCGGCAGCGGCTGCAGAGGGGTTAAGGTGGTGTAGGTGGTGGGCATGCTCATACCTGGGGGAGTCTCGCAGGCCATGGTCATGGTGGGGTGCAGGGGGCCAGCCAGGCTGTGCTCGGGGGCCCGGTGGTGGTGGTGGTAATCGCCGCCGCCGCCGCCGCCGTCCAGCAAGGACGCCATGCCCATGGAACGCGGGTGCGCGGGGGGCAGGTGGCTGCCACGGTGCGCCACGGAGCTTCGCGCGTGGGGACTGCCGCCCAGGAGGTCGGCAGGAGCGGGCACCGGCTCATGGCTCACCCCGTGCAGCTCGCCGATCGCCTCCATGGTCAGCTGCGCGTTCATCGTGATCCGGGCGAGCGGGCGGCGGACACAACATCGATGAGGCCGGGCAGAGGCGGCGAAGGGCGCGCGCAGTCCGGTCTTCACATCGGCTGCTGGCGACTGTCGCCTGCCCGCCTGCCTTCCTCTCGCTCTGGGGCTCTGTCTCCCTTTCTGTATATCTCGCCTTCCCTCTTGCCCCCACCTTCCCCTCTGCGTCCTCGGCTTTTTTTTAAATATTAATTTCCAAAAAGGATCCGTGCCGGTGGGCGAGCGCGGCGCCCCCAGCCCGCCCGCCCCTGGCCCCCTCTCGCCCCTCTCCTTCTTAGGATTCTGAGGCTCCCGGCTCCCCTGACGCAGTCCGCGCGTCTTCCGCGGCTGCTGCTTGCCCGCGCCGCTGGCCAGCTCCAGCCATGGCTCGGTTACTGTTGCAGACTCTGTGGCCGCGGTTCCGCCGCCGCCGCCGCCGCCGCTGCCGCCGCCGCCGCCGCCGCCGCCGCCGCCGCCGCGGCCCGCCCTCACGCCCGCGGGGCTCAGCGCGCAGGCGCGCGGCTCGGCCCCGCCCCCTCAGCCCCCGCGCGCGCGGCCCGTGACGTCCCCGTACGAACGATGCAGGGGGGCCCCGCGCCCTAACAGCGGCGCCGGGTGGCCCTGGGCCGGCGCGCACGTGCGAAGGCCTGGCGGGGAGCGCGACCCGGGGCCGCCAACGCAACCCGCGGAGACTCGCGCGCCTCTCGGCTCTGAGCACCCGCCGGGCTCCGGCTCCCATCCCGGGTGGTGTGCCAAGGCTGCAAAGTCCTCACCCCTCTCTCCAGTTGCTGCCACTCGGTGTCGGCTGCCCGGGGAGCCTCAGCTTGTGTCGTTACTCCTTCCACCCTGACCTACCCAAGCTTTGTTTCCCAAAGGGCTTCTGGGAGCCCCTGCTCTCACCTTCAGGTGCTTGGCTGTTTTGGAGGGAGGAGAAGCAAATATCTTAAATGTCTTGGTCCGCTTGGGGACTGTGGCCCCTTTGCCCACCCTTCCTCCTCCGTGAGCCGGAGAGGGGAACGCTCGTGCCAAGAGTTCTGGCCCCGGCCATACCTCGTAGTCCCCCGCCGCCTGGGTCCTTCTTCGTCGCAGCTGATAATTAAGGCGCCGCGCCGCTCCGCGAGTACCTGGGCGTGTGTGTGTGTGTGTGTGTGTGTGTGTGTGTGTGTGTGTGTGTTGGGGGTGGGGAGCGCCCTGGCGGGTTCCCACGCTAACTTCTGGGTGCTGGTGGGGCTCCCGAGGCTTGGGCTGTTCCTGCGGCTTCTCTGTGGCCCTCCTGGTAACGCACCCAGAGGCCGCTGCTTGAGGGAAGGACTGACGCTTGCAGAGTGGACCAGGCGCGCTGCTCTCCGCTTGGCCCGTAGGGACGCCCTCTTCCCGGCGTCCCCGCGAGAAGCCTCCAGATTTGAAAATCAATTCAGCTTTGGGAGTGATTGTCCGCTTCCCACAATCACGCTCCAATCTGGAATCGAACCTGGTCCTTGCGCTCGGTGGGGACGCAAGCGGAGGCCCCCAGTGTGGGACGTACACCCGGCTACCACATGCCGAGGCTTTCTTTCATTGACAAAAGAAAGAAAGAAAAAAAAACCGTAACAAAAGGCAGAGCCGTGTCTGCTTAGGTGCTTTCATCCCTCAGAGAAAGGACAGATGTGCCCATTGTCCAGCCCTTGGCAGTTACGACCCGGTCAGCGCCGAGCCTCAGCCCCGGGCAAGCAGTGGTCACAATGGGGGACAGCCTCTCAGAGCCTGGGTATCGGGACCTGGATGTGGAACAAAGTGTGTGTGGCCTTCGCTGGGCCAAACTTGGACTGTAGGTTCCTTTCCTGAGGCAATTGGAGCCCTCCAGCAGTGTTCCTGCTGAAAATGTTCTTAGGCTCTAGGACAGGCCCCGGTTGGGGTGGTGGGAGTAGTTGGTGGCTAAGTACCCTAGGCAAACACTTGGGCCAGCCAGTCCTTGGGGGACACTTCCCACCAGCTGAGGCATGAGCAGGCTCATCTCTTTATCCAGTTCCCTGGCACAACCAGGGCAACATCATGATCCAGATAGGTCAAGGCCAGTGGGTACAGTCCAATCTGACTTCCTTGAAAGTGGCCATAGAGATGTAACATGTAATAGAGATGTAACATGTGGTCCTGAGATTGGTTAATCTGGCTGGCTTCATCACTGGAGGCATTCCTATCTTGTCCAAATAACGCCCATAGAGGCCCAGGAAATGGGAGTCCATCTCAGTGGACTTAGTGTCTACCTGAACAGTGAACATTTAGGAATTTAAGGCCCCCAAAGAAGAAAAATGGGGGGGGGGCACTGACATAAAGGCACTCAGAGAACTACTCTATTTAAACTTATAGGTACATCTAATTATGCATACACATAGACACAAAAGCATAGAACCATTTTCTGCCTAGTGGATCACAACGATATGTTGGTGGAAGCTGCAACCTTGGTTCAGTATTGTTTCTGTTCTCTTTTCTTACAACATAGAGCATGTAGCTCTCACATAAGACCAAACAATGGGTTTCAGGAGTAGGCTACCTGTGAGCTAAAGTGTTGTGCCCCCCCCCAATTTTAATCACCTCTGAAAGGATTGATTTGCCCTTATGACAACTCTCTTCCCAAAAGGCAGTTTGTTAAAAGAAAGAAATAAATACCACCAAGTGCACAAATTGTTCATGGTTTTCTCTTTGTGTAAGTTATTACGGATAACTCCATAATGATGCTCCAGCCCTGATCCTGGAAACCCTCCTTCCTGTGTGGTTCCTGGCTGGGCTGCTGGAGCCTATCTGAAGAGGGCTGAGATCAGGTGAGCTCAACACGGACTCCCCCATGAAAAGGGGGTCTGGTACAGGGTTGGTCCCTAAAGGAGAAGCCAAAGGAGAGATCTATGTTGAGCTAACACGTTTGCAGGACTTGCTTTGGTTTGCAAATCTCCCTAATCTTTCTTGGCTTTCCATGCCTTTCATTACCATTGTTTACCTGTGGTTGATGAAATTGCAGTGATTTTTAAAGAAGCATTATATTCTTATTTACCCTTTTGGAAAATTTTCTTATTACTAGGGATGTGTGATGAGTGGAAAGGATGTTCTTGGGCCTTATGACGAATGTGTGTGTGCGCGTTACGCTAGATGGACTGCCAATTGATGGAGGGCTGGGATAGCTTTTCATCATTTTATTCCTCTCTTCCTTTCCCCCTTCCAGTGCCAGCACAATGCCTGGTATCCAGCAGGTGCATTATGGGGAATGAAAGAATTAGAGTCCAAGGAGGGAGTCCCTTAAAACTACTTGGTTGATCAGTCTATGTAATTACAGGATGCTGTTCAATTTTTTATAACAGCCAAGAAGTTTGAGGGGAGGGATTATTGTCAGCTGGTTAGATTTTAAGTAGCTGCAGGAAAATTAAAGAAAGAAAAATAGGGTCAGTCACCATCACAAAATAACATTCGTGAATATTTTTAAGAAAACAAGGATTCTAGACTACTTATTTTGTAAATGTTGGGTGGTGGTGGCTGGGCAGGTACAATCCTTCCTGTACTGAGTGGACTAGAGCTTGCCAGGAGACTCCACCATATTTAGAAAAGAGACTGAAAATAAGGTCATTTCTCTAAATGCTGGCCACACAAAGCTCTCAGAAGCTTCCATCAGTTTCAGAGTTCCTTGGGTTAGTTCTTTTTTGTGAGTGATAGAGATGTAATATGTGGTCCCTGTCCCAGTTTTCAGTACCATTCCAAAGAAATGTTTCTAGCCCCCCTGAGCCATCAAATGTTTACTTGCTGTTTGTTGACCACACATACAGCAAACCTGGTGTCAGGGCAGATTCCCCCATTCAGGGCTCCAGGGGGAGGCTGACTCCCTGGCCAGAGTCTCAGAATGGAACTCACCAGAATTTGTGATGCCTGTAGCAAGTCTAGGATTAAACTCCTGGTGAGAGACCATTTCTTTGGTGTCTAGCGATAGTAGAGAATTTGATAACTGTGGGATGAAGGATTTGATCTTGGGTGCTTCCTGCCAGCCTCTCCTGTCCTTCTTCACATCTCTGCAGAAATTTTATTCAGAAAATTACTGTTAGTTCAGAATAGAACACCAAAAAATTCAAAGTGATCTGGTGATTGATTCACTATTGGAAATAATTAAAAAAAAATTAGTCAATGGCTTCTCCCCATCCTCTGGGGGACAAGAAAGTGGTAACCAATTATTCTAGCCCTCTTCGGTAGTCTTTGATCTTCTGTTTAGCATATAGTTTTTATTCATCTGTTAGGTTAACTTTTTTCCCTTTTTAAGGAAAAAGGAAACCTAACAACATAAATTACGGCTTTGCCCATGACATAAGTATATATGTGTATGAATAGATATAGATATATAGATATCTATACTATATATAGATATCTGTACTTTTGCAGTCTTTTTGTTTCATTTCTTACCCCTCCCCCCTTTAAATCCCAAAGAGAAGATGCACTGGTGAAGGGTTCATGCCAATGCCTCCTGACGCTGGGTTCTAGAAGATGAGAAGATTGAAGATTGTGTTCTGGTAGATGCGAGAGGCAGCAGTCTCAAAACGTCAGACCCCTCTTCGAGCATCTCGGATTACTACTTCATCTCTTGGGTCATTTAATAAACTAGAGGCGGTTTCTCTTGGGCTTAAATCCATTCCACTTCGGCAATGGCTTTTTAAGGCCTCAGGTCAAGAGCGCTAAAGGGATACGGTGTGTCCTGAGGCGGAGGCTGGAGAGTGGGGGTGATGGTGGTGGTGGGCTGCCAGAAGGATTCAAAGCGTCCTAGTGATGCTCTGGCCAGAAGACCTGGCACTGGACGCAGTCAGCAGTCAGCTCTATTCCAGGAGACTTGGCCTTTTCTCACCAACCTTTCAGTGGATTTTCTTAGTCTTATCTCTATAAGGTTGAAACGTATTACAAAGCAGACCTATAATGGCTGCAGAGGGCGACAATTTTTTTTCAGTTTTGGGGCAATGGCTAAGGCTCCTCTTCCGTTGTCACCCATCTGGGGCTCTGTTTTGGATTAGCCGAATGCAGGTAGAAAGCAGCAGGGCTAGGGGTTAGGGGGACAGAGGCAAATGAGAAAGGTCCCTTGTGGTGCAAGTCAAAGCAACCCGAAGTGAGTAAAACTCAGGACAAAGCGGGCAGGTGGAGGGCAAAGTCGGCTCAGGACGGTCCCCGGGTGCACCGTCCTCCAGCCCTGATGGACACAAGGGCAGAATTCCCAGGTGTCGGTCCAGCCCGTGGAGCCTCAGGCTGGAGAGGCTTGGACCAACCACCCCCGACCGGGCGTAGGTTTCGGGTTCTGCGGTGGGTGGGGCGCACAGCCCACTTGGCAGGCTTTTCCGTAGCCTCGCAGGATAACGTCCACCCAGGCCAGAGAACAGCTGCACTTGGGAAGGAAAACTCTTTAAACAAATCATTTTGGTGTCTAATCAATTAGTGTTTGCGCAGTCAAGTACCATAGATTTAACAGAATAATCGTTACTGCCCTTGTCTTTATTTGACCTGCAGACACCTAGAAGATTTAAAAATGAAACGCCAGTGTTCTGGGCTCTCCACCCCTTGCCTGTGCTTCTCTCCAGGGTCTGGTGGGCCCCTTGCTGGGTCCTTTGTTTTCTCCTGGCCAACTCTTCTCTTTCTTTCCCTTCCTTCGTCTGTCCTTTCCTCTTGACACTTTCCGCACTCTTCTTTCTTTTCTTGCCCACGTGGCTCTGTCCACCTTGCTGGTCTCAGCTTCATGATCCCTTCACTCCAGTGACTGGCAGGAGAACCCATCCTCAGAGTATCCTTTTTGTTCTGGGGGAGCACACCTGCCTTTGGCCCTTAGGGCCCTTGGGGCACAGGAAGGCCCTGGGGGTCCTGTTCATACACTTTAGCTTTGCTGGAGTTCGGAAAAGACCTTCACCTGCGCTGCAGGGCAAGAGTGCTTCTCTGAGACTTGCCACATAAATGTTGAGAGCCTTGGCCCTCAATCCACGAAAACCCGGAGAGAAGGCAGGGCCTGAGACAGGTAGTGTCCCTAGGGATTGGGGTGTGTGTGTGTGTGTGTGTGTGTGTGTGTGTGTGTGTGATGTATCCTCTCTCTGTGGTATGCTTTTCTGAGCTGGGTCCTTGCCCAAGGTCCGGGGGTCCCAGTTCGGAGGGTCTGCAGGTGCTTGTCAATAGCTGCTCCTGTGTCTCCCTCTCCACCTAGTGTGTCTTTTTTCAGGCCTAACCTGTGCGTGTATTTGTGTAGGCATGTGGGCTGTGCACCCTGCCAAACCTCCGGCCACCAATGCTGCGATGTGGGAGCCCCTAGCCCTGGGTCAAGACCCAAGAGTGTCGTACGGTTGGTTACCAGGCCCAAGACCTCTGGAGGCAGGGCTAGATGGGACGGGGTTGTAAGGAATTTTGGGGGGATCTGGGTAGTGAAGAACACCTCCACCTCTCATTTTCTCTATTCATCATTTAACCCAAGCAGAGGGTTCAAACCTGACACACATGGGTAGTAGGCTGGTTAAATATAAGGCTGTAATTTTCTAAAAGGGGAAAAAGAATGAATTGGAGGTAAAGCCACCTCCTTCTCCCCACACTGCCAAGCCCCTATGGACTCTGACTGCCCCACCTTAAGCCTGGGTGGTCTTGAGGTCCCTGGAACTGCCTCTTGAGTCTCTGGCACTCACCTGAGAAATTTTGCTCTCAACAATAGATGATTATAATGTACTTGACTAATGCCTGTATTTTCCTGTTTAACATACATTAATCCAAGTAACAAAAAAAAATCAATATTGCTAACAATATTGCAAACAAATCCTAGTTTCTCTCACACAAAAATTGCATCCGATTTCAGTCACTTCTACCCACTTTTTTTTTGTTGTTTCTCCTCACCTACTCTACTTCCTGGCTAACCTGGAATCCAGTTCTGGATTTCAACAGCCTTTCTCTAGAAATCTTGATTTATTATTGTTATTATTATTTACCTTGGGGAAGAACCAGGAACCCTCCAAATCCCAGCCTCCTCTCTTCCAGAGGCCCTTTGAGGACTCTTGAGTTTTCGTCAAACTCTGTCCCTTCTGGTACCAGCGAATGCCCAAAGTCACTGCTCAATACTTTGGATTTTGTTGTTTACCTTCCCTAACAAAAATCCCTATATGGCAGCCCCCAACTCCTCAGAGAACTGGTGTCCATACTGGACTCTCCCGGCCAATCTGCCCCCACCCTTGACACCCGCAGCTAATTGCAGCCAGTGGTTTTTGCTGGGAGATTTTTATGGTTCTTATTATGATTATTTAAAAAAAAATTGGTGTTTTCCACCTGGTAGGAATAAACCGGAGGGGCTAGCTAATGAAGGAACTTAGGTTTGCAAAACACCGTAAATAATTTAGTATTGTATTTCAAGGAAAAAAAATAGCTTTCTTAAATCATCCCCGCAATATAAATTGCAGACTTACAGTATGGTCCTGGTAAGTCTAAATTTTTAAAGGAGCAATATTCAAAGAGACATAGATGTCTGTATTAATTATTTATTCGCCAGTGCCTTCCTTCGTTTCTAACTTATTATTAATTAGGCGCCTCTAGTCTTTCGCAGAGCGCTCCACCGAGCCGGTTGCAGCTTTAAATATGAATTAAAAGCAAATCCAAGCTACTGTAATGCGAAAATTATTCCGTGTCTTGCATGGCAGAGATGAATAGCTGCGTGGATCAATACCGTGAAACTCGGCTCCGAACGACAGGGTTATTGATAGCGTATATTAATGATGTTAATGATGGAAAAAGGAAAACAGCGGCCCACACGACTTAGAAACTTTTTAGCCGCTGAAACCCCGCAATAAAAATGGGTAGGGGGCAGGAATCGGGCTTAAGTGTAATAAGAAAATTATTTATGAATCCGGATAAATGACTTCAGAGTCTTGATGCATTTGAACCTAACGCTCTGGCTCCTGGCGGCCCCGGCTCCAGCTGGGGAGACCGCGAAAACCCCAAGCCGCGGGGAGCTGGGGGTGGGGGGCGTTCCGCCCTCCGCTGCAGCCTCCGGTTGGCCGCCCACCTTCCCCATCCCCGCGGGGTGAGCCCTCTGGGGCGCGGGTTGTAGGCGCTTTTGGAAGTTAGTGGAATGAAGCAGGAGCGAGGCTGATCTCTGCTTTCCCAGAAGGGACCGTGAGGCGGTCGCTGGGGCCCGTCAGCCCCGACTTTGGCCCGATTTCTTCACTGGTACTCTTGGCACCCGCTCCCAGGTCAAATACTTCGGGCTTGAAGGCGGGGGGTGGGGGTGGGGGCACCACTAGTCTCATTCGGCACTGTCGCCTTCAGTGCATCTGGCCAAGTCTTTCCGGATGCCCAAAATGCAAACGAGTGGCTCATGCCTGAGAGGAGAGTCGTTTGGATGAAGGGACACTGCTCTCAACGGGGCAGGAAAACTGGGAAGGACGCTTATTCTCGTCCTCCGTGCCTCAGCGGGCTCTTCCCCAGACCCCGGGTGTAACCGGGCCTCAGCGCGCCGCGCAGGGCAGGCGCGGGATCCTGGAGGCTCTCGCTTCCCTGCGCCTGGGGAGGGGAGCGGGCGCTCGGGTTAGGGCCTCGGCTCGCGCACTCGGCCTGGGCGCCGCCCGCCTCCTCCCCGCCGGTCCCAAATATCGACCCGCTTTCCCTTTCTCCCCAGCCGGGGACCAGGGACTGGGAAGTGAAAGGTTAAATACTGACCCTGGAGGACCGCGGGAAAGGTCAAAGCCCGAGGGTCACTCGCAGGCCCGAGGTTCCAGCTCCCTGTGCGGGGCACAGCGCGCCCGGCTCCCTCTCACGGGCTGGGTCTTAGCCCCCTGGAAGCGGTGGCGCGGGAGGGAGGGCGCGGGCTGGGGAGTGGGAGGAGAGGGCGACCCCTCCCTGCAGACTATAAGGGCGTCGATATAGGGGACGCTGCTAGGGTAGTGGGTGGGTCCCCCTGACGTCTCCGTCCTGAGTTTAGTCTTTTGGATTGGAGTAGGAAGTTGGGGAGCTTTTAATTTATGCTTGGGGCTGTCATTTGTTCTCCGTTTCTGGAGGGAGTAGGAGCCACCTGGAGCTGTAGGATGTGTTCCAGGTCAATTACAGTTTCCCTGCCTAGGATGGGGTAATTTTGTATTTTTTCTTTGTTTGTTCTTTTAAATTTTGTTTTTACTCCTTCTTTTTCTTCCTTCCTGTCCTTCACCATCTTTTTCACTAATCCATTTCCTTTTCCTTTCTTTCCCCCTTTCCTTCTTGTTTGTTCTTTCCTCTCCACCTCTCCTTTTTTACTTTCTCCTCCCTTCCTTTTCTTTTTTCTTCCCTCTCCACTTCTTATTGTTTTCTTCTCTGTAGCTTTCCTCCCTCATTTCTTTCCTTCTTCTCTTCCTTCTATAGTTAGGTGGAGGCCTGGCCCACCTCTCTTCACCTCAAGACTTTCTCATGAAAGGTGCCAACTCCATTCTGCACTGAAATCAAATAGTCTTTGTTTTTTAAAAAAGAAAAAGGCAAGTGAACTCCAGAATGCAGAGGAAGCACCCTCTAGGCCCTTTTGCTGTAACTGGTATCCCCTGACGCTTTGGGCTAAGCCTTTGCAGTGGCCCATGTCCAGCTGGCTCAGGGAGCACCCCTTCCCCAGGCTTGGAACTCTGCAAACAGGGACAGTGTGCTCCCCTTGCTAATGCTACTCATGGTGCCATCTGGGCCCAACACATTAACAAGAATCTTGGGTTGTTGTTTTTAGTTTTATTTGACTTTATTTTGGAAAAATTATAGTGAATCTCTGAGGCCATAACTCCTAAAAGCACCAGCTGAGAGCCTTAAATCTATCCTGAGGGTCTAGGAGCAGCCCAGTTGAAACCATTACCAGATAATTAGACAAAAACCAAACTTCCTGCCATTCAGGAAGAGGTGCCTCTCAGCTATCCGGCTTCAAAGTCTACAATCAACTGCATGTTTCAGATTATCACCGGGCTGGGCTGAGTAGATGCAGCGTTATGCCCACACAATCTACCAGCAAGCAGCCATTCTTTGGAAAGGAAACACAACAGACACTGCACAAAAATCACTTGATTCTGGAAAAAATCAATAACGAAATTAGGTTTATTGTCTGCTTATATGATTAAAAATGACAAAGTGTTGCCTTTTATTTTCATAAAAAGACAGAGGGCTGAACAAAATAATTTACTGAGGAGTTCTGCTCCTTTCATTTGCCTAGCAAAACCTGGAAGAGGCTGAAAGGGCAGTTATGATGCTCAGTGTGGGTGCTGGAGACTCCCCGCTCACAGATGAGCTCGCCATCGGAGAAGATGTGTGCTGCTGTGTGTGCAAGGATAATATATTTCCTAATCTCCAGTTTGCAGCAATGCCTGTCCAGCTTCCTCCGTTTTTAGTTCTGCTTCATTCCAAAGAAATGTTGGGCCATTTGTTCCTTGCCCTTAACTTCTTTAACTGAAACCCAGATCCCAGGTCTTGTTCCCCTAAATAACTATAAGGATGACACTCCTTTAGAGGTTACACCATTCTGGCAGCGCCAGAGCCTTTGCCCAGTCAGGGTCTCTCAGATCCCCATCCAGCCACCATGGATCTTCCATCCAAGGAATCACAGCCTCTGGTCCTCCCGTGCCTGTATGCGCTGTGCGTGTGTGTGCCTGACCCTCTTGTGTGTGCTTGGCCGGGATTAGGTTCCCTTCCCCGAAGGCTCACGGGGTTTCCAGAGTCTGGGCAGCAATCAGGAAAATGGGGTTTTGGAAACCTCTGTGGGCTGGATTCTCCAAGTGTGGCGGTGGTGCGCGCATTCAAGGAACACGACTGTTTTGGGCACGCACTGGTTATACCAACGCTGAGAGTTATTTATCTACGTTAAGAACAAGAAGAAACACCCCCCCACCCCAAATTCACCATGTGAATCTTGGCTTAAATTCCGCCCCCCCTCGCCCCCCACCAGCTGCCATCCCCTCATCCCCAGTAGTCCAGTTAGAATCTACCATCATCTCTTAGTTGCTGTTCTTGGGTCAGAGACCAGCGTGCCCAGAACACCCTCCCACTCGTTCACTGCCTTGTTCTAGAACAAAGTGGCTCCCAACCGCGCTAGGGTTCACAGAGCACGGCCTTCGAGAGAGTGTGAATAGCTTCACCGGCACTTAGCACCATTAGGAAAATAACTACTGAGCTAGGTCCTTTAGAGTCTCATGTGCCTTCCGATTTGGAGCTGGCACTCTTTCCGGGGTTGCCTACACCGTGGGCAGGTTTGTTAGAGCCATTAATTGGCTCTCCTTTTATTCTGGAACCGAGAGGACCTATCTCCTATAGGTTTCGGAAATGAAACCCAACCTAACCACCTCTTCTACGGGATCCCCAGGGACATGGCTTCTCCAAGGTCGTCTGGCCTCTTCTTGGGGTCGAGGGCTTAAGGTGAAGCAGGCAGGCGTGGACTGCTTGTTACTTGGAAATCCGACAGGCGCGGCTGGGCGCCGGTATCGGGCTAGCAGTGGTCGAGCCCCACCAGCTTAGCTTTCGCCGGCCGGGTGTCGGGCTCCGCGTCGCTCTCTCCCCTGTCCCGCCGGGCCAACGCACCCTTGAGTCGGGCACCTTTCCCGAACACGTCCAAAGGGAAGAGGAGAGGACGCAGGGGTCCTGAGCAGGCGGGTTCTGAGGAGCCGCCTTAGGGAGGAGGTCCGCGGATGGAGGTTTGGGGCGTCGCGTGTCCTCTGCTGTATGGTAGTTCCAGTTCCTTCCCGTGTCAAGGCTAATTCAGCCACCTACAAACCCGGCTTCTCCATTCCTCTCCGGGTCTTTCTCTCCAACCTCATTTCCCGACTGGCCTCCGTCTCCAGCCTTTAGAGCCCCAGAGCTGCGGGGGGTGAGGGTCAAAGGTCAGACCTTCACTAGGCTTGAGCTTCCACCTGCACCACTGCTGGTGTGGGTGCAGGATTCGCTGGCCTGTCATTCTATTCTGGACGCCCATTGCCAACCGTTAAAGAGAACAGACGCTGATCTCAGAGCTCCCTCCTCCCTTACTTAGCCCTCTCTGATGAGGTGGGGTCTTGGTGTGTGTGGGGGGTCAGTTTAATCTAGGAAATCACATCCAGATCATAAAGTTACTCATCTGGATATTTTAGGAGGTTTATTTTTATTTTGGTGGGGATGGGGAGGTTTAATTATTTCTGCAGGTGTCCAAATTGGGGTGTTTTTTGAGCACAAGATTGGCCACAGGAGCAGGCTTCCATTGCATCATTTCGATTGCCCCAACCCTGGTCAGAGCTGGAAAGAAGTTGCCAGAAGGGATCTAGGAGAGGCAAACGAATGCCTAGCTCTCCAAGTCGGCAGATCTGTTCCAAAGGGGCCGACCTTTTGCTTGAATGGGGGCAAGGTCGGCAGAGTAAAAAGCAGATTTCTATGCATGTTCACGTGGCCCAATGTAATGAACACATCTCCATCAATTCCTGGAGGCAGAGGGCTCAATTTACTTCAGTTTTAGCAGAGCAACGTCCTCAGCCTTAGCTTTGACTGACTATAAAGCAGCGGAGTAGTTAGAATTCTCTCTCCAATGAAAGTGATGGTCAATAGAATTCTCGGTATCAAATGAGCAATAATTTGCTGTGGCTACATGCTGGATAATGAAAGATGTTAGCAGGATCAATAAAAAATGAAAACACTTTTACTTACATCTTGAGTTACTGTTTTAAGAGAGGGAAAGGGATGCAACAAACCCAAAGCTAGGTTCAGAGCCTCCTCACACTCCCCTCAGACACACAAAGCTCTGTCACCACCAGACGGAGGCTCTTTGTAGTCAAGGCCTCTACCTTACTCCCTCTGTGCTCATAGAAGACTAGGTTATTTATATCAAATTAACCCCTGAGAAACCTGTAATTTATTAACTATCAAGACATTAACATTTTCACTTTTTTTTCTACAGCCAGAAATATATTTTAAATTGTTTTCCACCAGAACTGAAGGTCACCTAATTGGTTGTAGTTTGCCGAAAAAGTAGGAAAGCATCCTAAAGCTGAACTGTCCTTTGAAATTCCTAAAAATAAATGTGCACTTGACCAAGATACCCAGGAGGACCTGTGTTCTTTGGTTGTGCACACACAGGCAAAGGCATAGATTTAATTCTTTTTGATTTGTTACATACAGCCATTAAATCTGGACACTTCAGATCTTAAACTTGCTCTTTCCAGACTATTTAATTCCCTCATCTTCTTTCATAGTCATTTCATCTGTTCAATTTGTTTTCAATTTGCACTGGGTTTATTTGTACCTTCCAGTCGGCTTTTTTCACCATTCAATCCCAAATACTCCCCCTACATATCTGGTCTTTAAGAAACCTATTGTGAAATGATCAGGAAAGCATCCTATATTTTTTAAGTTTTACAAATACTTAAAAAATGAGAAAAATATCCCAAGTGCTCTGCATAAAACAAGTACAACGAAAAAAGCTCATGGACAGTCAGCTTTCAGCAGCAGAACCAATATAAGCAAAGAACATTGGCAAATGCATGTTTGGCTGCTTCTGTGGGTTTAAGAAGCCTACGTTTTCTCATCACTTAAAAAAAAAAAAAACATAAAGAAGGAAAGCGAAAGAAAGAAAGGACACAAATTTAGTTGCCGTTTTTTGCTCTCTGACCAGAAGAGCTGGTTCTGCCACCGAGATAATGGTCAGTGCTGCGATAACAGTGGCCTGTGAACATCTTTAGCAGGTTTGGCCTGGATTTGGAGAGACAACCAAGCAACCTGGGAGATTCAGAAAGCGGGAAGCAGTCTAAGAAAGTGTAGACAAGTTTCATACGGGGGATTTGCCCCCGGTTTGTGAATTCCTCTGGCTCGAGTGCCACAACGCGCACCAATGCAGGTGCGGTTCTGCAGCCGTTCGCTGCTTCGCAGGAGAACCGCGCACAAACCGCAGACACGCGCTCGCGTACCGGCCACCCAGCTGGGCACGCCGGGATATTTACACCCTGCTTGGGAGGCCTCCTCCCAGCCCTTATTTGCTACTTTAAACTCGCCAGGAGGACCCGTTAGCGGCCGTGGCTGGGAGGGCAGGCGGGAGGGGGGCGCCCCCGCTTGGCTCCCGGGCCGTGACGCGGCTTCTGCCCTCCGCCCTCGGCTCCCACCCCGTGTGGCTACAAGCTCAGCAGTGGACCCGCGTGGCCGGGCCCCTGAAGCCCCTGCCCCGGCCTACCCAGCCCCCCTCCCCCCGCACGCGCCTGTGAGACTGGCTTACCCCGGTGGGCGAGTCGCGGCGCATTAGCGGATTTCATGGCAAGTTGCTTCTGTGACAAGCGATCAGGTTTGCGTTGGAGGATTTGCCCCCTAGGAGGGAGGGAAACGAGAATCAATCTGCATAATTTCAAATGTGAAAGAAATCGGGAAACTGGGGAGCCTAATTTCAGGTGCCCTAATTACCCCCTCCCCCAGAACCTGTAAACCGCCCCACCCGGCTCCCGCATCAATGAACACTAAGAAAAATAATCCGCACAGGTCGCAGGTGATACCTTTTATTGTGCTCATTTTAAAGACGGGGACGAGTTGGCCCCCTCCACGAAGCCTTTCTCGACAGCCTGGCCCGGGGCAGGTGGGTCAGCCAGGCCGCTCCTGGGCCCGCGGATTCCTGCAGGGTCTCGAGGTGAGGGGTGCGAGAAAGAAAGACCTCGGGCTCGGTGCCAAGCGGCCCCCTTTGGCGCGCAGGGTCTGCGCCAGACGCACAAACCCAAATTCCCTCCAGCGCCTTCGGCTCCATCTTTAAATCCAGGCAAAGATCAATTCTCCCTCTCCCTCGCACACACACATTTGCAGCCATAAATAAACAGCTCCCAGCTAAATCAGGAACCGGAGAAGAGAAAGAAAAAGGAAGAACAGAAAAAGGATCAGAACCAGAGCTCGGGTCTCGCTTCTCCCAGCAGCAGGATGGCTCTTTTTGGTCAGGCCAGCCTCGCATTTGGGGTTGCAACTTGCATTTGAATAGCTGCCTGGGCTTGTTATGGACCCGGGAAAGCTCTGAAAGGGAATCACTATGCAAATTGTCCCAGTTACAATCGAAAGGTTCGATCTTCAGGAGCTGCCTGACGGAAGTTGATGTCAGCTATCTGTGCATTAGGGTTGCATTACCGCCTTCGCTGGCCTCCTCACCACCCCCTCTCGCGCCTGCCGGGGATGCTTTTTTTTTTTTTTTTTTTTTTTTTTGCTTATGTGTATATTTTCCCTCAGTAATTAAAAAAAGGGGGGAAAAGGGCTGAAGGTGGCGGTGTAGCTGGCTCGGGCCTGAGAGGCCCACGGGTGGAGGGGGAGGAGGTGTGGTCGCTCCGGCGGGTAGGAGAAGGGGGGGGGAAGGTCATTCTTTTGCAGCAGGTGTTGATGGTGTGTCTGAAATCAAACATTTAGAAACGTTTTTTTAGCGCTTTGCAGGACTAGGTGGCGGTGAGGGGTGGGGGCGGAGATGTCTGCCTCCGCCCGCCTGCTTGATCCTACAATGCCGGCTGCAGATCAATACCCGCTCACTGTAATCCCAGTAATTGTAGGACTCGCAGCTTTTATTTAAAAAAAAAAAGAGAGAGAGAGAGAGAGAGAGGACACTACGGGTAGTCTGCTGAGGCAGCGCGGCTAGACGTGGTGCCCCCGGGCGCCTTTCTGGGCGCCCATCTTTTACCCTGGAGCCCTCGAAGCTCCCCGCAGTGGGGTGGCTTTAAGATTCCAGCGCGCAGGTATTAGCCTGGGAGGCTGGGGGCCCGCGGAAAGGGCACTCGCTCGAAGGCGCTCCTGGCTACTCGGGGCAGGCCGCGTGCTGCAGGGCTGGCGGCGTGGGATCCGGCTTTTCCCCGGCCTCCTGGCGTGCCCCGGAGGGCAAGCCAGGTCTGGAGATGGCCATTCTGCGCTTGGACACTGGCGTGTTGGCCTTCGGTGGCAGAGGCTCCACGTTCTGGGCCACGCACGAGATGGTGGAACATGGGCCTTCCCGCAGAGACGGTTTTGCCCTGCGACGGTCGCTTCCCAGGGCTCGAAGCTGGGCCAGGCTGCGAGCTGCCGCGGAGAATGCCCAGTGTGGGCCTACCCTGGGCGCTCTGCCTGGGAAGCTGGCAGGGGCACTAGGATCTGGAGGTTTTCCCCCGCGGCCGCTAAGGCTTTGGTTTCCTTCCTGAGCGCGACCATGACCCACCGACCGCGCAGTGCCCGTGGGCCGGGTGTGTTCCTCAGGGCGCCTGCTGCCTCTGTCACCCGCCCTTTGCTGGCAGAGTCGGGGCAGGACCGCTGGGGCCTGGGGCCGCAGCCCCCGCGCGGCTGGCAGTGCGCAGCTTCTGGCGACCTCGAAGATGACCATCTGTCATTCAATTAAGGTTTCAGGGCAGCTGATGGGGGAGCCAGGGTCAGCGACCCCAGGACAAAACGGCCTGCTGCCTCGCATAGGAGAAGTTCAAATGTTAAATGCAGAACATTGTGCCCTCTCCCAGCCCTGGCCCCCGCCCGGCCGCAGGTCTGGCCGGTGGACAGCAGCGGGGTGAAGGGCAGCGGTCATTAGCACTTAGATTTCAGCTCTGGGCCGGGCTCCTTCTGTTGGGTCATTTTGACCAGAGAACCTTTAACCCTTTCATGCCAGCTCTCCCTCTAGGGAAGGCCTGCTTGTCTGAATGAGGAAAGAAAGAGAGGGATCAGATGCACCCATATAAAGAGGAGTTAAACTCTTTCTGGCCACTTGTCTATTAGAGAAGCAAATCTACAAGATAGAAGGAAAAGTTTCTTATAGCCAAAACAAACTAAAAAGTCTTCATAAAGTTCTATTTTTTTAAAAAAACATTTTATTTATTTGACAGAGAGAGCACAAGCTTGGGGTGGAGGGCAGAGGGACAAGTCGACTCCCGCTGAGGAGGGAGCTGGTTGCAGGCCTCAATCCCTGGAACCCTGGGATCATGACCCCAGAAGAAGTTAGACTCCTCACCGACAGAACCACCCAGGTGCCCCTTATTTTTTAATTTTTAGTTTTGGGTAGGAAGTACATTCATTAAGTGTGATCATGAAGCCACTGGTCTAATGTGGGCAGAATGGGTTTGTAAAAACTCCAGACTTTTCTCCCATAATTATGTTTATCCAAACGTGTGAATGGTGGTGAGCATTAGCCAGCTATAGACAACTTCATTTAAAGTGTTGGTGATGAAAAGTCTCTCTTGCAATCAGCCTCACCTACAATTGAAAATAGGTTGGGTATTTGGCCTTTCCCTTTTGGACTTTCCCATAATAAAATGAGGCAAAAAATTTTTCTTTAAACTAATAGAATTCCGAAAATGCATTCATTAAGCATACACAGGCTGTGGGCATTTAGGTGTTGCTATTATTGGCTTCCTGACACTAGATAGAAGGAAAAGCAGCTGCATACTTAGCCATTTTCAGTGGAAGATCCAACTATTCCTCTCAATTATTAACCATGAAGCCTGAAAACAACTCTATTAGCAAGATATCATTTCAAAGCTTGGAAAACTAGGTTCTTCAGCAGGCTTGTTAGTAATTGAGTAAGGACCCAGTGCTTCTGGCTTCCAGCCCCAGTTCTCAACATTAAACCCTAACTCCTACTTTTTTGGAAGTAACTATCATGAAATCAATTAATCAATCAAACATCCAGCATTGAAGTACCTTAGCAAATTTTTCATTGGATAACAATGAATAATGCATGGCCCTCCAGTATATTGACTGTGGTAAATGGTCTTTAAGGTAAGGTGCTGCAACAAGTACCTTTAAATAAAATCAAAATAAAAAGTTTACCACAATCATAATAAATTGTTCAGTCATCTTCCTATTGACTCACACAGCATCTTTCTTCAGGGGCATTCGGAGTTATTTTTTCCCCCTTACAAACAGACCAGAACAAATTGATGAATTGAGCTTTCACTATGCTAATTTAGACATTATAAATATTTAATTAACATCCCTAATAGCCAGTCATAGTGGGCTCCCACTCTACTTTACACTGTTCTTAATCTAAAGTAAATGCTTTTCCCATTAATAGCTTGATGCCATATTAGCTGCTTCCTCGGTAAAAGGGCCCCATTTAGTCCAAAAGGAGGGGGTCATTGAGTAGTCTGCATTAGACAGAGGTTTCTTCCTGTTTGTAAAGGATCCTGGGAATAGTATCAAGTCTCTACAGATTCTACCTTTCCCAGTTCTTGCTCAAGTGAGATGATCCTAAGAATAGGAACAATGTCTGGATATTATTTTTCTAGACAATGTAACCTTTTTGTGGTTGTACTATAATAAAAACTTATTTTAGTAAGGCTTACATTAAAAGGTGGATTATAGAAAATGGATGACAAATTTCAAACCATGGAATGTACTAGTCTTTTCTACAGAGTGGTGCAGTGAAAAGAATTCTGAACCAAGGGTCAAGTGATCTAAGTTCAAATCCTGTGACACTCACTAGCAGTGGGACTCTTGGGCAAGAGATTTAACCCCTCTGAGATTCAGTTTGCTCTTTTAATGTGTATATAATTAATGTCTGTGCCACAGGGTTGCTTTAAAGATTAAATGAGAGAATAGATGTGAAATTGCATGGCATATAGTAGATAATTAATATTGGGTTAATTCATAAATGACTTCCAAATATTCATTAACCTTTCTGTCCTTTTTATTTATTCTTGTCTTCTCTCAAATATCCTGTTATCATCATCTAACATGATATTTGCAAATGTTTGTCTCATTAATTCTTGGATCTAGTTTCTATAATGTGAATTGGAGAGAGAGTGGGAGGCCAAAATCCTGTTCAGCAAGCGGTGTTAAAACAGATACCAGAATTTAGACTTTTAAAAGCTGTGAGTCACAAACTCTAATCACTGAAATGTCCTTATACAACAGCCCGTGTGTGGTTTAGAAAGACTCCAGAAGCAGCCTTGTATATCCCAGGGGGCAGGAATCAGGCCAGAATGGAGATTTCACGAAATTAGAAACTCTCTGGGCTGATCTAACTCTGGGGCCTGATTCTGCAGATGCTGAACATGAGAGTAAACAGCTGAAGATGGAAAGAGAAGCCTCAATTTAAACTTAAAACACTGGAAAGATAAGCCATCTTATTCTGATAATATTTCCCAAAGAATTTGAAGAAAAAAATGGAATTGACTTATTAGATGTTGCTGGTTGCAGAGACAATAGAAACTCTGAATTATTATTTACCAGCACAAAATAAATACTACCTAATGTAATTTAGACATTAATATTGGCAATTTATTTATCTAGATACAGTAAATATCCTAGTAAAATCACATTATTTTGTTTTTTTGTACAAACAAAATTTCCCTTTTTAGTTTTGGTTAGCAGTGGAAAAGCTCAGAAAGATCAATAGGAGAGGGATGAAAGATTGGCTGAAGATGACTTCCTAAGTAGCAGAGTAGTAGGAGGTATACACAAACACAGCAGAGTCTGGCATCGCTAGTTCACTCTCTCTTCCTTGAACTGCTTTTCCAATTCCTTGCTCTCTCTCTCTCTCCCTCTCTCATTTTTCTTTCTACTGTGTGAAGATTCATTAAAAGAAAGGGAAATGTTTTTGCATGTCCCCTCCCCTTCCCCAGTATTTTATTTTATTATGATTATTAAAGATTTAATTTTTTTTTTTATTTGAGAGAGAGAGAGCAATGGCAGGGGGAAGAGCAGAGGGAGAGGAAGAAGCAGGTTCTTCATTGAGCAGGGAGCCAGACAATGGGGCTCAATCCCAGGACCCTGGGATCATGACCTGAGCTGAAGAAGACACTTAAATCCCTTAACCCACTGAACCACCCAGGTGCCCCTCCCCATCATTTTGTTTTGAGATACCCATGGGAAATGTTTTTGACCAGTGGTTCCCAGGGGTGTGTCCCAGAGTGTTAGTTCTTGAGGACACCTTTCCTTCTAGGGGAATGCTTAGTGTGGGTTTAGCGAACTCTCATTATTCACCTCTTAGGCCTTCTGAGTGAGGACAATGGGCCTGTTGGAGGTAAGCTATGGTGAGTTGTCCCTAAAGCTCCTAGGAACAGGGTAGAAAGTGATTGGCAGTTTGGAAAACATAATGTTTGCACAGCCATCCACCGCCCACTGTGTGCCAGGCACAGGAGTTAAGAGGAAACAGAAAGTGTTTGTTGTTCCTGATCTGAGGGAAGTGAAATATACTTAGATGCTATTTCAGAGATCTGAAGAAAGCTGTGGGAATCAAGAGGATGGGTAGCTGCCTGGGGCAGAGAGTTTGTCACCGAAGGCTTTCCGCAAGGAAGCAAATCTTCAAGCTCAGGAGGAGAAATGGAGTTGAGCAAGTGAAGATGAGGACGTACTGGGGACGCAGAAGCAAAGTGAAATAATATGTGCTAAGGCATTGCAGTCTGAGTGTTCAACCTGGCAGGCATGATGGTGCACAGCTCCAGAAGTCCGCTAGGGCCTGTGAGGGGCCTTTTTGCCAAGTTGGGCTTAAATTTTATACCTTACTCAACAGGGAACCATATAAAATTTTTAAGCAGGCAAATGAGATGATCTGATTTGTTGCTTAGTAAAATAACTGATGGCAGAATGAGGAGGTTGGGGACAGGAAGGCCAATATAAAAATGACAAAAACAGCAAACCAAAACTAGTATTCATACTCTTGGTGCTTATGAAGACTGAATTCCCAAATCTCTGTTTCTTTTAATTTAACCACAGAGAAATCACAGTTTTAAATTTATCTGAAGAGAGTAAATGTGATTATTTTTTCTATTTCCTATTACTTTTGGTTAATTTTGTAAGATTTTTTTTTTAAGATCTTATTATTTATTCATGAGAGACACACACAGAGAGGCAGAGACATAAGCAGAAGAAGAAGCAGGCTCCCCTCAGGGAACCCAATGTGGGACTTCATCCCTGAACTCCAGGATCATGTCCTGAGCCAAAAGCAGAGCTTAACTGCTTAGTCATCCAGGCATCCTTGTAAGTAATACTCTAAGTACTCCATAGCTTTGCCTTTGGACCTTGTTTTCTTTTCAACTTGATTTGCATTTTTGGGGGGGATAACCATTGTTCCTGGACTGGAAGCTTGTCTTCAGTGGTGGTGGAGCTGGTCATATTCAAACAAAACACAAAGCAACTCAGAAAGCCTTAAAGAATAAAATGGATCTTCATTATCTGTCTTCTTGGAAGTGTCTTAAAACCTGCATTGCTCTTTTTATAGATAGCATTCCATATCTTAAATTTCTTAAAGTTCCTCTTTAGACATGTCTTTATTTTTTCTCCCAAAGTTTCTCCTCTTCTTCTTTAGTATTGAAATTCCTATAATGTTGGGTGTAGCAATGTGCCCAGATATGCAACTGTGTCTTCTGGTCTCTCAGTAAAAGGGTAGTGGTCCATGAGAAGTAAGTGGGGGTCTTATAGTGAGACTTTCAGAAAAGTACTTTAAAGGAGGCTGAATCAGCTGGATGTTTGACCTTAGGTCTTGCCCCTTTCTTTTTCCTGATATCTGGATCATGGAGACTTCCTGGTTGGAGCTGCAGCGATCATCTTGCAACTATGAGGCATTTTTCAGGGTAAAAGCTATATGTTAAAAATGGTGTGGCAGAAAGGTAGAAGTAGCCTGGTCCAAAGGACCATGGAATCATCATTCCAGCCCTTAATTGTGTACTTCTGGATTTTTTTCACGAGAGAGAAATAGACCTTTATCATATTTAAGTTAAGATTATTACAGATGTATTACTAGCAGCTGAATGTATTTCTAAGTGATACAACCTCCACAGACCTTGAAAGTAGATTCTAAAATCTGGCAATCCTGGCATGAGTGTATTGACATTATTATCAATCAAAAATATATTTCCTTATTTTCTTGACTTTGACAGTCTGCAACTTGTCATTGCAATGTTGCTTATTTCCCTTGTTGTCCTATTGCTATGAGGGTACATTTTGATTTCTTGTTACTAATCCTATCACTAGTATTTATTCCATGTCCTCCTATTCATATGTTTTCTCTTATTTGTCTGTTTCTCATATGAAATGGCTTTGGATTTCTTGTATTTCTCAACTCAGACTTATTCATTATTGATAGTTGTATGCTTCTAATTACTTTATTAGGTGTTCCAGTTCTCCTCAGTCTTAGGAAAATATATGATTACTAACAAATTAGCACATATAATGAAAAGTATTCTTTTTAAAAATAAAATTTGGTGGCACCTGGTAGCTCAGTGGTTGAGTGTCTGCCTTTGGCTCAGGTCATGATCCTGGGGTTCTGGGATTGAGTCCTGCATCACGCTCCCCGTGGGGAGCCTGCTTCTCCCTCTGCCTATGTCTCTGCCTCTCTCTGTGTCTCTAATAAACAAATAAAATCGTTAAAAAATAAAAATAAATTTTAGCTTTCAAATAAAAATAAATCTTGAACCATACTGATAAAGATATTCCATGTTTTTCTGAGTTTTTAGTTTTGTTTTGAAATGTCAAGGATCCCTAACTAGATTTTTGATGTTAGATAATTACTGATAGTCCTTTAATAATGTTAAATATCTTAAGACTTATTTTTTTTTGCCATAGTGACAATACAAATGCCATTTTGCTCTATAGAGATAATCTGAGTTGGAATCATATCACAATTTTCAGAGACAGAAAATGATGTAAATGTTTAAAACATGGTTCTTTAAATATGAATGTAAGAGATGTGGCATTATAGTTCTTAAGACTTTTTGTAATATCAGGTGGATATTTGATGCTGCCTTAGTTATTACTCTGCAGGATGAATTATAGGCTGAAGTTCATTAGCATTTACTTTACATTTAAGTTAGGTAAATGAGGTAGATATGGCTATTTCCTGCGTTATGACTTTGCATGTTTGTTTCAGTTTTACAACTGTCAAAGAAGAACAATAGTATCTGCCTACTAGTTTCAAATTAAAATCTTTTATTATTTTATTTATTCATTTAAAAATTATTTATTTGGGAGAGAGAGAGAGAGCGAACATAAGTGGACAGAGGGAGAGAAGCAGACTCCTTGCTGAATTTGGAGCCCAATGTGGGGCTTGATCTCACAACCTTGAGATTGTGACCTGAGCTGAAATCAAGAGTTGGGTGCTTAACCAACTGAACCACTCAGGCACTTCTACTTATTTTTTATTTTGTTTTTATTTAAGAGGCACATATAAGGCAGTGCAAATGTTAGGTATGAAAGAAAAAGGACAGAGATAGTATCAGGATAATCCTTTAATTTGGTTGTTGATATAGGTGGTATGCCACCTTCCCTCTGCTCACCCCATCAAAGTTGAAATATATCTTGTTAAAATGGACTAATTTGGTAGTTAAAGAATAGTAGTTGAGTGCTACAGTGGCACAAGACAAGATTGGAGACTTGGAACTCAAAAAAAGAAAAAAAAATTGGAGACTTGGGCAGGGACTGGACCACAAAGGCCCTTTGGGCCAAAATGTTAAAGACCTCTGCATTGTACTTCAAATGCAATGGGAAGCCACTGAAGAATTTTTAACAGAGTGACATGATCTAATTTGTGTTTTAAAAGATTTCTGTGGGGATCCCTGGGTGGCGCAGCGGTTTGGCGCCTGCCTTTGGCCCAGGGCGCGATCCTGGAGACCCAGGATCGAATCCCACATCAGGCTCCCGGTGCATGGAGCCTGCTTCTCCCTCTGCCTGTGTCTCTGCCTCTCTCTCTCTCTCTCTGTGACTATCATAAATAAATAAAAATTTAAAAAAAAAAAAAAAATAAAAGATTTCTGTGGCTGCTGTATGGGCAATGAATAATAGAGATTGACAAGTGGAAGTGGAAGTTGAAGGGGCTATTGCGGATTCAGGTGAGAGATGATGGTGGCCTAAGGTGGTGGACTAAGGTGGAGAGGAAGAAAAATGAAACTTCTGAATGTTAGTTTTTTTCAAATCTTTCCAAAAAATTGAAGAGGAGGGAACACTTCCAAACTAATTTTATGTGGCCAACATTACCCTGATACCAAAACCAGACAAACAATCAAAAGGAAAGAAAACTATAGGCTAGTATCTCTGATGGACTTTGTGATATTGGGATTTATAATAAGAAATATATATTTGGTCTTGGTCCCATTTCTAACACAGAGCTCCAGAAACCCTGTAATTTCCTAAGTGATGAGAATTGTAAAGGTGTCTTTTGTTACATTAATGAGATGACTTGTGGACCCCACCTAACAATGGGGCCTGGCTGCCAGGAGAATT
Source organism: Canis lupus familiaris (assembly GCF_011100685.1). Lineage (NCBI taxonomy): Eukaryota > Metazoa > Chordata > Mammalia > Carnivora > Canidae > Canis > Canis lupus. The sequence goes on from NC_049251.1 coordinate 18,739,244, forward strand.
AACTAGATGATTAGAGGGCTGGAACTTTAAGTCCCACTCCCTATCCTCCAGTCAATGTAGAGGGGTTGGAGGTTGAACCAATCTCCAATGACCAATGATTTAGTCAATTATGCCTAGTAATAGGCCTCCCCTGAAAAGAGAATTCAGAGAACTCCTGGGCTGATGAACACATGGAAGTTCAAGGAGAGTGGCATGGAAACTCTACAGTTTCTCCATACCTTGCTCTATGCATTTCTTCCATCTGGCTGTTCCTGAGTTATATCCTTTTATAATACATAAAACTGATGATACAGAAAGTAATATATTTCTCTGAGTTCTGTGAGCCACTCTAGCAAATTAATCTTACCAAAGGAGGGGAAGTGCTGATTTATAATCAGTTGGTCAGAAGTACAGATAACAACCTGGACTTGTGACTGGCATCTGAAGTCAGAGGGGGGCAGTTTTGTAGGGTTGAACCCTTAACCTGTGGGATCTGATGCTATCTTTGGGTAGATATTAAAATTGAGTTGAATTGTAGGATACCCAGCTAGTATCAGATAATTGTCTGTTGGAGATGTGGGAGGACTCCCTGCTCCACACATGATACTTGGTGACTGGACATCTTTAAAACATAGATGCAAAAATCTTAGACAAAAATACTAGCAACCTGAATTCAACAGCATATTAAAAGGATCATATGCCATGACCAAATGAGATTTATCTCTGGAATGTAAGGATGGTTCAAAATAAATTAATAATAAATTAACAAAATAAATAATATGATATATCACATTTACAGAATAAAGGATAAAAATCACATGATCATCTCAGTTAATACAGGAAAAGCTTTTGATAATATTCAACACATTTTTATGATAAAACCCTCAACAAATAGGAGTAGAGGAGAATTGCCTCAACAAAATAAAGGCCATATATAGAAGGCCCATAGCTAACATCATATCTCAATGGTGAAAAACTGAAAGCTTTTCCAGTAAGATTGGGATTAGGACAAGGATGGTTATTCTCATTATTTCTATTCAAAATATATAGTATTAGAAGTTCTAGCCAGAACAATTAGTCTAGAAAAAGAAATAAAAGGCATCCAAGCTGGAATGGAAGAAGTAAAATTATCCCTGTTTGCAGATGATATGATCTTATATGCAGAAAACCTTAAAGACTCCACTAAATGAAACCTGTTGAAACTAATGAACACATTCAGTAAAGTTTCAGAATACAGTCAACATATAAAAATCAGCTATGTTTCTATACACTAAAAACAAACAAAAGGACTGACTTAGTAAAACAATCCCATTTAGAATAGCATCAAAAGAATACAATACTTAGGAATAAACTTAGCCAAAGAAATGAAGGAATTATATACTGAAAACTACAAAACATTGGTGAAAGAAATCAAAGACACAAATGAATGCAAAGACATTCTATGTTCACAGACAAGAAGACCGAATTTTGTTCTTTTTTTATGAAGGCTTAATATTTTTAAAATATCCATATTACTCAAAGCAATCTGTGATACAATGTGATCCCTATCAAAATCCCAATGGCATTTATTTTCAGAAAGAGAAAAAAACAATTCTAGAAATCATATGGAACCAGAGAAAACTCTAAATAGCCAAATCAATCCTGGAAAAGCAAAGCAAAGCTGAAGGTATTACAGTTCCTAATTTCTTGCTCTCTTTTTTTATAAAAGAATTATTTATTTATTTAACAGAGGGACAGCAAGCACAGCACAGGGAAGGGCAAAGGGAGAGGGAGAAGCAGGCTCCGTGATAAGTAGGGAGCCCAATGCAGGGCTTAGACAAAATAGATGACAGGACCCTGGGATCATGACTTGAGCAGAAGGCAGGTGCTTAACCGATTGAGCCACCCAGGCACCCCACTTCCTGATTTCAATATATATTACAAAGCTCTAGTAATTAAAATAATATGGTACCAACATAAAGACAGATATATAGACCAATTGAACAGGATAGATAGCCCAGAAATAAATCAATGCATATATAGTATGCTCACATATATGAGAGTATATATATATATAGACATGCAATGTCTGACAAGGGTGCCAAGAACACATAATGGGTAAAGAATAGTCTCTTGGATGAATGGCTCTAGGAAAATTGTATATCCACATGCAAAAGAATGAAACTGGACTCTTATTTTAACACCTTACACAAAAATCAACTCAGAATGGGTTAAAGACATAAATGTAAAACCTGAAACTGTAAAACTCTTAGAAGAAAACGCAGGGGACATCTTCATAATTCTGGTCTTGGCAACATTTTCTTTTCTTTTTTTAAAGTTGCTTTGTGGTTACCTTTTTTTTTTTAAAGATTTTATTTATTTATTGATGAGAGACACAGAGAGAGAGAGGCAGAAACATAGGCAGGGAGAGAAGCAGGCTCCCTCTGGGGAGCCTGATGCAGGACTTGATCCCAGGACACCGGGACCACGACCTGCGCCAAAGGCAGATGCTCAACCACTGAGCCACCCAGGTGCCCTTTGGCAACATTTTCATGGATATGACACCAAAAGCATAGGTAACAAAAGTAAAAATAGACAAGTGATACTATATCAAACTAAAAAGTTTCCATATAGCAAAACAAAAGAATGACATAAAAGACAATCATTGGAACGACATAAAAAGACAACTTATGGAATGGGCGAAAATATTTGCAAACCATATATCTTAAAAGAGGTTAATTTCCAAAATATATAAGGAACTGCTACAACTTAATAGTAAAACATTAAAAATGGGCTAAGGATTTAAATAGATATTTCTCCAGAGAAGAAAGACAAATGGCCAACAAGTATACAAAAAGATGCTCAACATTACTAACCATCAGGGAAATGCAAATCAAAACCATGAAATGTAACCTTACACATCTTAGGATAGCTTTTATCTAAAAAAAAGAAGGGTTGGAAAGATTATAGAAAATTTGGACTTCTTGTACAGTTGGTAGGAATGCAAAATGGTGCACCTGCCATGAAAAACAGTTGGAGGTTCCTCAAAGAATTAAAAATAGAACTACTATATCATCTAACAATCCCACTTCTGGGTATTTATCCCAAAGAATGAAGTCAGGATCTTGAAGAGATATTTGCATTTGCAAATATTCATTGCAGCTTTATTCACAATAACCAAGAAGTGGAACAAATATAAATGTCCATTGATAGTTTAATGAATGAAGAAAATGTGGTATATACATACAATGGAATGTTATCCAGCCATAAAAAAGGAGATCTATGTTATAGCGTGAATGAAACTGGAGGCAATTAGCTAAGTGAAATAAGCGGGTCACAGAAGGACAAATACTGTACGATTCCACTTACATGAGATTTTAAAAATAGTTAAACTCATGGAAGCAAAGAATAGTATCATGGTTGCCAGGGGTGGAGGTGGGGAGGGAAAACAGGAGTTGCTAATAACGGGTATAAACTTTCAGTCAAGCAAGATGAACAAGTTCCAGAATGTGCTTTATAACATTGTACCTATAGATAACAATACTGTATCATACACTTAAAAATGTGTCAAAAGGCTAAATTTCGTGATCAGTATTTTTACAAGAAAAATACAAAAAACAGTATAAAATAATGGAATATTATTTAGAAATGGAGTTGATAGCAATTGCAGATAAATTGGAAGTGGAGAGGTGGTAGTGAGGGAAAAGAGTTTAAAAAATAGCTTTTAGGTGTTTGGCTTAAGCAATAAATGGTGGTATGAATTCCTGAGGTAGTGAGTCTGGGTAAAAGCAGACTTTTTTGGAGAGTGGCGAGGGAGGAGGACATAGAGAGCTCCTGTTTTACCTTTTACATTTGAGGGACATTTTATATATGCTCATTTCTTCCTATGACAGATGATAAATACAAGAAAGCCATCATGGATCTGTTCAATGCTTTGAAACTTGTGAAATTGATATATTGAATTATGAAATCATGTGTCTAATTTGTTTTCCTAATGACCCCACATTTAAAATGGTTTGATTATTGTTTTTAAGGATTTTGTTGAAGTGCTGTAATGTGTCAACTTGATCAGATTGTTACAAGGAGGAGAGTGGCCTGCACTTTCAAAACAGAAGTAGGATACTCATGAAAATAATTTGCTGCTGGAATATAACCATGGATTTACTCTTCCCTTATGACTCTGAAGAAGGCAATACTAATGTGCAGTGACAAAGAAATGGTTACCCAAAGTCCTTGGCTATTTATTATAGAGTTTAGGGTCACCTAGGTAGCTCAGCTGGTTAAGTGGTGGATTCTTGATTTCAATTCAGGTCATGATTTCAGGGTCCTGGGTTTGAGCTCTGTGTTGGGCTCCATGCTCAGTGGGGAGTCTGCTTGAGGATTTTTTTCTCTCTCTCCCTCTCCTTCTGCCCAACCCTCTGCTTTCTCTCTCAATTAAATAAATAAATACATCTTTTTTTTTTTTTTTAAGAGCTTATATTAGTCAGGGTAGACTATCTGCTACCTCTGCTAACTAATCTAAAAAATTTTCATGGCTTATCCTAATAAATACTTATTTCTTGTTCAAAAAATATGGATGTTCCTGGTTGATGGGGAGCCTTCACTGTGGTCACTCAGGGATACATGCTCCTCTGTCTTGTTGTTCTCTGATGGAGCCTCTGCATTGGCTTGGGAGCTAGGAAGGGAACGAAGGCCACCCATAGAGGTTTCATGGGTCATGTTCAGGAATGCCTATCACTTTCACCCACATTCCAGTGGCAGCCACACTCAACTGCCCGGGATGATGTGGAATGGAGTTTAGCTTTGTGTTCAGGAGGAAGGGGAACAATGCTGATCACTGCATATAGGTCTCTTGGTTCTGAAAGACTGTATTCTTGAGTTGGCAGTTTATTCTTTGCCCTTTGCTGAGGCTGTCCATGATTTAAAGGAAAGGAGCTAGAGAACACTCCCTCTCACATTTGACAAAGTATCTCTCTAAGGCTGCCTTTTGAAAATAGGAAATTAATCCTTCACTTCTTTTGTTTAATAAAAGTCATTATCTTTACTCCAAAATAAGCTCTTCCATCTGGTTGCCCTCTCTTGCTTTTATAAAATAGCTATTTGCTAAGTCTCTCATTTGTAACATTTTAAATTGGCTAAGTTCAATAATTTTTGACTTACAAAAATGGCGATTTCATATTACTCAAACTAGAAGGAGATACATCTTAAATCCCTTCCTTTCTTTTTCTTCTGACATGAATTGGTCTTCAAGGGTAGGTTATTCTACTTCTGAAATAAGTGGGCAAAGGACTTGAAAAGACATTTCACCAAAGAAGATACACAAATGACCAGAAAGCACATGAAAAAAATGTTCAGCATTCTTAGTCATTAGGGAATCCTAAATTCAAACCACAAAGAGATATCACTTCACCAACTGGGATGGCTATAATAATAAAGAAAAAAGGACTAATGTTCAAGAACATATGGAGAAATTGGCACCCTCATGAACATTGTTGGTAGGAATGCAAAATGGTGCAGCTTCTTTGGAAAATAGTTTGGCGATCTCTGAAAAAGTGTAACATAGATTACCATATGACCCAGCAATTCCAGTTCTAGGTTATCTATCGAAAAGAACTGAAAACACAGGTCCACAAAAAATTCATACATGAATGTGTGCAGTGGTATTATTTGTAATAGCAAAAAAGTAGAAACAACTGAACAGTCTATCAACTTCTTAGTGGATAAATAAAATATCCACACAGTGGTTTATCATTCAGCAATAAGAAGCACAGATACATATTATAACATGCATGAATCTTGAAAACATTAGACTAAGTGAAAGAAGCCAGACACAAAAGGTCATATATTGTATGATTCTGTTTTTATTTTTATTTTTTTAAAAGATTTTATTTACTTATTCATGAGAGACACAGAGAGAGAGAGAGAGAGAGAGAGAGAGAGAGAGAGAGAGAGAGAGGCAGAGACACAGGCACAGAGGGAAGCAGGCTCCATGCAGGGAGCCCGACATGGGACTCCATCCCAGGTCTCCAGGATCAGGCCCTGGGCTGAAGGCGGCGCTAAACCGCTGAGCCCCCTGGGCTACCCAGATTCCATTTTTATGAAAAATTCAAACTCTACAAATCCACAGAGACAGAATATAGATTAGTGGTTGCCAGGTTAGGGGTAGGAAGGGCTGGGGAGGAACTGCTAATGGGTATGGAGTTTATTTTTGAGGTGATGAAAATATTCTGGAATTAGGTAGTGGTGATGGTTACATAACCTTTTTTTAATAAAGATTTTATTTATTCATTTATTTATTTATTCATGAGAGACACACAGAGAGAAGCAGAGACATAAGCAGAAGGAGAAACAGGCTCCATGCAGGGAGTCCCATACGGGACTTGATCCCAGGACCCCAAGATCATGACCTGAACCAAAAGCAGATAGATACTCAACTGCTGAGCCACCCTGGTGCCCTGGTTACATAACTTTTGCACATAGTAGAAATCACTAATTTGTATACTTCGTAAAGATAGATTTTATGATGTGTGTATGAATTGTATTCAGTAAAAAATTTAAAAAAGAATACATGATATGTATTTTGTAGATAGATAAAATGTCCGAGATAGAAATACAAAAGGATATATGTCTGAGTCTATTTCTGAGTTCTTTATTGTTTCATTGACCTATGTGTCTGTCCTCAGCTAATACCATATTGTTTTGATTACAGTAGCTATATAATAAGTCTTAATATTGGGTAGAATGTTCCTCCCATGATATTCTTCTTTGTCAAGATTTTTAAAAAAGATTTATTAACTTATTTTATAGAAAGAGAGAGAACGAGAGTGAGAGAGAGAGCTCCAGAGAGACAGAGCCAAGGAAGAGAGATAGACAGAACCAGGCAGAGGGTAAGAATCTCAAACAGACTCCCTGCTGTGTGCAGAGCCTGACACAGGCTTGATCCTAAGATCACAACTGGAGCTGAAATCAAGAGTCTGACACACTGAACTGAATGAGCCACCCAGGTGCCCCTTGTGAAGATTTTTATTTTTATTTATTTATTTTCTCAAAGATTTTATTTATTTATTCATTATATATATATATATATATATATATATATATATATATAGAGAGAGAGAGAGAGAGAGAGAGAGAGAGAGAGAGAGAGAGAGAGAAGAGAGAGAGAGGCAGAGACCCAGGCAGAGGGAGAAGCAGGCTCCACGCAGGGAGCCCGACGTGGGACTCCATCCTGGGTCTCCAGGATCGCGCCCTGGGCCAAAGCCCGGCACCAAACCGCTGAGCCACTCAGGGATCCCCGTGAAGATTTTTAAAACTATTATAGGGCATGTGTTCTTCCATATAAATTTTGGAATAACCTTGTCTTTATCCTCAAAATCTTGTTAGGATTTTGAAAAGAATTGCATTAACCTGTGTATCACTTGGGGAGAATTGACCTCTTTGTTGAGTCTTCCAATTCATAACTACGGCATTTCTTTTTTTTCAGCATTTTTTGAGGTATCATTAACAACAGTGTAAGATATTGAAGTGTACAGCATGATAATTTGATATATGTATACACTGTGAAGGGAATCCCCCATCTAGTTAATTAACACATCCATCACTACACAACACGAATATGTACGTTAATTACTTTTTTGTGATAAAATTTAAGTTCTATTCTCTTAGCAAATTCAATTATATAATACAGTGTTATTAACTATATTCATCAATCTATACATTAGATTCTTAGCCTTCTAAAAACTTACTGCGAAAAGTTTGTACCATTTTACCAAACTCTCCCTATTAATCCCACCCTCAATCCCTGTAGTCATTTTCTATTCTGTTTCTAGGAGTTGGATTTATTTTTTAGATTCCACATATAAGTGATAACATACAATATTTGTCTTTATCTGTTTGGCTTATATCCGCATAATACCTTCAAGATCTATCCATGTTGTCACAAATGACAGAATTTCCTTGTTTCACATGGCTAACATTCCATTGTATGCATATATATATACATACTATTGTATGTATCTTCATTATCTATTCATCTGTTGCTGGACAGTTAGGTTGTTTCAATATCTTGGCTATTGTGAATATGTGGATATATAGATAAATGATTGATTTTTTTTAAAGCAGCGAGAGAAAAGGAATTATATTTATTATTCAGACATGCTGGGCAAAATGAACATTAGAATCAGAAAACAGTGGATTATTGAACCTAGAGCATGAAAATTTCAGGACTTACCCACAGTGTAACAATTTATAATTGTATTTAAAACCAAGGCTTTTTTTCTCATAGTGTGAAGAATGTGAGTTACATCTAAAATTATAACATATACTATTAATATTTAATATTATGTATCATTACTTTTATTATTTTAAATTAAAAATTTTAATTTCATTGTAATTAACATACAGTTCTTATATTAATTTCAGGTGTACAATATAGTGATTCAACAATTCTATACATTATTCAGTGCTCATCATGGTAAGTGTACTCCTAATCCTCTTCACCTATTTCAACTATAGCCCACCCCCCACCTCCCCTCTGGGAACCAGCAGTTTGTTCTCTATATTTGAGTGTTTTTCTGTTGTTTCTTTTTTTCCTTGTTCATTTGTTTCTTAAATTCCATATGCAAGTGAAATCATATGGTATTCGTCTTTCTCTGACTTATTTCACTTAGCATTATACTCTTTAGATCTCTCCATGTTGCTGCAAATGGCCAGATTTTATTCTTTTTTTTTGTTTTTATTTTTATTCCAGTATAGTTAACATACGGTGTTATATTAATTGCAGGTGCAGAATATAATGATTCAACAATTCCATACATCACCCAGTGCTCATCACCTATTTCACCCACCCACCCATCCACTTCCCCTTTGGTAACCATTAGTTTGTTCTCTATGGTTAAGAGTCTGTGGGTGCTTGGGTGGCGCAGTAGGTCAAGTGACCTAGTCTTGGTGCCAGCTGAGGTCATGATCTCAAGATGGTGGAATCCAGCCCCACATTGGGCTCAGAGCTCAGTGTGGAGTCTGCTAAAGTTTCTCTTTTCCCTCTGTCCCTCTCCTCTGCACACTCTCATACACTCTCTCTTTAAAATAAATGAATAAATCTTTTAAAAAAAGATTCTGTTTTTTGGTTTATTTCTCTCTTTTTTCCCTTTGTTCATCTGTTTTGTTCCTTAAATTCCACATGTGAGTGAAATCTTAGGGTATTTGTTCTCTGACTGACTTATTTCACTTAGCATTATACTCTGGATCCATCCATGTTGTTGCAAATGGCAAGATTCCATTCTTTTTTATGGTTGAATAATATTCAATATATATTATATATATTATATATATATATACCATAAGTTCTTTTTTTTCATAAGCTCTTAATCCATTAATCTATCATTGGGCTCTTTCCATCCCTTTATGGGCTATTTCCATAATTTGGCTATTGTAAATAATGTTGCAATAAACATAAGGGTACATGTATCCCTTTGGATTAGTGTTTTTTTTTTTTTTGTAAATACCAGTAGTGACATTACTGGATTGTAGGGTAGTTCTATTTTTAACTTTTTGAGGAATCTCTATATTGTTTTCCACAGTGACTGCACAATATGCATTCTCACCAAAAGTGCAAGAAGTTTCCTTTCTCTCAACAGTCTCACCAACACTTGCTGTTTCTTGTGTTTTTGATTTTTTCCATTCTGACAAGGGTGAAGTGACATCTTATTGTGGTTCTGACTTGCGTTTCTGTGATTATGAGCAATATTGAGCATCTTTTCATGTGTCTGTTAGCCATGTGGATGTCTTCTTTGGAGAAATGTTTGTTTGTGTCTTCTACCCATTTTTTAGATGGATTATTTGTTTTTTTGGTTTTGAGTTGTATAAGTTCTTTATACATTTTTTTTCTTTACACATTTTGAATACTAACCCTTTATTGGCTTTGTTATTTGCAAATATCTTCTCCCAATCATTTTAGTTTTCCTGGCTGTTTCCTTTGCTGTGCAGAAGTTTTTTTTTTATTTTGATGTAATCCCAATAGTTTATTTTTGCTTTCATTTTGCTTTCCTTTTTTGGAGATGTATCTAGAAAAATGTTGATATCGCTGATGTCAGAGAAAGTACTGCTTGTGTTCTCTTTTAGAATGCTATGTCTCATATTAAGGTTCTTAATCCATTTTGAGTTTATTTCTGTATATGGTATAAGAAAGTAGTTCAGTTTCACTCTTTTGCATGTAGCTGTCCAGTTTTCCCAACATCATTTGTTGAGGAAACTTTTTCCTATTGCATATTCTTAACTCCTTTACTGAAGATTAATTGACCTTACAATTTTGAGTTTATTTCTAAGCTCTCTATTGTGTTCTATTGATGTATGTATCTATTTTTATGCCAGTACTATACTGTTTTGATTACTACAGCTTTGTAATATATCTTGAAATCTGAAATCTGGGATTGTGATGACTCCAGTTTTGTTCTTTTTAAAGATTTCTTTGGTTATTTGGGGTCGTTTGTGGTTCTCTACAAATCTTAGAATTATTTGTTCTATTTTTGTGAAAAATACTGTTGGTATTTTGGTAAGGATTGCATTAAATGTGTAGATTGCTTTGTGTAGTGTAAACATTTATCAACATATGTTCTTTTAATCTATGAGCATGGAATGTCTTCCCATTTATTGTGTCATCTTCATTTCTTTTATTGATGTTTATGGTTCTCAGAGTACAGGTCTTTCACCTCACTGGCTGTGGGTTTTTTTTTATATATGGCCTTTATTATGTTGAAGTATGTCCCTCTAAGCCAGCTTTTGGAGGGTTTCTGTCATGAATGGATGCTGTATTCTATCAAATGCTTTTCCTGCATGTATTGAAATATCTTATGGTTTTTATACTTTTTCTTGTTGATGTGATATATCACATTAATTGATCTGGGAATATTGAACCACTCTTGCATCCCAAGAATAAATTCTACTTCACTGTGGTGAATGATTTTTTAAATGTGTTGTTGGATTTGGTTTGCTAATACTTTCTTGAGAATTTTTGTTTATCAGAGATTTTGGCCTGTAGTTTTCTTTTTCTGTCCTGTCTTTATCTGATGTTGGTATCAGGGTAATGTTGGCCTTGAAGAATGAATTTGGAAGCTTGTCTTTCTCTTCTATTTTTTGGAATAGCTTGAGAAGAATAGGTAATAACTCTTTTTTGAATGTTTGGTAGAATTTACTTGTGAAGCCATCTAGTTATTCCTGGGCTTTTGTTTGTTGGGAGATTTTTTAAAAATAAATTTATTTTTTATTGGTGTTCAATTTGCCAACATACAGAATATCACCCAGTGCTCATCCTGTCAAGTGCCCCCCTCAGTGCCTGTCACCCATTCACCCCCACCCCCCGCCCTCCTCCCCTTCCACCACCCCTAGTTCGTTTCCCAGAGTTAGGAGTCTTTATGTTCTGTCTCCCTTTCTGATATTTCCTACCCATTTCTTCTCCCTTCCCTTCTATTCTGTTGGGAGATTTTTGATTACTGATCCAATTTCACTGTTGGTAATTGGTCTGTTCAAATTCTCTATTTCTTCCTGCTTCGCTTTTGAAATTTAGGAATTTATCCATTTCTTCTAGGTTGTCCAATTTATTGCCATATAATTTTTCATAATATTCTTTTATAATCCTTTGTATTTTTGTGGTGAAAGTTATTTTTCCTCTTTCATTCCTGAAACAAATTTCATTATGTTCTTGTTTATTTGAGATTTATTTCTCTCTTTCCAATCTGTATTTTAAATTTTTTCCCCTTATCCTATTGTATTGCCAGTACTATGCTGAATAAGAGTAGGGAGAGTGGGGGTCTTTATCTTGTTCCTGATCTTATAGAGAAAGGACTCACTCTTCCAACATTACATATATTAGCTGCAGGTTTATTGTAGACACTCTTTATCAAATTGAAATTTAGAAAGTTTTGTTGTGTTAATGTTATAAATATATTTAATTTGATATATTGTCAGTTTTTACTGAAAAGAAGTTGCTTCTATTTACATTCTTATAGAGAATGACTGAAAATATCTTATATTCTTTTCAATTAAATATATTTCTTTAAACTTAATACTCTTCATCAGTCTGATATGTAAAAAATAGTCTCATTGTTAGTCTTTTTTATACTTTTATGTAAGCAAGTTTATTAATTTTTCCTTATGGATTTGGGAATTTATCGTATTTACAAAAAGCTTCCTTTATTCTAATTATATAATTTTATAATTTTATTATTTTTTTATTTTTATTTATGATAGTCACAGAGAGAGAGAGAGAGAGAGAGAGGGGCAGAGACACAGGCAGAGGGAGAAGCAGGCTCCATGCACCGGGAGCCCGACGTGGGATTCGATCCTGGGTCTCCAGGATCGCGCCCTGGGCCAAAGGCAGGCGCCAAACCGCTGCGCCACCCAGGGATCCCAATTTTATAATTTTACATGTTATCAGATACTCTTAAGATTTAATTCCTTTTTAGAACTCTGTTAGTACTTTATCAAAAGGTCTTCCTAGACACAGTTAGAATATCTTTGACAAAATGCACTTTCAGTTGCTATGTCTTTATCTTTTTCTACCAGAATAAAAACAATTAGAGTCTGTTTTAATTTCCACCATGAAGAAATTACTCATATTAAAAAATGTCTAAAGTAAATGTAGATAATAATTTATTTATTTTTTAAAAAAGATTTATTTATTTATTCATGAGAGACAGAGAGAGGGAGAGAGAGAGAGAGAGAGAGAGAGAGCGAGCAGAGACATAGGCAGAGGGAGAAGCAGGATCCACGCAGGGAGCCCAATGTGGGACTTAATCTCGGGACTCCAGGATCACACCCTGGGCTGAAGGCAGGGGCTAAACCGCTGAGCCGCCAGGGATTCCCTAGATAATCATTTAGAAAGATATATTGCAGGTGTTGTGAGTGCTGCAGTGTATTATGGTGAAACACAGATTTTGAGCTATAAGACTTAGGTCCAAGTATTGCTTCCACTTCTGGAGTTGTGTGGCTTTAGACAAGTTGCTTAATTCCCTTGGACCTCAATTTTCCCTTTGGAAAATGAAGAAGTTGTACTAATCTCTAAGTTTCCATTTATTCTGCTCATCTTTGAATCTGTGCAGATATGTATTGTTAAATTCTTATGCTTGCAATTAAATGGTATAGAAAATTTGAGCATATTTGTGTTTATCCATTTAATTTGCTGATGTGAAAAAGTTGTACAGTTTTTTTAGATTTAGACAGACATATTTTTCTGTTCTAAATGCCATTATATGGCTAATGCTTTTGCTATCTACTGTTCTTGCAAAATTTGACATGTCAATGCAAAATCAGTAAAACCCACAATTTACATTGCAACTATTTCTCCTTAGCATTTGGACTCGTGTGGAAATAATTTACTTGAAATGCCTGTGTACTTGTGGCTTGGTACTTAGATTGATGAGCTAATCTTCCCAAACACACAGGTTTCCACTGTAGTGTGAAAACATTTGGGCTTCAGTCATCTTACAGAATGTCTTTTATGTAAACCAGCAATAAAGTGCAAGGAAGTAATAATTATTTTACTTGATCACACTGTTTATAACATGAAAATAACGTGGTAGAGGATATGATGGAATTCATGGAGGTGGGAAGCTTAAGTGGGTACAAATCCTTCAGATGGGTAAAGTTTATTTATGGGAGTAACAGTACACAATTCAGTTTTTACTTCCCCTGAGATTCACAGTGCATTTCTGCTATAATCCTTACAGAATAAGCACCTATGTGGCTCATTCTTGGAGTTTGCCAAATAAACAATCTAGTAACCAAACACCTGTTCTGAAATAGCTCAAAGCCTTTACTTGTAGTTCTCAAAAATGTAGTAGAGATTCACAAATATGGTCCACTGGAAGACTTCTTAAAATCTTCACTCCTTTCCCACCTATTTCTTCATAATTCTCAGCTGGCCATAGGACATTTTGCTCTATAATTTAACTCAAATAGCTTTCTAAATCTAGCTCAATGCTGCTACCTTCCACCTCACTTCCCAAATCCTTATGTAGATTAATCTGTCCTCTTTTGCATTGATGAGGAGGTGAAATTGGGCTGGAAAATGTAGTAGTTTATTTGGCAGGGTAGGGTTAGAGAAAAGGCTATGAGAACAGTTTTGGTTGCATTCTTTAACAATGTAGCATAAACTAGAGGCCTAGTAAAGATTTGTTGAATAAGTAAATGAACTCTGATAATTCTCATATCTCAGAAATTGCCCTACTTAGTTAAAAAGAAAATCTAAGAATATTATGAAATATCAGGTATATCCTGTTATGAAGCTGATGAAAACAGATCTTAAATTAACTCAGCTATAATCTTATCTTGACTGGCATGTTGGAAGATTTTTCTTCTGGAGGTAGGGTATGCAGAATTTCACTAAATTATACCATTTTTCTTCAAGGGGCAGAAATGGAGGGCCTAAATAGTGGCTGAGGTGAACTTATATTGCTTTTATTAAAAATAATTGGAGCCTTCAAATTGAAATACTCACTTATGAATATATCAAAATATGCACATGATCTATAGGAGGAAAACTATAAAACTCTGATGAATAAAATAAAAAAAAAACCTCTAAATAACTGGAGAGATATTCCATGTTTATGGTTAGAAAGATTCAATACTGTCAAGATGTCAGTTCTTCCCAACTTGACCTATAGGTTCATTGCAATCCCAATAAAAATCCCAGCAAATTATTTTGCGGATAATGACAAATTGATTCTAAGGTTTCATAGCAAGGCAAAAGACTCAGAATAGGCAACACAGGGACACCTGGGTGGCTTACTGAGTGTCTGCCTTAGGCTCAAGGAGTGATCCTGGGGTCCTGGGATTGAGTCATGCATCGGGCTCCATGCAGGGAGCCTGCTTCTCCCTCTGCCTATATCTCTGCCTCTCTCTCTGTGTTTCTCATGAATAAATATAAATAAAAATAAATCTTTAGAATAGGCAACGCAATATTGAAGAAGACCAAAGTTGGAGGACTAAAGACTGCCTGACTTCAAACCTATAAAGATAGTGTAGTATTGATGAAAAAAATCACAAATAGATTAATGGACTAGAATAAAGGGTCCAGAAATAGACCCTCATAAATGTAGTCAGTGCTGTTTGACAAAGGAGCAAAAGAAGTAGAATGGAGCAAAGATAGTTTCTTCAACAAATGGTGCTGGAAGAACTGGACATCCATATTCAAAAAAATGAATCTAGACACAGACCTTACATCCTTCACATGAATTAATTCAAAATGTATCACAGACCTAAATATAAACTATTATATAATATAAAACCATAAACCCCCTTAGAAGATAACATAGGAGGAAACCTAGATGACTTTGGGTGTAAAGCTGTCTTTGTAGATACACCACCAAAGTATGATCCAAGAAAGAAATAATTGATAAGCTGGACTTCATTAAAATTAAAATTTCTGCTCTGTGAAAGACAGTGCTAGGAGAATGAGAAGATAAAACACAGACTGAGAGAAAATATCTGCAAAATGCATATCTGATACAGGGCTATTATCCAAAATATACAAAGAAAACAAACAACCTTATTAAAAAATGGCTAAAGACCTTAACAGACACCTCATCAAAGATGATACAACAGATGGCAAGTAAGCATATGAACATATATTCCACATCATATGTCATCAGGGAAATGCAAATTAAAATAATGAGATACCCCTATACATTTATTATAACGGCCAAAATCTGGAACACTGACAAAAGCAAATGCTGGAGAGGATGTGGAGCAATAGCAACTCTCTCATTTGTTGCTAATCATAATCCAAAATGGTACAGCCACTTTGAGGACAGCTTGGCAGTTCCTTATAAAACTAAACATATGGGCAGCCCTGGTGGCTCAGCGGTTTAGCGCCGCCTTCAGTCCAGGGTGGGATCCTAGAGACCTAGGATCAAGTCCCATGTCAGGCTCCCTGCATGGAGTGGAGCCTGCTTCTCCCTCTGTCTGTGTCTCTGCCCCCCGCACCCCCCCATGTCTCTCTTGCATAAATAAATAAAATCTTAAAAAAAATAAAACTAAACATATTCTTATCATATGATCCAACCATCATGTTCCTTGGTAATTACCCAAAGGAGTTAAAACTTATGTCCATACAAAAACCTACACACAGATATTTATAGCAGCTTTATTCATAATGGCCAAAATTTGGAATCAACTGAGATGTTCTTCAGTAGGTGAATGGGTAAATACAATTTGATACATCTGCATAATGGAATATTATTCAGTACTAAAAAGAAATGAGCTATCAAACCATAAAAAGAGGGCAGCCCGGGTGGCTCAGCGGTTTAGTGCAGCCTTCAGCCCAGGGCGTGATCCTGGAGACCTAGGATCGAGTTCCACGTCAGGCTACCTGCATGGAGCCTGCTTCTCCCTCTGCCTGTGTCTCTGCCTGTGTGTGTGTGTGTGTGTGTGTGTCTCATGAGTAAATAAATTAAAAAAAAACCATAAAAAGACATAAAGGAAACTTAAATACATATTACCAGAGGAAAGAAGCCAATATGGAAAGGCTGCATACTATAGGATCCCAAGTAAAGGACATTATGGAAAAAGCAAAACTACATAGACAGTAAAAAGACCAGAAGTTCAGAGGAGGGAGAAGGATGAATAGGTGAGTACAGTGTATTTTTCAGATAGTGATACTGCTCTGTATGATACTGTAATGGTGGATATATGTCAGTATACATTTTTCCAAACAGATAGAATGTTCACCACCTAGAGTGATGGTAAACTATGGAATTTGGATGATAACGATGGCTTAGTGTAGGTTCTTCAATTGTAACAAATGTACCACCCTAGGTTGGGGATATTGATAAAGGAACAAACTGTGCTTGATGTGTGGGGAGGGAGTATTTGGGAAATCTCTGTATCTTCGATTCAATTTTTTTTGTGAACTTGAAACTGTTCTAAAAAATAAAGTCTTAAAAATCATGGGAGCCACAGCAATAACTTAATTCTTTTGGTAATGCTCCACCAATGTTTCAGAGACCTTGTATGTAAGATATATCCCCTATCCATCCATCTCTATCTATTCTCTCTCTCTCTCTTTCCATCCATCCATAGGGTGACCAGTTTGTTCCCAGTTTGCCTGGGACTGTCCTGGTTTCAGCACTGAAAATCCTGTATCCCAGGAACCCCTTAGTCCCAGGCAAATTGTAATGATAGGTCACTGTACTTTGTGTATATATGTGTGCATAAGCGTATGATCTTTATTCCAAGAGAGTTTTAAAAACACTGCAGACAAGCATTTGTTTTTGTCCACTTTTAACTAATACTGCTTTTTACTGATCTACCCGGGATATAGATTTATATTCTTATGATGTTTAATTTTGCCTCCTATGCTTTCAGTATCTTTTATCATCAAATAACTGCCATTCTTTTCACGACCCTGGGGAATCTCTTGGAGTTTCTCACAGCTCTATGATTTTACCTTTTCAAATACAGTCTATTCAAACTCTGTCATATCTTAATGTCCTTCCTGCCAAGTGTCAGTTACAAAGAGACACCCCTTCCCTTGTAATCACATTTACTTCTCCCCTGCAGACACAGAAATGCTTTCCTGTCTTGTCTTGCTTTTCTTTTCAGTTTTTCACCTTCTTGCCTAACTATTCTTTCTTCCTCCTATGACTGCCCTCCCACTTAGTTATCAATTGTTGTTTTGAATACTTACTCTTCAAAAGCCCTCCATAATAATAGATATTTTGTGAGGTCATGAAGGAAACATTCTGAGATGAGATTAATTTGGATGATTTATTTGAAATTTGTAGTAGGTGAACTGGGCTTTATATTATCCATTAGAAACATTTTTGTCATACTAATTAAAAGCACAAATGGAATGTACAGAGGTGGAAGCAAGAGAAGTGGAAAGAGTATTTAAGAAATAGAATTATATTTTCAAGTTTTATTTTATTTTATTTTATTTATTTTATTTTATTAAGACTTATTTATTTATTCATGAGAGACAGAGAGAAAGAGAGACATAGGCAGAGGGAGAAGCAGGCTTTTCGCAGGAGCCCGATGTAGGACTCGATCTTGGATCCCAGGATCAAGACCTGAGCTGAAGGGATCCCTGGGTGGCGCAGCGGTTTAGCGCCTGCCTTTGGCCCAGGGCGCGATCCTGGAGACCCGGGATCAAATCCCACGTCGGGCTCCCGGTGCATGGAGCCTGCTTCTCCCTCTGCCTGTGTCTCTGCCTCTCTCTCTCTCTCTGTGTGACTACCATAAATTAAAAAAAAAATAAAAGGGCTTAAATTTAACTGAAAAGTTATATAAAACGAGGGAACTAAACCGCACCATTAAAAAAAAAAAAAAAAAAAAAAAAAAAGACCTGAGCTGAAGGCAGCAGCCCAACCGCTGAGCTACACAGGCATCCCTATATTTTAAAGTTTTAAAAGTCACTTTCATTTAATGTCCACAATAATGTTGTATAACATTTGTATATCTCTATTAGTACAGATTCAGTGATGCTTCTTAGGTCTATTTCATCATATATATGTACATACACACACACATATATATATGTGCGTGTATATATATATATACACACACACACACATATAAACATATATATACATGCATTTGAAAAAAGAGAATTATATCTAATTATTTCCAAACAAGTCAGAGAAACTTATTTAAAATAAAAACAATATAGCTGAAGTTAATGTATACATATATTAAAAATATAAAGCAGGGTAGGGTATAAAATGAAAAATAAAACTCTCTCCATATACTCCTCACTCCCAGGAATCATTTTCAACACTTTCTCATGTAGTCTTTTATACATTAAAACATTTTTTAGAAACTTCTCGGTTGCTTAGTCAGTGAAACATCTGTCTTTGGCTCAGGTCATGATCCCAGGGTCCTGGGATTGAACCCAGCATCAGGCTTCTTGCTCTGTGGGGAGCCTGCTTCTCCTTTTCCATCTGCCCCTCCCCCTGCTTGTGCTTGCTCTCTCTCTCTCTCTGTCAAATAAATAAATAAACAAACAAATAAATAAATAAATAAAATCTTTAAAAACTTTTAAATTCCCCATATGTGGGCAGGCATATGTTTTTATTTAATCTTATTTTTTACTTTTTAAAATTTAGTCTTATTTTTACTTATTAAAATATTTTTATTGGAATACAGTTGATATACAAGGTTACATTAGTTTCAGGTATGCAACATAGTGATTCAATGTCTCTACATCTTATGCTATGCTCACCACAAGTGTAGACAGATGGTAGCTTTAAAAAGATTTACACAAATAGATTATACTATATGTACTACTCTGAGCCATTTTTTTGTTTCAATTGATAATATGTTTTAGGCATATTTCCATTCCATTTCAACAAGGTCTACTGAATTTTGTCAGGGCTATGAAGTATTTCATTGTGTACCGTGCTATAATTTATGGAATTAAAATTAAGGGATAGATATTTAGTTTTATATATATTTTTGCTATTGTAAGCAATACTGCTCATAGCATTGTGTGTGTGTGTGCGTGTGTGTGTGTGCTTATGTTCCTAGCAGTGGAATTGCAGGGTTAAATAGTATGCACATTGAAAAATTTTAAAATAGATTTACCAAGGGGCACCTGGGTGGCTTAATCAGTTGGGCTTCCAACTGATTTTGGCTCAGGGTATGATCTCAGGCTTGTGGAATGTAGCCCTATGTTGGGCTCCATGTTGGGTGTGGAGTCTGCTTGAGATTCTCTCTCTTCCTCTCCTTCTGCCCCTCCTCCTATCTGTCTCCCCTTCTCTCTCTCCCTCTCTGAAACAAACAGATTCACCAAAATGACCCCACTCCACATGTACAGATTTATCCTTTCTATCAGTGTATGAGAATGTCCATTTGACCTCTCATAAAAAATGTGTGTATGTTGAGTAGAAAAGCTTTCCCTATTGTGGTAAAAATTCAAAGACAGGCATTTTCCTATTATTTTGACTTTTAATCTTTTTTTTTTTAAAGATTTTATTTATTTATTAATGAGATAGATAGATAGATAGAGAGAGAGAGAGAGAGAGAGGCAGAGAAACAGGCAGAGGGAGAAGCAGGCTCCATGCAGGGAACCTGACATGGGACTTGATCCCAGGTCTCCAGGATCAGGCCCTGGGCTGAAGGCAGTGCTAAACTGCCGAGCCACCTGGGGTGCCCCTAATCTTAAAAGCTTTCTTCATTAAGCACTTGCAGCTCCCCATAAAAGTCCCTTTCTCCTCTGTGGTTGACTGGAGACCCCTGAACTGAAGACTGGGCTTCTTGCCTAGTGTCAGTCCCAAGAATAATCCTCTTAAACAAATGGTGGTGATTGGTGGGATGGAGGTGGCTGGGTTCTGGAATGGTGAGAAGTGGTTTTATATCAATTAAGCCTCATAATCTTTGGTTATTCCATAGGAAGTGGAGGTGAGTCATATTATTAGGTTCAGGTTGACAAACTCTGGGTCAATACAAAGCAGTGTGGCTCCAGTATAAACAATAGAACATGGAGAAAGAGCTCAGAGTAGAGTGATAGGAGGTAGAGTCTTCCGTGTATCTTTACATGCACTATATCACTAGATACAGTCAAGAACATTTCAATTCACTAGGTTCTATCTCAGGACAGGGTCTAATTAGTTTTGGAAGGCATCTGGGGCAGGTTGGTGGTGGCCAGAACTGGGCTTTTAGTCTAGAGTGGGTAGGTGAGCACAGGGAATAGACCAGACAAAGCTTCTTTACTGTGCCAGGTACATTGTAGGTCTTTCATATATGTGTGATTAGTTGAATTGAACTCACAGGAGCTACAAATGGCTGTGATGTTCTGAGCCCTGTTATCCAAGCTGACTGAGCACAGGGATCACTCTGAGGAAAGGGGCTCACCAGTTGGGATCCAGAAAGTGTGCCCTGTCACTGTCACGTTGGCTTCACACCTCTATATGCCCATAGTCTCTTTACATAATTCCTGGCTCTGATTGATGCTTCTTTGTTTATAAATAAATTTCATATTTTCCAGGTTATACTTGCTTAGCAAATAGTGAAGACTGGAAAAAAAGAAGAATCTCATATACCATACAGAGGTAGCCATTGTATTGATTGACTATAGTTAATTTTCTTCTCTTTTGTGTAATATATTTATTACTTATTTTAAAATTGTTATGAACAATTTAAGATATACTGAAAGATACAAAAATAATAAAGTCAACACCCAGGTACTCACTACACTGCTTAAGAAATAAAACATTCGTCTATGCTATTGAAACTCCCTTTGTGCTCTTTTCCTGTCATGTTTCTTTCCCTGTCTCTAAGAGATAATTGTTATACTGCCATCTCTTCATATTATTATATTTATGTGCATCTATCATTAAATAATGTAAAATATTACTGTACATAATGCAAGATGTTTTAAGATTCACATAATTATTCTTCTGCAATTTGCATTTGATGCTTAATATTGTTTGTGAGAGTTAGGCATGTTGATGTCTCTAGTTCCTCTATTTTCATTATTTCTACCACTTATTTATTTATCCATTCTCTTATTAGCAATTAGTAAGTTGTTTTCATGTTTCACTACTACAAAAAATAAATTTTTCAGTGTCTGCCTCTTTATGTTCATGTGGAAAGTTTCTGTTGGGTATCTACCCAGGGGAGGAAATCCTTCGATTTTACTAGACATTGCCAATTTATGGTATTGGTTCTCATTATTACCCAGCTTCACCAACATTTACTATTGTCAGACTTTAAATTCTCTGGACCTAATGGTATGAAATGCTATCATACTGTAATTTTTCCTTGCATTTCCCTTAGTGAAATTGAGCCCCCTCCAATTTTTTTCTTTTTTTTAAGATTTACTTATTTATTTGAGAGAGAGAGTGCAAGAGTGGGGGCAGAGAGGCAAAGGGAGAAAGAGAGAATCCTTAAGCAGAATCCCTGCTGAGCAAGGAGCCTGACTCTGGGCTAGTCTCATGACCCTGAGATCATGATTTGAGCCAAAACCAAGAGTAGGCCACCCAACCAACTGAGCCACACTGAGCACTCTTAGCCCCTTATTTTTATGTGTACATTTTTATATAATTAAGATCATCCTATATATACATACTTTCCACTTGTAATTAAGATATAAGGATTCCTCCTTGTTCTAAATGCTTTTCATAAATAATTTTTAATGGTCATATAATGTTCCAGCATGTACATAGAATAAAACATTTTGCTATTATTAGAAATTCAGGCTGTATCCAGATTTTCACTGCTGTAGATGAGGCTCTGAATGAGTTTGACTAGAAAGCTTTTATGTATTTTGGATGATTTCCTTAGGTTGGCTTTCCAGAAGGTGAATTATTGGGCCAAATGGGTTGTAGGATTCTAGAACTCTTGCTAGTACATTGCCAAATTGCTCTTCAAAAGTCTTATACTAATATTTTTGCTAACTAGCAGTGTACATTTGGAACCTGCAACTTGAAGGGCATTGCTAATGTCTCTTCCCGATTCAGGGGAGAATGGATCCAAATACTTCCTAGGAACAATTCAGAGTCTGTCCTGCACCAGATGACAAAGAAAAGAGATGGGTACTAAAGAAAAGAGTAAGAAGCTAAAATGCTACAAGGTTTCTTGTCTAAAGAAGAGGATTGCTCCTCATGCTTTTCCAGGGAGGACTGACTAGGAAGGAGAGGCAAGGCAAGTAGAGACTAACCTGACACAGCTACTCAGAGAACTCCCTTCTTCTCAGTGTCTTTCTTCTGGTACAGCCCATCTCTGACTTCTCTGCCTTTTTTTTTTTTTTAAGTTTTTCAAGTAAATGATAATATCTGCAAATAAAAACATATGGGAGTCAGAAATAACTTTTCAAGAATTGAGTCTTTTTTTCTTAGAAATAAAATATTATTTCTTAATTGTATATAATACTCAATTATAGTCAACAAATGTTAGGGACCTGCTATATCCCAGACTAGGATAAAATCAATGGTGAACAAAATACATGGTAATAGTTTATTATTGTTGTCATGAATTCTATGATAGTTTATTTAGTGTATACCCTCTACAATACAATAACCATACTGGTTTTAGAGAGTAATGGCTGTCATGTCTATTGTTAGCAATAATACTTAAGATTACTATACCAAATAGAAGTGCCTGAGTTGTTTTGACAAATGTTTTTCTGGGCACTGCTAGAAATGAGGTGTATAGGCAGATATTTTTTCCTGAGTTTCCAGATCTTTCATAGCTGAGCAGGTGTGCCAGATTCCAGATTGGTTGCTTCTTAAAACTGGCATGGTGCCCTGTGGGGCTAATGTGTTCATAATAAGTAGAGCTTCTCTTGAGCACTGGCCCTGCTCCTCATTAGTGTCCCCCAGGATCTGCTGCTGCCACCTCGGGTCTCCATTCTGCCCCCGACATTCCACTGAAAGCCTCCAAGAGTGGGGTTTCAGTGCTGCTCATACATCATAGGTGACTCTTTAAAAAGGGATCTTAAAGATGGCAGGATAATTTAACGGCCACATGTAACATTTGTAGCTGCAGAGGCTAAGATAATGATGAAAGCAATGAAACCTTGGGGTCTGGAGCAGGGTCTTTCCACCAGAGAGGGTGAAGAAGGCACCCTGCAGTCCATGCATGGTGTGGAAGGATTTCTTTTAATTTTTTAATCTTCCTTTGAATGTTCATGTATTTGCTAACAGGTTATGAAAGAAGGATACATAAGTAGCTAAAAAGGGAACTATGGTATTTTGAATTGGTATGATAGAATGGGTGCTTTCATTATATGGGGAAACTAGAAAAGGAAACAGACCTGTGCAAACCTGGCCACACAGCCCAGTCTGTGAACCTCATTGCTACAAATACCATGTTCCAGGTCTTTGTGGAGACGGCTTTCTCAGGCTATATCATACTGTGAACTCTAAGGGCAGTTTTTATGCCTCCTATGCACACATTTCCAACAAGGATTTACAGATATAATTTATGCAATTATAAGATTTAATGAAATACTTATTTCAATGTTTCAGCTTTTGGTATTTAACAATGCTTTTCAATAATAATGGTGGGAAAAATGATTGCTGAGAGCTCACAATGTTAGTGGACTGATTTTCTAAGCTCATAGAATTTAAACGCTCTTGGAAAAAATTTCTCAATATAAAAAATTGTATCTGATCTATTAATTTTATAAGCATATTCATTATTATTACCATTATTAAAACTAATGAATTCAACTTGGCATTGGATCACCATATAATTAGAGGAATAAAATTCTCTCTCTGAATGCTGAACTCATTGGGAATGGGTAATTTGACTACTCTGGCCAGTTCTATTATTAATTTCAGGGTTGTTCAGTTCAGCTTCAATTAAAATCAAACATTTATTTTATTACTTTCAATTTAATTGAATTGAATTGTTATCTTTGAATAAGTAATGTGGATAATATATGCACAAGGTAATATATGCAATAGTAATAAAATTCAAACAGTATAAAATGGTACACAGAGAAAGTAAGGCTCTGTCCCACCGCTGACCCTCTGTATCTGCCCCCTCCTCAATGGCAATCACTTTAACAGCTGTGTGTGTATATGTGTATGTATATGTATCTCTTAAAAAATATATCAGAGGGCAGCCCGGGTGGCTCAGCGGTTTAGTGCCGCCTTCAGCCCAGGGCCTGATCCTGGAGACCCAGGATCGAGTCCCACGTCGGGCCCTCTGCATGGGGCCTGCTTCTTCCTCTGCCTGTGTCTCTGCCTCTCTCTCTGTCTCTCTGTGTCTCTCATGAATAAATAAATAAAATCTTAAAAAAAAAGTACATCCTTTAAAAAAAATATATATATAAGAAAAATCTATTTTTTTCTCTACATGTCTTCATCCACATCTGATTTTATCTTACATAAATGGCAGTATGGTATAAACATTTTTCTCCATTTGCTTTTTAATTAATATAATATCTTGCTCACAGTTTCATATCTTTTTTGAACAGCTGCCTAGCATTTTACTGTGACCCATTTTAGCTACCATGTGCTAGGCGTTGCTTGGGAAGCAAAGGTGAATATGACATATTTCTCTCTCCCAGGGTTCATGTTCTACTGGAAAAGAAGGTATATACCAGGGTAATTATATGAAATACAGGCTGTAGGTATACTGTAAGAATGAGATAAGCAGAGTTGAAAGAATGAACCCATGAGGAAAAGATTAATTCCATTGGGAAGACACAAGAACCGCTCCTGGAATTGGAAGATTTGAGCAAGGCATCAAATAATTGAATAATTTGATGGGTGCAGATGTGGGTTAAGGGTCTCTAAGCATGGAGGGGTGGAAAGGTATGCATGCTAAATCTGTTCAGGGGAGAGCAACTGTGTGATATGGTTTGGACATCAGTTTGGTGGTGGTAGTGGGATGTTGGTGGGAGAAAGGGAGTGAGCAATAGAACTTGTTTGGTGCTTTGAATGTTAGAATAAAGAGCAAAGCTGTGTGTGTGTATGTGTGTGCATGTGCAAGCATGTGTAGGCCCAGAGAGGTGGGTGGAAATGAAGAGAGAAGGCTTTTGTGTAGGCTAGATGCAGGGAGAGCCTGGATTTCAGCAAGTTTTGTGGGAGGAAAAGGGAAGAGATGAGTTCCTGAGATATCACAGAGCTAATTTTTCTTATGAATAAAGGTTGGCAGCTTTGTAACATCATTAGCCATTCTAAATCTATTTCCTGATGAACTTGGAGTTTTGAATTTCTAATGAGAGCAATCTGACTGACAGCCCATTTAGGATAATACACCTTAATAGGAAAGTCAAACACACTTACTTTAACAGAGACATGCAACACCACTAATTTGCAGAAGAAAAATAACTGTAGGTTGGCACCCCTTACTATATGCAGCAATCATAGACATGGCTGATTGGAACAGTCACTGAAGAATTGTGTGTATGTGATCCTGTATTGAAACAAGGAGTACACATCTATGGTCAATTGTGCCACTATTGCAAAGGTGATTTTTACAAGCAAAAGTGCTAGAAAACCTTTAAAGGGTAAAAAAATGAAGAAAATAAAATGCTCCAGATAACCTTAAGAGCGACGTATAAATGACACTTTGCAAGCCGACTTCATTAGCCTGTCTCCAGCATGAGTGCTGTGGTGACAAATGGACATTACTTATTTTTCTTCATTATTTGGCATCTCTCACAATTCCAAGTCATTTCTAGAAAGGGGAAACTAGATAACTAGCACGTGAATTTGTCTGTGAAATTCAAATTGACTAGATTCTTAAAACAGCTACTTTTCTTTTCTTTTTTTTAAACTATATCTCTCCTTGCTCTCCAGGGACACATACATGTAGCACAGTAAGTGAAATTAATAACATTTTCTATGTGCCCCTAATAAATAGCTTCTTGCCCTGAGCAAGTGGCTATTTGCAAGGCCTGTCAAATATTTCAAATTACCGGCTGGAGAGATGCTCAGGTGAATGGTCCACTGACTTTGTTTGGCACAAGCCACTTTAAAAGTTCAAAGCGGGGCAGCCCCGGTGGCTTAGCGGCTTAGCGGTTTAGCGGTTTAGCGCCGCCTTCAACCCAGGGTGTGATCCTGGAGACGCGGGATCTAGTCCCACGTCAGGCTCCCAGCATGGAGCCTGCTTCTCCCTCTGTCTCTGTCTCTGTCTCTCTGTCTCTGTCTCTAATAAGTAAATTAAAAATCTTAAAAAAAAATTCAAAGCAAATAGTAAGTCACATAAAAAATTCTGTGAAGTCCTCACCATACATACTCAGGGCTGGGTATTAGAGATTCTGTAACCTGGGAATTGTAACATGTTGAATGTTGATGTTAAATGGGGACGAGTGGCTGGAACCTGGCATCCTTCATGTGCCTTGGATATCAGTATGGCCAGGAGTGGTGAGGGGAAGACACTGGAGTGCACACATTATTGGCTAGATGAGTCACATTGCCCAGCTTCCAAAACAATGCAGAAAGTCCCTCTGCAGTTTCTTTTATCCTAGACCTTTCTCTGAATACCCCTTGTTTGAAGGCTTCTGAAATACTGAATCGATTTCTGCTTCCTCATGATCCAATTGTTCTAGGACTACCCAGAGAGAACTTTAGGATGCATAAGAATCACTTGGGGATGATTTTTCTTTTCTTCTTTTCTTAAGTATGTTTATTATGGAAAAATTTAAATATAATACAACAGTAGAGAAAACTATAAACTATGTCCTCATCGTCCATTTTCAATATTTTGAAAACATTATTTAGTCTCTCTCCTGCCTTTTTTAAAAAATATTTTATTTATTTATTCATGAGAGACACACGGAGAGAGGCAGAGACATAGGCAGAGGGAGAGGCAGGCTCCCTTTGGGGATCCTGATGTGGGACTCAATCCCCTGACCTGGGATCACACCCTGAGCCAAAGGGAGATGCTCAACTGCTGAACTACTCACGTGTTCCTCTCTCCTGTTTTTTTTTTTTTTTTTTAAAGATTTTATTTATTTATTCATAGACACAGAGAGAGAGGTAGAGACACAGACAGAGGGAGGAGCAGGCTCCATGCAGGGAGCCCGACGTGGGACTCGATCCCTGGTCTCCAGGATCACACACCCCAGGCTGTAGGCGGCGCCAAACCGCTGCGCCACCAGGGCTGCCCCCGCTCTTCTGTTTTAATGCAGTAATTTAAAGAAAATCTCAGTCATCATATAATTTTATCTGCATATATGTTAATATTCATCTCAGCCAGATAATAACTTTATTTCTATGCTTTCATGATGTCATATTACACTAACAAAATTAACAATAATTCCCTAAAACATGTTCATATTGTCCTGGTTGTCCTCAAAATGTCTTTTATTTGTTTATTTATTTATTTGAGAGAGAGAGAGCAAGTGAGCAAAGCACAAGCAGGGGGAGGGGCAAAGGGAAAAGCAGGCTCCCTGCTGAGCAGGGAGCCAGACATGGGACTCAATCCTAGGACCCTGGGATCATCACCTGAGCCAAAGGCAGATGGTTAACCGAATGAGCCACCCAGGCACACCCCCAAAATGTCTTGTAAAGGTGGTTTCTACACATTATACATTGCACTAGATTTTACGTTTCTTGAGGATTTTTTTAATCTATGATAGTCGATAGCCATCCCCACACCGCCATCCCATTAAAAAAAAAGTATATAGTACGTATTTGTAAAGAAACCAAATCATTCATCTTACAGAATGTGCCACATTCAGGATTTGGCTGACTGTATCCACACAGTAAATTTTAAATAGTTTGCCTCTATTGCCTGTTAACTGATAGTCACTTTTTTTTTTTAAAGATTTTATTTATTTATTTGAGAGAAAGAGAGAGAGCATGAGAGAGAGAGAGAGAGAGTGACTAGGACCAGGGGGGAGGGTAGAGGGAGAAGCAGATTTCCCACTGCCCTGGGATCATGAGTTGAGCTAAAGGCAGACACTTAACTGACTGAGCCGCCCAGGCAACTGAGAGTCACTTATATCTGAGACTTATTTAGATTTAGTTCCATTTTGGGGCAAGAATATATAACAAGTGGTGCTGTGTACCTCCTATTATGTCATAGCAAAAGAAGCCCTACACTTAGTTGTGCTAAGATTGATCCATGGGTTCAGATGGTATAGCCCTGAAAGTGCTGATTCATAGGTCCAGCCCAGACCTCTGAATCAGAAGCTCTAAAGAGAACAGCCCAGGTGATTCTGAGACAGGTGACCTATGGGCCAGTAGTGTCTGAGAAACACTATTCTAGAGAGGCATTCTGAGGTGGGAGAAGTTTTGAGAAATAGTATTAATTTTATGTGTCAAATTGACTGGGACATGGGGTACCCAGACTTTTGGTCAAACATTATTTCTGGGTCTGTCAGAGTATTTCTAGATGAGATTAACATTTGAATGGGTAGAATGAGTTATGCATATTGCCCTCCCTCATGAGGGAGGACCTCATCCAATCAAAGATATGAGTAGAACAAATAGGCTGAGGAAGAGGAAACTCCTCTTCCCTGACTGAGCTAGAATGTCAGTCTTTTCCTGCTTTTGGACTCTATTTTTTTTTTTTTAATTATTTATTTATTTATTTATGATAGTCACAGAGAGAGAGAGAGAGAGAGAGGCAGAGACACAGGCAGAGGGAGAAGCAGGCTCCATGCACCGGGAGCCCGACGTGGGATTCGATACCGGGTCTCCAGGATCGCGCCCTGGGCCAAAGGCAGGTGCCAAACCGCTGCGCCACCCAGGGATCCCTGCTTTTGGACTCTAAACAAAAACTTGACCCTTTGAACCGGCTGGCTTTCAGACTATAAGTTATAGTTAAAACGATTGGTTCTCCTGGATCTCCAGCTTGCCAACTGTAGGTCTTGGGACTTTTCATCTTTCATAATTGAATGATCCAGTTCCTTAAATCTTTCTAACTTATTGGTTCCATTTCTCTGGAGAAACTTGCCTAATACACTGTGCTAAACAATGCAAAATACTGTTTTTACTACAGAACTTCTCAGATTCTTTAATGTATGCTAACATCCATTGTGATTTTCCAAGCAGGGGGATAGTTTGTAGTATTTCCCAGACTAATTTGACGAAGAAACCCTTTGTAGTTATACATACACCTTGCAGGGCTGGTGTTCCACAGAGCGTTATGGTAAACACAGCTTTGGTGTCGTGTAGAATAAACAAACCTCCTTAACTTTCTATCTGCCAGCTCTTCATATATTTGAAGGTAGCAGTTTCTATTCTTGGACGTCTCTTTTTTAGGGTGAATTCCACGTACTTCCAAATTTTCCTCATCTGCTTAGTCCAGCATCTTGTTTCCTTTTTTCTTCCTGGGGTATTCTCCAGTTAGTCAAGGGGGCCTCCTAAATAGTTGTGGTTCTTGTAGGATGTGAGGGCCTTGAATAAGGCCCTGAGAAACAACTGGTGTTCACCTGGTACAGAAAAAGTAGGACCTCTCATTGGTCTGCAAAATAAACTTTTGGTACCTCAAATTATCTGCTCTTTTTAGAACTATCCTTAGAAGTTTCTGCTGCTTCATTTCCTTAAAATGTTTAACAACAAAGAGAATAACTGGTTCATTGAACAGAACCTTTGGGTATGATTTGACCAGGGCTCAAATGGAGAGAGCTGACCTTCCTCCATTTCTTTGCTCTCCTCATTCCCCTATTCTCAGGCAGACTCTCCTTTGGTGGTTACAAGATGGCTGCAGTGACCCCCAGGGCCATGTCCTTCCTTTCTCATTCATGTCTTGCAGAAAAGAGCAGATTCAGCTTCTTGTGAGATTTCCAATCTTTAGATACTTCTTTCTGCTGATACTTTTATCTGGATGGAAACAAATGAGCCTTTCCTCTTCTTTATTTCCCAGTTTGAGTATATATCCAAACACACTGACTGTCGCACATGTTGCAGTGCCTAGAAGCAGCTAAGAGGCCAGAGAAATTCAACATCAGTGGATGGGGAGGGGCTCAAACTGTACCTTGGTTAGCCCCTGGTCTTTGGTAGTTCAATAATTTACCTACCTGCCTCCCCCTTCCCTGACCCTTTTATAGCCGAGGCCAAGACCTTAGGTGATTTTTCAGTGGTTACACAGATAGTTGCAAGGCAGAGCTATGTCAGAAGCTCTCTTCTGCAAAGGCTGGGATTCCCCCACATTATATGGGAAATCCTACTTGCAAACTTTATTTCTTAGGCAAATACTTGAAGGTGTTTTTTATTTTTTAAACTATTAATTTGGGTGAGAGAGGGAAAGTGAACATAAATGTGAAAGAAGGGTAGAGGGAGAAGCAGACCCCTGGCTAAGCAGAGATCCTAATGTGGGGCTCCATCCCAGGTCCTAGTATCGTGACTTGAGCTGAAGGCAGACACTTAACTGACTGAGCCACCCAGGAGCCCTGCTTGAAGGTACTTTTGAATTCTGCAACATTTGAAACTGCTTTCCTTGATTAACTCTGAATATGCTTTTTGTTTTGGAGGCCAGTCAGAAGGGGCAGCAGCTACTACTCATAGCCTGTCTTTGAACTTTGGTTCCAAGAGATGGGGAGCTGCAAGGCTTCCTGAGTGGGCAGGGTTTGTGATCTTGTGAATGGCTTTATATCAAACCTTTAAAAATGACAGAGTTTAGAAATCTCAGTGTAAGAAAACTCTGAGGTGCAATATATAAACAACCATACACACACACACACACACACACACACACACACACACATATATTTATTGGGCAAATAGTATTAAAATGAAAACAATATAATTAAAGTAATACATAATTTTCCTACTCTTTTCAGCTCATCTATTTGATGTATTTCTTGCTCCCTCCTAGGCCCTTTACATACTTATAGAGTAAGAGTTTTGAAGAATGGTCAAGGGTAATGTTTCTAGTATCAGATAGGTCTAGGTTCAAATTCTGGTATAGTCACTTACTAGGTGATTGTAGGCAAACTGACTAAATTTGCACACTTTTGGCTTTGAATATGTAATATGAGAAAACTAACACCACTACTACACATATCAACTGATTTTTGTGTTAATGGGGAAAATGCTTGTAAAGAGTTTAGTACAGTGCATAACCCACATACTATATAGATGTTAACTTTTATACTATTATAATTATGCTTTTTACATAGTTATAATTGTAGCATACATATGTTTTTCTGTGTTCATGTAATATGTGATCAACATGTAACATTTTATCTGAAATAATTAAAAATTTATACAGAAAGAATTTCTTGGGAAATAGAGGATATTTTACTCCTTAGCACTCCAGTCCAAATCTCCTGCCTAGAGGTCACATTTTGAGTTCCTTGCAGCTCTTGATGATCTTGGGTCCACTCACAGCAAGTGGGCAGCAGCTTTTCCTCTCTTTTAGCTGATATAGTGGGGTCAGGATGCATAGAAGCCATCTGTGGCCAGTAGCTTCAGGGAGTAGTGCCTAGCTGATCAGAGCCTTGATCAAGTTGGCCCACTTAGCTTTCTAGAGGGTACCGGCTTTTCCCTTCCCACTGTAGCTGGGTAGGTAAGGTTTTATGGTATATGATAATGGGATCTTGCATTTAGAGTCTCTTTCTGTCTCTGCTATGTCAAGGGGCTGTCTTGAAAGGACAAAAATTCATCTTTAAATAGTAGTACTCCTATGAAGGTAAAAGAGGCATAGAGAGGCAAAGAGAGAATGGACTCCTAGATAATTCCATGATGGCTGGACTAGGGTCTGGCTGGGGAAGTTAGGGATAAGAGGAAAGCAGACTATCAACGGTTTGTGCCCTGTTATTCCCTCAGCATCCTTTCTTCTAGAAGATGCTATCTGACACTTAGGAATGTAAGGCCTACCATCTCTCCTCTAGCTTAGCTTCAAAGGCCTAGGCAAAGTGGTCAAGAGGGTAAAACTTGTCTCTCACAATTTCTGGGTCTTGAGGGTGCTCCTTACCTTGCCTCTACCATCTACCAAACAGCCTAGTCATGGAATACTCCGCTATTCCTTAGGCTGTTTAGATTAAACCAAATCTCAGGTGATAGTGATGTAACGTGTTACCCTTTCTGTTTGTAAAGGGTTATTTGGAGAGAGGGGAATCCTTGCTACTCAGAATTAGGACACTTGGATTAAAATCCTGTTAACTAGGAAAGATACTGATCTTGGGCTAAATCTCAATATCTTTTGGCCTCATTTTCTCATATTTGAAGCAAAAAAAACCTTAATCAGATGATCTTAACATCTAGAACTTAGTTTTCTGTGAGTATCTGTATGTGTGAAGCAAGTCATGGGGATAGGGTATACTTCTTTTTTTTTTTTAATTTTTATTTATTTATGATAGTCACATAGAGAGAGAGAGAGAGAGAGAGAGAGAGAGAGGCAGAGACATAGGCAGAGGGAGAAGCAGGCTCCATGCAGTGGGAGCCCGACGTGGGATTCGATCCGGGTCTCCAGGATCGCGCCCTGGGCCAAAGGCAGGCGCTAAACCACTGCGCCACCCAGGGATTCCCCAGGGTATACTTCTTAATCAATCACTCAATTAATTAAAAAAATTTAATTCCTGTATATTTAACATACAGTGTTATATTAGTTTCAGATGTACGATATAGTACTTCAGCAGTTCTCTACATTACTCAGTGTTCATCATGACAAGTACTTTTAATCCCTTTCACCCATTTCACCAAACCCTACCCACCTTTCCTCTTGTAACCCTCAATTTGTTCTTTATAGTTAAGAGTCTGTTTTTTGGTTTGTCTCTTTCTTTCTTTGTTTGTTAGTTTTGTTTCTTAAATCCCACATATGAATAAAATCATATGGCATTTGTTTATCTCTGCCTGACTTATTTCACTTAACATTATACTCTAGCTCTATCCATGTTGTTGCAAATGGCAAGATTTCATTTTTTTAATGCCTGAGTAATATTCTATTGTACATATACACCACATCTTCTTTATCTACTCTTCTGTTGTTAGACACTTGGGCTGCTTTCTTAGTTTGGCTATTGTCAATAATGCAGCAATAAACACAGGGTGCATATATCTTTGTGATTTAGTGTTTTCATCTTCTTTAGGTAAATACCCAGTAGTGGAATTACTGTGTCATATGGTAGCTTCTATTTTTAATCTTTTGAAGAACTTCCATACTGTTTTCTGAGTGGTTATACAAGTTTGCATTCGGGATAGGATATACTTTTGGTATAAGGCCTTTCTGGTACCTTCTAACTAAGTCACAATTTATGCATTCTGTTCCATGTTATTCTCCTGAGATGGACATCAGGAAGTTAGGGAGCTCAGGGTGAGGGCAATGGGTGCCACAGTTATGATCTGTAATCTCTATGGACATCAGCTGGGGACTACGAAATGGATTACTCTTGGAAAGGTATAAGGAACAATCAGAGGAATGAACCACATCCTGTCTCTGCACATAGCATTGTTCTGAGGCAAGGGAACAACATGTGGCTTATCATTTCATATATATGAATTTCCCACATTTCTGTCTGGCCATATTTTTGGGGCTCCCAACTTGACAGGGGTTTCAGGCTGAGTTATCAGGACACAAAACAAGACAAACAAGAAGCAACAGTTGTCCCTGGGAGAGAAAGAATCAATAATCCATAACCAATATTTTTTTCCTGCCAATCTGAATTTGGAAAGAAAGATACAACATGAAATTTTACCTTCATCTCTCAACCAAGCACCACAGACAGAGATCTGGGATAGCTGACTTCCGTAAAAAATTCTTATCCTTTGTTGGCTTCCATGTTTTCCCAGGGTGCTGTCTGCAGGTTCCAGAGTGAGTGGAGTGTCCCAATCAGTCTCATCTTAGTCACCACAAACTACAGAGGAGAAAAAAGAATTCTTCCTCTATGCTTTATACTGAGTGTCTGGCTGAGACCATTTTTTTTCTAGGGTATCTTGTAAATGGATAAGCTTAGCTCAATGGTGGCATCCAAATCAGCAAAGAAGAAGTCAAACTTTTACTCTTTATAGATGATGTGATACTCCTTTGGGTTTTCTAGAAAAAAAAATTGGTTTTCTCTGCCAAAAATTTGCTAGAACTGATAGGAATTCGGCAAAGTCATAGGATATAAAATCAATGCACAGAAGTCAGTTGCATTTTTATACACTAACAATGAAGCAGCAGAAAGAGAAATCAAAGAATCGATCCCTTTTGCAATTGCACCAAAAACCATAAGATACCTGGGAATAAACCTAACCATAGAGAATTAGTTGTATAATGATACGGAAAACTAACTTTGATTCAGGGTTAGGGGAAAGGTTTCACAAAAAGGTGAAACTTAATGGGGTCTTGAAGGCTATGGAGGAGTTCACCAAGTGAACAAGTGTGTAGTGGAGCGGAGAGATATCCATATGTGTGATGGATCTAGCAAGTTTGGAGTGACAGAGTGCATCAGGTATGTGAAGAATGGACTGAGGTATGAAAGATAGGTCAAACCAGGTTCTGAAGAGTTTTGTAATAATACTGAAGTGTTTAGGACTTTAATCTCACCAAAAGCTTCCAATGACATTGCAAACTTCCCAAATAAGAGATACACATAATGAGATCGGAATTTTATTTAAAGCTCAAAATTACATTACCAAAAGAGATAGTGATGTTATTAATAGCTGGCGTTTACTGTACATTTATTGTATAGAGACTTTAAGGCCTTCTGGGAGTCCCAAAGGGACCCAGAGACTGGAAGGAGTATTTATTTGTCCACATGTGGTTTTGCAGGTGATATTAAAGAGTGGTAGGTAGAAGGGTGACCTTGAAGGACCCATGCTTAAGGCTGTTTCCCAGACACAATTCATTCAGAAACTTTTAATACCTAACTCTTCTCTTTTACCTGTCTTATATTAGTAATAGCACAAGGAAATTCTACAGTTTCTCTGTAGATCAGGGGTGAGAATCTGGAGGTCTATTTTAAAACTCCAGAAATAGTCCATATTAAGATGATTAAGAAAGATCTATGAGGCTACCTCCCTTGCTGTAAATTGTGTACTTTATGTTAAAATTGATTACTGCCATCATTCATATGAAAGCTGCTGCTGAGCATCTCCCTGAATCTGCAGCTCATCGGATCACACTGCTATCAGGCTAGCTCTGCAGAATGCACAATTTTGGTTTTCCAGTGTATAATTCAGTGTCAGAAGAGTTTATGTGCTGCTTAAGATCCTGTAGCCTATAGATAGGAAACACATTCCAAATGCAGTAATTATATTTTTAGAGTGCTAGTTCTATGCTATTAAGTCAGAGAGGAAAGTCTGGCAGGATTGGGGACTAGTGCTAAAGACAATAATGTCAATATTCTAGCTAAGAGGTTAGGGTTATGGCAGTGGTCCTCGTATTCAGCAATTGGATACATAGTCCCTTGTGAATTCCATATCTTCTTATCCCTTTTCAGAAAGCAAGGGGATTTAAAAAAGCCTTCTGTTGGGGGAGCACTGGAAATGTAGCAAAGGTTTATGAACGAATACTCTTTTTTAGTTGCTCTTTCTCTGCCTTATCCTTCCTCATTCTTTCATTTCATTTCCATTTCTCTTTGATAAAGAAGAGAAATTTCTCTTTGGGAAGAAGGGGTGCCTAGGTGGCTCAGTAGACTGAACGTCTGATTCTTGGTTTAGTCTCGGGTCATGATATCAAGGTCCTGGGATCAAGCTCCGTGATGAGCCCTGAGTCAGGCTCCATGCTCAGCTTGGAGTCTGCTTGTCCCTCTCCCTCTGCTCCTCCTTATACTTGCTTGATCTCTCTCTCTCTCAGGAATAAATAAATACAATAAAAGAAGTGGGAAGAAAATACCACAATATTAGTAAAAAAAAAAAAATGTAGTTAGGAGACCTGGGTTTTGTTCTGACTTTGGTGTGTGACCTTAATGGAATCAATTTACCTCTCTGAGCCTCCAATTCTGACTCTATAAAATGAAGTGGCTAGACTATGTAGTTATAATATTTTTTGATCTCAACTTCTCTTCCCTTCTATGAAAGAAAGTTGAAATGAAAAAGGCTGGAGGGCATCTGGGTGGCTCAGTGGTTTGAGCATTTACCTTTGGCTCAGGTCGTGATCCCGGGGTCCTGGGATCAAGTCCCACATCAGCCTGCTTTTCCTTCTGCCTGTGTCTCTGTCTCTCTCTGTGTGTCTCTCATGAATAAATAAATAAAATCTCAAAAAGAAAAAGGCTGAGGGATACCAATAGCATGCACTGTTGGTGTTGGGGGTCAGACCTCCTTAGAGTTGGTGATGGGCTCCTTTGTTTTGAGTATCTCCTTTCTTCACTCTGTTTCTCCTTTTACTCTGTTTTTTTCCCCCTGGTTCCCATTGGTGATAAGAACCTTGTAAAAGGGTGTTCTATGGATCATTCTTTAGGCATTTCCCAATCCTAACCTTGTCTATCAAACCTTGACAGTTCTGAGTCCTCTTTCCCTCTCCACACTCTCCCCACCCCGCCCTGAGTACTATCAAGTAAAACAAATGAGATGGATACATGATTTCATAATTATGATGTAAATGACTTATTTTCTGCAGACATCATTTTTTTAGATGCCTGTAGCCTCTTCTATTTAATAACCACCCATTGAGCACCCACTATATACAAAGCCCTCTTTTATTGACAGTGGGGATTTAGATAAATGAGATGTGGACCCTGCCCTCCAGAGTGCACACTTTAGGGAGAAACACATACTACTTTGTGTATGTGTTGTAACCTTGACTGACTGTGATGTAACCTTGTCTGTGAGGAGAAGAGGGAACCCTGTGTTCAGCTGGGTCTTGCTGGTTGATGGGGTGGATTTTGAAAAGCAGCAGTGGGTGGAGGGAAGGGCAGGTCAGTTATAGGACACCTTTAGGATAAAGGCCCATAGCAGGGAGCAACTTAAAATCTGTTTAGTGAAAGACAAGTAGTGTGTGGGTATGATGATTTGGGTGTGAGGACAGAGTTGGAAGATCAGCTGCAGTAGAAGCAGAGTGACTAGGGCTTTGAATGCCATGCTGAATAATCCAGGTAGCATAGTATACTTGGTTGGGAGCTGTTGAAAGTGAGCTAAGGCATGGCATGAGCTGAAGCTCTGTTCTCCCTAGAATGTGTCATGTTGGAGGACTGGGGTGGGAAGTGTAGACTGAGCCATGGTCTATTTGCATAAGAGATCCAGAGTCCTAGATTTCAGGAGGGACACAAGCACTACTTTTTTGTGCAAGATCTGAGAGACATCACCCATAACCCTGTGTAAGTGTGACAGGAATAAGGGACAGTGGTAGCCCACGAGTTTGATTTGGAGAACCTAAGAAATGCCTCTGGGGATTCTTGGGATGCTTTGGGAAGAATTAGAAGGGTCTTCAGGTCCTGTAAAGTGGGTGGAAGTGGAGCCAAGTAAATGCTTTTGTGCGGATGTCACTGTCTCACTGGGAAGCTGTGGTTAAGAGAAGAGGAAGGGAGTTTGGAAGGTAATGAACTAGGAAGAAAAGTAGATGACTGAGGACCACGACTTTGTGGAGTCACAGTGGTGGCCCTTCCACACCTCTCATTGTCGGGGTTGGTGTGCTTGTTTGATTTCAGCACAAAGCCAATGCTAACCAGACTCTCCTTCCTTTTATGCCTCTCAAAGTTAGGAGCATGGAGACAAGTACTGTGAGCTCATTGTCACTTCTCACCTGAGCAACACCCTAGGAGATATCCCTGGTCTAGCAGCTTTTTAAAAATTTCTTAGACTCGTCTAAAACCTAGGGATTAGCCAGTAAGCTTCCTCACGTCACAGAAAGAACTAAGGAAGATTTGAAGGAAGAATAGTTGGCCTTTCCACTCTCCTCCTTGGTCTGCTACAGAAACACATCCTGGTGCTCACTTGTCCACCTTTCCCCAGAAACCTGAAGAGTTAGCACAAGGGAAGTGAGAAGACTCTAACTTCCAGATAACCAGAGGGAGATGCACAGCCTCAAAAGGCTGAGGGCTTATTTCAGTCCATGCAGAGTCACCTTTCACATTTCAACGCCCTGGATCTTGTATTCTCGAGGCAGCCCCCTCTCAGATACACTCAACACATCCACTTAAGTAACTCGATTACTCTCGCAGGAGCTTTTACATAATGTACCTCCCATCAGGTGGGGCGCTCAATCATTCAGCACAGGACCCAGCATCTCTCCTCTAATATCACTTTACACACAGCTAATGAACACAGGTTCCCAACAAGTGACTGCACTAGTCAATAAAGGACGGCGCAATCCTACCTGCCCAGGCCGCTGCTGCCGCCGCCTCTGGAACCAATTAGCCCGCTCCTTCCTGGGTGCTGCGGGAATACATTTCCCAAAGTGGTTCTCCTGCTCACCCTGGGGTTATCTTTCTGTCTTCTCTTCTTTGCAGAGGGCATGCAAAACAGGGGAGGCTGTGGCAGTTCCACTGACAAGCTAGACAAGTTAGCGCTGGGAGCTGGGGACGTGATTTAAATTCACCATCCAATTTCATGGTCTTGATCTAAGCAAAGGGGTCCAGGGTGATTTGGGATGTGGGGAAGATGTGAGGAAGCCCCACCATTCCTGATGCTCTAAAAAAGCAAGGAAGCTGCTGGGAGAACAGGCTGGTTTGTACCTCAGACCCTCTCCTTTTCAGGTCTCATGGTTTGAACTGTTACCTGCAGGTACAGATCCAGGAAGAAATAGAAGTGCATGTTCCCCCATTTGCACTTGTCCTTTCTCCTGCTCACCCTAGCCATGAAATCAGTTAGTTGTGAAGGAATGGTCCCTGAACTGCAAGTCAGGATGCACTGACAGTCTCTGGCTGGGTGACTTCAGGTAGGAAAGCTTACCAACTTTTTCATTTGCTCTACTGTGCAATTCCTGCTCTGCCTCTTTCATTAGGCTGCTGAGAGGACCACATGATGAAGTCCCTGTGAAAATACTTTGTAAAAGTAGAGCTCTGCATAGATACACAGTGTTGAGTGCTACTTTAGGGAAGCAATGACTAGAAGTCTAAAGATTAGAACTCTGAGTTATTTTCTGTTCAGCTTTGCTACTTACTATCTCAGGGGCTTTGGATATTATCACTTTACCTACATGGGACTCAGTTTCCTCATTGAGAAATTGGGGAAGGTAAAGCCTGCTTCATAAAATTGTTTGAAAATTAAGAGAGGGGCAGCCCTGGTGGCTCAGCGGTTTAGCGCTGCCTTCAGCCCAGGACGTGATCCTGGAGCCCTGGGATCGAGTCCCACATGAGGCTCCCTGCATGGAGCCTGCTTCTCCCTCTGCCTGTGTCTCTGCCTCTCTCTCTACCTGTGTATTTCATGAATAAATAAATAAAATATTAAAAAACAGGGATCCCTGGGTGGCGCAGCGGTTTGGCGCCTGCCTTTGGCCCAGGGCATGATCCTGGAGACCCGGGATCGAATCCCACATCAGGCTCCCGGTGCATGGAGCCTGCTTCTCCCTCTGCCTGTGTCTCTGCCTCTCTCTCTCTCTCTCTCTCTGTGACTATCATAAAAAAAAAAAAAATTAAATAAAAAACATTTAAAAGAGATAATAGGTATATTTAAACACTGTCGAGTATTGTACAAATGGAAGGGATTGTTATTGCCTATGTTGATTTAATCATGGCCTTAATCCAACTCTCCCAGCTCTTGGGTATTTTATTTGCATTTTACTACTTTCTACCAGTTTTTATGCCACTTTTTCTTTAGTTCAAAAAAAAGTTTTTCCTTTTAGGTTTTCTTTCTTTCTTTCTTTCTTTCTTTCTTTCTTTCTTTCTTTCTTTCTTTTCTTTTCTTTTCTTTTCTTTCTTCTTTCTTTCTTTCTTTCTTTCTTTCTTTCTTTCTTTCTTTCTTTCTTTCTTTCATTTTTTAAAAAAGATTTTAAATTATTTATTCATGATAGACACAGAGAGAGGCAGAAGCAGAGGCAGAGGAAAAGCAGGCTCCCTTTGAGGAGCCCAATGCAGGACTCAATCCCAGGACCCCAGGATCACAATCTGAGCCAAAGGCAGATGCCCAACCACTGAGCCACCCAAGTGCCCTTCTTTTAGGTCTTCTTGATAAGACAATAAGGTTCTCATACAAAGCCTGCATAGGCCAGGTCTGCATTGGGTTCTTCAATCCCACTGAAAGGACTTGTATACAATCACCGCTTGATGAATGCTGTAGACCCATTGAAGCCACTTGAGCACTCAGGTCCATCTTCTGAGTGTTACCACATTTCCAAGAGGGATGCTAGTGGTCTGATTCAAGGGAAGAAAACAAGTGAGCTCAGAGAGATATTCTTTGGTGATTTCTTCTTTCCTTGATATACTTTTTCTTTGATTCAACAAATGAGTCTGGTTTCCTAAGCTAATTGTGAAAGCCAGTCACTCATAACAAGTTCTCCCCCAGCAAGGCAGTAAAGTCTTTAGTGATGGGGCTTCATCATAACTAATGGAATGAGACAAGAAGAGTTATCTCTTGAACAAAAGTTACAATCTCCATTTCAGTCTAATACAATATCTTAAACTGAAAGATGCAATGAGATACAAATACCTTTGTTTTTTCTGGTTGGAAATAACACTTTTGAAACTTTCGGGTTATAAACCATTGCATTTGTATATAGTTTTTTAAAAAAGATTTTATTTATTTATTCATGAGAGACACACAGAGAGAGGCAGAGACATAGGCAGAAGGAGAATCAGGCTCCCCAGGGGGAGCCTGATGCAGGACTCAATTCCCAGGACTCCAGGATCATGACCTGAGGTGAAGGCAGACACTCAACCACTGAGCCACCAGGTGCCCCTTGTATAGTTTTCAACAGAATGAATTTCCATTGGCATTAGCAATGGTGAGTCTTGGGAATCTTGTACCTGGTGCCTAGAGTACAAACAGCAACTCTCCAGTTCAATCTTATTAATCACTTAGTTTCTATCAGGTGCAAAGTACTGTGCTGAGTTTTGTGAGAGACACAGAGAAGGGGGAGATGTGGTTCCTGCACTCACAAAACTCATATCCACACTGAATCTGAATTACAGGGGAGTAGGGCCTGGAGGTGTGTTCCTTAGCAATTATTAATGAATGCTTTCTTTTAGTATGTGGGGTCCTAGAATCAAACTCCATAACTTCATGCATCCATGCTTTACTTCTAGAAGTCCAAACCTGAGTCCTGCTTCTCTTCCTGTTTCCTCCACAATGACACTAGCCACAATAATATTTGGCCAGTTTCTGACTTATCAAAGGGATTTCTGTGATGCCTGATAGCATCATTGATGTTGAAAAATCATGGACCAGAGATAGCAGGTGATAGCAGTAAAAGGAGACAGGGATGGTTAGGACAAGGAAGGGAGAAAATGTTAGGATCAAGGTAAATTTCTTTTTGGTTGAAGGTAATTTATGTAGTCCTGATCATTTTAAGAAATTTCTCAAGGCTGTGTTTTTTTTTAATAAATTAATTTTTTATTGGTGTTCAATTTACCAACATACAGAATAACACCCAGTGCTCATCCCGTCAAGTGTCCCCCTCAGTGCCCATCACCCAGTCACCCCCAACCCCCGCCCTCCTCCCCTTCCACCACCCCTAGTTCGTTTCCCAGAGTTAGGAGTCTTTATGTTATGTCTCCCTTTCTGATATTTCCCACACATTTCTTCTCCCTTCCCTTATATTCCCTTTCATTATTATTTATATTCCCCAAATGAATGAGAACATATGTTTGTCCTTCTCCGATTGACTTACTTCACTCAGCATAATACCCTTCAGTTCCATCCACGTTGAAGCAAATGGTGGGTATTTGTCGTTTCTTCAAGGCTGTGTTGATATGTGTGTATATTTCCCCTTTGCCCTCCTTTATCTCTAAAGTCTTCCAAGATGTCACTGGATAGAGGCCTGTAAACGCCCTTGCAGTCACTATTATAAGCTATTAGATCAAGATTGCAGTGATAAATAGATCCAGGTCCAAAGTTATTTCAATGTTTACACAAAGACATAACTTCTTTAATTATGAAAGCCCAACTTACTCAATTCCCTTGAGAGAATTAACAAGGGAAGAGATGCAGTCCAAAGCCAAACCACACTCTGAGTCCTTAATAAAGGCAAGTTTCCATTTGGAGCCAATGGTAGGTCTTCCTCCTTGTGATTAATGTGCAACAAACTGGATTCCTGTACAGTTGATTCTTCATGGTGTGTGTGTGTGTGTGTGTGTGTGTGTGTGTGTGTGTGTAGAAGACACTCCACAAGGGGAGAGTAAGAAGTGGTGAGATAAATAAGCTTTTGATGAACCCTAACACTATCTGGTAATTACCAGGATGTTGTGCATGGGATGTATGAGGGTTTTTCCAACTATATTTTTTTATTTTAAAAATTTTAACAAAGCATTAGAGTCTGGAAAATATAGCACAGGCCTATTTCATTGAAAGGTTTGCAGTTTACTGTTAAATTAAGTATAGCTAAATGGATATAAAACACATTTGGATTGTGATCCAATCCCCTTGGGCATCTTCAGTGAGAAGGTGGAGGGTGGTGTGTGAAGGATTCAGGAAGGTAGCAGTGATCCAGGCCTTGGCTACCTCCTCCAAATCCCACCTGCATTGCTGCTCAACTGGAGACAGGGGAGAGGTTGTGCTTTCAACGTGCCCAGCCTTAAGTCTGGATTAGTATTTTTTCCTTTTAAACACTTAAAAAATTGACATTTTCAAGTATACACAAAAGTAGAGAGAATAGCTTAATAGGCCCCCATGTTTCTCATTACCCAGCTTCAACAATTACCAACATTTACCAATCTTATTTTATTTATTACAGCCTCCCCCCCCCCCCCCATTTTTACATACTTCAAAGCAAATCTCACCATGTTTGGTAAGTTGTTAATACTTCAATGTGAATTCACACTGATAACTTAAAAAAAGTTACATATACCTGATACCATTATCAAATTGAATACAAATTTAATAAATAATATTATCTACTACCTAGTTCATATTCAGTTTTGCTAATTGTCTCCAAAATGTATTTTTCCATTTGATTTTTTCGAATGAGAATTTAAACAAGTTCCAACCAGTGCTTTAGCTGATTCTCTTAAATCTCTTTTAATCTATTCAGTTTCCATGTCATTGATTTGTTGGAGAAATTGGTATTTGTATCCCCAGTGGATAAAAATGGTCTTTGGTAGAAGAAAGACCACTGGATAAAACATCAGGAGACCAATGTTCAAGGTCCAGCTCTGCTAGTAATTATCAGTATGACCTTGGGGTACATAGTTGACCTTCCTAACTCTTAGTTTTCTCATCTAAGAAAAAAAGAGAATTTTGATCAGGTCTATGAGACCCCCTCCCCCTTTAAAAATATTTATTTATTTATTTATTTATTTATTTATTTATTTATTTAAAGATTTTATTTATTTATTCATGACAGACACAGAGGTAGAGACTTAGGCAGAGGGAGAAGCAGACTCCTTGTGGGAGCCTGATGTGGGACTTGATCCCAAGACCCCAATGTCATGACCTGAGCCAAAGGCAGACGCTCAACCACTGAGCCACCCAGGCATCCCTAAATGTTTCTCCTTTATACTTCTGCTCTCAATCTATAAAAATCCACCTCTCATAAGGCCTTAAGCCTATGCAAGGTAGCTCACTGTTAGCATGTAATCTCCAACGTGAAATAATCTTAGAAAATGAACTGTTAGCTATAAATTCATAATAACAAATTTTATAAGAAGAAAAGGCTGTGATTTTATTTTCAGGTTTTTGGAAATAGTTTTCAGGAAAAAAATGACAAGAACACATAAAAAACTTGAAATCATTCATTGAACTATGAACTCTTAACACAGGAAGAGACTTTGAATTCTCCTTCTGAAAGCAGAAACTACTTCCAAAATGTCCCTCACTTAGGAGGGACACATCTTTCCCAAGTGTGATGTACTTCACTTCATAAAAGGAACAATTTTTAATCATTTAAAACAAAAAAAATAAAATAAAATAGGGAAAGTGGGTCTCTCATGTTATATGCTTTTAGAAAAAGTTCACACCTTTGAAGCAGCTTTTCAATATGCAGAGCACAGTACTGGCTTCAAAAGTTAATGTGACTGTGCACTTGCGTTACCTAATATGAAGAGCTGCTGTCAACTTCATCTATAAAAATTAGCAAGTTAAATTCTTTCAAGTACTTTAATTACCTGTACTTCATATAGTCTTATACCTGGGATAAGGCTGAAACAAAAACAAAATAGAACAAAACAAAAAACCAGCTAGCAAAGAGCTGTTAATAAGGAAAAAAACAAAACAAAACAAAACAACTACCTTTAAAATATTGATTACTCTGAGATGCAATCAAATGAAAATCAATCCTGGACGACAAAACACATTTCTAATTCCATACATAAGTTCTATTATGCACCGAAAATTTCCTCTATCAGAATATTCTGATTACAATAAAGAGATACGTAAAATGGGAACAGTTAGAAAACATGATTATTTGGTTCGTTTCAGGTCTAC
Source organism: Canis lupus familiaris (assembly GCF_011100685.1). NCBI lineage: Eukaryota > Metazoa > Chordata > Mammalia > Carnivora > Canidae > Canis > Canis lupus. The sequence goes on from NC_049251.1 coordinate 18,783,979, forward strand.
TAGTCCAGCTGCTGGCCATACAAGTCTCTGGGTTTTCAACGAAGTGTGACCAGTTCTTCGGAAGAGGTAGGGTGAATGGCAACCGTGTTGTCAAAGTCAGCTTTGGTCGCTCCCATTTTTACCACAACAGCAAAACCCTGCAGCATTTCATCACACCCAATTCTTTGCATATGGATCCCAACCACCTTTTCCTCCACAGTGGCACAAACCATTTTCATCACACATTTTGTTTTCCTTTTGGTAACTGAATGATACATTGGGGTAAAGGTGGTTGAATAGGTCTTCATATTTTCTTTTCCATATTTATAAATGGCCTCATCTTCTGTGAGTCCCACTGTCCCAATCGGGGCGGGGCTGAAGACGACTGTGGGGATGTTGTCATAGTCTAATTTGGAATCTTCTTTGCATTCAAAAAGTCCATGGGCAAGTTTTCAGCCAGTAGCTATGGCAACTGGAGTGAGAAGAACTTTTCCACACACGTCCCCAACTGCATAGATGCCTTTCACGCTGGTATTCTGGAATTCATCTACTATGATATGACCTTTGTCATCAGTTTGAATCCCCACTTTGTCTAAATTCAGGCTACTGGAGTTTGGGTCCCACCCAATGGCCCACAGCAGGCAGTCAACATCTGGAATCATGGTCAAGGTGGGTTTCCTACCAGGAACTGAAGTAATCATGCACAGTTCCAAGCCTGAGGATGTCTGTTTAACTTCCTTGACCTGCGAGTACTTCAGGATCTCTATGCCGGAATTCTCCAGTTCTTCAGTGCAGTTTGAACTGATAATTGAGTCAAAATTTCTAAGTACCTTATCATGCCAGTGACATCTTTGAGCCCAGAGCGGAAAGAATCCCAGCTATCTCTATAGCAATGTAACCTACACCAACGATGACACTACGGCCAGGCAATTCTTTCAGTTGGAAAAATCCATGACGGGTTATTCCTAGGCTGGCACGAGGGATCTGGCTCTCCTGAGACCGGAGGGGACGCCAACGCCTGTGGCAATCAGGATGTGAGGGGCAGTGTATTTGTTCCCATTGACCTCTATTGTGGGCGCAGAATCACACGTGAATGCCGCATGGCCATGGATGATTTCTATATGGGACTTGGTTAATTATTCTGATAGATGGTTTTCAGGCAACTCACGTCGGCATCACGCTTTTCCTTTATAACCTCCAATTGAATTTACTCTCACAACTTTGAAAGCCGTAATCAACGTAATCATGCATGAATTCATAGTGGACAGCTGTGTTCCACATTACCTTTTTGGGTACACATCCAACATTCACGCATGTGCCGCCCAGTTTGTGGCTCTCCACCACGGCTCTCCGCCCTGCGTGCGCTGGCCAGCCTGCCCGAGCCGCCATCGATCACCAAGTAGTCGAACGAGGCTGCGGCGGCGGGCAGTGGGCGCCGTGCCTGCGGCTCCTGCCTTCACCATTTATTATTTATTTTGAGAGAGAGAGAGAGAGAGATTGAGAGAGAGAGAAAACAAGTAGGAGGGGCAGAGGGAGGGAGGATCCCAAGAAGATTTCGTGCTGAGCATAAAGCCCATCATGGAGCTCGATATCACGACCCTGAGATCATGACCTAAGCCAAATCCAAGAATCAAATGCTTAACTGTGCTATCCAGGATCCCCGAGACTACTTTCTAAACAGCAGAGGAAATAAGACAGAAATGGTTATTATTCTGGGTGTGCCAGACCCTTAAACTCTCAACCTCCCTAAAAGGTAGATATTGTTTCTTCATTTGAGCCTGTAAAAAACTAACCAGCTAAATCCAGTCAGATTTCAAAGAAGATAGACCTTCCTCACTAGCTGTGTCTTCTCCCTTGGAGTCTCTCTGAAACAAAAGGGAAGCACTAGGAGTGGCCCATGCAGTCATTTTCCTTATCTCAACCTTTCCTACCTTGTGGAGCACAACCATTGATTCCTCACCCGTGGGCAGCACATGCCATGTCTGACGTCCCTTCATTCTTCTATAATACATTATGGCCTGAGAAGTTTCCAGGGCACGGAACAGTAGAGTGGGAAGACCTGAGTAATAATGACTCCAACCCCTTATGTTATGAACAGATTCCTCTACCACATCCCGGAAACCTCTTAGCCTCTCGGTGGGGGCAGCTCCTTCCAATTCAGTCTAACCACCAGAGGTCTTCCTTACTTGAGATTTTTCCCTTCTGAAATTCCCTGCTACTTGGACTTTGCTCTGCTTTTTGTCGTTTTGACAATTTTGTTTCATTTAAAAAAAAAATTTATTGATTGATTGATTTGAGAGTGAGGGAGAGTGAAACAGCACAAGTAGGGAGAGCTCCAGAGGTAGAGGGAGAAGCAGACTCCCCACTGAGCAGGGAGCCCAATGTGGGGCTCCATCCCAGCACCCCGGGATTATGATCTGAGCCAAAGGCAGAGGCTCAACCGACTGAGCCACCCAGGCACCCAGTTTTGTTTTTTTTTTTAAAGAAACCGTTTATTTTCCATCAACCTCATTTCCACTTTCTGCTTAAGAGTCTGTGGAAGTGGGGGATCCCTGGGTGGCTCAGAGGTTTGGCGCCTGTCTTCGGCCCAGGGCGTGACCCTGGAGTCCCAGGAGCGGGTCTCACATCGGGCTCCCTGCATGGAGCCTGCTTCTCCCTCTGCCTGTGTCTCTGCCTCTCTCTCTCTCTCTCTTCCTGTCTCTCATGAATAAATAAAATCTTAAAAAAAAATTCTGTGTAAGAACAGTTTAGGAATACTCACTGGTTGTTCCTACTGGTGCAGGGGCCTGGCCTGTGAGGTGGGAGCTGAAGACTTGTCCTCAGTGGTCGGCTGGGCGTTCCAGTCCTCAGGAGGGAACCTTTGAAGGGTCAGAGGGGGCATCTGCACACCTTCAGACCAGCTTGCATCTGCCAGTCGAGAAGCAGTAAATTTGGGAGCTGAAGCAATCCATTCACCCTGAAACTCCACCTGGCACAGCCTTTACAGCAGGGCCCTCCTCTTCCTTTTCAGTTTCCTCAGGATCTCTACAGAAGAGATCCCGCGGGACTTTCAGCGGGAGCGCCTAAGGTGGCGCCACGCATGCGCAGAACGTCCTGCGGGGCTTGACCGCCTGAGTCGCTGAGGGGCTGCCCTGTGGTGGCCTGGGATGGCGCCGCCCTCTTGGCCCTGAGGAGAGTCCGTGTTACACCGGTTAACGTAAGAGCCTCGGTGAGAGGCTGGTGGTCAGCCCGGAGTCAGTAACCAGTGGAAGACCTGGCTCCGGGGAGGCGCTGCCTGGCTCAGTTAATGAGGTTTCCAGGAGTGAAGCGGCCCATGAGAGGGGTGGCTCTGGTGGGAGCCGCAAACTTCGTGTCAGCACGGCCCACTGGCCACTGTTTCTGGAGGATATAACAGTGACATCAGCCAGAAGCTGCCAGCAGAAGCTTCTTTGAGGTCCTCTTCAGATTGATGAAGTAGCGCCATCGCTTTTCCTTTCCTAGATGGATTGATCCATTCATTTGGAAGTCAAATTTGATGCCACCTAAGTGGGTTCCTGTTGCAAGGAGTTTGAGAACATCCTCTTTCATTTGCGGGACATCCGGAGCTCCAGACATCGTGGAAGTTTCTCTTTAATTTATGTAGGAACCCAGAACAGTGCCACATGGACCCCTTTGGTTTTCACACGGCGACTCTGCAGCTGCTGGAAGACTTGATGGTACTTATTCTTGTCTTCTCTGGCCAAGGCCCTTCAACAAGTACTGTAATGTCAACTCCTCAGTGCCCCAGCTGCTTTCCCCAGGACATGATCCACTGGCTGATATCCCTCGCCAAGTGTGGCTCCTGCAGATGGACGCGATATTCCAGGTGGGTGACCAGTGTGGAGCAGGGACTCTCGTTGACCTTGTTCTGTACATTACAGACTCTGTCCCAGGACAGGCAGCTTTCTTCCATAAAGGACAAGAATGTGGCTGGGAGCTGGAATATTGGCGGAGCTCAGAACCAGAGGTGGCCTCTGGGAATGGCTTTCAGGAAGTGAATGAGACTCAAATGAGGTAATGGGTGTAAAAGCCACAGACAAGTATAAAATTCCATGAAAATGTAAGGAGCACAGTACTGTCAGCAGGCTCTTGTGCAATGTAGTAGGGCAGGTGCTAGGAAGCATTGTAATCTGCTCTGGTTCTTATAAGATAGAGCTCCTACAGGGTTTCTTTTTTTCCCCACTCTAATTCTATTTGCTACCTTGGACAAGTCCTTTAAACTTTCGGCTGTGCTTTTTTTGCTGCTTGAGACATTATTTGGCTGCTCATGACTGTAAGTCCCTCTTCATGTTTCTTCCAACCCCCTCCTCCCACCCGTACTACTGCTGCAGCCCCAGACCCATAGGCAGTTCTGGAAGGGTGTATCCTAGGAACTGGTAATCTTTATCACCTTTCTGTGACCTCCATGACATGTGGGCCAGAGCATCCATTTGTGGCAGTGCTGTCCTCGTCAGAGTGGAGGAGGGGGTGACTGTTATTAGCCTCTTACCAAATTCCCTTGAGCCCATGTCAGGCTTCCCTGGCCTGTACTCTATACCTTCTCACTCCACCAGCAGTGTGGCATGGGTTGGGGGAGGGATGTAAAATACATACACTACTCTTTTCTCTGGAAAAAGGGTAACCCAGGAAGGTTGAAGTGTCCTTGGGTACACTGCCAAGGCCTGCGTCTCCCACAGCATGGGGTTAGGAGAAGGGAATTGGATTTGCTGGGTGACACCCAGAGGTCAGAGCAACTCATGACGTCCTCCTTCCTGAGCAAATGTGGTGGTTTCAATGGTACCAATGTTGGGAGAGTACTTCCGTGATGCTAGTGTACTCCGTACCTTCTAAATCAGCCAAACTGTCAACATAAATCATCCTTGCTCCAGACATTTGTTTTTTGCCCAACAAAGCCATCAGACTCTCGCCTGAAATTGTACAAGGAAAGTTTAAGACAAGCTCTGGGCAACAAATTCCTTTTCTCCCTGTTTCCTCCCTCTGCTCCTCTTTAGTCGCCATTGTTCAGCAAGGGATTACTGTGCAAACCAGGCAACCTAACCTCTCTTTCACTCAACAAAGAAATTCAGCAATCTCTGAGGCCGTGTCACCTTGCCAGCAGAAACACTGAACGGCAGTAGTGCTGAGAGTCAACACTAATAGCTGACACCAAATTAAACTGCCAGACTCAGTGTGATGTAGCTCTGTCACCTCTTGACACTTCTGATGTGAGTACAGGGGCTTCTGCAGGAAATTCATCAGCTGTAGTTCATGACGCATCATCTTTACATATCTGTCCATCTACATTTGTCAGCAACAGGCAAGTCTCAAATGACTTCAGTGATTGGTATATAGATTGCACTACTTCTAGACATAGTAAACAGGGCTTTAACTCTTGGGGCTCCTTCAGCTCTGCCTTCCTTGCTGACAAGGCCTGGTTACTGGTATTGCCATTCTCCTTGGGGTTTGGGTGGTGATTGACAAAGGCTGATTAAGAAGACCCCCTTTCTTTTCTCCCACTAACCAGGATCTCAGATTTGTTGCAACTTTCCAAGTTAGCTATTCTGTGGATGGATGCACCTGCTCTCTGATGTGCATTTCTAGGATGTCATCTAAAAACTCATATTTACTCGTTAATGGCTTGATTTGCCATTGCTCTGATGGGGAAAATTAGAAATTTAGTACAGGCTTCTCTTGTTAGTCACACTTGTTTGCTTCCCAGTGTAGAATGTCTGATTTTTCCATGCCTTCCAGGCAGATCATTTTAGTATACTAATAGCTGCTAATGTGCCAAGATTAGGGTTTCACTGGCTTACAAATATTTTCAGACCCTTAAAATGCTCACTGGTTGTTACCACTGTAGCAACTTATTTTGCACATTTGTCAACATCATCAAACTCATGTATACTCTGAGGAATAAGTTAAGTAGCTTTACAAGGGGTGCAAATGTGTTTTTTTCCTTGCATGTTTTCCTTCTGTGTTCCTGAAAGAATAGTCTAAAATATATAAACAGTGATGAGGACATGGGAATCTCCAGCTTTTGGTATCTTATTATAAGCTCTATCAAACATTTTTTTGGGGGGGTTCATTTTTTTAGAAGATTATTTATTTAGTCATTCATTCATTCATTCATTCATTCATTCGAAACAGAGAGAGAGAGAGAGAGAGGCAGAGACACAGGCAGAGGGAGAAGCAGGCTCCATGCAGGGAGCCCGATGCGGAACTCGATCCCGGGTCCCCAGGACTATACCCTGGGCCGAAGGCGGCACTAAACCGCTGAGCCACCCAGGCTGCCCCGGGGGGTTCATTTTTAGTAATACCACTTTCAATATGCATTTCTGTTGAATGAAGACTATGCATGTTCACAAACCATGTATATGTATTTATTTTTGTTTTCCTATGGAAAATGAACTTTTCTATGGCAAGGATGATACTTTTTTGTTTTTAATGTTTTGAGAGTAGAGCACTTGATGTTGTTACCTTCGTGACTGGGAAGTGCTGTTACATGCTGGCTCATGAAGGCCATTCTTAGGCCTTGAGTAGGTACTACTACCCCTTAGGTTGTAAGGTCATCTGGTAATTGTTCTGTGTGGCACCCAGTCACTCACTTGAATTTTGGGTTACTGATGAGGTTTATAGTGCATTTGAAGACACCCCTTTGAGGACCTCTCTGGTGGTTGTGGTCAGTTTTGAGGCCTTCTTGAAGATGGCAGGCCTAGAGCACTAACAGGACCTAGTAATCTATCCCCAGGTGGATTTTCTAAGGCAAGTGAAATGCCTGTTTAAATTTCTTGAAATAGTCTGAACTTAACTTTAACATTATCTGGAGTGGGTAGGTAGAGGTGGAGATGATGAATAGAAATGAAATAAGATTTCCTAGGAGTTGATAGTGTTGCAGCTAGGTGTTGGATACATGGGGTTCATTAAACTATTTTCTTTTGTGTATTTTTGAAAACCACCGTAGTACAAAGTTAAAAAATGTTAGATTTCTCAAAATGTTGGATTATGTTTGTGAATTGAAATGACATTTAATCTGTTGTTAATCTTGCATTGTTTAATAGGTGAATTCATGTCAAGCACCTTTAATATTTATTTTATATAAATATTAAGTATTTAACATGGGCTCTGTTTTTTCTTAGTACCTCTTGGACTTCTCTCATTTCACAAAACGACTGGTTTTGGCGTCAGACTTAAGCTTAAGTCAGCTCCCCACTGCCTAAGGAAAGCCTGACATTTGATATACTTACCTAGGGTATTGTCTGGTACTTCAAGAAAATCAGGCTTCTCCCTCCTCACCCTTCACCCTAGAATTCTCATGACAATTGTGGCTGTAGAGAAGAGGCTTGTGGAGAAGGGAGGCAGAGCTCACAAGATTGCATTCACATGAATCATATTTTTACACATATATCATCCCATTTGAGTTTTATTTCTGTTCTTCAGAGTGCTCTCTTGATTCAGAATGCAAGACACCCATTACCTTTAATAAGGCTGGTCTATACATCAAGGCAGATCATGTCATGTAAAGGTTTATGGCATAACAGTAAGATTAAATATCTAACACAGTTCACATTCCACATGGGTTTCATGACTTAACCAATATTAAGGAGAGCATGCTTAAGATGAATTCACAGAACACAATCTTCGACTAATGCACGAGACTACAGTCCAATACAGCCAAAAGCAGGAACACATTCCTGCTTACTCAGAACCATTGTGGTGAGGTCAAGACCCAGTGTATGGAGCCAGCCTGAGAGGAAACAGTGAGCAAAGTGGCAGAAAGAATTGCTACAAATATAATGTATAACTCATATCTTAGAAACATTTGGAAAGAGTGTGCTTTGAGGGGACATTTCTGTAAAATGATAGGCATCTCAGCAATGAGACAGCAGTAGGAATCAAATCCCCTTTATATGAGTTGGCTCTGCTTAAATATATATTTGAGATGCATATGAAGCATGCAGGTGGTTAGAATAAGTCATGGGGTAAAAACAAATTGAGACTGGCCACTCAAAGCTATGTTTCAGAGGCTGTGACTTGAAGTGGCTGTGACAAACACTTAGCTCATTCAACTGGGGATTATAATGGGAGTGCTGACAACCCTCACTAATTAGGATGCTCTCTGGCAGCCCTGTAATAGCTGCGGGGAGCTGCTGTCAGTAAACGGTGTTATATTCGGGGGTCATTGCATTTGGTGTCTCTCTGTACCGCAGAGACTTCACTTGCCTTGCTCCTAGCAGTCATCTTGCTTCCAGCTCTTCCTCTAACACCCCAAGGATCTCACTGCCCTTCTCCAAGAGACACAAAAGATTCTGAGCTTACCCGCAGTCTCCTCCACAGCGGAGGGTGAAAGATGACACCTGCAAACACACAAACTAATTATAACCCTATTTAGTTCCTGTGGGTGAATCTCTCCGTCCATCCCCTTTGCCCTTTCCCACATTTAAGTCCTATTTGGTGAGGAGGGAAGGATTATTTCTGGAAACCAGCCTTTCCCCTCCAGCTCTCCCCAGCTGCCCAACAGAGGCGAGTCATCCTGTGGTAATTAACAATCTCATCTTGAGGAGTACGTTTTATGGTACTCTTGGTCAGGCAAATTCTAAATTAGCTCAGTTAAAACGGCTCATAAGACACAATGCTGCCATCCCTATTAACTCCTGGACCTCGGCCAATGCACCACACTATTTTGGGAGCTGGGCTTCTGGCAAAAGGAATCATTACCTAGAGTTTATGTGCAGGAGGAGCAGTGTGGAGAACACACAGTCATGGCAGCCTTCTCTCCTTCTGACTTTACTCTTAAGTACTGCAGTGATAAATGAAATGTTAGAAAGCATTGATTGTGGAGAGGGCAGGACACGGGGATGGCGAGGGAGTGCTCAGGGATCTGTCACTGAGGTTACTATGCCTGTCGTCACCCAGGAATGCTGGGGAAGGTCTGCCAGATTTACACTTGGCTTCTTGATGGTCCAGAAGAGGGTGGAAGGGCTTTTCCGGATGCCACCAAGAATGGTTTGACCCTCCCATCTGTATAGAGCTGGATTGAGTGGAGAGAAGCTGGGGGCTCCAGGTTCTTCTCATATAGAACATGACCTTGAGCAAGTCATGTTCTCCTTTTTTGTCCTGCTTCTTTAACTACTAATTGAAGAGGTTGGGCAATATGATCCCTGATGCCCTTCCTATCTCACATCTTGTGACTCCAGAATTCTCTATGAACCTGTGGAGTCCTGCTGGGTTGTTCTCTTGAGTCTCTGAAAATAAATGTGGGCTCTGTGAGCCCAGGTTTGGTGCCCTCTTTATTTAAATCATGGTTGCCTCTGGTTCTGAAAATATATCTTTCTAAGATTTTTCTACTGGAGACTTTTAAATTCTGGGCTCGGAGGGAGCAAGGCATTCAGCATAAAATAACCTGCTGAGTTATGAATGCAAAGAGAGGAACATTTAACTTTAAAAAGGTATGCAAACAAGCATTTTTTGAAGGTCTTATAATGTAGCAAAGCAGTTTGCCAGGAGCATGTGTGTGTACTGTGGAGATGGGTTCCTGCTATGAACAGGATACTCTTTCTGTCCTTAAGCAGCTTGCGATTTAAGGGAGATCAATAAATAAATAATAAATAAAGGGTGGGGGTTGAGTTTGAGCTGAAGTATACAGCAGAATAACTTGAAACCAGCATGGGAATGGAGGAACAGCTTTTAAAAACATAGTAGTGCTAGGGTCCTACCTAGATCTGTGTGGGGCATTTGGTGGCTCTTGACTCTGGGCACTGGTATCGCTAATGATTCCACCCTTTATTTCTCTGAGTATAATTTGTTAAGCAAGGGAATCTGAGAAACATAATTCAGAGCTTCCTGGACTCTGATATACAGATGGGGATGAGACAATGACCATCAGAGGGGGATGGAAACAGTCCTACAAATGATGAAGAGCTTGCATTGGATCCACAGGGAGAGGAGAAGCCACTTTGACATTTTAAAGTGTGGGCTTGTGTGTTCATCACATCATCAGAAGAAAGAACTTTGGCAGCAGTCAGAAAGTATGATGGGGGAGATGATCATCCAAACAAGAGTTTAATAAACAGATGACAATAGCTTTAGATCACAGAAGATGAGATATACCAGACTTTGTGAAATTCTGAAGCCAAGACATAAAAGAAAAATTATATCCACATTGAAAAATATGTACAATATTTATTTGAAAATAATCATGTACAGATGCAAATACATAAAGTTAAGAAAAAAAAGAAAGATAACAGCTATCATCTACTAAATGTTTATTAAATGCAAGCATGTTTTACTTACTTTACATATTATCTCATTTATTTATTTTGAAAGTTTTTATTTATTTATTGGGACACAGAAGAGAGAGAGAGAGAGGCAGAGACACAAGCAGAGGGAGAAGCAGGCTCCATGCAGTGAGCCTGATGTGGGACTCGATCTTGGGTTTCCAGGATCACACCCTAGGCTGCAGGCAGCGCCAAACCGCTGCGCCATTGGGGCTGCCCATATTATCTCATTTAATCCTTACAGCAGTCCTAAGTAGTAGGTATGGTGCCCCCATATTACAGGTGAAGCAACTAAGCCTAAGAGCTATTACGTGACTTGCCTAAGTTACGAAGTTAACAACTATCAGGTTGTAATTAGGGGAGGGTCATTCCTCAGAGTCTAAGCTTGTCTGATTCCAAGTCTTATTCCCTATGCAGTATAACCTGATTTGTTCATGAAACATTATGCTTCTTGTATTTATAATATTTTCCAGTAATTTCTAAGAAAAATATGAATTTTGAAATATTTTAAGGTCAATGGGTAAAACATTTAAGGTAAGATGTTAATGCAATACGACTGAGACCCAGTGCCCTCCCAATGATTTCTGAAAACCACTGACACAAATGTAATCATCATCATCATAGCTCTTGCCATTAAGTACAAATATCAGAGGACAGACATCCTTTAAGAGCATCCTTTAAAAGGGAGATGAATTTATGCGCCTGAAAGGGGGATGTCATTTTTCCAAGGGAATGAAGGAATTCAGGTGGAGTCTCTCATGTTGAATTTTGATCCAGAGATTTGAAGGAATGTTCCTAACTTCCTCTTTTGCCCTCAAAATTTAGAGAGTAGAAGGGGAACTAGAAGAAACTCTTTTGTTTTTGTTTTTTAGATTTAAATTCAATTAATTAACACATAAAATATTATTGGTTTCAGAGGTAGAGGTCAGTGATTCATCAGTCTTATGTAACACCCAGTGCTTGTTACATCAAGTGTTCTCCTTAATGCCCATCCCCCAGTTGTCCCATCTTTTCACCCCTCTCCCTTCCAGTGACTTTCAGTTTGTTTCCTATGATTGAGAGTCTCATAAGAGACAAACCATAAGGTTTGTTTCCCTCTCTGATTTCATCTTGTTTTATTTTTTCCTCTTTTTCCCTATGATCCTCTGTTTTGAGAAAACTTTTTTGAAAACAAGTGTTTTTGATGCCCATGTAAAATACAAAGTTTTTTTTTATGTTAAATATAATATTGACATCTTTGTTTCTTCTCAAATTTTTATTTGATTCACACTGACCTGGAAGAAAATGAAAATGATGTTTCCTAATGTTTGGCAATAGATGGCTTTATTATAATAAAGACCATTAAAGGTAAATTCAATGAGAAATGTGTGATTTCAGTTCATTTTCTCTTAAATGACTGGAAAGTTCTTGTATCTCTCTGTAGAACCTTTTTGACATTGGGTGTTGTAGGTTCCTGGAATGATCTACTTTTTTAGGTTGTGCAGAATTTTCTCTCTAGGGACTCGGGAACTAGTTTCTCATTTGAAATGATTTATAGGTACCATTTTTATGAGGATGAGGGAGACCAAATAGCTTCTTTGGGTTTCTTTATGATTTTATTTTATTTTAAAAAGATTTATTTGTTTATTAATTTGAAAGAGAACACAAGTGGGAGGGGCAGAGTGAGTGTGAAAAGGAGAGAGAATCCACACTGAGGGCAGATCCTGAGGTAGGGCTCAATCTCATGACTCTGAGGTCATGACCTGAGCTGAGACCAAGAGCCAGATGCTCAACCGACTCTGACACCCAGGTGCCCCTTTTTATGCTTTTGTAAAGTGATATACCATGTCACACTATGTCCTTTACCATTTATTTTTTCCACCTGTATCAGTTATGAATGCAGGCTTAGTCATGAAAAATTGAATTCACTCTGGCTAATTTAAGCAAGAAAGGGATTGATGTTAAGGATATTAAAGCATAGTGAGAAGAAACACATTTGGGTACAGGATTCTAGGAGGATCACTTACACCCAGGTACAGAAACTGGCCTGATGGGAAAACCCTGAATCTGTTGATCACTACATGGCAGGAAACCAAATTTACTGTGAGTGCTAAGGACACTAGCCCTGATGTCCCTTTTGTGCTGGAAATTCTGCTCTGAACTACTGGAGAGCCTTCATGGGCACTGCTGCCTCCAACCCCAAACACTGTATGCTTCTGGCACTCCTCTCCCTGGGAATAAGGGATATCTTTCTCGGCCTGTCTCTTATATTGAACACTTCCAAAATACACTCTTACCTTTGTGTGCCTGATTGGCAGAGCCTAAACCTCAGGTCTGTGTCCTAGCTGCAAGGGAGTCTGTATATTTGTACTTTGGGGAGATTGAGTTTACAAAGTGGGGATTTCCCCTGACAGAGGAAGTCTATTCAAAAGATAATGGGCCCTGTAAATGTGGCAGATGTCACTATGCCATCCTAGGCAATTTCTTGTTTCCAAGTATATGAGGGAGTGGTACGTGGTCAAGGAAAGATGTGAGGAAACTCATTGAGTGGCTCTGTAGCAGATGTTATGGGCATGGTACCCATATTCATTGGAACTTACCATATTTAGGTGCTGCAGCTCTTCTTACTTCTAATACCTGCATCCCTTTGCGCAGGGTGGGATGCTGGTGGAATTAACATCACTCCAGCAGCTGTCACTCAATCACTGAACCGCAGTGGTAGCGGGCTTGATATTTGACCCTTTATGTCTTCCTTGCCTTCCTGGTCTCTTCCTCACTTGCCTACTGGCCTTTGGATCTCAAATATACCACCTGTACCTTGTCTTGGGTCTGCCTCAGGGGGATCCCACACTGAGATGACCTATTTGCCATAGGTATTCTCATGTTTATTAGGAGTTCATTCTTTCAGTACCATCATGCAATCATGTTTAATGAGAAAAGTGGGGCCCAGTTATCAGTGTGGCTTTGATAGAAGGCTTCGTGCCTCCTCACTGTGAAGTGTGTTGTGGGATGGGCTGCTCCCAGTCAGGGCTGTGTCTCTGGGTTTTCAGACTCGGCCACAAAAGCCCTCACAGTTTCTCTTTGCTGCCCCTCAGGGTATTTCAGGTGACAGAAAATCACTGCTGGGACTGTCCTCTTGCACAAATTGCTGCTAAAATACTTTTAAAGGGTTCAACTCACTTCTCTCGGAGCTCCTCTTTGCTCCTTTATGGGTAGCAGAAGACAAAAGAGAGAGGGTGAAATGGAACATTTTTGAGCCCTTACAATGCCAAAAAATGTAAGCTCTCTGCCTCCTAAGACTAGATTCTGTTTCAACAGAGGGAGATAATTTCCACTTGGCTCTACAAGAAGAAATAAAGCAATCACCATTCTGTCAATTTTCTAACTTAAAGCTCTTTCTAGTGATTTCATATCCAGCAGTGCCACTGTTGACAGAGCCCTAGCTGGGCTGAGCTACCTGCAAACCTTTCCAAAGTACCTCAATAGGAGCACTGGTGGGAACTCTTTTCTGAGAGAGCCTGTGTGCTTTGAAAAGATTAGGAAATTTCATACGTAGTTTTTGAACATGGAACTGTACCCCTTCAAAGCATGCTCTTGTAAGAGTGGCTTGAACACATGGAGAAAGATTACTCTTTTCAAAAGGTGCTGTCTTCCCAGGGCCTTGCTCTCTTCTCACTCCAACTGCTGACCCAACTTTCCACCCCTCCATGTATATATGGGCTTCCCATACTACTGCCCCTTTGCTTTTTCCAGATATAAAAGTCAAACACTCCTAACTGCAGTACCTTTTCTCTGAAAACACTTGACCCACAAGATCTACAAACACTCTGTTTTCAAGTTGTGGAAAATGGAGGCACAGAGGAGAGAAGTGATGTCTTTAGAGTTATTCATGCCACAGAGGGAAGGAGAGCTGCCTTGAAAATGCTCCCTTAAGAATTAGACAGAAAAGCTTTTATACCACTTAGTGCTTGAAAAGAACCACTAGAAGGGGCCAGTGTGGAGGGCACTTGAGGGCAAATTTAACAAATACCACAGAATATAAGGTTTGTTTTTTATTTGTTTTTTTTTCCTTTCTCTAACTTATCCATCAGAAAATAAGGAGTTGTCTACAGTCATCTAATCAGTACCAAATTCTGCTGAGTGCCTACTATGTGCTAGATAATGCCCTAGACCAGGGGTCAGACAACCTTTTCTGCAAAAGGCCAAATAGTAAATATTTTAGTCTTATAAGCCATATGTCCCTCTCTCCTGTTCAACTCTGCCATTACAAAGCAAAAGCAGCCACAGAGTATACAAATGAATAGGTGTGGCTATATTTTGATGAAACTTTGTTTACAAAAGCTTTATTCCCAAATTTGACCCACAGATTTAAAATCTGAATCCTCACCAGTGGGTATTTGTGGCTTGGGATAAACATTCAGCCACAGTATCATGCATGGACTCCAAACAGGCTTGATGAATGAAGATGGTGTGCTCTGAAACTTGTGTGAAGTGACCTAAAAAATGGCTCTAAAAAGACACTTAGATCGAAAAAGCTTGTGATAAGTCTGAGTAAAATTACTTCATGTAAAGTGAGATGGTCAAGGAAGAAATATTTGTGAATTGATATTTCTATTTTGATTCTGTAGATGTAATTTAAATATATGTGTGAATAAAATTAAAATACTGTCTAAGTAGAAACTTTATTATTTAATTCACATTCTGGAAATTGTATATTCAAGTTGGCTGAAGCACTTTTGGGGGAAATTTTCTTTGGGGGAAGAGGGAAACTGCCTTCTATTTTCCTCTTCCAAGCTCTCATCATCTCCTCAGTATCTGATTGAGTTTTTCCTGTTCAGACTGTTGCTCTCCCACACCCCACAGTCAGTTTTCTACAAACCTGTGACAGTCACAGTTTTAAGATGGAGATCAGATCACATTACTTTCCTGCTTGGGACCCTCCTATGGCTTCCCACCACATTCAGAATACTGTCCAAAGTCCTTCATAAGGTGCACAAAGGCCACCACAACCTGGCTCTTACCTCCTCCTCCAGCCCAGTTTTCTACTCCATTTCTCCTCCCTTCTCCCTCTGATCCAGCCTCATTTACCTCCTTACTGGTTCCTGACTCAGAGCCTTGTATTTGCCCCCTTTGTGCATGGTGCTTTCTCACTTCCTCCAGGTCCTGCTTGAATCCCACCTCTTTGGAGAGACTTCCCTGACTGTTCCATCTAAAGAAATTCTGAGTCATTATCCATCACCTTAATCTACTTCTTTTTCTTCATAGTGTTTACCTACTCTTTGCCTTTATTATATATATATATATTTGCACATTTGCCAGTCTCCCCCATTGGAATGTAAGCTTTGTGAGGGTTTTGTCTTCTTAAAAAAATGCTAAATTCTTGTTTTAGAACAATGCCTTGCATATTGTAGACAGTCGATGAATATTGAATAAATGAATAAGTGTGTAAATGACTATATGCTATTTATGGAGTACCAGTTATGGGTCAGACATTATCCCTACTTCTTCAGTGTATACTATTATGTAACTTCTCTTGCATATGTTCGTCCATGGGTGATGGACAGTGGACAGAATGAAGAGATCCCACTTTAGTGCAAATAGATTACAAATGTTATTTGAGAGTATAAAATAAATTAAAAGAAAAAAGAATTTTATTTGTCTTGTGAGTCTTCATGTAGCTGTAGTATGGCCTCTGTTTGAACTTGGGTTAAGTCCTGCCTTCTTCAGTTATCTCAGAGCTGATCAGCCTCCCACTCTCTATCCTGGGAATAATAAGAAAATGTATGAGTTCTCTCTTCTCGTGTCTTCCATAGGCAGACCTCTTTTACAGCCTTGTCTGTAGGATAGGGATTCTGTTAATACACTTTTCAGGGATTTTTCCATCAGTTTGGACCTCCAGAATGGCAATTCCACAGTGACTAAGCCTGAAGCCCTAGGATGCCCTCTCCTCTGAAAACCCCTTGGATTGCTAACCTGTGATTCCTAAAACTAATGTTTCCCTGAATGTTTGCTACTCCCTTTTGCTTTAAGACTCAGATGTATGACCTAAATCCACTGACTTATTTTATTTCAAAAAAAATTTTTTTTGGTATCTCTAGTGAAGTGTGCTGATCTGGAGCACCTGGTTGAAAGTTAGGATCTTAGCTACAAATGATCACAGACGCAGAGCTCAAAACTAGCAGATAATTTCTTCTTTATTCTAAAGTATTGTTGGCTAGGTGGCAGAGTCACTTCACAAAGAAGGCAGCACCTGGCACGGTGACCTCTTCATTCAGTGTTTCCTTTCTTCTGCCCCTGTGCTCACTTCATCCTGCTCATCCCAGTGGCAGCTCTTCCTGTTTTACCATTGAACTTTGCTTTCTCCACATTTCACTTTGAATTATCATGTAGTCCCTCCATTGTCTTCTCATTCCCAGGGATTGTTTTGTCACCTTTTAGGTTCATTCAAGTGTTTCATGTTGGGGCTTCCATCTTCCAAATGATGCCTCATGTTCTCCACCTGAGTTGGTACTAATCTTTATTACTCCCAAGTCCGTGAAGGATTTCTTTTACCTCATAGGCCAGGCCACATTCTAATGCTTCCTCTTTCATATTTCTTTGAGAGATTTATTTGTAGGAAGCACATCATTTTGAACTCATTCATTCCTCCTCTAGTGTGAGCTTCAACTGGTAGGAATCTCTAATCCAATTTCTTTTTTAGGTACTCTCAGTAACAAGCCTGCAGGTGAGGTTACTTGATCTTCGCATACAGATACTACTTCTTTCCTTTTTTTTTTTTTTTTTTTTTTTTTTTTTTTTTACTACTTCTTTCTTGATTGAGCTCCTAGAAGGTCTGTTTCTGGTGAAGCAAAACTCATCCTGCCATCCTGCTTGTCTCTGGCTCTTGCTAAGGTTTTCCAAGGGAACATTTATGCCTCTGTACCTTCACCAAGATGAGGTGGTGTGGTTATAGAGCAAAGAGATACAACTCTTTTGATTTTAATGCTGACTAGGTTGTTGCCATTCTCTGCCATTTTTGATAGAATGCTTTGGGGGCTGAATTACCTTCTTGGTAAGTGTGCCATCAGAGAGGGCTACATTTGCTAAATGGAGATTCTTTCATTTTAATTTTACTGTTACCTTGGATCTTCCTTAGAGTTTGTTTTAAGAATTATGGATATTGTAGCCATGCTTTTCTTCAGATTTACCATAAGGTGGTAAATACTCCTTGCAAGAAATGTGTGACATGTAGAAATGTATAAAGAAGCACCAATGAAAACAACCAACAACAATACTCATTCATATCACTTTCCTTATAGGAGTAGATATAAGTACTGGAAGGGATCTTATTCCCTTTCCAGTTAGACTGCTCCTAACTGATACACAAATCTCCTACAGTTTTCCTAGAAAGTGCTGTTCCCAGGGCCTCTGACCTTGCTCTGTGATTTCTTCCCCTCTTCTCTGTAGGTTTAAATCATTCCTTCTCTCAAGTCCCTTTTCTAAAGCCTTACTTAATCCCTTCATGTGGATATATTTGGTTTACTCTTTCATCCATTTATTTATATTCATTTCAGTAGGGTAATACAATGTTTGTGAAAGCTTGATGGTTATTGAAATTTTCCATTTTAAAGATAATAGTTTTCTGGGTTTTTGTTTGTTTTTGCAGGTAGAGATTTTATATTGTGGAAGACAGGAGTACTGTTCTCTTTCTTTCTTTTTCTTTTTTTTAAATAAATTTATTTTTTATTGGTGTTCAATTTACCAACATACAGAATAACACCCAGTGCTCATCCCATCAAGTGCCCCCCTCAGTGCCCGTCACCCATTCACCCCAACCCCCCACCCTCCTCCCCTTCCACCACCCCTAGTTTGTTTCCCAGAGTTAGGAGTCTTTATGTTCTGTCTCCCTTTCTGATATTTCCCACACATTTCTTCTCCCTTCCCTTATATTCCCTTTCACTATTATTTATATTCCCCAAATGAATGAGAACATATAATGTTTGTCCTTCTCTGATTGACTTACTTCACTCAGCATAATACCCTCCAGTTCCATCCACGTTGCAGCAAATGGTGGGTATTTGTCGTTTCTAATGGCTGAGTAATATTCCATTGTATACATAAACCACATCTTCTTTATCCATTCATCTTTCGATGGACACCGAGGCTCCTTCCACAGTTTGGCTATCGTGGACACAAAAACAGACACATAGATCAATGGAACAGAATAGAGAACCCAGAAGTGGACCCTGAACTTTATGGTCAACTAATATTCGATAAAGGAGGAAAGACTATCCATTGGAAGAAAGACAGTCTCTTTCTTTTTCTATTGGTCAGGGGACCTTAACATTTCACTATGCTTTTGGTAATGTAAAGGTAAAGGGCAAATCCTTCTTGGAAAGGACAGTTTGAGGTTATGATGAAAGAGCCAAACTCAAAATGATGTAAAATGTTCTTCATTATGACAGAGTTGCAACTCTGCAGAGATTGTTTTGATACTGACTGGGAGATGAAGAAAAGATTTCCTCCTTTAGTTGCAGGGAAGGGGAAGAGATAGACATTGGTTCCAAAGTGACAGCTTCTGTCTATGGAAGTAGTAAGTTGGCTTTGAAATATGGTGGCATATCTATTGGAGTACCATGGAGAGAGAAGCATTCAAAGGCATGGCTCCATAGGCTCTGGGAACAGTAATTGCTCACACCATGTGTTGTGGGTCTTCCCTGTTTTGTAACTCCCCTCAAGGTACACCCAAGCCTTCAATAAAGATCTGCTGAATACAATAGCCGGCCTTAGGCTTGTGTTGGGTGATTAAGGGAGAGTCAGTGTCCACACTTGGGAATAACTGGTACTGAGAGTGCTCAGGTGACCTGGAGAAGTTGGTTATGCCAAGCAGTGAAGTTTAGAGTAGTAATCTAGATCCAGATATGACAAGTTCCAGCCAAGATGACCCCTGGGATACAAATATATCCCTTAGATACCCCTGAAATATCTAGGGAGGGAAACCACAGTAAACACCGTGGACTTTTCAGGAAGCAGTATAAGGTGCAGTATAAGGTTGAACAAGAAGTCCACACCATTGTTTTGGAAACAATAGAGACAATAGGAAAGGGCAATCCCAGGACTAGAGAAGGAAGACTTCTTGATTGTACATGTATTCAACAAATATTTGTGAGTACCTATTCTGTGCTATGTAATCCTTGTCCTGATGAAACTCACAATATCACAAAGACGCACTGAATTGTCTTCATAGTAACATGGAAATACAATACAACAAGGCTAATATTGTAATAGAGGTGTGTATACAACACCGCTTGAGTATAGAGGACAGGCCATCTGACTGCCTAAGAGGGTGGGAAGGCTCAGGAAAAGTTCAAGGAGGAGATGTTTAACCTGAGTTTAAAGGATGAACAGGAGCTTAGACAAAATGGTGAAATGAATTTCAGGGAAAGAGAAGAACATGAACTTATTATCTAGATGTGTGAAAGAGCATGGCTTTTGGGGGAAGTGGAATATTGAGTAGAAAGGAAGGGTAGAAGACCTGATTGGAGTGGGCATCTTGGAAAGGGGACAGATGGGTAAGAAATAATATGACACACTAAGGTCTTTGGATTATATGTACATAATGAGGTAAAGTTTTAAAAATGTATGCCAGGGAGTTACAGGATCAACTATGCCTTTAAAAATAAATAATTCTGTGCTAATATGAAGGATGTCTTAGGTTGAATTCCCTAGAAGCAGAGTCTGAGATGGAGATTCTTATGATTTATTGGAGGAATGCTCTCAGGGGAAAAGTATAAAGGAGTGAGGGAAGTGGGACAGAACAGGGGAAGAAGCTGGACAAAAATGTAATTTCAGGAAGAATCTAACCTCAGCTTGATCTCATGGGGGCTCTGGAGCATGAACTACATCTCAGAAGTTGTCCTTCTGCACCCAAGGGGAAGATGGCATCCTCTGCATCTTCAGGTAAGATGATTTCATCAGCTGTGGATAGTCTTCCAGAAATGGGTATTGGCATGTGTTGTTAGCCACTCAAACCTGTAGTATCTGGGGGACAAGTGCATCAGTTGATAAAGGTGAACTGATGGGAGTCCAAGAGTATTAGCTATAGAAAGTGAGTAAGAGGATCATCCCACTGGAAGTGGAGAACAACTAGAAGTTGTCAGGAAAAGTATAAATTGGGTGGAGAGAGGGACAAGGGTACATTTCAGAGATATCTGTGAGGTAGAATTGATGGAATTTGGTGACCAAATGGATATGATGGTGCTTGAGGAGGAGAGAGGATTCCAGGTGCCCTCTTAGTTTGGGTAAGAGTAACTGGGTGCATATTTTATGGATGCTAATCTCTGACTTGATTATTAAGGGTAGATTTGTCAGTAATGATGCTGAATTTGGATTGCTCTCATTTTATTGGGTTTCTTGCCAAATATCCAGGGAGTGATGATCAGTGGATAGGTGGAAATCCATTGCTGTAGCTCAGGGGAGGAAACTGAGCTGGAGAGTTTCAGATGTCATCAGGGAGATCTGGCAATAAAA
Source organism: Canis lupus familiaris (assembly GCF_011100685.1). Classification (NCBI taxonomy): domain Eukaryota; kingdom Metazoa; phylum Chordata; class Mammalia; order Carnivora; family Canidae; genus Canis; species Canis lupus. Next base: position 18,804,717 of record NC_049251.1, read on the forward strand.
GCTGGGGGGTGGATGAAATTGCCCAGGGAGAGGAAGACAAGACAGACAATGCTGAAGACAACTCCTGCAGTGCTTTGTACCCACAGAAACTTAGAATATGTTAAATTGAATTTTATATATTAATGAGGTGCTCATTTGAGCTCATAGACTCATTTCCCATCAGATTCTACTGACAAAAAATTAATGGACTGAAAATGACAATTGTCCTTCTTAAAACTGTTGAGTGAGAGACATCACTAGATTATTGGTTTTCTCTTTCTGCTCCCAGCCTGAAGTTTCAACCAGGGGTCTGAGTACTAGGCCCCTGAAATAAGACCTTAAATATTCTTTCCTCTCAGAGGGCTGGCTGTGTGGGCTTCCATATGGGTATGCAGGTATCTCCATGGACCTCCTCCCTCCAGGTACTTCTGAGTATGTCTGAGACAGGGCACCTGAGCAGATCTTTAAAAAGAGGGAGCAATACTTTTATCCACACAGCCCTAGACACCTTAGTCCTGGGGATAATAGGGTAGAAGAAATTTCTTCTACTATCACTACCTTTTATAGACTCCAAGCTTATGGTTTCTCAGAGGATTTTTGGGGTGCTACCAGGATGTCCCTTAGTAAGTCAAATGGATAAGGCAAAAAACATCTGGGCCTCAAGCTGTTGATTTGACCAGTCAATATGAAGTGGCATTAGGGTAAAGTTCTGGCAATACCACATGTTTAAGCTATGGAAAGACATATTTCCATGTTGACTCAAAACCCTTGCCTTTTCTTTCTAGTGTATCGAACTACTCTACTGATTGTCCACCTGAGAAGTGATATTGCCTGTAATTTTTGAAGGGTTAACTAATGCTCCTAGAGGATGTGATGGAGGAACAAACACTGTGAACATGTTCAGTGTTACACAGCTCTACCTCAGGCAGCTGACAGATGGTGATTTATACCACAAAGTATTGGCATATTCTTTTTTTTTTTTGTATTGGCATATTCTGATGAAGTATCCTGTTATTGAGACATTTTGGCAGATCTAATATTTCCTTCTCTGTGTAATAGAAACATTTTCATTGACATTCTTAAGTTGTTCTGCTCTATTGTGAAAAAACATCATTTTAAATTTCTATTGAGGTATAATTTACATATAGTAAAATTTGGTAATTCTATCTGTACAGTTTGGTGAATCTTTCCCACAGCAGCTGTCACTCTGGAAACTTTTCTCCTGCCTTTTTTTAAAAAGTAAGCTCTATGTGGAGTCTTTTGGGTTTTCTATATAGAGTATCATGTCGTCTGCAAAGAGTGAAAATTTAATTTCATCTTTGCTGACTTGGATGCCTTTTATTTCTTTTTAAGGAGGGCATTTAATGCAATAAGCAGTGAGTGTTAATAAGCAACTGATGAACCACTAAACTCTACCCTGAACTAATAATATACTACATGTTAAGTAACTTTAATTTACATTAAAAAAACCCAAACCAAAATCAAACAAACAAAAGATAAGCTCTGTGACCAATGTGGGGCTCAAACTCAGGATCTCAAGATCAAGAATCATGTGCTCTACCTACTGAACCAGCCAGATGCCCCTCCTCTTGCCTCTTATAGTCAATCCCCTCCCCCGACCCCTAGGCCCAGGCAATCGTTGATCTGCTTCTGTCATTATAGTTTCACCTTTTCTGAATTTATTTTTATTTTTTACCTATTCTGGAATATAAAGATGGCAAATATAAAGGGAAAAATTATCTCCTGTTAGGTTAGGTGAAATATTAGCATGACTAATCTTAAGAAAATCTGCAGATACACTGGATTTTATATGCTTATATGGATTATGTCTTTTAGAAAGTAAGCAAAAAAAAAAAAGAATGGTCCATTCACTAGGATATAGCCTTTGGTCAGAAGAGGAGTAGGCTCTTCCTGTAACCCTGAAGTCAAATGGACAGTTCAGGTTATTATCAGGATAATTCAGGTCAAAAACATCTAGATCATTTGAGCTTCAGTGATTTTTTTTGGATCTGTGCATTCTAGCTTATTGGACTTCCTTACTTAATGAAGTTTGTATAATAACTTGTCTTATGGGGTTCTGGGGCCTAGGGAGGGTGATTACTAACCAAACAGCCAAGCTGGAGATGGAACTACAATCAGTTCCCAACTTCAGTCTCTCAACTTGGGATGTCTTTTAGAAATAGCTCTCTGGGTTGCATGGTATGGTGCCCATAGGACCCCTCTTCCTTCTTCATTTACTTGTTCCTGCAGCACACAGGTGACTGGAACTCTCTCTCATCTCATTCCCACATTTCTGCATCACCCATCATCCAAAGTGTGAATGGAAAGATAGGTGGAGAGAAGGAAAGGGTAATGAGAAGGTGACTCTCTGCCACTTCTCCCCTGCTGAGGCTGTTGTTTTGAGTTCTCAGTTTCATCCTTTCTCTTCAAAGTCTTCTCTGCGGCCAGGTCCTGCTTGGGTTTTCATTCTAGAGTCTCCATCTCTTCCCCTGAGCTTTTGTGATGATGAAATACCCAGGAAAGTTTAAATCCTGGCGGTGCCCCAATCCTTTCAGTGCAGAGAGGATACTTCTGTCTGAACCTGTCTGTGCTAGAGGGAAAAACAGTGTGTTTGTGTGGACTTGGCAGGGAAGGATAGGAAAGAACCAAAGGAATGGATTCATTATGCATGGGTTTTGAGTTAGGCATTGGGCTCTCTAATACGATGTCTCTAGTTCAAGAACAGTCTCTGAATCAGTTATAGGAGGGAGGGTAGCTTGTAAGTATTGTGCTGGCCTTTATTGCTCTTTTATGCAGAGGAATCTGAGGCTCAAAAAAGTTAAGTAACCTGAGATCCCGTAGCTGATAAGTGATGTCTGTTTTCCATCTCTTTTAGCGGAGAGACCCTGTTTGGAAGTTGTAGGTGGAGACCGTTGGAAAGTCACTCTCTAAAGTTCAAAGAATTACAGAAAGAGGGTGAGCAGGCTGTTTGCCTGGGAATTCATGTGAGCACCGGGAACTGCAGCATGTGGAGGCAGCCATATCTTCTCTACCTTTTGCCCTCTGGAGACCTTCTCATTTTCTCAGCTTTCCTCTCATTCTCACCCTAGGAACTGGAGCTGGGGGTTCTGGAGCTGGGGGAGGTGGGCTTCCAGTCCCATTGCCTGGCAGGTAAGGGAGGGCACCCTATCTCACTACTTCTGAGAGCACTATGTTCCTGGGAGCACAGTAGAACCTTGATTCCATTCCCCACTGCATCACTGCGAGGCATATTTATTACCAGCCTCCATAGAATGCAGTGTCTGACTTCTGTTCACACCATCTGAGGTGTTCAGATCACACCCGATGTTTGTTTGTACCCATTGATTCCATTTGCTAGAAATGAAGCCTGGATCATCTGAACACTGAAACATTTCTTACCTTTGTTTCCTTCACTGGCAGAGCTGGGGTGACCTAATCTACATGGCGGTAATATGAAAGGATTACTATCTAACCTGGACCCAAGTGTGATCACTTCCTAAGTTCATTTGATTATATAGTATATTCTCTTATCGTGCTTTGGTGTTGTGATAGGCTGGGACTTCTCAGAGAGTAGGATGGAAGCTATCTCAGAGAGTAGGATGGACAGGCAGGATAGCCCTTTATCATGCTCTCATCCTTCCCCTGGGGTCTGTTGGAGATCAGAGATGGGGAGGAGAGAAATCATACTAGATAGCTGTACCTTCCCTTCTTCCCACGGGTTTAGGAGAATGGAAACTGGGGACCTGAGCAGCAGGATATATATCATGGTTTCGAAATGCTGGAGCAATAGCATTGTCTGGCTCTTAAATATTCCCATATGTTGGTTTCTCTTGCCTTGAAGTTTAGAAAAATATATCACCGGACTGATGGAGGTGTCAGTGGCATTTTCTGAGAGCAGTCACTCTCGTCTGAGAGCCTCCTCCCCTCTTTCATAGGATAGGGCCTGTGCCAGTGCTGGGAAATTCAGGACCTGTATTAGGAAGAGTAAGCAAGGTGTCTGGGGTGCAAGCTTGTGCCCCAGGGGCTTCACTTGCCTCCCTCTATTTTCAGTTTGCTAGAAATTTGTATATCACAGAAATGACCCTCAGGAAACACACACATTTCATTAGGACAGAGAAAGAAAGAGCCCACGGCACTTCACCCCTTTGACAAAGCAGGCTTGTTTTGTTGTCATTGGTATGGAAAATAAACTGTAATCAGCTGTCTTGGGTCTGATTTGAACATATTAGTTTTCCTGAGGGACATGTCAGCAGGTACAACCCACATGCCAGGGACTAAGGAGATAACAGCAACGATGCTAATTTGAAAATACTTCTGTGGCACTTAGCAGGGTGTGATTTTAATTCATTTTTTGTCCCTTGGTAATCATAAAGTGCTTTCAGCCTGTGAATATCCATTTTTGACCAGCATGCTCATACTTCATCTGGGGACCACATTTAATGGCCATGGTGATGATGGGGTTCACAGGGGAATTGTGTAAGGTACAGATATTTGCTTTGTGGAGAGAAACATATCCACTGATACCAATTCACATGGCTATTCTGTGTAAGAGCTGTACATCTGAATAGTTGCCTGTATGCAAGTATCATTTGAACACAACTGCTAATATCTGCATAGCCACTGGGTTTGGTTCAAAGTTTTATTAATGTTTTATTAAAATTGTTTTATTTAAAGGCACCTGAAGCATCTGCCTTCAGCTCAGGTCATGATCTCATGGTCCTGGGATTGAGCACTGCATGGGGCTCCCAGCTGAGTGGGGAGTTTGCTTGTCTCTCTTCCTCTGCCCCTCATTCCACTCATGCTCTCTCTGTCTCACTGTGCTCTCTCTCTTTCTTTCACTCTGCTCTCTTTCTTAAATGAATAAATAAATAAATAATCTTTAAAAAATTGTTTTATTTAATTCTTGGACTAAAGTTACTTAGTGTAATGGAAATAGTATAATCTGTGCTGGATTGCTTGAATTCCATCCTTGCCACTTAACTAGTTGTGTGAACTTGGACAAGTTATTTAATCTCTGAGCCTCAATGTCCTCAATGGTAAAATAGGGATAGTTATGCCTAAGGTAGGGCTATTGGAGGTATTAAATGAGCAATGCACAAACAGCACCTGGTACATAGTGAGAACTCAGTGGGTGTTGGTTCTTTCTTCTCCCTGTTCCAGACTGGGGCCAGTGCTCTTTTCTCTATAGCCTAGCTGTCTCTGACTTGACAATCACTCTAGTTTTGAGGGACTGATTGTATAAATTGTTCTCCCACAGGCCCAAGTATGACAGGGTGATCCCTTTTAGCTGGAAATCTGCTTGGTTTGCAAGTAACCCAGGTTAAATGGTATTATTTGAGATTTTTTATATTGAGGTCTAGAGGGCTTGGAAGGTAGTTTGGGCTCAGCCTGGGCACTCCTCCTTGTTGCATTCCTGGGTTGCTTCTCTCACTCCCTCCAGCAGGTGCCTGTGTTAGACTCACCCAGAGGAGAGGCAAATTGGTTGCCTCTTGTGGCCTCCTTAGTGATTCTTGGTGGCTCCTCACTCTGAATGGACAGTCTCTATTTTTCTTTTCTTTTTTCCCCACATCTTTGCTTCCATCCTCTCTGTTCTTTACCTGGTGTCAGGGAACTTTCAGCTGCTTCTTGAGAGTCCTGCCTTTCCCATGGTGGCCCAACACCCACCAGGACTTGAGAACGTGAGAAGCTAGTTCTGTATACTTCTTATTTTTGTTGCCTCACTTGGGGCTAACCAAAATGGTGTCAAATGATGGGAATCCCCAGCACCATCTCAGGTCCATTACGGATTTATTGTTTAGATTGGAGGAGCCCACATTCCTCAAGCAGACACAGTCTGGCTCTGAGATGACTAGGTACAGAATCAGTGGGTCAGAGTGTCTGTCCTGGCTCAGCCATTTGGTAGCTTGGAGCAACCATGTAGCCTATCTGAGCTTCAGTTTTCCTCATATGTTAAATGAGAAGGGTAGTAACAACTTGACTGACAGGATTTTTTGTTTTAAAGATTTTAATTATTTATTTGACAGAGAGAGAGAGAGCACAAACAGGGGGAAGAGGAGAAGGAGAAGCAGGTGCCCTGCTTAGCAGGGAGCTCGATGCAGGGCTTGATCCCAGGAGCCTTGGGACCATGACCTGAGCTGAAGGCAGACAATCAACTGAGCCACCCAGGTGCCCCTCCCTGACGGGATTTTTATGAATAAAGAAAGCAGGTAGATGAAAAGGCTTTCACACTGAAGAACAGGAAGGCATTAATATTATGGGCCATAGCAGGCTTTCTCAATTGTTCTCACGCCTAGAGGATGAACTTTGGCCAGACATTTCTGGCCCACACTCCCTTGGATGCCAACCTTCTTTCCTCCCTACAGGAATTCTTAGGGAGATCATAGGATCACCTACTGTATTCAGTGGGAATGTAAAGATATGACCACAGACACGTCTCTCTTCATCCTGAATGCCCTCCAGCCTCCATTGGGGAACTACTAGGCAGAGGCTCTTAAAGGTTCTTATTAATAAATTTGGCAGTGACGAAAAGTGCTGCAGGTCATGCTAATTAATGTGTATTAACGTTCCAAACAGATAAAAAACCTGGCTCTTATGGGCAGAGAATCCAGCAAGATCTCTTCTCTCCTTCATTCCACCACCCCTACATTCCCTCCTGTCCTCTCCACTCACACCATCTTCCTCCCAGACTCCCTTCTTTCTCTCTGATGATCACAGCTGCTCCTGACATCCCTGGGGAGAATATAGGAAGTAGGCTCCCTTGCTGCCAAATCCAACTTTTGGGTCATTTATTACTTCAGAAGATACCTTGCTATTAAAGCACTGAGGCTCCTGTTTTCCTTTTTCTTAAGGAACAAATTCCATCATAGTCAAGGCCACACAATTAGGTGTATGGGAGCAGAGCAAACACTTGATAAGACCGACCCTCATTAAGTGGGAGTTCTGAGGGATGCCAGTGATTGCTTCTTGAAGCAGCAGCCAGTGCAGTGTTGGATGTGTTTGTCCCTCCCACCCTTCTTTCCTCTTTCCTTTCATTCTTTCCTCTCTCCCTTCCTTTTTTCCCTTCCTTCTTTCCTGCTGTCTCTCCCCTCACTGCTTCCTGCCAGCAGACATTTCTCCTAAGCACTGAAAACAGAAAAAATTTTGGAAAAATGTAAATGAAGAGCAAGAGGGGATATCCTTTTTTGCCTTTATAAGCATAAAATAACTTAAATAAGGGTCTCTTTGAAAGAAGAAATGTTCAGAAAATGCAAGGTCATTCATTAGATTTTATGTAGTACTCAGTTAAAGCTACTAGAATATTGTGGGTAGCCATAGTTTTTCTTCATAGTATGAAGTATGTCTGCAAAATATACAGTTATTAGTCATACTCTTTTCATTTATTCTTCAAGAATGTTAGAATTAATTTTTATCATTGGGCACAGAGCTCACTAACATGGCCAAAGCAGCAAAGAAATCACTGGCGTACTTTCCCAGGGGACTATTTCCAGACCGCACCTTGACCTCTCTGAGATTTCCATGACTGCTCTGTGCCCTTAATGACTGGTCATCTAGGGATGGGTCAATCAAGTCACACGCTGTCATGGGGGTAAAAGGACAAGCTGAGAAGCCATTTGTATCATTTTACAGAGAACAGGGTTAAAGACGGCAAAGTATGAGGGCTTCTTAAAGACAGCTTGGGGGAGCGTTAGGGCCTGTAAGTATCTGGCTTGGCATATGCCTTGTGACCTCACTAGATGCTATCCCTTCTTTCTACAACAAAGCCCTGTTCTGCTAAACACCACATTTAAAGTAATTAACATGGGTCTTGTATTTTTCATCTGCTTTTGCTCTTTGAGTTACTTTATTTCTGCATTCATGTAGCTCCTGACCTTTTCTTAGGTTTCTTCTCCATTTCTAGGACTAGTCAATGGATGGGACTTCCCTGTTTTGACCTTTGGTACTTCTAGGACTGGCTTGTCCTGTGGGTCGGCCTCGTGTTGATGGTTCTGATCACAAGCGGGTGGTCCAGCCTGACCTGGTTTCCTTGGTAAGCACACCAAAGATTACCATCTGCATCCACCCGCCCCCCTTTAGTTACTGAAGACCTGCTCATAGTGTCCTTCATAAAGGACTTCAACAATGAGCAATAGTGGGCTGTGTGACTGCTCTTCCGTATTCCAGTTTGCCTTCCACCTTTGTTGCATTTATGTCATACAGGCTCATGAAGTTTAGAGGTTTGCAGTTTCTAGCTCTTCCAGTGCCATTTTGCCTGATAATATCTACTGAGTCAGATCTAACTAATAAGATCTCAAGCTCAAGAAAAATCATAATCTACTCTAATTTGTACCTTTCTCCTGTGGTTTTGCAAGGGGCTCTTAATTAATATGCGAGGAGTTTGTAAATCTGAATTCTCTCATTGCAGATGTGAAGAGCTATAATTTGTAATAACGGAGGTACCTTTCCTCACTTGTCTTGGCCTGGAGTGAAGGGGCTCTGCTGTGATTTATTACCTCACTGCAAAACCTTTGATAAGTGGCTACCAAATAGATCCTCATTACTCAAAACTCTTCCAATTCCTTAAGCTAAAGTTCTTCCCAAACCTCATGCAAGCCACGTATGTTCCAGGGGAAATGAATCAGGGATCTCTTTGCTAAACTATTTTGGCATAAAAAAAATATCATAAATGAGAGAGGAGAAAATCTTGTTTGCTAAAGGGCTGCTGGGTGAACTGCCTCTTGGCCTTTTGATAGCATCTTTGAAATGGAAATGGCCAGCTGCCTGACCTTCTGTTCAGTGACCCTTTTTGTACAAAGTCAAATTGCAGCCGCCTCACAGCAGCAATTCACCTATGGACACAAACAGGATTTCCATTTTTTTCTAACCTTTTTTTTCCTGGTGCATTTGTTACCGTGAACATTTTTTTACTATTCACATAAAAGACATCATGGTTAAAAAAAGGAAGCCCTTTGCATCAAAAGGATTGTAACTCATAAAGATTTCAAAATACTAAGGAAGTGTCTGTCTTTAATTCTGCTCTCTATCTGAGCCTTTACATGTATTGTAATTTGAAGAGGCCAGTGAAAAGACTATATTCTGGAACAGTTTGGGGTTGTTAATGTTCCTATTCTTTTCTTGCATGTGAAGAAATAAAATAGTGTTGATTATATTAAAAAGGGGGAAATTATCTCTGCTTTATCTTGAATAAAGAGAGAAAGGAAAGTTAATTCTGTTTATGTAACTGTGGTGAATCTAAGAAATAAATACCTTTAGGTGCTTTCTGTGGAGCAACGCTGAATTGGAATTAGGAGTCTGTTTTAAAGAGAAACTAGATCCTGGCTATACCTTCTCTTTGGTTTTTTTTTTTTTTTTTTTTTTTAAATTTATTTATTTATGATAGGCACACAGTGAGAGAGAGAGAGAGGCAGAGACACAGGCAGAGGGAGAAGCAGGCTCCATGCACCGGGAGCCCGATGTGGGATTCGATCCCGGGTCTCCAGGACCGCGCCCTGAGCCAAAGGCAGGCGCCAAACCGCTGCGCCACCCAGGGATCCCTTCTCTTTGGTTTATGTCAAAGTCTGTGGCTAAAGAAGCTATGATGGGGAGAAGGAGGGAGCCCTTTGATCCTCTCCCCTCTTCCTTCTCCTTCTCGAGGCCTTTTTCTGCTCTGAGCTGGCAGTGCAGATCTGCGTATCAACACACTTTACGCTTGGAGTAGGCTTAGGACCCAAGCCCTGTGGAAGCTGCTGGTGTCTGGGTGCTGTCCTGCCTTGGACACTTCCACTAGCAGGACCCCTTTAGGCTGATTGCTGTTCTGCTAGTGTGGAGAGAGACCTGCCTTATGCCCACTGGAGGCCAGTGAGTGCCTATTCTCTGTGGGAAGGATGGGCAGAGGTTCACTCAGTGGAAAGGGGAAAACCTTCTTTTTCTGGGCTGGTCAGGGAGCTGAAGAAACAAGAGCAGGGCTCACAGGGTTTTGATGGTGATAGTGAGATTCTGATTCAACAAATATTTATCAGGCCTCTGCTGTGAGCCTGACCCATTAGCTAATTCAATCCCAGAAGAGCCCTGGGAAGTCACATCCGGAGAGTGAAAGGAGAAGATTCTGGGGACAGACAATCCTTGGTTTGGATCCTGGCTACTTACTAGCTGTGCGACTGCACACACATTTTTTAACATCTTGAAGTCTCAGTGTATCATTAGTAAACTGAAGGCTAATACTTGTCTCATGTGGCTAATGTGAAGATTAGATGGAATGTCGTATGAAATATTGTCAAGCCCAGAGCTTGGTACATAGTAAGCACTCAGCAAATATTTCCTTTCTTTTTCTTCTTCTCATTTAACAGGCAAGGAAATGAAGGAAATCGCTAGGTTGGGATTTTTTTTAAAGATTTTATTTATTTATTCATGAGAGACAAGAGACAGAGAGAGAGAGAGAGAGAGAGAAATTGAGAGGCAGAGACACAGGCAGAGGGAGAAGCAGGCTCCATGCAGGGAGCCTGATGCAGACTCGATCCTGTGTCTCCAGGATCAGGCCCTGGGCTGAAGGCGACGCTAAACTGCTGAGCCACCTGGGCTGCCCTAGATTGGGATTTGAATTGAGGTAGGTTTGTTTGTTTTTTAAACTCTGCAGATGATCCCTGTATACATCAACCCACAGATGATAGCTACTCCCTGTGAAATTTTCATCAAGATTTGAGTTTCTTTTTTTTTTTAATATTTAATTTATTTGAGAGAGAGAGAGAGAACACAAGCAGGGGGAGCAGCAGAGGGAGAGGGAGAAGCAGGCTTGATGTGGGGCTTGATCTCAGGACTGTGGGATCATGATGCGAACCAGAGGGAGACACCCAGCTAACTGAGCCACCCAGGTGCTCCAAGACTTAAGTTTCCAATAAATGTCTTCTACCTTTATTCCTGGTTGAAACTGGGCAAATAATGATTACAGACACACAGACAAAGGGAAAAAGTGAGAGCATTCTCTTCTGTCACCTGTTTCTTGTGGGGACTATTTCCTATACCATATCAGGTTCACACCCTGTCAAAAAAAGAAAATTAAAAAAAAAATCCCTCAAACATACCATATTACAGTAAACTGAAAAATGTCCTTTCTCCTCTTCTAGTTCTTAATCCTTTCACTTTGCTACAATACTTAATCATTTATAAACAGCAACGTGTCGTATTCATACCTAGTTTTACTGAATGCACAACAGTTTTTGGACTCACATCAGAGCATGTGTGACAGTTCAGTCTTTTACTAGCATTATATCATAAGAATTTCAGGTTTCTGCCTAGTCCCATAATTTAATTTTTATGACCCATTTTATCTTATCAAACTTACCCATTTAGGTCCCACATTTGTGTAGGCAATCCACGTGTAGCAAGAAGGTTAAGAACGTTTGCATGAGTGAATACTCCAATCTACCTTTAGCCAATTTAGATATGGTAAAAAAAAGTAGTTCACATAGGGGGCAAAAGGAGCCAGGAGTCTGAAATTTGTGCAAAACCCAAACTGAAATGGCAGGTTTAAGGTTTGGAAAGCTCTAGTTAATCTTTTCCCTTTGCTCTTTTATTTAGCCTCTTTTTTTTTAGCTGACTCCGAGCAGAATAGCAATAAAGACTCCTTGCCTACTGCAGATCCTCAGCAGTATCTAGTGCCAGAAGTCCTGTTTTCATCCGATAACCAGATATCAAAGGGGCTCAAATAGGTTGGGCTGTTCCTGATAGAGATCTGACCTTTCATAGGCCTCACTGAACTAAATCTATGACCCTCGTGAGACAGGGCCATTGTTACTTGGGGAACACAATCTTTCTGATCCCATGCATGTTCCTTGCAGAAAGCAGGTAAGAGTCACACCTTTTGTGTGCTCTTGCTCTGTGTTGAAATCAAATCCCTATGGTTACTTGAGCTTCTATGCCTCTGACTTCATGATGGCAAATCATTTGACAAAAGTAGATTCTGATGTGGGTCTCTGGCAGCTGCCTTTAGAAAGCTGGAAAATGATTTTGAATTTCCACAAATTTGACTGAATTTTCAAAACTCATTTTTCACTTGGACCGTCAGGCCATTTACCAGTCCTTGGATTAACAAAGGCCTGAGTTTATACCATGACTTCTCTTTAGCCCTGCTGGTATTTGGTAGGTTCTCAGTTTTTATATGGTACTTGGTACTTTGATACTTGGTAGGTGCAGTATTTGTTGATTGAGTAAGTGAAAATAGAAATCTGGATGGGGGTTAAATTCATGGATTTGCTAATAGCTCTAACATATTATCATAATTGTGGATTTTCAAGTTTTTGAAAAATCAGAAGTGCTGAAAACTTTTGGGTAGTGTGTGAATTTAGGTCCCTGCCCTGCAACTAACTCCTTTTATAACCTTGAACAAATAGTTTCACCTTGAAAGTCTTCAGTTCTCAAATCTGTTAAATGAGGTCAGCAGTGTTAGTGGACAGGGTAACTATCCAGGTTTTTTTTTTTTTTCCTCTGAGGCCAACACCCTCTCTATCCAGCTTGTTGTATCTTAACACATCTCCACATGGCCATGCAATAGCATTGGATGATCTCCATGTCTCCTCCTAGAGCTAATTTTCTATAATTTCAGGATTCAGTTACTTAGTATCCAGAATATTCTTGGCAAATGCGGCAAAGACAGGTATTCGTAGGTAGGCATTTGGGTAGATGTCAGCCCTGCTGTGGGTGTTGTATACCCAGGCTGGGCTGAGAAAATCAGCTGGTTCTCCCTGCTCTTGGTGATCTTGGGTCAGAGACTTTTGAAACTATGTGAGTGTTCATGCATTGGTTCAATATGCCAGCAAGACTGATTGAAACTATTTTATCTTTCATTTGTATCTGTATTGTGTATCCATCTGCTTCTTTAATACTTTTACTTAGATCTGTAAATCTTTCCCCACAAAAATACAAAACAAAATCTTCAGAATATCTGGTCTTTTCTTGATGGTCACTGTCTTAGTGAATGCCACTACCATCCACTTGGAAGGAAGGCTAAGTGAAGACCCCAGAACCCCGGGCATTATCTTTGATCTCTTCCTAATTCATCAACAAGTTTTCCCCAATTTCTTTTCTCCTTTTTTTTTTCCTGGCCTGGATGGTTGTTTTATTTTTATATTTTTATAGTTTTTAAATCTTAAAATAATTTTTGATTCAAGTATAACTAATATATAGTGTTATATTAGTTTCAGGTATACAATATAATGATTTGACAATTCTGTCCATTACTCCGTGCCCATCAAGATAAATGTACTCTTATTCTCTTTTATCTATTTCACATAACCCCCTACCCCCTTCCCCTTTGACAACCACTAGTTTTCTCCATATTTAAAGTCTGTTTTTTTTTGTCTCTTTTTTTCTTTGTTTTAAAGTCCATATAAGAGTGGAATCATATGATATTTGTCTTTCTTTGACTTATTTCTGTAGATCCATTCATGTTTTTGCAAATGGCAAGATATCATTTTTTATGGCTGAGTAATATTCCATTACATCTATTTATCTATCTATCTCACATCTTCTTTATCTATTAATCTATGGATGGATACTTGGATTGCTTCCATATCTTATAAATATTACTACCATAAACATAGGGGTGCATATATCTTTTCAAATTAGTGTTCTCATATTCTTTGGGTAAATATCCAGAAGTAGAATTACTGGATCATATGGTAATTCTATTTTTAATTTTTAAAGTAACATCCATACTGTTTTTCACAATGGCTGCACCAGTTTGCATTCCCACCATTAGTGCATGAGGGTTCCTTTTTCTCTACATCTTTGCCAACATTTGTTGCCTGTGTTTTTGATTTAAACCATTCTGATAGGTCTAAGGTATATCCCATTGTGGTTTTGATCTGCATTTCCCTGATGATTAGTGATGTTGAGGTCCTCCCTAAATTTTTAATTTTTAAAATATCTCTGAATTTTCTCCACTTCTCCCAGCCTCTAAAGCTGCCTTCCTAGTCTAAGTTACTACAACTTTTCCCTGAGCACTGCAGTTGACTTGTAACTGGACTTCTGTTCTCAATCTAGTTTCCTGACAGATTTTCCCCATAAGAGAGTTAGTGGAAATGCCTTCAAGATTGGGACTTGATTATGCTGCCTACCCTGCTTAATCCTTTGTGTGGTTAACCAGGGAATTTTGGATAGTGACCAAAATTCTTAACATGTTCTAAAAGCTTTATATAGTCTGGCCATTGTCTGATGATCCCTTGATATCTGTCCTCCATCCCTATGGACTGTCTCATGTGGCATGGTCCTTCCTACAGTGACCATGCTCTCACCCCTTCTCACATCTCAGCTCAAGTGTTCCCACTTCAGTGAAGCCTTGCTGGACTCCTCTCAATCCCAGTATGTCCCTTCATCCTAGGCTATCATAGGAACATGGGCGTTTCCTCTGAAGGACAGATGAAGAAACTGATGCTTAGATTTGTTAATGCATCCAAAGTCAAACAGCTAATTAATGAAACTGGGACCCAGGGTTTCAGAACTGTGGATTCACATTAAGGGCAGAACCAGAATCCAGAACTTTGCTTGATTCTAAATGCTCTACTGCTAAATACTATGCTAGAGATGGGAAATAGGTTTTACCTCATGTAGTAATTTTGATTAATAGTGCTGTGTGCAGTGCTGTGTTGAAAAGGATTCTGATTTTGCATCCTGATGCAGTATGCATATTAATCTACCATGATTAATTAGTGATGCCTGTCATGGGTGAAGGATTGGAGAGAGAAGATATAGAAGAAAGGTTTTTTGCCCCATGCAAATGCTATAATGCACAGTATAATATTGCTCATTTTATCTTTAAAAAAAATCAACAGTAGACCCTTCATGTTAGAAAATCCCCCTTAAGAAGGGGTTAGAGAGCCTTACATTGCTAGGCTTTTGAAGGATGCCAAATAAGAGCTGTGAAACTTCCTCCTATACCTTTCTGGAGTGGTTCCTTTTCCTTTTATTTTCTTTCCTTTCCTTTTTTTCTTTATTTATTTATTCGAGAGAGAAGGCACATACAAGTGGATTGGTGCTGCTGACCATTGTTCTTGCCTCCTGATAGCCACAAGAAAGGGATAGATGCTGCAGCATTCTATTATTCTGGTTCGAGATGCTGTGTTTTGACTCAGGATTCTTGCTGGGGAGGAGCTGGGTTCATGTCCCTTTTTTAAATCCCTTGTGCTTCCACATTTGTATGTAACTTCTAGTCAGTATCTTGTTCTTGGTCTCTAAGTGTTGGTGTGCTCCTGGGCACAGTGTTCAGTTTACTACTCTTTGCTTTACTGTCTACTCTCATTGGTTACCTCATCTAGTCCCATGGCATTTGATGCCATGCATAAGTTGGTGATTTATAATTTGATATCTCTAGCCCCGAGCCCCACATCTCAGATATTTACATTTAAACCATGTCCAACATTTCTATCCAGGTGTCCAACATGACATTTCAGACTTAACATGTCTAGAGCAGAGGCTTTGATTTTACTCCAAATCTGTTTCTTCTCTATTCTTCTGTTCTTAGCATCGTCAGATCATAGATCTGTTTTTCCTTCACATTTCACTTCTAGTCCATCAACAAATCTGTCTGTTCTACCTTCAGAATACACTCCAATTTTGACCAGGTCTCATTACTCACTGCCATCTTAGTCCTGACTTCCTTTATCTCTTATCTAAATTAGCAATAGCCTCTTCACTGATTTTCCTACTTCTATATACATTGGTCTCTATTTTATTTTCCATATGGCTGCCAGATGATCTTTTTTAAAAAAATAGACTTTGCTTTTTAGAGCAGTTTTAAGTCCACAGCTGAGAGGAAGTGAAAGAGATTTTGCATATACCTCTTGTCCCATGCATGTGTAGCCTTCCCTATCATCAACATTCTCTACCAGAATGGATATTTGTTACTATTGATGAACATACATTGGCACATCATTATAGCCCAAAGCCCATTGTTTACATTAGGGCTCTTTCTTGGTGTTGTATATTCTATGGGTTTGGACAAATGTATAAGAACATGTATTTACCATTATAGTATACAAAGTATGGTTTCACTGTTATAAAAATTCTCTGTGCTCTACCTATTCATCCCTCCCTCTCCCCAATCCTCGTTAACCGCTTATCTTCTTACTGTCTCCATAGTTTTGCCTTTTTCAGAATGTCATATAGTTGGAACCATATACTATGCAGCCATTTCAGATTAGCTTCTTTCACTTGTTATACTTCCTCCATGTCCTTTCACGGTTTGATAGTTCACTGTTTTTGGTGCTGAATAATATTCCATTGTCTCAATGTATCACAGTTCATTTGTACATTTACCTACAGAAGGATGTCTTGGTTGCTTCCAAGTTTCGGCCATTATGAATAAAGCTGTTATAACATCTGTGTGCATCTTTTTGTATGGACTAAAGTTTTCAACTTCTTTGGGTAAATAACAAGGAGTATGATTGCTGGACCATATAATGAGTATTTTTAGTTTTGTAATGAACTGCCAAATTGTCTTCCAAAGTGGCTGTGCCATTTTGCATTCCTATTAACAATGAATGACAGTTCTTACTGTTTTACACAGGAAGATCTTTAAGAAATGTAATATAATCATGTCACTCCTGTACTTAAGATTCTGCAAATGGATTCCTATCACACTCAGAGTGAAACTCAAACTCTGTCATAGATTACATGGCCTTAAAAATAATGGTTCTTTTCTACTTCTTTAAATTCTCTTATCCCTCATTTGCTATGTTCCAATAACACCAGTCTTTTCTCACTCCCTTAAGCACACTAAATTCATTATTGCCTCAGGAACTTTGCACGTGCTACTTCCTTTCCCTGACATATTATCTAAAGTAATATGCCAAACCCACCATCTCTTTACTCCCTCTTTTCTTCATGGCACTCATCTCTACTTGAAATTATAGCATATATTCATTTGGTTATTTATTTTAATTGTCTTTCTCCTCCATTACAGTGTAAGCTCTGTGATTTTTTTTTTTAAGATTTTATTTATTTGTTTGAGAGAGATAATGAGAGAGCACAGAGCACAGGAGCAGAGAGAGGGGCAGAAGGAGAAACAGACTTCCTACTAAGCCCAGCGTGGGGCTTGATCCCAGGATCTGGAGATCATGACCTGAGCTGAAGGCAGATGGCAACCAACTGAGCCACCCAGGTGCCCCTCCATAAGAGTTTAATTGCTTTTTCTTTATTACTGTGATGAAGATGTCTTTAAGGTCTAATTGATCTTAAGGTTAAGAGAAACTCTGAGATCTTTTCTTTTTTTAATATTTTGTTTATTTAAAAGAGCACAAGCAGGGGGAGCAGCAGAGGGAGAGGGAGAAGCAGGCTCCCCATTGACTGTACTGAGCCCGATATGGGGCTTGATCCTAGGACCCTGGGATCATGACCTGAGTCAAAGACAGATGTTTAACCGACTGAGCCACCCGGTCATCTGGAGAAACTCTGATATCTAAAACAGATTTTAAGTAGTGGTGCTGAAGTCATTCAAAGCTGAGGAAAGACTGCTGTGAACTTAGGAATTTTATAAAGGAAGGAAGTTATGTTTGGCCTAGAAGGTAGGTAGATTTAATATTTGATCTAACAATAGGTAGGTAGCTTTAATGGTTCTTTTTAAAAAAATTTTATTTATTTATTCATGAGAGATACACACAGAGAGAGGCAGAGACATAGGCAGAGAGAGAAGCAGGCCCCATGCAGGGAGCCTGATGTGGGACTTGATCCCGGGACTCCAGGATCACACCTTGGGCTGAAGGCAGGCACTCAACCGCTGAGCCACCCAGGCGTCCCCTTTAATGGTTCTTAAGAAAGGAATAGCCTAATGAAGATGTACTCTCTGGGAAATTATCTATAGACTTTCTACAAGAATTGAGTTCCCTGATCAGATTTTGGATCACTTTGGGATAGAGCTGTGCTTTTTTTGGATTTGTGTCGAAGCACAGTTTTTAGTATAGTATATGCTAGATGCTAGGGGATTTCCTCATTGGAGGAAACTAGGGAAGAAGTTGAGCTTGAAGGCTTAAGAGGCAGAAGCCCAGCAAGGATTGTCTCGCTTCCACATGTTGTCTCATTGTGAGGTGGGCAGCTCCAGGGTCCTCACTGGCTGGGAGGAAACTGAAGGTGAGGTGGGTTCACGTCTCAAGTTGCAGCTTGAACTTGAATCCAGAGCATCCTGCATTCCACAAGGGCTTGATGCAATAGGACCTGATCTTGCAGCCAACACAAATGCTCAGCACATAGATTTACTTATATGCCAGCCTCCTTCCTGAGATCATAATTACAGCATAATTCAATCTGAAGTTTTCTTTCATAAGGAATTAGTATTCTATTTGGTAGCCACCCAGACTCAAACAGTGAAATCTAACCATCAAAAGCTTGATTGAATGACCCACCTGGAATTGTTTATACTTCATTAACGCTTTTCATAAATCATGAGTTTGACAGGTTACTGGCATGGACTTTCCAAATCTCATAATTGTGTTTTGTTTTTCCCTTGCTTCATCAGTTTCCTTTCAGAGGCTGACAGCTTAGCAAATGTTACGAGAACTACCAGCTACTGCAATGACCACTTCTGGTATGAGCACCTACTATATGCCCAGCACTGCTGTAGGAGTCTGAAGATTTGGGCTGTATGCAGTCTTGGCTCTGCCATGTATTAGCTGATGACCTTAATAGATTTCTGTTGTCATATCTATAAAAAAGTATATGTATATACATATATACATATATATGTGATGGTAACTATTTTGTAAGGCTGGTGTGATGATAACAAGCTAACATGGGTAAAGAATTTAATGCAGTGTCTGACACATAGTAGTTGCTGAATAAATGTTGGTATTTATAGTTGTATTATAAGTAAGTCCCAAGAAGACTTCAGCTTTCAGAGGCTGAAGGGATTGCAAGTGACTGGCTCCTGAGTTGTAGTGTGACAGCTATTATTACCCTTATGTATATCTATAATAGGTGAATTTGGGTGAAGACAAAGAACTTCAGTTGATCAAGTTCATTATTTGAATTCTTTATTTTTTTTTAAAAAAGATTTTATTTATTCATGAGAAACACAGAGAGGGAGAGGGAAAGGCAGAGACACAGACAGAGGGAGAAGTGGGTCCCATGCAGGAAACCTGATGCAGGACTTGATCCCGGGACTCCAGGATCATGCCCTGAGCCAAAGGCAGACGCTCAACCGTTGAGCCACCCAGGTGTCCCTGAATTCTTTGTTTTGATTGGTTGGGAAATCTATCCAAGATTATAGGTTCTAATGGAGGTGTACAGAAGAGTGATATTTTGTACCACTAGAATATAACCTTTATGAAGGCTTGTTTTTGTATTCTCAGAACCTACCCCAGTGGCACTCAACAGATCAACAAGCTTTTAATAATTGTGTGTTGAATGGATGAGTCAATAGAGAAATGAGGCAAAATAGAGGATACTTCCATTGTTTACATTATACATTACTACATATATTTATAAGTGTATATATTTGCTGATTAGAAGACTAATACATGCTTCCTGTAAAAAATTAAGCAATGAAGATATGTAAAGAAAAATATTCCCTTGAAATTCCACCTCTAGTAAGAACTATAGTTAAAGATTTTGGGGGCATCTGGGTAGCTCAGTCGGTTAAGCATCTGCCTTCAACTCAGGTCATGATCCTGGGGTCCTGGGATGGAGCCCTGAATCAGGCTCTCTGCTCATTAAGTCTGTTTCTTCCTCTCCCTTTACCCTTCCCCCTGCTTCTGCTCTCTCTTGCTCTGTTTCTCTGTTTCTCTCTCAAATAAATTAAAATCTTAATAAAAATGATTTTGTGTCTTTTTTCCCTGATTTAAAAAATGCGTATAATAACAAAAATAGGTTCATACTATTCAATCTGTTCTAGAATTCATTTTAAATTTAGATATATTTTAAGAAAAATTTTCTGAATCTGTTCATATAAAATTTTCTTATCAATTTATTTCTCACATAAATTTCTCATATAAATTTCTTTTAAGCATTGCATAGTTTCTATCATATGATTATAACATATAATATTTATCCATTCCCCTCTTGGTGAAAAGTTAGATTGATTATAATTCTTTTCACTGTGCAGTATATTTCAAGAAATGTTCACATACCTATTTTTGTCTTTTTGGGAAAGGAGTTCCATTGAAAAAAGGAATAGTAGTGGAATTGCTAAATGAGAGGATATGTACATTTATAATTTTGATGTCATGTAATATGATTTTACAACTTCCTTTGAATTTGGAAAAGGAGTCTGTGCCAACCCTGCAGTGTCCCTACCTGGAAAACAGGATAAGGTGCTTATCTTAGCCTTCTTTCATTTATATAATAATAAAGGATGCTGGAAGTGGGTTTATAGGATATTTGTAGGCTATGTCTGAAGGAAATTCTTTTATTAGGCAGTTTATCTTCTCTTTGACCATGTAGCTTTATGGGGTACAAGCATACAAAGGGGTGAGGCATGAAGGAGTTGCCCACTCAGGAGTCAAAATAAACAAGCAAGAAGATGAACAAAAGAGTAAATATTTCGTATAAGGTGAGTCAGCCTGGTGGGTGACACATTTCCATGATGTGTCAATATCAGAGTTGGGAAATAGAAAAAAATATTCCTCATTTGTGGGGCAAAGTAGTTATGAACAGAGCCCCCCCTCCTCCCCTCCCAGCATCATTTCCATGTCTGCCCTTGACTCTAGCCCAAGATTGTGAAGTTTTATGTCTGGAAGGATGAATGCTTCTGCAAAATCATTACAAAACTGAACAATAGAGACTTCCTTATTGTTGCAAAGATGGAGTGGGAGAGGAGGAAGGGCTGGAATCAGGACGGCTTTGCAGTGCTGGAAGGGATTTTCAGGGTGATTTAGTGTGGATTGATTTGCAGTTTATTCGGCAGCCATTGTTTGTAATGTGCTTTGCCAGCTCATGTACCCTGGACCTTAATTGTTCTAAATTAAACTATAGGGACCAGACAGCACACATTTCAATCAGAACGACAAAATATTGCACCACATCCCTCAGGGATATGTCAGTCCCTGCTGGGATAGGCTTGTATGCAAGGAAGAGGGAGAAGGAGCTCTCAGAAGGATATTTGATTAGAGTGGAGCAGACTGTTTTATTTGTATATAAAGTGAAGCCCAAGTGTGCTACCCCAACTCAAGTGGGTGCAAATTTGAATAGTCAAAAACAACTGTCATTTGTACTAGT
Organism: Canis lupus familiaris; assembly: GCF_011100685.1. Taxonomy (NCBI): domain Eukaryota; kingdom Metazoa; phylum Chordata; class Mammalia; order Carnivora; family Canidae; genus Canis; species Canis lupus. Next base: position 18,825,870 of record NC_049251.1, read on the forward strand.
ATTTAGGAAATGTAGCCCTGAACTTAATTGCCTTGTATTTTGTCCATTATTGTTGATTTAAAAACATGAGTTGAAGTGATACCTGAGTCTGGGAGAGTTCTGATTACCTGGGAAAAGCTGCAAGGAATTCTCAGGACTTATCACATGCACAGAAGCTCAGTTTTTTTTCTGGCAAGAGAAAAACTGCTCATTTTCCTCTTATTATCCCTTGTTGGGATGTGCTGTTTTAAGTCAATGTGGAGCCTAGGAAATGAGTCTGGATTAGTGGCTTAGGCTGTAGCATTCCTTGTTTGTTTGTTTGTTTGTTTGTTTGTTTGTTTGTTTTTGTAGCATTCCTTGTTGACCGTAAGGGGGTTACATGATTTTTCACTTCATCACAATCTACCTTAGTCAATTCATTTTTTGGACTTTTACAAATAAAAAAAATAAAGCTAATACAGCACAAACACATAAATTCAAATAATAACAAAAGGCACAAATGAAAACTAAAAGCTAATTCTACTTCCCCTATATTATTCAAATCCCAAAGGTATCCACTGTTGATTTTCTAGTGTCTTTTTTGGGCGTGTAAATGTTTGATAGATAAGGAATCATAGTGAATACATCTATATTGTTATTGATAATGAGTTCTATTCATACTCATTTATTAGTTGTGTTTTTGATTTAACAGCATTTTTTCCAACTTACCACATTGTATAAGCTCCTTTCCAGAAGTAACTCTAACATATTCTTTTTAATGGTCATATAATATTCTGTTCAGTAGACACATGATAATTTGTATTGTCTTTTATTGGTGTGTATTTATTTATGCTTTGTCACTGGAATTATTTTATGATTTTATAAATATATATATATATTTTTAGATTGGTTATTTATTTATTTATTTTTATTTTTATTTTTTTTATTGGTGTTCAATTTACTAACATACAGAATAACACCCAGTGCCCGTCACCCATTCACTCCCACCCCCCGCCCTCCTCCCCTTCTACCACCCCTAGTTCGTTTCCCAGAGTTAGCAGTCTTTACGTTCTGTCTCCCTTTCTGATATTTCCCACCCATTTCTTCTCCCTTCCCTTATATTCCCTTTCACTATTATTTATATTCCCCAAATGAATGAGAACATATAATGTTTGTCCTTCTCCGACTGACTTACTTCACTCAGCATAATACCCTCCAGTTCCATCCACGTTGAAGCAAATGGTGGGTATTTGTCATTTCTAATAGCTGAGTAATATTCCATTGTATACATAAACCACATCTTCTTTATCCATTCATCTTTCGATGGACACCGAGGCTCCTTCCACAGTTTGGCTATCGTGGCCATTGCTGCTAGAAACATCGGGGTGCAGGTGTCCCGGCGTTTCATTGCATTTGTATCTTTGGGGTAAATCCCCAACAGTGCAATTGCTGGGTCGTAGGGCAGGTCTATTTTTAACTCTTTGAGGAACCTCCACACAGTTTTCCAGAGTGGCTGCACCAGTTCACATTCCCACCAACAGTGTAAGAGGGTTCCCTTTTCTCCGCATCCTCTCCAACATTTGTTGTTTCCTGCCTTGTTAATTTTCCCCATTCTCACTGGTGTGAGGTAGTATCTCATTGTAGTTTTGATTTGTATTTCCCTGATGGCAAGTGATGCGGAGCATTTTCTCATATGCATGTTGGCCATGTCTATGTCTTCCTCTGTGAGATTTCTGTTCATGTCTTTTGCCCATTTCATGATTGGATTGTTTGTTTCTTTGGTGTTGAGTTTAATAAGTTCTTTATAGATCTTGGAAACTAGCCCTTTATCTGATATGTCATTTGCAACTATCTTCTCCCATTCTGTAGGTTGTCTTTTAGTTTTGTTGACTGTATCCTTTGCTGTGCAAAAGCTTCTTATCTTGATGAAGTCCCAATAGTTCATTTTTGCTTTTGTTTCTTTTGCCTTCGTGGATGTATCTTGCAAGAAGTTACTGTGGCCGAGTTCAAAAAGGGTGTTGCCTGTGTTCTTCTCTAGGATTTTGATGGAATCTTGTCTCACATTTAAATCTTTCATCCATTTTGAGTTTATCTTTGTGTATGGTGAAAGAGAGTGGTCTAGTTTCATTCTTCTGCATGTGGATGTCCAATTTTCCCAGCACCATTTATTGAAGAGACTGTCTTTCTTCCAATGGATAGTCTTTCCTCCTTTATCGAATATTAGTTGCCCATAAAGTTCAGGGTCCACTTCTGGATTCTCTATTCTGTTCCACTGATCTATGTGTCTGTTTTTGTGCCAGTACCACACTGTCTTGATGACCACAGCTTTGTAGTACAACCTGAAATCTGGCATTGTGATGCCCCCAGATATGGTTTTCTTTTTTAAAATTCCCCTGGCTATTCGGGGTCTTTTCTGATTCCACACAAATCTTAAAATAATTTGTTCTAACTCTCTGAAGAAAATCCATGGTATTTTGATAGGGATTGCATTAAACGTGTATATTGCCCTGGGTAACATTGACATTTTCACAATATTAATTCTGCCAATCCATGAGCATGGAATATTTTTCCATCTCTTTGTGTCTTCCTCAATTTCTTTCAGAAGTGTTCTATAGTTTTGAGGGTATAGATCCTTTACATCTTTGGTGAGGTTTATTCCTAGGTATCTTATGCTTTTGGGTGCAATTGTAAATGGGATTGACTCCTTAATTTCTCTTTCTTCAGTCTCATTGTTTGTGTATAGAAATGCCACTGACTTCTGGGCATTGATTTTGTATCCTGCCACGCTACCGAATTGCTGTATGAGTTCTAGCAATCTTGGGGTGGAGACTTTTGGGTTTTCTATGTAGAGTATCATGTCATCGGCGAAGAGGGAGAGTTTGACTTCTTCTTTGCCAATTTGAATGCCTTTAATGTCTTTTTGTTGTCTGATTGCTGAGGCTAGGACTTCCAGTACTATGTTGAATAGCAGTGGTGAGAGTGGACATCCCTGTCTTGTTCCTGATCTTAGGGGAAAGGCTCCCAGTGCTTCCCCATTGAGAATGATATTTGCTGTGGGCTTTTCATAGATGGCTTTTAAGATGTCGAGGAATGTTCCCTCTATCCCTACACTCTGAAGAGTTTTGATCAGGAATGGATGCTGTATTTTGTCAAATGCTTTCTCTGCATCCAATGAGAGGATCATATGGTTCTTGGTTTTTCTCTTGCTGATATGATGAATCACATTGATTGTTTTACGGGTGTTGAACCAGCCTTGTGTCCCAGGGATAAATCCTACTTGGTCATGGTGAATAATTTTCTTAATGTACTGTTGGATCCTATTGGCCAGTATCTTGTTGAGAATTTTTGCATCCATGTTCATCAGGGATATTGGTCTGTAATTCTCCTTTTTGGCGGGGTCTTTGTCTGGCTTTGGAATTAAGGTGATGCTGGCTTCATAGAACGAATTTGGAAGTACTCCATCTCTTTCTATCTTTCCAAACAGCTTTAGGAGAATAGGTATGATTTCTTTTTAAACGTTTGATAAAATTCTCCTGGGAAGCCATCTGGCCCTGGACTCTTGTGTCTTGGGAGGTTTTTGATGACTGCTTCAATTTCCTCCCTGGTTATTGGCCTGTTCAGGTTTTCTATTTCTTCCTGTTCCAGTTTTGGTAGTTTGTGGCTTTCCAGGAATGCGTCCATTTCTTCTAGATTGCCTAATTTATTGGCGTATAGCTGTTCATAATATGTTTTTAAAATCGTTTGTATTTCCTTGGTGTTGGTAGTGATCTCTCCTTTCTCATTCATGATTTTATTAATTTGAGTCTTCTCTCTCTTCTTTTTAATAAGGCTGGCTAATGGTTTATCTATCTTATTAATTCTTTCAAAGAACCAACTCCTGGTTCTGTTGATCTGTTCCACAGTTCTTCTGGTCTCGATTTCGTTGAGTTCTGCTCGAATCTTTATTAACTCCCTTCTTCTCTTGGGTGTAGGATCTATTTGCTGTTTTTTCTCTAGCTCCTTTATGTGTAAGGTTAGCTTTTGTATTTGAGTTCTTTCCAGTTTTTGAATGGATGCTTGTATTGCGATGTATTTCCCCCTTAGGACTGCTTTTGCTGCATCCCAAAGATTTTGAACGGTTGTATCTTCATTCTCATTAGTTTCCATGAATCTTTTTAATTCTTCCTTAATTTCCTGGTTGACCCTTTTATCTTTTAGCAGGATCGTCCTTAACCTCCATGTGTTTGAGGTCCTTCCAAACTTCTTGTTGTGATTTAGTTCTAATTTCAAGGCATTATGGTCCGAGAATATGCAGGGGACAATCCCAATCTTTTGGTATCGGTTCAGACCCGATTTGTGACCCAATATGTGGTCTATTCTGGAGAAAGTTCCATGTGCGCTTGAGAAGAATGTGTATTCAGTTGAGTTTGGATGTAAAGTTCTGTAGATATCTGTGAAATCCATCTGGTCCAGTGTATCATTTAAAGCTCTCGTTTCTTTGGAGATGTTTTGCTTAGAAGACCTATCGAGTATAGAAAGAGCTAGATTGAAGTCACCAAGTATAAGTGTATTATTATCTAAGTATTTCTTCACTTTGGTTAATAATTGATTTATATATTTGGCAGCTCCCACATTCGGAGCATATATATTGAGGATTGTTAAGTCCTCTTGTTGAATAGATCCTTTAAGTATGATATAGTGTCCCTCTTCATCTCTCACTACAGTCTTTGGGGTAAATTTTAGTTTATCTGATATAAGGATGGCTACCCCTGCTTTCTTTTGAGGACCATTCGAATGGTAAATGGTTCTCCAACCTTTTATTTTCAGGCTGTAGGTGTCCTTCTGTCTAAAATGAGTCTCTTGTAGACAGCAAATAGATGGGTCCTGCTTTTTTATCCAGTCTGAAACCCTGCGCCTTTTGATGGGGTCATTAAGCCCGTTCACATTCAGAGTTACTATTGAGAGATATGAGTTTAGTGTCATCATGATATCTATTCAGTCTTTGTTTTTGTGGACTGTTCCACTGAACTTCTTCTTAAAGGGGAATTTTAAGAGGCCCCCTTAAAATTTCTTGCAGAGCTGGTTTGGAGGTCACATATTCTTTCAGTTGCTGCCTGTCTTGGAAGCTCTTTATCTCTCCTTCCATTTTGAATGAGAGCCTTGCTGGATAAAGTATTCTTGGTTGCATGTTCTTCTCATTTAGGACCCTGAATATATCCTGCCAGCCCTTTCTGGCCTGCCAGGTCTCTGTGGAGAGGTCTGCTGTTACCCTAATACTCCTCCCCATAAAAGTCAGGGATTTCTTGTCTCTTGCTGCTTTAAGGATCTTCTCTTTATCTTTGGAATTTGCAAGCTTCACAATTAAATGTCGAGGTGTTGAACGGTTTTTATTGATTTTAGGGGGGGATCTTTCTATTTCCTGGATCTGAATGCCTGTTTCCCTTCCCAGATTAGGAAAGTTTTCAGCTAGAATTTGTTCAAATACATATTCTGGCCCTCTGTCCCTTTCGGCGCCCTCGGGAACCCCAATTAAACGTAGGTTTTTCTTCCTCAGGCTGTCGTTTATTTCCCTTAATCTATCTTCATGGTCTTTTAATTGTTTGTCTCTTTTTTCCTCAGTTTCCCTCTTTGCTATCAACTTGTCTTCTAGGTCACTCACTCGTTCTTCCACCTCGTTAACCCTCGTCGTTAGGACTTCTAGTTTGGATTGCATCTCATTCAATTGATTTTTAATTTCTGCCTGATTAGCTCTAAATTCTGCAGTCATGAAGTCTCTTGAGTCCTTTATACTTTTTTCTAGAGCCACCAGTAGCTGTATAATAGTGCTTCTGAATTGGCTTTCTGACATTGAATTGTAATCCAGATTTTGTAACTCTGTGGGAGAGAGGACTGTTTCTGATTCTTTCTTTTGAGGTGATGTTTTCCTTCTAGTCATTTTGCTCAGTGCAGAGTGGCCAAAAGCAAGTTATATTGGGAAAAAGGGAAAAAGAGAGGAGAGAAAGAAGGAAAGAAAAGAGAAAGAGAAAAAAAAGGGAAGAAAAAGAAAAAAAAAACGAAAAAAAAAAAAGAAGAAGAAAAAGAGAAAGAAAAAGAAAGGAGAAAAAAAGGGGGTGGGGGAAGGAAACAAATCAAAAAGCAAAACAAAACAAAAACAAAAACAAAAACAAACAAACAAAAAAAGAACTACCGGGGAGTATCTTCTGATTCTGTGTACTTTAAGTCCCTTGGCTTCTCCTGGAACTTGTCCGTCTAGCTGGTGTTCTGGGGGAGGGGCCTGCTGTGCTGATTTTCAGGTGTTAGCAGTTGGGGGAGCTGCTGTGCCCCTGCCTGGTGCAGGGCTCAGTGGGGGTTGTTTACCCCGTGAGGCCGCAGGAGGAACAGCCCCAGTGGCGGGGCAGCTCTGGAAACCTGGATTCAGCTCCGGCAGGAACTCCGTCTGCAGGGCCTGGAGGCTCCGGGGCGGGGCCGCTGATCTGCTCAGCTGGGGCAGGAGCGTCCTCGCTGTCCTGGGCCCTCCCGGCCTCTGCCTGTCCCGGGGGAGGCGGGATCCTGGGCTGTGTCCCGGCGCCCTGTGCTCCGGAGCCTGCGCTGTTGGATTCGCGCTCCCGGGCCGCGCAGCCCCCTCCGCACGGAGCCTCTTCCTCTGCCCGAGCCCCTCCGAGCTGCTCCGGGTCCCGCCGTGCACGCTGCAGCCCTTAGGGAGCTCGGCGCACTCTCCTGGGTGCGCAGTTGCTGTTACTGTCCCCGGGAGCCCGAGGGCATCCTCGCCCTCCTGGGTCCTGCTCCAACCCCCTGCGAGCCCCTTTCCGCCCGGGAAGGTCGGTGCAGCTCCTGCGTCTCCGGGACGGGGCTCTCCTGTCCTGGGGACACTCGCCCCGGCCTCGGCCCGGCTCCTCGCGGGGCCCCTCCCCCTTGGAGGCTTTTGTTCCTTTATTTCTTTTTCCCCGTCTTCCTACCTTGATAGATGCGCGAACTCTTCTCACTGTAGCATTCCAGCTGGTCTCTCTTTAAATCTCAGGCCGAATTCATAGATTTTCAGGATAATTTGAAGGTTTTCTAGGTAGTTTGGTGGAGACAGGTGATTTGGAGACCCTACTCTTCCGCCATCTTGCTCCTCCCCCCCTTTTATAAATATATTTATTCACAAGACAAATTCTGGCTGTGGTATTGATGGTCAAAAATGTTCATAATTATCACTGTGTTATGTATTGTTAAAGAAAGGTAGAGCAATTCACATGCCTACTAGGAAGATCTGAGAGTGTGTGCTTACCCACAAAGCCACACAATTAAGAAATAGATGCCTTTAGGGCAAAATTAAGACTTACAGACCTTTAATTATTTTGATATCTTTATTAGCCTTAACTCTCATGATCCTGGCCCTTCCCCTCTTTACCATCTGTAACCTTGTGCCTTAGATTTTGCCGCAAGCTAATGTTCTCATTGCTTTTAGGACTATTTTTAAATTTTGCCAATAACGGAGTCCTCCAAGGTGTTGGGCTTAGCTAGTTTTTATTTGTAATGTGACCCAGAAGTGTTGTGGGTTCATTTTTGCTTCTTCTCAGATTTTATGCAATGTCTTTTCTCCTAACTTCTTGATTTGGGCCCCCTCCTGGGGTTATGCATGGTTCTCTGGATGGAATCTGTGCTGTCTCCTTGAAATTGAGTTCATATTGCTATTCCAACAACTTCTGATGGAGCCACAGGCCTTTTGTCAGTTAATTTTAATTTTTACTCAACAAGTCCTGGTTAAGAATGTACTGTGTGTTAGGCAAGGATCCCTTCTCTCTGGGGGATCATGGCTCATCTGGGGAGACAGACATGCAAATAAATAATTATACCCCTGTGGTGAACTCAGGACGTGCTAGAGAGCTTTGCGAGGTCTTTTGGGACCAGAAAAGGGAAAGCACTTAACTCTGCTAAACCAAGCCATGGGAGGCCTCTTGAAGGAGGTGACAATTAAACTGAGACTTAAAAGATCAACCTTTGTTTATTCTCAGTAATTCCATTTCAGGTATATCCTAAAGGAAGTCTTGTATAGGCACACAATAAATACAGGATGGTCATTATAACATTGTTTATAATAGTGCAAAGTTGGAAACAAACTTAATGTCCACGATAGGGAAATGATTAAATGTGGTATAGTCAGATAATGGAGAAAGATTTTGTTTTCAAAACAAGCCAAAGAGATATATATGCATCAGTATGGATTAATCTTGAAAATATGCTGAGTAAAATGAGCAAGTTGCAGGAGGATGAATACAGAATAATGTATATCATTTAAAAACAAAAGAAGAACATGGGGTTTAGGGATATGTGCAAGTAGAGTAAAAGAAGAAGTTGTTGGTGGTAAGAATAAATGCTAGCTGGTTGCTTAGTCAGTTATGCTGCCGACTCTTGATTTCAGTTCAGGGTCATGATCTCAGAGTCCTGTGATTGAGCTGGGCATTGGGCTCCCTGCTCAGTGGGGAGTCTGCGTAAGGATTCACACTCTCTCTTTCTCTAAATAAATAAATCTTTTTCAAAAAAGGATAAAAAATAGCCTTGATAAAGTGGTTATCTGCAGTGGGGGCATGCAGAAGGAGAATGGGATTGGGGAAGGAGGAAAAAGGGGTTTTTAAATGTTTCTGTAATGTTTACTTTAAAAAATGATGCAATCATATATGGCAATATGGTCACATCCATTAGATATGAGTAGTGGGTACACTGATGTTCACTTTATTATTCTCTGTATGTTTGAAGAATTTAAAGAATAGTAAATAGGATTTCTGTTGAAGGATAAGTCTGGGCCCTGTGTATTTATTTCAGGAGGTAGTTTGGATATTTGCCATTGTGGGTTAATTTGAGCAGCATTCTTGGAAATGTTTTACAGAAAGGAGAGAGGAAATCTCTCTTTGAGGTAACTCCAAGTGCTTTTAAACTTTGCTTTAGAGATGCCTTGAGATCCTATGGCACCCTTCCATGAGCCATTGCTCAGGTGGGGAGAAGAAGGCATTTACCAGAGCAGATTCTTACATTAATTGTATTTGTTAACATGCATATTCATGTAAGACAATCTTTGAACACAGATTCTTAGCCTTAAGAGTTTGAAAACAACTGAGTAGGCAATCCCTTGCCTGGGGTGGTAGTTTTCATCTTTCACCTTTTTACTTTGCAAAAAAGATGCCACTAAGTTTCCATGGGTACACTAAAGGGAAAGGTTGTCTCTCTGTCCCCCTTTCTGATCTTTTTCCAGATTTTGAAATCTCTGCTCTCACTTCTTCTTTGGTCTCTGAGGTCTTTTCTCAGCAACATCTTCAGTGTCTCCATGATTTTCACAATCATGAGGTTCTTTTAGTTTGTGCCCTTGATTCGTCTTGTTTTTCTTTACAACAAACATACAGATTTCCTGGAATCACCCTCTATTACTCTTTTGTTTCAGAGTAATATTTGTTCTTAACATATAAGTTCTTTTTAAAGCTTTGTTGAGAAAATACAAAGAATTGCATACATTTAATATATACATTGTGATGAGCTTGGATATATGCATATATCTGTGATACTATCATTACAACCAAGATATTAAACATATCCATCACCTCCAAAATTTTTCTGTGTTCTGTGTGTGTGTGTGTGTGTGTGTGTGTGTGTTTTGGTAAGAACACTTAGAGTGAGATCTATCCTCTTAACATGTTTTAAAGTGTACAGCAGCCTAATTGTTAACTAGAGGTGCCATGTTGCACAGCAGATCTGGACACCTTCACTTCTTGCCATCCTCTGTGCCATCTCCTGTCCCTCTAGAGCTCTGCCTCCAACTATTCTATCTGACCTGAAGACTGATATCCTTGACTCTGGACTCTGGCCCTTGTCCTTTATTTTCTATCAAACACATGCTGAAAAGCAATTTTTCTCTGGCACCATCTTAATAACATGATTATGATCAAGACTATTAACTTGATTCAAAAACTATTAATAATTTCTCATCTTCAAAATTTCTTTTAATAATTGCTTCTACTAGATAGGCTTTTCTGCATAGTTTCTCCTTCTTCCCTTGATCCCTTATTATATCTCTCTCTTAGTCCCCTTGCTACCACCTTTATCTAATACTCAATAATGTGGTCCACTCAACAGGCAGGTTCTTATGTTGTGTTGACAAAGCCCTGTGAATATATTGAGGCTGCTAAACTATACACCAATATTTGTCAAATAATTACCCGGCATACAGAAGATACTGAATTAGTAATTTAATTAAATTATTATTTGCAATTGTCCATTGTACCACTGTGTGCTGTGTGTCCATGTAAATGCAGTGTATCGTGATTGTAATCTCTTTAGTGCAAGAATAGTGGTTGCTGTGTTTCATGGTGCCATTTACTTATGGAGCCTTAATCAATAATCCCAAGTCATGAGAGCAAGTGTTATACGTGAAATTTGTAGACTAGCAAAGTTTTATTGTTCTTTGTGAATCCTGAGAAGCAGTAAGCTCTGGGACCAATTTTTTTTACAGTGGAAATTATGAATATAAAATTTCCTTGGCATAAGAGCTATTTGTCCTCATTTCTCTAATTGATAACGCAAATAAAAATGATTTGGCTACTTTTGAAATTTGCTAAATTTGCAGGATTCTCCATTAAGAATCACTTAGGTTACAAAGAATGCATTATGTATGTTTTCATGTTTATTGACCTTAACACATGGTACCTTGGCTGCCTAGAATAAATCCCTATTGACATGGCTGTTGTTTGGATTAGTAAATTAGGGATTACCAAAACTAACATGGTTTTTACCAGGTACCATGTTGAATAAACTTCAAGGCTAGCATGAATTTCTTAGATGACTTAATGATAAAAACATTTTTCTATAGGTATGTAATGTCAGTTATGAATATACAAATCCCTCTGTCCCTCCTTCTCTCCTTATCTCTATTTTTACTAGACAAGGAGGTACAGTTAGATACCTCTGCTCCTTGTTTTTTAACACTAGTTGTATGGGGCCGCCTGGCCTAGCATGTCCTCTAAAGAAAGTATGATATGAGCATAAAGACCTTGATTATAAATTCATTGTGGATGGATTTAGGAGTTATCTATGCATGCAGTTGTATTCAAACTAATATATGGCAACAGAGAATATTGGAGGTATTTCAAATCTATGATTATAAGCTTATATTCTCCCCAGCCTAACTTGTTTATTGAGATATAATGTACAAATCACCCTTTATAGTGTATAGTTCTGCAAATTTTGGCTAATGCATGCATAAGTTATTACTACCACCAATACTAAGGCATAAAACAGTTCCATCATTCCAAAGATTCCTTTATGCCTTTTTATAGTCAAACCCTCCTTGCACACCCAGGCACTTTTAACGAGTGATCTGTTCTTTGACCTCATATTTTGCCTTTTCACGAATGTCATATAAATGGAATCATATAGTCTGTAACCTTTTTTTATTTAGCATATTACATTTGAGGTTCGCTCATGTTCCTGCGTATTAGTTCTTTCCTTTGTATTGCTGTGAGGCATTATTCCATTGTATAAATAAACCAGTTTGTCTATCCATTCAGAAGTTCAATTTTCAGTTAGTGGCAATTATGAATAAAACTACTATGACCAGCCAGGTTTAAGTTTTTGGTGTGAATATACATTTTTATTCATATGGATAATGAAATAGAGTGGGATTGCTTTATCATATGGTAAGGTATATTTAACTTTATAAGAAACAATCAAACTGTTTTTTTTTTATGTTAACTAACTGGAATTTTTAAAATTTATTTTTTATTGGTGTTCAATTTGCCAACATATAGAATAACACCCAGTGCTCATCCCATCAAGTGCCCCCCTCAGTGCCCGTCACCCTGTCACCCCTACTCCCCGCCCACCTCCCCTTCCACCACCCCTAGTTAGTTTCCCAGAGTTAGGAGTCTCTCATGTTCCATCTCCCTTTTCAAACTGTTTTCTAACTGTTTGTACTGTTTTGCATTCACATCTGTTATATATGAATTGTAGTTATTCTGAATCCTTACCATCATTTAGCATTATCAAATAAAAATATTTCTTAGCTTTTTTGATAGGCACGTAATAGTATCGCATTGTGATTTTCATTTTCCTAACGACTAATGATGTTGAATGTCTTTTAGGGTGTTGATTTGTCACCCCATATATCTTCTTTGGGAAAGTGCTATTTAAATCTTTTGCTCATTTTTAATTGGGTTATTTGTTTTCTTATTCTTAATAAGTTTTGAACTTTTTAAAAAAATATTTTATTTATTTATGAGAGAGAGAGAGAGAGAGAGAGAGGCAGAGACACAGGCAGAGGGAGAAGCAGGCTCCCTGCAGGGAGCCTGATGTGGGACTCGATTCCGGGTCTCCAGGATCACGCCCTGGGCTGAAGGTGGAGCTAAACTGCTGAGCCACCCAGGCTGCCCAAGTTTTGAAACTTTTTATATTTTCTGTTTACAAGTATTGTATCAGGTATGAGATTTACAAGTACTTTTTTCTCAGTCTGTGGCTTTTTTTTTTTTTAAATTATGTAACGATGTCTTTTGAAGAGCCAAGATTCTTGATTTTTAAGAAGTTCAACTGATCAACCCTTTTCTATTATGGAGTGTGCTTTTCTGATGTATCTGAGAAACATTTGCCTAACTCAAAGTCACAAAGATATTCTTTCTTGTTTTCTGCTAGAAATTATTTTGGTTTAGGTTTCACAATAATGTCTAATTCATTTTGACTTAATTTTTTCTATGTGGTAGGAGTGTGAATTGAAGTTTAAATTTTTGCCTTTGGTATCCAAATGGTTCAGTATCATTTGTCACAAAGACTATTTTCTCTCGACTAATATTCGATAAAGGAGGAAAGACTATCCACTGGAAGAAGGACAGTCTCTTCAATAAATGGTGCTGGGAAAATTGGACATCCACATGCAGAAGAATGAAACTAGACCACTCTCTTTCACTATACACAAAGATAAACTCAAAATGGATGAAAGATTTAAATGTGAGACAAGATTCCATCAAAATCCTAGAGAAGAACACAGGCAACACCCTTTTTGAACTCGGCCACAGTAACTTCTTGCAAGATACATCCACGAAGGCAAAAGAAACAAAAGCAAAAATGAACTATTGGGACTTCATCAAGATAAGAAGCTTTTGCACAGCAAAGGATACAGTCAACAAAACTAAAAGACAACCTACAGAATGGGAGAAGATAGTTGCAAATGACATATCAGATAAAGGGCTAGTTTCCAAGATCTATAAAGAACTTATTAAACTCAACACCAAAGAAACAAACAATCCAATCATGAAATGGGCAAAAGACATGAAGAGAAATCTCACAGAGGAAGACATAGACATGGCCAACATGCACATGAGAAAATGCTCCGCATCACTTGCCATCAGGGAAATACAAATCCAAACCACAATGAGATACCACCTCACACCAGTGAGAATGGGGCAAATTAACAAGGCAGGAAACCACAAATGTTGGAGAGAATGCGGAGAAAAGGGAACCCTCTTACACTGTTGGTGGGAATGTGAACTGGTGCAGCCACTCTGGAAAACTGTGTGGAGGTTCCTCAAAGAGTTAAAAATAGACCTGCCCTACGACCCAGCAATTGCACTGTTGGGGATTTACCCCAAAGATACAAATGCAATGAAACGCCGGGACACCTGCACCCCGATGTTTATAGCAGCAATGGCCACGATAGCCAAACTGTGGAAGGAGCCTCGGTGTCCATCGAAAGATGAATGGATAAAGAAGATGTGGTTTATGTATACAATGGAATATTCCTCAGCTATTAGAAATGACAAATACCCACCATTTGCTTCAACGTGAATGGAACTGGAGGGTATTATGCTGAGTGAAGTAAGTCAGTCGGAGAAGGACAAACATTATATGTTCTCATTCATTTGGGGAATATAAATAATAGTGAAAGGGAATATAAGGGAAGGGAGAAGAAATGTGTGGGAAATATCAGAAAGGGAGACAGAACGTAAAGACTGCTAACTCTGGGAAATGAACTAGGGGTGGTAGAAGGGGAGGAGGGCGGGGGGTGGGAGTGAATGGGTGACGGGCACTGGGGGTTATTCTGTATGTTAGTAAACTGAACACCAATAAAAAATAAATTAAAAAAAAAGACTGTATTTTCTCCATTGAATTGCCTTTGTACTTTTGATCATAATCAGTTGACCAAATATGTAGATTATCTATTCTGTCCCATTGTTTACCCTTCTGACAATACTATCCTGTCCAGAATACTGTAGTTTGATAGTATTTCTTGAAATCAGGTAGTGTGAATCTTCCAACATTAAGCATTATTCTTTTTTTTTCAAAATTGTTTTGTCTATACTAGTTCCTTTGCCTTTCCACTTAAATTTTAGAAATAGCTTATCATTTTTACAAAATATCCTGCTGGTATTTTTACTGGACTTGTATTGAATCTATAGATCAGTTTGAGGGGAATTAACATCTTAACAATTTTGAGACTTTCTTTTTTTTAAGATTTTATTTGTTTATTTGAGAGAGAGAGTGAGAGAGTGAGAGAGCGAGCATGAGCTGGGATAGGAGCAGAGGAAGAGGGAGAAGCAGACTTCCTGCTGAGTAGGGAGCCTGACTCAGGGCTCGATACTGGGACGCTGGGATTATGACCGGAGCTGAAGGCAGATGCTTGCTTAATCAACTGAGCCACCCAGATGACCCAATATTGAGACTTTCAATCTGTAAGCACAGTATACCTCTCCATTTATTTGATCTCTTTTTATTTCTTTTATCAGAATTCAATAGTTTTCAGCATACAGATAACTGCACAAATTTTGTTAGATTTATACTTAAGTATTTCATATTTCTTGGGCTATTTTAATGATGCTGTGTCTTAAATTTCAATTTCCAGTGGCTCATTGCTGTTATATAGAAATGCAATGGATTTTTAAAAAAGATTTATTTATTTATTTGAGAGAGAGAGAGAGAGAGAATGGGGGGAATGACAATGACATAGGGAGAAGGAGAGAGAATCCTCAAGCAGACTCCTGCTGGAGCCCAATGTGGGGCTTGATCCCAGGACCCTGAGATTAAGACCTGAGCTGAAACCAAGAGTCAGATGCTTAACCAACTGAACCATCCAGGTGCCCCAACAATTGATTTTAGAAGTTGCTTTTTTAAAATAATAGACTTTAGACTTTATATTTTAGAGCAGTTTTAAATTCACAGCAAATTTGAGAGGAAGGTATGGAGATTCCTCATACCCTCAGTCCCCACAGGTGCAGAGCCTACCTTATTATCAATATCGCCCACCAGAGTGGTAGATTTGTTACAATTTAAGAAGCTACATTGACACATCATTATTATCCAAAGCCCATAGTTTACATTAGGCTAATTCTTGGTGTTTTACATTCTATGTGTTTAGACAAATGTATAATAACATGTATTCCACCATTATAATATTATACAGAGTAGTTTCATTGCCCTAAAAATACATTATACCCCTCTTATTCATTCTTCTCTCTAACCCCTGATAACTGCTGATCTTTTTACTGTCTCCATAGTTTTGCCTTTTCTGGAACATCACATAGTGGGAACCACATACTATGTAGACTCTTCAGATTAGCTTCTTTCACTTTGTATGCATTTCAGTTTCCTCTATGTCTTTTCATGATTCGATAGTTCCTTTTTTAAAGTGCTGAATAATATGCCATTGTCTGGATGTATTACATTTTATTTATCCATTTACCTACTAAAGGACATCTTAGTTGCTTCCAAGTTTTAGCCATTATGAATAAGACTGCTGTAAACATTTGTGTGCAGGTTTTTTTTTATAGACAAAAGTCTTTAACTTCTTTGGGTAAATACCAAGGAGCATGATTGCTGGATTGTATGGAGTATGTTTAGTTTTGTAATGAACTGCCTGTTTTCCAAAGTGGCTGTATCTTTTGCATTTCCTTAGCAATGAATGAGAGTTACTGTTGCTTCACATGCTCACCAGCACTTCATATTGTCAGTGTTCTGGATTTTAGAATGCCCTGCCATTCTAATAAGTCTGTAATGGAGTTGTAGTAGCTTTTTTGGCAGATTCTTTGGGATATTTCTACATCAACAACTATCATGTTGCCTATAAGGAGAGTGTTTTATTTCTTCTTTTCACATTATGTATGTTTTTATTTATTGTTTTATTGCAGTAGGTAGAAGCTCCAGTATAATATTAAATATGGGTGGAGTGAACTGATAACCTTGCTTTGTTTTCAATCTTAAGGGGAAAAGCATTTAGTCATTCACCATGAAGTATGGTGTTAGCTTTAGGTTTTTTGTAGTTGCTCTTTGTCAGTTTGTGGAAGTTCTCCTCTATTACTAGTTTTCTGAATTCAAAATATTTTAAAAATCAGAAATGGATGTTGCATTTTGTCAAAGGGTGTTTCTACAACTGTTGAGATGGCCATATTGTTTACTTCTTTAATTTGTTGATAAGGTAAACTATTTCAAATGATTTTTGAATGTTTTATCATTCATTCCCTAAGGTGAATCCCACTTGGTTATGATATATTCTTTTTTAAAAATATATTGCTTGGTTAAATTTTAGAGAACACATTGCTGAGAATTTTTGTATCTATGTTCAATGAAGAATATTGGTTAGTACTTCTTTCTCTTTTGAATTCTCCATCTGTTCATGCATACTTTCTACCTTTTATACTTTAGTCTTCAATATATTCATTATAATTATTTCACATTCCATATCTGAAAGTTCTAACATCTGAGTCATAAGCAAGTCTGGTTTTGTTGTTTGCTTGTTCTCTGCATAGTGTATTTTTTGCTTGTTTCTTTATGTGTCTTGCAATTTCTTACTAAATGCTGGACATTTTATACAGGGTCCACTAGAGGCTGAAATAAATATATGAATGGCCAAAATGAGCATACTTCTTTTTAAATATAGGTCCATGTATGTGTGCACATGTGTATGACAATACATCATCAGCTGCAGATTCCTCCAGCATGAATTTGTATTTAGATTGAGGCTAGGTTTCTGGAGTCTTTTTCCCAGTGCCATTGTTCCGACCTTAACTTTAGGCCATCCTGTGAGCCTGCATTTCAGAATTTCTCTCTCATGCTCTTGTTTCTCTGCTGTTGCTTGCCACTTAGTTCTTAATATTGTATTGTAGGAGGTGGGATGAGGAAAGTTCTGTTTTTATGGCTTGCCCTCAATCTTTGGTAGGCTCTGTGCTCCTGGGTCTTGAGGATGGAGCTTCTCAGTAATCTTGTCCCTTCTCAATGTTAAGAACCTTTAATAGTTTGAGCTTTTCATGTTTCCTGCCTCTCTCCCAGAGACAGAAGTTTTTTTCTCTTTTTTTTTTCCCCGAGCTGCAGTGGGTTTTTATCTATGCCCTGAGTATGACTAGACTTGTTCTTTCCCCAAGAGCTTAAAGTTTTTAATCTTTTGGGAAGACTTGTATGTAGGATTTTGTTCTTTCCTGTGGTGGCAACTGGTCTCCACTTTCCAGACCTGTATTTTGCTTTCTCTGGTTTCCCAATCTACTTCCAGTCTTTCTTATGAGCATCCAGGGATGTCTGTGAAAAACCTGTGAATGGGTATGGATTTCCCCGTGTCTGTGGATTTCCCTGTGGCTCCCAGACGTTCTGTAATCTCATCCTGCCTCTCTCACAGCCTTCAGCATTTGGTTCAGAATTTTAGCTCAGTTCTCCTTACTAGCTTGTCTGGTAGCTGTTGTCTGTTCTAGGGCAATCAGCCCTTGTATCCTGTACCTTTTTCAAGGCACTTCTTTCTATAGATTTTGAGCTGATTATTCACCCTGCAACCTCAGCTTTCGTGTGGGTTCAAGGAAAAAAAAATAGGATTTTGACTATTTTCTGGATTTTATGTCGTTGTAAGAGTGGAGACAAAGTTCTTTCCACATTTGTACATCTTAAGTGGAAGCTGGAATTCAGCACATATTTTTGATGAAACTTCAAACCCTCTCCTATATAGCCTGACCTAATTATAATTACTTATATTTACTATAACATTATTTTTAAGAATTTTGTGGCTACCTTGTTAAGAAGCCAGAATTCAACCAATATTTATTCAATACAACAAATATGTATTAAAGAGCAAGTCTATATATACAATGGAATATTACTCAGCCATTAGAAATGATGAATACCCACCATTTGCTTTGACATGGATGGAGCTAGAGGGTATTATGCTGAGTAAAGTAAGTCAATTAGAGAAGGACAATCATTATATGGTTTCACTCATACAGGGAATAATAATAATAGTGAAAGGGATTATAGAGGAAAAGAGAGAAAATAAGTGGGAAAAATTAGAGAGGGTGACAAAACCTGAGAGGCTCCTAACTCTGGGAAACGAACAAGGGGTAATAGAAAGGGAGGTGGGTGGAGGGATGGGGTGATGGGGTGATGGGCACTGGGGGGCACTTGACAAGATGAGCACTGGGTGTTATACTATATGTTGGCAAATTGAACTCCAATAAAAAAAATATATATATAAAAAGAGCAAGTCTATGTCTATTAAAGTATTAAATAGTAGATTTTAACCTGAGCATCATTTCCCTTGGATCGGTAGTAGTTGCCTGAAATGGCAGGTTGAAAAGGACTGTAAGGTAAATTTGATTTTGTGTCTAATTGGTGATGTCTGCCGAGAGCATAAGATGGCCAAGGAAGAGCTCTGGTAGCATATATCAGCTTTCATTGATTAGGTCCTAAAGAAATGGGGAGAGTAGGAGTGAAGGCAGGTAAGAAGTGTTTCAGAGAAGCAATAGATATAGTTCTTAATCAAAGGTGCTTGTAGTTTAGTAGGAGAGGAATGATGTGAGCCGGTGAAACATTTTCAGACATCACACAGTAAAATCTAAACTGTGTAGGTACAGGAAGATGATAGTTTTTGGGAAAGGGATAGGTCTTTGTGGGCTTCAGTGATCTTGGAAGATATGTCCACACAGAAAGAGGGCCCAGAAGACCAGCTATGGCCAAGGGAGTGTGGTCAGTTCTGAAACTGTTGAATTATGGGAGATTGAGTATCTTACAAGTAGAAATGTTATGTGCAGAGGGAAGACTGTGGGAAAGAGGTTTTACTATGATCATCCTCATCACCCTCCTCCTTCTCCTCCTCCTCATCAGAAAACTGATAAAAGCAGTGAGAGGAGAGGAGCTGACAGAGGGAGCAAGTAGATATGGAGAAGAATGAAGAACTGAGGACAGACTAGGGGTTGGGGCAAAGGGAGAGAAATACCCTTAGAAAAGAGGAAGAAGAGTTTCTGGTGAAGGAGATAGCACTGCAACGATAGGAGAGCAGTTGATGTCAGACTCCTTTTCATCCTTCAGAGCCAAGGAGAATCCCTCCTGTGTGGCTTTCTTGATCCCTGGGCAGACTTAGTTGTTCTCTCCTTGGTTCCCTTTGCACTTATTACATTACAATATAGTTAGTCTTCTGTGTGTGTATGTGTATGTGACATTTTATTTTATAAACAAAGACTTGAGCTGTGTCTCATTCACTGCTTCTCATTATTGGCTCATACAGATTTTTGTACACCATCTATGCTTAAGGACTGCTTGTGGAGTTAATTTAGAAGTAACATATCTAGCAAAGGATCAAGAAAAAAAGACTTGGGTTTGACAAGAAATAAGTGAATGGTGACTTTCAAGGGAGCAGTTTTAGGACAGTGATAGAGACTATTCTGAAATTCTAGTTTTGTTCTGGTTCTAGGGCTTTAGAAACCACAGAGATATGGTTACTGCTTTGAATCATCTCACTGCAATCTTTTTATGTAAGCAAAAAATATTCACATCTATTTGAAAAGTGTAGCAATTAAAAATATTAATGGATTTTAAACTTAAGAAAATCTTAGACACAGAGAACATAAAATTTTTTGACATGTTATGAACAATTAAGTAAAAATATTTGCAAATGAATACTCATGCATAACCATGAAAGGTAACATTCTCTGCTGGTTAGAATAAAGTGGCATATAGGGCAGAAAACAAAATGGAATTGAGAAGTAAGTTAAACACAAGAATTTTCTCTACTTTATGGTGGTTGGACTTGAGATGGTGCTTTGGTCAGGATAAACTTTTGGAATTCCTTCAGCTTCTCCCCATATACCAAAACTATTGCCAGAGAAAGCATTTCTCCTGTGAAAGACTATTCCCTGCACTGTTTCCTGGGTTCTATGTACACAACCTCCTCAGCGATGCACTTGGGGATTATCCCCTCTTTCTGGAGCCTGCAATCTTTCCATGTCTCTTGGCTTTTTTCTCTCAAATTCAGACATGTTCAAATTTCTCCCATCTTTAAAACAAAAGCCCAGCCATCTTGGATATTCTCTCCTCCTCCATGTCCTGTCTCTCCTTGTCCTCCTTCCCAGTCAGACTTCTGGAAGGAGTGTCCTACACTCAGTGTCTTCAGTTCTAGAATAATCCCTCCTCACCAAGAAGCAGAAGATCTCATCTATGTAGGATATTAACTTGAGTGAAGACAAGTTACTTGACTGAATAACCTCTTGGGGATGTTTAAACTTCACAGTTAAGTGATGCTAATGTACATAGGAAGGTCAGTGAGACATTTGGTTATTAAATGGCTTTTAAGAGTCCCAACTTAGTTAGCAACAAATAGTCATCACATATATATTAGAATATGAGAGTTCTAAAAATCGAAGCCTTCCTGTTGGTCTAATTTTTAAAAAAGATTTTATTTATTTATTCATTAGAGACACACAGAGAAAGGCAGAGACATAGGCAGAGGGAGAAGCAGGCTCCCCCTGGGAAGCCTGAGGTGGGACTCAATCCCAGGACCCTGGGATTACAACCTGAGCCAAAGACAGACTCAACCACTGAGCTACCCAGGTGCTCCTGTTAGTCTAGTTTTATAATGAAAACATGATCCTAAATTGGGCATTTAGAAAAGTTTGACACCTAATTCAACTGGAAATCACTGTGCTCTAGACACAGGATGGCTTAACAAAAGTGTTGCTGGTTGGGGGCGGGGCAAGATGGTGGAAGAGTAAGGTCCCCAAGTCACCTTTTCCCACCAACTTACCTAGATAACTTTCAAATCATCCTGAAAACCTATGAATTCGGCCTGAGATTTAAAGAGAGAACAGCTGGAATGCTACAGAGAGAAGAGTTTGTGCCTTCCTAACAAGGTAGGAAGAAGGAAAAAAAAGAAAAATAGAATTCTGGGGGAGGGGCCCCGCGAGGAGCCGGGCTAAGGCTGGGTGGTGACAACCTCCAGGACAGGAAAGCTCAGTCTCCGAGAAGTGGGAACTTTAAAAATCTGCACCGGATTCTTCCTGGACAGAAAGGCACTCAGCAGGGAACTCGGGCAGAACCACAGGAGGGGCAGTGGAGCCTCCAGGTTCCTGGGGTCACTAACAGAGGAAGTGCACCGGGGGAGAGCACACCACGGACCGCAGGCCGAGCGCGGTAAAGTGCTGGAGCCCGCCCGGTGGGGCCTTGGGGAGAAGCCAGTCGGTCAGGCGGCTGCTCCAGGCAGAGGGAGCTGCGCCCTGCTGCCTTCGGGAGCCTCGGCCCTGGGAGCGCTATTCCAGCAGCACAGGCCCCGGATCCCAGGGCCTGAGTGGACACAGCTCAGGATCCTGTGCTTCCCCCGGGACAGGTGGAGGGGGGGAGGGCACAGAACAGTGAGGACAGTCCTGCCGCTGGGCGCCCCCAGGCTGTGCAGGTCAGCACCCCCACTGCCCAGGAGCATCCAGGCCAATGCGACTGGGAGACTGTAGTAATTACTGTGGGAGCTGACTCTAGAGCTGGAGAGCTGGCCCTCACCAGTGGTGGTGTTCCTCCTGGTGGCACTCTGTGCCTGGGACGGAGTGGGCCGCCAGGGAACAGGGGCCTCAGGATAAACAGCTCTCACTGAGACGTGCACACACCTGAGAATCAGCACAGCAGGCTCCTCCCCCAGAAGACCAGCTGGAAGGACAGAAGAGCAAGTTCTTGACTGAGCAGCACTGGAAAGCTCCAGGGGAATTCAAGGGATTTACGGTACATAGAACCAGAGGATATCCCTCCTTGTTGTGTTTTTTTTGTTGTTGTTGTTTTTGTTTTTTCTTTTTTTTTCTTACTTTTCCAGTACCACTCGTTTTTAGCCACTCTGCACTGAGCAAAATGACTAGAAAGAAGAACTCACCACAAAAGAAAGAATCAGAAACAGTACTCTTTGCCACAGAATTACAGAATTTGGATTACAATTCAATGTCAGAAAGCCAATTCAGAAGCACAATTATAAAGTTACTGGTGGCTCTGGAAAAAAGCATAAAGAATTCAAGAGACTTCATGACTGCAGAATTTAGATCTAATCAGGCCGAAATTAAAAATCAATTAAATGAGATACAATCCAAATTGGAGGTCCTAACGATGAGGGTTAATGAGGTAAAAGAAAATGTGAGTGACATAGAAGACAAATTGATGACAAGGAAGGAAGCTGAGGAAACAAGAGGAAAGCAACTAAAAGATCATGAGGAAAGGTTAAGGGAAATAAATGACAGCCTCAGAAAAAAAATCTACGTTTAATTGGGGTTCCAGAGGACCCCGAAGGAGACAGAGATAGCATATTTGAACAAATCATAGCTGAGAACTTCCCTAACTTGGGGAGGGAAACAGGCATTCAGATCCAGGAGATAGATACCCCCTAAAATCAATAAAAACCATTCAACACCTGAACACTTAATAGTGAAACTTGCAAATTCCAAAGATAAAGAGACAATCCTTAAAGCAGCAAGACACAAAAGATCCCTAACTTATATGGGGAGAAATATTAGAGTAACAGTGGACCTCTCCACAGAGACCTGGCAGGCCAGAAAGGGCTGGCAGGATATATTCAGGGTCCTAAATGAGAAGAACATGCAGCCAAGAATACTCTATCCAGCAAGGCTCTCACTTAGAATAGAAGGAGAGATAAAGAATTTCCAAGATAGGCAGAAACTGAAAGAATATGTGACCACCAAACCAGCTTTGCAAGAAATGTTAACGGGGACTTTGTAAAAGAAAGAAGTCCAAAGAAACAATCCACAAAACAGGGACTCAATAGTATTATGATGACACTAAATTCATATCTTTCAATAGTAACTCTGAACGTGAATGGGCTTAATGACCCCATCAAAAGGCGCAAGGTTTCAGACTGGATAAAAAAGCAAGACCCATCTATTTGCTGTCTACAAGAGACTCATTTTAAGGACCTAAGGACACCTACAGCCTGAAACTAAAAGGTTGGAGAGCCATTTACCATTCAAGTGGTCCTTAAAAGAGAGCAGGGGTAGCAATCCTCATATCAGATAAATTAAAGTTTATCCCAAAGACTGTAGTAAGAGATGAAGAGGGACACTATATCATACTTAAAGGATCTATCCAACAAGAGGACCTAACAATCATGAATATTTATGCCCCTAATGTGGGAGCTGCCAAGTATATCATTCAATTAATAACCAAAGTAAAGACATACTTAGATAACAATACACTTACACTGGGAGATTTCAACATGGCACTGTCTGCAAATGACAGATATTCTAAGCACAACATCTCCAAAGAAACAAGAGCTTTAAATGATACACTGGACCAAATGGATTTCACAGATATCTACAGAACTTTACATCCAAACGCAACTGAATACACATTCTTCTAAGTGTACATGGAACTTTCCCAGAATAGACTACATACTGGGTCACAAATCAGGTCTTACCCGATACCAAAAGATTGGCATTGTCCCCTGCATATTTTCAGACCTAATGTTTTGAAACTTGAACTCAATCACAAGAAGAAAAGAAGAAATTTGGAAGAAATTCAAACACGTGGAGGTTAAAGAGCATCCTGCTAAAGGATGAATGGGTCAACCAGGAAATTAGAGAAGAATTAAAAAGATTCATGGGAACTAATGAGAATGAAGATACAACCATTCAAAATCTTTGGAATACAGCAAAAGCAGTCCTGAGAGGGAAATGCATCGCAATACAAGGATCCCTCAAAAAATTGGAAAAAACTCAAATACACAAGCTAACCTCACACCTAAAGGAACTGGAGAAAGAACAGCAAATAAAACCTACACCCAGCAGTAGAAGAGAGTTAATAAAGATTCGAGGAGAACTCCATGAAACAGAGGCCAGAAGAACTGTGGAACAGATCAACAAAACTGGGAGTTGGCTCTTTGAAAGAATTAATAAGATAGATAAATCATTAGCCAGCCTTATTAAAAACAAAAAAGACTCAAATTAATAAAATCATGAATGAAAAAGGAGAGATCACCACCAATACCAAGGAAATACAAATGATTTTTAAAGTGTATTATGAGCAGCTATACACCAATAAATTAGGCAATCTAGAAGAAATGGATGCATTTCTGGAAAATCACAAATTACCAAAACTGGAACAGGAAGAAACAGAAAACCTGAACAGGCCAATAACCAGGGAGGAAATTGAAGCAGTCATCAAAAACCTCCCAAGACTCAAAAGTCCAGGGCCAGATGGCTTCCCAGGGGAATTCTATCAAATGTTTAAAGAAGAAACCATACCTATTCTACTAAAGCTGTTTGGAAAGATAGAAAGAGATGGAGTACTTCCAAATTCGTTCTATGAGGCCAGCATCACCTTAATTCCAAAACCAGACAAGGACCCCACCAAAGGGGAGAATTATACACCAATATCTGAACACAGATGCAAAAATTCTCAACAAGATAGTAGCCAATAGGATCCAACAGTACATTAAGATTATTCACCATGACCACGTGGGATTTATCCCTGGGATGCAAGGCTGGTTCAACACTCATCAAACAATCAACGTGATAGATCACATGAACAAGAGAAAAAACAAGAACCATATGATCCTCTCAATAGATGCAGAGAAAGCATTTGACAAAATACAGCATCCATTCCTGATCAAAACTCTTCAGAGTGTAGGGATAGATTGACTGAGAGAAGATTACTCAGCATCTTAAAAGCCATCTACAAAAAACCCACAGCTAATATCATTCTCAATGGGGAAACACTGGGAGCCTTTCCCCTAAGATCAGGAACATGACAGGAATGTCCACTCTCACCACTGCTGAATATTCAACATAGTACTAGAAGTCCTAGCCTCAGCAATCAGGCAACAAAAAGTAATAAAAGGCATTCAAATTGGCAAAGAAGTCAAACTCTCCCTCTTTGCAGATGACATGATACTGTACATAGAAAACCCAAAAGACTCCACCCCAAGCTTGCTAGAATTCATACAGCAATGGCAGTGTGGCAGGATACCAAATCAATGCCCTGAAATCAGTGGCATTTCTATACACTAAGAATGAGACTGAAGAAAGAGAAATTAAGGAGTTAATCCCATTTACAATTTTTTAAAAAGGTTTTTTTTTATTTAAATGATAGACATAGAGAGAGAGAGAGAGAGAGAGAGGCAGAGACACAGGAGGAAGGAGAAGCAGGCTCCACGCAGAAGCCCGACGTGGGACTCGATCCCAGTTCTCCAGGATCACGCCCTGGGCTGCAGGCAGCGCTAAACCACTGCGCCACTGGGGCTGCCCAATCCCATTTACAATTGCACCTAAAAGCATAATATACCTAGGAATAAACCTAACCAAAGAGGTAAAGGATCTATACCCTAAAAACTACAGAACACTTCTGAAAGGAAGACACAAAGAGGTGGAAAAATATTCCATGCTCATGGATTGGAAGAATTAATATTGTGAAAATGTCAATATTACCCAGTGCAATTTACACATTTAATGCAATCCCTATCAAAATACAATGGACTTTCTTCAGAGAGTTCTAACAAATAATCTCAAGATTTGTATGGAATCAGAAAAGACCCTGAGCAGCCAGGGGAATATTGAAAAAGAAAATCAGAGCTGGGGCATCTCAATGCCAGATTTCAGGTTGTACTACAAAGCTGTGATCTTCAAGACAGTGTGGTACTGGCACAAAAACAGACACATAGATCAATGGAACAGAATAGAGAACCCAGAAATGGGCCCTCAAGTCTATGGTCAACTAATATTCAACAAAGCAGGAAAGACTATCCACTGGAAAAAGGACAGTCTCTTCAATAAATGGTGCTGGGAAAATTGAACAGCCACGTGCAGAAGAATGAAACTAGACCATTCTCTTACACCCTACAGAAAGATAAAATGGATGAAAGATGTAAATGTGAGACAAGAATCCATCAAAATCCTAGAGGAGAATACAGGCAACACCCTTTTTGAACTTGGCCACAGCAACTTCTTGCAAGATACACCTATGAAGGCAAGGGAAACAAAAGCAAAAATGAACTCTTGGGACTTAATCAAGATAAAAAGCTTCTGCACAGCAAAAGAAACAGTCAGCAAAACTAAAAGACAACCTACAGAATGGGAGAAGATATTTGCAAATGACCTATCAGATAAAGGGCTAGTATCCAAGAGCTATAAAGAACTTATTAAACTGAACACCAAAGAAACAAACAATCCAATCATGAAATGGGCAAAAGACATGAACAGATATTTCACCAAAGAAGACACAGACATGGCCAACAAGCACATGAGAAAATGCTCCGCATCCCTGGCCATCAGGAAAATACAAATCAAAACCACAATGAGATACTACCTCACACCAGTGAGAATGGTGAAAATTAACAAGACAGGATACAAAATCAATGCCCTCTCCAATAATGTTGGAGAGGATGTGGAGAAAGGGGAATCCTCTTGCACTGTGGTGGGAATGTGAACTGGTACAGCCACTCAGGAAAACTGTGTGGAGGTTCCTCAAAGAGTTAAAAATATACCTGCCCTATGACCCAGCAATTGCACTGCTGGGGATTTACCCCAAAGATACAGATGTGGTGAAAGACCAAGACACCTGCACCCCAATGTTTATAGCATCAATGTCCACAATAGCCAAACTGTGAAAGGAGCCTTGGTGTGCATCGAAAGATGAATGGATAAAGGAGATGTGGTCTATGTATACAACGGAATATTACTCAGCCATTAGAAATGACAAATACCCACCATTTGCTTCAATGTGGATGGAATTGGAGGGTATTATGCTGAGTCAAGTAAGTCAATTGGAGAAGGACAAACATACGGTCTCATTCATTTGGGGAATATAAAAAATAGTGAAAGGGAATAAAGGGGAAAGGAAAGAAAACGAGTGGGAAATATCAGTGAGGGTGACAGAACATGAGAGACACCTCTCTGGGAAACGGACAAGGGGTGATGGAAAGGGAGGTGGGTGGGGATTTGGGGTGACTGGGTGATGGGCACTGAGGGGGGCACTTGATGGGATGAGCACTGGGTGTTATGCTATATGTTGGCAAATGAACTCCAATAAAAAAATATACAAAAAAAGTGTTGGTGGTTTAAGACAGTTGCAAAACCACAAGAAATTAAAGAATTTGAGAAGCCAAAACTCTTATAAGTTAACTAGGTTTGATGATAGAAACTTATGTAAGGAAATAAATAGAATCTGCATTTGGCTAAATGATAGAATATGATTGAAGGGAAGAAAAATCTGTTTGCCTGGGCTGCTTTCTAATTGGGTTGCTGTTGGAGCTTTGAAGAAGAATCATTTTGTGTTTTTCGAGATCAGAAATCTGTTGCCAGGAAAAAGTTGTCAGGAGAGGGCTCCCATCAGAATATTAGAACCATGGATTCAAAATAATAGGGCTTCAAATTCCTGGTTCCCACTCTATCATCTCTCTCAGATTTGCTGAGATTCCCTGAAGGAAGCAAGATTCACCTTTTACTTTTTCATGTGCATTAGGAATTTCACCAAGAATAACTTTTCTCCTTCTTCTTGCCCAAGTGGGTCAGGGAAATGCAACCAGGCCTTTCTCACAAAATGCTGAAATGTTTCCTGGACTCTAAGAAGCTATTGTTTAAGAAAAACCAAGAAACATATGATCCTCTCATTAGATGCAGAGAAAGCATTTGACAAAATACAGCATCCATTTCTGATCAAAACTCTTCAGAGTGTAGGGATAGAGGGAACATTCCTCGACATCTTAAAAGCCATCTATGAAAAGCCCACAGCAAATATCATTCTCAATGGGGAAGCACTGGGAGCCTTTCCCCTAAGATCAGGAACAAGACAGGGATGTCCACTCTCACCACTGCTATTCAACATAGTACTAGAAGTCCTAGCCTCAGCAATTAGGCAACAAAAAGACATTAAAGGCATTCAAATTTGCAAAGAAGAAGTCAAACTCTCCCTCTTCGCTGATGACATGATACTCTACATAGAAAACCCAAAAGTCTCCACCCCAAGATTGCTAGAACTCATACAGCAATTCGGTAGCGTGGCAGGATACAAAATCAATGCCCAGAAATCAGTGGCATTTCTATACACTAACAATGAGACTGAAGAAAGAGAAATTAAGGAGTCAATCCCATTTACAATTGCACCCAAAAGCATAAGATACCTAGGAATAAACCTCACCAAAGATGTAAAGGATCTATACCCTCAAAACTATAGAACACTTCTGAAAGAAATTGAGGAAGACACAAAGAGATGGAAAAATATTCCATGCTCATGGATTGGCAGAATTAATATTGTGAAAATGTCAATGTTACCCAGGGCAATATACACGTTTAATGCAATCCCTATCAAAGTACCATGGACTTTCTTCAGAGAGTTAGAACAAATTATTTTAAGATTTGTGTGGAATGAGAAAAGACCCCGAATAGCCAGGGGAATTTTAAAAAAGAAAACCATATCTGGGGGCATCACAATGCCAGATTTCAGGTTGTACTACAAAGCTGTGGTCATCAAGACAGTGTGGTACTGGCACAAAAACAGACACATAGATCAGTGGAACAAAATAGAGAACCCAGAAGTGGACCCTGAACTTTATGGTCAACTAATATTCGATAAAGGAGGAAAGACTATCCATTGGAAGAAAGACAGTCTCTTCAATAAATAGTGCTGGGAAAATTGGACATCCACATGCAGAAGAATGAAACTAGACCATTCTCTTTCACCATACACAAAGATAAACTCAAAATGGATGAAAGATTTAAATGTGAGACAAGATTCCATCAAAATCCTAGAGAAGAACACAGGCAACACCCTTTTTGAACTCGGCCACAGTAACTTCTTGCAAGATACATCCACGAAGGCAAAAGAAACAAAAGCAAAAATGAACTATTGGGACTTCATCAAGATAAGAAGCTTTTGCACAGCAAAGGATACAGTCATCAAAACTAAAAGACAACCTACAGAATGGGAGAAGATAGTTGCAAATGACATATCAGATAAAGGGCTAGTTTCCAAGATCTATAAAGAACTTATTAAACTCAACACCAAAGAAACAAACAATCCAATCATGAAATGGGCAAAAGACATGAAGAGAAATCTCACAGAGGAAGACATAGACATGGCCAACATGCACATGAGAAAATGCTCCGCATCACTTGCCATCAGGGAAATACAAATCCAAACCACAATGAGATACCACCTCACACCAGTGAGAATGGGGCAAATTAACAAGGCAGGAAACCACAAATGTTGGAGAGAATGCGGAGAAAAGGGAACCCTCTTACACTGTTGGTGGGAATGTGAACTGGTGCAGCCACTCTGGAAAACTGTGTGGAGGTTCCTCAAAGAGTTAAAAATAGACCTGCCCTACGACCCAGCAATTGCACTGTTGGGGATTTACCCCAAAGATACAAATGCAATGAAACGCCGGGACACCTGCACCCCGATGTTTATAGCAGCAATGGCCACGATAGCCAAACTGTGGAAGGAGCCTCGGTGTCCATCGAAAGATGAATGGATAAAGAAGATGTGGTTTATGTATACAATGGAATATTCCTCAGCTATTAGAAATGACAAATACCCACCATTTGCTTCAACGTGAATGGAACTGGAGGGTATTATGCTGAGTGAAGTAAGTCAGTCGGAGAAGGACAAACATTATATGTTCTCATTCATTTGGGGAATATAAATAATAGTGAAAGGGAATATAAGGGAAGGGAGAAGAAATGTGTGGGAAATATCAGAAAGGGAGACAGAACGTAAAGACTGCTAACTCTGGAAAATGAACTAGGGGTGGTAGAAGGGGAAGAGGGCGGGAGGTGGGAGTGAATGGGTGACGGGCACTGGGGGTTATTCTGTATGTTAGTAAATTGAACACCAATAAAAAATAAATTTAAAAACAAATAAATAAATTTAAATGAAAAAAAATTTTTAAAAATAAAACAAAACATGGGAAAAGAAAAAAAAAAGAAGCTATTGTTTAAAGCTTTGCAAGTTGTAGATTGAACATCATTAGGAGGGTTGAATAACTCCATGATTTAACTATATAGACCATGATCTTTTTGGTGCCCCCAGTGTAATGCAACATAATGGTCTTGCCAAGGGTATGGAATGGAGATTTAGATGGTGGATAAGCTTTTTAGGGACAGGCTGCTGAATATAACTATGAGACAAAGTTCAGGTCGTAATAACTGCTTATAATCTTTTAATTGCCATGTAAAGGAGTTTCAAGGACCCCTAATTAGTTTGATGTGGATATTCCTTCTTAACTCAGATGAAGAACAGGAAATACCCTTAAAGAGAGACATTGAGTAGCCTGCTGGTTGCCATAGCCATATTTATCACTTATTTAGTGATTTGTGCTGTGTGCCAAATACTGTGTTAGGCACAGTTAGATTTCTCACTGAAGTGCTACTCTATTAAACCTGTAACAAATCTAATTACTTCAAGGATTTGTAAAACAGAAGAATGACCAGAAAAAGATAAGAATTATATGAAATATAAGAATTTAATTTGAGAAAACTTAATTTCTACTTTTGATAATTAGTTTCTTAACAGTGTGTGCTGAAGAAGAAATTTAGCTGTGGTGTAATGCCTTCTTTTTTCAGAAGATGCCAAGTTGCTAAGTGAAGTAAAGTGGGTTTCTGTCCCTCTGGATATAGAGGGATGGTTGTGTGATCTCTGGAAGTCTCTTTGTTTAAGATCCATGGTTTAATGATTCCTTGGCTTAGGAACAAATTCACATAATGTTCAGGCCATAAGCCTCCAACATTAGTTTTAAATTTAGCCTAGACTTAAGGAATTGCTGTCATCCCTTTGAATACTTAAAGGGTGGATGATCTTTCTGCCTGAGCCACAAGCTATAAACCCATGAAACCAACAGGAGTACAGTTTAGTTTTTAAAAAAGTAAGACAACCAAATTATTGTGATGTGTTAAATGAGTTGTGCATTAGGCAGTTATCTTTAATTGGGAATAATTTCATTTCTAAATAGTTAAACTAATTTTGAAGTATTTCTTTTTTACTTTTATATATATCCAGTCTAGAGTTTGGAAATGGAGAAAGCTGAGTTTGCTTCTGACTCCACCACTCACTATCCTTGCAATAATGATAATGATAATGATAATGATAATAATAATAATAATAATAATAATTAACATTTTTAGAGAGCTTACAGTGTGCCAGGCACTGGAATAAATGTTTGACATATTAATTAATTTATTCCTCACCTTAATTATTCCTTCACCTTATGAAGTAGGCATTTTTTATTATGCCTCTTTTATAGAAAAAGAGTTTAGAGCTTACACATATCTCCTATTCTTCTCTCTCCCTGGTTAGAGTACCCTTTGCCTAAGTACTCTTGGGTAAGGAACTGCTTAAAGCCAAATAGTAAGTTGGTTAAGAGCTTAAATTTTGGAGTGAGATTGCCTAGATCGAAATCTTGTCTTTGATGCTTATTAGCTGAAAAAATTACTTAAATTTTTGTGCTTCAGTTTCTTTATCTGTATAATGGGAGTGATAATAATAATAATAATAATTTTGTTTTAATGTAATAGATTTGAATAAGAGAACAGTTGCAAGATGCCAAGAACATCATATATGAGACATGTCCAACAAATGCTAGCCATCAGAAAAGACGAATACCCACCATTTGCTTCAACGAAGATAGAACTAGGAGGGTATTATGCTGAGTGAAATAAGTCAGTTGGAGAAAGACAATCGTCATATGGTTTCACTCATACATGGAATATAAGAAATAGTGAAAGGGATCATAAGGGAAAGGAAGGGAACTGAGTTGGAAAAATTAGAGAGGGAGACAAACCATGAGAGACTTCTGATTCTTGGAAACCAACAAAGGGTTATGTAACGGGAGGTGGATGGGGATGGGGTAACTGGGTGACAGGCACTGAGGAGAGTGTGTGATGGGATGAGCACTGGGTATTATACTATATGTTGGCAAATTGAATTTAAATTAAAAAATTGCAAAAAAAAGTAAAAAAATGGAACAGGAGTTAGAGAGATTTTCTGCTGTGATTTTTAAAAAATTTTTTCAATTCTAGTAGAGTTAACATACAGTGTTATATTAGTTTCAGGTGTACAATATAGTAATTCAACAATTCTATACATTATTCAGTGCTCATCAAGATAAGTGTACTTTTAATTCCCTTCACTTATTTCACCAATCCCCCTAACTACTTCCCCTCTGATAAGCATCAGTTTGTTCTCTGTAGTTAAGAGTCTGTTTTTTGGTTTGTCTCTTTTTTTCTTTGTTCATTAGTTTCATTTCTTAAATCCCACATATCAGTGAAATCATGTGCAATTTTTTCCTCTTAACTGACTTATTTCACGTAGCGTTATATACTTAGGATCCATCCATGTCATTGCAAATAGCAAGGTTTCATTCTTTATTGCTGAGTAATATTCCACTTTGTAATATTCCATTATATATATATATATATTATATATATATACCATATCTTCCTTATAATTCATCCATTAATGGATACTTGGACTGCTTCCATAATTTGGCTATTGAAAATAATGCTGCAATAAACATAGGGGGCATATATCTTTTTGAATTAGTATTTTTGTATTCTTTGGTTAAATGCCCAGTTTGGAATTACAGGATCTATTTTTAAATTAAATTTTATTAAATTTTTATTTTTTTGAGGAACTTCTGTACTATTTTCCACAGTGGCTTCTCTAGTTTGCATTCCCACTAATAGTGTATGAGGATTCCTTTTTCTCCACATTTTTGCCAACTCTTGTTGTTTCTTGTGTTTTTAATTTCAGCCATTCTGATAACTGTGAGGTGATATCTCATTGTGGTTTTGATTTGCATTTCCATGATGATGAGTGATATTGAGCACCTTTTCATGTGTCTGTTGACCATCTGTATGTCTTTTTTTTGTAGAAATGTCTGTTTATGTCTTTGCTCATTTTGTAATCAGATTGTTTTTTGGATGTTGGGTTTTATAAGTTCTTTATATATTTTGGATACTAACCATTTTTTCAGATATGTTATTTGCAAATATCTTCTCCCATTCTGTAGGTTGCCTTTTAATTTTGTTGGTTGTTGTCTTTGCTGTGCAGGAGCTTTTTATTTTGATTTAGTCCCAATTGCTTATTTTTGCTTTTTTTTTTTATTTTATTTATTTATTTTATTTTTTTTTTATTTTTATTTTTTTTTATTTTTGCTTTTATTTCCCTTGTCTCAGGGGACCTATCTATAAAAATGTTCCTATGGCCAATATCAGGGTCATAACCACCTGTGCTCTCTTCTAGGATGTCTGTGGTTTTAGGCCTCACATTTAGGCCTTTAATCAACTTTGAGTTTATTTTTGTGTATGGTGTAAGAAAGTAGTCCAGTTTCATTCTTTTGCATGTAGCTGTCCAGCTTTCTTAACACCATTTGTTGAAGAGATGGTCTTTTCCCATTGCATTTTCTTGCCTCCTTTGTTGAAGATTAATTGACCATATAATTGTGGGGTTTTTTTTGGGTTTTCTATTCTGTTCTATTGATCTGTTTGTCTATTTTTATGTCACTGCCACACAGCTTTGATTACTATAGCTTTGTAATATAACTTGAAGTCTGAAATTGCTTCTCTTTTCTGAAGTCAGCTTTGCTTCTCTTTTTCAAGATTGGTTTGGCTATTCGGGATCTTTTTTGACTCCATACAAATTTTAGAATTGTTTGTTCTAGTTCTATGAAAAATGCTGTTATATTTTGATAGGGATTGCATTGAATATATAGATTGCTTTGGGTAATATAGACATTCTAACAATATTTGTTCTTCCAATCCATGAGCATGGAATGTCTTTCCATTTCTTTTTGTCTACTTCAGTTTCTTTCATCAGTGTTTTATAGTTCTCAGAGTCTAAATCTTTTACTTCTTTGTTATGTTTATCCCTAGGTACTTTATTATTTTTGGTGCAATTTAAATGGGATTGTTTTCTGAATTTCTTTTTCTGCTGCTTCATTAGTATATAGAAATTTATTTTTCTGCTGCTATTAGTATATAGAAAAGCAACAGATTTTTGTAGATTGATTTTGTATCCTGAGACTTTACTGAGTTTATTTGTCAGTTCTACTAGTTTTTTGGTGAAGTCTTTAGGGTTTTCTATATATGCCCATATCATCTGCAAATAGTGAAAGTTTTAATTCTTCCTTACCAATTTGAAGATATTATTTATTTGAGAGAGAGAGAAAGAGAGAGAGAATGAGCAGGAGCTGGGGGAGGGAGAAGCAGATTCCCCCATGAACAGGGAGACTGACACAGGGCTCAGTCCCAGAACTCTGTGATCATGACCTGTGCCAAAGGTAGACCCTTAACCACCTGAGCTACCTAGGCACCTTATTCTTCCTTACCAATTTAGATGCCTCTTACTTCTTTTTCTTGTCTGATTGCTGTGGTTAGGACTTTCAGTACAATGTTGAAAAAAGTGATGAGAGTGGACTTCCTTGTCTTGTTCCTTATCCTAGGGAGAAAGATCTCAAATTTTCACCATTGAGGATAATATTAGCTGTGGGTTTTTCATAGATGGCCTTTATTATATTGAAGTATATTCTCTCTAAATCTACTATGTCGAGGGTTTCTATCATGAATGGTTGTTGTACTTTGTGAAGTGCTTTTTCTGCATCTATTGAAATTCCTTTCTATCCTTTCTCTTGTTGATGTGATTATCATGGTGATTGATTTGTGAGTATTGAATCACCCTTGCATCCCAGGAATAAGTCCCATTTGATCATGGTGAATGATTTTTAAAAAAATTGTATTGTATTTAGTTTGCTAATATTTTGTTGATGAAGTTCTCTTTATTCTTCATAGTTCTCTTTTTTGTCTTGTCTTTATCTGGTTTTGGTATCTGGTTAATGCTGGCTTTGTAGAATGAATTTGGAAGCTTTCCTTCCTCTTTGTTTTTTAGAATAATTTGAGAAGAATAGGTATTAACTTTTTTTTTGAATACTTGGTAGAATTCACCTGTGAAGCCATCTGATCCTGGACTTTTGTTTGTTGGCAGTGTTTTGATGTTTTGATTACTGATCCAATTTCATTGCTGGTAGTTTGTTCAAATTTTGTATTTCTTTCTGCTTCACTTTTGGTAGATTATGTTTCTAGGAATTAAATCATTTCTTCTAGGTTGTCCAATTTGTTGGCATACAATTTTTCTTAATATTCTCTTATAACCCTTGGTATTTCTGTGGTATTGGTTGTTATTTCTTCTTTTTCATTTCATTGAATTTCTTTAGGTATCCCCCTCCATCTCTCTCTTTAATTTTTTTTTTTTATTTTTGATGAGTCTGGCTAAAGGTTTATCAATTTTGTTGATCTTTTTGAAGAACCAGCTCCTAGTTTCACGGATTTTTTTTTTGTCTATATTTTGTTTAGTTCTGCTTTATTATTTACTTTTTCTGCTGGTTTTGAGTTTTGTTTATTATTTTTCTAGCTCCTTTTGGTGTAAGGTTAATTTTTTTATGTGAAAATTTTCATGCAGATAGGCCTGTACTTCCCTCTTTAGAACAGCTTTTGCTGCCACCCAAAGATTTTGGACCTATGTGTTTTCATTTTCATTTGTCAACCTGCATTTTTTGATTTCATCTTTGATTTCTTGGTTGACTCATTCGTGTATTATTTTATTTTAATTTATTTAAAAATTATTTTATTTATTTGAGAGAGAGAGAGACAGAGAGAGAGACAGAGATAGTGAGAGAGCACATGTGGAGAGGAGAGGGAGAAGCAGGCTCCCTATTGAGCAGGGAGCCTGATGCATGGCTTAATCCCAGGACCATGGGATCATGACCTGAGCTGAAGGCAGATGCTTAACCAACTGAGCCACCAGGCACCCCGACATTCAGATCAAGTATGTTATTTAACCTCCTTGTATTTGTGTTCTTTCCAGATTTTTTCTTGTGGTTAATATCTAGTTTTATGGTGGTGTGGTCATAAAGATGCATGTTATGACTTTGATCTTTTTGAATTTGTTGAGACTTGTTTTGTCCAGACATTCTGGAGAATGTTCCTTGTGCATTTGAAAGAATGTGTATTCTTTGCTGTTTTAGGATGGAATGTTCTGAACATATCTGTTAGATCCATCTGGTCCAATGTGTCATTCAAGACCATTGTTTACTTGTTAATTTTTTATTTGGATGACCTTTCCACTGATGTAAGTGGAGTGTTAAATTTTGTTTATTTTTAAAATTTATATTTATTTAATTAATTTAAATTTAATTAACATATAATCTATTACTAGTTTCAGAGGTAGAGGTCAGTGATTCATCAGTCTTATATAATACCTAGTGTTCATTAAAGTCCCCTATTATTATTGTATTATTATTGATTACTTCCTTTATGTTTATTATTAGGCACTTTATGTATTTGGTGTGCATCATGTTTTAGGTATACGGTATCATACTTTACATCCTTCTATTTTGTGAATCCTTTGACTACCTTTTATAGATATACTTATTTTACTGTTCTTGTGCTTCCTACTTTTCTTACTCCTACTTCTGGCCTTTTTTTTACCCACTCACAGAGTCCCCTTTAACATTTCTTGTAGACCTGGTTTAGTTATGATGATTTCCTTTAACTTTTGTTTGGGAAATCTTTATCTTTCCTTCTATTCTGAATGATTGCCTCACAGGATAAAGTAATCTTAGTTTAAGGTTTTTTTTCAGTACTTTGAATATATCAGCCACTTTATTCTGGCATGCAAAATTTCTGCTGAAAAATTAGCTGATAAGTTGTATAGTGTTTCCTTTGTATGTGAATGTTTTCTCTTGCTACTTTTAAAATTCTGTCTATCAATATTTCTGTCACTTTATTTAATATGTGTCTTGGTATGGACATATTTGCATTGATTTTGTCTCTCTGTACTTCCTGGATCTGGATTTCTGTTTCCTTCCACAGATTTCAGTTTTCAGCTATTATTTCTTTAAATAAATTTTCTGCCTCCTTCTCTCTCTCTTATCCTGGGATCCCTATAACGTGAATAGTATTATTACTTGATGGTATCACTGTGTTCACTAAATCTATTTTCATTTATTATTATTATTTTCTTTTTCCTGTTCAGCTTGATTGCTTTGCATTACTCTGTTCTCTGAGTTGTTGATCTGCTTTCTGCTTCTTGTAGCCTACTATTTATTCTTTCTAGTGTATTTTTTAAAATGGAAAATAATTACAATTTTTAATTTTTTTTTAAATTTAAGGAAACAGCTAAAATTTGGAAAACAATGTCAGGTAAGTTATATTTTGGAAAACAATACTGTGTAAGATGCAAGGGTAAGAAAAGAATAAAAAAATTATTATTCACAGACAAATACTTGTGTGCATAGAATCTTAGTATATTTTTTATTTCATTGATTATGTTCTTCATTTCCAATTGGTTCTTTTTAATGCTAAAAAGCTATTTTTTTTTGAGAATCTTACTGAGGTTCTCCATTCTTTTCTCAAGTCCAGTAACTGTATTTATGACTTGTTTAAAATTCTCTAGTAGGCATATTACTTATCTACATTTCATTTAGCTCTCTTGCTTCATTTTTGTCCTATTTGTTCATTCTGAGTGTATTTCTTTGTCCCTCATTTTGTCTAACTTTCTGTGTGTGTTTCTATGTGTTAGGAAAATCAGCTACATCTCCTGCTCTTGAAAGTAGTGACCTTATGAAGAAGAGGTCTGGTGGTGGCTGCCCTGCAGTGCAATGTCTCCTGTTCACCAGGACCTGGCACTTCAGAGGTGTCTTTTGTGAGTGTTGTGTGTGTTGTATATGCCCTATTGTTGTGGCTGAGTCATGTTAGCCTTCAGTCCAGTCATCTGCAACGCTTTCTTTGTCTGGTATGGTCAGGGTTTGGTCCCTGTGTTGTTATTGAGCCTGTTTGGGGCTTCTTTGGGCTCAAGTTGAGTCATACTAGATGTTTGCCAGAGATGCAGGAACACAAAATTACTGGGCATGCTTCCTATGTTGTCCCCTGAGAACCTTTCATTGGTGGATGGACCTGCAGTCAGACGCATGTCTACCCCTAGCTCACTGATGAGTCATAGTTAGACTGGTATGTGTAGTTTTCTTCCCTTCCTCCCAGGGATGGAGTAACTTTTAGAGTGGTCTGGCGTTTGTCACGACTGCTTGCACGCTGCCAGGCTGTGACACCACTTTGGATGGGCTCCAGCCAACAGCTTATTGGAGGAGGTTTGTCCACAGGAGAATGTGGGGTAGGGCAGGTGGTGTTTTTGCTGTGATTTTTTTTTTTTTTTGATGATGACATATTTAAGGATGAGGCCCTCATATATTCATTTAATCAACCAGTCAGTCAACTAACACTTGAATGTCTACTATATATAAAGCACAGAGCCAGGAAACTGAGAGTACAAGGAAGGCAAGACCCAGACTGAGCTGGTAAAACTCTATACTAGAAGTTGTGGCATGCACACAAATTTTGACCATGGGAATAGAAAGTGTTAGGAATGTCTGGAGGGTAGAGGAGAGGTTAAAATAAGCATGTAATTTTTAAAAAGATTTTATTTATTTATTCATGAGAGACACAGAGAGAATGAGAAGCAGAGACACAGGCATAGGGAGAAGCAGACTCCATGCAGGGAGCCATCATGGGACTTGATCCCGAGTCTCCAGGATCATACCCTGGGCCAAAGGCAGGCGCTAAACTGCTGAGACACCTGGGCTGCCCATAATCAACACGTAATTGACTCATAGTAGAATTAGTAATTATTTAAAATACTTATTGCTCATGAGAAAACCAGGAATATGGCCAGTGGGTGAAGGTATCTGGGTTAAACTTACTTAAACTTAGCTCAGATCTCATTCTTGTTTCATTTCATAAACTAAATGAAGGTTCATGGATTGTCCCAATTTCCCATGGCTTTTGTTTGTTGTTTGGGATCCTTCTGAAGTCATTAGTTTTCAACAGCTATTGA
The DNA here is from genome assembly GCF_011100685.1 of Canis lupus familiaris. Lineage (NCBI taxonomy): Eukaryota > Metazoa > Chordata > Mammalia > Carnivora > Canidae > Canis > Canis lupus. Next base: position 18,864,924 of record NC_049251.1, read on the forward strand.
TGGCTTGCCATACTTCTTTCTCAAAGGAAGGTTTCTTTCTAGTGGATGCTTTTACCATGGATATCCCATTCAGTGAAGCCTCTAAAGTATAGAACTTATGGACAGGCTGGGGTTTTACACAGAGACTAACTTACATGTGTTTGAAGACTCTGTCCTGGCCTACTCCAGTGACACATACTTTCCGCATGAACTGCCAAAGAATTGGATTAAACCTTTCTCTTGGCCCTCATTCTTAATAGCATTTGTCTGGACTTCTCCTGCAATCTCACCACAAAATAACAAAAATATTGACAAAAATAATGGAAAAGATGGCAATTACCCTGCAACTAACCCCTCCCTACCTTAGGTTGTCACCACAGCAGATAAAGCCTATTTTATGGGAGACCAAACACTGCTACAATTCCTAAAGTAAAGTTTATTTGCACAGAAAAATAAAGGCAACTTTTTATTTGTCACCCTGCTGAGAAGAAATATGATTCCTGTCCTCTTGCTTCATATTAGCCTTCCTTTTTCCTGCACATTTTCATCCCCTGGTATCTGATCATTTTATAGAAAGGAGGATTTCTGCTTTTGACCTTACCTCTTTCTGTTGTAACATTCCAATTTTCAAATGGTCAGTCACCATTTGCCATTATTTTTGCAAAGGGGCATGTTCTGAAGCTTAAGCATACAAGATTCTGGGCCATTTAAAAAAAAATGCTTGCTAGGTTTCCCATGTGATAGTGGCTCCTCATGAAAGCTATTCTTTCATGCAGCAGCAGCACCAGCATTGATCAGTGGGAAAGTTCAAGGCGGCAACTCATCAAGCATGGCTTCAATACCAGATTCCAGACAAGGTCTGCAATAAATAAGAGCAGTAACAAAGAATCATATTTCCTTCTCGCACAGAAAATCAGCAATGGCATAGTTCTAAATTTCAGGGTTCAGGCATGGTGTCTTCTCTCTGCACGGCAATTTGAAAGCAGGATGGCTTTCCTCTCTGAGAAGTTACATCAACATGGATTTTAACTGTCCTTTCCTTAGAAACTGAACCATAGTGTAATTTTGAATTTTGCAGGTTGATTGGGGGTTTTTCAGCTTGGGCATTGATTATCATTTGGGTTGTTCAAATAGAACCTATACTGTAAAAAACACATGTTTAGATTTTCTCACATTTGTTTTAATTGACTCATCTCCCTTTCCCTTTTAACCTCTCCCCCTCCAATAATAGTGTGGAGTTTTCCATGTGATTGTACAAAAAGAACAACCTTTTGCTCTAAGTAGGTAAGGAAAATTTTTTTCTTCAAATGGCAGTGTGATAAAAAAATATACACCCTATGAGTCCCTTATGGATTATTGCTATTGATTTCTTTGCTTGAAACGTGGAAATGTTACCAGATGGGGTGTTAGGAGTAGGTGTGTGGGTGCAAATGCAGTTTATTGCTTGTTGACTAAAAATCAGTGAAAACCTTCACCATTTGTGTCTTGTGTTATATGTAAAGGTGAATTTTAATCCCAAACCAGTCCTTATATAAAGCTTCATGCAGTGCAATAAGCAACATTTTTAGAATAAATTTATATTTGAAAGAAGTAAGTTTTATGGTAGACTCAACACACATAAAGATTTCAAGCATTTGTTTTCTCTGGCTTATTGAAATACTGTTGTTGTTTTAAGTTAATTTGATCAATGAAATTTGCTTATCACAGCCAGATTTCTGTTGTGTTTGTTTTCATCTCTATACCCTCCCCAGGCTGCCCCTTTGAGCTTCTCTGGTCTCCTGCTCAGGGAAGTGTGAATCGAATTGCCGTAGGTTTCTGGAAGCTAGGTGCCTGTGTGTGCAGCATGCGGACGGACACTGAGCCCAACCCTCAGGGATCCACCCATTAGGAAAAAAAGGCTGACCTTCTGTCACTTTCTTTCTCCTCCCTTTTAATGATTCCTTCTCTATCCTTTTGCGAAGATCTTTCTAGCCCTTTGACCCCTGTTAGAAGAGGATGGCTTAAACAGCTAAAAGTACCCTCAGTCTCAAGGCTTGCCAAGGAAAGCTCAAGAGGCCTTTTAGGAAATGCCAAAAGACAGAGGCCTCAGTTTTCAGTGCAGCCAGAAGGCAAATCCCATCCCGACACCATTTCCCTCCTCATTTATTTTATAGAAGCAATCCTGCCTCCTACCCTCACTTGTCAGTGCCACCAGAATCGACACATTCGGAGAGCAGCTGACTTTTAATGATAGCCCTTGGACTGTGTGAGAGCTATTGTGCAATTTGAAAAAGAGCACGCGAAATGTGTGTCTGAGGTGGGTCACTGGGCTGCTACTCCATGGGATCTAGGCCAGCTCTAGTTTTCATGGAATAACAACAACTGCTGGGTAGGTTGCTGCCCACCCAAAATGGTGAGATGCTGAATGCAGGATTTTTGAAAGGGGAGCAATTGTTGTCCCCAGGGCCTTCTTGTGCTTTGTGATGTGACTTTGAGTCATAAAATTGAAATGGAAGCTAACGCTGAATAGTGTGGCGTTTTCAAGTGGTAGGCATTATTCCATGTAATATACTATGATATGTATATTCAGAAATTTAATTCACACTACAATGGTGAAGGTATGAACTGTAAAACTGAGGAAAAGAGAAGACAAGTGCAGTGTGACCATAAGAAGCTTTGTATTGGAAGTTCAGTTCTGCCATTCGTTAGCTCTTTGACTTGGGTAAATTGATGAACCTTTCTGAGCCGAAATGTTCTCATCTGTAAAATGGGGATTGTTAATTCCGCTTCCAGGATTATCATGAGATTTAATGGGAATGCAGTAGAGTTCTGGCATCTCCTCCTTTGTCACACCCCTGACTCTTTTCCAGGTGCCTATCTTCCAGAGGTACTGACAGAGAACAGCAAAATCCTAATGAATTTTAGGCACTATGCCCAAAGAAAAGAGTGATTCTCAAAGAGATAGTTACTTTCCTTCTTCTGGGAGAAGCTATACATAATCTTTTATCTGTGTCAAGAAAGGAATCCAAACCCAATAGTATCAGTCAATTACAGTTGAGTTGGGAGTGGCTAAAAGGATTAGGTATTTGACCCCATATTATAAGAATTTGCTGCCATTTCTACTGCAGGGAAGGGAAGAATAAAAGTAGGATTTAAAGGTTCATGTTCTCACTCCAATTAACCAAATGACCCCTTCCCCAGTTCTCTTTATCTTTGGTATGTACATACATGTGTGAATGCATACTTTCCTATACAGGATACACTCATATGCTTTCTGCAATCATGATATACTTGAAAGTAATAGGAACTAAAGGGCTTAAAATATTTTCCCTGATCACAAAAGGAATGCATGTTTATTCTATAGGCTTTGGAAATATAAAAATATAAAGAAGAAACTAATTTCCTCACCTAGCCCACAGAAATAACCATTCTATAACATATTTTGGGGACTCCAAGTTTTTTCTGTGTACACACAGACACACACATAAACACACTGTGATGATAGCGTATAGACTTTTTTTTTTTTTTTTTTTAAAGTAGGCTCTATACCCAACATGGGGCCTGAACTCATGACCCTGAGATCAAGAGTCATGTGACCTACTGACTGAGCAAGCCGGACACCCCTACTCTTTTCTCTTAATATTATATGTTGAACATTTCTCCTTATCATTAATGTATTGGTTACTTATTGATGTGTAAAGCCAACACAAAACCTAATGGCGTAAAACAACAGAATAATTTTATTATTATTTTCATGGTTCTAGAGTTATCTAGGCTCAGCCAAGCAGTTCTTATGAAGGATATTTTGTGCAGTTGTAGTCAGGAGCTGGCTTGGGCTAATTATCTGAAGTTTGCTTACTCAGATTTTTGGTATGTGGGCTAGAAACAACTGGCGGCTGGAACAACTGGTTTCTTGGGCATTTCTCCCAGGCTCTAATGTGTTCTCTCCTGCATGGTGGCTTCAGGGTAACCATGCTTCCTACATTGCAGCTCAGGGTTCTACGAGTAAATGTCCATAAAGAAAGGCCAGGTTTACACTAACTCGCCTTACAACAATTTTTATTTTTATTTATTATTTTTATTTTATTTTTATTTTTTAAAGATTTTATTTATGTATGAATGAGAGACACACAGAGAGAGGCAGAGACATAGGCAGAGGGAGAAGCAGGCTCCCTACAAGGAGCCTGATGTGGGACTTGATCCGGAATCCCGGGATCACGCCCTGAGCCAAAGGCAGACGTTCAATGGATGAGCCACCCAGGTGTCCCTTTAAAACAATTTAAAAAATTTAATTTCAGTATAGTTACGTAATATTATTTTCAGGTATACAATATAATGACTCGACAATAAAAATATAGAACACTTCATGAATTTGTGTCATCCATGTGCAGGGGCCATTCTAATTTTTTCTGTATTGTTCCAGTATTAGTATATGTGCTGCCAAAGTGAGCACTAACTCACCTTTTATTTTTTTATTATTTTTTTAAGATTTTATTTATCCATCCATAGACACAGAGAGAGAGAGGCAGAGACACAGACAGAGGGAGAAGCAGGCTCCACGCAGGGAGCCCGACGTGGGACTCCATCCCGGGTCTCCAGGATCACACCCCAGGCTGCAGGCAGCGCCAAACCGCTGCGCCACCGGGGCTGCCCTAACTCACCATTTATAACTTAGTTTTGGAAGTCACACAGCCTTCCTTCTGCCACATGCTTGTCACCAAGGCAGACACAAAAGCCTACCCCAAAGCCCACAGAAGCTCTCCCCTTGAGATATAGACCTCTTGAATGGTTTGTTAGTTTCTTATCAGTGATGTTACAAATTTAAAACAACACAGGTTTATTGTCTTACAGTTTTGGAGGTCAGAATTCTGAATGGGTTTCACTGGGCCAGAATCAAGGTATCCTATCAGGGTCTAGGGGACAATCCATTTCCTTGTCTTTTCTAGCTTTGGGAGGTTGCCTGCCCTCCTTGGCTCATGAATCCTCTATCTTTAAGGCCAGCATTGAAGCATCTTCAACTGTCTCTGGCTGTGACCCTCTGTGCTTATCATTACTTTTTTTCCCTTCTGACTCTGATTCTCCTGCCTCCCTCTTAAAAGGACCTGTGTTGATTACATTGGGCTCACCTGTATATACTCACAAGTATATACTTGTATATACACAAGTATATACTCACAAATACCAGGGATTGGGATGTGGACATCTTTGGGAGGCCATTATTCAGCTTACCACAGTGGGAAATGGCAAGGGTCTGGAAGAGCATATGCAACCAGAAATATTGTTGCAGTAATTTTTTGAAAATACAATCTTCTACAATTAATTTCAGTTGCATGGTATATTACTGTATGATTGTCACTATTTACTTAGCTTTTCTTTATTGTTAAGCATTTAGGGTGTTTCTAATATAAAAAGCCTACAAAGAACAAACATCACTATGAATAAACATTTGTGTAAATCTCTGATGATTTTTTTAGGTTAAATTCCTAAAGATGAAATTTTTATATAAAAAATAAGAATATATATAAACTGCCAAACTACGTTCCAGAAAGGGGTCACCAGTTTTCCAGCAGTAGTATCAAGTGTTTATTTTTCTGCATTCTCCTCACCATTGAGTATAATAATTTAAAAAAAAATTTTGCAAAGCTATAGGCAGAAAACATCGTCTTGCTTTCATATGTATATTCTTATTGGTGAAGTATTCATATTTTTTATTCATGATTTCTTATTTTCTTTTTTGTTCATTGGCTATTCATGATTTCATTTATTTTTGTATACAGGATATTTATATTTTTCTTATTGATTTGTAGGAGCTCTTTATATATAAGATATGTCAAAACTTTTTCATCATTTAATGCAAATAATAGTTACAGTTTTATATTTTATAAAATAAAGTATTATTTCCTTTGTTGTTTCTTCCTTTCTTTTTTATGATTAAATATTCCTTCCCTTACCTATGTCAGGTAAGTATTCACCCACATTTTCTTCTTGTTGCTTTATGATTTAATTTTATAATTCTGACTGTTTAAGTGGTATATTTATATATATGTTATATATGTGTTATTTTACCTAACAGTGTAAAGAGGTAGATAGAGAAAGAGAGGAGTACAAGTAGTTGATTTGATTTTATTAGAAATAAATGGCTAACCTATTTACTGTCTATCTGATTCAGTCAATTCCCAATTATCTATGGTAAATTGGAGCTAGGAAGAACAAGGGTAAAATATACATCCACTGATAATCCCCCAACCACATTTCATGACATGTCTGTGCTTGGAAACACTCTAATGGCATTACACTTTGAGGGCATAGCACTTTAGGTATCTCTCCATGGTCACATCACGGAGATCAGTGATCCTGTGGTCTATTTGGGTGACCTTGTTTCTATGACAGGGAAAAAAAAACATCCTCTCATATGATATGCAAACAAGCTGCTTTTCTCCTGAGGAACTGTGACTGATGGTGTGTCAGGTGTAGTCCTTGGCTTACAGGCCTAATCTCTAATCATTAGAGATTGATTCCTATAGGATAAGTTCTTGTCTCTATGGGAATTCCTTTAGGAGCACCCCAAACAACACCATATATGCTATGAGTAATCATTGGAACTGTAGACTGAGTGTATCAAAAGTGGACGAAGGGATATCCTCTTTTTCTAGAGGGTGAAACAAAGCATGCTCAGATCACTAGGGAGGATGTGATGGAATGGGGTAACACAGAATGGTTATGGGGTGGCCAGAGGAAGGGGGTGAGCAGATACCTGTTTCAGGTGGGATGTTGGGGGCTGAGTCAGACTACAGACAATGGTGTGGCAGAGTGAAAAAAAGAGAAGATATTATATGCTGAGTATTCATAGCTTTCTTCCTCTTCATCTCCCCCACCACTCTCAAGTTGGCCAATTTCTTTTTGGTTTCTGTTATGCAGAATAATAATAATGGGTAAATACATATTTTTTAAATCCCACTGTGTACTGGGCATTGTGTTGGGGATATAGCAGGAAACAAAATGGATAACACTCCTACCTTTATGGAGATTGCACTCTAGAGAGGGAATATGCAAGGTAAAGGAGGAAAATATATGTCAGATGGTGTTAAGTGCTGAGGAAGTAGAGAAAACAGGGAAGGAAGATGGAGGTAACAAGTGTGTGATAAGAACATCCAGTTTTACCTGGGGTGGCCTGAGAAGGCCTCCCAGTGGAGGTGGCATTTGAGCAAAGGCCTAAAAGAGAGGCAAGAGTAAACCAGGTACACATCTAGATAAAGAGCCTTTCGGAGCAGAGATAACAGTCAGGCTAAGACTCTGAGCCTGGAGGTACCTGGCTCATTGAATGGGCCCTTGATCACTGATAGAATGAAAGCAGAGAAGGAAGGAAAGATTAAAAAAAAAAAAAAAAAGAGTCAGTAGGGACTGGATACCCATGAATTTTGGGGAGAGTTTTGGGTGAAAGAAAGCAATTTTAGGGACAGCTGCCATGTTTGTGGGAAGAAAATGTTGGAGATTTTAAAAGAAGAAAAAAGGGATTTTAAAAACTTTTGCTGGATGTTATGGGTGGATCTTTGGGTGATTTCACGGAATATTTGTTGTATCATGCAGGACTGGGTACAAGTTGCCTGAGCATTTTATGGAATACATGAAGTAATCTAGGAATTTATTATTGTGATAGACAGCCATTGTTGTTGAACCAGCAGAGATTATAGTCAGGAGAGCTAGGGGTATGTATAAATATAAGGTAAAAGTGTGGTGATAGGAAAGGTAGCAAGAAAACTATAGTAGGGGAGAATTAGGATAAATGAGGTAGAAAGTGCTACGTCATTTAAGAAGTTATTCCAGTGATGGGCTTCCTTTCAGAATGGTCTAGTGGTGCTTGGTCTTGGTTGAAGGAAGCCTAAGTTGTTTTAAGCTGCTGAGCTGGCTGGTTATAGAGGAAGGTTTGGGGGATAGGTATCTAGGTGTTCAGGCCTGGCAAGGTGCGGCAGTTAGATGCCAAGGAGTATGTAAAAGAAGAGGTCCTCAAAAGGATCTAGGAAGGCACTGCTTCCAGATTGGCTTCATTTAACTAAGTGCCATCTAACTGGCATGCCTGTCTAGAATAACAATCCTGCCTTTAGTGCTTATCACAGTGTTTAGTGCCAAGTGAGTGTTCAATAAGTATTTTTTGAATAATGAAATGACTGTATTTGGTGGACTAACTTCCATGTGTTGTTCCTTCCTTTAGGCATTTCTTGGTCCTAGTTTATAAACATGTCTCTTTAGTCTGTTGTTGCCTATCATCTCTGTGACAGTGTTTTCTTATATTTTCTCTTCTATTACTTGGAAGGTATTAGATGAATGAAAAGAATGTAAACTTTGGAAAAATATAGAATTTTATTCAACTCCTAGCTCTGTACTTTGAAAAAGTGACCTTAGTTTTCTTATCTGTAAAGTACAGGTAGCATTTCTGTGGTCAATTAGATTATGGTTAAGCAAATATTCACTCTCCTCTTCCTCCTCCAACCCCCATGGGAGGAGTATACATTCTCATCCTATTGATGTTGGGCTTGGCCCTATAACTTGGTTTGGTCTTGTGGTAGGTGGAGGGTGCTTCCCTGCATTTTGATTTTGGGACTGGTTTATGATTTGTTTTGACTAAGACTTACAGAAACGGCTTTAGATATCCTTCTGCACTTCTGCTGAACTTCTTGTACTTTTAACTTTTGCTATGAGAATAATATATTTAAGTAGCCACTGTCCAAGGAGAATGAAAAACCTGAACCCAACCTTCAATTGAGTTCAGCTTATATCAGACAAACTTCAGCTGACTCACGGATTCATGAATGAGAAATAAATGTTTATTGTTTAGCTGTTACTGAGTTTTAGAGTGGTCTATTACTCAGCATTATTAGATATAACTGACTGATACAATACCTTTTTCCTTTGGATTACGTAGTGTTTTCAGAAATCTTGTAAAATGTCTACTTAAGCTTAAGTAAAACATTGTGTCTGCTTTCAAGTTAACCCAAGGAAGACTACAATTCCCTTTCTAGAACTACAGATCAACTTGGAAGGTTTGAATCCTTTCCCTCTACTGTGCCTACAATTGAAAAAGGGAAAATCATGACATCTGCTATCTATATGGCCACCAAGAACATAAAGTTCCATGGGATTTGGTGTGCCAAATCTGAAAGTTTATCAGTCTTTACTTTTCTTTAAACCTTCCCTCCTCTCCAGCTTAATCCCCTATTAGAAAACAATGGCTTTACCATCTTTGTCTTTAGGCGAAGAGGTTGCTCCTAGTAAGTGGATGGCTGCCTACTCTTTCTGATATAAACCATTCTAAAATTCTTTCAGGAAGGATCTGTATCTTCTTTGGATACATAATTACAGAATATGGTGAAGATAATTTAAAAACAAAGTTTTAGAACAGACACCTGAAAGTGTCATTTACCTGCAGTGATGCTGCAGGTAAACAGCATCTGAAAGTATCATTTACCTGCAGTAATGCTGGTTCATAGCCTTCCTGCCTGGACAATCTCTACAATAATTTTTTTTCCCCATGTTACTGTCATTTCCTCTTCCTGGGTACCAGAGCTAGGAGTACAAATTGTGCAGTTACTACTTTTGCAATACTTGTTAATACAGTTCTATTAACACTTCTAATGAATGTGCTATACCTTGCAGATTTTTGTTTTCACATCTCTATTAGTCATTTTGGGCTGTCCTAATAAAATACCACAGTTTGGGTGTCTTAAACACTAGAAATTTATTTTCTCACAGGTTTGGAGACTTGAAATTCAAGATCAAGGTGTTAGTAGGGTTGGTTTCTGGTGAGTCTCTTTTCTGGCTTACATATAGCTGACTTCTCACTGTGTCCTAACATGGCCTTTTCTTGATGGGTGGGTAGACACACACACACACACACACACACACACACAGGGAAGGAGGGAGGTAGAGAAGGAAGGAGAGAGAGAGAGAGAGAGAGAGAGAGAGGAAAAAAATGTGCCTCTCTGGTATCTCTCCTTCTTCTTACAAGTACACCAGCCCCTTTGGATTAAAGTTATCATTTATGACTTCGTTTAGCCTTAATTACCTCCCTAAATCCCTGTCTCCAAACAATCACACTGGGAAGTAGATTTTCATCATATGAATTTTGGAGAAACTCAATTCAGTTCATAGTAATATATGAAAAGGAAAAAGATGAAAAAGAAGGAATGGAATGTGGAGTTTTGTATGGCTTAGTATACAGAGGGGCATGTCAACTCATTGTGAGGAGTCATACAAAGAGAAGGAAAGAGAAAGAGGGATGGTCAATGTAGCAACTGCCAGATTAGCTATGATTTAAAACCAAACATGGCAGAAAATCATCAGGCATGTCCTTCAGGCTACCTCTGACCTGTCAAAGTTACACATACACAGATCTCCAAATTGTTAGTGAGTTAGACCAGATAAGTGCTAAATTAAGGTTGAGGTGGTAACCATCATGATAGCCATAGTATTTGGCTAATAAGGCAAGGGAAACCAAGCAGAAAGGAACCTTAAAGAGGGAGGCAAGGGTGGAAAATTCCCTTGGTTCCCTAATGTTTTGCCTGGTGACTTCTACTCATTAATGCCTCAAATCTCAATGTAAATGTCTCATCTTTAGAGAGGTCTTTCTTAACTCCTTGGGATTGGTCGAATTCTATGTCCTCACAACTGGTCTTCATGTACATCAATAGTAGTGAGATGATTTTTCATGACATTAGTGACCATCTCATCTGCACAAATGTGAACTCCACGAGGGCAGGTCGATGTGTGTTTCATTCACTATTGTATCATCCATGCTTGGTATGACGTTGGCCTAGAGAAGGTGCTCAGTAATGTATATTGAATTAATGAACACATGATTGAATGGAGAGTAAGCCTCCAGGATCTACTGAATGAATGAAGAGGAGTGAAGAGAAGTCCTTCCTCTTTTCCAGCATGTACTTATAATTCATTAGATAGAATAGCTTGTTAGCCCTCATTCTCTGCAAGTCCTTCCTCTATACTCCCTTATACCACCATTCCATTTCTAGAAGACTTCTATTCTATGAGGTCCTGGTGTTTGCCTGGCCTGCCCCTTGGAGGAAGTGCTGAACTTTCCCCCAATACTGGTAGGTACATTGCTTTTGGAAATCATATTCCCTAAATACACTAAAAGCCTTGGTAGAGTGGAAAAAGCATGAACAGTTGAGCCAGAGATGTTTGCTTGGAATTTTTTTTTTTTTTTTTTTTTTTTGCCACTTGGTGTCTCTATGAACTTGGATAAATCAAGTAATCTGTTTCTTTACCTTAACATAGGATTGCTGTGAGGATAAATGCAAGAGTAGAATGGTGCTTTGTGAACAGTAAAATCTTTAGAAATGTTTGTTATTTTAAGTGGAGGTGGTAATGAGTGCCTCCTCTGATTGACTAGAACAGGTGTGGGAAACTCTCATCCTAACACCAATATTTACTCTTTTACATGGTTTTACCATGTCAGCTAGAGGGCTGCTGATCTACAGATCTGATGAAACTACCTAATTTGGACAGTAGTGAAATCTACTGAATAATGTGGAAAGGGCATCAAATGAGGGATCACACAGATGCATTGAAGTCATTAACTCAGTTAAGATGTGACTGCCCTGAGACTGGTACCAATAATAGTCTAAATGGATGTATTAATGGCAACATAAAGAGTTTCTACATCTGAAATCTACTCATATCTTTTCTCTGAATGTATGATGACTTTATTTGGATGGCTGAAAGATTTGGTTCTTCCTTCGATAGGGGAATAACTGCTTTGGGAGTTTTGTGTGATGGAACACTCATGAGTTTTGGAATCAGAACTGCTATGTCTGAATGCTGGTTTCTTGACTCATAAGTTCTGTGATCTCCTTGAGCATCAGTTTCAGTTTCCTCATCTGTTAAAAGCAGAGAGTGATTCTTATTTTTTTGGAGGAGAGGTTTGTTATGAAGATTAGATGATATGATACATACAAACATACCCTAGGCCAGAGAGCTTGTGAGTGAGAATTTTTCTCCTCTCTTTTCTTTCTTCTTCATGAAGTACTAAATGAGTTCTAAAATATTTCTTGAGATCTCCCAAGTGTGTTTTAGACTGAGTGTTTTTAGGACTAGTGTGTAAACTTGTTCTAGCTTTACTCTGTTTGTTACTCTATTGTCAATAAATTGAAAAAATAAGGACTTTCTAAGGAATGCTGGTTTTAGTTCTGGGCTCAAACAATGAAATATTTTTACTTTCTCAGGGAGAAGAGGAGTCAGAAGGCTAATATATGGAAATAAGAGCCCCATGAATGATTCTTATCATTTAGACCAATTAATGTTCTATGATTACTATGAAACAGTCAGAACACAGCACTCAAAAATCACTGGACAGATTGGAGAAGTGCAGGTCTGGACAGAACAGAAAGGGGTTAGTGAGAGTTCATGAATGAATAGCAAGTAAATGTACTTAATTCATTTCCATGCCCAAATCCAATGTTACAAATACATTTTGCAAATTTTTTTCATTCTAAAACTAAAACATTCAGTTAAAAGGGGGGTGGCGGAATAGCCATTGTGCTTTTAATAAGCTTTGATTCATGCAGATTTTACTATTAGCCTTCAGCAGATCTAAGGAAAAAGACATATGAAGTTGCTATTAAGTTCCATCTGTTGACGGGGTTGAATGAGAATTCTGAAGGAGTCAATGAAAATTACATGCAAACATTATGGCCATTTGTTATCATTATAAAAAGTGATAATGTCATTGCTGACTTACCAAAATGATGACCTGAAAGGCCATGACATTATGACATTACATTTTATCAATAATGAAAAATTGCTGCCTTTGCATGGTGGTTGGTGAGCTCAAGAGACCATGGAAGGGGCTGCAAGCCTTTTTGTTTGTGCCAGACTGAAAATGGAAACCAGCAGTTAGAGAGCCATTAGGTAGCTAAGGAAAACATGGCATCTTTTCTTACTCTATCTGCCAGGGAAGCAGGAGGACCTATTGACCCAAGAGATTTAATATTCATTCAGTGAGAGGCTTGCTTCCAAGTTGCTTACATGGTGCTGTAGGCACCTTAATAACAAGTTTTAAGGCTTGTGGAAAAATGTATTATCCAAAGAAGCTATGATGTGTGGGCATCAACAGAGATTGTGCCTTTTTGGGTAGGGATGCTGGGACCTAGCGGATGGGCTTTCATTCCAGAAATCAGGAAAGCTGATATTAAGACATCAAACTTATTAGCTTGTTGTTCTTAGATGGGAACTAGGAAATAGATTTCATGGCTGCTGAAGAAGTTTGTGCAGTTTTATTCAAGCTTTAGAGGATATAATGAGGACGAAAGAGTGATCCCACATTATTAAAAACATTACATAGCATAGCTGTGTTCTTCTGACCAAGAGGGGGTGGTAAATCTGGTACCTGTAGATGAGCTAAGAAAATTTGAGCCCATATGCCATGGCTGACTGGTCCACAAAAGCTTTGGCTTCCAAAGCCTGCCTAGTAAATCATGCAGAGTTTGAGACTTTTGTGAGTCTGAGGAAAGATAATTTTCGCAAAATATGAGGAAGGGGCGATGTGGTAGCTTGTCTAGCCTGTTCTTTCTCCTCACATTTATTTTTATCAGAGAGCTATAAAGAGTGGGCCACATGTATAAAATACCAAGTCTAGGCTCTAATATAAAAACTTGAAGGGAATGTAAAATCTTTAGATTTGAGGTGTAAAATAGATTTTCCTCCCTTTTCCCTTTTATGCAGGTGTTTCATAGCAGACACATAAAATACCTATTTATTTGTAGCATTTTTTCCTTTTGCACTCTATGCTTCTGCCTAGGTTTAGGGGAGTTCATATCAATATCAATTTCTTTGGAGGGAAATAAAACTGACCACCCTTGGTCTGGACTTACCCAGAGGGATCATTTCCATCTACCACCTTCGTTTTGTGCAGTTTCTAAGGGATGTATGTGTGTGTGTGTGTGTGTGTGTGTGTGTGTATCTGCATGTCTGTGTGCACTGCCTCCTCTGCTCAGCCCTGAGTACCCCAGTAGAGGCCATGTTTCTGAGCAACAGGGTTCTCTTCCCTGTTCTGATGCTGATGTGACTGCCCACATTCCTGGGGACCTTCAGCTCAGCCTGCCTAGTGAGGTTTGCCCAGTCTCACTCTGCAGTGCCAGTGGGTCTTCCCAAGGAACTTTGTGGTGGGAATCTCTTCCCAAGGCCCCTTGGCTGAACTGATATCCATTTATCCTGAAACTTCAGCTGCACTCTCACCTGCCCACCTCCCTGAGCATGATATACTGTCTGTCTCCCTCTCTTTGTCTCCTTCAATGCCTAGAATAGTGTTTGGCACATTGAGTCAGACTTGCCTGTTTTGTCTTACTTCAATCAGTTAAGGCCTTTTTCACAAGTGGAGATATGGTTATTTGGTGTAGTATAATTTCAAAGGATACAAAGATATCTTTTTTTGTAGAAGAGTGATGCCTAACGTTCAGTCTTTGACTATTAATCCCTCTGGTTTGAGATATTATTAGATGACAAATATCTTTGGGATGGATAACACATTGAATCCTTTTTTAAAATTTAATTTTCTAAATTTATTTTTAAAAGATTTTAATGTATTTATTTGAGAGAGAGAGCATGAGCAGGGGAGAGGAGTAGAGGGAGAGGGAGAAGCAGACTTGCCACTGAATAGCGAGCCCAATATGGGACTCAATCCCAGGACCCTGGATTATGACCTGAACTGAAGGCAGATGCTTAAGTGACTGAGCCACCCAGGCACCCTAACACATTAAATTCTTAATGAAGTATATTTTATTAAGAATGGGCTTGTAGGGGATCCCTGGGTGGCGCAGCAGTTTGGCGCCTGCCTTTGGCCCAGGGCACGATCCTGGAGACCCAGGATCGAATCCCACATCGGGCTCCCGGTGCATGGAGCCTGCTTCTCCCTCTGCTTATGTCTCTGCCTCTCTCTCTCTCTCTCTCTCTCTCTCTCTCTCTCTGTGACTATCATAAAAAAAAAAAAAAAAGAATGGGTTTGTGGGAGAATCCTGGTGTTCCAGGACTCTTCATTCTAAGCATCAATCAATTTTCAAGTGATCTTGAAAATTCATGACATTTAGTAACTGTACATATTGCAATGGGAACTAGTCACATCCCTCTCTGGTGGTAGAGTCTAGCAGACTACCCAGAATCTTTTATCTTAAGTCATCTTTAAGAAAAAGAGCCTTTGCCATTTTGTTGTTTTCTGTTTAAAAAGGAAAAAAGAGAGAAGGGATAAAATAGCATAAGTCTAATGGGATTGTTGTGAGAATTAAATGAGTTAAAAAATGTGATCCATTTAGAATAAGGCCAGATAAATATTTAATGTGTGTGAAATATTGTGATAATCCTCTCCTTGTTCCTTTATAACTCTTGTTGTTTACTACTATTCTATTTGAAGAAATTACTGCCACATATTTTGCAAATTTGTTACTAGATTTATGCATTTGGAGAGTCAAGATTTGAGGTGGACCCAAATCTTCTCAATAGTAACAGCGTGAATTCTGATCAGCTGGCTAGTGGGGAGGACAGGGCAGTCTGAATGCCTGGGAGCTGACGTGAAGGATAGAATGTATGTTACTTGAAAGGGGAGATAGATACTGAAATGGGCCATGAAATGGGAGGGTGTGTTTGTGCTGAAGATAAATTTTGCTGGAGTAAGGTAGTATTCCCACCTTTTTAGCAAGAGTTCAACTGATCATTTTCTATCAGCAAATATAATTTTGGCAGAAGGAAGTTATCAGATGAGAGGTATGTGGGAAACCAAGCACACAATCCAGGAGTTTAGGCTAATATATTTAGAGTGTGGGCCCAAAGAATAGGAGATTTTCCTACACAGTACAGTTAATGGTTGTAAGGATGTCCTTTCATATCCCTAGAATTCTTTTAGTGAGTTTAGGATGGCTTGCTTCCTGATGGGAGCAAAAATCCCAGGACATGTGCCAAGATGTATTACTTAATGTTCTCTGTTTCTCAAAGGTTCAGTAAGCAAAAGGGGTTATTCCGAGGAAGCTGCTGGGATGATGACAGGAACAAACACCTCGATGTATAAATTTGAGACCTTTAACCTCTCAGCTGTCAAATTTCAATATTTCTGGTCACAATGTTAAATGCACTCTAGTATCCATTTCAGAGAGCTCTGATGGAAAAATCAAAGTTTGCTTTTATTATTTACACACTGTTAGTAAGTTGTTAAAAGAAGAATAAAGCAAGTTGACTGCCAGCCATATTTTGTATTCGTGGCTTTACAGCTTCAGCATAATAAACCAGAACCTCTATTTTCTCTGTAACTTACAATGCATGCTCCAAATGACTATTATTGCCAGCTTATATCCCCTACATTTTAAGAATGATAAATACAGCATGTTGAAGGTAAAGTTTAAAATTAGGACTATGGAAAGTAGAAAAATATGAGCTAAAACATGGCATTAAGACCTTTTCATTTAAAAGCAAATGTGTGGATGTACATGAAGGACATAGCATGTGTCTGTACACGTTCTCTCTCATTTCATCATGTGTTTAATAGTCTAAGGCAGACTACTGGAATGGAGAACTGAGAATTCATACTCTGTTATGTGGATGCACTATTGCCTTTTGGTAGCAGTGCTGTGTTTTGTTTTGTTCTATGCAGTTCTGTAGACATATTTTCCGTCATAATGACTATTCTGACAGCAGATGGGTGGGGGAAAATGGTTTGAGGAAACTATTTTCCTTTTCCACAGTAAGTAATAATTACTTGAAATGTGTGAAAATAATGGAGTGGGAAGACTTACCCAAGGATCCATCCTGGAAACTTCTTTGAAGTCTCTCGTTTCATTCTTTGTCAGTAGACTTGTGTAGAGTGGAATGGTTAAATTTTATCTGTTTAGAAATCTGTGAAGCTTAGGAATGGTTCAATTCCACAGATGATTTCAGGTGTCTTTCTGGGACTCTCTAAGCTGGATTGACCTGAGCCCCAGCAGGCTCCACATATCCATTTTACATGTATCTCTGCCCTACTGGGTACTGTACCCAAAGTGCCATGGGTAGGGCCACTGTGGGCCACTGTAGAGAGAGTCACAAAGGAAGTCACAAGGGAAGCTGTGCTTCCTGTCAGGACATGCATCATAGGCTCTGAGGAATGAGTAGTAACCATGGGACTCTTGGGCATTCTCCATTCATACATATTGGAACTCTTGCCTATTGACATATATAAGTCCATTCCCAATATTGGTAAAGTAAACTTTTAGAGCAAAAATCAATGAAGAGAATGTGTCCAAATTTGTAACAGAAATTATTCATATACGTCATCTTCTCAGAGAAATGAACAGTGATGGGATTGGTACCCAAGGAAGTACTGTGCTTTTTCAGTGCTGTTATTTTCTTTAGATGTAAATACTATCTTCTGGTAAGGACATGATCAAATCAACTCAAATCATATCCTTTCTTTTATAACATATTATAAACTTCTCAGATGATATTGCCACCTGCTTAGTGTCTAACTTCTACCACACAACTTGTCATTCATATTAGCACATGATATCCACTCTTCTTATGTTAATATTTCATGTGGACATATACAATTTCCTTGATAAGACTATAAGAAGCTTGATGGCATGGTCTGCTATGGTATCCCAAACAGTGCCCCATGTGTTTTTGGCTATCCCAAAGGACTTATGTCACCTCTTGTTTCAAATTCCTACCTGTGCTTGACTCTCTGTCCCCATTCAGTGTTTTTCATCCTGGAGCTTCTGTTTTTTTTAAAGCCTACATTGATCTTACACTGAACCAGTGTTATAACCAAACCACTATCAATAAATGTATGATAAGTCATAGACTTTGATGAAAGGTATTGGGGAATCTGAGGAAAGGTACATCACTGTACAGATAAGTCAATATGTTAAATAAATGTGGTCAGCATAATTGACCTGCAGTTTTCCAGTCTTCTCCAGAGCCAAGAAGCTCTCTTTGGCCATCTCTTCTTTCATCCTCTGCCTGCTGCTAGATAACTTTTCCTTCCAGGCCACTTATCTCTTCTCTCCTCTTTTCTAGGTTCTCAGTCCCCTTGTCTCTTGGGATGCTCCAGGAAATTGGAAAAGAAAAGTCAGTTACTTTATTATGTAGAGCAAATTAGTCTTCTTTGCATCTTACGATAAACCTGAATCAATAAACATGGATGTAAATGATTTCAGTACTTGTGGAGGTGCTATTTTGAAGCAGGAGAATATTATAGTTATCCTATTCCACCAAACTGAAAGCTGGCTCTGCTGCTGTCCTTTCAATGGCTAAGCTATTCCCATTGCATTTTTTTTTTTTTTTTTGCCCCTCTATTTAGCCAAAGATTTAGGAGTTACAGCATGAGGATACTGAAATAGCCTATGATCTTTTCCCTCTGTATGCATGAAGCTGGGTCAAGAGGGGATAAGAAGGGAGCACTTTTTTTTTCTGAGTTGAGGAGATAAGGAGTGGAGCACTCAAGCAGGAGAGATTATATATTTGTACATGCATATACCATAGAATCTCTTTTATCCAGCCTCCACTTAACTGGCTTCTCCATTCCTTCCGGAGGACATACTGACTGAGTCCAAGGCACTTTGAACTCCTGCAGCCAGTAGGCTGGCACTCAGGACACTCAGAGCAGGTGAATTAATGCTTACCAAGCGTCAGTTGTGTTTGTTCCTCAACCTGTTTATGCCACTTGTACTTAATATTGTACACTAGCTCTAGGTGCCTACCTCTCATCATCCTGTTTCTTGCCACTGAATAAATTTATGACCAATGCACGGTTCAGTTTCAGGACATCTGTTGACAAGTATTACATATACAAGAGTCAATATGCATGTGTAAACATTACATAAACAACTTATCCACTCTAGAAATAAGTACGTAGGAATGGAGATGAGAGGAAATAGTTACAACAATAAAAATTAGGTATTTAGACACAGGTTGAATTAGAAAGTCTTCATAAGACCTTCATGAACAAAATTATAAAATCCATTTGAAGGAGTGAATGGGGGATTTCTACTTCCAACTCAGATGGAGTGACAAGAAATAGATTTACCTTGCCACCCTAGTACATGTGAGACTGGTTACTTGTAACAGAACTAGCATATCAACGATGGAGAACACTCAATGTCTGCATTAGTAATTCAAGTTTAGTTTCTAAAGAGAACAGACTTTTGGCTTATGCTACACAGGCTTATAAACTGCATTTTTAGACTCCAAGTTATTTATGCACTTAATTGTTAACTGTAAAGTCCATGTGAATGTGAGAGGTGTGACTTCCTGTGGTGTTATGGACAGTTGATGAATCTCTTCAAGGACTAGGAATGAGGGGTTTTCTTGACTGTAAGAGGGAATAGAAATGTCACATGACATAGTTTCTCACAGTTGCTTAGGAATTTTTTGCTGGTGGATTCTTGTTTAAGTCTTTAGCAAAGTCCCATTAAGTGTTTTTTTTTAAGCACTTACCACTCTCTGACGCTATTCCCCATCTATCAATCTTCCTTTAGTGACTATGGTGTCCAGTGCAGTAGGGACTGATACTTAAGCCTTCTTTTTTTGAAGTATCATAACTTAGAATAGTGCCTGGTACATAGTTGACACTTGATGCATGTTTGTTAAAATAATAGTTATCGCTTCTTAGCTTTTTGGTAAGATCAAGTGTTTAAAAAATATGGTTGTGGTAAATGGCTTCAAATACTTGAGACTAGATTGTACCTAGTTATTAGTTTATCTTTAAGAATTTCCACTTAGTCCTTTCTGTTACAGTTTTCAAATAACATTGGTCTGGCGGACATCTGCTTGCTCGTCTGAAATTTCATTATTTGCATAACTCTTAATGAAACAAAAGAGGTACATTTTATTAACCAGAATTTGTCTCAGGAAAGAGCCCACATTTGTTTGAAGGAAATACTTTGGTGGAAGCTTAGGGTAAAAAAGAGACCTCCCAGAGTAGGGCTGAAGGTGAGTGTGTATGTTTTGCATGAAAAGAGAGGAATGCCTCCTCTGTTGCTCTGGGGAGATAATGAACAAAGAGCAGGAAAGGAAAGCAGGGTGGAGGCCATGAGAGATGGGCTGGAAGGCTAGAAGTCCTCTGATGTCAACCTTCCTCTGACCCTACTTCAAAATCTTCAGTAAGATTAATTCACCAAATGCTTGGGTTTGGGTGAACTGTGTGTATGTGTTTGTAAACAGGCCTTGTGAGAACTTATTTGTGGGTGAGGTTTGCACTAAAATCAACACAAAGTGAGAACTGAGGCAGCATGTGTGCAGCTGGTCTGTAGAATAAGAGTGATACCACAGCAGAGGTATTGCTGGTATTGCCTGCTGCTTGAAGCCTTCTCTTTGAAGGAACTACCTTCTCCTCAGGTTGTAAGCCAAGGTGCCCCAACCCCCCATGGCAGCCACCTTCAGGCATTTTACCAAGCTTAAGATGATAATTTTTCAGAGATGTGTATATTTTAAAATTGGGATGAGTGTGGTGTTTCTATTTTTCAGAGGTGTATTTTTAAAAATTGGGATGAGTGTGGTGTTTCTAAATTTAGCAGAAAGGCTTGACTTTCTTAATAAGTCTCCTATTGACACTAAAAGTGAAGTGAGCATTTTATTGACGAACTGATTTCAGTGAGCCAAAGTGGGGTATTATTGTCTAGGGGCAGGCTTTCTTAAGGCCATTGAGTGGTATACTCTCCAAAGTAGATTTAGATTCGGAAGCCATGAAGTTGTAGAACTGCAAAAATACTTAGGCATGGCTTCCTTCTTTGTGCTCTTCGAGCTTTTGTTCTCATTTCTGTTATTATATAACTATTACTTAATATTATATGTGATATTAGGAGAGCCATCTCTTCCTTATTGGAAGCTCCTTGGGATCAGGGACAAAATCTTATTTATTTATTTTTTTATCTTTAGCCCTTTGCATAGGACTGGACCATGAAACATGCTCATTAAAAGTGGATGGAATGAATGAATGGAGAGATGGGCCCCATCTCCTTATTTTCATGAGGACATTAAGACTTTTCCAAGGACACAAGTGAATCAGTGGCAGAGTTAGGACAAGAAATAGCTTTTCTGATTTAAGGGTTCTTTCTTACATTCTCTCTTCAAGAAATTTACTTGGAATCGAGTCTATACCTTATTTCCTTAGAGCCTTCTTGGATGACCTTATTTAAAATGGCAACTCCTCAGTCCCATAATCTTGTTACTTTCTATCTTATTTATTTTATTTTTCTTAATTTATCCCACCTTTCCTCCCTCCCGACCTCTTGATTTCCTTCCTTCCTTCCTTCCTTCCTTCCTTCCTTCCTTCCTTCCTTCCTTCCTTCCTTCCTTCCTTCCTTCCCTCCCTCTTTCCTTCCTTTCTACCTCTATTATGTGGCCTCCTCCATCAAGAGTAAAGTTTTATAACTACGTTTTGTCCTCTTGTGAACTGCCATATTCCAAGCATAAATAGTACCTGAAACATAGCAAGACTTAATAAGTATTTGTTGAATTAATTGAATTACTTTGACTATACAGGTTTAGGGAATTCAAAAACAATTTAATAGAACCCAAGTTTAACATCAAGAGAAGGATATATCTGTTGCATAGAGTTTGATATTAGAAAGCTTGACTTCAAATGATGCTGGCATGCACTCTGACTGGCTTTTGGCCTGGATCCTCTTCTCAATATAGGTAAGTGGGCATTGAACAGATTGTTGCAGGATTATTGTTGGGATAAGCCCTCTGTACAGTCAATTTTAGGGGTGGAGGTCAATGAAAGCAAAGTTGAATGTCAGAGTAGCCTTTGTCTTCATATACCAGCCATATCTGCAGAAGATGAATGATGTACCTTCTTTTAATTGTACATGTTTTCTTTCTTACCTTTTGAAAAAATAATTCCGATAGGAAATGTCAAGTAGCAAATACCCTCCTGACAATTTTCCTTATGCGTTGTACAAAGTCCTAGGAATGACTTGGAAGGAATGGAAACAAATAGAAGCAGGGTGGAAAGTAGCTTTGTAAAGAGACAGTTACTTCCTCTCTCTGCTGTTCATATCTGACAGAGCTACAGATGAGGAGGAATTGTGCAAATTCTGTCCTCCTTTCCTACTCTTGGCTTGGTTCTAGTATAGCCCCTCAGTTTTTATCTGTTGGTTTCCACTGCTGCCATGTCATATAGCTAAGTGGCTCTAAAAGCTATTGAGGGAGCAGTGTAACCAACTTCACCAGCCCACCTAGGCACATTGAGCTGGGATTTGGGCTTAAGATATGGTAAGACTTCCCCAGCATCACTACACAGGGATTGATTGTGAGTAGGTGCTGGGATTTTTTTTCTCTCTTTGCCTCCATTCCTAAAACTGGACAAGGGTATATTTTTGAGATTTACACAAGTCCAGTTTCTAGCTTTGATGGGCTTTGATGGACTCATTTTACTGTTACTCCTCAGTTAAATTTGGTTTCACATATGGTAACAGAAGGATATTATTTAAAGATAGTTTAATCAATATCTTTTCATTGTATACATAGATAGTCAAAAGTTCTAACATCTAAATTTATTTAAACAAACTATAAGTCTCCAGTACTTTAAGACCACAGCATTGGGTGATCTATTCCAGTTGCTGAGGAAATTAAATTAATCCATGAGTTTTTGTTTTATCGACCTGTTGAATATACCCAACACTGAGGAAACTTAGTATCCATGAATATTTCCATTTAGCAAAGGGGCTCAAAAGCTCTTTGAAACTTGGTGTATCCACCTTTGTATTCCCCACTGGTCTAGGGTTAACCTATGTCTCTGTTGTATATCTGAGAGAATACATGGATGCCCCTTTGTGCCATTATTCTTACGAGCTCTTTTTGTCTGGAATGCCTTCTTTATCCTTTCCTCTTGTCTCCAATGGAGATATGCAAATAGTTATTAAAACTGGATTTGTTTTTTCAAGTGTTAGGTCAAAATTCACCTCTTTAGTAAGCTTTACTTGGTATTCCAAGTTGGTAATCTACTTGGAGATGCTGGGACCATCCCCCTTTTTCAAAGGCTTAGGTAATTTGGCAATATGATAGATTGTCAAGTTGGTCAAAATCTCCAACATTCTCTTGGGCAGTGAATAAAGAAGGGGTTGCCTACCAGGTCAAAAGATTATCTGAGGCCCAGCAATAGCTTGGTTCCACAGCTGAGGTCAGTAGGATTCAAAATAGGTTTAGGCTTAGTTGGATTGGTGAAAATCAGCCTCTCTTGAGGGAGCACTTAGTCCTTCTACATAGGACTGCATAGTTTGTGAAATCATAGCATTTTGTGCCTCAATTATAAGACATTTCAATTTCAGGTTCATCTCTTTTCCAGTAGATCATAAACTCCTTGAGAAAACGGAGAAATTCTTAACTTTCTTCTTCATAGTGTTTTATACATAGTGGACATTCAATGTTTGTCAAAATGTATATAAATAAAGATAGGATCCAAGGGTCTGCTGAGGTCCTTTGGTGCTCCTATTGGGACATTTCTTGTTTGGGCTGGGTGTTAATAAGATGTGGAAGCCCTAGAGCTGTTTCAGAGTTAATCTTGGGTATAGTGGTGAGGCAAGCTTATAAGGAATGGTATTCTTCATTTTTAGAAACTTAGCTTCTGAAGTTGTATCTTTGAGTTTGAGATTGAGTTTGAACAGAAACTAGGGCTCTATCAAGAGTGAAAAAAATCAATTACCTAAGTAAGCCTTGGAACTTAGGACCAAAAACTGAAGACTAATTGAAAATATAATCTCCAGGCACTTTAAATGAAGTAGTCCTAATCTCTTGGACATATTTAAGAGATTCCTATAATAAGATAGAAAATGATACCCCATTTCTTTAGTGACCTTGAATACCAAGTCACTGAAGCTCAGATCTGAGGCATTACTGTTCTTAAGTCAGAATTAGTCCCTTCTTCTTCAACTCTTCCTTACCACTCTGTAGTGCTCTGTTATGGGCCTGCTGCTGAATCTGTATACATTTTCCCAACCTCAACATTGGTTTAGCTCCATAATTATCTTACTTTGTAAAGTCCTGGAAGAGGCCTCAGTCCAGCTTATTAATTTTATGGTAAGAAATGACTCAGCCAAAGTCAGGAAGCATCTCAGATCACAGCTCACACATTCCTAATCTTGATTCTAGTTTTCTTTTTATTTTCTTCTGCTATACCTCAAATGTTTGTGCCTCCCAAATCTTAATCTCCAATGTGATGGTATTTGGAGGTAGGGCCTTTGGGAGGTACTTAGGTCATGAGGGTAGAATCTTCATGAATGATGTTAGTGCTTTTATAAAAGAGGCTCCAGAGAGCTCCCTTATCCCTCCATAAGGGTACTACAGAAAGGCACTTATTGTGAACCAGGAAGTGAGCCTTCCCCAGACCCTGAATCTGGACTCAGTTTAGTCAAGTCCACTTGATTTTGGACTTCCCAGACTTCAGAATTATGAGAAATAAATTTCTGCTATTTATAAGTCCCTCAGCCTATGGTATTTTGTTATGGCAGTCCAAACAGACTAAAGTAGAGATTGATACTGAGGGGAAGTTGCTGCTATCACAAATAACTAAAAATGTGGAAGTGACTTTGGAACTGGGTGATAAGTAGAGGCTGGAAGAGTTTTGAGATTCGTGATAAAAAAGCCTACATTGCTGTGAATGGATTGTTACAGGAGATTCTAGTGAGGCCTTGGAAAGAAAAGAGGAGAGCTGTGGAGAAGGCCTTGATCTTTTTAGAGAATACCTATGGAACCCTAAACAGAATGTTGCTAGAAACATGGATGATAGAGGCCATTTTCACGAGGCTTCAGACAGAAATAGGAAATGTTACAGGAAGCTGAAGGAAAGGCCATCCTTATTATAAAGTGGCAAAACATTGGGCTAAATAGTGTTCGTTTTGTGGAAGAAAGAACTTGGAAGTAATTAACTGATATTTAGATGAAGCTTTTTATTTTTAATTGAAGTATAGTTGATATATAATATTATAATTTCAGATATATACAATAATGATTCAGAAACTATAAACATTCCAAATGCTCACCCTGATAAGCATAGTTACCTTCTGTTCATTTCTAAGTGAAGTGTTGAAGATGAGACTTGGCTTCTCCTGAATATTTATGGTAAAATGTGAGAAGAGAAAAATGACTTGAAGGTAGATTGTTAATCAGAGAGGAAGCAGAACTTAAAGATTTGGAAAATTCCCAGCCCATCCACATAGTAAAGAAATGAGAAAGTGTTTTTGGAGAGAACACTAAAGGGATGGCCAAACCACATTTGATAAGGAGATTAGTCAGCCATCTAATCAGAAGCCAGGAGCTATTATTCAAGACAATGGAAGAAAACACAGTGCCTATGGGACCTCTTCCGACTGCCCAGCACTTATCATTGTCTCTGCTCCCATATTTCTCCACTGTGTTCCTTGGCCACCCCATGGGTCTCTCTAGTAGGCCCCAGTGCTATGTGAGCTGTACCCAGCAGTCAAGGGAGCATAGCTGCCTCCACTTAGATTCAAAGAATGGGGCAACCAGGCAGAGCCTAGGGCTTGGGTCTCCATTCCTGTAGCATTGTGGAGCCCAGGTATAGAGCTACCTCTGGGCAGGGCTGCCCAAAGCTATGGGTGTCTAGCGTGTGCTTGGCATAGCTGCAGAGGTAGGGTCACCACTCAGTGGATCCGAAGGTAGGATTTTTGCCCCATGGGCCTGGAAGGCAGAGTGTCTAATCATAGAGGATTGTTCTCAAGCCTTGAAATTTGCCTTGCAGTTTAGATTTACTTTTTTTTTTTAAACCTCTTTCTTCTTTCTTATTTCTCCCTTTTGAAATGGGTATATCTATCCTATGTTCATCCTGCCATTGTATTCTGGAAGCACAAACTTGTTTGATTTCACAAGTCCACAGTTGGGGAGAAATTTTGCCCCAGAATTAATCAATCATAACTTGAGTGTCATCTATATCTGATTTAGATGACATTTAGATGAGACTTTGGACTTAGACTTTAGAGTTGAGTTAATGAGTTAAGACTTTTGAGTTATTGGAATGAAATCAACTTATTTTGCATGCAAGAAGGACATACATTTTTTTAGGGACAGGAATGGAATGCATTGGACTAAATGTTTATATCATTCTCAAAATGTGTATGTTGAAATCCTGACTTCCAATACAATGGTATTAAGAGGTGGGGCCTTTGGGAGGTGATTAGGTCATAAATGCTTGAGCCCTACTAAATGGGACGAGTGCTCTTATACAACAGGTTTCACAGAGCTCCCTTGCCCCGTCCATCAGGTGAGGACCAAAGAAAGGTGGCTGTCTATGAACCAGGAAGCAGGCTCTTACCAGACACCGAATCTTCTAGCATCTTGATTTTAAACTTTTCAGCCTCCAGAGCTGTGAGAAATAAATTTCTGTTGTTTATAGGCTATCCAGTTTATGGTATTTTGGATGAAGATATCTTCTTAAATGGACTTCTTCAATGCTGTGGTGCTATTCTCAAGGATCTTAGAGTTTTAAACTAGCCCAATATAATTTTTTGACTTGTGAAACTCCTAGAGTCCTATGTTGGAAGATAAGGGACAGAGAAAAAACAATGCCTCTTCCTTAGCAATCCCAAAGACCTAAAGAAGAGAGGTAAAATGACTGAGAAGTCAAAATTGAATTCTGTAAAAATCTTATTTATTTAATTAAAAGTCAGCTATTGAATACTTTATTTTATTATTTTTTTTCATTTATTTATGATAGTCACAGAGAGAGAGAGAGAGAGAGAGGCAGAGACATAGGCAGAGGGAGAAGCAGGCTCCATGCACCGGGAGCCTGATGTGGGATTCGATCCCGGGTCTCCAGGATCGCGCCGTGGGCCAAAGGCAGGTGCTAAACCGCTGTGCCACCCAGGGATCCCTGAATACTTTAGAAATAAGAATTCACTTCATTAAGAGAACTTGTTGATTTTTCAGTACAAAGTGCTATAGTATTACCTTGTTGCTTTTGTTTGCATCCTGAATAGCATATTTTTTCATGCTTGGATAGGTTTTATCCATAGAGTTTCAGAAAAGTAAGTTTCTTTGAAAAAAGATTTGTGTGTGTGTGTGTGTGTGTGTGTGTGTGTGTGGACTTTGCCATATATTTATATGATCACCTTGTACCATATATTTAGTTTAAGAGCAGAATGTATATTTTTGTTTCTTGAAGATAACCCTTGGACAGAATTGCTTCCTGAGCATATGCATTTAGATGAAAAGATAAATGTGTGGTTAGAAGCCCTTGCCCACCTCTGGTTAAGAGTTTTTGTTAATGGTATTCCAGGTAAGGGTCCTGTCTGCCTCAATAGCTCTTATCACTACTTAAAAATGAATGGCAGTTGGGTATTGTTCACATGGAAAAAACAAGCTTTTTGTGATGAGTACATTTGGGACTAAGATACATCTTTATCACCCTTTTTCTTTCCCCTTCCTCCTTTAATGGCTCATTGAGGTGATTTAGCCCAGCTCTTCAAGACCACCAATAAAGTTATTCTGGACTCCTCTCCCACTGTGGGCTTCTTCGAACCTTTCTTTGCTTTTCTGTGGGCTCCTATAATTGGATCAGACACATTGCTAAGACTTCTTGTCTTTTTTTTTTTCTAAAATGCAAAATATCCTAACACTCAGACACATATCTACATGTGTGGATCGATTAAGTAGCAAACTGGGAGTAGAGCTGACAGACCACAGGGAACAAGCTTGATCCAACAGCCAATTGAGGGCAAACACCCCAGGTGGAATATGTGAGCTCTTGAATGTTCTAAATATTCAGAACATTTTATCCTTCCATAGTCTTTTTTTCACAGTTGAAATTATACTTAGATGTGAGATAATATGAAGAAAATCTTTGGAGAAAGGGTCTTGAAACAATAATGGAGAAGTTTAAAGTATAAGTAAATTGTTCTGAATTCTCATTACTGTGATAATAAAACACTTAAGAAATTTCTACTTGCCTATGTCAATGTGCTAAATGTTGTGGGTCTTCTAGAGCCATCACTCTAATCCCTGGAATTTCAAACAACCCATTACTTTCCTCTCGCCTTCCAGAGAATTGTTTATCTCTCATTATTACAAAGTTGTAATATCATCTTCATTTTATCTCATGGGTATTGAGACTTGTTTGCTGGTTTGTGTATCTTGGATAGCTGTCTGATCTGCATTATAAATTCCTCCAAAGTAAATTTACTCTAAGACTTCAACTCTCTAATTTAGTAAGAGAATAGAATTAGTAGTTCCCTTGGCTTAATACTTTCTGATGCTGCAGGGCAAGTGCAAATTTGTTGCTAGATTACTGAACCATCAGAAAAGAGGATCCTTTGGATTCATCTTATCATAGATTTTTTTTCTTGATACTTGTCCAAATTCTCTACACATATTTGAATTGAAGGCCTGTGTTTAATAACATGTTTTAGATATATTGTGGAATAAATGTGTTGTTAAGTGTCACAAAACAAAGTAGAAACTAGGCATATACACACATCTGTGGGAACAAAGTCTAAGAACTTAAGCCCCTGTCTTCTTGGATGTTGCATAGTAATGATAATTGTGATGATGATAAAAGAATTAATATGCTATTCATTAAATAGTGTAAATCAACACTACTACATATTTTCAATCTGCTAATGTCATTTACTTCTTACCACAGCTCTACGGTCTAGGTACTATTATTAGCCCCTTTTAGGAGAAAGTAAATTGAAACTGTTTAAGGTCAAGTGGCTTGCCCAAAGCTACCCAGGCCATGAGTAATGGAACTGGGATTGGAACTCTGTCTGGCTCCAGAACTCTTGCTCTTAACCATGAATGGACCTAACTCTATTTTTGCCAGTAGCATTGAAATTATATTATCTGTTAGATTTATTTATTTATTTTAGAGAGAGAGGTGAGGGGGTAGGGGCAGAGGGAGAGGGAGAGAATCCTTAAGCAGACTCCTGCTGAGCAACAAACTTGACACAGGGCTTAATCCCAGGACCCCGAGATATGACCTGAGCCGAACTCAAGAGTTGGGTACTTAATCTACTGAGCTACCCAGGTGCCCCTATGTTGTCTGTTTTATAGAAGTAAAACCATTTGTGGAATGCTGGCACATTCTAGATTGGACAGCATACCATGATTGTGTAAGAGCTCAGGCTTTGGGATCAGGCCACAGTAGAATCCAGTCTGCCTCTTAGGAACTGGATGACTTGGCTAAGTTATGAAAACTCTATGAGCTTTCATCTTGGAAATGGGGAAGAAGATAATAGTACTTGCCTCACAGGGTGCTGCTAAGGCTTAAAGTGGATTCTATATGCTAAGTATTTAGTAAAGGACCTGGCACAAAGTTTAAGTGCTTCCTTAATAGTAACAGTTATTCTTATCAACAGTATCTTTGGATTTGGCAAGTGAAACCTAACACCTAGGAGCAAGATTCAGCTCCAGCTTCCCTGTATGGCCCTGATGGTAAGAAAGGGGCATAAGTGCTCCCTTCTCTGAAGAAAGCTAGAACTTTCTCAGCAAAAGGTGAGGCTCAGGCCAAGGGAGAGTATACATCTGTGTTGCCCAATGGTGACTCCCCATTAGAATTACCTGGGAACTCTGAAAACTCCTGGTGCCTGAAAGCACCTCCAATCATGAAATCAGAATCTTTAGTGGTGAGACCATGACATCAATATGCATTAAAGTTCCCCAGGTAAACTGTTGAGAACTGTTTTTGGTGACTGAAGGATGATCTCAGGTACTGTCCTTTGGGAACAGAGCACAACACACCTGGAAAATGCAGGAATCAGAGAGGCTAAGAAAAATCATAACTGTTTCCAGGCACTCCTCAATGATCTCCTGGTACCTTGAATGAGAAAGTCTGAATCCCCTGGATGGACCTTATAGCAGAGGCATCGCTTAGTAATGTTCTGTTCTGGATGGAGAATTCAAATAAAAGCACTTAGACTTTAGTCCAGTTCTACATTTCCAAGTTTGAACACATCATAGGACATCTTGGGGCCTCAGTTTCTCCAGCACAATGGGATATGTATGACCCTCTGAATGAGCAGCCACTACTCCAGTTGATTGCTGCCATGAAGGCGTGTTGAGACCAGAGTGCTCAGGTTATCCACCTTCTCAGGAGAAACCAGAATTCTGTATTTCTGTGTGATTTTCTTCATTTTTAAAATGTTTAAAATTTTACATTTTACATTTACAGCATGTTTAAAATTTTACATTTTACATTTTACATTTACAGCATTTACATTCTCATGGTAAAATATAGACATATAATGATTTAGTTAAAGGCTTTTCACCCTATTGACTTTTGAAAAATTATACCACCTGTTGGCCTCCTCCCTTTTTCTGTGTGTGTATGATGACTTTTTCACCTGTATACACATTACACAAATGCATTCATAAAACATGATACTATTTTTACATTATGACTTTAGGCAAAAACACAATTACCGATGTATCTGATATAACAGTTTCTAGTCAGCATCATAGGGAGTGAATTTGAATTGCACTCTATGTGTAGATGAACTTAAAATGTTTTGCTTTGTGTAGGAATGCTAAGTGGCAGGTAGCACCTTCTCATGACTCTCCAGCAATTGCATGTGTGCTATTTCCACATTCTGAAGTGCTCTCTTATTTAGCTTTTCTTTTGCCCAGAGGGTGTTTTTAGTGTTATAACTTTATTTTCAAGTGCAGTTTGAATGCAAGATAACCATGAGCCCCACAAAGGTTGAAAAATTGATGAAGAAAATGATTCAGAAAGAAGGAAAAAAAATGAGTACAATAAACTTTCATCACATTCACATTATATTTTATGTGCAAACTGTATTTATTCACTTTTAAATTGTTGTTTATTACCTATATACTTGTTTTCATTGTTCAATTGCTATACTTTTTTTTTTAACCTGAGAGATTTCGGGTATTTTGATTTGGGATGGAACACATCACAGTTTTTCCTATTCAGATGAGTGGAAAGACATTTTTTTCCATTTGATGGCTTTTCACATGGCATTCAGTTTTTCAGGAATGAGTAAAAGTCCCTAATAGGGATTAGTGTTTGGGCCAACACAAAGCTCATCATTGGACCAAATATGACTAGCAAGATGCTAGTTTGTGACATTCAGTGAAGAATGGCTATAAAAGTGCTGTAAAAATATTGAGCACTGAGCAAGCATGAGGGCTATTATTCTAGGCCTTTCAGGGTATGGGGTGTGGGGAAGTGCTTATATTTCTTAGGGACAATCTTTTCTCACCCTCATTACTTTCCCCTTGGGTTTTCCTAGCCCTCTTTCCATGATACACAGCGTTCTGAATCAAATTTGGACTTTCTTCCCATTTCCTTCTGAGGCCAATCAGTTTCATGAACCTCCTGATCAAGCTAGTAACCTGGATATGGACTTGTTATTTGCCTGGGGACTATGTAGGGTGGTGGAGAGGACAGGAAATTGGGATAATAATTTATTCTTCTTATTACTATTTCTATAATCATTGTTATTGACATTTTCTCAACCTCAGGCTAGACTATAAGACCTCTAAGTTTTCTTTTAATTCTAACATTCCATGGTTCTAGAAATATTTCTATAAATACACATGTATATTTTCATAAAAGTAGCACCCTCAAAGGCAGGCATATATTCTTATTGCCAATATTTGCTCATTTGTTCAAGATACATTTATTAAATCTTTTTTTAAAGACTTATTTATTTATTTATGATAGACATAGAGAGAGGCAGAGACACAGGAGGAGGGAGAAGCAGGCTCAATGCCAGGAGCCTGACATGGGACTTGATCCCGGGACTCCAGGATCACGCCCTGGGCCAAAGGCAGGCGCTAAACCACTGAGCCACCCAGGGATCCCCCAAGATACATTTATTGAAGGTATACAGACTACCAGACATTGTTCTAGGCACTGAGCAGATAACAAAACGGACAAAAGCTTTGTCTTCACTGAGCTCACATTTTTGTAGTTCCATCAGAGATGTTTTCTCCTCATTTAATACCTGTTACTACCTGTATAAAAGAACTCTACTACTCCATAGGGAGCCATATAAGTAGGGATTAGAAGGTATTGTTAGGGCATACAGGATGAAAAAGAAGTTTTGACATAGATTTATTTGGGGTGATGGGTGAGGTTGATTGAGAGGTCTGAGACACCAGCTTTGTGAGTTGGTTTGGCCTTTGATAGTGTTTACAAGATGCCACCATTCACAGATGGACTGCCAGTATTTTCACCAGCAGTATTTTCACCTCAAGTTGTGTAGCGGGAGACAGATGAGTCAGGTTGAGGGATAAAATGGGCATGTGGGTAACCACATCTGTAAGCTGAAACTGGTCAAATCACAGAGAAATCAGTGGTGTTACATTTATGGCTGATTCTATCTGAAGGATGTCCATTCTCTCTTCTTCAGGGAAGCTTGGCAAAACATCTTTCCTTGGTGAAAATAGCCTCTCTTTACCCTTGTCTCACAGTTTCCCTGATTTTCCTTGTGTACATTGCCTTCGGTCCATCTTCTCTCTCCTCCTTGCTCCTCCTCTTCTATTTTGCTTCTCCTATTTCTTCTTTTTTGCCTCTTCTTTTTTCTTTTTCACTCTTTTCATTTCTGCTCTCCTTCCTTCCCCTCTTTCTCCTCCTCTGGCTCTTCCTTCAGTTAAATAAAATATGATTACTACAAAGGTCTGTGATAGATTAATGTCCCCACTGGGGATTTAAAAGATAACTTTTCCGAAGACTCTAGAGAAAACAAAGCCAAAGCAGCCTGGATATAAAGGGACCAAAGACCACAGATGCTTTGGACCAGACCTGATAAATGCTTCTGTGTTGCCTTAAACCAGACTAATCCTTATTTAAAGCTAAGACAGGTAAATGCCTACTACCTCCTAGAGATGGACTGATTGTGACGGCAAAACAGGTTATACCAATTGGGGCTGTTGTGATAGCTCATTGTCAAGTGGTTAGAGAATGACAACAACCAAAACAACAAAAAATCACTCAGTCATTGTCAGGAATTTGAGCGGAAGCTATAGTTAAGAAATGGCAGCTACTTAGTTAAGATCCTGGAAGTGAGTCAATTGGATTGTTCTTTTCCTTCTTAACTGTTGATGTACCATTGCCTCGACGAAGTCTCTCTATGCTTATTATACATGTATTTCATTGAGGCCCTCTATAGAAACACTCTGATTGAATCACTTCTACTCTTACACTAAGGATATTCCTGAGAACATTGTGATTACACTCTATACTTCTGTGGTGCTTCCTGTATGAAATCGCATATAAAATTTGTTTTTCTTCTTGCTGAGTGTTTAGAAGGGCTCTGTTTCTTTTAAAGGGCTGTTTTTTAGGTATTTTATGTTTTTGGTCTATTTGGACAACAGAAACTGCCCATGCTTCTATTTTCCCTTTGGTTTTCAGGACGCTGAAATCCAAATTTGGGATTCAAACTATAACAACTGTCTAAATCCTTATGGCTTGAATGTTGGTATCTACTCCCTATCCTTAATCTTGCTTCCTACTCTTCTTTGTATTCCATTTCTGGTCTGGCTTTTTCTTACCATCTCCCACCTCCCCATAACATGTTGCTATGTTTTCATAGGAGATAACTTCAAATCTTTTGTGAAATTCCTGTCTTTCTATCCAAGCTAGCAATGTCTGAGTTCCTGTTCTCATGTATCTCAATAGAGTTTTGCACTGCAGCAGCATTCTATTTAAACTTGTGGCCTCCTGCCTTGTCTCCCCTCTATCCATTCTGTTGGAGTTTTCTCCTGAGAGCTCAGATTTAAGCATGATATTCCCATGCTTAAAACCCTGACAGGGCTGCCTTTTCTCTGTGGGCAGAACAAGCTATTAAGATATGCCCTTACAAATGGCTCTAATCTTAACATAAGCTCCCTTTCATACACTCTATACTTCTGTAAATTTTGTTCAGCAAGTAATAATTATTATAGTTTTCACCACAGCAGTAATTTTTGTACACAGTAGCATGGGAATTTTGCATATTTCCTTTATCAAAAAGTAAATGAGTCCCATGTTCATGTACCTGGGAGGAAAGGTGGTAAACAATGTTTATTGGATTGATGGGATGGTTGTCAGTCTGCTGGGACTACATGTTACCAGTTTGGTAATTTGGTCTTTTCCAGAAGCTAACTTATTTACTCCAAATCTGTCAACCTAAATAGTTTCTAGATTCTTCCCTCAAACACTCTGTCTTTTAAAACAGAAGGGAACTGAGACCATAAATAGCTTCCTATCAAATTCATTTCCTGATCTCAACTTCCTCCTTAAACCTCTCTGTTACTTTCTTTTATGTAGAAGCAAGATAGGTATACATAGTATAGTTCAACTGGAGTTAGATGTTTTCTCTGGATTAACCCTTAGTGAAATATGACTGAATGAGGATAAGGAAGTCTATGGAAGATGCTGTTCTGTATGAGTATAGATTTTGGAGAAAGGAGGTTGGATATTGCTTTTAACCATCTCATAAACTAGCTATGTAATCCTGAGTAATTTGGGTCTTTGATTTCTGGATGAAATGAGAGTGTTATAGTGGATTGTCATCCTTCCAGTTCCATTTCTAAATTGAATGTTTTTAATTAATTAACTAATTAATTAATTTAAAAAATGGAATGTTTTTTAGAAAGAATGAGCAAACATACCAAATTTTATTCATTCATTCATTAGCAAATGTTTATTAGACACCTATTGTATGCTCAATATTGTGTAGCCCATTTCTTGGGGATATAGAATTTTACAGAACATAAACACAGAATTTAAGAAACAATTGTTCTGCCATCACAGAACTTGAAGTTTAATTAGGGATTTATATAAATATCCATAGCAAAAGGTAGAAACATATTGATGCCACTAGAAACACACAGATCATAGAGCCATAGTGTTAGAACATGGTAACTTCAGATGTCACAGTCTCTGACTCCTGAAGTGTGTTGATGAAGCTCCAGCTTCACCTGGGTAGAATCTTGAGCACTACTTTAGAACCACTAAATCAGAATCTGCATTTTACCCACATCTCCAGGTGATTCATATTCTCATTAAAACTTGAAATGCACAGATTTGGTTCAAATCCATCAGTAGGTGAAGAAACAAGTCCTGAAGGATAAAATAACTCAATTGGTTTAGTGGGAGGGTAAGAACTTGAACTCACAGCCCCTGATTCTTGCTGGGGTATGTATACAGTGTGTCACTCCTTGTTACAGGGTACTGTGGGACTTCAGATCAAAACAATGATTGGCAACTATGCTTAGTCCAATTATAACATATACCAATGAACCTAAACTTTGCAACTCAAGCCAGACTGTCAGATCTAGACTGTTTTAGCCTGTTGTACATTGCATGGATCATATTAACTGCTGTTTCACACTAATAAAATCAATGCTGTGTCTTACCTCTACACTCTCTTTGAAATGCAGAAATGATGGCAATCATCAAGAGGAGAGGAAATTTCCCTCCTCACAGAGGAAATTTCCAGGCTAGGATTAATACTCTGTCATCAAATCCATTACTACCAAGGAGAAAAAAACTCCAAATACTTCCAAGCACATATCCTACTGACAGAGGGTCACCAGAATCATCTTTCCACATGTGCAGCCTGTGGAATGGACTCCCTAAGTGGGCCCTGTAGGCTAAGAGGAAGACATGAAAGCGAAATGAGAGTCTAGTTTCTCAATGAGCCTTTCTGTGTTCTATTGGGTAGAAGTAGTCCTACTCGGCTTGGGTAGAGAATTCACAGGGTTAATGACTAAAGAATGGAGTTCTTGTAATCAATATAGTCCTCTGGCTTTATTGATTAGAATCACCTGCTTATTTTGCAGCTAAGATTTTTTTTTTATCCCATTCAAAACAAAGACACCCTAGGGGACCATTAAGTAAATAGGCATTTAAGACTTTTTTCATTGCTAAGAAAGTAGTTAATTATTATTAGTGCCTAAAAGTCTCAATTCAGACAGAGCACCTGAATGCACATGCTGCCGAAATGGTAGTGACATGTCTCCTAAGAATGGATGGCAATTTGCAGTTTATTGAAAAAATTCTGCTTCCTCTTTAAAGTGGTTGGGGAGGGGTGTGACTCTACATTTAACTCCTGAAAAACAATGAGACTTGGCAAAACTCTTCTTCAAAGGAGCTGAGGTGGAGTGGCTTTCCCAAATATTGCCATGTCCCTGGTGGACACCACTGATGCATACACAAGCAGTTCATGCCACAGCCTGTCTAAAGAAATGGATCGCTAGTATGGAAACCCTTAAAGACATCAGGTCAATTTGATTTTATTTCAAGAACACATACATTGTTCTGCTTCAGGAAAGCACATTAAATGCAGATTCATGGTATTCACTGTGTAACTTGCTTTGCTAGTTTGATATGATACTCCGGATTGAATATACCACTTAAAGACCTATTTTTTCTCCTTGTTTGTTAATTACATAAATCAACTGTCACATCTTTTTGGAGCATCTACTCTATATAAGATGTTGTGCCTAGTGCTTTTGAGTTATGATGATAGTGTCTAGAATTTGTTGGTATTTTAGTCTTTACAAAATACTGTTATATTTGATCCTTATTACATCCTTCTGGAGTTCACAGGCAGGAAACTACTTATCGTGTTTTATAGATAAATAAACTTAATAAAGTTCTGTGAAACAGAATTGTTGTATGACTCAGCAATTCTACTTGTAAGGATATATCTAGAATTGAACATGTATGTTCACACAGAAACTGGCACATGTGTGTTCATAGCAGCTTTATACATAATAGCCTAAAAGCAGAAACAACCCAAATGACCATTAATGAGTAGATAAACAAAATGTGATATTCCATATAGTGGAGTAATATTTAGCAACAAAAAGGAATGAATTACTGATATATATACTTCAACATGGATGAGCTTAGAAAACACCATTATAAGGAAAGAATAGACACAAAAGGCCACACATTATGTGGTTCCATTTGAATGAAATATGAATAGGCAAATATATAGACAGAAAGTAGATTAGTGATTTCCAGGGGTGAGATGGGGTTCGTGAGTTGGGAATGACTGCTAACAGGTATGGAGTTTCGTCTTGAGGTGGTGAAAATATTCTGGAATGAGGTAGTGGTGATGGTTGTACTTTCCATGGATCATGGAAATATTTATGATTCATGAGAATATACTAAAAACTATTGAATACTTTAAAAGTGAATTGTATAGTATGTGAATTATATTTCAGTTAAAAATTTAAAAAGTTTACCCTTGACTTACCCAGTGGCAGAAATGTGGCAAATACCCATGTTTTTAAAATGTCAGACAGACATTCAGTTTCTGTTACCATGACTAATAAACATTTCCTGAACTGACTAAAGATGTAGTTCTTGTCTTCAAACACTTTGCATATCTGAGCATGAAAAGATAAAATACTGACAAATAAATGGCAGGTCAGAATACATGATATGAATGAAGGGTTCTCAAAGTGGGGTCTCAAAGTGAGAATTTTGTGACCTACTCTCAGTTTTGGATTTGATTTGGATGTGATGTGTTCTTGTGACTCTATATTTTTAAAAAAGGTTTTCGATGTGGAAGAGACTCGTCCATATCCTGCTTTCTCCTTCTTCTTGTCATTTGGTATGATTATACTTCTCTAGCC
This sequence comes from Canis lupus familiaris, assembly GCF_011100685.1. Classification (NCBI taxonomy): domain Eukaryota; kingdom Metazoa; phylum Chordata; class Mammalia; order Carnivora; family Canidae; genus Canis; species Canis lupus. The sequence goes on from NC_049251.1 coordinate 18,902,460, forward strand.
CCTTCTGATTGGTTGTACTATATAACTAATTCTGGCCAGTGGTTTGAGAGTGAAGGTCATATATATAATTTCTGAGTTAAGGCATTTAATTGCTAGTGTTAGAATCTCCAGCATTCTCTTCCATTGCTGTTCAATCAAAGAGGCCAATTGTTCCAGGTAGTGCAGGTACAGAATGATGAGATTTTCATTAGCCAGAGCTGAATCTCTGAATTCCTGCAGGGAACAAGTAGCACTGGAAAGTTATCTAGACCTGCAGGGGGCTTTGTATTAGCAATAACTAGACCTTTGTTATGTTAAACCATTAAGATGTTGGACTGTTTGTTAGTGTGGCATAATCTAACCTGTCCTTAACTAGGGGATTTTGATGATTGGCCAGGTTTGGAAATCAGCAATAGAGATAGTAAATGCTATAATACTGGGGAGTAAAAAGATCATTTAGGTCTGGGCATAGTCAGGAAAGGTGTAATAGAAAAATTTGAGCTGGGCCTTGAAAGATAAGACTGGGATAGGGAAGAGTAATAGGACATTCCAAATCACAAGTCACAAATGACAGGGAAGGAATCACATTAAAATAATAGTCCATCTTCTTTTCTTTTCTCTTAAAAATGAATTAAGACTTTATAATGTACTTGGAGGGCAGATACTTCAGCTATTACCAAACATTTATTTTTCTAGTTGAACAAACCGAGATAACAATCCATATGGTGTCATGCAATTAATCTTTCAACAAACATTGAATCACTTCAGTGTTTCATTTGTTCTAATGGAAAATTGTACTGAATTCTCTTTGCAGAGAGAATGTAAGTGCATCATTTCTGATGGAATTAGGGAAGGTTAGCTGATGGAAGACTTGAATGCCAGGCTGGAGTTATCCTCCTCACTACCACATTGAGAAAAACTCCACATGTTTTCCTCAAGTATTTATATACAGGGGATTTTTTTTCCCTTTCCATCTGAAACAGCAAACTCTGCTGACAGCAGGCTCTTATTCCTGGTTCTGCCCAACCGTTTTTGTATCCTTTTCTGCTTGTTCTCACAGCTTCCTTTCTCCCTGTTACCAGTATTTTGGGATATAAGATCAGTGAGGAGGAGAGAAAAGGAATGGATACTTACAGAGGGTCTTGTGTGTATGCCACATATGTGTTTGAGATAGATCTTCTTATTTTGTTCCTGATGACAGCACTCTGAGAGGTACTGTTTACCCCATTTTTGTGTACTAGAAAGCTGAGGCTGGTCGAGTAAGGGGATTGTCCAAAAGTACACAATTAGAAGTACACAGTGGAGCCAGGACTCAAACCAAGGGCTTTTGACACTGATGTCCTTTAAATGATACCACATAAGCTCTTGGTGAACTGGAAACATTGCAATTTATTAAGCTATCTCCTTTTGGAAATTTGCACAAAGTATTTGATTGGAAAGAAAGGGTTATAAATGTAAATATTTCTATCTCTCACAATGTATGCATGACCTTGCTTAAACCGGTCTTACTCTATGTAGGAAGAAATTGCTAAAAGAAGGGACATACTGGAAAAATTTAGTAAATTAAATAAAAATAATTCTAATAAATTCTACAATTACTTTTTTACTGAGAGTGAATAAAGGAATGTGAGACACCCAAACATTAACAGAAGTTCTTTTGTCCTGTTTTAGTTCTTGGAGAATTCTGAGTAATTATGCATTATTTCAAGAATGTAGAGGATGCCTTAGGTGGATCTTAAATACCTCATATTGGGATGAAGACTGTGGGATAGCCAAAGATCAGACCAAATAACTTATTCCATATGTAGAGGGGTATTCATTTTCTCATTTATTCCACAAATACATACCAAGTGCTCAACATGTGTGGGGCGTTCATTGTTCTAGGTGCTATAGATCAGTAGCATAGAGACAGAGTCCTGGCTGCCATGGAACTTAGAGCCTGTGGAAATCAGATAATACAAAAAAGTAAATTACTGTCATATGTAGTAGGCAGAATAATAGCTCAGCAAAGATGTCTGCACATCTCAGTTCCAAGAACCTGTAAATATATTGCCTTACATAGAAGAAGAGACTTTACAAATGTGATTAAGTTAAGGACCTTGAGATGGGAAGATTATCATATATTATCTGGGTGGGCCCAATCTAATCACAGAGGTTCTTAAAAGTGGAAAGTGTTTCCTGGCTGTGGTCAGGAGATGGAACTATGAAAAATGGTCAGAGATGCGGGCAGCCCTGGTGGCGCAGTGGTTTAGCACCGCCTGCAGCCCAGGGTGTGATCCTGGAGACCTGGGATCGAGTCCCATGTCGGGCTCCCTGCATGGAGCCTGCTTCTCCCTCTGCCTGTGTCTCTCTCTCTGTGTCTATGAATAAATAAATCTTAAAAAAAAATGGTCAGAGATGCAATGTTGCTGGCTTTGAAGTTGGAGAAAAGGGCCTTGTTTCAAGGAGTGTGAGTGGCTCTACAAGCTAGAAAAGGTGAAAAAACAGATCCCCCCCCACCCCCCAGGGTCTCCAGAAAGGAATGCAGGTCTGCTAATGTCTTGATTTTAGCCAGTGAGGCCCATGTTGGATTTCTGAACTACAGAATTTTAAGATAATAAATGTATGTTGTTTTAAGCCGCTTGAGACTGTGGTAATTTGTTACAGCAGCCATAAAAAATCAATACATTATACTAATGTATTTTATGAGAGTAATAATTACTCCAAAGAAGATAATACAGGAGAAGGAGATAGCTGTGATTGCTAGTAGGACGGTATAATCCCCCTGCTAATGTTGTGGTCAGGGAGGGCTAGCTACTCTGAGGAGGTGATAATTGGAAGAGACCTCAATGATGAGAAGCCAGCCAGCTGGATATTTGGGAAGAGTGTTCTAGGCATAGGAAACATCACATGATCTGGAGGGCACCATCCAGTGTGCTATGTTGGTGATACATGAGTTTATCAGAAACAAGGCTTTCATTCACTCATTCACTGATTGACTTACTCTTTCACTCAACAGATATTTATTGAGTTGATTTGATGTGCCTGGTACTGTTTTAGGTGTTGGGAATATAGCAGTGAACACATTATTTCTGCACTGGTCTGCAGCTGTATATGGGGCTTGGCATCACCTGTATATGGAATTCTCAATTCCAGAGGATTTGGCGTCAGAGGAAGGCACCAGATGCTCTTTTCTTAAATGATTCTTTAGATCTTAGGGAGATTCGTATAAATGATCATGTAAAATCCACCCAAACCTGGGTGTGTTTGCCCTTCTAGGTGCTGGATAGCATCCGGGCTATTCTTATCTCTGAAGGTTTCTAAAAGTTACTCATACAAGAATAATACTGTACAATTAAAATTTTATATCTATCTTGCTCTAAAATATTTGTGTTAATGTTAACAATAATACTTTATGCACTTTTAATGTATTACATTTTGGCACCTGATATACCTGGCATGATTCATTCTTTAAATGGCTTGAACTTTCCTATAAAATTAGAAAATGCTGTATCTGTGTGGCCATATACACATACACAATGAGCATTTCAGTCAGACCTTTTTGATCTACATGATTTCATTTAAACATTTTTCCTTACCAAATCCCTAAAGTTTTTTTTTGTTGTTGTTGTTAAATTTACTAATTTAGTCAGTGAGAAAGATAAGCAAGAATGTATTGGCGAAGTCACCTATCTCTTCAAACAGCTGATGTTCCTGCAAATCAGAATTGATTTGAATTAAGGTGAATGATAAACGTGCACTGTCAGACTGCCCCCTGGGAGTGAACTGGGTGAGTTTTCAGGGTGAATTTTCTTTGTTCTCCTGGCCTCAGGCTGACTCTAGCTCTGCCTTTCACTCCTCACCAAAGCTGACTTTGTCTTGCTCTGCCTTTCTCCCATTCCATTCCCACCTCTACCCACTGAGGCAAAGGCTGAGCCAGTCTTGAGACTAGGTCACCCTAGTACTCCCTGAAGCACCTTGTCTTTGTAGATATCTCATTAGGCCATGGCCAAAATCTCAAGAGCCTGCTGAAGGAAGGTGAATTTTTGTGGAAAACTTGTGGGGTTTAGAAGGCTAAGATTCTGGCATGTGGATGTGTGCAAAGCATCGGAGGGGACCACTCACAGCTTCATGCTGCTTTGACCTGGGGAGAAAACACAAGCTAGATGGGCCTTTTCTCACACTTACCCTTTTCCTGGGCCTGGAAGGTTTCCTTTCCTAGCACTGTAACTTTTTCAGATGTTCCTTTGAAAAGCTCAGGGACAATCTAGAAAGTGAGCACAAGAGAATTCCCCTTTGGAAATTTAGGAACAAATTTCTTTGACTCTTAGGGCCCTTTGCACATATGCTTTCTTGGCTTTAACTTCCTTTGCCCTTAGTCTTGTTTCCTTCAAAATTCAGCCCAGAAATGCCAGGGAAGCATTTTTCTGGCCCATGCCTCTTACCTCAAGTGCAAACCACCCTCTAGCCCCATCCGGTAGCACCAGGCATATCCTGTATCATGGCCTCTATGAGCTGAATCTTGACCATTTGCTTGCATTTGTTTCTGAGGTCTCCAGGAAGGCAGACACCATAGCCCATATATTGTGGATGCTTAGAAAATGCTTGTTGAGTGCACATTCCTCAGGGCCAAAGGTAGAACTGAACAGAGTATTTTTTCCTGCCGTAAGTAATTATAATACCCATTTTACATAAAATACCTGAGAATAGTAAGTAGACTCTGGAATTAAGAACAGTCTAAATTGACATATGTTCCTTGTGTGAGTAATGGCTTTTACAAATTGATTAAACCCTTTTCTGAAAAACAGCAGGAGTGCATTTTATACATATTAGCATTTTATAAGTATTGCCATTTAAGCTTTTAATTCTGGCTCAGCCATTGGAATTATGTCATATGCCGAAAGTCAAACAGATGTTCAGAAAGGTGACTTGTCACTGCCCAAATGCAGAAAAATGGTAAGGGCTATTCAAAACCCACTGAAGTGTCAATAAACATTGAAAGAAAAGTTCTCTTGAGATTAAAAAAAATCAAACAAACAAAACGAAGAGGCCATCTTTCCTAGAGGACATTTTGAGACAGAGGATCAGTGAGAAGCAAAGATGAAAAGCCTTACTTCCTTTCCCACTCCCAGCTGGTACAGGGAGAAGATATCAGGTATCTCCGACTTGTGAAGTTACGTCTCTCTCATGGGTTTCTGCATTCATGTCCTCCAAAGTTCAGGGAACTATAGAGATTTTTGCGGGGTTCAGGTAAGAGCCTTTGAATTTCCAATTATAGATACCCTTGAGCACTGTAAACCAAAATTTGCCATGGCTACTAAGTTCTTAGCTATGGTCATTCATAGAGGAAAACAGATGCCTTTTTAGTTTTCCTTTTCCTCCCTCCCTCCCTCCCTCCCTCCCTCCCTCCCTCCCTCCCTCCCTCCCTTCTTCCTTCCTTCTTTCCTTCCTTTCTTTTTGTGGGGGGTGTAGAGGGAGAGGAAGAGAGAGAATCTTAAGCAGACTTCTCGCTGAGAGAGGAGCTGGATGCATCTCAATCTCAGAACCCTGGGATCATGATCTGAGTTGAAATCAAGAGTGGACGCTTAACTGACTGAGCCACCCAGGCACCCCTGCCTTTCCAGTTTTCTTATGGAAGGATTGGGGGCAGAACTGTCTGTCTGACTGATTGGGGTACAAATTGGGTGACCAACATTCATTAAGAACCTGTTATGTGCCGAATACTTGGGATGGATGAAAAATAACAGAAGGTTCCTCTTTCCATAAACTTTAATGGCATGGAGGTGGAGAGGTGTCTAGTCTATAAGATCACCAGAAATCAAAGAGATATTCTTGTACTACTTGGTATCTACATGTATATATGATAAGTCAAACTTATTGGCTGTACTTGTAATATTTTTAAGTTTTGGGCACCTAGATTTGATGTGTCAGACAAAGAACAATGTGAATTGCTTTTTGTTCACTCCAGGGGGCTTAATTTTACATTTAAAGTGATAGAATATTTCAATTTTTTTTTGGAATTAGGCCAAGTTGAAAACAAATAAACAGATGCATGAATTTTGAATGGTCTCAAACTTGGACATAGAAAACGAGCCCTTTGGCAGATAGGTCTGCTTAAGTGCAAACCTCTACTGCATAATAATTACACATACAGTCAGATATGCATACAAACATACACACAGAGATAGTTATTATTGATCACGAATTAGATTCTGAGAGCTAGAAAGGACCTATTAATGCAGCCTGACCCATTTCTAAAACATACTACTACAACTAATGATACTGATCATAATAATAGCAGTCATCTGAGCATTTGATACTTATGCAATGTGCACCAGGCTATCATCTCCTTGAAGACAGGAGCCAGCTGTTTAATTACTGCTGGGCCTTAGTGCCTACCTGTATGCTTCCACATACGTGGAGTGCACCATATCTGGGTATCAACCCCTCATGTTACACAAAGGAATGACATGTGCTGGGCTGTGTGCTAGCCATTTCATGTACATTATCCCACTGAACCATCAGAACCACCCATGGTAGATATTAGCACCTCCATTTTGCAGATAAGAATATAAGGCTAAGAATGTAGTGCTGTGTTCAGGGCTAATGATTTGTTGCTGATGGAAGAGTGAGAATGAAAATCCAGATCTCCTGACTACCCCCTCCAAGAGTTTTTCCATTGAATATCCCACTGTTTCTGTGAACACGTATTCTTGTGTGTGCCGAAGATCAAACTTGGATTAATGTCTATAAACAAGGTATGAATATCACTAAATTAATTAGTGAAGGTCATATTTACACTTCACCAGATGTCAACTGGAGTTATTTGTTTGAGTGAAGATTTCCTCAATTTATTGCAGTCAGTCACTGCTGCCCCTTGGTGCTTGATTTTCACAAGTCTGTGTGAATTGCTATCTTGCATTTCTTAGCAAAGGCTGAGCCTCAGTCAATATTTTTACAGTAAGACAGTTCTTTGGAAGACCCTGGGTGTTACTTAAGCTAATAAATGACTATCCTTCAAGCAGAATTACAAGCAATGCCCCAATTAATGAAGGTGGTAACAGCCGTTCTTGGTTTACAGTGGCCCTGTTGCCCAAGCTGGTCACAGGCTGGACTGTCCAAGTCCCCAGTGATTTACAAATCTGAAGGAAAGTGGAGAAAACATAAAATTTATTTTTCCACAATTTGAGGCATGAGCTTCCCTAGCATTTCAGAGCCCTACATTTCTGTGATGGGCTTTGATTCAATCCAGCCTGAATGAAAGACATTTCATCACCCCAGAATGCATTTCTTTATTTGCCTTGGATCTATGATTCTGTCAGTATTGAGAGAAAAGAAAAATCAATGCTGCACTATAAACCTCGGGCCGCCTCTGGCCAACGTGGTCAGCATGGTGTGAGCAAAGGAAATGGCAGGGGAAAAAATTGACCGCTCAGCAAGAGTGTGGCCAGTAACGGACACAGCTCAAGGCTAATAACAGCTTGCAATTACACATGGAAAGCCAAAGCGTGTAGGGCATTCGGTGCGAGGGGGATGTAATACAATTTATTGAACCACCGGTTAGAGTTCTGCAGCTTCTCAATAAAAAAAGTGTTGGGCCTATACTCCTTAAAACACAGATATATATTATGCTACCAGGTGAAGGAGACTTGGAAAACTGGTAAGTCTTGCCTTGGCTGAACAGCAATCAGGAGAATATGGCCTTTTTGCATTTAAAATTTGCATCTTCCTATCAACCACGTTTGTTGCATACAGAATTTTTGGTGACTACTGATCTGTATCAGTATCTATCAGTAGATATATATTGCCATAAAATTCTAGTTTAGGGTTCTGCCTCTAACCATATCTAGAACCAAGTTAATGGTGGTGAATTGAGCCAATTCACAGATGCTTGAATGTATGTATTTTGTGGTAAACTGTGCAGAGTTCTCTCTGCATGCTAAGGACTTCACTGGCAGCATTACTAATGCACTCTGTCCCACTCATCTATTTTCTTGACTCTGCAGGAGGGTCCCATTCCTCCTGGTCTTTAACGAACAGAGCTCCAGAAACAAAGAACTAAAGAGTGATCAGCATGTTCTAATTAGCCAGTAGGGTCCTCTGAGGAAGTAAGAAGGAAATGGTCTTGAATACCGTTGCTGGGCAGCCCCGGTGGCGCGCAGCGGCTTAGCGCCGCCTGCAGCCCGGGGTGTGATCCTGGAGACCCAGGATCGAGTCCCACATCGGGCTTCCTGCATGGAGCCTGCTTCTCCCTCTGCCTGTGTCTCTGCCTCTCTCTTTGCTGTCTCTGAATGAATAAATAAATAAATCTTAAAAAAAAAAAAAGAATACCGTTGCTATTTCCTGTCTTACTGGGTTTAGGTGGGGATCATATGTGTTGGGTGCTGAATTCTCTTGTTGAAGCAGAAGTTCCTCTCTGAGTGTGAAAAGATTGCCAGGACGGGCTGCTTCTCACCAGCTTTCCTATCTTCATTCTTCTGCAGACATTTCTGTGGATGTCCTCAGGAACCTCTGAGTTCTGAGAGATGCAGCATACTTGCTTTTTCTCAGAGCACCTCTGCAGCTGCTGGATGCCTGCATGCTCTCCTGGTTCCAGACTTTTCTCCCACTTCCTTTTCTGTAAGTAGGAATTGTTGGGAACTAGGTGTAGCAAAGATATACTAGCTAATTGAAAATTTTTTTTATGAAAGTTGACATTTTTATGTAAATACCACCAGGAGAGATTTTAGGTAAAACCCTGAGCAGAAGCCAGACCTTTGGTTGAAGGGCTGGGGAATAGGATTTTTTTTAAAGGAGGCCCTGGCAGTCATGAGAGAGCTGTTTATATGGGAATGAGGAATTTAAGCTGATGCCAGGTCCAAGAGTAACACAATAGTTTCCCAGTAATTACATGAGATGAAGTGGGTTCTTTAAGATTAGGAGTATGTCACTTAGTTTGGTACATTTAGCCAACATGTAATACGGGCTCGGATAAGCCAACATCAGCTTTGAGGTGGGAGCAGAGGAGGGTGGGCCCCATGAGTGGACAGAGAGCCATCTGGGAACTCCACATTTGCTCTGGGTGGTTAAAGGCTATATGAAATTAATTGAACAAAACTAGGTGACCTGTGAGCTCTCTGTTCTCCCCACAGCAAAGTCAAATGTGGGTAGGGAGAGAAGAGGAAAGGGAGCGCTCAGCCTGGGTCTCTGCAAGTGACTGAGCTGGATTCCTATTGTCCACAGCCACACAACAGCCACTCTTTGATCTCTAGAGGAACTAGCCCTTCGTTTCCTAGATCCTGTCCAGCATAATCAGTCTCACCCTAACACACAGAGACACACACATACACACTATCCTCTCTTCTAATTTTTCTCTTCTCTACAGCACAAGACTTGTGGGGTTGTGCACACAGACACACGTTTACCCTCCACCCCCTAACACAGCTGCTGACCTAGAGGTGTTAGCCACTCTGCAGCTGCTGTTCTTCTCACATTAATCTATAGGAATCAATGGACATTTCATTAGAGTAATCAAGTGCGGATGCATCCTGCATTTATATTCTGTCCCCCCTCCCTGCTGCTTTCACAGACTAATTGGTCCTATAGCCAAGAGTACATGGATATTTTTCCCTATAGATGAATGTCAAGAACGGTTTTTTACTGCTGGTTGAAATACCTATCAATACAGCGGCGTCTGTATAAAAGCCTTCACCCATCAAAGCCACAGAGCTGTTGATAATACATTATGCACTCTTGGTTCTAATGCATCTCACTTCCTCTTTTACACCTTATTGCACATCCACGCACCATTTATGTTTGTCTCATTCAGAGAATTAACTAGCTCTGGGCTGCCTTTGTTTTAATGTTTAGCCCCAGAAATAATCTTTTCCCCTTTGTATATGTTATCAGTCGTTACAGGGCAGCTGTGGTAAGGGCCTGGAAAGGGCGGTGGTATGCCATTCACATGGGGGTTATACTTTTTAGCTCTATCTTTCAGCTTCCTATCTTACCATTAAACACACTTTTTCTTGCTGGGGCCACGTGCCAGGTAAAGGGTATAGAGAACATCTTTGTTCTGAGTGGACTTTTTGTGACTGCAGTCTGATAAAGCAAACAGACGAAAGAGGTTCCTGCTTCCCTTCCCTGGAAATGTGTGGCTAGGCATGGTAATGGTCAGAGGCTGAAGGGAAAAGAAAGGTCAAACAGATCAAAAAGATCCTTGGCTTTAAAATGTGTGCACCACTAGAACTGGTGGCTCTGCTGTATAATGTAGACTGGGATGATGATGGGAGACCCTGTTCATCCCTGACCCCCTCCCCAAACATGTCTGCCCTGTGACATGACCAGGAAAACACTAGAAGAAGTAAAAATAGGAGTTTGCTCTGGGAGAAATTTGGCAGACTTTGCTGACTTCCAGAAAATGTGTATGTGTGTGTGTGTGAGTAGACTAGCAAGTGGCCCGTTTTCTTAAGCTTTAGCTTGCTGGGAAATAGAAAGAGGAGTGTGAGTGCTCAGAGAGTGAGCTGGGTTGTCCCTGGGAGCAAATAGGAGGCCAATGAGGAGTGTCAGAGCCAGTTGTCTTCTACCTCTATGCAGGGAATTGGGTTAGGTGAAAAATAGAAGTCAGAGGCCAGGTTCTAGCAGATGTCTTTGTTGTACTTCATTATTGCTCTTTCATATAGCTGCTTTTTCCAAAAGACAAATTTGTGGAACTCAGGAGGATGGTGACTACCCACCCTATCCTGGCTCAATGCTGAGAAGTCACATGTCTCTGTTTTCTAGTCATTGGGAGTAGTGAGCCAAGAAGTCATGACCAACTGTCCCACAGGGCAGAGTTGGCAGTCCCTGGGCCGAAGGCCTCATTTCATCACTTTTTTCATGTGTGATTGTGGGCGAGTCATTGAGTCATCTTAATCCTCTTTTTCCTCACTTGCAAAATGGGAACAATATTAATGCCTATCTGTAAGATTTTTGTAAGGATCAGAGTTCAGATATTAAAAACTGCTTTATGAAATGAGAAATACTGTGCATATCTGAAGTATTAAAATTATTAAATAAAGTTTTCCTTTTTTATTGAAAGTAGGCTCTTAACAAACACATGCTTGCTATGTACCAAATGTCACACGCTGTACCACTTTTAGCCCCACCTTCTCATTGAATCCTCACAGTAGCCTGTGGATGTGAAACTAGTCATTGCCTATGATTTGTGGAGAGAGCTGAAGTTACCCAGCCCCCATTTGCCTCCCAATTCAGAACTCTTTTTATGGCCCCTCAGGGCCTTGCTCACTCACCATGGGCCAGAGCAATTGCTCCTGTACCCTGCTTTGCTCCTAGTGTCTGCTCTCTCAGGAATTGCTGCTGATAGACCTGCTGGTGAATCCTCGGTCCAGGGTGGAATCTCCTCGGGGTAGTATCGCACAAGGATCCTAACCACAGTGCTTATGTCCCAGCCCACTTCCCTGCTCCTGCATCTATTCTGTGGTTGAGGTCATGAGAGGAGTAAGGAACTCGTAAGCTTTGTTTTTGAATTTTCGACCTAACGATGCCCCTTTGGATCATTTTTTTCCTAAGTTGTTTGCAACTTTCTTAGTTTCTGGCATTTGTGGGCTCTTATCAGTTAGAGACAGGACTCTCTCAGGGATCATCACAAATTGGACTTAGCCATCATTCCTCAGATGAGCCTGTCTTTGCTGGGATGGATGTGCATGCTGTCTTATCACACTGCTGTAATGTCTCAAGCCCTGCTGACTTGGGCCCAGTGTCAGGAGCTAGGTACAAAGCCATTCTTGATTCTGCAGACCTCAAGCTGTTTTGTAAAAGTGGAGGAAATTATATCCTTTCAGTGATTCTTGGCCCTAGTGGGATGGCCAAAGTGACAGTGAAGACCAGAAATGACCCTCCTGTATGTTCAATCTCAAAGCCTTGGGTCTTTATGGATACTAGATCCATGGATTAATTTGGAGCAAGATCTTTGGGATATATGTTCCAAACTTTTTGAAGTTGACATCCCTGAGGGTAACCATATATTCCCTTATATCATGACATTGGAGCCACCATATAAGGAAGATTCCTGGGTGAAAGACCATGACAGGGTGGTATAGCAGAAACAGAATGGCTGAAACAGTATGTGGATCCCAGATCCAGTGGTTTCAAGCTACATGATTTTGGGCAGATTGTGCAACATTTCAAAGCCTCAGTTTATGCACGAGTAAAATGAGGATAATAATTGTACCTATCTCATAGGGTGTTGTGAGTATTCAGCAAGAATATATATATATATTTTTTTTTCTAAGATTTTATTTATTCATTTGAGAGAGGTAAAGGGAGAGGGAGGGGGAGTAGCAGAATATGCTGAGCAGGAAGCCTGACATGGGGCTTGATCCCAGCACCCTGAGATGATGACCTGAGCTGAAGGCAGATGCTTAACCCACTGAGCCACTCAGGTGCCCCAGCAAGATAATATATTAAAGTCATTAGTATAGTATCCAGAATACTGCCTCAATAAACATTTGCCAATTATTGTTTCCATCTTATTATTCATAAGATTTTATTAGAATTAAAGAAGAGGGGATCCCTGGATGGCTCAGTGGTTTAGCGCCTGCCTTCGGCCCAGGGCATGATCCTGGAGACCTGGGATTGAGTCCCACGTCAGGCTCCCTGCATGGAGCCTGCTACTTCCTCTGCCTGTGTCTCTGCCTCTCTCTCTCTCTCTCTCTGTCTCTCTCTCTCTGTCTGTTTTCATGAATAAATAAATAAAATCTTAAAAAAAAGAATTAAAGGAGAAAGTATAAAGCACCTGACATATCTCCTCCTATTTCAAAACAGGCACTTCTTAACTATTACGTAGCCCCTTCTCCTCCAATAGAAAAGATAATTAAAAAAAAAAATCTTATAACCATTTCTACATGACCTTTCCCCTCCAAAATCCTTATGGTTTGCCCAAGAGGGAAACAGAAGACAATTCCTCATTTTCTCTGACATCTTCTGAGACAGATGTCCCTCCCTGAACCTTATTTCAATGTCTGTGCAACTGTGTACTTAAGCAATCTTGCTAAACTGTGTACCTTACTGAGATGGTTTCTTTGAGGGAGATTGGAGCTGGGGGAAGGTTCTGGGAATTACATGGTGTGCTTGGGCAGAAGAATTCCAAGGGGCTTTTTCCTCTAGTTTTAACAGCAAACATCATTGGAACTTGGTTGATTCCTGAGGGCTGTGAAGTCTGACTAATTTTCTTCAGGAATTGGACAAGAGTTGTTATGCAATTCTCAGTTCAGTGTCTGGGCTGCTCTCTTTTGAGCACTTCTGGAAGCTTGACTTCGGAATGTAGCAATTCATTTATTCACAGAATCTCTTGAACACCTGTTGTCTGCTGCTATTCAGAAACAGATTTCAATTTTTTATCATGGATGTTGGGGAGGTGATGGAAAAAATAGAAAGATATTTGGAGAATGGGACATGAGAGAGAAACTCCACTTCTGGAGGTTCTGCAGGTGAGATGGAGGGGCTTCTTTGTGGGAGCTGGGAGGAAGACACTAAGTACCAGGCAGGAGCTTTAGAAGGAAGAAGTTCTGCCAAGGGATCATTATGGAGGAGGTGGCAGAGGTGCAGAGGTAGAGAGTGGAATATGTTGAGTTGCTGATTGTGAGTGAGAAGAAGGGGGGCAGACAGTGGTGAGAGGTAGGCCATGTGCTTGGGGGGCAGCACCTTCTTTGGTACCTACCCCTGTATCTAGTACACACAGCAATCACTTCCCATGTTGTATTTCTTTAATGAACCTACCGTCTTTGTTCTGTATTATGAACTGTGTCTTCTAAATATTAGATACATACTTAAAAATTATGTATTTATTTTATTTATTTTTAGAGAGAGACAGACAGACACACAGAGAGAGACAGCGCAAGCAGAAGGAGCAAAGGGAGAGAGACAGAGAGAGAGACAGAGAGAGAGAGAGAGAATCTCAAGCAGACTCCCTACTAAGTGGGGGGCCTGATGTGAAGCTTTATCCGAGGACCCTGAGATCATGACCTGAGCTGCAGCCAAGAGTCAGATGCTCAACTGACTGCACTGCCCAGGCATATCAGTGGGAGATATATTCTTTTTTCTTTTTTTAAGATTTTATTTATTTATTCATGAGAGACACAGAGAGAGCGAGAGAGAGAGAGGCAGAGACATAGGCCAAGGAAGGAGCAGGCTCCATGCAGGGAGCCCAACGTGGGACTCGATCCCGGGTCTCCAGGATCATGCCCGGGCTGAAGGCTGCGCTAAACCGCTGAGCCACCGGGGCTGCCTTGGGAGATATATTCTCAACAAGATCATAAACTCTTATCACAGAAGCTATTGGTGCCTCACTCACACCCCTTCCACACTTACGGTTGCTGCAAAGGCCATGGTTTCCTGCTGCCAGCACCTATGATGCTCTATCTGAGGGTCACATGTGACTGTAGGAGTGTGCTTGGTTGAACACCCAGCTTGTGTAGCCCTTAATCAGTGATAGATGGGAGTTGGCAGATAGATCCCACAGCTTCCTCACCTCTTAGTGGGTCAGCCCCAAGGCATTTTCTCACCATCAGGTGATGTGAGTCCCCAGTTGGATGGAACCCCAGTTGCTCTCAGCAGCAGCATGCTTACCATAATACTCTGTATGCCATTCTCTCCCTTTCTCTATCCTCTACCATTGCTTTCTGGCATCATCTCCCAAATAAATTACTTTCATTCCTTTCAAATCTTTGTTTCAGGATTTTTTTTTTTTTTTTTTTTTTTTTTTTTGCAAAACCTAATAGAAAATAGCCCTTATGTGTATATTTTGGTTCATACTTCCATTCTGGTTAATGACATCTCACAATGCCAGGCTCTGTGTTTAGTGCTGAGCTTGGAGAGTTTCTGTTTCTTTCTCTTGTTCTTCTGCATTTCCATCACCACTGCTACTGCTATGACTACCAATGGACCTAGCAGAGTGCCTGGCTCATAGGAAGTACTCAAAAAATTCCTGCTAAATGAAATGAAATGCCTCTGTGAATGGGCTATGGTACAAGTCCAGGAACTTCCTCATTAGTCTTAGTTGTGTTATTTTTCCACTGTGTGATCTCGAACAAGACATTTTTCCTATGTGGGCATCAGTTTTCTCATTGAACAAAAAGGGAGGAGGGGTTGGATGACATGGTCTCTAAAGTTTCATCAGGTAGGAATATATACAGTCATAGAGTATGGAGTATACATGGCCATGCTTTCTAAATGTGTTTTTGTTCTCTTAAAAAGAAATCTCCATATTATGCCAGTGGCTCTGGTTGAATTCAGATAATTTATTCTGTAGCAAAATCTGTTAGATTAAAGCAATAATAATCCAATAGCATTTGATTTGCAAAATGAATGTTCATATGGCTTTGCTTTGTGTTACAAATTTCTATTTTTTCTACTTAGGATACTGAACTGAAAGTTAATGTAAGTGCCATTCATCACTGGGAGCTTCTCATGCCCGGAAAAATGGAAACAAATTCTGGCTAAAGCACCAGTTATGTCTTTTATTCTTTGTCCCTCTCAAAGGCGATTGTGGAACAATGAGATAGGTTGATGTCCTGGAAAGTGATGAGGGAGATCGGGCCCCAGCTTCACATGTCGCACTCAGTGCCCTCCACTCCGACCTGGAGGTCATCACCTTGCAGTGAGAGGGGGGCTTGGGTTCCATATCCATTAACTCCTTGGCTTCTCGTTTGAAACTGACAACAAGGTGACATGGGCAACTGTCCACATGGAACAGGACAGAGACCATCAACTCATTCCACATGGGCCACCAGACAGCACCTAGAGGTAATAACATTCTGTCAATAGTGACCTGGGTTGGATTCAAATCAGTGATTTAGGGGTGAAAGGCGCTGGATTCTATTATGAAGTGCCCTTAGCTATCCAGGGACTGAAAAGCCATCCTTTTACCACAGTTAATGACAGAAATAAAAAAGTCACTCTTGTTCTTTTCTTTCGTTTTTTCTTTTAAAAATTGAATAAAATTTTGGATTGAGCTAGGAATGGATTCAGCAGTAGAAAATGGTGGAGAAGATTAGTTAATATGCTTCAACTAAGTATATTGTGTTGATGTAGATAACACACCTTCACATTGTTTGTCTTTTTTTACTTCTTTCCTTCTTTCTTCCTTTCTTAGTATGGAGTTTTCTGAGGTGAATACAATTATGGTTTGTTGTTTGAATCGAATTTTACTTTTTTCTTAAGTATGGAGTCATGAATTGCCAAGACAAACCTCTGTTTTCAGACTTTACTATAGACTCACCAGGATCAGGACATTCCACGTGATTAGTCTAACAGGAAAGTGCTTCCAGGATGGGACTCCAAAGTTGTTCAGCTCAAGCCAAGTTAGGAAAGTTGGATAGACCCTAAACTTTTGCAATGCTGTGGAGCTGAATGTGAAGAGACCATTCCCTACATCATAATGTTTTCACCATTAGCTGGAATCATGTGCATGCTTTGCAAACAAAATACTTACTAAAGATCAAGGGGTCCTTTTTTCTTACCACTACTTGCTTCTTTTTCTTCTCCCTTGCACATTTGAATCTTAACCTTGTAACTAATAGCATGATCTTGAAAATAAACGAACAATTCAGCTAGGACTGTTTGAAAATTAAGATATAATAACTAGAAAAATTGTGGCTCTCTCTTAAAGACCAGAAACCAGGATGATAATAATGTACATTAAGGTTTTGTATCCCTTTGTTATTAAACTGTACAATCCCTTTGATCTGAGAGTTTCAAAGCCTTTTTGAGAGAGGCTTCCACTGCCTTCTGCAAGATGCTGTGTAGTAAAGAGATCATAAACACATGCTCGTGCTTAGATGGATCCAGTGGAGCTGGGAGTGAAAGTTGGCTCTCATTCCCAACTCTTCTATCTGTCTTATTTATCTAGGGCCATGTTTTCATAAGTTTGTTTTGTTTTGTTTTATTCGTTCATGAAAGGCACATAGAGAGAGAGGCAGAGATACAGGCAGAGGGGGAAGCAGGCTCCATGCAGGAAGCCTGATGTCGGACTTGATCCTGGGACTCCAGGATCACGCCCTGAGCCAAAGGCAGACGCTCAACCACTGAGCCACCCAGGCGTCCCTTCATAAGGTTTTTGGACCAAATGTTATGCTCAAGATAATTTCTAAGTTAGCCCTCTGTATGCCTGTGCATGGAAGGGATGTGCATGCAGGCAGCCATAGGGAATGATTCTGGGGGCACAGCACAGCATAGAGAAAGTTGTGACTCCCAACAGGGTAGGATTGTTAGGGAAGTCAGAAAGGCTCACATGACCCTAACTTCTTCCCTGATGAAGGCTTGAAATTCCAACTAGAGTTTCCTCTCTTTGACATTGATCCAAGCTAAAATATAACTGAACCCAATAGGTTGATAAAATATTAATCTATTTTAATGTGAATGAATGGCTAAGAGAACAAAATTGGGATAGTGAAGGTAGTGAGGATGGAGATGGGGAAGGAATAGACAAAGAATGAAGGGAGCTCATTGTGGACATCAGGTGAGAGGGAAGATAGCGTAAAGACCCTGGAAGCCTCTTTGGCCAAGGAGAACATTTTCAACTTTGCAATCTGCACAAATAGACTTGAGGTCAGTTGGCCTTGCCTCCAGTTGGCACACTGGTGTTTGTGGTTCTCAAGCTGCTGCATGGGTACTTGTAGAACATGAGTACTCTGGGTTTCTCTGTCTATTGACTTAATCCTTAGCAAAGTAGCTTACATATGAAATGCCTAGCTAAAACTCTTCTCTCTTTGCCAAGGAGTAAAGACATTGCACAGAGCTCAGAAAGATTATACTGTGGCACTCAGAAAGGCTTTTGAATGATAGAGAATGACTGCTATTTTGGCAGAAACTAGAGAGAAGGCATTTGTGGTTGGGAGCTATTTGTAAATGGGGATTCACTGTGGCTATTTCTGTAAGACAGTCTACAGTGGGTGCATCCTGTCCCTCTGCTCCCTTCCCAGCCTTCTCATTCTTCCTTTCTCTCTTTTATGTAGTGTGTACAATTCACAAAGCGTAAGGCCTTCTTCATTATTTAATCTTAACTACACAGCTTCTTTATAAAAATTTTAGAGAGATCTAACAAATACATAAATATAAACATTCCTTTCCTTCTTGCTTTGTTCGTCCCACAAAGAGAACCGATCTATCTGTTCAGAACCAAATGGATGTAATTAGGTGAAGAATCGCTTTCTCTCTGTTTCTGAGCAAATATGTTTTTCAGCGCACCAATTTCTCAAGGGCAGTGGGCTGGGACGGCCAGTGACTGCTGGGGGATGGCTGCTGACCTTCAGGCCAGGCCGACTTTAATTTGCAGAACACTGGTGGTCCCAGGAGGCTCTTCAGGCTGGGCCACACAATCAAACTGAGCCAGCAGTTTGCTGCTGTCCAGCTGCACCCACTACCCTGCAGGACATGAAGATGTAGCTAACTAGACATTGCTGCTGCACAGACTTTGGAATCAGAAATTGGGATATTAAGCACCACAAGAATTCAGCCCTTTATGCAGGAGCCAAAAAGCCTTCTTGTCTTAGCGGCATCTCTTTCCAGCTGCATTATTTAACAGGAGAGTCTCTGTAGATATAGCATATACCTTCCAAGGTTTGATCACATATCCTGTGTGCTCATTTCAAAAAGTGATGTGTTAAGTGAACTTGGTAATTAGATCCCAATTATGTGAATCACCTGAAACAGGAATGCTCATTTAAAAAAATAGTCTACCTGGGGGTTGCAAAATATTTTGACATGGGAGACTCCTGCCATCTCAGGATGAACAAAATAACTGAATGTCCCCCAGCTGATCTGATTATCACAGCTGTCTTAATGACCAGGTTGGGTTGCCACATGATCAGTCCAGTTGATTGCTGTGCAATCAATTGAAATGATGAAAAATAATAACAGATTGACTGGGCAGGGGTAGATTCAGTTGTGGCACCCAGATGTCTCCTTTGTGTGTATGTATGTGCTTGTGTGTATAGATTTGTTTGCACGTGAAAGAGTGTGTGCCCTGGCACTGAAACTTTGTTCTCAATTCAGGAAATTTGAAGACAGATAGCAACTGAAGACAGTTATAGCTTGTGGGTCAATTTAGGCCATATAATGTTCAGACAACATAAATGTCAGGGACAAAATAACTATAATTGTTGCCATTACATATAGACAATTAGATTAAATGTCAATGAAATATTAACTGCTGCATGTTGTTATATTGGAATTTGAGGGAGAGAGTTCTCTTGAATGCACATTACATATAGAAAATGATAGGAATGTAAATAAAAGGATAGTGTACAATATTTGGTTGAGCTGGTTGTCAAACAATAATAGCGACACTAAACTTTGCACTCTTGGCAATTTGTACATATTTTTATTTAGCATTGCTCCTTAAAAGAACCTACTTATGTGTCTGTCTTCCTATTAGTCACTGAGATTCTTGGAGCCAAGAGCTGTGTCTTCTTTTTTTGTTCTTGATAGTGATAGTAGCTAGCAGAGTACCTGTGATAGCCAAGGATTGTTCTATGTATCAACTCACTTGACTCTCATAACGAGCTTATGAGTACTCTGATGAAGTCCATTATACAGAAGAAAATGAAACATAGAGATATTGAATAATTTGCTTAAAGGTTGCAGAGCTTGTTAGTAGTGGATCCAGGACTTACACCCAGGCAGATTGGCTCCAGAGTCTGTGTTCTAAAACATTCTACTGCCTTCTTATTCTTTGCAATGCTTACATGTACAAATTTTGCTCAGCCAGTAAACTTTAATTTATGTACTTACAACTATAAAGATTAAGGTATAGGAAGAGTTGGATAGTCTGATTTTTAGCTACTTGATCATCGTTCACTGAGCCAGTTCATCTTCCCAGGTTTTTGTCTTGGAGCCCTGCCCAGGTGATCTGTCCCAGTCCTGGGTGTCTTCTACTAGATTCACCCATGTTTCCTAAAGACTTGACAGATTACAGGGGTCTCTGTCCCCTTTCATTGCTGGAAACACCTTCCCTTTTGGCTTCCTTTGCTTACCTTCATTGAAGGTAAGCAAACTACCTGTATGGTTTCTTAGTTTCATCACTGTCCCTGCCTTTTCCACCTGTCTGAATTTCATCTCCTATTTGAGTAATTGGGTGAGGCATGAAGGGGATACAGTCAGGGTCTCTGTATCTTGTTTTTATCAGGGAAGTAGAGAAATATGTTTTCACAAATGTGTGGACAAGATGACTGTGCCTTATTATATTCGTGTTACAGATGTTTGCAAAATTGGTTTGGTTTATGACAAACTATCTTATTTTAAGCAAATGATGTTCTTATGGGAAGTTGGACAACCAGAGATAATTCTAAAAGGTTTGTGCTGAATATTTTCCATTTGCCCTTCTAGATCACCTTCTTTTTTAAAAGTAGGCTCCACACACAATGTAGAGCCCAATGCAGGGCCTGAACTCACAACCTTGAGATCAGAACCTGAGCTGAGATCAGCAATCAAGTGCTTAACTGACTGAGCCACCCAGGCCCCTCTCTGGATCACCTTTTTTACCTTGGGCTTTGCTCCAAAAGGTTGACCTCCATGGGCTGCATTCATTAGAATCTCTTGATCTGCAGCTTCTGAAGAGACTAGCAAGAGAAGAGAGAGTAGGAGGGAAAAAAAAAGAAAGTTTAAGGCATTATTACTCTGCTCATTTTTTGTTGGCGTCATGGGTTGATAGACCTTGTTTTTCCTCTATTGAAGTCTGTATCATTCCAAAGCTGTAGCGATGATTTGTCTTCTGGAAATAGTGCCCCCTCCTAGCTCTTTCAGGACTTGGTCTATTAATGGTCTATCACTTGGGTGCTTTACCAACCCCTGATGGTTTTCTTAAGCTGTCCACACTCCTATAAAAACAGTCCCTTCATTGAACTCTTTCAGTTGTCCTATTTTGATGAAAAAGAAGTGGTGACTCTCTCAGTAAGGACAGAGCACCCAAGTGCTCCAGACACAGGGCAAAAAGAAAGTACTTCAGGATATTCCAGGGTAACCAAAAGGCAGAGTTGAGGTAGAGCTTTCATGCTGTACATCAACTGAACTTTGACAGGATAGGGCATGCAGCACCATTGAAAGACAGTTTCAATGATCAAAGCGAATCGATTAAAGCCTACATCATGCTAAACAAAGAAATAAACAAACAGCTGGTTTGGTGGTGGGTGCGTCTTTATTTATTTTTAAGATTTTGTTTATTTATTTATGAGAGACAGAAAGAGATAGGCAGAGGCACAGGCAGAGGGAGAAGCAAGCTTCCTGCCAGGAACCCAATGTGGGACTCGATCCTAGAACTCTGGGACCACACCCTGAGCCAAAGGCAGAAGCTCAACCACCTCTGAGCCACCCAGGTGTCCCTGGGTGCATCATTAAACAAAGGTTGAGGTCCAGTGATAAATCTGGCTTGACTGCCCAGCCAATCCATTTTGATTCTAGCCAGAGGGAACAGGCCATAGTTTATGCTGTTTAGTTTGCATTCAGATTCGGTCTAGTGAAATCTCTTCACAAACGGAATTAAGCAAATGATAGTTCATAGTGTTTGGGAGGACAGTGGGAATTCTCTTTCAAAAACAGGTTTATATTTTAAGAAAAATTTTTGAATCAGATCCTTATTTTACTTTAATGGCTTTGAAAATATTTTTAAATTCATAAAGTACATCAAAAGGGACTTCAGAGGTTAGATAGTAAAAATTTTTCCAGGACTGGTAGAAATCTGGATATGGTTCTGCAGAATTTGTCCAAATGGACTAATTTTTAAAAATAATAATTTAGAACAACAGTTTAGGATGTCATTGACACACCTAAAGTCTCTTATGATGGAACATCAGTATCTGAAGCCTTTATTCGAGAAATTTAAGTAAAATATAATTTTGAGGAATTATCATGGAAATGCAATTAAAATAATATTTTTGGAATCTGTTAAAATATTTCATTTCTTTACTAACAGGATATAAAAATTAGGTCCTTTGAAGCTGGAATATGATAGTTTTAACTAACATTAACTAACATTTCTTCAAACTAGCCTAAAGAACATGAAGATGACTCTTTGTTCTGAGTTATAATATAATAAGTACAACAATAATTAATAAGAATGTGAATAATATGGACAGCCCTGATGGCTTAGCGGTTTAGTGCTGCCTTCAGCTCAGGGCATGATCCTGGAGTCCTGGGATCGAGTCCCATGTCCAGCTCCCTGCATGGAGCTTGCTTCTCTCTCTCTTTCTCTCTTTCTCTCTCTCTGTGTGTCTCTCATGAATAAATAAATAAAATCTTAAAAAAAAGAAAAAAAAGAATGTGAATAATATATCTGCCATGCACAATGCTAGGATTTTTATGTTATCTTAGGTCCAATAATCTTGTGAAGTAGTTATTATTCCCAGCTTACATAAAAAGAACCTGGAACTTGAAGGTTAAGTAACTTGCAAAGGTTTTAGCAATCGTAGATGACAGAGTGGGATGCTCAGCATGGTTCGACTCAAGTGTCTATGCTTTAGCACTGAGCAGCACTTTCTGTATGACCAGGACAAAAATCAGCAGTCAGATCCCTGGGAGAGAATAATTTCCCTAGAACTTAATTTATGTTTCTCATAAAGATGTTTTCTATGAGGGATCCTCTAATTCATAGAGTATTTCAATTAGGATGACTGGAAGGATAGTTCAGATTAGAAGTCTCATCCTCATGTTTAATGTATTTTTCATCATTGCTCCATTCTAAAAGTGAAAAAAAGGCCTTTGAAAAGAAAAAGGTAAAAAAATCAAAGGAAATTAAACACTCTTCATGTAGTTTTGCATTCAGGTGGCAGGGCTCACTGAAAAATGCATTTTGGCATGAGAAAAGTCCAGCCCTGTTCAAGGCTCACAGCCTACCTTACAGCAGATCTGTATTTTTACGTGCTGTTATGCTTTTTTTTTTTTTATGATAGTCACACACACACACACACACACACACACACACACACACACACACAGGCAGAGACACAGGCAGAGGGAGAAGCAGGCTCCACGCACCGGGAGCCCGAGGTGGGACTCGATCCCGGGTCTCCAGGATCACGCCCTGGGCCAAAGGCAGGCGCCAAACCGCTGCACCACCCAGGGATCCCTGCTGGGGATTACTTTGACCACAGCATCATGTCAGTTATGTAACATCTTAAACTCTCAAAGTATAAGGTAAATTGGAGCTCTCTTGAATATTCATGGCAGCAACTGGTGTATAACTGAATCTATCACATGTGGCCTTCCTCTGTCTTGTGTCACCAATGTACAGGGAGAAAACTAGGTGCTGTAGAGGTGGTTGTCATGGAAACTAGCAGGTGTCCCTGCAAAGGTTTTGAAGTCAATACAAAGTTGCTGTTAAAGTACATGCAATTCTGTTGATAGAGATGTGATCATAAGGCCCTGATTTCTATCTCTGTCCCTCAAAACAAAAGTGTTAAGTTTTTTCCCTGTTCACACCTTTTAGTAGGTTGATTGCCACAGGAACCCATAATCCTAGGGAAACAGGTATATGTTTAAAACACATTTTGGAACAAATAGTATACATCTAAAGCCATTCTTGTGGCTAAGAGATAAAAATATTTTGAAGAAAATGTTTTAGGAGGGGCAGTGGGAAAAACAGACTTTATTCTTATCCCATTTTATAGACCCGTCTTTGCCTTCAAAAAGGTATTTGTGAATAGAAGAGATGAACATATTTGTAACCTGGGATCTTCTAAGAGGCTCTTAAGGGGCCTGGTTAGGAGCAAATGGATCTGGTCCCTTTCATCTACTTTGACTTCTCTTGTTCTGTTGTGAGTGTGAGGGGTGATGAATGTACTAATAGCGAGAGGGCAAGGTTCTGGGAGACACAAGAAATAAGCTGCATCTTAATGCGAATACACTTAGGGCTGGAGCAACATCTAAAAAGCTACCTTGGATAATAAAAACCTTTCATAGAGGGTTTCTAGGAAAATACACAATAGAGGAGGGCACATATTATTTGTTTTCTTTTAAAAGTCCTCTTAAGAACCTGTGATCAACATCCATTTTAGTCCTGAAGTGGTTGTAGTTTTACTGGAAGCAGAGGGGAAGAGTAGTCAGTCTCCCACCTTCTTGGGGCAGCCTGATGCTGACCACCATCTTCTCTCCGGGTGGTAAAGTAGACAAAACCCTGCCTGGACTGGGAGAAGTTGGAGGACTCAATATTCAGGCTCACTTCTGGTTCCTAGTCGCTGTGCTGGAACTGATTTCTTTCCTTTTAAGGACAGTCTCCACTGGTTAATTTGATGTAGAAATGGGGATAAATTGGGCAGCCCAGGGGGCTCAGCGGTTTAGAGCCACCTTCAACCCAGGGTGTGATCCTGGGGTCCCCGGATCAAGTCCCACATCAGGCTCCCTGCATGGAGCCTGCTTCTCCCTCTGTCTGTGTCTCTGCCTCTCTCTCTTTCTGTGTTGTCTCTCATGAATAAATAAATGAAATCTTAAAAAAAAAAAAGAAATGGGGATAAGCATATTTAATGGTGGACTGTCTCTTTCTAACTGATACTGGATATATGATAGATAAGTTCTCAAAAAT
This sequence comes from Canis lupus familiaris, assembly GCF_011100685.1. Classification (NCBI taxonomy): domain Eukaryota; kingdom Metazoa; phylum Chordata; class Mammalia; order Carnivora; family Canidae; genus Canis; species Canis lupus. Next base: position 18,926,968 of record NC_049251.1, read on the forward strand.
GCTTCAGGGCTGAAGGAAAGGGCATTTTTCCCCTTCTATTATCAGGATATTAGTGGATAGTGGGATATTAGGAGGGGGAGGGGTATGAGGTGGGAAGTTGACCTAATAAAATGAGGCATCAGTGTGATTCTGAGGATTGACAATTTTGTAATTCTTCCTCAAATCTATCCCCTCTTCTCCATGCCCACTGTCACTGTGCCACTAAGGTCACTGTCATCTTGTTTGGACTACAGCAACAGCCTCTTAAGTCATCTCTCTAATTCTACCGTTCCCCTTTTATTTTATTTATTTATTTTTTAATATTTTATTATTTATTCATGAGAGACACAGAGAGAGAGAGAGAGAGAGAGGCAGAGACACAAGCAGAGGGAGAAGCAGGCTCCATGCAAGGAGCCCGATGTGGGACTCGATCCCGGGTCTCCAGGATCAGGCCCTGGACTGAAGGCGGCACTAAACTGCTGAGCCACCCGGACTGCCCCCCGTTCCCCTTTGAAATAGTTCTCTTTATTGTTTTCAAAGTAACCAAACTTAAAACTCAAAAGTACCTTCTCATTGCATTTAGGAAAAAGTTCAGAATCTTCACCTGGCCCTCTAGACTCTTCAGAGGGTCTTACCAAGGGTCTTACTTACCATTACTTACCTTTTCAGTCTCAACTCTCATGGCTCCCCCAACCCTCTTCTTCCCCCACCTTTATTGAAAAAAAAATAATCCCACCTTGTTTTTATACCATTTGGCCATCGAGGACATCTCTCACTTCTCAAACAGGCCATGCTTTCTTTTATCCCAGGACCCTGGTGCTTGCTGCTCCTTTTGTCTGGAGCAATCTGTCTTATCAACTGCTGGCTTCAAGTAGCCTAACTGAATTTTACTTATCTTTCAGAGTTCTGTTTACATGATAAATCCTTAAGGGACTATTCTCCAGGCTCAGTTAGGTCTGGTCAAAGTCTAGAGCAATTTTACTTCTCCTAGGCTCCTCCCATCACAGCTGTAGTGACTAGTTTAAGGTCCATCTATCCCACTAGATGGAAAGCCTATGAGCATAGATACCAATCTGTATTGTTCCTGCATCTGGTAAATCATGAGGTGTGTAATGAATATTTGTGGACTCTATGGCTGGCTTACTTACCATGGAGGCAACATCTATGATATTTTGTAGCCATCTGTGAATCAGCCACTGGATTGACCTTCTTCATTAACTATTCTCTTGGTATATGTAGCTAGGGCTTGCTTGGGGGCACAATTTCATTTATGGCAAAGTTGGCAAAATTATAAGTATATGGATCATTTTTAGATAAGTCATGTAAAAATGGCTTCCCTAAAACCTTTCTACATTGTAGATTTCTTTGCCACCAGAAAAACTAGATAAAAAACAAAAGACACACTCAGACTTGCTATTTGGCATAGTATAAGACCCCCACCCCATTTAATTTACTGAATTTGTTCCTTAAAAAACAATCCCTGAATTCAGGCAATCCAGTTTGTGTGGACCCAGTGAGACAGGGATCAATATCTGGTTTCTGAGAGATGAGACTGTATGTACTGCAGATTCAAAACTAAAAATCTATATAGTCGGCTACAATTCAAGGCAGCCTCTGCAGGGCTGTAGGTCACAAAAAGAAGGAGCATTATACCTGTACCAGCGTCCTGATTCTTTGTTGGAATGAAAAATGGAGGAGAAAGTGACTTATTTCTGTATTTTCTTAAAGTGAGAAGTTGAAGAAAAGGGAAGCTGTCCATGGAACAGGTTTTATTAATTTAATTAATTCCTGAATAGGAAATTAGTTTATTCATTCAAAGTCTTCCTGAAAACCTGTTTTGTGTCACATATTTACAACAGGAAAATGAAGACTACTTGTGATCCAGCAGGGAGATGAGACAAGGCCACAAGGGCTAGCTCATTAGTAGACAAGAGCAGGGAGCAAGCCAGGGCCTGGAGATGGGGCCACAGTCCTTATACCAGGAAGTAAAGGATGTGGAATTCCAGTGCATTATGTGATTGAGAAGGATCTCCAGGTAAAGGTGGTTCTGGGGCTGGTCTCTAAAGGTGATGGCATTAGGTAGAGAGTAAGGTGGGTGGGAGTGGTGTACCTCCTAGCAGGGGGAATTGTGTGAATAAACTCTTGGAAGGTGGAAAGCATATGGTAGGCCATATGAATGGGAACTAATTTTCCTTTTGGAAAATGAGGGTGCAGGCCCAGGCTGTTTCAGTCATGATCAGTCTGCCTTCCTGCCAGGCTACCTATAGATTCGGTCTGTACATTCTCACTTGAAGGATTCGACCCATGCAGCCATGTGAAATGATGGTCAAGTTCATAGTTTAGGCTTCTTTACTTGCCTTCTCAGTCCTTTGCTATTCATTGCTTAAATCCTAGAACCTACTTTCTGCCAGTATAGGAAGAACACTTATCTTTATCCTCAGTAAAAGCGATCTGCTTTTTTTCTTTTTATGAAAATTTTTTTGTTTGTTCATTTTTTCCTAGAAGGGGAATAGTAGGGGTGTGGCAGAGAGAGAAGGGGACCAATCATTTCGGGAATTTGAGGACTTATTATATGTAACCAGCGTGTGAATGGTATAATTTAATTGTTCCAATAACCCTGTGGATCAGTACTGTTAACTTCATAGAGGAAGAAATTGAGATCTAGAATTGTTACCCAGAGTCACAGAACTAGAAAGGGCAGAACTAGAACTTGAAACCAAATTTGCTTGATGCCAAAACCATGTGCCTAATGCAAAATTCTACTGTTTTGGGAGTGCCTTACCTCTTCCTTTAAATATCCTCTAATTTCTCAATTTTATATTTAAAAAAATAATATATGCTAATTTTAGACAAATTGGAAAGTACAGAAATGTATAAAAGAATGGAAAAAGTTCATTACTAAAAATGTATTCCTCAGAGGTCATTTGTTATTACCATGTTGGCATACATTCCTCTAATGTCTTATATAGCATTTCATATAGTTGAATTTATACTTGTTAATATAAATGTTTTCCTAACTGGTACAAAATAAGCATTTCTCTGTACACTTATCAACCTGAGTTTTAATAGATACAAACATTTTATTGCTTAGATGTGACATAAATTTTAACCATTTACCTTTTATTGGAATTTTAGGGTGTGTTCAGTTTTTTTTATCATCATAAATACAACTGAAATGAATATACAGATGAAGATATAAAATGTGCATGCATTTTGATCTATAGTTCTGTCAGGTTCCTAGAAATGGTACTACCTAGTCAAAAAGATATGAACAATTTTTTTTAAGATTTTATTTATTTGTTCATGACAGAGAGAGAGAGAGAGAGAGAGAGGGAGAGGGAGAGAGGCAGAGACACAAGCAGAGGGAGAAACAGGCTCCATACAAGGATCCTGAAGTGGGACTTGATCCCGGGACTCCGGGATCACACCCTGAGCCAAAGGCAGATGCTCGACTGCTGAGTCACCCAAGCGCCCAAAATATGAACAATTTTTATTTTTATTTTTATCTTATTTTATTTTTTTTAAATGTTAATTTATTTATGATAGTCACAGAGAGAGTAAGAGAGAGAGGCAGAGACACAGGCAGAGGGAGAAGCAGGCTCCATGCACCGGAAGCCCGATGTGGGATTCGATCCCGGGTCTCCAGGATCGCGCCCTGGGCCAAAGGCAGGCGCCAAACCGCTGCGCCACCCAGGGATCCCTGAACAATTTTTAAAGGTTCTTGATGGGCAAAAACAAAATATATTTCAGGCAGCTTCTTTAGTTTACCTTCCATCATTTTGTGGACATTTTTTGACAAGCAGTTTTCCCATCCAGAGCACATCTATTTATTAAAAAATTATATCTGCTAGTATTGTGATGTTCTTTTGATAGGCACATTTTTGTTAAAATTTTTTCCCTTATATTCAATATTTTTCTTGATTCTGTGAATGGAATTTTCCCCTTTTTATTTTCTCTTAACTACTGCATATTTCTTTTGCCTCCCACTGTATAATATGTATTGGAAAGGTTGACAGAGAAGAAAGAGGTGTATGGAATTATACCATGAGTAGTGAGACCTCCCTGCAGATTATGATTGGTCATTCTTTTCCCAAAACCAAAATAGGAGAAGTCAAGATATGCTTTCAAGAGAGGATGAGGAGCCAGTAGAGATGCTTGAAAAGGACTGATGATTCCGTGACCACCATGTTTTAGGAATGGACAAAAGAAAAAACTAGAATCTGAGTGGTGGGAGGATTTACCACAGAGAAAAGGGAAGCTCCTTTTATCATGAGACTGAGAGGAGGGATGAATGCAAAAACAAAAGGAGGACAAGGGATTGTGAGGAAGCGTGCACTGGGAAATTCTGATCTCAGCCAGGGTAGATTAGAGGCTGAGAGGATGGAGGAGATGTGAGGATTGGGAAAGAGAGAAGAGTGTACAATACCACTATGGTGCAGTGATCAGAGACATCACCAAGATCCCCTTATTTCAGCTTCCTGAAACTTCTATCAGATTGGAGCCTGCTCAGTGCCATGTACTGCTGAGGATCTGACCTCATAGCTACCTACAACACAATTGATTTTAATGAAAACAGAGCATGGACACTGAACACAAGTTGGAAGCCTGCATCCAAATGCTGCCAGATATCTGGAGAGAAATTGAAAAATTCATGTAACCATGAGAATGCTTTAAATTATCAGATGTTAGGGAAGCTGAGCATAACCTAAATTTGTCATTTTACTTTTCTACCAGGGCTAATGGTAGGGAAAAGAGGCTTCTTTAATTTCTGTCTGATATGTTTCTTTCTGAGTTTTGCAAATCTTTTAATAAGGAGATAACTGATCAGTGTAAAAGCTTTCATTATTTGTGGTGAGTTCCAGCATCCAGCACCTCAATATTTAATCTGTGTAATTCCTGTTAATGTTTTATTCATGCTCACCAGAGAGGTTATGTGGGCATTGTTAATTGCATAATTTTTCCTTTGTCTAAATATGAATACTTGTGTTTGTTTCTGACTTGAAGAACTTGGTTTTTCTTTTTTTTCTCTCTCTCTCTCTTTTAGCTTTTCAGGTTGGGCTCATGTCTCAGAATTAAAATCTAGGGTCCATTAGGCGTCATTCATCTGTGAGATGAATTCTATATTCCATCTATTGATTCCATCGTGGGTGAACATTTGCAGGGTTTAGGCAAGCACTAGCTAGTGCTCTAAATAGGACTTACATTATTCCTTCAATATAGAATGAAAATGGAGGGAAATATCTTCATTTGAACAGCTTGGAGGAAAACGTTTCATATATTAAGAGCTGCTATATGTAATACATGTAGTTTTCTGATAAGTGAAATGAAAATAAGTATTCTCCATGATATTGATCCAATGGAATACATTTAATAATTCCAAGTCCATTTGCCTTTGAATGATGCCTTCTGGGATGGAGATATTTTTCAAGCCAGGGACATTTCATGATTATAAATAGCAAGCAGACCTATTTTTTGTAGTAAGTTTGCTAGAAATTGTGAAAAAGGTGTTAAGGGGGAGATTGTAGCTCCATTACAGCCCTGAAAAGAATCTTGACGGTTTCTGTCCCTGGTAATATTGGTACCTCAGGGTGTCTTATTTATATGGATACCTATTAGTAAGCTATCTGCTAACCAACTATCTTTTCATTGCAAAATCCCCTGGCCTTTGCTCAGTTGGTGTCCTTAGTTTTTCTATGCATTTTGCTTGAAGCCCACGCGGTCTGTGACATTGCACTATTCTAACTTTATTCCTCCTTTTTGAGTAGTTTTTTTTTTAAGTCTCCTTTGAACGTTTCTTCCATCCCTTAATGTGAATATTCCTTAAGGATCAGAGGTGACATTCTGCTTTTGCCCTTTTTAATTCTCTGTCTTGGTGAGCTCCTTCATTTTCTTGGTCTCTCTCAACATTTCTATTTAGATACCCGTCTCTGAGCTCCCATTCATGCCTCTTGGGGTTTCCACTTGGAATTTCAAACCCAACTTATCTAAAAGCTCTTGTTTTCTATGGAATGATATTCTCTCTTATGTTTCTCTCTCATTTATCCTTTTTTGCTTACTTAAGCCTCAACTTTGAAGGCAACTTTGGCTTCTCTTTTTTCATGATCCTTCCATATCTAATCAGTCGCTATTTGCTTTTGTTCTGCCTCCATAAATTCTGTATAATCCCCACCCTCCTTTCTCTGCTCTTACCACCTCTTAAAATCAGTTCTTAAGACTTCCCATTTGGATTGTTGCAGTAGCTGTAACATAATATATTGAGATAATATCTTTTATCTCACTGCTTATAGAATTTTTTAATTTCCCCATAGCCAGACTGTAACCTAATTTTTATGTTCTCTGCTTCTGGAAATTTTGTGAAGGGGAATGGGTACGGCAGAAAAAGAAGTTTCCAGGCAACATCCAATCAGGATGTTGTTTGCAAAACATAAGCTCATTGAAGAGAATTATTTTGTATCACTCCAGTGGAGTGGGGGAACTGGAGATGAATGACTGAATTTGGGAGATAGAAATGAACCAAGGTAAAGATGGGTGAGATTTTTTAGAACATTCCTTTTTTGAGACAAGAAGAGTATGGGGTTTGGTAAATTCCATGGAGTCAGGATCATTGCTCCTTTGTCTTTCAGTGGAGTTGCTGGGACTTCTGATGAGTAAGGCTAGGGTGATAGATGGGCCAGACCTTAAGAACTGTTTCTCTAGCACCAGCAGGCATTAACAGTTTCCAGTGCCCACTGTTGTCTTTTAGGAAAATACAGGCTTGAAGAGTGAGCTTATCAGTTGTATCAGGGCCATCTGAAGACTGGCCTAAGTGCTTCATATAGCATAAGGCCCCCAGGATTCTTGCTTGACTTTAGGGTAGGATATTAACTAGAATATAGGCTCAGCTACTGTAACACAGAGACCTTAAGATACAGAGGCTAAAACAATTCGTAAGTTTTTTTCCCCCTCTCTGTTGTAATAGTCTGGAAGTAAATGAGCTATTTGGATCTGGTAAATAGCTCTGCTCCACAAGGGCATTTAGGATTCCATGTTCTATCCATCTTGGTACCTTCCCATCTCTTGGAACAGGATGTTAAAATCTTATGCAATGGCCCCTTTGGGCAATCTGGTGAAATGTGTGAACTGTGTCTAAAAAAAGCCGATTTTAGGGGTGCCTGGATGGCTCAGTTGGTTAAGTGTCTGACTCTTGTTTTTGGCTCAGGTCATGATCTCTCAGTTGTGAGACCAAGCACTGCATCAAGCTCTCCTTCTCCTTCCTACTCACACTGTCTCTTGCTCTCAAGTAAATATAAAAATCTTTTAAAAATGATTTTAAATGCATAAAAATACATAGGGGAATTGAAAAAATATTTTATTTAAATTCAATTTCATAGGGGGATTATAAAGAATATAAATTATAACAAAATACAATTGTCACAATCATAAAAAGACAAATTTGTGATATACTAATGCATATGCTTCTTTACTAATTGTTAACATGATCTATTGGTGTGTCCAATACTTTAGTTTCCAAATAATGATGAATATAAAATGTTATTTCATGATATCTTTATAAATGGAGTATGATATGAAAATATCTTTGGTTTCTGAGGGTGACAAGGTCATAGGTACTATGAACACTACTATGGTTTATTGCCTACATTAAAAAAAAAATTTAAGTTCATTTTGCCAACATATAGTATAACACCCAGTGCTCATCACATCATATGCCCTCCTTAATGCCTGTCACCCAGTTACCGTATCCCCCCACTTACCTTCCCTTCTGCAACTCTTTGTTTCCCAGAGTTAGAAGTCTCTCATGGTTTGTCTTCCTCTCTAATTTTTCCCCACTCAGTTTCCCTCCCTTCCCTTATAGCCCCTTTCACTTTTTATTATATTTCACATATGAGTGAAACTATATGATAAATGTCTTTCTCCAATTGGCTTATTTCATTCAGCATAATACCCTCCAGTTCCATCCACGTCAGTGTAAATGGTAGATGTTCATCCTTTCTGATGGCTGAGTAATATTCCATTGTATGTATCTGTGTGTGTGTATATCTTCTTTATCCATTCATCTGTCAAAGGATATATCAGCTTCTTCTATAGTCTGGCTGTTGTGGACGTGTTGACTGTTTCCTTTGCTGTGCAGAAGCTTTCTATCTTGACTAAGTCCCAATAGTTCATTATTGCTTTTGTTTTCCTTGCCTTTATAGATGTGTCTTGCAAGAAGTTGTTGTGGCCTAAGTCAAAAATGCTGTTGCCTCTTTTTTCCTCTAGGATCTTTTTTTTTTAATAATAAATTTTTTATTGGTGTTCAATTTGCCAACATACAGAATAACACCCAGTGCTCATCCCGTCAAGTGCCTCCCTCAGTGCCTGTCACCCATTCACCCCCACCCCCCGCCCTCCTCCCCTTCCACCACCCCTAGTTCGTTTCCCAGAGTTAAGAGTCTTTATGTTCTGTCTCCCTTTCTGATATTTCCTACCCATTTCTTCTCCCTTCCCGTATATTCCCTTTCACTATTATTTATATTCCCCAAATGAATGAGAACATATAATGTTTTTCCTTCTCCTATTGACTCATTTCACTCAGCATAATACCCTCCAGTTCCATCCACGTTGAAGCAAATGGTGGGTATTTGTCGCTTCTAATGGCTGAGTAATATTCTGTTGTATACATAAACCACATCTTCTTTATCCATTCATCTTTCGATGGACACCAAGGCTCCTTCCACAGTTTGGCTATTGTTCCTCTAGGATCTTGATTATTGTCTACGTTTTAAATAAGAGAAAAAACTGAATTTCAATGAGAGGTTTCTGAAAATAAGGATGTAATTGCTATCTCAGTTTCTGGACCCCATAATTTCTATTCATGGATCCTTTAAAGACCTGTCAACCCGAGGCTAAGGATTTCATTTTAGAGTGTTGGATCTAGCTTACCTCTGTGTCTATGATCCAGCCTTAATAAAAGAGAAAAAGGGATGTTCAGGGAAAGCGATCTTGTCTTTATGGCGATGAAGGCATGGACTTCTATAATCTATTGGCTTGAACCTGGTCTTATGATTATACCTAATTTCAAGAGAAACTGTGTTGGGGGGCTTGTAATCAACTGTGTGCCTAGCTAAAATTAAGGAGTTTTATTACTGAACAGGAGAAAGAGAGAATAAATACTTAGTACCTACTATAGGAATATAGGACTCCCAAAAGTATGCCTGAAATTCAATTTTCTACCAGCCAGGCTCAGAAGAGATTGTGTGATTTAGAGAGGATTATTGTGAGGATTAACTACAGTGTGTTCAAGTGGCTGGTAAAGAGTAAGTGCTCAATAAATATTCACTGAAGCTGACTTGCATGTGACCAGGGTCTGTTAGAGGAATAATACACAATGGGAGATAACATATTGGAGTTCCTGGGATGATAAAGAGTCAAAGATATTTATGTCTAAACTCATTCATTCATTTGTTCATCCAAGGAACATTTATTGAGCTTTGAGTCAGAAACTGTTGTAGTTACCAGAAAAATGGCAGCAAGTATTATTAAATTAAATCCTTGCTCTCAGAAATCTTTCATTTTATGCAGGGAAGATAAAATAATAAATAAACAAACAAAATGTAGGTTGAGGGCAAAGGATATGAAAAGAGATGGGATAAAGGTTATGGTGGAATGCTGTGATAGGCAGAATTATAAGATGGTCTCCAAGATACCTGCCCCTGGTTACACTGTCTGTATAATACCTCTCATCCACTTCCCTAATTTAAATGTAAATGAGACCTGTGAATAGAATGGAATGTGAATTTTATGATTAGGTTATGTTTTATGGCAAACATAGGAGATTTTTATGGCAAACAAAAGAGATTTTGAAAATGTAATTAATTTCCCAAATCAGCTGATTCTGAGCTAATCAGAAAGGACATTATCCAAGATGGGCCTGACTTAGGGTAAAAGCCCCTGAAAGAGAACTGGGCTCTACTTGAGGTGAGAGAGAAATTCTCTTGCTGGCTTTGTGAACTGTGTATGGAAGAAAACACATGATAAGGACTGAAGGCGGCCACTATAAGCTGAGAGCAGCCTCCTTTAGCTACTAAGAAAATAGGAAGCCCAGTCACACAGCTACCAGGGAAATGAGTTCTGACAAAAACATGAATGAGTTTGGAAGTGGATTTTTCCCTAGTCAAGCTTTCTGATGAGAATGTAGCCCATCCAACACCTTGTTTGCAGCCTTGAGAGATAAGATGTGCCCATATTTCTGTCTTAAAAAACTGTGAGAAAATAAATACCTGTTATTTTAAGCTTCTCAGTTTATGGTGATTTGTTGCATAGCATAAAAAACTTATACAAATATTATTTTAAATGGGATGATGAGGAAAGGTTTCTCTGATAAGGTGAGCTTGAATGGACACTTGAAGGAAGTGAGAAGCAAACTACAAAGATATCTGAGGCAAGAGCAGAGGAGTGGCCTTTCTTGCTGCTCTGTGGAGAATAGCCCAGAGATGAGCACAAGTGTAGGAGGAGCAGGCACTAGTTAAGTTGGAAGAAAATGAACCCTTGGACTAGTAATTTGTGGTAGAGGGCATCAGATTATGGACATATTTCCAAGATAGGGCTAACAAAATTTGCTAAAGGATTAGATCTGGAGTGTGAGAGGTAGAGGATTGGAAGACAAGCTCCAGAGTGCTGTTGATATTTAATGAGTTGAGAATACTGGGGTTGGGAGAAGCAGGCTTTAGGGAGCAGTCAAGAATTTGGTTTTGGATGTGACATTTGAGATGCCATCCAAATGAATTTGTTGAAGGCAGGTGTATATGTAAGTCTGTGGTTCAGGAGAGAGGTTGGGATGCACATAAATATAAGGAGTAGCAGCATTTATATGTTATTTAAACTATGAGACTGGAAGAGATAACCTAAGATACAAAAATTATAAAATATTGGGCCTGAAAGTCACCTTAGGAGATTATTTTTCAATTGCAGAAACTCTAGCCCAGAGAGGTAAAGTGATGTTAGGCCTGTATCTAAGGGCACAGAACTAGTTACTGGCAAAGCTTGAATAAACTCAGGCTTCTTGATTCCCAGCTCAGATTATTTTTACCAAGTATCACAGGTCCCTTTTCTTTTGCTTCTCTGAATTATTTCCTACACTTGGGAAAGAGCTTACAAAGTCAACAGGGCTAGACTCTTCTCCTTCGTGGGGTTTCAAGTCCCACATACAGATCTCTGGGATATCCTCCCCCACCTTGGGTGTCACCCCATAAGCTGCTGATTAGATTTGATGGATGTGGGAAGCTGGGGCTCATGTAACAAACGAAAATGTATGCTGTGATGTCTATAAACCTCACCCCATCAAATTAATAATGAAAAGCTTCCCATCAAAGCCCTTCTTGTGCTCAATAGCCTGTGGCACATTCGGACTCATCAATAGATGTTCTACAATATTACAACTTGTTTAAATCTTGGTAAAGTAGTGTTATGTACTATTGTTATTGACTTCCCTTTTCTAATTACCACCCAAAGGTGACGGATTATATAGCTCTAATGACCACATTCTTGGAGAGTGAGTGGCTTTGGGTCTCAACTCGTTGTGTCTTAGCTGTTCTGAAGAAGGAGATCTCCTCTGCTGAAAGCAGATCTGCATTAGCAAGGCCATCATATTAAGGCCCAGGTGATGTTTGAGACCATCCACAGAGGGAATTCTGTTAGAGTTTGAAAGCAGAGATTTTAGAGTCTCTGTATGAATGAAAGGCATGGTAATTGCAGGAATCCTAAGGCATGTGGAGCTAGCTATAGCCAGTTTCTATGACAGCCCACAACACAGGTGGGCAGAAAGCATGACTTTTTTCTTTTTTTTTCTTGTACCTCAAATTTGTATTTTGTAATTTCAACTTAAATTTCTATTTTAAGCCTCCATTTTGGTTTGGCAGAAACATAACTTCCCTCCTCCCCTTTCTTATAATGGAAATCTAAGTTTTGGGGGGACATAGATTATGTGGTACCCAAGCATGGCAGGATGGCCTCTGTCCTCTGACATTGTTGAATACATTTATCTACTGAGATACTCATTTTTCATCTGGTTCTCTGATATTGGTTCCTGCATAGTGCCCATGAGATTTTCCTTTTTCCTTTCATGGCTCCTTCAAGCTGAGTGGCTCTCTGTTGCTCCTGTGTGTGTCATTATTCTTTCCTTTCCTGCTGTCCTGGAACATTGAGATCTCTTTGGGGATCCCTAAGGTACCTGATGCCTCACTGTGCTTCCTTCCCCTTCTGCTCCCTGAGCTCTGCTAGGGCACTGGCTTTTTGTAAGGATCAACATTAAATTTCATCATTTCCTGTCCTCTGGGAAAATCTTTTATGGTCTCTCTCAGAAGCCCACACACTGCCCAGATCCCACTTCTCTCTAACATTTTTTCTTTATGCCCAAAGTCCTCTCCAGTTCCTTCAAGGTTTAGGTTTTGGAGTTTAGAGCTGGGAAGACCTTTTTTTTTTTTTTTTCTTTTTTTCTTTTTTTACAAATTTACCCTAAGACAGTAAGCACAGAACAATTAATTGCTTGTTTTTGTCAAGGGGATTATAGGATGAAGAAGGAAAAATGGGAAATGACTGGAAGATAGGAAAGTGATTTAGTTTATATAAAAGCAGTCATTCCACGACAGGATACTACTGGAAGCTAGACTTGCTTTTTCCCTTCTATGTCCCTGGATTATTCGAATAATTGAATATCACTTTCTGTACTGGATGTAGGGAACATGGTTAGTCACCTAGAAGTATACACAAGTATTTTAAAAATATAGTACCTCTTAAGAACTTTTGTAAATTCTTTCATTGTATATTTGTAATTTAGTAATTTAGTAATGAATGAGTGGATTAAGTGATGGCTTCTATTCCTGAGTTCCAGTCATGCTTTATTCCCTATTTTCTTAACTTCTTTTACAAAAGAGTTGAATTCTTGACCAGCACAATCTGTTTATGATTTATTTCTGTATAGCTAGCATAATGTATGCTACATCATAGGTACTTAATAAATTTTTGAATGATGAATTACTTGGGTCCCCAGAAAAGAAAATGTAGGAATTAAGTTCATTGATGTAGAGGGCTATGATTTTAGAGGTGTCATACATTCAATAACTTTATTTACTATTTATCAAATATTTATGGAATACCCATAATGTTTCAGGAACTGCGGTAGATCCTTGAGATAAAAAAATTAGCAAGACGTGTCTTTGAAGGCTCACTTTCATGGAATTGACCTGCATCTTAACTGACCTTAGCAGCTGCACAGAATCCATTATATGTATGTAACTTACTTTAACATGTATTCTCTAGACACTTGTGTTGTTTCTAATTTTCAGTTATTTTCAAATAATGCTGCAATGAATGACTATTAATGACTGCATTAGTACAAATACATGTATATATGTAGGGTAACTTGACAAATTGTTCTTCATAGAATACCTCCATCAGTAATATATAACAATTTACATCTACTTTTAAATGTCCTAACCTTGGTTTCTACTTGCCATCACATTAGGCTCTTTAATTTGTTTACCAAAGATTTGAAAACATCTTCCCCTTCCATTCCCAGGCCTCACAATGAACAAAAACATTAAATCCTATGGACTGGATCACCATTTACCTACATGTATTTTGTAGAGCACCAGTCCTACAAGATATTACAGAGTCCAATGATCACATAAACACCATATACCATGTCTGCTTCTTGCAAAGTTATATAGCACTATGGAACAATAAAAAACGTATTTAACTCTGTTTAATTCCAGTGTTTTCCAAACTTATTTGGGAATAATATTTTAGATCTACTTAAGATCATGGAAACTTAGTAGTGGAATAAAATGAAACTGAACAAAACCAACCTAGTTTCACAGTGCAGTAATTTATAGGATGTTTTATAAAAATGCTTTTGTCCTCTAGTAAGCTTGAGAAATGCTGCAGAGTGTATCTTATTTTTGGATATTCACAATGTATTAAAAACAGGAATGTTGCAATAAATTAGTTATTTAAGCTATCACTTTCTAAGCTTATTGGAAATAAATCTTTGTCATGTTAATATTTGATTGGACTGAGGTTCTACAGACTGTATTGGAGGAAATACTGACTGAACTACTTTATATTTCAGGGATAAGGTAAAAGCTCAAAGAAATGAATCTACTTACTCAATTTTATCAAACTCAATTTTCATTAGTTTAAATTCAGTTCTGCCTGTTATCTTTTATCTGTTTGTTTCATTAAAAAAATCCTCAAAATCCTGTGCTATGAAAAAATATGTCAAAGAGGTTAGAGAAAGCCAAATTTAAACACCTAGGCTGTCTGATATTTACTACTAAATTGCCTGAACAATGATTTTTGTAATCAAGTATGTACTCCCAAATGTCATAATTTTAAATTTGTTTGAATCCAATTGGCTTTTCAACCAAAGTTTAGTTTGTTTATTATTTATTTTTAAAATATTTATTTATTTTAGAGAGAGAGAGAGCGAGAGAGCATAAGTAGGAGGGGTAGAGAGAGAGAGGGAGAAAGAGAATCTCAAGCAGACTCTGCGCTATGTGTGGAGCCTGACATGGGGGCTCCATCTGATGACCCTGAGATCACAACTCTGAGATCATGACCTGAGCTGAAACCAAGACTCCAACATTTAAGCGACTGTGCCACCCAGGTGCCCCAAATAAAGTTTAGTTTTTAATAGTTCCACTGTATGTATTTGCTTTTTAGGTTTAAGACCCATTGTTTCAGACAATTACCATTCTCTTACTTGCCCTTTTTCTAGATTCTGGCTTTGCATGTTACTTGAAACTTGATTTAAATTTATATTGATTCCATCTCTATTTAGAAAATTTTCTTGGTTTTAATTCCAGTGAACTTTTGCTCTAACATTTGTAGGAGAAAATAACATCACCCGTTTTCACTGACAGAATTTATGAACACGGGTGCTAGGCATTGAGCTAAGTGTCACAGCTGACACAAGGGAAAATATACATGGTTTCTGACCCAGTGCAATTGGCATCTAGCCAAGAAAGGAATACCCCCTGGCTGAGGCTCCGCATGGTAAAGGACCAGGGCTACTGTGTATGATTGCATAGAGAGTGCTTGCACAACTTCAGGGGACACCATCTATATAGATGATGTCGTGGTGGTTGTGCCACACAGGAGCCCTGTATGAAGGACCTGTGCTAGGACTCTATTCTAGCACCTATTTGTTGGAGTTTTCAGTTTAGCTTCAGGAAATCATTTGTGGGTGAAGTTAGAGGGGGGAGAAATGGCTTCTGTTCTGAACACAGAATTCTGCACATACTGGAGGGGTCACCATTTATTAAGGTAATTCTGAGCTGAGGAGATTGGCTCAGAGCCAATCACTGGCTTCAGAGCCAGCTTTGGATGTGACCGAAAAGTTGAATTTTACCTGTGACTTGAATCCACCTCTGAACTCTTTGGACCGTGAGCCAGGGAGTGCAAAAACTTATTCTGGATGGGAATCAACTTGATAAGTGAAATAAGAAAAAAAAAATCACAGCTTGAAGTTAATAACAGAGGAAGCTAGAAAATTCCCAAATATTGGTAAGTTCAGACCAATGCTTCTGGACAATAACCCATGGGTTAAAGAAGAAATCATGATGGAAGTTTGAAAATTCTTTGAATTGAATGACTCTGGAAATTTTACATATCAAAAGTTGTGGGATATAGGCAAAATATTGCTTATTGGGAAATTTATAGCTTTATGTGAATATGTTAGAAAAGATGGGAGGCGAAATCAATGAGCTAAGCATCCATCCTAAGTTGGAAAACAACTGCAAATTAGACCAAATAAAGCAGAAGGAATGACATTATTAAATATAAGAGTAAGAAGTAATGAAGAGGAAAACAAAAACAAACATGTAATAGAGAGGATCAAGATGGGCAACAGTTGGTTTCAGAAGAGGCTAATAAAACTGAAAGGTCCTAGGGCAGGAATGGTAGGATATGAGAGAAAGAAAGAGGCAGGGAAAGAGAGAGAGAGAAGGAGGGAGAGGAAGAGAGAGAAGGGAAGAGGGGGAAGGAGAAGAAAATCAACATTAAGAATAAACAAGTGGTTATCTTAGAGCCTACAGATATTAAAATGATAAGAAGCTCTTATGAATAACATTAAAACAATATGTTTTAAAATTTAGATAAAATGGATGTATTCTTAAATGCAATTTATTAAAAAAGATATCAGAAGGAAGAGAAAACCTGGATAATTTTTTTAGCTATTAAGGAAGTCAAATACTAATTACAACTTTCCCATGAAGAAAACTACAGATCAGTAGTCAGTAAATTACATTAAATCTTTAGGAACAAAATAACAACAGTCTTACACAAAAAAGAATATTGTTGACACATTTTTAAAAGTGAGCATAAGGCCCCCTCACTCATGGATGGAAATTTAAGAGAGACTAATCAAAATATTAGGAAACTAAACTTAGAAATATATAAAAATGAATAAAAGATTGGTTTAGCATCTGAAATTGATGTAATTCACTTAGAATAAGTGATAAAAAGTAACCATCTCAATAGATTTAGAAATTATATCTGATAAAATTTAATATTGGTTAATAATAAAAACTTAGCAAATTGGAAGTAGAGGGAGATTTCCTTAATATTATCAAGGATAGCTATAAAAAATCAATACTTTATGGTTAGAAGCTACCCCTTTGAGAAGGAATAGTATAAAGCCAGGATCACTACTTCTCTTCAACATTGTACTGAAAATGCTATCCAGTGCAAAAAGTCAGGAAAAAAACAAGGAAAAAAGGTAAATAGATTGGAAAGGGAGAAATAAAAGTATTATTCAAAGGTACAAATATGTAGGGTAAACTCTGAAAAATCAGTTGTATGTCTGTATATACCTGTAATAAACAGCTAGGAAGTGAACAAAAAGATATTATTTATGATGCATGAAGAATGTCACTTATCTAGGGACAAATCTGGGAAATGATGTATAAGATACCTATGTAGAAAACTATAAAACATAAAAATTAAAAAGAAGGCATAAATAAAAGAAAGGAAAAACCATGTATATAGATTTGAAGACTCAATATAAATAAAGATGTTAATGCTCCCCAAACTGATAGTGTAGTCCCAAATAAAAATACCATTCCCAATAAAAAGTGTATTTTTTTGGTGGAAATAAACAAATTGATTCTAAAATTTATGAAAATCTAAAGGGTCAAGAATAGTCAAGGCATTTTTGAAGAAGAAAAGGTCAGTAGTTAATATGGAATAAGCACATAGAATGGTGGAATATAATAGAAAGTTCAGAAACAGACCACACATTTATGAACATTTAATTTATAACAAAGGTGGTGCTCCAAAATAGTTGGAAAGCTTAGTTTTATTAATAAATTATGGTGGAACAGATGAATAAAAAAAGACATGGAGAGAAGGAAACTTGACCCCTACATCCCACCATACACAAAAATCAGTTCCCGGTAGATTGTAAATGTGGATATAGGAGGTAAAATAGTAACAGTGAAGAAGATAACCTAGGAGAATATCTTTATGGTGGAGGGTAAGGAAAGCACTAACTATAAAAGAAAAAGGTAAAATGGCTAGATTAAAATTCAGAACTTCTTTTCATTATAAGAGAGTGAAAGGCAAGAAAATATTTGCAACAAACATGAAAGACATATTCAAAGCATAAGAAAACCCCCCAGAAATTTAAAAACAACTTATATAAATAAGAGACTTGAACAGGCACTCCATAAAATATAAGATTCAAATGGCTAAGATATGTTTGAAATTTCCTTAGTAGTCAAGGAAGTACAAATTAAAACCACAAGAAGATACTACTAGTCATCTTACTGAATGGCTAAAATTAATAAGACTGACAAATGTTTAGTACTGTTGGGGATATGGAGCAAGGGGAGTCATATAGGAGTGTATATTGGTATGGTTACTTTGAAAAACAGTTTGGTGTTATCAAAGTTGAAGAACATGTATTACCCAGAAGTTACAATCCTAACATGAGCGCATGTGCACTAGGAGACAGATGAAAATGTTCGTAGCAGGGTTACTTCAATGGCTCAAACTGAAAAATACCCAAATGTCTTATCTAGAATAGATACATAAATTGTAGTATATTCATACAATGAAATTATATATATCCATAATAAATGAGTTACATATAAATGTAACAACATGGCTGCCTTTTTAAAATGTAGTGCTGAATGAGTGAAGCTGAATTTGAAAGCATACTTGCATTGTGATTTCATTTATGCAGAGTTCAAAAAGCAGGCTAGGGTGGGCTGTGGTGTTTGATTTTTTTTTTTTTTTTTGGTAGTGAGACTTGGTAAGCAGAGATTGCCATGGAAACCAGATATATAAGTTGCATTTGAGGAGCTCTAAGTGTTGGTGGTTAGGAGGGGGGGTGCTTTTGGGATTCTGACAACATTCTGTTTCTTGACGGGGCAGTGGTTGCCTGAAACATCACTGTCATAATCCATTAAGAAATGCATTTTTAATGTTGTGTACTTTCCAGAAAATAACTACAAAAGAAAAAATATGCATATATCATTTTACCCAACATCTCCACTTTTATTTATTTCATAGATAGAATTGTGGTGTGAGTTAAATAAATATGTACTAGGATATTCTTCCCAACATTGTAATATCAAAAGATTAGAATCAACTGAAATGTTCTTTAAGAGACAAGTTAAAAAGTTCAGTGTTAGCCATCTCAGGCCCCTGTGAATAAGACCTGAACTTTACCTTAGTTCAGTTACAGGAAAAAACAGCTTACAGCTTAATACCCTAGAAAGCCCCATATTAGAATGAGAACAGAGCTCAATGCCCATGGTAGAAAGTCCCACATCAGAATGAGAACAGAGCATAATGCCCTTGAAAGCCCCATATCAGAATGTAAACAGAACTTGAGAAATTCCTCCTCCCCTTCTGGATGTCCCCTAGACCAGCCCATAAAACTAAGCTGGAACCCACCTCAGGGTCCAAGTCCCTGCTGTGCCTTTTCGGATACACTTGGAGCCAAGCTCAAGCTTGTACAGAAACCCTCGTGTGTTTGCATAAAAAAGAGAGAGAGAGAGAGAGAGAGAGAGAGGGAGAGAAGTTAAATAATTTATGAAAGATCCATGCAATAAAATACAAAACAGCTATTATAAAACAATGATACAGCATAATATGTACTTATTCAAAGCCAAGTGAATGGAAAAACAGGGTTCAGAATAGTATATGGGGTTTGGAACATTTGTGTGTAGGAAAAATGCATAATAATGTGAGAACTATGTGACTAGAAGACAGGGTGGGAAGAATTTTCAATGAATACACCTTTATATATTTTTTGAATTTTATAGTATACATTTGTATTCTTTAGTCTCAAATTTTTTTTAGAGGTTTATTTATTTATTTGAGGGAGAGAGAGAGAGCATGCATGTGTAAGCTGGGAGAGGGGCAAAGGGAGAGAGAGAGAAGCAGACTCCACACTGAGTGGGAAGCCAGAGGTCCGGCTCCCTTTGGGGCTAGATTGCACAACCTTGAGCATGACCTGAGCCAAAATCAAGAGCCCAGCACTTAAACCCTCAGCTACCCAGGCACCACTCAGACTTTTAAAAATAAAATAAAATACTGGAAAAATAAAAAAGAATCACTCAATAGGTCAGTAGTTTTATAGATGTAAAAACAGACTTAGAAGTTTAAGAGACTTGTTTGAGATCATTCAGCTAATATGGAGTAGAGCTGGAATTTGGTCCCAGCCTATGTGAAAGCCTTTTGAAAGGAGATTCAGCCTGTTGATAAATAAATATGATATAGGAGCTTGCTGGCTTGCTTAGTGCAGTGTGAGCCATTTTGGAAATCTGTAATGAACTAACAATGCTAGGTGCTTCATGCTAAAATTACATTTAAAATGTGTTTTTACTGAGTGTTGTATGTAAGTGATGAATCCCTGAATTCTGTTCCTGAAACCAATATTGCACTGTGTGCTAACTAGAAGTTAAATAAAAAAATTGAATAAAAAATAGTTATTATATATTTTTATACTTCTATAGTTTTATAGTTTTATGGTTCTTTGGATTCCATTAAAGTTGTTGAGGATGTGGAGAAAGGGGAAGCCTCTTACAAAGTTGATGGGAATGCAAACTGGTGAAGCCACTCTGGAAAACGATATGGAAGTTCCTCAAAAAGTTAACAATAGAACTACCCTCTGACCTAGCAATTATGCCACTAGGTATTTGTCCAAAGGACACAAACATAGTGTTTGAAGGGGCATATGCACCCTGAGTGTTTATAGCAGCAATGTCCACAATAGCCAAACCATGGAAAGAGCCCAGATGTCCATTGACAGATTGATGGATAAAAAGGATGTGGTATGTATATACATACACACAGTGGAATACTACTCAGCCATGAAAAAAGAGTGAATTCTTGCCATTTGCAATGATGTGGATGGAACTAGAGGACATTATGCTAAGCAAAATAAGTCAGACAGAGAAAGACAAATACTGTATTTCACTCATATGTGGAATTTAAGAAACCAAACAGATGAACATAGGGGAAGGGAAGGAAAAATAAAATAAAATGAAAACATGGAGGCAAACCATAAGATGCTTTTTTTTTTTTACCCATAAGATGCTTAACTGTAGGAAACAAGTTGAGGGTTGCTGGTGGAGGGGAGGTGTGGTGGGGGAGGGGGAAGAGGTGGCTGGATGATGGGCATTAAAGAGGGCAGTTGAAGTAGTGAGCCTGGGTGTTGTAGCAACTGATAAATCACTAAATTCTACCTCTCAAACGAATAATCTAGTGTATGTTAATTAAATTGAATTTAAATTTAAAAAAATGGTGCCGGGGATTGTTGCCAACTAAAACAAAATGGAAATAGGGTAGATGTTGAGAAATTAAAGTTTCTTATAGAAAATTCTAATACATAATATTGTTAACTTCTTTTAGTTTTCTGACTTCCTGACAAGGTGGGTCCATATGTTGGATAGTGGTTTGACTGTATTTTACTTTATGGACATATAGTTTTCTTAATGTTCTAACAACTCTATCTCTTTGAGGAAACCTAACATGCTCTTTTCTACAACCGTATGCTTTGTTTCATTTATAGCATAGATCAGAGTCTGTCTTCTACATCTTTCACCAGTTGGTACCAAATTCTAGCCATTCTGTTTTTATTAGAGAGAGACATTATTTTGATGTCTCACTCTCTACCTCTTCTTCTAATCCAGGCCTTCTGGATATTTAGTATGGACTACTGCATTTATATTCTCACTGGGCTTTATTCATTTATTATGTTTATTCATTTATTTATTCCATGTTTATTGAATACTAATTATGAACCAGATCTTGGGCATACAATAATTAATAAAGCACGATCTCTCTCCTCAAGGATCTTGTGGTTAACTGAAGAAGAAACATGAAAATAGAAAATCATAGCATAAAATGAAAAGGGCTTCAGTGGAAGTATGTACAAGATGTTATGGGAGCTCAAAAAGGATAATGAAGAATTGCAGGTGGGAAGTTAGGGAATAGTGCACAGAGGAAGTAATGTTTGAATGGAATCTGTGAGGAGGGAGAGCTTTTCATTGGATGAGCAAAAATAACTGCAATTTAGGGAGAAGAAATAGCTTGAGTAAATTCAGGGAGATACGAAAGGACCTCTTCTCTATTTGTCATGTGTGATATATGGCATATAGCCACTCGAGTTATTTTGTAGAAAAAGAAATTCTATATGAGATCTGCTGTTAAAACTTTCAATGACTTGCCAGCTTCTTTAGAATACAGGGAACATTCCATGGTCTTAAAACTTTCTAGTTTTCCTTCTTACAACTGTGCTTTCCTTCTTACAATGGGCATCAATTTGATTAAGTAGGTATCACATTTCCACAACTCTCTCTCTTCCTCTGTATGGTCTCTGATTAGAGTTGTTCAAAAGAAGAACTTGAATGAACTTTGAGTGATAGGAGACCAGCAGCCATTATGACTTGTGAAAGTTTGTCATGGTCATATGGAGAGCCTGGTGGGTTCTGCTGGTCCTTGCTCTCTGCCACCTTGCATCTAGCTCATGTTCCCAATTGCTATCCAGCTGACCAATAATGACTTCAAGCCTACTATCAGACTCTTGACTCTGGATGTGCAGAGGCATTGACTCTTTACAAAGCAGTAAGTTGGGGCACCTGGATGGCTCAGTTGGTTAAGTGTTGCTTTCAGCTCAGGTTATGACACTGGGGTCCTAGGATTGAGCCCCATGTTGGGCTCCCTATTCATCAGGGAGTCTGCTTCTCCCCTCACTTGTGCTCTCTTTCTCAAATAAATAGTCTTAAAAAAAAAAAAAAAAGCAATAGATTGCTCTAGACCTCCCCACAATTCCTCCTTGTGGTTTCCTTTTCATGGCTGCCTGGATTGGTTTCTTGCATTTCCCTGCAGGCTTTGGTCTGTCCTCCTTTGCCAGTGTTCCAGATGGACTATTTAATGACCTTTCCTCTGACCCCCTGACTGCCTCCACCAGACTTACTTCCTCAGTTCTTCCCAAATTTGTGCAAAGTCTGATTTCTAAAATAAATCCTGTATCTCATAATACTCTTGGTAGTTGTGAACCCTGACTGATACAGGAGGACTTCTTAAATAAGACACAAACTTTGACTAGAGTACTCCCTTCTTCCACCCCCATTTCTAGCATGACAAAGTCTTGTTTGTTTCAACGTGCAGTTTAAATGTGTTGTCCATTGTGAAAACTTCTAGAACTTTCCTTTCTCCTGGTTTTACACAATGAATCTCAAACACTTTGGACACTTGATTTACCACTTGTATTATGGTTTGGTATTTGTTAATCTGTGCCCACCACTAGATTGTGAGCTGCTTAAGGTCAAGAGGAACATATCTGGCTATCTTTCCTATTCTCCCCTGTTCTTCCACCTCCTGCCTCATACAATGCTGTGCACAGTTCCTAACCAATTTGAGCTTATTGCCTTGCATATACAATGTAGGTTTGCTTCTAAATCCATAAGGATTATGTTATTGAAAGTCTCCTGCTAAGAGGATTCATGGATGAGAATCAGATGATTTTTAACTTCTTGAGGAACTGTTTTCCAGAGTGACTGCACCAGTTTGCATCCCCACCAACAATGTAATAGAGTTCTTTAACTAACTTGAATTTAAATAAAAATAGAGAACCAGAAGATTTTATAGGCAAAAGAGTTGGGGAACTGAGGAAATGTATGGACACACAAAAAATCATTTAAACTATTTTATGAGGTGAAAGTAAAGCACTAAAATCCAATAAATTATAATTTGAATCACAAATTTAAGCCACATTTGTAATTTTATATTTTCTAGTAGCCATGTTCGAACAATTAAAAGTAATGAGTGAAAATAATTTTAATATTTTATTTCACCCCAAACTTTCAAGATATTATAAGTTCAGCACATAACCAATAAAAAGATTATTGATGAGAAAAAAATAACGCAGTAAAATTAACACCCTAAATAAAGAGAACACCAATAACATATTACTCTTTATTAGTTGGTTATAAAAGTTACATCATAGTTTCCATTTGTCATTTTTATTACTGCAAAATATTTTGTGATTTCCTCTATCTTTGTTTTAATACTTTAAAAGCAATGAATTCATCTTTTCTTCTTTTTTCCAGATAATATGCATGTTAAAGGGCTTTTCTTTATGTCTTCCCATTATTCAAATATTTAATACTTTTTACAATGTAATGGCTTAGAGTTGTTGCCTCTCATTTCAGATCCTATTTGTGTGTGCAAATGTGGAGTGACTTGATGCTAAAAGTAAAAATAGAGAGAGAGAAGAAACCCCTAAACCTTTGGAAAAATTTTATTTAACTTAGTCATTCTCACCACATAGGTATTTCTTACCTCTTTTCCTAATACACATAGACTTAGAATATCCCTGGTAAGCCAAGTTCATGCTAAAGTGTGCTCAACCCCCAATGTATTTCTGCTACCTGCCTTCGAAGGACACAGGAGTGCAGTTCTAAGGCCAGGTTTTACCTTCTTTCAAGGTAAAGAGAGGGAAAAAACATTGTAAAAACTCTTGCTTGTGTTTTGCTGTCTTTTTTTGCGTGTGTTTTTTTCCTATTCCCTACACTACTTTCTCTTTTTCTAATTATCCTCGGTCTGAGGGACTCATAAATCTCATACACTCTAACTGAAAGTGAAACTCTCTTCGTTGCTGCAGAGCAGCATGGAAGCAAATCCACAGATACGGGAATTCTGTATAAAGGGGTGCTGATGGATGAAGCAGGATACTCTGTATTCCATTTCCATATTCATGTGTTCATAGATTTGCATTCATTTGATTTGCCAAAAAAGGAAAACTGATTTCCAATAAAATCTTCTTGAACTACTGTTAGAAGACTATCTGGGTTGTTTTATTCAGGGACTTTTGTCAGTTCTTAACCATTAAACCTGATTGGCTGAGGGAGAAAATTGCTGAGGGGCCAATCAAATTGCTTCTTACTTGAGAACTTGGCCATTAAAGATAGCTCAGGCGATTTCATGAGAACTGGATCCTGAAATGGTCAGCCATTAGATTTTGTGTTTCAACAACCGAATGGGATGGCCCATTGATTGCCCATTCATTGTGACAGCCCAAAGCCCCGTGATTGACCAGCATCTGGTTAACTCAGTTGACCTGGATATCCAAGGCCCCAGTGATTGCTCCCTGAACCTTAAGAGGAGCTTGAACTGCCAAGGACCATGCATGTTTTGTTTGCAGAATCCTCATTGTCAGAGAACAAAATTCATAGTCCACCCTTGTTCTTTCATAGTGCCAAACAAAACAAAAATAAAAACAAAAGCCCCACAATATTTTTGAAATTGATTCTACTAAAGAGATGCTTTATCTACCTTTATAAGCACAATAAAATTTAAAAAATCTAGTTCTATTTACATTAGGTTTATACTGACTTTATTTGATTTGCAGGTAATTTAAAGGTACCTTAAACTGGTAGTCCTCAAGATGTGGCACCCAGAGTGGCAGCATCAGAATCATATCAAAATTTGTTAGAAACTTAAAGGCTGGGGTCCCTGTCCAGAAATACTGAATCAAAAACTCTGGGGTGGGGACCCAGCAACCTGTGTTTCAACAAGCCCTCCAAGAGATCCTGATGTGTCCTTAAGCTAATAATCACTGTTCTTAACTCTTAATATAGTGGCAGCTAGGATCTCAGTGCTTTCTGTTCTCATCTCTAACCTTTCCTCTAGGGTCCTCCAGAGTTACAAGAGTCACTTTTCTGGTTGCTCAATCCCTCAAGGCTTTTGGAAACCTCTATTCCCAGGGCTTGGGTGGGTTATCTGGTATTAGGATGTTCTGGGAACACTATGTGTCACCTCATTAGAACTTATAGCAAATAAACCAGAGCTTCTCATCTGGTTTGGTTAAGTAGCACTACTAAACCTTCTGCTCTGGCCTAGGTAGCTGCACCTTTACTGCAAAGAAAGCAAACTATTGCCTTTGTGTGCTCCTGTCAGCATTTTAGGAGTGAGGTAAAGATCAAGTCTTTAGTATTCTAAGTACTCTAAAAGTACTTAGAATGGTACCCTGGCGATTTTAAGCTTTCATTATGGAAAAAAAATTCTATTTGTTTTCTTTATGAGCTTGGTGTGCTGGAAGTCTACAACAAACCTAGAATTTTAAAAGACCCATTGCACTGAAAGAAGTGTGGCTATCATCTATGTTATATGAGAGGTTCAGGGGCCCAGGAAAATGTCAGCTTGCAATGTTGCTTAAATATTGTATCTCCTTGTTCAAAAGGCTCTGGGATGGGAGCAAAGAGATTAGAGATATAGACTCATTCATTGGTCCTACTCAGCAAAGTTTACTGGAACCAAATATATCTAAGAAAAACACATTGGTATGGTGCTTTATTCCCCCTGCTGGAGCTGCCCTGGATAAAATGTGGGTGTCATTTGAAAAGGGCATCATTTCCAATGAATTCTGAAAGTGTCACATGGAGTATTGATTGATCAGTCTTGCCGACAGCATGACTAGGAGCGGAGTGGAGCTGTCCCTGTGATCCAATTTTCAGACCTCACGGACACCTTCACTCCCTGGCAAATAGCATCAGCAAGTGGCAGAATGGAGAGGGCCAGAGGTATGGGTGTGTGTGCAGGAATAATCTGGCAGAAAGATGGCAAGAATGAATGATTTTGTATCATGGCCAGCTTGTTTAACCAGTACATGTTGAAAGCTGCAAGTATCACACCTTAGATGATTAGAAGTCTGCTTTATTTTCTTTAACAAGCAAAATTAAGCCATGAATAAGTCAAAAGAAGGTTCTAATCGATGAAGAATACCAATACCAACATTAGTGAAATCATTTTAAGGTAACATTAGTGTCTACATTTGCATTTGCTTTTGTCTACACGTTCATATAATACAGAGACAGGAAAGAAGTAGCCTCCCAACTGTACTTCCTTTGCAGCACAAACCATAGTTATGCCAAATACAAGTGGTCTTCAATGACAAATATGCAATCTAGGCAAGTGACTTCCAAGTGTGTCACTTGCTTGCTCTAGGATTGCATGTATGAACATCTGTTCATATGAACAGATAGATCTACCTTGGCCCATGTCACGAAGAGTTTGGTGGTTGGATGAGTGGCCTAAGGCAGGGTGTGATCTCTTAGGCAAGGTGTGGGCTCTCAGTTTTTTATTTATAAAATAAAAGACTAGACAAAATAATTTCCAAGTTTCATCCCAGCTCTGGCATAGTGTGCTTTCTTCCCCATAAGTTTAGGCAGCAAGATTTAGGCAGAAGAGGGGCTTAGTTTGAGTAGAATGGAGATGGCTGAGGGCTTTCTACTTTCTGTGAAAATAGTCTCCCAGTATGTGAACTCTGGACTATTAGATGAGAAAAATAAGTACAAGCTTTGCATCTGGATGGTTCGACTCGATTCTCTAGACTTTAGGATAGGGAATAATGATGCTGGAACTCTGAGGCCAGAGGAATAGGACAAGAAGTATTCATAGAAATTATAGGCACCCCCCCTTCTGAGCTGAAGATCCCAGGGGACTTTGCTTTCCTTAACACTCCTACTTGGGATCCTTGGGCATATTGTTGTAGTGAATATGCAAGTATGTTTCCTTCCTCCTTTGCACAAGAACATAATAACATGCTATGATTTATCCATTCTAATTCTTATATACTTTTTCAACTTTATTGAGCCTCTTATGTTCTGTGCCCATTTTCTCCTTGCTCTCGGGATATTTGCCTATACCAAACATGATCAGAAGAGGCTCTTTTAGTCATAATTGTGTCCTTTTCCCAGTCTAGCAGCTTATGCCCAATTATGGACTGCTGCGATTTGCTTAGCAAGACCTCACAGGGCTGTTGGGAGGTTAAATGAGCACAGCACTGAAAGCACCAGATCTTGTATAGGATGATAAGTGTATAACAATTGGTTATTATTTCCAACAGACTGAAAAAAACCTTAGAGGCCAGGATTGTGCCTATTCTTCGCATTCTGTTTGCTTAGTGAATTGTGGAGTTTGATGAATGCTAGCTCAATAAGGAAATCAGTTCAAGACCTGCCTCCATAGCTGTTGCAAGTAACTTGACCATCTGGACTCTTAGAGTAGCTCAGGGAAAAGAATTAATGCTTGTTCTCGGCAAGAAGGATGATCATTTAGACTTCTGGACATTTTTGTGGGCAGTGTGTTCACATAATGAATTTGATGACTGTAACTCTCGAATTGTAAGAGAATCCAGGTAAAACATTTTGTTTAACTGTTGACTTAATCTTGTTAAAGGTCTGCCTAGCTTCAACCTTTGTTCTTTTGCTGGGACATCTGGGTTTAGTGTTTGCTTTTGTGTGTTCTTGCAGCCCAGCTCCCAGATACATGCAGGTCAATGGACTGGCTCCACCTGGTCTCCTGCCACACCCCTGTGAGGGCCTCTGCCATTGGTCAGCACTTCCCTCAGAATATCATTCTATTTTTTAAAATTAATTAATTAATTTTTTTACATTTTTTAATTTAAATTCAATTTGTCAACATATAGTATAACACCCAGTGCTCATCCCATCATGTGCCCTCCTCATTGCCTGTCACCCAGTTACCCCATCCCCCCACCCACTTCCCCTTCCGAAACCCTTTGTTTCCCAGAGTTAGCAGTCTCTCATGGTTTGTCTCCCTCTCTAATTTTTCCCACTCAGTTCCCTCCTTTCCCTTGTAATCCCTTTCATTTAGTACCATTCTAGATGATGGAACTGAAGGACTACTTTATAAAGTAGCCAGTCCAACTAGAAGAAGGATGAGGGGGAAGTGAGAACTGGAACTGAATGATGGCAATGTTAGTTTATGGATTAAATATGATTTTATCTGTTTGAATGGAGAAAAATACTAAAATATGAAGAAATTCAGTGATCCTTGTTTCCAGTTGGTTAATGGCAATATGGAGTCTGGAATCTAGAGCATTTGACCCAAAGACTTTCTATTGTACCACATAATCTCAAAATATCTAGTCATTCCTGTTGTTTTGCTGGTTTGCTGGCTGCCCACTGCTGAAAAGCTTTCTACTGATTATGGTGGAAAAATTCAGCTACTTTCAAAATCACTTTACTAAAGCAAATAGCCCAGTTCCCTATTTCTGTTCCATAGGTGACTTATCAGTTAAGAAAATAAAAATATGAAGTTTTCATTACATGTTTGGAAACCATCCCCAATAATTTCAAAGGCAAAGTATTGTTCCACTTTTTCTAAGGCTTTATGTTTAAGTTTCCTAGAAACATTACATAGGCAAATGAAAAGAACATTGGATAAGAAAAATGATTATAATCTCTTAATTCATACCTGATATTATTACTGACATTTATTTTTATTTTTTTTAAAGATTTATTTATTTGTTTGAGAGAGAAAGAGAAAGTGAGCGGGGGAGGAGTCAGAGGGAAAGAATATCTGAGCAGATTCACACTGAGTGTAGAGCCAACTGGGGGCTCGATCTCACAACCTGAGCTGAAACCAAGAGTCGGGTGCTCAAATGACTGAGCTACCCAGGTGCCCCTATTACTGGCATTTAGAGAATTTCTTTTTAGTATATTTTCTCTGTGCCTATTCTTCTCCTTCTAATTATAATTGCATTGTTGATATTATTTGATAGTCCCCTCCACCTGCTTTTATAGTAGAGGAATTTCACCTTATTATATATTCTTCATAGTCATCCATGCTTTATAATGATGCATTACATTGAATATACCTCAAATTAATTATTCCATATTTTTGAAATTTAGATCATTTCCTCTTTTTTTCTGTGCTATCTTCATGTATCACTGCTGTGGATCTTTTTAAACCTAGGTACTTTTTCATTATTTAAAATTATTATTTTTTTTAATTTATTTATTTTAGAGTGAGTGCATGAATGAGTGAGGTGGGGAGGGGCAAAAGGAAAAGGAGAAGGAGAGAATCTCAAGGAGACTCCCTGCCGAATGTGCAGCCTGATGTGGGGCTGGGGCTCCATCTCAGGATCCTGAGATCATGACCTGAGCCAAAATCAAGAGTCAGACACTTAACCAACTGAGCCATCCAGGTGCCCCTAAAATTATTGCTTTATTTTTTTCTTTCTTTTTTTTTAAGATTTATTTATTTATTCATGATAAACATAGAGAGAGAGAGAGAGAGAGAGAGAGAGGGAGGGAGGGAGAGAGAGGCAGAGACACAGGCAGAGGGAGAAGCAGGCTCCATGCCAGGAGCCCGACGTCGGATTCGATCCTGGGACTCCAGGATGGCGCCCGGGGCCAAAGGCAGGCGCCAAACCGCCAAGTCACCCAGGGATCCCCAAATTATTGCTTTAGGTCAAAAGGATGTATTCATTCTAAAGACTATTGATATAAGATTTTATTTATTTATTCATGAGAGACACAGAGAGTGAGAGAGGCCGAGACAGAGGCAGAGGGAGAAGCAGGCTCCCTACAGGGAGGCTGATGTGGGACTGGGTCACTGGTCTCCAGGATCAGGCCCTGGCTGAAGGTGGCGCTAAACTGCTGAGCCACCCAGGCTGCTATGTCCAATTCATTTTAAAAATGGTTTTACCAACTTACATCGCATACAGAATGTTTATTTCACCATATTCAGTCTTATGAATTACCATGCATTTTTTTTGCTAATTGATACATAAAAAGTGGTAACCTGCTTTAATTTGCATTTTTAATTTTGTTTTAATTGTCTTTCCTTACCTTAATGGTTTACATTGGAATCTTGACTTCAATTAAGTATTTGTTTATTAAAAAACTTTATTTTTAAAATTTAAATTCAGTTTGCCAACATATAGCACCCAATTGCTCATCTTATTGTGCACCTTCCTTAATGCTCATCAATTAAATTTTTTAAAAAAATATTTTATTTATTTTTTCATGGGACACAGAGAGAGGCGGGCAAAGACCTAGGCAGAGGGAGAAGCAGGCTTCCTGCAAGGAGCCTGATGCAGGACTCGATCCCAGGACCCCGGGATCATGACCTAAGCCAAAGACAGATGCTCAATCACTGACCCACCCAGGTGTCTCCATCAATTAATTTTTAAAAAGATTAAATACAGGTAATTAAAAGACACCAAAAATTGGTAATACTTATATGATTAAAAAAGCAGATAGAAGCATAGGAAACTAGCTTATATTCTCTTGGACAACTGATGTCTCCAAGTGCAGTGAGAATTTCTTTGGTGGGCAAGGGGATTTAAATGGGGCTACTGAAGGTCCACTCCATATACTTCCAGAAATTTCTAGAATACAGAGGCTAGATAACAGGCATTAAGAGGCATTGGAGAGTAAGACTACTCCAGTGTGTCTCTTTGGGAGATTTTGCTTGTGTAAGAATGATTTGTTTTTTTTTTTTTTTCTTCAAGTAAAACAAATTATTATTATTTTTAGAAAATATATTTGTGAATAAAATGTGACACTGGGTATTCAGTGAACAGATCAATGCAATATTCACTCATAAGACAACATAGTCATCTTTCCATCTAACTCCTATCAGGATATAAAGGATTTCTTTCACTGAAGACTCCAAAGGAGTGAGGAACCATAGGATCCAGAGGAGTGATTTGTAGATCCCATCAGGGATGGCTTGGAAGTAATTACTACTAAGCATTATCGTGTGGTCTGCTTATATGACACTAGCTGTTATTCCAATAATTTCTATTGTTACACTTAAATTTGGTAGATCTGTGGTGTTTATAAGGATTTTGCACGTTCTGTCTCTCGAAGATAGGGATTTGCTTCATAGGTCCTTCATAGGCCCTTCTAACCTTGCTCTGCTGATTAAAAACTTTAAGGACCACACAGATTTCACGGCTTTTGAATGCTCCTTTATGAAATTCCAGGAAGGGTGAATGTGCTGAAAAAATTTGTTTTTCTAGAAGAGAAACTGGTATAATCAGAATGACTCAGAATTTAATTATAAATCATTCAAAGCAATTGAATATTGCTTATTCAAATCTAAGAGTGAGGAGGAACTCTTTGTTTTTGGCAATTAGGTGCTTGAAATGGGATGTAGCAGCGAACGGACAATAGGGAAAAAGTATGTTAGTTCTCCTAACCCCCTTCTCTTTGCTTTTTCTGTGTTGGATCTCAAATAAAAGATAAGGGAAAGGAGGGACTGACAGGACAAAGCAAGAATAAATGAGGGATGGGTATTTCAGAGAGTTTGGAACAAAATGAAAAAAAAAGGGAAAAGGAAAGAAAAGACAGGCAGACTCAACAGATCAACAGGAGCTGGGAACATTCATGACTGGTAAATTGGGCTCCTGCATGCTCTAATTCCTGCTGCATCCCAGACTGCTAACATGCCTTGATAAAAAGGAGAAAAGAAAGGAGGGGAAAAAAATCCATGCAGCAGGCCGTGAGTGCACACAGAATCTGTTCTGAGCTCCCTCCACAGGCAGACATGGATCAATAAATCAATAGGGAATGTTCACTGGCTGTAAAATGGGTAGAGAATCCAGTGTCAAGCTGCTCCAAGATGGATGGACAGTGGGCTTGCTGTCTGCTGAAAGGCCAGAGGTGACTATCACCTTGAGATGAGATCAGTGACCAACAGCCTAACAGCCCTTTGAACTCAGAGTCTATGATTGAGGACCCGGGCATGGCTTAAAACAGTCCCAGTGCGACCCATGGTGACATCCTCTCCGCTTTGTGCATCACCCGCCAACACTCACACCTCTTGGCAAGGCTGATGGTTTGCCACACGGGGCCTGGCTGCTGTCTACCCCTGGCCTGCTGTGCCCTGTCATTGAAGTAAAGGCTACAGGAGACTGAATCAGAAATTACTAGATGCCCTAGTGGTAGGAAGCATCGATCGGAAAGGGTAGGGATTTTCTGCACAACAGTTGGATTTTCCCTTTTATATAAAGGGGGTTTAACATAATACAGGCGGTGCTTTCACTGCACAGCACTAGATGTTAACCCTTGCTTTCTTGGACTTAACCTAAGGCTACCACAGGGGTGGCTGTAGTTGGTTGCTCTAAAATTCAGAAAAGTGCTTTCTGTTTGAAGGGCAGTTAGGTCAGGCCAGCCTGGCTGTGTGGGGGCTCTCCTAGAGCGGTGGGTGGCTTCTCTTCAGCTGCTGCTCTGCCAGCAGGCTGCAGCATGACTAGATTTCCACACAGAGCGGGGACAGCATCGCTCTGGAGTCCCTGCTACTGTGGCTGGCAGGGGATGGTGTATTCCTTGTCCTCTCTGTGACCCCCACTTATTTTCACTTTTGAGGATACAGAGTTCCTAACCTCTTCTAACAGAGACCAAGAGCTCACTTTGGGTTCAAACGCTGCACCATCCACCTCCTGCTTATTTCTCAAGATGTGGCTCCGACGCAAATGGCTCATCCAAGAAAAACTGTAAAAAACACCAAAATTCTGGGTGATATTTCAGCTCATCATTTAGATAATTTACCAATATCCAGCCACATGTACAGTGTACATATCTTACTCATTTTTTATTCTTTTATTCAATAAATGCATTTTGATTTTTATTTCTTGTTGCTTACCATTCCTACTGTGTGCTGGGGAACTGGTAAAAAGATCAAGAAATATGGTCCTAGCCCTTAAGGAGTAAGGATTCTCTGAAAATGATTTATAAAACTTCTATTTATAGTATATTCAGGAGATATTATTTGTTTTGTAAAAATACATTATTTTTATCTTTAAGGATTACTTCTCAATGTTTTTGGATGCACAGAAAAGGGAAATTTTTTCCAATAGGTAAAAAAGTAAAAAGACATATTCGATACATAATTAAATGAAGGCTGTATGATATCATGGGAAATGCGTTGGAGAGGATTCACTTAGTCATTCATTCTACAAATGTGTATTGACTATTCTGTGCCTGGCAAGCTACTGATACTGGATAGTTCTGGTGGAGAGCAGATTTTCAACATAGAGTTCTACAAATAAATGTACAAAGCTATAAAGTACTGTGAGGGTGAGGGTGAGTAGGAGAAGGATCTAATTTCAGTGTAGGGGAATATGGGGGGAGGTCAGCAAAGGCTTTGAGAGCTAAAGGAGGGGATGGAGCCAGGGTGGAGAAAAGTGGGATATAGACCGAGCCTCCCATCCTAGTCCGGCCACCAACCAGATGTGTGACTGCAGGCAAGACTCTGTCCTTCTGTGCCTGTGATTCTCCATCTGTCAGATGAGAGGGTTAGACTTGATAATTTACACAAAATGTTTTGGCTCTGAAGTATGATTCCTTAAAAGAGTCCAACGGCATTCTCCAGAGTGGTTCAGATATTTCCAAAAGAATAGAGTTGATGCTATACAACATCAGCGGAACCAGTCATATCGCAAACTGTTAGGTAGTGCTTTTTATCATTGCTCCTTACTATGGCCTTAAAAATGATGGCATGAGTCCTGGTCTAAACAACTCCTGAGACCATAGAGAAAGTCTGTGGTAGATTAGATTGCATATGAGTCAGACATGAGGTTTGATGTTTCCAGTTTTAAAAAATTTCCACTTTTAAAAAAAATGGAAAAAAATAGGCAACAGGCTGCATTTAGAAACACTAACAGGTTTCTTATTTCTCAAGACCTATGTGCCAGATATTGAGCTTAGTATGTGAGGGAGGGCAAGATGAATCAGACTAGGATACTGTCTTCATGGAGGTATTTAACTGAATTTAGAAAAAAAGAAGTTGTATTTAAAAATTTAAATAATTGTAGATGTTTGATGTGTACTAAATACAGAGCTGATCTATATACAGAGTATATAAAGATATTAGAGCCTTGTTGCCTTGTGTCATCCCATTGTGGTTGCTCATTTCTCCTTCCTCCTATATAGATGGAGACTCACTGGCTCAACTTCAGATCTTAGCATGCAATATTCCTAGTCTGTTCATTGCTAAAATGTCAGCTTGCCTTTTTAGCTAAAATCCTTGTCTCCTGCTCTTGGGGATGGAAATAGCTACTCCACATTGGTCAGGAAAGCAGGAAGATGGAAGCACACAAGTGGAGAGTACACATATGTTAGAAATTGCTGGAAAAATATCATTTGAACTTGTATCTGTCTCTCTTGCTTTCTTCCAATCCCAGATGATACAGGATGTCACACATTCCAAATAACTCCCAGTCACGACCAATATTAAAGGTGGTGACCTGCGAACCTACAGTCCCCAGGATATGATGATATTAGGAGGTCTACACGGTGGTCTCTTGAGAGCAGTGATAAATGGAGTCACCTTGAAGCATGTCCCAAATGGCTTTGTGGGAGCTGCTGGTGTATCTGGGAAGCCCTTTAAACATTGCCTCCTTTTAATCTGGGCTGTCTTTGATGCTGGGTATGTTGCTAGAGTTATTCTACCAAACACAGACTTTTCGATCGATTTTTCTTTTTAGTTGTAGCTGATTTAGAAACTGCTTTTTAGGTCTATGTGGGTAACCTGAGTGTTGCAGATGCCCCTGGCAAGGAGACTCCTGAATTATCACGTAATTATCTGGAAGCCCTCACCTCTCGGCCTCCCTGGTGCTTCCTTTTCTTACAATCACCCCAGAAAAGCCTACCACTTCCGAATTTGGGCTCTGGCTTTACAGAATCTTGGGCTCAAAGCCCAACTCTTCACTTACTAGCTCCAGTTAAAGTTAATTTTAATCTTTCTAAATCCAATTTACTTAATAGAAAATGGATTGTTGTGAGAATTTAATGAGATGGTGCCTTTAAAGATCTTGGAAAATAAGAAACACTCAAGAGATGTTAACTCTTGTTTATAATAACAAAAACAACTGAGTTTACCTAGCATCTAGTTCTGTGATCTCCTGAATCCAAGATCTGAGAAGGGCACATGTCTCACACTTCTCTCCCAAGATAAGTGTCTGCACACTTCGGTAAAACAAAAGGATTCTCTTTCCTCCTGAGCTTCTGTCGGTCTATACACTGTGATCTCTGGCTTGACTCTTCCTCAGCATTTTGCCAGTGTCTTCTTTTACTTCATAACTTTATATTAGCTTTGTCTAAACATATTCCTAGTTGCTGCATTTTTCATCCCTCCAGGGTCCCACTGTCATATATTCTTACTGATTTCTCTTGAGGCTCTTGGGAGGCAGAGGAGAATAAGATCCAACAAGTGATGCTGTTCCCCATTTCAAGTGAAACCACCATTCTTAGTATGTTCAGCCAGTCATCTTAAGTGGTCTCTTTACCATTTTTTCAAAAACTTATTCTCTCCATGGTCCTTTCTCAAAAACTTATGCTCCCCATGGTCCTATCTTGTGCATGAGATATTGTCACCCCAAATCACCAAAGGTATGAGTAGAGTTCAAAAGCAAATCCAACTTCCTATTGGTCAACCCCTCTCCCATGAACTTTGAACAGGTTTGCCTGCCCATCTTAACAACAGTCCTCCCCATATCCAGAACCCACCATGAATTTCTATGGCTTGTCAAGCATCCCCAGCCTTTGTGCTAAGGGACCTGAGTTCTGTGGCATTAGCCAAACGAGTTGCTGAGTCTTGTGAGTCTGACCCACTGCTAAATCTAGATGTCAGACCCTTTATTCATCTTCTGTTTTTCTGAGACCCTTTCCACACTGGTGTTTCAGATGCCTTCCTTTTGCTCCTTCCTCAGTCCTTTGCAAGGCCAGAGACTTTCTAACTCCTTTACAGCAAACCGAAGGATTATCTGATGACATGTGAGCTCACAATTACCGCTTCTATCTCAGAACATCACACCCTCTCATCTTTATTTCACTGTCAGAGATAGTTGTCATCTCTTTTTTCTGCCTTACTCTGGGTCCCCCCTCTGCACTCCTTCCTGGGAGATCCATCTCAGTCATCCCACCTCTCCTTCATCTTCAGTCTTTCTGTCCCCATTGTCTGATTCTTTCCTACCTTCAGATCTTCACAGTACTCCCTCCAAAAAATTGGAAAACCAAAAATACCCCCCCCCACACACACACCAAAAAACCCCTAGAATTCCTTTGAAGACCTTTCTGCCTATACAGACTTCCTTTCAAAAACCTCTCCCCACAGAAATATGCTCTGGTTATTTTTTTTTTTATTTTTTTATTTTTATTTTTATTTATGATAGTCACAGAGAGAGAGAGAGAGAGAGGCAGAGACACAGGCAGAGGGAGAAGCAGGCTCCATGCACCGGGAGCCCGACGTGGGATTCGATCCCGGGTCTCCAGGATCGCGCCCTGGGCCAAAGACAGGCGCTAAACCGCTGCGCCACCCAGGGATCCCTATGCTCTGGTTATTTTAATCTGATTTTTTACCTTCATGGGAAGAAAAGCACCTCCTGTTGATTCTTCTTCAGAGCCTTTATATCTGTCTTTGCTATTTCTTCTTCGCTCCTCTCCCCTGGTTCAGATATCTATCACCTCAAACCTGGGCTATTGCCTGAGCTTTCTAACCATTTTCTTCAATCCAAGGCCATGCTACAACTTATTGGCAGATAAATCTTTGTACAACAGTATTTGGCCATGCCATATCTCTGCTAACAAAATGGTAGCTCACTACCACCCACAGGACAAAGTCCAAACTTCTGCCCTTCTATAGGGAGAACCACAACAAACCCTTTTTCCAATCTCCTTTTCTTTTCTTTTCTTTTCTTTTCTTTTCTTTTCTTTTCTTTTCTTTTCTTTTCTTTTCTTTTCTTTTCTTTTCTTTTCTTTCTTTTCTTTTTTTCTTTCTTTTCTTTTCTTTTCTTTTCTTTTCTTTTCTTTTCTTTTCTTTCTTTTCTTTTCCTTTTTCTTTTTAAAATTTATTTATTTATTTATGATAGACACACAGAGAGAGAGAGGCAGAGACACAGGCAGAGGGAGAAGCAGGCTCCATGCTGGGAGCTCGATGTAGGACTTGATCCCGGGACTCCCGGATCGCGCCCTGGGCCAAAGGCAGGCGCCAAACTGCTGAGCCACCCAGGGATCCCCCAATCTCTTTTCCTTTAAAGACTCACATCTACTCCAACTAATTATCACTGAAACCTACCTCTTCTATCCCAGTGTTACTGCAATTAGTCTTGTCTCCTTTTTTTTCTTTTTTTTTTTTTTTTCAAGATTTTCTTATTTATTTAAGAGAGAAAGCATGAACAGGAGGGAGGGGCAGAGGGAGAGGGAGAAGCAGACTCACTAAGCTGAGAGCCTGAGGAAGAGCTCTATCCCAGGACCCTGGGATCATGAGCTGAGCTCAAGGCAGATGCTTAACTGACTGACCCACCCATGTGCCCTCTTGTCTCCTCTTTGAAATGAATTTTTCTTCCTTGTTTACTTACTGAAAGTACACATGTCCTTCTAGACCAGTCTCTGGAAATACTTCTTCAAGCTCTTTCCTGATCTTATCATCTAGCCATAAACTCTGTCTTATCATTATATTTTGAGTCTCTAGAGCTATCCCTTTCCTCCAAAGAAAAAGGGAAATTTTATTCACTTTATCAGAAATTTTAGGTAAAATATATTTGGGCTGAAAATTCACTTATTTTACTATGTGCATCCAGACTCATAGCATTTTTTCTCGATCTATTACCTTAAATATTTTTTTGAGTACAAAAAAGACTGCTGTTAGAAGAGATCCTAGAAATATAGATTGGTAAACACAAAAAATTTTGCAATACAGACTGCTGTTAACATTTTGGTGTATAACTTTCCAGTCTTTTTTCATGACACACATTCTTATTTATTAAATGTTTCTAACCAACCATATGCTAATCATTAGCATATGGATAGAATGATAGATCAGACAGACATGAAATCTGCCAGGTTGTGCTGATATTCATAGTATATAAAAATATATATAAAACATGTAAATGGGGATCCCTGGGTGGCGCAGCGGTTTGGCGCCTGCCTTTGACCCAGGGCACGATCCTGGAGACTCAGGATCGAATCCCACGTTGGGCTCCTGGTGCATGGAGCCTGCTTCTCCCTCTGCCTATGTCTCTGCCTCTCTCTCTCTCTCTCCCTCTCTCTCTCTCTCTCTGTGTGACTATCGTAAATAAAAAAATTTAAAAAAAGCATATAAACGCAAAATGCACATATATACATATGCATAGAGATACATAAGATTACATATACATATGTATATACATGTATTTACAAAAGTAGGATCATATTGCACATTCTGTTCCATAACTTTCTTTTTATAATACATCATTAACATCCAGTAACAAGTATACATATACATCACTTTTTTTCTTACCATCTTAACCATTTTTTAAAAATTTATTTTCATCTTGCAGAATTTTAACTCTATACTCATTGAAAAGCATATCCCTTCTCTCCCTCCCCCAAGTTCCTAGCAACCACCATTCTACCTTCTGTTTCTGAGTTTGACTATTTTAGATACCTCATTTAAGAGGAATGATGCAGTCTTTGTCTTTTTGTGACTGGTTTATTTCACTTAGCATAATGTCCTCAGGATTTATCTATGTTGTAGCCTTCTTTTTACAGGCTGAACAATATTCTATTGTATGTATATCCCACATTTTCTTTGTCTATTCATCTGTCAATGGACAACCTCTTGGATATTGTGATTAGGGCTGCAATGAATGTGGGTGTGCAAATTTCTCTTCAAGATTCTGATTTCAATTCTTTTGGATATATACAAGAATTGGGATTGCAGGATCATATGGTAATTCTATTTTTAATTTTTTGAGGAAACTCATACTGTTTTCCATGGTGGCTAAACCATTTTACATCTTCATCAACAATGCACAAGGGTTTCTATTTCTTTGCTTTCCTGACAACACTTGTTATTTTATGTGTTTCGTTTTGTTTTCTTTTGTTTGATAGTGGCCATCCTAATGAGTATGAGATGATATCTCACTGTGGTTTTGATCTGCATTTTTATGGTGATTAGTGATGTTGAGCATATTTTCATATGATTGTTGGCCATTTTTATATCTCCTTTTCTTCAGAGCTCTTATATCCATCATTGTTATTTCTACTCCTCCCTTCCCCCTGGTTCATGTCTCTATCACCTCAAACCTGGGATGTTTTTGGAGAAATGCTATTCAAGTATGATCTGTTTTTTGTAGGAGTTCTTAATATATTCTTGATATTAACCCTTTATCAGATACATAGTTTGGAAATGTTTTCTCCCATTCTCTAGGTTTTCTTTACATTTTGTTGTTTCCTCTCTGCACAGAAGTTTATAAACTTGATGTAGTTTCATTTGTCTATTCTTACTTTTATTACCTATGCTTTTGGTGTAATATCCAAGAAACATTGCCAAATCCAATGTCATGAAGCATTTCCTTAGGTTTTCTTCCAGGAGTTCTATAGTTTCAGAGGTCTTATGTTTTGGTTTTTAACCCATTTTGAGTTAATTTTTGTATATGGTGTAAGATAAGGGTCCAAATTAATTTTTTCTATGTGGGTATCCAGTTTTCCGATTACCATTTGTTGAAGAGATTATCCTTTCCCCATTGTGGAGGACTGGTACTCTTGCCAAAGATTATTTCACAATATATGTGAGGATTTATTTCTGAGATTTCCTGGGTTCCATTTATTTATGTGTCTTTATTTACATTGTTGTTTTGATTATTGTGACTCTAGAATATGTTTTAAATCAGGAAGTGTCAGGCTTCTAGCTTATTTTTCTTTCTCAGGTTTGTTTTGGCTATTCAGTGTTCTCTGAGATATTATATGGGCTATGAGATTTTTCCCTCCCTATTTCTGCAAAAAATGACATTGTGATTTTGGTAGAGGTTGCACTGAATCCATAGATTGCTTTGAGTAGTATGGATATTTTAACAATATTATATCTTCCAACCCATGAACAATGTTATATCTTCCATTCATGTGATGTATTTTAATTTATTTTGTATTCTTTAATTTCTTATAGGAATGTTTTGTGGTTTTTGGAATATAAATCTTTTACCTCTTTGGTTAAGTTTATTTCTAAATATTTTATTCCTTTTAGTGCTTCTGTAAATGGGATTCTTTTCTTAATTTTAATTTCAGATTGTTCATTTTTAGTGTATATAAATGCAAGTGATTTTTGTGTACTGATTTTGAATCCTGCAACTTTGCCAGATTCATTTTTTTTTTTTTTTTTAGTTCTAGTAGTTATTTTTGTGGAATCTGTAGGGTTTTCTACACATAAGATCATGTCATTTGTGAACATAAATAATTTTACTTATTCTTTCCAATCCAAATTGCTTAATTGTTCTAGGTCTTATAATCCTATGTTGAATGGAAGTGGTACTGGGTATTCTTGTCTTCTTTCTTATCTTAGAGGGAAAACTTTCTGTTTTTCACCATTAAGTATGATATTAGCTGTGGGCTTTTCATATATGGCTTTTATTATGTTGAGGTAATTTTCTTCTATTCCTAATTTTTTTAAAATCATGAATGAGTGTTGAATTTTGTCAAATGCTTTTTCTGCATTAAATGATATGATTGGTGGACTTTCCCCTTCATTCTGGTAATGTGATATTTTACATTCTTTGATTTGTGTATGTTGAATTATTGCATCCCAGGGATAAATTTCTTTTAGTTTGCAATTAATTTGGTTTTGCTAGTATTTTGTTAAGGAGCTTTGCAAATATGTGCATTAGCTATTTTGGCCTGTAATTTTCTTTTCTGGTGGTGTCCTTATCTGGCTTTGGTATCATGGTAATGCTGGTCCTGAAAATGAATTCAGGAGTATTCCCTTCTCTTCATTTTTTTGGAAGAGTTTGAGAGGATTTGTATTAATTCCTTAAATACAATTCACCAGTGAAGCCATCAAGTCCTGAGCTTTTATTTGTTGGAAAGTTTTTTAATTATTGACATCTTGTTCTAATTAATGTTCTGTTCAGATTTTGTATTTCTTCATAATTCAGTGTTAGAAGATTGTATGTTTTTAAAAACTTATCCATTTTTTTTCTAGATTGCCCACAGTATTCTAATTCTTTTCATTTCTGTGGCATCACTTAAAATGTCTTCTCTTTCATTTCTGCCTTTTGTTATTTGAGTCTTCTCCTTTTTTTCTTAGGTAGCCTAGCTAAGGGTTTCTCAAAAAAACTTTTTTTTTTTTTTTTTTTTTTTTTTTAGTTAGGATCCATGCCCAGCATGGATCCCGTGTGGGGCTTAACCTCATGACCCTGAAATCAAGACTTGAGCTGAGATCAAGAGTCAGACACTTAACTTAGTGAGTGTCCTAGGCACCTCAATTTTATTGAGCTTTTAAAAAAACCCTTAGGTTTGTTGATTTTCTTCTATTGTTTTTCTGCTTTCCATTTCAGTTGTTTTTGCTCTATCTTTATTTTTTCCTTTCATCTACTAACTTTGGTTTTAATTTCTTCTTCTTTTGCTAGCTCCTTGAGGTATAAATACATTATCCTTTTTATGCAGCAGAATATTATATCATGAGGATATATCACAATTTATTTATTAAATTTTGGTTTGGAATGTTTATTTAAATGCTAAAAATATGGACAAGGAGGGCTTCACAAACAACTTTTCTCAACAGCTAAAACAAATTTTATTTTCCTAGCTCAACATGCTGGGAGCTGTACTCTAAAATATGGCTCAGTTTTGATTGTTTGGGGTATTTAAGTTGCCTTTTAGCTACCTAGACATCTGTGATAGAGTAAAACAGAAGCCAAGTCACTCAAAATGCTCCCCATAAAAGGCAACACTGACTTACATGTCAGGAAGCACCTGCTGTTTTGAGTGGAAAGAGTGGGAGTAGCTAACATGGAATTTACAGGGTTTTCTTTTCTTTTTATATTTTGGAGCCTTGAAGGAATAGCTGCCGTTCCCCTCACTTCTTTATAAACAAGGATCTACCCTCAAGCAAGTGAACTATAAATGTGTCTTCATGCCCATGAAGGCTCATGTTTGCCATCTTGTATTGAGTGGCCACTACATGTCAGGCATGATACTGGATACTGCAAAGGACACACAGGTGAATGAAACATAGGCCGAATGCTCCAATAGATTGTGATCTATTAAGGGAGTTGATTTAGATAAATAGAAGCAAAATGCTGAAAGAAACACCAGTACCAAAATGGAAGGTACAAAAAAAACATGGAAGTCAGAGGGAGAGAAATTACTTTCTACAGAATGGATCAGGGACAACATCATGGAGGAGGTCAGAATTAAGCTGGGCTTGAGAGATTTGTATTGATAGGTACAAGGAGGAAAACATACTTTACATAAATGGAGTAGCAAAATCAAAGGCACAGGAATGGGAAAAGTGGGGTTGTGGATATAGTATATTTGGAGAATGTGAAGAAAAATATAAAATGTGAGATCAGTAGATCACATTTTTGTGTGTGTGGCAGACATAGCTAGCTATCTACCTAAACTGTTTTGCTCACCTCCTTTTTCATAATATAAAACTGGTCCTGTGAAGTGACTGGAAAATCAAAGACTACAAATCCTGACTTCTCTGTGACCCAATCCCCTACCTATCTAGGTGGGGCTAAATGACTAGTTCTCACATACAGAATGTGAGTAAAAGGAATGTATGTATCACTTTGAGGTTGAGATGTTTAAAAATTGAATGTGTCTTACCCATTCTATCTCTTCCTGTCTACTAACTCGATGTCAGTGCCATGCAGCTTGGAAACTACATGTTGAAGATGGCAAAACCATGGGCAACTTGGGTACCTGAATGATTGCATAGAGCACAGCACACACACATTCTACCCTCTTTCCACCTAGACCCACATAGGATGATTGCATGATCAAGAAATAAGTTTATGCAGAATTAATCCACTAAGATTTTGGGATTTGTATGTCCCAGATGTTGGCCTACCTTACATAATATAGGATATACAAAGAAGTAATGGGAGTGGGAGTATGGGGATAATGTAGTTTGGAGCTAGACTGGTGCTTTGCATCATATGTCTTCATTACCATAAGAACTACAGAGATGAGGAGAAAGGATTGGTAATATTGAGCATGTACAATGATAAACAGATATCTTGATGGCTCACTCTAGAGCTAGAAAAATCTGGCTATAAAATAGAGTTAGAGCTGTTTTTTATTAGTTTCTTCTCTTCATGGGAAGAAAGTGTTAATTTTAGGACTCTTTATTTCACATAGCATTTTCATACACATGACATTCTTCTTTTGCACAGCTCTGGAGGTGATGGTATTTGCATTTTATTGATTTGGGGCTCAGAGAGATTTAGTGAGTTGTCCAAGGCCACATAGCTCCAAGATTCAAACCTAGGTTTTCTGAATCCTAGGCTTATGGCACCCTGTGTGTATCTGCAAACTTTCCCTTTCCGTAAAGAAAAGAAGAGCCCTATCCCAGGGACACCTGCGTGGCTCAGCGGTTGAGCGTCTGCCTTTTGGCTCAGGGTGTGATCCTGGGTTCCCGAGATCAAGACCCATATCATTTGGGGTATCCAT
The DNA here is from genome assembly GCF_011100685.1 of Canis lupus familiaris. Lineage (NCBI taxonomy): Eukaryota > Metazoa > Chordata > Mammalia > Carnivora > Canidae > Canis > Canis lupus. The sequence goes on from NC_049251.1 coordinate 18,970,686, forward strand.
CCTTGTGGTTTCACTTCATTAAATGTACCTTCAATACCTCTGGGATCCTGTTGCGCTCCTTGGATGCTCTCCCATAGAGTGTGGGCTTCAGTCCCAGCATTTTTCTCAGGAAAAATCTCCCTCTCTCTTCTCTGTATACCCTCAAAGGCTCAGTGCATGATCATTTTAATGAGTTGAGGATTTTTACCATAGAAGGAAAGAGCCATTGTCTTCCTGCATTTTGGCATTTTGCAAGTCCCTGAGACAAGGACTGCTTAGGAGCAGGCATATTCTCCAGAACAGGAGGACCTGAGTATATGGGTTAAGCACAGTTAAATTGGCTTAATACAAAATATGATTCAGTCCAAGTTATCTATGATTGCATTGGAGATCCAATAATTCAATACTGAACATCTTTCCTTTGTTTTCTGATCCAGGCAGTGAGAGATTATGGTGGCATGGAACTTGTAGTCTAGTAGGATAACCTTTGATAATGATAAGTGCTATAAAGGATAAAAAAATAATAAAGAAGAAGTGAGGGAACAGAGAGGTGTCTCTAAAGGGATGATGTTTAATCTGAAACCTGAATCATGAAACCTTCGTTATGATCATGAGACCAGGCCATGCAAAGATCTGTGGTAATGTATTCTAGGCAGTGGCCACACAGGTCCTAAGGTCCTCAGGCTATGGAAAGAAATCTGGATTTTGTTCCTGTTCTATGAGAAGCATTGTGAAGTTTAAGGGAAATGGACTAAAGGCTACATTTAGAGCATCACCTTCCTGTATCAGTCTCTACATCTCAAGAATTTAGGATTTAACTGGAGAGGCAAAACCTATATACAGTAATAATACAGTTAGGTTTGCCTTAGAATTTTTGATGAGCTCTCTTTCCTATCATATTTGAATCTCAAAACAACCTTGTGAACTGAGCAGGACAGATAAGAAAACTATAAATTATTGATACAAATCAGTCCTTGATTCTTGTCTTATTCTTCTTCCTACATGACTGCCTTGGGTACTCCTATTGATTCATGAGGAAGCTGATCCTGCTTGGCCCCTGCCCCAGGTTGAGTTATTCCCTAGCCTCATCCCAGGATGCCTCTCTGCCTTGCATATACTTTTATTACTGCATGCATTTTGCATCTGTTTGATGGTGTGAGTTCTTATAACTGAACACACTGTGGTCAGAGACTACACTTTTGTCTTCCCCTATACTCCTAGGTAGAAAATATGAGCATTCAATCCTGTATGTGTTGAATGAGTAAATACCAGCTATGTGGTACTGACTTTAGAAGAGAAGGCAAGATGGGCATGGGCTAGTGAGGTGTAGGAGAGCCTCATGGACTGAAGGACTGAAGTTTGCCCCTGGACATGGGAGGAGAGCTCTCCAGGAAGGAGGCCAGGTAAGAAGAGGCACTTCTTGAACTCCATAGTCACTGAGCATAGTGTGTGTGAACAGGGCAGATGAGAGGTAGTGGGAGAAGAATGTGCCTGAGGGGACAGTTCATGCCCAGAAACTGGGGTACTGTGTCGGAAGGGGGATCTGGGCCCCCATGGTGGAGGGCTATGAATGCCAGGCTCTACAGTGAGAATTTATTGGGTGGATAGGAGAGCCAATTGGGGTTTCTAAGTTGGGGCTATCATATGATGAAGCTGGTGTTTTAAGGAGCTTGTGCTGAACTTTGAGGGCCTCAAGAACAAAAGAAAGAAGCTGGTATGTAGGAGAGAAGCCTGGAGGGATTTTTCATAATTTGGGCTTCAGGGAGAAGGTGATGGGAATGGGAAGTGAGAACACAGAGAAGTGATACAACATTGAGTGGGCTCCCACACCAAAGGGAGACTTTGCTGCCACTGAGAAAGTTGGTTTGAATTACCTGTGGATTCACATCCTGGTTCTCTCACTCATTGGGCTGTTTTGAGGGTTGAGAGAAATAACATACTTAAAATGTCTGAATGAAGTGTGTCAAGCAAGTGACATCTATTGACTATTACCAGGAGTAGAAATCTGAGCCCTTCTGGCCTCTGTATCTTGCTATTGGAGTTGCCAAGGAAAACACAATATATTCAAGCACTGGATTGAACAACACTTTACTCAGGGAAGAGACACCAAGATCAGTTTCAGTGGTGGATGTTGGTGCCCTATGATAGGCAGGTCCCTACTAGTAGCCAGTGCGGGGCCAATGGCTTGCATGAATTCTTCTTGTGGCTGCAGCAGAAGGACCCTGTCCCATTTCTGTGGGAGGCAGATATAGTAGTGGGATGACCAAGTGCTATGTAACATACATGCTTAAGTAGAACAAAAACACACATTGAGCTTGAGCAGGGAAAGGTGTTCCCATACAAGGTGATGAGCCCCACATGGGCTGCAAGGGTTCCTTATGTCTTGGTAAAGAGTACTCCAGGCCCAAGAAAGACTGCATGCATAAGACTGCCTTTCCCAACAAAGTGAGCCATCAATAACATCTAGGGATAGGTTGGAGTGGCAATTAATAGCATGGGCATTGAGGGGCACCTGGGTGGTTCAGTTGGTTGAGTGACTCTTGATTTTGGTTCGAATCATGATCTCAGAGTCCTGAGATGGAGCCCCATGTTGGCCTCCATGCCCAGCAGGGAGTCTGCCTGAGATTCTTTCTCTCCCTCTCCCTCTACCCCTCCTCGTCCTCTCTCTCTATCTCTGTAAAATAAATACATCTTTAAAAAATAGCATGAACTTTGAAGTCAGACCTGGGATTGAGTTTAATTTGTTAAACTTCACAAAAATAGAAGTTGTGTCTGCCTTGTTTATTATGACTCTCCAAGAGGTCTTAGCCCCAGTGCCTGGATTGTGATGCATAATTAACCCTGGCTACATTGTTTATTAATTTAATGCCTTTTGGGCAAATTACTTAATCTCAGCCCACATCTTTAAAATGGGGAGAATAATAGCAATTAACTGATAGGCTTTGGTGAGGATTATATGAATTAATGCAAAGCACTTAGCAAAGTGCCTTGTACACAGTAAGTCTTAATGTTAGCAGCTTTATTACTATTAATGTTATTTTATTAATATGGAACAAGTTTTGGGTTTTATGTGAAAGATAAAAGAAGGTAGCTAAATCAATTTTGCTAAAGAACGTTCAGGCTCCATTGAAATAAAATGTTTTGAACATTGCAATGACCAATGAATCACTGAGTTGTGCATGCCTGCAACGTTTTGGGATTCACATGTACACCCAGTTTCATTTGCAAATGATGGATCATCTGTGGATGATCTACTCAGAGTTATAAAGGATCATTCTGATTTTTCACACTGTTGGTAACTTCCTAGCTGCAAATGATGGATTTTTGTGACAGATCTTTTGGCAGTGACTTGACATGTTTTCGTTAGCTAATTCAAGTAGTCATCACACTTCCCTGGGCATGTTGAAAGCTTTCAACATCATAATTACCTACTCATTTCAATCACTAGTGCTTCAACAATCAACCACTGTGGTAACTACTTCCAGGGAATGTTAAAAAGAGAGAGAGAGAGAGAGAGCACAGTATCCTAATTCCTCTGGGAATTTTGTGAAAAGCGAAAAATGGCTATTGATAGCTATTTGGGGAAATGTGTAAAATATGGGAATTCAATATTACAAAATTATCTTTAAAGATTCTGAGGAATTAAGTCTTCATGGATAACATATATTATACTCTTGGTTTGGACATACTACTGCTTATGAAGTATACATAGGATGTACTTTTAATGTATTTATAATACTTATAATGCATTGAACTCTGTGCAATTTTCCCTAACAATGGGACCTGTTGGGAATTTACTAGTGATCTGTATCTACATAAATATTTTGGAATTAAGGATGCTTAACACATGTATTGTATAACTAAAGACAATAAATTAAAAGTGACTTTTGTGCCTATTTGAATATGACAGAATGGTTTGTGAACTAAAGACTTGATGTAGTATAATTTTCTGGTTATTCCAACTATTACCAATAGTAAATTTGATCAGCTCCATTCCATCAAAATGGTAGAACCATCAACTGAATGAGCTAGTGGAGTAGAATCAGACAAAAATGGGTTTATACCCTGGCTTTTACCACTTAGCTGTTGTGGCCTTGTGCAATTAATTACCTCATGTCCTTAAGATTTTTTTTTCTTCTATAATATAGGGATGATACTATCTACAATATAGGCTTATTATAAAGATAAATGAGATCAAGTTTGTAAAAAAATGCTAAGTGCAGAATGTGTGGGATATAGTTAATGCTCAGGAAAGAGAAGCAAATATTATATGATTTTTATTACCAGAGACAGAGAAGTATATCATCACTATTACAGAAGTATAAGTCAATCAAAGAGTACTGGGGAGTCTGTGAAGTGAGGTAATAACAGTCTTTGAAGGTTTATACCACTTGCCTAAATAGAAGCTCAATGTATAAGACTGACCATGGGCTCTTGTAGCAGAGTCCTAGGGAACTGGACTGTCCAAATTTTTTTGTCATGCCATAATGATTTCCTTATAGAGTCTATGTCTATCTCAACAACAAAGCAACTTACTAACAGTGTAAAAAAGTTGGCTAATCAAATAGTTATTGAATGGATGCTTTGACTGCCAAAATATACAATGCCAAACATTGGTTTGGCAACCTTTTTTACTTAATTGACTGATTTTTGTGGTTTGAATTGGCTACCATTACATAGATATAGCCACCAGCTTGAGTATATATTTGTTATGTGTTTAAACTTCTGATAGACAAATAAGGAATTGTAGCAAAACTATAGTTAGTAAATTCATGTCAAAGGCTTATCAAATAATATGGCATTGATATTGGGGAGAAAAAAGAAAAGGAAACGCATTGATAAGTAAGATAGGTTGCTACTATTCCAACTATAATTCTATTGGATTTATATAGATTTTTGAATTCCATAAATCTATCTATTCACCAATTGTTATTGCTATAAACAATTGAAAATGTTAATTGATTGGTAAGACAGTTTATGTTCAAGATTTTCTCGGACAAAAAAGGCAAACATGTCCTGGATAATTTCTGTTTATTTTATTCAGGGTCTCATGTTTCTTTACCACCTTTATTCAACATAGAAAAAATGTGAAATAATTTTTAGAAATACAGCAGGCTCGGGTCTATGTACAAAAATAAATTACTGCTTAAGGGGCCAGAAGACAAGGTGATATTATGTGTTTAATTTGCTCAGTTATGAAAGAACCTCCAGGGTATTGGGTTATGAAAAACAATGGTTATTTTGAGAGAAAATGGAGCCAAATTGGGTGGATTTTAAACACTTTCCAGTGTATTTAGTATTGGATGTGATTTCCAGGTTGGGGTGGGGGTGGGAGACTGTTCCATTGTTCACTGTATCCACTTTGGGGAAATACTCCTTCCTCCGACTCTGTTCTGAACATGGGCATTTCTGTAGATTGCTTTCTTGGAAATGGCAACAGAAAATGGTAGCAATAATAGGTTTTAAGGTGCTTGGCGGTGAATCATGCCATTTTATAAATTCATCTCCTTACACTTTATTTCCTTGCTGTGAGATAATTTAGACAAATGTCAGTGAGGGAAAAGAAAGTGATTGGTGATTCCACGTCCTCCAATAAAGCAAATTCCTAATTTTCTGTCTTTTATCTTTTGCCATTCTTTTGTGCTCCTCTTTGGCCTTGTCAAAACATATCGTTCAGTTAGAGACTAAAAATATTTTCCCATCGATTGGGGTTATTGATTTTTTTTAATCTGTACTTTGGCTTGAAGAGCGCGGGTGAAGGGTGAAAGTTCACCAGCTTAGTCTGCCGTTTTATCTGGACAGCAGAAGAATGTATTGGCAGCAGATTTGATTTACCTTGTTGGGCAGTTGTAGACACTTCAGCCACTGAAGACAACCCCCTAGCATGTGCTGCTGTTGCTGTCCTTTTTTTTTTTTTTTTTTTTTTTTGTACTCAGGGACTCTTGAAAGATCTGCTTTCTTGTTGATTATATCTTTCTGTTTCCAGGGCAGAATATATTTTTTCTTTTTAAGATTCCAGATTAGGCCTTTTGGAGATGTCATGATGCTTTCTGGAGACTCACAGTAAATAAAACAGTATTGCATGCATCTGTGGGTGCTTGGCCACTCTGCCCATTTGGCCTACAGTATCGGATCATATCCATTGATGATGTCACAGCAGAATCTGATGTGACTGGATCAAATTTGCTGAGATCTCTGTTTCTCCAGCACAGCTGATGAGATACATGTGCTCAGGACAGTGTTTGACTCTTAATTTGAGTCCCAAGATGGTACCTTAAGCTTCCTAATGAGCATCAGGAACATGGAAGGTGGCACCATAAATGCTTTTTTTATAAAGATTTTATTTATTTATTCATAAGAGACACACAGAGAGAGGCAGAGACATAGACAGAGGGAGAAGCAGGCTCTCCACTGAGCAGGGAACCTGATGTGGGACTCATCCTAGGACCCCTGGCCCATGCCCTGAGCCAAAGCAGATGCTTAACTGCTGAGCCATCCAGGCATACCTAAACACTGTTTAAAGAATAGTGTTGTGACTGAGAGTAGGGATTCTTTATAGATTATAGTCCCCCCTATAGCACTTGCTAGCTGTGTGACTCTGTACAAGTTGCCTAATGTGTTGGTGTTTTAGTTCTTTAATCTATAAAATGGGGATAGAAATTATATGTATTTCATTAAGTGGTTGTAGGTTTATGTGAATAAATACATATAAAAGTCCAGAACAGGAGCTGGTAGTGTTAAAAAACAAGAATTTCACACAGAAGAAGAAAGAAAAAACTGATTCTCGGGATCAGGATTTTGGGTTCAGTACCACAGCTGACACACTTTGGATCACATGGCCTTCACCCCCTGGTTGGTTTCTTGTTGTATTGGGTTTGAAGGTTCTAGAATGAAACCTGAGGTTGCTGACAGAAAGGGCTGCTGGACTCACCATGCTCTGTGGAGAATTACTCTGGATTTTCTGTCCCTGCTTTCATGTAGCTGGGGCTCTTCACCATCACTGTGGGCTCAGCCCCAACTAGAACCCACAACCATCATTCAACCTGAAGCACATGTACTTAATGTCCAGAAGACAGGCTTCTCTTAGAGAGGAAGCACTGTGGTGGATACAGTGGTTCTAGAACTTGATTGTATATAGAATCTCCTACAGGAAGCGTGATTCAGGAATATTGGGTATTTATTTATTTGTTACAAAGAGAGAGAGATAGTGAGCATAAGGGGCAGGGAGGGGAAGAGGAAGGAAGAGATGGGGCTCAATCTCATGGCCCTGAGATCATGACCTGAGCCAAAATCAAGAGTTGGACACAACCAACTGAGCCACCTAGGTACCCCAGGCTTTTATTTCTAGGTGACTTGGATGAAGGTGGTCTTAATTCATACTTTGGGAAACATTGATACTGTAGAAAGAACTTGGGCTCAGAATTGGATTTGCATTTGCTTGTCAGTTATGCTTATATGGGCCAGTCATTTAATCTCTCTGAGCCTTAACTATAAAATAGACCAGTAAACTAATAATATATTGAAAGTTTTGGGACACCTGGGTGGCTCAGTTTGTTAAGCATCTGCCTTGAACTTGTCATGATCCCAGGGTTCTGGGATCAAACCTTACCTTGGGCTCCCTGCTCAGTGGGGAGTCTGCTTCTCTCTCTCCCTCTGCCCCACCCCACTGCTTGTGCTTTCTCTCTCTCAAATAAGTAAATAAAATCTGAAAAGAAAAGAAAAGAAAAGAAAGCATTTAGCACAGTGCCAGACACCTAGAATATGCTCCATAAATGCTGAAGTTCTCATCCCTTGATTCTATTTGCTGTCTTGGACTCCAGAGAATTTTATACTCTGTTGGAATTAATTTATCTTAACTTCTTTTTTTTCTCACTCATGCTTGTTGTTAATTTCCTGTCTGAACTGCACCTGCTCTTACTATCCCCTTGTAAGCACTTCCCTGTTTAGATAAGGTTGACTGTATTCCTACAAGCCTTTGCTCTTTCTTTTACTTATCTGCCCTCAATGACGTGGTGGTGCCACTCCCACATCTGGGTTGAGTCTGTGTTCAGTGTTTTCGACTAGAATTCCTCTTGCCTTTTCTTGGCTATGAGGACTTTGGGTCTAGAAATGCTAAAGGCCATGGCTTGCTTCTGTGATGCAGCTGAGGCATCTCTTTCCTCAGTCCATTTAGTTCTCAGTGTTGGCATTTCTTGCCTGTTCTATCACTGCCCAGTAACACAGCCAGGTGCTTCCATGATCTGACTGATATAGGACAAATCAGCTAACCAACCTGAGTTAACAGATGTATCAGCCTGTCAGGGGCTAATGGCACTTTTAAAAAAAATGCTTAATATTTAAACTGGCTAGAGGGTCAAGACTGACTTTTTTGCAGAACTGAAAGCACTGAATTAAACTGATGTCAAAAAAGTCATTCAATTTGGTCTCTTCACTCAAACACGCAATCATTTGTGCATGTAGGGAAATGCCCTGTCATCTCTTTGGTCAATTTAGTCCAAATGGTAGTTTTCTGTAAATAGACCTAAGTCTATTTAGTCCAAATGGTAGTTTTCTTTAATAGACCTAAAGACGTATTTGCCAAAGAAAAAGTAAGAGGAATGCTGGTCTTTTAGGCAGATACCCCTGTGGGATGCTACTAAGATGTCAGCTAGGGAGGAAAATGAAAGATAGAAAGCAAAGATTTTTAGGGATAACATCAACATTGCTGAAATAGTAACTATCAACTTGCAAAAACCTAATGGAGGACTAGAAAAATACCCTGGAAATATGTTTAGTATAAGGCGTGGATGGAGAGACATGATCTTACTTTATAGTAGTAGCAAGGGAGATAATAATCTTAATAGGTCATTGGATTTAGGGACTATCTTAAATCTAGGATGATTAAATTTCAAGATCTTTAATTATATCTTCACAAGACCTCTTTTCCAATAAGATCACATTTTGATGTTCTGGGTGGGTATGAATTTTGCGGAGACACCATTCAACCCATTGCAACACATAAGGCCAGTAGGCATGATACAGCTCCATATGATGAAAATCCAGAATCTGGGCTGTATGAAGTTATCCCTTTCTGCCTCTGTTTCATTCTATTGTGAGAACCTTAAGAACATGAACTTGTGTAAAGAGGCCTGCATGATAGGTGTTCAATAAATATTTTCTGGAAAAGTAAGCTGGGATGGCAGTTCAGGACCAACAAAAAGACCCTGAGGATGAAACTGTCTCAGAAGCATCCATTTCTACTTCTTCCATGACCATTTTATTTTATTTTTCTAAAATTTTTAAAAATTTTATTTATTCATGAGAAACAGAGAGAGAGAGAGAGAGAGAGAGAGAGAGAGAGAGAGAGAGAAGCAGACACAGGCAGAGGGAGAGGCAGGCTCCTTACTGGGAGCCTGATGTGGGACTCGATCCCAGGACTCCAGGATCACGCCCTGGACTGAAGGTGGCTCTAAACCACTGAGCCACCTGGGCTGCCTTTCCATGACCATTTTAATTTGCTATGAATAGTCAAAAGTATGAGTCCACTTTTGTGTCCAGTAGACCATTTGGATCCAAAATATTTAATCTACTAAGTTCCCTTTTGGAGGCAGATAAAAACAGAATTGTGTGTAGTACAATGACTTTCTGAGAAGAGGGAACATCCAGATGTACCTTAATGAAAATATGCACTGAAATGGTATTAACATATTAAAAAAAGGATGAGCTATACACTGAATAGGGAGAAAACCAGTATGATTGGTCAAATTTACAACAAGTTTAGTTGACTGGCAGTAGTTAGAAAGGTGGCTCAAAATGAATAAATTAATTTACTGGTTCTTAACCCTTTAAAAACAGGATAAATTCATCCATTTGAGTGGTTTAAGGCTATAGTCACAAAGTGACAAACAGGTGCATAAAGACAGAGCATTCAGTCCATTTGGATATGGACCCTCTTACTAGTCTCAGAAAATTGATCTATTTTATTGCATCCTTTTTACAACCAATTCCAGCTGGCTGAATTGAGTATATTTTTCATTCTGACTTGTTGACTTCTGACCCATTAAGGCAGCCAATCCAATTAGGCAGGTTTTCTGTTGCTTTGCCTCCTGACAGAGCATCTGATTGGCTCACAGTTCTTGCTAAGTGACAGTCCTTCCACACTGTGGGTTATCTTTCTTAAAAGGATCTTATCTCCTCTTCTCTTTAAAATGCCTGTATTTTTTCTGGTTATGCTTAGGTTTGGGTTTTAGAACATTTCTCGTTCAAGTACTTGAGTTTGGATGCTTTAAGTTAGGACCTAGGCTGAGTGGGTTGCTAGGGTTCACATTTTGACACAGTCCTTGGATTACCAACTCTGTAGGCTGAATAATACTATCCCAAAAGATATCCACATCTTATTCTCTGGAACCTGTGTTATCTTATATGACAAAAACAGAACTTTGAAGATGTGATTAACCTAAGGATTTTAAGAGGAGGAATATCCTGGATTGTGAAGGTGGGCCCTAAGCATAATCACATGTTTCCTTATAAAAGGGAGATTTGACACAGGCACACAAACGAAGGAAACCATGTAGAGAAATCAGAGGGAAGAATCAAGGAAAGAAGATGCTAGGCCAGTGGCTTTGAAGATGGAGGAAGGGGTCATGAAGCAAGGAATCTAGCTCTAGAAACTGGAAGAGGTAAAGAAGCAGATTTTTCCTGAGAGCCTCTAGAGGGAGCATGGCCCTGACAACACCTTGGTTTGGACCCACTGAAAATGATTTTGGACTTCTGGACTCCAGAACTGAGAGTGAATAAATTCTGTTGTATCAAATTTGAGGTAATTTACTAAAGCAGGCACAGGAAACTTAGATGCCAAACAAGACCATCCCTGCCAGGACTAAACCTCTGCTTCTGAGAAACGTGCGTTGCAGGGGGATTGACACCAGCTATGCTATTCTTCATTTATTTGTCTATGCTTGTTTTTCAAGTATAAATTTGAATGTCATTTTTGACCTTCAACTCTCATCTGAAATACTGTCTGAAAATATTTGGTGAGATTTGCTGGATTAAAATGAGAGACTTCATAAGCTTCCCATGTAGCAATCCAGTTTCTTTGGTCTATTAAAGCTTTTTATGTCAAGGTTACCCAACCCTGAGGTTATTTATGGACCCTCCTTTTCTTTTTTTTTGGGGGGGCACTAATTTTCATTTAACTTTATGGACAGGTAGCACATCATTTACCTGTTCCTTCTTGAAATTCTCTGGATGGTCTCTGGAATCTCATCCTTTGTATTAGTCAGGGCTCTCCAGAAAAACAGAATTAATAGGATATCTAGTTAGCTAGCTAGCTAGCTAGCTAGCTATCAGTCATCAAGCTATCTATATGATTTCATTATATAAGTGTGATAAAATATTTATTATAGGAAATTGACTCACATGATTATGAAGGCTGACAAATCCTAAGATCTTCAGCTGGAAACTGAAGACCCAGGACGGCTGGTGGTATAGTTTCAATCCAAATATTGGCAGACTCAAAACCCAGAAAGAGCTTATGTTTCAGTTCTCATATAGAGGCAGGAGAAAATACATGCCCCAGCTCAAGGCAGTCAGGCAAAAGCAGTTCACTCTTCTTGTTGAGGGTCAGTCTTTTTTTTCTTTTCAAGCCTTCAATTAATTGGATGAGGGCCATTGACATTAGGAAGGGCAATCTTCTTTACTCAGTCTACCAGTTCAAATATTAATCTCTTCTAGTAGCATCCTCACAGACCTACCCAGAATAATGATTGACCAAATATCTGGATAACTTGTGGCCTACTCTAGTTGATACATAAGGTTACCAGACAGATCACATTATGTCTTACTACTTTTCTGTTTTTCCCCCTGCAACTTTATTTTTATTTTCATTCCTAAATGTGAATATCCTTCAGCGCTGAGGCTGCCTATCTCCATTCCTCGTCTCTAAACAGTTCCTGGACACTTTCTTTCCCTCACACATACTCAGCTCCATCCCCATTCCTAACTTCATACTGAGCGGTTAAAACCTGACTCTGTTAAAATACAATGTTCCAATATTGTACCAAATTTCCTACCCTTTAGATGTCCATTATTCTAGTAATGGGGTTACCATCATTTTAGGTACCCAGGCTTAAAACCATGAAGGTATCATCAAATCCATCTATTTCCTTTTCTTTTCATAGAAAAACTCAACTCTTTTGGATTCTTCTTTAAAAGTTTTTCTCACATCCCTCCCTTCCTCCTTTCCTCCCCATTCCTCCTACCTGCACAATTATATAGCCAACACTATGTGGTTCTTGCTGCTGATCCTGATCTGATTTCATTTAATAAACACTTCCTCTGTGCTAGGTGCTACACTAAGCACTTTACATATATTATCTCACTTATTTGACCCCCAAATCCTTTAAAGCAGGTATTTTTGTCCCATGCTTTAGAGGTGAGACAATGAGGTCAAGTGATCTGTGCAAGCTTTCCTAGCTGGCAGGTAGCAGAACGAGTATTAAAACCCAGGCCTGAGTCCACAGCGGGCGTTCTTAAAACCCTTTGTATAGTGCCTCTTTGGATTTTCTAAAATTTCTTCCAACTCACAAAACACTCCCATTCCTAATCTTTTCTATAACCACTGACAATAAAATCTGGAAACATGACATTTGCCAGTTTCTTTCCCTGCTGAAAACTTCAGTGGCTCTCCACTGTGCAGGGGACTTAATTCCAGTTACGGCTGCCTTAAAGACATTTTCGTCCCTTTCTGCTTCACTGCCTACTCCCATTGGACTTAGTTGTCTAGATGTACTTCCATTGCTTGGTTTATACTCTGCCTTCCATCTGCTGTAGTTGTCCTTTCTAATCCAGCTGGTACTCAGAACATCCTTCCATGTCTAGTTCATACGTCTTTAGTCTGGAGAAATAGCCAGAACCTCCCTACTTTTATTTTTCCACTCAGAACAAAATAAACCTTCATCCCATAATTTTGGTGAGCATGTGACTCATTGTGTTATCATTTATCATCTAGTTACCAGCCTATCTTCCTGATGGAGTAAATTTTTAATTCTGACTGACCAACAAGTATGAGTTTGACAGGGATGGGTTGGCATCCTACTCATCTCTAAATCGCGCTTCCAGATCCCCTCTGCCCTGGAGGACTAAATCAACCATTCCTTTCTTTGGAAGGGTTTGGGGAGGGGGTTGTGGTTACAACGCTTAGCTGAGTCCCTCTTCTTGAATTGCCTCTAGCATAAGAAAGTAGTCCATATTTAGTGATTGGTTGATGTGAGGGTACAAATGTCTGGCCTCTTATTTCAATATGGGGCAACTCATAAGGGCCATTCCAGTCCCAGAGCTCCCCATGGGATTGACAAAGTCCTTTGTTATCACTATATTACTCTTCAACTTCTTCCTCTGTCCAGTCATGCTTCCTGACCCCCTCCATGGGTGTAAATCTTGAGGGCATTCCCAATACACCATTTGCACACAAATTTTCCCTTCAGCATTTCTTTCCCAGAGAGTCTCCCTATGACAGGGAGATCTACACCTGGCTGCCGGGAGGATCTCAGTTGAGTCTGGGGAATTACCATTTAGGATGTGGGCTTTTTCTTATTTTCCTATTTTCACTACAGTGCCCTTGCCTGCTTCTTTGTCATAGTTTGGATTTTCTTTGGTTCATTTTCTCCATAGAATAAGCTTCTTGGTAAGAGACCCTGGTTGCCTGATGGCTTGGGAGGAAACCTGGGAGTTCGAATTATCCTTATACTGGCATTCATCCGAATGTCCTATTTTCAAGCCCACCATCTCCTTTTTTCCATGGCACCAAAGGTCTCTAATTCCTGAGTCTTCCCAGGATGCTGTGGTGGGGTGGGGGTAGGGCGCTGGCTTATTTCCTATTCTCCTCTGCAGGTATTTAGTTGTCAAAATTTTCACTTCTTGGGGATCCATGGGTGTGGCTCAGTGGTTTAGTGCCTGCCTTTGGCTCTGGGCGTGATCCTGGAGTCACGGGATCGAGTCCCGCATTGGGCTCCCAGCATGGGGCCTGCTTCTTCTCTGCCTGTGTCTCTGCTTCTCTCTCTCTGTGTGTGTCTATCATGAATAAATAAATAAATAAATAAATCTTTAAAAATTTTTTTTCACTTCTTTTAATTCCTCCAACTACTTTCTGACTCCTGAGATTTTTTTGTTCTCACAAAAAAATGTCTCCTTGTTTTCTTTACATTTGAAGGTTTGTAATTTTTACATTCTTTCACTCTCATTTTAGTGGGGCTTCTGATGGAACCAGGGTTTAGCACAGGGTAAAACATGCCCTGCTTAACTTGGAGTACGGGAGTTCAGGGTTTGTTGCCAACGTTGGAGCATCTTGATTTTACCTTAAAAGAAAGGTAATGGTTTCTTAAGACATATGTGGCATTTTATTTGAAAATATATTTTTATTTATTAAGGGAAAAATTTGGGTCCCATGTGGAGTACTGGGTTAAAATGAGCAGGAATTCATTCACCAGAATAGTGGCAAAGGAATCATCAGCCTCTGTCTTACCCAGGCACATGCAGCATGAGACTGGCTGAGACTGAGACTTCCCTTTGGTATGCCTAAGCATCCAGAGAGAAATGAAACCCTTCACCGGTCACTCAGATATTTTGTCTGCATGTTAAGAACCATCAGGAGGTGCCTAAATATTTGAATGTTTGGTGCTCTGTAGACAACATGTCTGTGTGACCGCCTGAATTTCTCTCATCTAATTTTGACGATTGGCCTCGTGGAGATGTAGCCAAAGTCTGATCAACTGCATCACTGGATGTGTCAATTACAGTGAGATCTGAGGGTTGTATATTAAACATCCTGCTTTTTTTTTTTTTTTTTTTTCAGGCTGCGTTTGATGCCCGTAGTTACATTTCTGTTCATGAGTAGTCCATGTTTTGGGAACACAAGAATGTTTTTGAGAAGATAAGGGATGATTTCTGGAGAGTGGGCATGTGTACTAGAGGTGGTCTGCTGTGCAGCAGACTGCCAATCAAAATATGCCAGTAATGTCATTCAAGGTCAGAGACCCAGTGAACCGCCAATCAAAGTCATAGGGCTGTGCATGTTCACTTGTCAGTGTTAGAAAGAGGTCACTCTCTCTGTGGTATGGGTAGTGTGTGAACAATGGAGTATTTCAGTGGTCAGAAGCACATTCTGCTGCCTACCCCCTGGTGATTTCAGGATGCTTGCCAAGGTTTTTCCTATCCTACGAGAATATAAGGCAGGGTGGTAGAAAAGCTGAGGGTATTTTTAAAAACTGAGTTATAGATTCTGATTTCTGAAAACAAACATGCATGGTAGCTAATTTAATATGTAGCTTTGTTAAATATTATTTGCTTAAAATCTCTATATATGAGAAAGGATAACAAAGAAAAATCAGAAATACAGTTTTAGATATCTAAAAGATATCTCCTTTAAACATTTTGTACTTGGTATTCTGTTTTCTTTCTTGTCTTAACTCAGCTCATCTTTATCTTGTTGATTTTCATCATACAAAGATAAGTTTTGCATTTATGGAAAAAATGACAATTTTAAGGATGTGCTAACATCAGAATAAAGCTTGACAAATTTCAGTTTTGGGGTCTGGAAGACAAAAATGATAAGAGTTTTGTAAGCTATGTATTTCAGTAGGGTCTTGGTGGATTTTCAAAACAGCGCCTCTTAGAGGGCAATGGAACAATTAATCATAATCAAGAATATTAGCCACTGAAAGTTATTTCAGTAGCAGCAAATGTTATGGTGGGCAGATGTACAAAGTTCAATCAGGGTGTCTCCCTGATGGCAAAACCTCCAAATGAGTCATGTTCTGAATGTTTTGCCTCCCCATGATAAAATATTTAGGCAAAATATTAATTACACATGCTTAGCCTTATAGACACAGACTATATGGCTAAAATGTTCAGAATTCATTTGGATCTTATGTATATGCAAGTATAATCAACTACTTTAGTCATATTCTTATTTAGATAAAAATATTAACAATAGCATTTTGAAAGTTCAGAAATAAAACACTAGATTGAAACAAAGGGTATGTATAGTAGGTGTGAACACTAGGTAGAGATTTTTCAAATTTGTAGAATGATCTGTGAGAAATACATGCAGAGTGGGGCCATCAAGCATGAGGCTTTAGAGTTGGAAAGATCTTTGGGGTTTAAAATTTTCATTTTGTAGGTGGTGGTACCTGAGGCTATTGTGAGGTGGCATAGATAGTTAATGGAAGAGGCAGTTCCTGGATCTACCTTTGAATCCTGGGCTCTTTCTCTTCTACCAGGCTTGTGAGAGGCCTGTCTGTTTTCTAATTCCCTTGGGAAAGCTTGTGTAGAGGTGAGTTTTCTGAAGCTGCTCAAGAGGTGAAGGGGAGAGAGCCTTTAGGATCTGGAAGGAGAGAGGATGCAGTGAGAAAATGCTCAACAGTGGCCTGGGCCATTCAGGTAAGAACCAGGGTCCTAGGGATGGAGAAAGCAGGGGTAAGAAAAGAGGATGCTCAGAACCATCCAGTGAGCAAAACATTCTCTTTAAATTGGGCTTTACCTGCTCTCAACTTTGGATTAGAAATATTCTTAGCTATCAGCTGCAACAACTTTTTACTGGTAGATCAATGTTTTGAGAGGGACAGACTCTAGACACAGAAAACACCTGATTCCAGCATTCAGCCTTAGCTGACTTGTTTAATAGTAGAATATGGGAGTGAGATGTGTGGGCAAGGGGATACAGATCATATTTTCCTTCTCTTACTCTGATATCCTGATAAACACCCCTAGGCTTGGAGGAGAGATTAAAATCCACGAAGACAAAAGAGGAGTGATTCAAGCGTGACCGGTTTCTTTCACAGATGTGAAGGGGGCTGGCCAAGAGGCACAAGGCAGCCAATTTTCAGCTCTGACAGCTGCCGAGGTCATCAGCTTCCTAACGGCACCCCTTAATTCCTCTGAGGCCAGGGTGTCCTTTGAACTCAGTGGTTGTTACACTTGCAAAGCTAAGCTGAGAAGGGGAGAAACCTGAAAATTTTGCTGGCCACTGAGTACACAATTACCAGGACATTAAAACCTTAGGCTAAGGACTTAGGGTTCTCCTATCTTCTTTGACCTACAAACCAGTAGTTGCTCCCAGACAAGTTACACACACACACACACACACACACACACACACACACACACACACACACTGCTTTCATGAGACAGAAAAAGGGAATGGTATTTATATGCTAAGAGCTTCAAGGGTGGCAGCAGTACTTTTCTGAGAAAGCCTAATGCTCTAGTTCAAAGGATGCTTCCAGTGGGAGTGGGGACTGAAGAGCTGAGAAAGATTTTCTGTGAGGGACTCTTGTTATGGCTGGATCTAAGGACTTGGTGAGAGCAGGGATCTTGAGAAATGCTGGTGGTCTTGCATTCTGCTTTTGAAGGGGTTTCAAGTCCTGGGGATTCATGGTCTAACACTTGTGCTTCAACTTAGTGAGTGAGAGAGGAGGGGTGCTGTTTTCACTGCTCCAGACCATGCCACTTGGTATGAAGTAATGATGTGGGGTTAATGCCTGAGAAGTCTGCATCATTAGGAAACCCCCAATACAAGCAACATAGTGGCTAAGGACAGCACTTGAAAAACTTCAATATAGTAGGACAGGGCATGGTCTATTATTTAAAAATTGTATATAGACGGGGATCCCTGGGTGGCTCAGCAGTTCAGCGCCTGCCTTTGGCCCAGGGTGTGATCCTGGAGTCCCAGAATTGAGTCCTGCATCAGGCTCCTGGCATGGAGCCTGCTTCTCCATCTGCCTGTGTCTCTGCCTCTCTCTCTCTCTCTCTCTCTCTCTCTCTGTCTATCATGAATAAATAAATAAAATCTTTTAAAAAATTGTATATAGAAAACCACATTACTTCAGCAATAAACCATGACTCATGAACGACATGTGAATGGTATTAGGATTCTCATCAGATAAAACCTGAAGCACTTAAACTAAAATGAGTTAGGATTTTCAAAATCCTTAATCTGCAGAGAGTAATTTAGCTTACATGGTAGGCAGTTCCTGTAAGAGATATAAAATAATATTGTTCAACCAAACTTTTAATTTTTTCTTCTTTTCATTGTTAGTTCATTGTTATCTATATTTATCTGTGATACCAGATACAATTTTATGCTTGTTCTGTATACAGGAAACACCTTGGACTCACTCACTGCTAATGAGAGGCAAGAGGTCCCTCCTGGACTGCAAGTGGATTCCTTTCACCTTTACGCTCGTGGTCCAGGAGTTCTGAGCTCCCTTTCATTCTCTGTCCCCTCTGTGACTATTGTGGGATGGGGTATGGAAGATAGCACATCACAAAAGCCATCTCTGTCATACTCTGCTTAATACAACATGAAGGTACCTTGTGCAGGGTGGCTGCTCTTCACTTATCCATGTGTTCACTTGTTAGTCCTCCAAATGAAAGAGGAAATATGAATAAAAGGGAACTCTCATAAAGATTCCAGAATAGACTTTCATTGAAAAGCTCCCAAATTACACTAGTGATTCCACAGTTGTCATAGTAGGAGATGGAATAACACTTGAAAATCATTGTTTGTCAGAGAAGGTGAGGGATATTTTCTGGTGTTTCTTTCTATGGCTTCTTTCTCCCTTTGTCTCCCTCTATCTCTCTCATATCCACCTATCTACCTATTTAAAAAAATGATTTATTTATTTATTTTAGAGAGAGAGTGTGTAAGTGAGGGAAGGTGCTGAGGGAGAGAGATTCTTCACTGAACAGGGAGCCTGATTCAGTACTCTATCCTAGGACCCTGAGATCATGACACCTGAGCTGAAACCCGGAGTCTGACACTCAACTGACTGAGCACCCAAGCTCTCCTTTAACTGTCTACCTGTTTACCTACTCAGTCCCAAGTCTTGAACAAAGACCACAAATTCTAAAGATGAGGCTGGCCTACCTTTGAGAAGTGGGGCATCATCCTTGATGGAAATGACTGCTCTTTTCCCTGATTTTGGAGCTCAAGTCACCATCTCTCACTTAACATCACTTGCCTCGCCTGGCATATTTCCCTCAAGACATTCATGTCTTCACAACTAGATTCTAAGCTCTCCAGGAGCACAGACCTTCCTTTTTGATCTCACTAGCACTGCCTAACTCAATGTCTTGCATATTCTGGGGCTCCCTACCTAGAAGTTTGGCTTAGATCAGGGCACTTGGTCATCCTTGCCACAGAGAAAAGACCAAGGTACCTCAGGGCAGAACCAGCCACTCCTGGAGGAATTCTTCCTCACTGGAACAGAAGTGTTATCCCACCTGTACAGGGGGGAACTGTACTGTCCAGTGAGGAATGTGCTTCTTGAATTCTTCTTTTTATCTGTCTTTGCTTATTCAAGGAGAATACAAGGAGATACATTATTTCTAACTACATCCAATGATAGATAAAATTCTTCATGTGCCTCTTCCTCCTTCAGGGTATTCACATTAAAATGGTTTTCCAGTTTTATTGAGAAATAATTGATATACATCACTATATAAGTTTAAGGTGCATAAGATTATGGTTTGATTTACATATACTGTGAAATGCTTACCACAATAGATTTAGTTAATATCTCTCATGTCATATGGATACAATAAAAAGATAAGAAAAACTATCTCATTGTGATGACAACTCAGGATTTACTCTTTTAACACTTTTCCACTATATCACACATAGCTATAGTAATCATGTTGTACATTACATCCCTAGTACTTATTTATCTTATCACTGGAAGTTTGTACCTTTTAACTCCTGTTAAATTCAGGCAAATGAGATGGAATGATAATTATGGGAATTGCAGGTATCAGCAATATTTTTCTTTTGGGGGTGGCAGTGTGTGGTTGTAATGTGGGAGAGACAGCTGCACACGGTAGCCAGAGAAGGGGATCTCTATGCAATTTCTGAATTGATACCTGTGAGTGGCCAATTTCTCTGACAAGATAGCCAGAGGGATTTCCCTTTTGAATCATGTTTTGGCTTTTTTTTTTTTTTTTTAATGGCATTCTCATTCTTGGCAGTTAAAGTTTCTTGACCTTTTGCTGGATAAGTAAGGAATTGAATGGGAAAAATATCTTAGTGTCTATGATTATTTTTTCTGTCCTGGGATGCTAAAAAAAGACTTTGCTCTTTGTTTCCCATTTAATCCCTTCCTTAGCCAGCCATCTTCAACTTTTGGCTGCCTTGTCCTTTCTGGGATTATGATATTTCTTGGCACAGGTCGAAGAGCACTTGATTAGGTCTGAGATAGCAGCTGGCAAAGCACCCTGAGCATAGTCAGTTTATTTTAGAGTTTGAGTTATTTTGTTACCTACTCTGAGCTCTGTCTTCTTCTGGAAGGAGTTCACGATCTCTATTCGCTGACGTGACATTTCCCTGCCCTTTCCTTCATTCCAAGAGCTTCTTTCTGTCATTCATAACTCTGATTCCAGAGTGACCTACTTGTGTTTGGATTTTTATTCCTGCACACTTTATAGTGACATCTTTTACTTTGATATATAGAATCATCTATCTTTTAAGAATTTCTCTGGTGTTCCTGCCTCTTCTGTGGAATATAATTCTTCAGGCCATCTCCTTCCCTCTCTCCATGTAATCTACTCATAAAGCCTCTTTCATGACCCTGTCAGGAACCCTTTGCATTTTTCTGACTGCTGACTATATTTCCACCTTACTAGTTGATCCTTCTCCTCCCTCATCTTTCAGTGGGAACCAATGCTATTGCCATTCTGAATTATTTGACGTTCCCTAGAAGTGCCACACCCTTTCATGACTCTGCACAGGTTGTCTGTCTACCTGCAATTTCTTTTAGGTCTGCCTTCTTTTTTTCCCTGCAGACATAACTGTTCATCACTTGATTCTACTAGGGCCTTCTCCATTTCTGAATTCCTGTGCAACCTACAAGTCATTGATGGTTGTGTCCTTTGAGCTTTTTTTTTGGACCCTCTCCTTATGTCATACTATTTCCTTAACTCTTAGTTTCTGGTAGAATATACTTTTACTAGCATTAATCTCAGTATATTTTAATAATTTATTTGTCTGTCTGCTTATAGGGCAAAAAACTTGCCTTCTTTAACTATGAATCAAGAAGGCTGGTCCATTCAAGTGCCAGAATGAATAAATGAATGAACTAAGGTGGCACACCAGTGAAATCTGACACTCTTGGTGGCTTTTTAGTGATGGAGTGAGAATTGTAAGGGAGAAGGAAGTTTTGAGTCCTGGATCGACTTCCATTAATTCCTTGTAAGTTTTTCTCTAGGGCTCAAAGTAAAAAACTCTGGCTCTCCAGAAGCAGACAATTTGATAAAAATAGAGTAGTTGAAAACACATTGGACAAAGTAACAAGTTGGTCAGAGTTGACCACTGGACAAAAAAAGTCCTGAAAATTTCACTTCACTGGAGTTTTACATATTAACAAATTTTTGTGCATCACGTAGATAATATTGCAATATCGTATATACTTTTAAATTATACACATTAAGGAATTTCCAGGGGTATAGGTTGGTTTTGTGAACTTTGGAGAATTCTTATGATCTTGTATTTTAGATTTAAATTCTTTCTTGGGTGCAGTAAAATTATCACTATATGATTCAGTAGTTATAAACATCAGAACAATTCTTTTGCCCTATTCCTGTTAAAAAATTAAATTTGAGCCACACACAAGAGTCACATAATTAAAACATTTCTGAATAGAGACATACTTGATTGAAAAAGACTTAGAAATGTTTAAATGTTCAAATTTGAAAAAATGAACAAAGTGCTAAATGTGGATCATAAAGATAAGGGCCTAACTGGGCCTCCTTCTTCTTATTCCTGGGGTGACATTCCTATGGAACATAAGAGCTCTGGGAAATCTAGTTTCAACACTAGTGACCAAACATCTTGTGTTTGAATTTTGTAGATATAGAAACTAAGATCCAAAGAAGGCAAGTGAGCCACAGCTCAAATTTAGGTTTCTTTCCCCTAGAAGGAGGAAACCTGCCTTAATTCCATCCTTACCTTTTCTGAGAGGGAGAATGTGGTATTTTTACTGCAGTGGGAATGAATAGAGTGGAATTATGTTGACCCAGAGAATGTTCTTCAGGCTCCTATAAAACTTGTTGAGTAAGCAGTCACTCTGCATGCCATCTTGGAGACAGGAAAGTGCCCCAGTCATTAATAAAGTACATCCTTGGTAGTTCACACACATGACTTTTGTTTTCAAATTTATTTTTAGTTCAATCTTGTAAAGTCTTGTAAATTATGTCATCTGTATGGACCTCAGTCTCTTAATTTTAAAAGGTCTTAAGATATTATTTGTACTTGAGAAATAGAGAAAGAATTAAATAGTCAGAAGCCAGAGTGGAAGTGAGTGGACATAGAGTAAAGTAGAGATATTATATGTGGTAGACAGAGCTGTGATCAATAAACTCCTGATAGCAAGACACTTTGGTCACTAGAGGTGTATTGGCTCCTGAATAAACTTCAAGTTCCCTAAGCAGGTTCTCATCACTTCAAGCCTGGCTGTGTGGCCAAATCTCCACAGTCAAGATTCTCATCATTTTTTTATTCCTAGATGTACTCCCCCAAATTCTCTTTGCCTGAGTAAACCAAATTATATTCTCTTCTTTGCAACCAAAACAGTTAACCTAATATTGGAGTTGAGAGTAGGAACCAAATTTGGAAAATTTTCCTGAGGAATAAAGCCAATGGGATTTAGTGACCAATTTTTATCATTATTATTTTCATAAGCTAGAACTATTTGAAGAAAGAAGGCCACTACATTTTGCAACAAACTACATGAAACCAAAGCTGACATATGTAGTTTCAAAATATCCAGAGTCTGAATTTCCAGCAAAATGAAGGAAGCAATAGACTAAAGAAATATCAGAGAGTATAACAACTAGAAGCATCATAAAATGGAAAATGCATCACAAGAAATTAAAAGGAACTAGTATGGTTTGGAGAAACCACAATTGAACTCTGCAGGAGCTGCCTTTGTTTCTCTGCCTTAACATGTGTTTGCTACTGCAGATTAATAGCCTCCATTTGGGGAAGAAATGGCCTTGGATCATTGTTCCATTTTAGGAACCACAGGTGTTGTTGTACACATTCTGTTTATAACCTTAGGGGTGAATGAAAAACGAAACCTTAAAAAAAAAAAAAAAAAAAAAAAAAAGACAGAGACCATGGACCAGAATGAGCTTTGCCAGCATTTTCTTCCTGATCATTCCTACACAATTAGACACACTATGGCATGATAATAAGCACAAAGTTCCACTCTCTATGTGGAATGCTGATTTTAAATAAGAGTGAGGGCATGAGGGTATTTATGCATGAGTATGTGAAAAAGATTTAAAAAGTTAATGTAACTAATCTATTCATGTCTTACGTGTTAAGTAACTTTCAGAATTCACCTCATGGAAGGGCCACTAGTTTTGAAGAATGTAGATTAATAAGCCTCCTTGCTTAAAAAATGAGCTTCAATATTTGTGCGAATCATAGAGTCAAAAGAAAAAATCGATGGGTTATCGACTACTGGGGATGATCACATTCATTTTGCCCTTTGTGGTTGGTGAAATCCATGCTGCAATTACAGAGACAGGCTGGCAGCAAAGAGCCTCAGTCGGGCTTTCAGCTCCACATTAATCCAAAACTCCCCATTTTAATGCAGATATAGATTGCTTTGAGTCAATAGCTGACTGCTTGAATTGTGAAGTAGCAGTTCTGCGTGGCTCTGGCAGGCCAGAGCTTACAGTATTTGGGAATTTCAAAGCTTTGCTCTGTGAACTGGTATGGCTAAGGCTTGAGGGGAGGTGCAGTTGTGCTGATGTTGAAAAAATCTGTCTTTGGGATCTAAAACACGGATTATAGCAGATTCAAGGTGGGCGGGTCATAGAATCATAGGATTGTAGAGTGGGAAGGACCTCAGAGGTCACCTGGTCTAGCTCTTTCCTTACAGATGAGGAAATTGAGGTCCTTAGAGGTTAACTAACTTGCATGTGGTTACACAGCTAGTCAGCAGAGGATCCTATACTAGAAAAAGAGATGCATCCTCCTGGGCTTTCCACTACTCTACATAGACTATGAAAAAAATAGGGATCCCTGGGTGGCGCAGCGGTTTGGCGCCTGCCTTTGGCCCAGGGCGCGATCCTGGAGACCTGGGATCGAATCCCACATCGGGTTCCCGGTGCATGGAGCCTGCTTCTCCCTCTGCCTGTGTCTCTGCCTTTCTCTCTCTCTGTAACTATCATAAATAAATAAATAAATAAATAAATAAATAAAAAAAAAAAAGAAAAAAATAAAAATTTGCTTTATTAACTACACCACACACATGTGCACATGCAATAGATGCTTCACTGAATACGTTTCATTTACCCCATTTTTAATACTCAACAATTTATTAAATAAGGCAGTGAGGAAATCCTTATCACTGGGAGTAAGCATGCAGCTATGCTAATGTGAAAAATCATCTGTAACATGTTACAACTGAGGAAAAGATGAGATACCATGTTTGAAGTGTTAAATGGGACATTTTTAAGAAGATGCTCTGTAAGTGGTAAGGCACTATATTCATGATAGAGAAAAAGGCTATTTTAAGGCAAACTTTTTGGGGGCAGATTTCTATTTCTATTTCTGTTTCATGCAGTATCATTGCTTATATCAAACTAGACTGTGAATGTGTTGAGAGAGATGAAGAGTATCTTTCATCTCTCTATCATTAGCAAATAGCATAGTGCTTGGCATGTAGTAGATGCTCAATAGATATTTGCTGAGTGTTGAATGTTGTACATCTAAATCCATACAATATGCCATGACATTCAAATTGTGTGAGGTCTGTGGTCCAGCAGCACTGACATTGCCTGGAAATTTTTTAGAAATAAAAAATTTAGAATCTAGAGCCCCATGCCAGACCTACGGAAGCAAAGCTTGAATTTTAGCAAGATCTCCCAGTGCTTAGCAGGCTCATGAAAGTTTGAAATGCCTGCAATAAGCTATGTTGAACCAAGTTTCATATTGTTCAAATCTTATTACAATGATGTTAGGTATAAAGTCTGCATATTAAATGAAATTTGTGAGTAGTCAAAATTATCCCTAAACGAATGGCCCTAAAATCATCCACACACAATGAGAGGACTCTGTGTGGGTGTTTGTGTGTGTGTGTATGTTGTCCTTTAGTTAACTGATGGAAGAGTATGTTTACATTTCCCATCTAATTCCTAATAGGAGTATGTTTTTAAGCAGAATGGCACCATTTAAATAATGATTTTTCTCTTTTCCTAACTCATATAATTTGAGTTAAATGCACTTATGATAAGACTCACTGTCCACGGAAAATATTTCTTTTAAATATAGTGATGTGCTTCGTAGTATTATGACCTGAGTATATTTGCCCAGTTAACTAAGTTCATTTTATAACAACTGGTCACATTGAAATCCAAGGTTTTCACCCAGTTATGCTGTACTTTACTGGACAATTATAGTATACACATCTTTCAAGTGGAATTTTGAAGCAAGGTGATGGGACATGAATCATTACTCTCTCTCTCACAACACCTTTAATACCAGTGGGCTTTGTGGGTTATTTATGGCCTGAATAGCTCCATGGATGCCACACATATGTCTAAAGTGGCAGAGAATGGCCTTGTACTGGGGAGCTCTAACTCTGCATCCTGTGCTCCTTTCTTAAGTATCTGCAGGATCTGAGCTGGTGCCTAAGTGAATGGACCTGTGCTCCAGAAAAACCTTTATTATAGTTTCTCTTTCTTCTTTCATGATCCCACAGCAGAAAATACAATTTGAGCTGAGGCTGAGACAAGGGCCACATTGGGTGAGAGGATTCTCCTGCTCTATTTCTGTCCTAAGTCATCTTCCACTCTGTTGGTGCTGGCTTTGTGACCTGTACTGAAATACTTTGAGAAGGCAGGTGTATGGTTGATCGAGTGGGAGTGGCCTGTATCAACAATGGAATGGTTAGATTTCAGCCACTTAAAAGGGATGTCCTAGCAGCAATCAGCTTACTTTTACTAGCTTTCATTTGAACTCCAGGACTTTCTGGGCTTCCATAGAGAGAAGTGAGTTTGCCCTGCAGAGAAAGCACTGGAAGGATTGATCATGAATAAAAAGGGTTCTCCAAGGGCATGTCTGATCTCTGCGGCTGCTGCCCCTGTGTTTTATCCCCGCCCTTGTCTTCCATCTCTGCCCTGCTCTCTGTGTGCCTTTTTATTTTTCAGGCTCAATCACTTTGTAAAGTCTCCCTCTTGTCTTCCCTTCTCATGCTTGCCTCTTTAATTCTCTAATAAAATATTTATGCAGTCTGGACTGAGCATGCTCAGTAGTGGCAAGTAGGCTGTGTTTATAAGGGGATAGCTACGGCAGTATCTCTCTATGGTGTTTCTTTTGTTTACATGAGAATAATTCACCAGATCAGCAAACAGATCAGCTGGAAATCTCTTGCTTTATGACAGAACAGATCAGTTCAAACTGAACAGTTTACTGGAACATACTGCCAGGCAGCCTAGCTCAGCTTTGAAGAAAGCCGCTTTGGTTCCCACTGGTGCTGACCAGTTCATCTCAACAGCTTTCTTTTAGACACCAGCATATAGCCTGAAAAAAAGATCAAAATTGGAGTTAGCTTGCACTATGCTGGCTTTTAGCCAACCATGATTCTGTGAGTGAGTAGTCTGCTTTAGGGAAATGATTTGCCCCAAGCAGATTGTGGATGATGATCTTCTTCTTCTTCTTCTTCTTCTTCTTCTTCTCCTTCTCCTTCTTTCTTCTTCTTTCTTCTTTCTTCTCTTTCTTCTTCTTCTTCTTCTTCTTCTTCTTCTTCTTCTTCTTCTTCTTCTTCTTCTTCTTCTTCAAGCAAAGGCAATGATGCATAATGACATAGCCACAATCAACTTTTTGGCTGTTGTTTCTATAAGCAAGATCAATATCCGTGCCATTATGTGTCCCTTTTTTCCACATACCATTCTTGTAAAATTATAATTAAAAAATAAGCTATTTAATATGGAGATGATCTGTTATTTAACTCCTCCAATCCCTAATTTCCATGGAAATGGCCAAAGGAATCTAAAAATGATCATGTGTGTATAATACTAGCATTGGTAGTAAGGGAGAAGCCGGAAACTTTAAGGAGTCTTTTCAAGCCATGCTGGTATTATTGGATTGAGGAGAAAGAGAATTAATCTGTGATTGGCCTGGAAAATACCTGAAAGAAACCGTTCAGTAGGCACCACTGGAACATGGGTTTCCAAGTGGCAGGGCCTGCAGTAAAGGCAGGCCTTGAACCAGTTGTTAGGGCTCTTGATCTTAAGAGCATTTTGGGTAAAGGCAGGATGTTATAGTTCAACAGAGTAGAGATACTTTGGGCTGGACTATGTACACTTAGTTATACTAGACACTTGAACTGCTGTGGTGGGAGGCAAGCTATGGCACTACTTGAGGGTTCCTTTGAGGGGGGACATGTCAGTAGAGACTGAGAACTGTGTATTCAAGTTTTCTCAACAACACAGAGGGGACTTTTTGGCTTAGTGGTGGCATATAGCTCTTTAGGTCTTTGTCTCCTACTGACAACTGGACTGCTGATCTAACAAAGTAAAATTGCAAGATTTCTAAAGTTTAACATCATTTCTTCATGTGGGCCTGAAACATGCACTCAGAAGCCAGCAGCATTTCTGCTGGACTCTATTTCAACTCCCAAGGCAAATATATATTCTTATCTTTTAAGAATGAACAAATTGAGATAATAATGATATACATGAAAAGACCCAATCATAAATAAATAACCCTTATTGAGCACTATGTGCCAAGCCCTTGACATAAATTGCCTCTTTTAATCTTCATGGAAGCCCCAAAATCTGGGAATTATACATACAATCACATTTAAGTAAGTAGAGTTCCCATAGAGGTTAAAGAACTTACTCAAGTAAGTAGCAGAACATAGATTGTGCCCATTTTAAACTTCAGAACCAATAAATTATTTGGAACAGAGCATTTATTCCCTCAGTAAACAGAAGTACAGGAAAAAAATAGAGAAAACTTTGGAAAATTCTATTTTTTATTACCAATGAATTTTAACAATGATATTTTCAAAAGTAATATTAAATTGGGGAAGATTAAGATAATAATAAGAAAACATGAATGACCACATGAAAATACAAAGGGAGATGTGAACTCTAGATTGGTTATAGTAAAAAACAAAATATATAATCAGTGAAGATGAAGATAAGCTCTTGAAATTTTCCAAGAATTTGATGAAAGATTATAATTAAATAGGAACTAAGAATAAACACATGAAGAATGAATCATGAAGTTTCTATATACATGTAATAAGGATTCTAGAAAAATGAAATAGAACACAGGGAGTAAATGCAATGAAAAATAATAAAAGAAATGTCTATTGAAAACAGATAAGTGTTTGGAGTAAGTGTGCTTCCCAAAAACCAGACAAAATTCATGAAGAGAACCCCTGTGAGATATATCCTGGAGAAGGTTTTTAACTTAGAGGAAACAAAATGTTTCTGTAAGAACCTAGAAATTAAAAACAGGTTATCTAATAAAGTCTGGCATCAGGTTTTCCCAAGGAAATGGAACAATGTTACTAGATTTTGAGTGAAGAAAACATTAATCCCAGAATTCTATGTCCAGCCATGCTCTCATTCACATGTGAAAGCAATGGAAAGACATTTCAGACACTCAATTTCTCAGACATATGGGGACCTTGAAACATTTTTTGATGTCATCCCTTAAAAAGCCACTTGAACTGAATGAGAGAAAAAAAAATTAAGATCCCATGAGATGTAATATACAAAAATGTATCTTAATTAGTGAAATCTGTAGAATTTGGCACTGTGCACAGACTTTTATTCATGTTAATAAAAATTTATGAAAACATCAAAAATAATTCTCCAAAAACAGCACCATCAAACAGAACTTTCTTAGATAAATGCTCTCAGCACTGTTTGACAGAGTAGCTACTAAAATATCTGATGGTTAAAATGTAGCTACTGTGACTTGGAAACTGACTTTTAAATCATATTTCACTTTAGTTAATTTAAATTCAAATACTCACATGTGGCTAGTGGCTACCCTGCTAGACAGTATAGCTCTAAAAGCAGATATGTAATATAAAAATTGAGGATGGCAAGTATGAGTGAAGTGGATAAATCTGCCTGCCAAAAATAGCAATGATAACTGTCAGAGTCTTTTACTCTGTATTTGCTAAGTACTTCCTGTATATTCTAGGAATATATGCAGCAGGTGCTCTATCAGAGATTATATTTGTGTTTGTGTGAGAGGTGCATGTTAATTTTTGATTGTGGAGAATTTTCCTGATTGTTGGAATAGGTAGGAGCAAAAATTGCCTTAAAGTAGTTCTTTGTTTGAGAAGACAACAGAGCAGTTAAGGCCTTTTGTCCTGGAAGAAGGGTATAGGAGACTTTTAGTGGTTTGAGTGCCCCAATAGCAATCTGTTTAATTTGTATCCTAATAGATGAGCAGATTTCTAAAATTTATATGAAATACAAAATACCTACAATAGCCACAACAAATGTGAAACAGAAGGATAATTATTTAGAGCTTTAACTTCCTCATTTCAAAACTTATTACAAAGCTACAGTAATTGAGACTGTATGGTACTGGGATAAGGATAGATAAAGATCCATGGAACACACTGTGAGTCTAGAAACAAATCTTTATATTTATAGTCAATTTTTTTTTTTACAAAAGTGCCAAGGTAATTCATTGGAGAAAGAGTAGTCAGGTGCTGGGACAGCAGAATATCTGTTGATATGAATGTTGAATTTAAGCAATATGAAATGTTGAATTTAAGCCTTCAGCTTATACCATACACAAAAATTAAGTCAAAATGGGTCATAGACTTAAAAGTAAAAGCTGAAAACAAAATTTTTAGAAATAAACCATAATAAAAATTTTAAGAACTTTAAATCAGTGAAGATTCCTTTGATATGACTTCAAAAACATTGCTGATGAAAGAAAATATTGATAAAGCGTATTTCAGTAAATTAGAACAGTTACTTCAAAAGACACCTTTTTAAAAAGTAAAAAGACAAGCAATAAACTGGGAGAAAATATTTACAACACACATTATCTAATATAGGAGGTGTATACAGAATTTACAAGGAACTCTTAGAATCCAATAATAAGAAGACAAATTACCCAAACAAAAATGGGCAAAAGGGACTTAGAAGTTGGAAGATGGTGGCAGATTAGGACCCGAGGCTTGTCTTGTCCCATAAATACAGCTAGATAACTATCAATCATCCTGAATGCCTCAGAAATTAACCTGAAGACTGGCAGAACAAACTCCACAACTACAGGTTGAGAAGAGGCCACATTGAAGAAGATGGGAAGTGTGGAGATATGGTTTGCTGTAGTAGGGAGGGAGTTGCTGTTGTGGAGAAGGAGAGACAGACTAACACACAAGGGAGCACACAGAGAAAACAAATCCCTATTGCAATTGGCTTGGAAACAGAGGGGTTGAATTTTGTGAGTTCTGGTCACTAATGCTGCTTAAATCCTGGAGTTTTAAAGGTCTGCAGGCTTGGCTGGGATAGAGCCCCAAGGGCATTGCACTGCTCTTAGAGAGAAGGCAGGCAAACAACCCAATAACGTATGACATGGAAGCAGCAATCTAAAGAGTCCCTAGGGCACACAGTGGGGAGGTTATTTGCTTATTTTGGAGCATGTGCTAGAAAGGCAGCATTCATGGAGACACTACTATGAGAACAAAGGAACTGGCTGAAGTTAATTCCTTCCCTTGCCCTCAGCATAAGCCCAGGGTTGCCTGCAGGAACCAATGTAACACTGACACTCACTACCCAACCTTCTTATATCAAGCCTCCCTATCCCCCCCCACCCCCATCTCCAGAATTCTCCAGTGGAATCACTCTTCCTCATCTCACTTGCTTCAGTCCCAGCATGGTGGGCCCCCTCCTCCAGAAGACTAGTCCAGACTGATGCTCACACTGTATCTCCAGAATCAGGAGTTTTGCAGAGCTTCAGTTCTGGTGGAGGTAGCAACAGATCTCATTTCACAAGTGGACGAGAGCACACCTAATTAAAATGAGCCACACTCAGGCCAGGAACCAAACGCTGCCTACAACAAACAAAGAGAGCTCCTGCAGGTGACTTGTCTGAAGGATAAAGTGGATGGGACAAAACAAAGCACATGCAGCACACTTTAGAGACACTTCTGGAAGTACCAGGCCCCAGGGAACAGGGGATAGTACACAGCAGGGCACTATGGGACTTTTCTTCCTAAGGCCATTACCCTCAAGAACAGAAGACGTAGCTGACTTTCCTAATACAGAGAAACAGGCACAGAGACTTCAACAAAATGAGAAGACAGAGAAATGTATCCCAAATGAAAGAACTGGACAAGGCCATAGCCAGAGAGCTAAGTGAAACAGCCTGATGGAGCATTTAAAACAATGATCATAAGGATGTTCACTGGACTTGAGAAGAGTGTGGAAGACATGAGTGAGACCCTTAACACTGAGATAAGGAATAACAGAGCAGAGGTAAAAGGCTCAATAAATGAAATGAGAAACATGCTTGGTGGAATGAACAGCAGGTTGGAACAAGAAGAGGAATGAATTAATGACCCAGAAGCTAGAGTAATGGAAAGTAATCAAGCTGAACAAAAGAGAGAAAAAAGAATTATGCAAAACAAGAATAGACTTAGAGAACTCAGTGACTCCATCAAATGTAGTAACATTTGTATTATAGGAGTCCCAGAAAAGGGGGAAGAGAATTTGTTTGAAGAAATAATTGCTGAAAACTTTCCTACTCAGGGGAAACAGATATTCAGATCCAGGAGGCACAGAGAAACCCTAACAAAAGCAACCAAAGCAGATTCACAGCAAGACATATCATAATTAAATTGGCAAAATATAGTGATAAAGAAAAAAAATTTAGAGCAGCAAGGCAAAAGAGAGCCAGTGTGTGTGTGTGTGTGTGTGTGTGTGTGTGTGTGTGTGAGAGAGAGAGAGAGAGAGAGAGAGAGAGAGAGAGAGCACCAGCAAGAGACAATAATATACAAGGGAAAGCCCATAATGCTATCAGGGAGTTTTTCAGCAGAAATTTTCCAAGCCAGAAGAGAGTGACATGATCTATTCAAAGTGCTGAATGGGAAAAAAAATCTACTAGGAATATTATCCAGCAAGGCTATCATTCAGAATAGAAAGAGAGATAAAGAGTTTCCCAGACAAAAGCACTAACAATGGATATTTCTCCCCAAAAAAGCAGCCAAGGAACTCACAAAATATTGTACCATATACCTAAGACATGGGGAGGAGAGGAATAAAGAATGGATTCAAACTGAAATGACCATCACTTACTATAGACTGCTATATGTAGAGAAGGTTATATTCAAACCTGATGGTAACATATATCAAAAATCACTAATAAATATGCAAAGAATAAAGAAAAAGAAATTCAAATATATCACTAAAGAAAATTACCAAATTGAGAGAAAAAGACAAGAAAGGATCATAGGAAATCTTCAGAAATAACTTCAACACAGATAATAAAATGGCAATAAATACAGATCTATCCATAATTACCTTGAATGTAAATGGACTAAACCCTCCAATTGAAAGACATAGGTGACAATGGATTAAAAAACAAGATCCCTCTATATGCTGCCTACAGGAGACTCATTTTAGACCTAAAAATACCTGCAGATTGAAAGTGAGGGGATGGAGAAACATCTATCATGCAAATTAGATGTCAAAAGAAAGCTAGAGTAGCAATACTTATATCAGACAAATAGACTTTTTTAAAAGAGAGAGATAGAGGGAGAAAAAGCAGGGAGAAGGAAAGAAAGTGAGGAGAGAGAGAATACTAAGCAAGCTCCATGCTCAGTGTGGAGTCTGACATGGGGCTAAATCCCATGACCCAAGCAGAAACCAAGACTTGGATGCCCAACCGACTGAATCACCCAAGCAGGCCTAGACAAGTAGACTTTAAGCCAAAGACTGTAACAAGTGACAAAGAAAGGTACAATATAATAATAAAGAGGATAATACAGTAAGAAGATATAACATGTAAGTATTTATGCACCCAACATAAGAGAACTCACACATAAGAGAACCCAAATACATAAAACAGCTAATAACAAACATAAAGGAACTAATTGATAATAATATGATAGTAGTGGGGGATTTTAACACCCCACTTACATAAATGGATCTAAAAATCTAAACAGAAAATCAACAAGGAAAAAATGGCTTTGAATGACACACTGAAACAGATGAAGTTAACAGATGATGAAGAATATTATATTTGAAAACAGCAGAATACAGATTCTTTTAAGTGCACATGGAACATTCTCCAGAATAGTTCCTATATTAATCCAAACAAAAAACAAGCCTAACAAATTCAAGAAGATTGAAGTCATACCATGGATCTTTTCTGACCACAACACTATGAAACTAGGAATCAACCCCAAGAAAAAGTCTGGCAAGACTACAAACAAATATATGGAGCTTAAATAACATGCTATTGAACCATGAAAGGGTTAACCAGGAAATAAAAGAAGAAATAAAGGCAGACATGGAAACAAATGAAAATGAAAAAACAACATTCTAAAACCTTTGGGATGCAGCAAAAGCAGTTCTAAGATGGATGTTTATAGCAATCGGTAGGCCTACCTCAAGAAGCAAGAAAAATCTCAAATAAACCTACCTTACACCTAAGGGAGCTAGAAAAGGAACAAACAAAACCTAAAACCAGTAGAAGGAAGGAAATAACATAGATTAGAGCAGAAATAAATGCTATAGAAATGAATATAAGAATAGAACAGATCAATGAAACAAGGAGCTGGTTCTTTTTAAAAAAAGCAATAAATTGATAAACCATTAGCTAGACTTAGTAAGAAAAAAAGAAAGTATCAAATAAATAATATCACAAATGAGTGAGGAGAAATAACCACTAACATTATAGAAATACAAATAATTATAAGAAAATATATTGAAAACCTATATGCCAACCTATTGGACCACCTAGAAAAAATGAATAAATTCTGAGAAACATATAGTCTACCAAAACTGAAACAGGAAGAAATAAAGAACATGAACAGAACAATAACCTGAAATGAAATTGAATCAGTAATTAAAAAACTCCCAATAAACAGAAGTCCAGGACCAGATGGCTGTACACATGAATTCTACAAAAAATTTAAATAAGTGTTGATATCTATTCTTCTCAAACTGTTCCAAAAAACAGAAAAGGAAGGAAGACTTCTAAATTCATTCTATAAGGCCAGCATTACTCTTATACCAAAACTGGATAAAGACACCACTAAAAAAGAGAACTACAGGCCAATATCCTTGATGAACATATGCAAAAATCCTGAACAAAATACTAGCAAACAGAATCCAACAATGCATTAAAAAATCATTCATCACAATCAAGTGGGATTTATACCTAGGTTAGAAGGGTGGTTTAGTGTTTGCAAATCAATCAACATGACACATCATATCAATAAGAGAAAGGATAAGAACAATATGATCATTTCAGTAGATGCAGAAAAAGTATTTGACAAAGTAAAACATCCTCTCATTATAAATAACCTCAACAAAGTATGTTTAGAGAGAATTTACCTTAATATAATAAAGGCCATCTGTGAAAAACCCATAGCTAATATCATCCTCCAGGGTGAAAAACTGAGATCAGGAAGGAAAGAAGGAGGTCTACTCTCATCACTTTTATGTAACATAGTACTGGAATCCTAGCCACAGCAATCCAACAACAAAAAGAAGTAAAAAGCATCCACATTGGTAAGGAAGAAGTAAAACCTTCATTATTTGCAGATGACATGGTACTATATAGAGAAAACCTGAAACTCTACCAAATAACTGCTAGAATTGAGAAACAAATTCAGTAAAGTCTCAGGATGCAAAATCAATGTAGAGAAATCTGTTTCATTTCTATACACCAAAAATGAAGCAGCAGAAATTGCAGCAAAAATAATGAGATACCTAAAAATAAGACTAACCAAAGAAGTGAAAGATGTGTACTCTGAAAACCATAAAACACTGATAAATGAAATTGAAGATGACACAAAGAAATGGAAAGACATTCCATGTTCATGGTTTGGAAGAAGAAGTAGTTAAAATGTCTATACTGCCCAAAGCAACCTACACATTTAATGCAATCCCTACCAAAATACCAACAGCATTTTTCACAGAACTAGAACAAACAATCCTAAAATTTGTATGGAACCACAAAAGATCCCAAATACCCAAAGCAACATTGACAAAGAAAATCAAAGCTAGAGGCATCACAATTCTGGACTTCAAAGCTGTAGCGATCAAATCAGTATGGTACTGGCACAAAAATAGACACATAGATCAACGGAACACAATAGATAACCTGGAAATAAATCCACAACTAATAGTTCAATTAACCTTTGATAAGGCAGGAAAGAATATCTAGTGGAAAAAAAAAGACAATCTCTTCAACAAATGGTGTTGGGGAAAATGGACAGCTACATGCAAAAGAATGAAACTGGACCACTTTCTTACACCACTCACAAAAATAAACTCAAATTGTATTACAGACCTAAATTAAAGAACTGAAACCAGAAAAATCCTAGAAGAGTGTAATGCAGGCAACAACTTTGACATTGGCCATAGCAAATTCTTTTTAGATATGTCTTTTGAGGCAAGGAAAACAAAAGCAAAAATAAACTATTGGGACTACATCAAAATAAAAAGCTTCTGCACAGTGAAGGAAACAATCAACTGAACTAAAAGGCAATGTACAGAAAAGATATTTGCAAGTTACTATCTGATAAAGGGTTAGTATCCAAAATATATAAAGAACTTATAAAACTCATCATCCAAAAACAAATAATCCAACTAAAAAATGAACAGAAGACACAAACAGCATTTCTCCAAAGAAAATGTACAGATGGCCAACAGACATGTGAAATGATGTTCATCATCACTTACCATTAGGGAAATGCAAATCAAAACTACAATGAGAGGAGCCTGGGTGTCTCAGTTAGTTGAGTGTCTGACTCTTTGTTTGGCTCAGGTCATGATCTTGGGGTCATGAGATCAACCCCTGTGTCAGGCTCCACACTCCGCAGGGACTCTACTTGAGATTCTTTCTGTTTTCCTCCTCCCCTTCCCTTGCTAACTCTCTGTCCTTCTGTCTCTCAAATAAATACATCTTAAAAAACCACAATGAAATGTCACCTGACATCTGTGAAAATGGCTAAAATCAACAACACAAGAAACAATGGGTATTGGTGAGGATGTGGAGAAAGGGGGACCCTTTTGCACTACTGGTGGGAATGCAAATTGATGCAGCCACTCTGGATATCAGTATGGAGATCACGTAAAAAAAATGAAAGATAGTACCACCCTGTGATCCAAGAAGTGTACTACTGGGTATTATAGAATACAAAAATAGGCACCTGAGTGGTTCAGTTGGTTAAGTGACTGACTTGATTTTGGCTCAGGTCATGATCTCAGGATCATGAGATTGAACCCCACACATTGGGCTCCACACTCAATGTGGAGTTTGCTTGAGATTCTTTTTCTCCCTCTCTCTTTGCTCCTCCCCCTGCTCACACTCTATCTTTAAAATAAATAAATTTAAAATTTAAAAAAGAATGCAAGACACTAATTCAAAGGAATACATGTACCCTGATGTTTATAGCAGAATTATTTACAATAGCTAAGATTTGGAAGTAGTCCAAGTGTCCACTGATTGATGAATGGATAAAGAAGATGTGGTATATATACACAATGGGATATTATTCAGCCATAAAAAATGAAATTTTGTCATTTGCAATGACATGGATGGATCTATAGAGTATAATAATGTAAGTCAAGTAAGTTAGTCAGAGAAAGACAAATAGCAGATGATTTTATTCATATGTGGGATTTAAGAAACAAGATTAAAAAGGGAAAAGAGAGAGAAACAAATCAAGAAACAGTCTTAATTATAGAGAACAAACTGATGGTTATCAGAAGGTAGGGAATTGGAAGGATGGGTTAAATAGGTGATGGGAATCAAGGAGTGCACTTGTGATGATGAGCACTAGATGTTGTATGGAAGTGTTGAATCACTATATTTTACACCTGAAATTAAGGTAATGACCTGATTGGAATTAAATAAAAACTTTTAAAAATGGGCAAAAGGTAAGAACAGTCATTTCACTAAGATATATGAATGCTTAATAAGCACATGAAAAGATGTACTTATCATTACCTATTAGGTAAATGATTCATACCCACTAGAATGACTATAGTAAATAAAGAAGAGAATAACAAATGTCAGTGAAGATGTGGAGAAATAGGAACCATTATACATTGTTAATGGGGATGTAAAATGGTGCATACACCATAACAGTATGGCATTTTCTTAACAAGTTAAAACTACCATAGAGTTCAGCACTTCTCCTCCTAGGTATATACTCAAGAGAAATGAAAACAAATGTCCACATAAAGACTTATATGCAAGTATTCATGGTGGTATTACCAGGTAAGAATTCAACATTGAAAACATTGACCACTTGGTGAATGGATAAACAAAATGTGAAATACTCATACAATGGAATACTACTTATCAATAATAAAGAATGAACTAATGGTAAGTACTACATCATGGATGAAAATCAAAATTATGGTAAGTAAAAGAAGCCAGATACAACGGACCATGTATTATATGTTTCTAGTTAGATGGAATGCCCAGAAAATGCAAATTTATAGAGACATAAAATAGATTAGTGGTTGCTTAGGTCTGGGGATGCGAATGAGCATTAGCTATAAAAGGGCTTGAGGGGGGATCCCTGGGTGGCTCAGCGGTTAAGCGTCTGCCTTCAGCCCAGGGCCTGATCCTGGAGACCCGGGATCGAGTCCCATGTCAGGCTCCCTGCATGGAGCCTGCTTCTCCCTCTGCCTGTGTCTCTGCCTCTCTCTCTCTCTCTCTGTCTCTCATGAATAAATAAATAAAATATATTTTTTTAAAAAAAGGGCTTGAGGGGTTTTATTGGAGAGGGAAACATTCTAAAACTGATTTATGGTGATAGTCACATCACCCAAGAGTTACTAAAAATCATTGAATTGGATGAAGGTAATGAATGAATTTTATGAGATATAAAATGTACCTCAATTACAAAAAT
This sequence comes from Canis lupus familiaris, assembly GCF_011100685.1. Classification (NCBI taxonomy): domain Eukaryota; kingdom Metazoa; phylum Chordata; class Mammalia; order Carnivora; family Canidae; genus Canis; species Canis lupus. The sequence goes on from NC_049251.1 coordinate 19,008,788, forward strand.
AGTTTGTTTTACTATAGGTATATGGATAGAGAATGAAATATGTGATTCTTGGTGTGAGAGGTATTAGGCTTTGAAGCCACCCTGGGAAGTGGCTGCTTCTGTAAGAGGAAGAAACTGATGACAGAAATCCAACATCCATAGACTATTTGATTTAAAATAACCCTTCCTACTTGATAAAATTTTATCAGCTAAATGCATCCAAAACCTCAGAAGTGACAAAACGATGGTAAAACTTACAAGCCAGTTTTTAGTCCACTTAAAATTTAGAGCCAAGGTTAAAAGGCTTTGAAAATTATGATTACTGAACAGGATGTCAATATAAACCATGGACAGTGTAAAATTATAATGAGCACAAATCAGAGAGTTGGGCAGATGGAGAAAGTTAGGTTATTTTCTCACCTTTTGTGGCAAGAAGTTAGTAATTACTGTGTAAAGTGGAAATGTGATAAAAAAAAAAAACAAAAACCAAATTTATGGCTCCAAACTCTTAACCTATAGAAGATTCTTTAGAAGGTGATATGGAAATATTTATCCAAAGTCCAGCAATTTCCTTGATTTCATTTCAGGTAATTTTTCTTTGATTAAAATCAAGCATAATTGATCCATATATTTATCTGTCTATATATCAATGGTAATAATTTTCACTCAAGATCCATATAAACTCTGCCTTTTTTTCAATATGCCTTGATTTTTTTTGAAAAATAATGAGCAGGCATCATTTTTTAAAAGGTTATTACTTAAAAATATACACACAAAATGAAACAATTTAAGAATAACTTTTAAGGATTAGAAAGGATTGTGATCCTTTTTTATTTAATCCTCAGGGTTTGGTTGTAGTCTGTTATGAGGTCCTTTCAAGTTTCTTTGTACCATATTAGGCTTTATAGACCTAAATTTCTACTGTTAGATCTTGAGCTCCTTGAAAAGGAGTTAGATCTTATTTATAGGACATAGGAGGTCCTAATTCATACAAATGGCAGGTGCACTTCTTGTGTTGAATACTCCTGTGCTTTGACAACTATGGATAACACATTAGACATCACATTTAACTGACAGCCTCTTTTGGAAATTAAGCTAATTTTTCAATAACTCTCAAAATCAGCAATCTTGTTAGCATTGCCCAGCTGTATATAATTCATAATTTAGGGTTTACAACTTATTTTTAGAGTATACAAGCAATATTTATTTTACCTCTGCCATAATAGCTGTGTATCTTTGAGTAAATTACTCAACCAAAGCCTGTTTTTCCATTTATAAAAAGGGAGACAATAACAGACTCTTACTCTAATTATTGTGAAGATTAAATGTGTTGATCTCTGGAAATCTTTGGAGTAGTTGTTGCCACATAATCAGTCCTCAGAAACTGTTGGTTGTTTTTCTTTGTGGAAGAGGAACTGGAGTATAAGGGAGCATTAGTTTGAAGGTCTGTGTTCTAGACCTAACTCTGCCAGTCAGTATCTGGGCAACCTTGGGGAAACTGTTTCTCTTTCCTGGGTTGTAGTTTCATCTTCTAAAATGAAAAGAATGAAGTAAATGATCCCAAAGGGCCTTCCTAAATCAGTCACTCTGAATTTATGATCCGGATAGTTAGTCTAGTTAGCTGATTAAAAGAAATTTAGTATGAAAAATGATTGAATTAAATTATCTTGATTGTGTTTATTACCCACAGTAATGGATGCTCTAGAATAACTGTTCTCCCTTATTTTTTTGACAGCATAAACTTCACTTAAAAGTGTGGTTTTTTCTTTTCTCTGTTCTTTTTATCCTTCTTTCACCCACCAGTGGAATTTTCTGTTCATTTCATGTTCTAATCTTCTTTTTTTTAAATAATAAATTTATTTTTTATTGGTGTTCAATTTGCCAACATACAGAATAACACCCAGTGCTCATCCCGTCAAGTGCCCCCCTCAGTGCCCGCCACCCAGTCACCCCCACCCCCCGCGCCTCTCCCTTCCACCACCCCTAGTTCATTTCCCAGAGTTAGGAGTCTTCCATGTTCTGTCCCCTTTCTGATATTTCCTAACCATTTCTTCTCCCTTCCCCTCTATTCTCTTTCACTACTATTTATATTCCCCAAATGAGTGAGACCATATAATGTTCGTCCTTCTCCGATTGACTTATTTCACTCAGCATAATACCCTCCAGTTCCATCCACGTCATTCTAATCTTCTGAATTAGTATGAAATTTTGTTACTCTAAACCTCTTTCCAATATGATTTACAACCACTTTAGCATCTACCACTTTGAACAATCCCCGATTGGAATAAGAAGAGCCTTATAAACTCTGCCTTCTTACAGTATATACATGGGACCTCATTCTGTAGATTTTCATTACTCCATGTTGTGATTTTTTTTTATTATTAGTTTTTAACAAAACAGAAGGAGGAAGAGAAAATTGTTATCTTCCCCTCGGGCATTTCTTAGTTATGGGAATGGAAGTTTAACTATTGGTGGAGAATCCATGGGAATTTGAAATAGTTTTACTGTTTATCCAAACTATCTCCTATTGAAAAAGGTAACCTTTGCTACTGATTTAATAATAGTTGTTCAACTCAATTATGTAAACACTTGACACTTTTGATTCTTCTGATGTATTATTGAATTTTAAAAATGCCCTTTAGCATACTAAGGATGAAATTTATTCTGCCTACCTATTTAGAAGCATAATGTAACATGAAGGTAAGAAGTGTTAGAAAAAGACTTTTCTTTGATATATGTAAGCAATCTATATTTTTACCTTCAGTTGTCAATTGCACATATTGTGTAAAATAATGAAGTTAACCAAAATCAGGTCTGTTAAGTTATTGCATACTTTGGTAATAGTACCTGATATTTGTAAAATTTGCTATATGTTGTTTTAATGGATGGGAATCTCACTCCACAGGAGTGAATTAAATGCTCAGTGTGGTTGCCTGCCACCAGATGAGTTGTGTGACATTTTTTCTTGAGAGAAAAGATACTGACATTTTTTAGTGTAGATAAGGAGCAGGAAGGTCAGGCACAGTCTATTCATCTGTATTTTTTTTTCTACAAAAATATTTTTAAATGGAAAGATACACAGGCTTAGAATTGCTACATAAATAAAAGTTCTAAAAATACAAATTCCTTTGTATAAATTTATCTCTGATCAATTGTTCATTATAAGGAACTAAGATTTTCTTAGGTATTTTTCCTCCATTTCTGAAGAAGGCCATCCAGTTTGTTCCCAGTGGCCATTCCTCCTTGTTCTTGAGGACTAAAGCTGTCTTAGTTCTTCTTCAATGAGTCTTGGCATTAGGGCAGTCTTGGGGAAAAGAAATTAAGAGCAGTTTATGTTATCTCCTTTTTCAATGACTTTGAATTGCCCTTTTCAAAACATACTTGTCTTACCCTGGCTTGGCTTTTTCTTTTGCTGCCCGGATCTGAATTTACCCACTCTTGTTTCCTGATGCCTGATTTCTCTGTATTATAACCTGAATTCTTAAAGGAGCTTGGACATTATTATTATTATTGTTGGAATTTATAAATTAACAATGTAGGTTTGCATCCTGGCTATGAAGTTTTTTTGTTTTGTTTTATTTTGTTCTTGTTTTTCTACTTTGCAGATATTCTAAGCCATGAGGACATATGTTACATTGTGAAATCCTCTTGGGCTTAATTTTTAAGTTTCTTTCTTGTGACTTAAATTAGTGGTTTCCATCAGGATTGCATAACAGAACCATGTATACAGATTTTCAAGAATACAAATAGTAGGGGGCAGGGCAAGATGGTGGAGGAGTAGGGATCCTCAACTCACCTGGCCCCACCAACTTACCTAGATAACTTTCAAATCATCCTGGACACCTATGAATTTAACCTGAGATTTAAAGAGAGAACAGCCGGACCACTACAGAGAGAAGGGTTTTCGCTTCTAACAAGGTAGGAAGGCGGAAACAAATAAAAAAGAATCAAGTGGGGAAGGGGCCCCGTGAGGAGCCGAGCTAAGGCCGGGCTGCAAAAGCCTCCAGGACAGGAAAGCCCAGCTCTAGACAAGCAGGAACTTTAAAAATTTGCACCAGCTTCTTACTGGACAAATAAGTACTTAGCAGGGAACTAGGGTAGAACCTCAGGAGGGGAAGTGAAGCCTCCAGTTTCCCAGAATCATGATTAGAGGAGGGATGCCTGGGGGAAAGTGCATCACAAACTGTGGACCAATCTCAAGAGCTGGAGCGCGTAGCTCACGAGGCATTTGGGAGAAGCCAGTCAGTTAGGTGGGGGGCTCCAGATGGAGGGGTCTGCGAACTTCTGCCTTGGGGGGCCTCATCCCAAGGGAACGTGATTCCAGCAGTGCAGGCCCGGGATCCCAGGGTGCCATGTGGACACAGCCCAGGATCCTGCGCTCCCCCTTTGACAGGCGGAAGTGGGGAGGGCCCATGACAACAAGGACTCTCCTGCTGTGGGGTGCCCTGCAAGGTGTGCAGATCAGGACACCCCAACTGCTGGGGAGCACCTAGGCCAGTGCAGACTGAGAGACTGTGGTAGTTATTGTGGGGAACTGACTCCATAGCTGGAGACATGGCCGTTGCCAGTGTGGTTGTTCCTCCTTGTGTCACCTCATGCCTGGGAAAGCGGGCCACCAGGGAACAGAGACCTCATAGGGTCAACAGCTCCCACTAAGCCTGGCACCTGCCAGAGGGCAAGGCAGCTCCCCAGGTGCACACACCTGAGAATCAGCACAGCAGCCCCTCCCCCAGAAGACCAGATGGAAGGACAGGGGAAGAGCAAGTTCTTGACCAAGCAGCACTGGAAAGCTCCAGGGGAAGTCGAGGGATTTACAGCATATACAACCAGAGAGTACCCCCCCTTTTTCCAGTACAACTCATTTTTATTTCAGACTAAAAATTTCCAATATTTTCTCTCTTTTTCCACCTTAACTACAATATTTTACCACCTCTTCATTTTTAAGTTTCTTCCTTTTGGACTTTCATATTTCTACAATTACATGTCTTAGATATATTTTCCACTTCTAGATTCCCTTCAACATTCTCAATTTAATTTTGGGAGATAAATAAGATATAATTTTTGTTTTGTGTTTTTTTGTTTTCTCTGCCTCATTTTGTTCTACAATGGCAGAAGTTAATACCTTCTAAAACATGACCACCATGCACAAGAACCAAGTGGAATACCATGCTGGTTCATTCTGTGAGGTTATATTCTCTCTTCATTCCCACTCTGCCCCCTCTTTTATCTCGTTTAGGTTTTGGTGGTTGATGTTGGGGCCCTCTACAGGCATTGATGGTTTATATAAATTTGGGACTGAGCATCTTCTAACATACAGAACTTAATATACTCAGAACCAAGAGAATCACCCTCTAGACCCCTCAGGTAGATTACATTCTCCTTCCACTACAACTTCTTCATCACTACCATCTCCCAGTTTCCCCCCCCCCTTCTCTTTTTCTTTTTTCTTTTTTCCTCTTTACTTTTTATTTTTTCTTTTTTTCCTTTTTCTTTTTTTCCTTCTTTTTTGGGATTCTTGGCCTTTCATTTTTTACTACTTTGTTTTAAAATGTGTTTTTCACTTTAGTGGTCCTTTTATTTTGTTCTGAACTGTGTTTTCATTTTCTAGTCTCTGACCTCATCAGAATCATCTACGCTGAAATTTACTTAGACCGTGGTTGATATTCTTGACTCAGCTTGATCGTACAGCCACTCTGCACTGAGCAAAATGACCAGAAAGAAGAAATCACCACAAAAGAAATAATCAGAAACAGTACTCTCTGCCAAAGAGTTACAGAATTTGGCTTACAATTCGATGTCAGAAAGCCAATTCAGAAGCACAATTATAAAGCTACTGGTGGCTCTGGAAAAAAGCATAAAGAATTCTAGAGACTTCATAACTGCAGAGTTTAGATCTAATCAGGCTGAAATTACAAATCAATTAAATGAGATGCAATCCAAACTGGAGGTCCTAACGACGAGGGTTAATGAGGTAGAAGAAAGAGTGAGTGACATAGAAGACAAGCTGATGACAAGGAAGGAAGCTGAGGAACCCGGAGAAAAACAATTAAAAGACCATGAGGAAAGGTTAAGGAGAATAAATGAGAGCCTCAAAGGGAAGAATCTATGTATAATTGGGGTTCCAGAAAACGCCGAGTGGGCCAGAGGACCAGAAAGCATATTTGAACAAATTATAGCTGAGAACTTTCCTAATTTGGGGAGGGAAACAGGCATTCAGATCCAGGAGATAGAGAGGCACCCCCCAAAATCAATAAAAACCATTCAACACCTCGACATTTAATAGTGAAACTTGCTAATTCCAAAGTTAAAGAGAAAAATCCCTAAAGCAGTGAGAGACAACAGATTCTTAATTTATATGGGGAGAAATATCAGATTAACAGAGACCTGGAAGGCCAGAAAGGGCTGTCAGGATATATTCAGGGTCCTAAACGAATATGTAGCCAAGAATACTTTATACAGCAAGGCTCTCATTGAGAACAGAAGGAGAAATAAAGAGCATCCAAGATAGGCAGAAACTGAAAGAATATGTGACCACCAAACCAGCTCTGCAAGAAATATTAAGGAGGACCCTGTAAAAGAAAGAGGAAGCCCAAAGAAATAATCCACAAAACAGGGACTGAATAGGTATTCCAATGATACTAAATTCATATCTTTCAATAGTAATTCTGAATGTGAATAGGCTAAATGATCCCATCAAAAGACGTGGGGTTTCAGATTGATAAAAAAAACAAGACCCATCTATTTGCTGTCTACAAGAGACTCATTTTAGACCTAAGGACACCTCCAGCCTGAAAATGAAAGGTTGGAGAACCATTTACCATTCAAATGGTCCTCAAAAGAAAGCTGGGGTAGCAGTCCTCATATAAGATAAATTAAAGTTTATCCCAAAGACTGTAGTAAGAGATGAAGAGGGACACTATATCATACTTGCAGGGTCTATCCAACAACAAGACCTCTAACAATCATGAATATTTATGCCCCTACTGTGGGAGCTGCCAAGTATATCAATCAATTAATAACCAAAGTAAAGACATACTTAGATAATAATACACTAATAGTAGGAGACTTCAACATGGCATTTTCTGCGAATGACAGATTTTCTAAGCACAATATCACCAAAGAAACAAGGGCTTTAAATGATACACTGGACCAGATGGATTTCACAGATATCTACAGAACTTTCCATCTGAACGCAACTGAATACACATCTTCTCAAGTGCACATGGAACTTTCTCCAGAAGAGACTACATACTGGGTCACAAATCAGGTATCAACTGATACTACAAGATTGGGATTGTGCCCTGCATATTTTCAGACCACAATGCTTTGAAACTAGAACTCAATCAAAAGAGGAAATTTGGAAGAAACTCAAACACATGGAGGTTAAAGAGCATCCTGCTGAAGGATGAATGGGTCAACCCGGAAATTAGAGAAGATTTTTTAAAAAGTCATGGAAACTAATGAAAATGAAGATACAACCATTCAGAATCTTTGGGATATGGCAAAAGCAGTGCTGAGAGGGAAATACATCACAATACAAGCATCCCTCAAAAAATTGGAAAAACTCAAATACACAAGCTAACCTCACACATACAGGAACTGGAGAAAGAACAGCAAATAAAACTTACACCAAGCAGAAGAAGAGAGATAATAAAGATTCGAGCAGAACTCAATGAAATAGAGACCAGAAGAACTGTAGAACAGATCAACAAAACCAAGAGTTGGTTCTTTGAAAGAATTAATAAGAGAGATAAGTCATTGGCCAGCCTTATTAAAAAGAAGAGAGGAAAGACTCAAATTAATAAAATCACGAATGAAAAAGGAGAGATCACAACCAATACCAATGCAATACAAATGATTTTTAAAGTGTATTATAAGTAGCTATACACCAATAAGGCTATCTAGAAGAAATGGACTCATTTCCAGAAAACCACAAATTACCAAAATTGGAACAGGAAGAAATAGAAAACCTGAACAGGCCAATAACCAGGGAGGAAATTGAAGCAGTCATCAAAAAATCTCCCAAGACACAAAAGTCCAGGCCCAGATGGCTTCCCAGGGGAATTCTATAAAACGTTTAAAGAAGAAACAATGCCTATTCTACTAAATAGGCATCTGAAAGATAGAAAAGGACATCTGAAAGATAGAAAAGGACAGAGCACTTCCAAACTAATTTTATGAGGCCAGCATCACCTTAGTTCCAAAACCAGAGAAAGACCCCACCAGAAAGGAGAATTATAGACCAATATCCCTGATGAACACAGATGCAAAAATTCTCAAAATGATACTAGCCAATAGGATCCAACAGTACATTAAGAAGATTATTCACCATGACCACGTGGGATTTATCCCTGGGATGCAAGGCTGGTTCAACACTCATCAAACAATCAACGTGATAGATCACATGAAGAAGAGAAAAAACAAGAACCATACTATCCTCTCAATAGATGCAGAGAAAGCATTTGACAAAATACAGTGTCCATTCTTGATCAAAACTCTTCAGAGTGTAGGGATAGAAGGAACATGCCTCAACATCTTAAAAGCCAACTATGAAAAGCCCACAGCAAATATCACTCTCAATAAGGAAACACTGAGAACCTTTCCCCTAAGGTCAGGAGCATGACAGGGATGTCCACTCTCACCAGTGCTATTCAACAAAGTACTAGAAGTCCTAACCTCAGCAATCAGACAACAAAAATAAATAAAAGGCATTCAAACTGGCAAAGAAGAAGTCAAATTCTCCCTTTTCACAGATGACATGATATTGTATGCAGAAAACCCAAAAGTCTCCACCCCAAGATTGCTAGAACTCATACAGCAATTTGGCAATGTGGCAGGATACCAAATCAATGCCCAGAAATCAGTGGCATTTGTATACACTAGCAATGAGACTGAAGAAAGAGAAATTAAGGAATCAATCCCATTTACAATTGCACCCAAAGGCATAAGATACCTAGTAATAAACCTAACCAAAGAGGTAAAGGATCTGCACCCTAAAAACTACAGAACACTTCTGAAAGAATATGAGGAAGACACAAAGAGATGGAAAAGTATTCCACGCTCATGGATTGGGAGAATTAATATTGTGAAAATGTCTATGATGCCCAGGGAAGTTTACACATTCAATGCAATCCCTATCAAAGTCCCATGGACTCTCTTCAGAGAGTTGAAACAAATCATCTCAAGATTTGTGTGGAATCAGAAAAGACCCCTAATAGCCAGGGGAATATTGAAAAAGAAAATCAGAGCCAGGGACATCTCAATGCCTGATTTCAAGTTGTACTACAAAGCTGTGATCATCAAGACAAGACAGTGTGGTACTGGCACGAAAACAGACACATAGATCAGTGGAATGGCCAGAAATGGGCCCTCAACTCTCTGGTCAACTAATATTCGACAAAGCAGGAAAGACTATCCACTTGAATAAAGACAGTCTCTTCAATAAATGGTCCTGGGAAAATTCGACAGCCACGTGCAGAAGAATGAAACTAGGCCATTTTCTTACACCCTACAGAAAGATAAACTCAAAATGAATGAAAGATCTAAATGTGAGACAAGAATCCATCAGAATCCTAGAGGAGAACACAGGCAACACCCTTTTAGAACTTGGCCACAGCAACTTCTTTCAAGATACATCTATGAAGGCAAGGGAAACAAAAGCAAAAATGAACTCTTGGGACTTAATCAGGATAAAGAGCTTCTACACAGCAAAGGAAATAGTCAACAAAACTGAAAGACAACCTACAGAATGGGAGAAGACATTTGCAAATGACATATCTGATAAAGGGCTAGTATCCAAGATCTATAAAGAACTTATTAAACTCAACAGCAAAGAAGCAAACAATCCACTCATGAAATAGGCAAAAGATGTGAACAGAAATTTCATCAAAGGAGACATAGAGATGGCCAAAAAGCACATGAGAAAATGCTCTGCATCACTTGCCATCAGGGAAATACAAATCAAAACCACAATGAGATACCACCTCACACCAGTGAGAATGGGGAAAATTAACAATGATAGATAATTAACAAGACCAATTAGAGAAGATGTGGAGAAAGGTGAACCCTCTTGCCCTGTTGGTGGGAATGTGAACTGATACAACCGCTCTGGAAAACTGTGTTGAGGTTCCTCAAAGAGTCAAAAATAGAGGTACCCTATGACCCAGCAATTGCATTACTGCCGATTTACCCCAAAGACACAGATGCAGTGAAAACCCAAGACACCTGCACCCCAATGTGTATAGCAGCAATGTCCACAATAGCCAAACTGGAAGGAGCCTAGCTGTCCATTGAAAGATGAGTGGATAAAGAAGACATGGTGTATATATACAATAGAATATTACTCAGCCATTAGAAATGACGAATACCCACCATTTTTTTTTCGACATGGTTGGAATTGGAGGGTATGATGCTGAGTGAAATAAGTCAATTGGAGAAGGACGATCATTATATGGGTTCACTCATACTGGGAATATAAAAAATAGTGAAAGGGATTATATGGGAAAGGAGAGAATATGAGTGGAAAAATCAGAGAAGTTGACAAAAGATGAGAGACTCCTAACTCTGGGAAAAGAACAAGGGATAGTGGGAGAGGAGGTGGGTGGGGGGAATAGGGTGACTGTGTGATGGGCACTGAGGGGGGTACTTGATGAGATGAGCACTGGAGGTTATACTATATGTTGGCAAATCGAACTCCAATAAAAAATATACATAAGAAAAGATACAAATAGTAAAACTTTCCCTTAAATTTACTGAATCAGCCTCAATGCAACAAATGAGTTGGACTAATAAAATTCTTGCTTTTGGGAATGTGATTTAGAAAACATGGGTACTCTGGCCAGGTGGAGGGCGGTCCGACTGCACTGCCTCCGTCTTACACGGGAGGCTAGGAACTCACTACCCTAAGCAAGCTGGGGCAAAATTGAAAACCTCCTCCTTCGCCCTTTCCCCCACAAAACACCCAGGAGGTAAATGGCCCCAAGAAGGAGAGTGGTTCCTCCTGGCTGGCTGTTTTTAATTGGCCTAGTGATCTGGGCTGTCCCCTTCCCCCTCTGCCTGGTGAGTTGGTCTGAACCTTCCTCAAGTCTAGCCTCAGGAGACGCATCCCTCCCTTTGAGCCCCCTTTCCCCATTCTCCACCCCAGGGGAGCTTGGCTGTCTCTAGTTAGGGGGAGGAGAATCAGATTTGGAGGGAGGGAGACTCTGACCTGGCTCCTGACCTGTTACCAGCTGAAGACTTGGGGAGTTTTTGTGGTGTGAGGGGAGAGAGGGGCTGGAAGCCTTGCTCTCATAGAAAAGCCTTGGAGTGAGGAAGCCTGATGTTCAGGGTCAAGACAGTTCTTTCTGATTCAGAACCCTAGTTTCTGAAAGCTGATAGACAGAACGAGGGAGAGAACCCCACCCAGGCCAGACATCTGACTCCCTAAGTGAGTTGGAGAATCTGGCCCGGCCTCTCTGCCTTTGCCTGCTTTGAAGTTGGGGCTGCTGGAGAGCTGTCCCTGGGACCTTTTCTTGCTCAGTGCAAAGGAGAGAAAGATCACCTCCCAGTGACCTCCCCAAGCCCTGAGGGGTGTGGGTCTGTATCCAGAGCTTATGTATCAGGCATGCTCCAAGCACTCAGCAGGGCCCAGCTGACTCGTCTCACTGTCCCCGGCTCAGCCTCATTCTGGGGTGGCTTCAGCCTGGGCATGGAAGTGGGGGGGAGTTGTTTGGGATGGCCCCACCTCAGCCCCCACTGGGGGCTAGGGAGCCACTGCGCCTGCCCCAGCCAGCAGAGGAGCATACAGAGAGCTGGCAAGCTTGTGTCGTTTGGTGGACTTGATGAAGAGGGGATATGGACAGTGGAAAGCAGCAAGAACACAAAGACTCCTGCCTCCACGGCTCTTCGGGGCTTCTGGGAATCAACATTCAGACTGGGCTGCAAGAAGCTGCAGTTCTTTGGTGGGAGGCTGGACCTTAGCCAGACTTGGTCTATGAAGGGGATCACTTAGGAGGCTTCGGGGCAAGGGGCAAGGGCCCTGTGGCAAGAGGGTACCTCAGATGGTGGGGACTTCGAGCTTTGAGGGAGTAATACAGAAAGCCGAGCTCTTGGTTAGGTGCACCAGCCTTGCAGGCTGCAGGGGCTGGGAGCTGGCTCCTGGTGTGCCCTGCCCTGTTCCCTGCACGAATAGCTGGCACCTCTCCCCGCTTGTGAGCGTGGCCCCCCCGGGGCCATCCCATCCCCGGGTCCACAGGGGCTGGCAGGGGGAGACCTAGTGAGAATGTAGCATTTTGTTCAGCCTGGGTTAGTTGTCCTGGGTTCTAGGCACTCTGCCTCTGGGAGAGAGACAGAGAAAGAGAGGGAGGGGAACGGGGACCCATTGTTTTTTTGACCTGTACAGAATATTTGGCTTTATGCGTGTATGTGTGTGTATATTTTCTGCCCCCATCAATTGGTACAATTTTTAATAAAACCATTTAAAGCAAAAAAAAAAAAAAAGAAAGAAAACATGGGCACTGAGACAAAGCTACCATAAATACTATTGAAATAAGAGATTATTATAGGTACTAGATCTTATACAAGCATTAAAGGAACTGGGAAAGTGAATTGTTAAAGGCAGAAGTTGGAGAGTCAGAGGAGCAATCACTACGCAGTCCATCTGAAGCACTGGTATGGGTAGACAAGCCAGGAATTGCAGAGAAGTCAGAGAGAATAAAATAAGCACATCTGGCTGTAGCTATGCAGGGGAAGTTAGTGGAGACATCTATGAAAAGATCACTCTGGGGGAAGCTATGGGTCCTCAGCCACGTTTCTGGTAGTGGGACACTGGAATTTCTGTTGGTCAGCAAAACCAGCAGCTGGGAAGATGAGTTAGATGTGTTGCAAAAGAGAGCAAGAACATACTGAGTCCTAGCAGGCACCTCTGCTTGATGTCTGACTGTGATGAGTCTCCAGGATAATGGCTTCTACATCACTTCTTCCTTTCAAATCTTATACATATCCTTCTTCTGACCAACTTTGGCACTCACACAAAGAAGGAGGTTTTGAAAAATATGTCTTCTATCAAAGTTGATATTATGCAATGTATCACAGTAGTCACACACCAAAGTTGTAGGGGAGCAAGAACTATGAATATGGAGAACTGTGTCAAAAGAGAGGAATGAACAGAGGATCATGTTTCCAACAAGAGATGGCAAAAATGTCTGGTTCTCAGAGCTCCCTTGGTTCTCAGTGGCTTGTCAGTTTCAGACCCTGTATATCCTTAGAGTTAATTTCCCATTTTCTGAAGTATTTGAGTGCATTATCTTGAAACAAAAGAGCCTATTTATCTAAAACTTGTCTTCAAAATAAAATTGGATAAGTGGTACAGGACATGCAATTAGCTTCTCAAAGATTTTCCCTAATTGATTAGGAAATATATAGTTGGGGTCTAGCAGCATATTTGGTATATTGTTAGTACTCAAAAAGTACTTGTAGAATGAATGAACAAATGAATGAGTGAATGAATAAATGAATATAGGCCATGGGCCATGAGCTGTTCTGCCAATTTTTGTATGGCAGTCAATAAAACTGTGTATGAGAACCCAATGCTTTAGACTCTACCAAGCTAAGTGGGTGCCATGATTTTTTTTTTTTAAAGACTTTATTTATTTATTCATGAGAGATACACAGAGAGAGGCAGAGACACAGGCAGAGGGAGAAGCAGGCTCCATGCAGGGAGCCCAATGTGGGACTCAGTCCTGGGACTCCAGGATCACACCCTGGGCTGAAGGCAGTGCTAAACCGCTGAGCCACCAGGGGCTGCCCCGTGTTGTGAGTTGATTTGTCAGGAACGGTAATTAGCTTTGTCTAAGGCATTAGTTTCATTACCATATTACTTAGAATAGTTGGGCTAACTGATTCTAGAGGCTTTTTCTAGTATATTATCAAGTTTGAGATGTCTTATCAAAGTCTTTTGTTGAGATGGCCTTTTAACTCCAGTGTGATCAGTTTTCTTTTCTTTTAATGTGAAATTTTACTGCTTAATTAAGGATGCAGAATATGAATCCATGTGAGTAGCATACCTGCTTCTAGGATGCACATTACATATAATTACTTGAAAGAACAGACTTTGACCCTTTACATTTCACGTATTCCCTTCCGGTATATGAGAGGGTGAGAGTACAAAATGTTCTTGTCTGCAGTGGTATGGAGAAAGATCTTCTAGCTTCTATTTCTTCGTTAAAGGCTTGGCAAAGGCTGGCTGGACTTGTAGAGAAATATGATCCCAAATATAAGGTTGAAATAAAAATACTCCAAAACCAAAATTTGAAGTTATGAAGATTGAGAGCAAGACCAACTTTTCTCTTCTGACTCAGCTCTTGACCTGGGAGCATAATACTGCATGGTTTATAGTCATATTAGACCATATGTGTCAGGACTGGTGAAGGGAACTTACCAAAAAAACCCCCCTCAATTTTTAGTCTTCATTGTGTATATTATTAATGTCTTCTCCAAATTTTCCCTTGCATTTGGATGCCTTTTCTTATAACTAGAAGTGCTTTAAATTTGCTTTCATAAATATTAACTCATTTGTATCTTACAGAATTAAAATATAAAGACATTTAATTATAATTGTTTTTCCCCAAATCAAGCAAACAAAAATTTATGCACATTTAATCAGTCACAAAATTTTCTTGTGAGTGCAATAAATTCATGCAATCACTTAATGTTCTTTTCATTTTTTTCTGCTCATATTCAGGCTTGCTCCTTGTATCATAGCTGTATATTCCAAGATTAATGGAGGAAGGCTGGAGGGACAAGAGCAAGGCTTAAGGATTCCAGGGGTAATCTATTCTGTGAGGATTCTTCTAAGGTGGAGCAAGACTTGGGTTCCATGGAGTGAGGCTGGAATTGGAGGGATGGATATCCTAGGTCTCTTAATTTCTTCTTATTTTAGTTTTCTAGTGTCCTCTTTATTTCCAGTGTCCTCTTTCTCCTCCAGATTCACCATGGCTTGATAGTATTTCTGCTAGGGTAAGGTGTCCCATATGGGACACAATGGTCTAGATGTGACTTGAGGCAGAAAAGAGGGATTATTAGCAACTTCGATGTATTTCCTGCAATTCTATATATGTGTTAGGCATCTAAAATTCTTTTCCATGCCAAGGTGATGGCCCATGTTGCACTTACAGTTACCTCAACTCTCAAAAAGGATATATAAAGCAGAGAAAAGACTGTGCAAAGGCTATGGGTGAAAGTCTTTGGCATGTGCAGGGAATACTGCACTCATAGAATTGAGTTTCTTTCAGCCTGTTATAGATTTCTTGAATATACCTAATATGAAAATTTGTTGAATATATCTAAAATGTCTTCATTCATGTTGCTGACAAAAATATTGATTACAAGAGGGCCAAGGACATCATCCTAGGCCCCATGTCATATCATTAAAGATCCCTTTCCATGTTGTGATTCTGATCAACTTTTTTGAGAAAAGATGTTTCTTCAGATATGTTTCCTTAATTATGTTGTCAGAATCCCTAACTTCTTTGTTTTTATCAAAGGATACATGAAAATCCATCATATCTCATACCAAAATCAAGGCAATAGTACTCTATACCTATCCCATGGCCCAGCAGTTCCACGCCTAGGTACTTATCCAAGAGAAATGAAAAAAAATGTCTACTAAAATATCTTCAAAAGAATGTTCATAGGAAGTTTATTCACAATGGCTTGAAATTGGAAATGACCCACATGTCCATTAATTACAGGATGGATAAAGAAAACATGGTATGTGCATGTAATGGAATACTACTGAGCAATAAAAATAAACTATTGATAAGTGCAACATGGATGAATCTTAAAAACATACTGAATGAAAGAAGTCTTATATAAAAGAATACCTACTGTATGATTTAATTTACAGGAGTTCTAGAAGAGTTAAAACTAATCTTATAGTGCAAAACAATCAAAACTGTGATTGCCTCTGGGAGTGGGTAGGATCAGGTATTGATTGGCAAGGGGCACAAGTAACTTTCTGAGATGATGGTCATGTTCTGTATTTTGACAGTGGTTGTTAGACAAGAATATGAGTAAACATATCAATGTAACCAGCACCCTGATCAGGAAATGGAACTTCACGGTGTACCTGATGCAGCTCCTTGTGCTTATTTCCAGTTACTACCTCCCAAGGGAAAGTGTCCTGATTTTTAACACCGTCAATAATAAGACTTGCCTGTTTTTGAATTTCATAGTGCTGGGAAAGTTAGGGATGTTGAAATATTAGATCTTTTCTCCTAGCCTTTTCTTTTAGTTACAACTTAATAAGATATGTCAATACTTAATGTATCAACTGATTTAATGAATAAAGTTCTGTCTACATGACCTCCACAAAAAGTGAACAGTCCAGTCCACTGACCAACCAATCTTCCACACATCTGGGTCTTGGAGCTATAGTTAAAATATCTGTTTGCCTGATTGAAATGTCAACTTTCCATTCATATATTTAGACTTTGGTTAGACATCCACTAAATGAGGCATGTGTGTGCAAAAGCATTCCAAACTGAGCAGATATAAAGAAATATTATCCTTTAGAACCCATTTGATCCTTTTTTTTAACCCAAGAAAACATAAATGCAACAATAGATCAATTTGACTGTAAATATTATCTAAGTATGTCCTTTAAAAGCCAAAGGAATGTCAGATACAATTTATTTTCCACCAGTGCAAGCTGAGACATTAAGTGGCAATTCTACTTCCATTAGCTAAATCTGGCAAATATGCAACTGTTTAAAGGCATTGTCGATAGCCATTGCACAATTAAGTATTTGTACTGATGCCTTATTAAATTACCCTTTTCAAGTAGGCATAATAAACTAGGAGTTCACTGTACAGATTTTCATGGTGAAAGTCAGATCAGTATGGGATTTATTTAGAGAGAATTTAGTGCACTAAGTAATGAAGTAAATTTCATGTCTTGCCAAAACATATCTTAATTTCCTTAACACTTTTTGTTTGTTTGTTTTTAGGGTCAAGAAGCAGCAAAATAAAAATCCCTGCAATTTAATTGTCATGATTTATAATATTGATGAAACAACTTTATAATTCTAATTGTCTTTTTAATAACAATCTATTTTGTTATTAACTGGGAGCCTTTTCCTACACAGGGATTTCCAATCTTCCCATATAAAGCTGATACTTCTCCTCAACTTTAAGATTCCTACAGAAGCTGAATGATAAATGGATGAATGGGAAGGAGGATGATGAGGGAAGTCATGGAGAAAGGATTAGGAGAAGGAGGCTATGGAGGAGATCACTGAGCAACATCTAGAGAAGACTTTGAGATCTAGAGAGATTCTCATCTTTTGGGTGGACCTTTCTGCATCTTGCCTGCAGAGCAATGTTAACTAGAAAGGTCTTTATTTAGTAATGAATGGATCTTTCTTTTTGTTTAGTCATTAGATATAGTTCTCATCACATAATTCTTTTTTTTTTTTCATCACATAATTCTTAAGCAATGATTATCTCTTTCTGGGTCTGGTACCACATTAGTGTCTATGTAAAAATAACTTGACTCCCATTTTCTTCCATCCTCAACCATCACTAAACTTAAAACTATTTGATTCCTGGTTGGCCTTCAGTTACTAAGCCTGCCAAACACCAAATTTTCTAACATGGTTTGTTCACAGAAAACACTTATTATTTCTAATTCAATCAGAATAAATAAGTGAGTTCTCCTAAAATATTAGATAATGATATAGCATATACCAATTATTTGGATACATGGCTAAATTTTTATAGTTCTCATCTGGCTGTTTAATATTACATAAGGACAGTCTCTGCCTTTCATGTTGCTTAAATTTGCAGAACATAATTTTGGGAATAGTGGCTGTAAAGAAATATGTTTGTAAGATAAATCATGTTTGGGATATTTTAGGGAAGCTTCTTCAAGGCATTGTGATAAGTCTTTTGTATTGGAAAGAATCACTTCAATTTAGCTCTATCTTTCATTTTCATTTTTTGAAGGTAAAAGTATGTTTGTATTTTGAATTTTTTGCATGCTGATTATAATCTTCAATTATTTTTACCACATTTCTCTGGGCTGATGACAAATAAGGAAACTGAGGCACAGATGGAGTTGTTTTGTAATGACCTCCTGCACAAGGTAAAACTGGGCGAAATATCAAGATGGCTAATGTTAGGCCGCTAAACAGACACCTTTAATTACTTCTGTGTTATATTTCCTAAAAAAGCTGTGATTGTTTGGATCCTATAAAAATCTGCTAAGCCTTTTACAGAACTTTCTAATTTTTCAATACATGTTGTCTTTTTATATGCAAATATACAGATTTAATTATTCCTACCTCCTATTGTCTACTTCAGAGGGGAAAGTGGTATATTGTAGAGGAAAGAACTAGAAGATGAGAGATATGTATTATAGTCAGAGATTCACCACTAACTTTGAAAACTTTAGCAAATCGCTTGCTTTCTCTGGCCTCAGTTTCCTCTAGGCACTTGAAGTCAGTAATGTGTTAAACACAAATAAGAGTTAAAATTTATTGTTTTACTTTATCTTTGCAGTCTGTTTTGGGACCAGGAACAGACTCATTAGTCAGGGGCAAGTGTTAAAGTGGAAACCAGGAAAAACCACAGAGCAGTCTTTTTGGAAGTATGGTGGGTGAATTATCTTTTAAGTAATACAAACCCCCAGGCCCTATCATTTCAAGGCAGAATTTTCTAGAAGGAGATGGAGGTGAGGTGTGTCTGTAATTCTAATGGGTGATTCTGGTGCTCATTGAAATTTAAGAACCATATCTACAAGATAAATGTATGAGATGAACATTCTGTTCCCCTGGACACAATTAATTAATTAATTAATTAATTATTTTGACACAATCTTTTAAAAACCATTTTCAAAGATTAGTCTTTCTTTCAGAAAACATGGGCTCTTAAGAGGTGATAATGGTTTGGGTGCCTAGTATAGATCATGAGACCAGGTTGGCCAGGGTGACCAGGACCTCTGAGGCTTCTCAGGAGGGTTCCTGGAGGGTTCTGATAAAAAAGTCGAGGGTAGAGCTTGCTTAGAAGGTGGTAGGCTGGGCAGCCCAGGTGGCTCAGCGATTTAGCACTGCCGTAGCCCAGGGTGTGATCCTGGAGATCCGGAATCCAGTCCCATGTTGGGCTTCCTGCATGGAGCCTGCTTCTCCCTCTGCTTGTGTCTCTGCCTCTCTCTCTCTCTCTCTTTCTCTCATGAATAAATAAATATTTTTTAAAAATGGTGGTAGGCCTGAGACCTGGTTCTGGGAGATGGACTTTGAAGAGGCAGTATAGTTTCTAAATACAGAGTTAACATGGAGAGTTAGGACAGGGACCAGCATCAAGTAGGAGGCTGAGGGAGACAGACACTAGGTAAAGGTCATGGAAAACAGAGAGAAGAGCAATACCAGTGGCATTTCAGCTTTTTCCCCACAGTTATAACTGTCATTTCATGTCCCATAAGTAAGTCCTGAGGGTCATAGGGACCTGTAGCCAGCCAGCTAAGATGAGATCCTGCTTGTAGTCTCGGTGGCTGAAGCACTTAGAGTTCAGCACAAGACCTGCTGTGTCTCTATATTATGTGCAATTTGGTCTCATCTTCCCACCTTTGTATTTATAGAAGTGCCCCTAAGTACTGTTTTAGACTTTCCCGACTAAGTTTTTTTTTCAGATTTTAATTTATTTATTCATGAGAGACACAGAGAGAGAGAGGCAGAGACATAGACAGAGGGAGAAGCAGGCTCAATGCAGGAAGCCCAATCCTGGGTCTCCAGGATCAAGACCTGAGTCAAAGGCGGACGCTTAACCACTGAACCATCCAGGTATCCCTCCCAACTAATTATTTTTGTGTCTTTTATGGAGTGAGACATATTCTTCAGGTAGTATAAATCAATAATCTCTGAACTAGGTGGTCCTCAAAAAAAATAAAATAAAAGGTCACTACAGGAGTTTTGAAATAGGGACAGCTTCATAGTTGGCCTCCTGCTAAAAATCATCCTTATGTATCAACCTTTAGCCCCTTAAGCTGTGAGTCTATAAGAAGGGAGTGCACAGTAGTGACTGAGAGTCCAGATTTGGAACCAGACACCTTGGGGTTCACAGTCTTGCCCCAAACTAATGAGCTGCAGAATCCTGAATAGTTTCTCCACCTGTGAAATGGAGATAAAGCTAGGATCAAACTTGTAGAATTGTTATGAAGATTAGAAGAGTAATATATGTGAAGTGCTTAGAATGCCACCTGTCACAACACTCTTATGGGTAACCCTCCTTTGTTCATAGTAAAAAATATGCCTGCCTGTGATCTAGGACCTGAAGGGTCCTCAAGCCACAGTCTACTGAGTAACAATGGGTCCTAGATTTACTCTTATTGATGCTCTAGGTTAAGACAGCAGCAATTCTAGAATTGTAGAATAAGATTCAGGAAGAGTATATGTGAAGCCATTATACTGTGATACACTTTGACTTCAGATGAGATAGCAAGGGCTGGAGGGAATTGCCTTCACATTAGCACAAGTTTGAGAAACTCAAGAAAATTCGGCAGGACGTATACAAGGTGAGGAACTTTGTGGGCAGCCCAAGGGTGTATACAGCAAGAGGTGAGGAGGGGAGCATGCTTTCTATTTTGCCTCCTCCTGCCAGCCTTCCCTATGAGAGAAGTCACAGAACAACGACAGAGGTATTCTGATACTTTACCAGAATCCAGATGTATCTGTGTCCCTGTTGAATACTCATAGTTTTTCCTTCTTGGCTAAGGAAGCCTATGTCCCTCTGTTTTGATTAGTAACTCCGTAAAGCACTAGGCTAAAGTCCTCTATTGATCTCCAGATAGTGCAGCCAGGCTTCCAGCTGCCTTGACAGTCATCTCCACTCAGAGTCCCAGCCGAATGAACATTGCTGCCTTGGTATTCACTGGGAAGTCCTTTTGCTAGCACAGATACTCTCCAATCCTGTGCAACGTGGAGTGGAATGAGAAAAATGGCTCCCAAACAAGACCTTATAATTGTGAAAAGAGTGAATGGAGGGAGGAATAGCAGCCATCTTATCCAAGGATAAATGAATTTAGGGTTTATTTGAACCACTTAGCCCATCTCTTGTCTACATAGTCTTCTGTCACATTGGATGAAATCGATACTTATTAATTAGAATAATGAAGAGAATCCTGACTTCAAATCAGAGAATACACAAAACTTCTTTTCCTCTATTTATTATCTTTATTCTATTATTTCAGAGAACATATTCTTGCCTATTCTAAGATCTATATCTATAACCTGTATATTCATATACTTAAAATTATTCTTTGGTATATTTAGTTTATTTTACATGCAGTATTTAAGTGGAATTCATTTCACTGACATACTATAATGCCCACCTAATATTCTTATTATTGATTTTAGTATTTCAAAAGTATTATTCATAGTGACACCTACTGGAAGCAAATTTCAGTTATATCAATAGATATTATTATAATATAGAAAACATTAATATTTGATGGTGACATAAGTGTGACACAAAGGCAATAAACTCATTAATAAACACCCACATGTCATTAATAAAACATTCTAAGATGACAACTATGAATTTTCAGCTCTTGTTCCTCAAGTTCACTGTTTACTTACCAAGTATATTTTGCATATTTACCATTGTTCAGGAAAGTTATTTTTGATTAATGAAGCTGACCCTCCTTTAAAGCAACATCGAGCTTGAAAATAATTTTAATTATAATATTGGTATAAAATCCATGGATTTTCTAAAAAAAAAGACTGGTTTATAAAAACATAATGATGCTTTCCTCTCTTTTTCTTTTCTTTTTTCTCTCTCTTTTTTTTTGTGCATGGGTTGCTTGGCAACCAACATTGATCTGTCCAAAAAAAAAAAAAAAATCACATGACTTAGGATTGCTAGTGGCAATATTACTCTGTCATTTTTCTTTCTCATACCAAGCTGATGAAGATATTACTAACTGGAACAGCTATTAGTTGTTTCTTTTTTCTTTGAATTTTAATTTTCCATATATTTACCATACATTAAGAATGGCTCTGCTAAAGACTGGCCTAGAAGAGATGGTTTGAGAGAGATAACTGAGTGGGAAACACTTCTTTGAGATGAAAGAGAGCACAGAATATTTAATTTTATATTCATGATTCATCAGGTCATTCTTGCCTTCCCAAAATACCAATCATGGCAAAATTTAGTAAGGTGGCCTCCATTTACCTTCACTTGTATTTTGAAACCATATCCAAGAAAACCTGCTAAATGCTTCCATGAGGCTGATGGGGGGGGGGGTGTTCTTATGCATTTATTAGAACCATCTACCTGATCATTGTGAGCCACTTTGGATCTTCCCATCAGTCTGGTATGTCCCACTCCCCGCCATTCAGTTTCCTGCTTAATGTTACCCTCTCTTGAATGGGGTACTCTCTTCTCTGATGAAATCTTTGATTTGCAGCCTTTTCTTTTTCACCTGCAAGCTATTACTGACAAAGCATTCAAAATTTTGGGTGGCATCCTTACATTGCTGTCAAAGTCTTTTGTCAGAATTAAAGAAAACTCAAGACAAGACAGTGGGAATTTCACTGAACTCCATAAATTATTTTTATAAACTATTTTTCCTTAAAAGAATAAGCCTGGAAGAAACTGTGCTTTGTCTGTGGGTAGGGGGCAAGTAGCAACACTGACATGCCAATCATATGGTCAAAATTGTGTCACAAGTCAATAGAAGATATTTTCCTTTCTAAATCCTCTGTCTTTTATCTACAGTTACTTGTTTATTTTGAAAGGCCTTGAAACATATTCCCCATGTGAAGTATATTCAGTTTCACATAGTCTTTGTATTACATTCTCATGTCTATGAGAATTGATGCTGTTTTCTCAGATTGCCTTTGTGGCTTTCCCCACCCCACCCTGTGTAAGAGTCTAACAAGGCAGAAGCTTCAGAGAATCTTTACTGGCTAATACCTGACCCCTTTCTCTCACATTACAGCTCCAAGTGACCATTTTCAAGGCAAAAGGTCATCCTCATCCCCATCCCTTTGGAACCAATGTGCATCAACCTTCTAACCTCTGCCTTAGAGAGATGATGGCTGTTTGGGCTGCAATCCCTTCATTACAGATGGTCCATATTTTATATTTAGTGTGGGAGGTCAAATTTAGGAAAGCAATTTCTCTTAAAGCTTAGAGTTCCAATAATCCAACATCTTCTATAGGCTTATGGGTGAGTGGGCAGTAATGGGTTTATGGGAAGCGCCCGCTGGTCTGTCTTTTCCAGGGAGGGGATTATTCCTGTCAATCTAAATTTTTAGAATTGGTGGGCTCCCATTGTTTATTATTCAGCAAGCTTTTATTAGATTGTCTCTAAGCACAATGCAGCAAGTGGGGCATCCTTCTGAGCAGGCTAGCAGGCTGGATCAATATCTCTAGGCATTTAAAATCTTGGATAAAATAATGCTACATTTTCATCTCAGCTCCAGAAAAGAGTCCTGCATGTAGTTCAGTTGCAGAGAGAACATACAGAAAAATGCACAATGGCATTAGCATAGACAATAATTGTCTAACATGGATAGAATCTCGGGGTAACATATTAGATTTTTCAGATGAATGTTTAAGATATTTACTCTTTTGTGACAGTTTAGCCTAAATCTACAAAGAAACATAGTATGACTGAGCTACACAAATACATTTATTGTGCAAAAATGGCATTAATTTTAAAATTAACATGGTAAATGAATTTTTATCTATTACTACATATATGTATGGAGTGAGACAGAGAGTAGATTAATTCACTTGTGCATATCAGGTGAATTAAATCAAGCACAGTGACTTGGGACCTAAGAGAAGTCAAATGACTCCAGAACCTTTAGTTGTGCAAGCCCCAGAAAACCAGACTATCCTATGGATATATGGGTGGGGGTGATGGGTCACAACCTCCATATCTAGATCAAGTGTTCTTATCCTTAATGAACCCTAGAAACAAAGCAAAGCAAACATTCTGGTCTTTTGTGTTAAGATATCAGGCTTAAAAATTTCTTATCCTGAGTTTCCAATTTGCCCAATTAGAAACTAGGCTGGGAGTGGAACAGACTCTAGCAAGCAAAGTGTCCTGAGACTTAAGTGATGTTGAGATAATATGGCCCCCTCACCTGCCTTCCCATTCCCTCCACTGGGCAAAAAGACATGTGAGGACATATATGTGTCATGGCAAAGCTGAATCAAGTCATCAGGTTGTTGTACTTGAAGACATCTTACTAAAAAAAAAAAAAAATAGGTAATGATGGTGAGAGTAGCTGCTAGTATTTTTATCATTGTTGCATATTTGCTGTCTTGAGTATTCCCACAATATTTTCTTTAAAATTCCATTGAAACAAAACATTTAGTTACCTTACAATTAAAAAGCTGAAGGGCAAGAAGGAAGTGAATGTTTATTGAATATCTCTCATGTGTCAGGCAATATGATCAGAATTTTTTATATATTATTTAATTTTATGCATAAAACTCTTTTAGGTCCATATTAATTGCAATTATACAGGTAAGGAATCTGAGGCTCAGAAAGATTAAGTAAGTTGCTCAAAGTCACAGAACTCTTATGTGGTCTAGTTGGGTAGAAAATAACCAGGTTTGCTTTGTTCCTAACTGCATGCTGTTTTCACTTGACTGTCTTGCCTGTGAGAAAGAGCAAATGCCATCCACATTGAGGTATTTTTTTTAAAGATTTATTTATTTGAGAAAGAGAGAGCAAGCATATGGAAGCAGGGGGAGGGGCAGAGGTAGAGGGAAAAGAAATGACTCTCTGCTGAGCATGGAGCCCACCTTGGGCTCCATCTCACAACCTTGAGATCAAGACCTGAGCTGAATTCAAGAGTCAGATGCTTAACCAGCTAAGACTCCCAGATGCCCCCACATGTAGGCCTTTTATCTTGTCCTTCAGAGGTGTTTGTCTTGCCACTTACCTCATGTGTACCCAGTTCTCAATGTATTTGACCCTGAAAGTATTAGACAGACAGAGATCTGAGGATCCGTGAGTTGAAGCCCTGTGTTAATACTCTCTGGATCAGGAGAGTATAATGTCTGAAATTTTCCAAGGAAGATTTAATGGAACCAAGATGTTAGTAGTGGGAGAGAGGAATGAGCATATCTCGAAGTGGTTTAATCCCAAATATTTGTAAACTAACTCACTCTTTAAAGTTTGTGCTATTAACTCACATATATACCTAAAGCTCTTATTCAACAAAGTCACTTTGTTTTTTAGAATGTTTAAGAGTGTGTATCTAAGTCCTGATTGTAATCCTTTAGTGGGGTTCAGGCCATTACAAAAATCTACCTACAAGTTGAAAATGAGACTCTACCTTGAGGACACAAAAGAGGCAGATCTGACATCACTGTGGACATTTGATTCCTTACTTCCCCTGCTTGAAAAGCCTGAGGACTCATCACTACACAGCCCTTGTAAATCTCTTTGTGCCTTGTTCCCTCACATGCAAAATTGGATGATGACATGGCTGTCCCATGACCTTGTTGATTAAAGAACAACCTGCAAACAAAGCAACGAGGAAACGCCCAGGCGTCTGAAGTTCAATTGCTCGTTAGAATATTCAGGAAAAAAGACAAAGTTAGTGAGAGCAGGTAGTAAAATCCTGAAACCAAAGTATTTGAACCTGTCAGGTTCATGTTCATGCTTACCTGTTCATGCTTACCTGTCAGGATGGAGAGGGAAAGAAACCCAAACTGAGTGAGTGCAAGTGGAGAATCTGACCTCAGAAACATGATACTTTGCTTCTGCAATTTTTCCCCTCTCTGCTGTAGGCAAGAAAGAATGCAGGAGACACAAAGTTAAAACTGGTGATTAAATTCCAGATTGCCTTTCTTTGAAAGAGCATGAAAGAAGCTTCTCTCTGAATCTGATATGCTTGAAGGAGTCTATGAAAATAGCAAAAGACAGTGACTCAGAGGGAAGTGAACAGTTAATTAGCCAATTAGCACCTTCTCTTCTCATTAGGTCTAAGTAGTAGTCAAAGAAAGAATTAGAGTTTAGCCTCTTGGAAGGCTTTGGTTGGTAAAGTGTTTACATGAACACAGAGGCAGCCAAGGGGTGAAAGCTTCTGAGAGCAGCATTTATTAAACTAGAGAGTCATAGCAATGAGGAGGTGCCCCCCAGTGGTTATGGCATGGACCCTGGGGCCTGGCTCTGCCACTTACCTGGTTGAATTATTTAAATTCTCTGTCTTAGATTCCTAAGTCATAATTCTCACCTTGTCAGGTTTGAAGATTAAATAAAGAACTGCATTTAGCATACCTGAATGCTACAAATTAAAAATTCCCAGCAGGATATTCATAATAATTATTATCAATACTCTAAGAAAAGATATGGGGAGAAAGTTAGGTTAAACTTGATGAACAGAAGTGGATAATGGTCAGAGAATTGTTGAGGTGTTTACAAGTTTGTTTCTTTTTAAGATATTGAAGTTTCTTCTGTAAATGTAATGAGAAATTCATTAGATTTTATGCTATTATTTATAGAAAAAAACTTAAAAGGACATTAGAATCACTCACTTTTGCTTTCTCCATCACTGATATTTACTAGTTTAGTAGGAAACACTTGGCCAGTCAGATTATAAAGCAACATTTCCCAAAGTGTATATTCAAAACACAAGACCCTAGAGAAATCCTTCTGAGATTCACAGTGCATGCTACCTACAAAGATCCTAAGTAAATGAATTTGTTAAATTTTGTTAAACTCAGTGTTTTCCAAACTTATTTGACCATAGGATCTACATTCTGCACATTACCTATTAACCTGAAACACTATAGGAAAAGTTAATCTAAGACAAATTTTTCCTTCTGAGGGGAATGTACTAGCATTGTGGGCTTAGAACACAGGAGGAAATGTTGATTGTTTATAGATCTGTAACTAAGAACCCCAACCTTAAATTGCTGTGAAAATCTTTGCTAATAACACTGATGGGATACTGTGTCAATTTTTTGTTTTGAGCAGAAATAAGCAGTATCAGGGAATCATTTAGTGAGTATTTGTTTATTAAATGTTCACACCTGATGAACATTTCAAGGTGCACAGAGTTGAAATTTGGCAGTGCCATAGAGCTACTTGCTACCATTGATGACTCGTTTGCTGAGAATGAATTATAATTCAGGAAAAAGTGAAAGGCATGAAGAGTAGGCTAGTGTGAGTGGAAGAGGGAAACAGCCACACCTAACAGCCTGCCCTATTTTCCCTCTGCCTGAACATAAGATGTGCTTTTCAAAAACAAGGAATCTAATTATTTTGTCATTGAAAAAGGCAAAAAAAAAAATGTCTTACTTTTCCTTTCGGGGAATCAGATCTTATTTTTCTCCATGAAACAATGTTTTTAAAAAGTGATTTGTTTCTGAACTAGCCCATAAAAAACCTATTTCAGTTCTTATTTTTTTTTTTTTAACTGTCAGGACCTCTCTATCTTAACCCTGGTAGTAGAAATGACAAATTTTACCATTTATCCAGTCAACAAATATTTTATGACTTCTAATATACTGGGATACAAAGATGAAAAATAACTAGTTCTTACCCTCAAACTGCTTACCTTAAGGTGGTATAAGACATAAACATTAGTAGACAAAGGAAGTGGAAGTAAAGTACAACTGGTTGTATAGTTCTGGTTGGGATGATTGAGCCTTGTGGAGGTAGCATTGAAGCTTAGTGTCCCAGAATGGGTAAGAATTTAACAGTCAGAGAAACAGGTGTGGGCTTTGAGACAGAATAATTTGGAATTACCTCTTAAAAACAAGCTACCAGGAGCCTGACAAATGCACTTATTTCGTATGCTCCATTGTTTCCTCATGCCAAGATCTGCAGAGATGAGATAATTTCTGAGAGTCTGACACAGCAGCTCTCTCCCTTACTAGGGCGTGCATAGTAGAACTGCAGTTAACAAGTCTTTGTGGTCCCAGAGAGAAATTGATATTTGCTGATTATGCTGTGCTGAAGTAAAATTACAAGAGTGCATTAAAATCCTTTGTAAGGAAGGTTGAAGGCATTACAAAAATGCGTGGGCATCTTGGGCATTAATATTTGATTCAATATCTTTTAGTTGCATGTGGCATATTTTGATGGAAGAGGCGTGTGTAGATATAAATACAAATTGGAGAACCACCAGGGCCGGTGCTAGCTGTCAGTTAAGACTCCTGGATGGTGGGATCCACTTGATCTCACCTCATACACAGACTTTTTGAGGCCATATCCTGAAGTAAAAAGAATCACAGGAAGCTGTTTTGTTTATTCTGTTGTCTCTGAAATGGGGAGCTGGCAGATTCTTGCCACCAACAACCGTAACACACCCACTAAGGAGAGCTAAAGCACCACTAGGTCAAAGCATGGGGCTCAGACATTGACATAAGTGGCAGAAAGATAAACAGAGTTTCTATTCTTAAGGAGTTCAGAATCTAGTGGAGGGACACACATTAGTTGCAGTGAACATGAAAACAGCAAAATAAGTGCTTGGGGAGGGAGGAGGGAAGGATGAGATCCTGCAAGTGCCTGTCATATGGCAAACTTTATTGCATTTCATTGAAAGTGTTTTTCTCTATTTCCACTCTTAGACTACCCATTTGGGACTTTGTGGGTCATCATGGACACATTTACTTTTTCTCTGTATCACTTGTCCTGCTCAGCCCTGCTCTTTGCTAGTGTGGAAGACGCTTTCTCACTGGCTTTCGGTCAGCCAGGGTTCAATTGCCATCCACAGAGCCCACTCAAGTTAGATTAAGCAGAGAAAGATTTGTTACAGAGTATCAAACAGCTTACAGATTTTTGGGGCAGTCAGAGAACCAAGATTGGTTGCCATACAGGAGAAGTGAGTAGCCAGGAAGAATGCTCAATCATTCCATGGGACTGTTCCACAGCAGTCCAATGGAAAGGACACTGCTGCAACTGCCTGTCACTCAACATTCCTGTAACCATCCCTGGAACAGCAGAACTCCTCTATGGCTGCTGCAGATGAACTCAACAGCTTCATAACCATGCTTGCCAGAAAAGGCTGTGGCCTCACAGAATTTACCTTGCTTCTCCGAGTCTCACAGAATGAGACTGCTTGATTGAAGGTTGTCACATGCAAAGGATACTTGAAATGAAAGTATTTGGACTCTCCTTGGGAAAAGCATAATCCATAATGTAGAAAATTACCAAAATGGTGAAATAGGTTAACAAAATCACTGGCAGCCACAAATTAGAGAGTTTTATTACATCATCCCTCAGACTCTTTACCCTTTGAAAGTATGATCAAGGTTTTAGAATTTAATGACATTTACAGATTGGCTTCATATAGAATAACATTTCAACATCTTACCAGCGATAGCAGCACAGCCTGGACGTTGTTGGAATATGTCAAAGAGAAGCAGAGATGGCCAGAAGTGGAGCTTCCCATTTGCTTTTCTTTTGACTGTCTCTTGTGCTCCTGAATTAGGAGGCCCTATGCCAGACATTATAACCCTGAATGACTTAAAATTGTTTCTACTTCTTTCCTGAAGTCATGTAGTCTCTACAGTGTTTGGATTGTATATTACTTTTCTCTGGATGAACCAGGTAGTACTAACTAGAGGCCAAAATTAAACTTCGTGGGATTGCAACTCTATATAGTTGTTTTAATCAGAATTTGGTATGAAGGAGATAAATCTTATCTACCTGGCCCACAATTAATGGAAATTTGATTATAATGATATTGAGAGGCTTAATTGAATGCCCAGGCCTCCAAGAAGGTAAGTCTAGGGCAGAAGAAGGCTATAGATTTACCACCAATAATGTAAGTCCATTGCATTTTTAAATTTTTATTCTGCCAATAATTGTTTCCAGGATAAGAATCTAATTGGTCCAAATAGCCCTTTTGTTCCAAGCCACAAGTTGCTAATCAGTTATGGGAAGTCTCCTCTTTAGGTTAGGGGTTCACCCTTGGTCCAATCAACTATGTCATGGTTGAGAAGGAGGCTGCATGATCTACTACCCACTTAGCAAATGCTGTGGATAGCATCAGATTCTTTAAGAAGGAATATAGGCCAGTCCATCAAAGTGTGTCTGTTATAAAGCAAAACTTTCCAAGACTCTTGAACTTACCCTTGCAAATAGTTGGCAGGCTTGTAGGGAAGGGAAACCAAAGGCTGGTTTGCATGAAAACCTGAGTGACCATTAGGGAGGGAGCTTATCTCAAGTTCAGAAAAACCAAGCATGTGGCAACTGATCAAGTACTGGCAATTGGTGGGACAAGCCATGTGGTGACTTAATCTTTCAGCCTGGATTATTGACAGATCAAAGTCCTGTTGGAGAAGAAGAGGTGAAATTTGAAAGGCCTATTTGAAACTCAAATACCCATGTTTTGAATTCTCTTCAAGAAAGTATAATAATACATGGAGAGGAAATAGATATTCTCTTCCTTTAGCCTCAGAACATGGTCACTCTTTGGTCCTCATGGGTATTAGCTATTGCCCACAGAAGAGGCCTGATTAGGATAACAGGTCAACTGATTGCACCTATTCTTAGGAGAATCCCTGGAATTCCTGTCAAGTTTGGGAGGTACTTGCCAAGAAGTAGGATCCTCATGATCCTACTTGGGAACATTGGGAACAACAGCCAGTGACATATGGACATTATCATCAATGCGATCCTATTTGTATCTGTAGGCTAACAGGCTAACAGTGTATGGAGATATATGTAGTGACAACTTAGTTAAGTAAGATTATAATTATTTATGGACAATTTAAATTATTTCTTTAGTTCAAATGAGGTTGTTTTATAATTTCTACCTGTTTATCATCAGATTATATACTTAAATTAAGTTTGTATATTCTTAGATATTTTAGGAGGAGCTCAATTTTGTTAAAGCATAGGAATGACATTCTAATAAAAACTATATACATGTTCCTAATTAATGAACTTGCTAAAGCCACATAGAAAGTTTACATTTTTTTGTTAGTATTCATCTGTACTTACTTAAACTCCTTAAGGGATTCACTGATAGCTGCCCATATTCATTGCCCAGCACTTCAAGTACTATTCACATGAGCTCTCCGATCACGTCCTCCCTCTTAACCTCAGTTGAAAACAAGGCACTAAGTTCTATACTCTTTATCCGTAGCACTGAATATTAAAATAATGATTAGGAAACAAAGCTAAGCAAACATACAATTGACAAACAGCAAATTCAGGTGAGCAAAGTTTCTCTACTTCCAGCCTTCCACAGGAAGGCTATTTATTTTGCAGTAAATATTTTTAGTGTGATTGGTTGATTTACAATCAATGAACCTATCAGAATCTGATTCATATTTTCTTTTAAAATCCTTTATGTATGTAAATTTGTTAATCCAAGTTTTTTTTTTGGGGGGGGGGGGGGCTTAAGGATTTTGCCATAAAATTTTCATCTTTGAAATTAGGATGAGGCCTAGAGGAAGGTAGACAAATGCATTTCATACTTGGACTTAAGATCTAAATTTCTACTAACAGTCTCCCTTTTTGTTTTTTATTTTCTCTTTTCATGTTTTGTTGTTATCTGTTTACATCTTTTTCTTTGTCTCTCTCTTCTCGTACCTGCTCCCCTACTTGCTGTTCCCTTTTTTCCCTCCCCTTCTCTCTCCTTTGCTCTTTCCTTCTTTCTGTTTTCTTACTGGCAGTTCTTCTGGGGAATGAGTGTGGTCGTAGAAGGAGGATGGTTTCTTAAATCAGTGGCTCTCAAATGGAAGCAATTTTGCCTTTCAGGACATTTTGGCAATGTTTGGAGACCTTTGGTTATCACAGCTCAGAGAGGGCATGGGGCATGGTGCTTCAGACACTCCTTCCCCCAGTAGAGGACACTGGGTAGGGGCCAGGCATACTGCTAAACATCCTATAATACACAGGACACCTCCCTTCCCCCCCACCAATGAAAATGGTCCAGTCCCAAATATCAACAGTACTGAGGTTGAGAAACCCTAGTTTTCATGAAGTTGAATCTGTACTCATGAAGAACACAGAGGTTAGAAGGAATGGAGAGGGAGCCTTGTAGGGTCCTGGTTCTTTCTTTCTATTTGAAATTGGTGGTTGCTTCTTTAATTTAACTCTTCATATACCACAATGAATATAAAGATTATGTACATGGACCCACTTCTATTGGTAGCAGTGGTTATAGTTTCAAACAAGGTAGAAAAACCCATTAAAGCTGTGTTATGTGGGAAATGTGAAAGACTTATTGATTTATTGTTTCAAAATGTGTTTGTGGCAGAAGATATGCTAGGGAAAATAGATGAAAATAAATATGATTATGGTGAAAATCTTCATCTAGGCATTTTACAGAGTGGGGGAGATTACATATTCTTTGGGTTACTAAGACAATTGTGATAGATAGTCTTAAAGGATTAAAGATCAAATTAATAAAGAGAACAAGGAAGTCTATAAATATCTGGTCTTATTGTAATTGAGATGGTTAACCATAAAGCAATGAAAGAAAGCCCATAAAAAACATTTGGTTTGCCAAGTGGCAAAAATAGTTAAAACTTACATTGGTATAGGCAGGGAAGTTAAGATGATAAATACTTGTAGTACCAGTTCTAATAAGTCTATTTAATTGTAAACCAAATACCTAGATGTCATTGCACATAGGATGTGAATATTAGTGGCCCAATTTATCTAGGTTGCTTGACCATAAGGAGACAGTTGGAAGAAGGGAAATTGGCATAAAAAATTTATTTCCTTTCTAGATTACAAAACAGAAGAACTACTAGCTAAGTTGTATCCTAACTAAATTGATCAGTAAAACCAATCACAGTTTTATAGAGTCCACACTGTAGCTGTTAAAGATAAACTACAATTCAGCAGAAAATTTACCAACATGCCAGAGTTAAGTAAGGAAAAAAAAGGTTGTATGATACATACTGGTAACAACTAATCCTAATAAAATTGGTCATAGCAGTTGAGATGCCCAGGCCACTGTATTGGGTATTACCAGCGGCCACTGGACAGTTTCTGCACAGGGCCAGAGCAGGGAACTGCTGCAGAACTATGCCCTACTCCCATCTGGCCCTTGGTCTTTTCTTGGCCTTAACAGCATTACCCAGAAACTGGAAAACTGGAATCCAGTTAATTCAGTCCGAGTCCAAGGTCTTGGGCATGATAGATATGCTGACTCTCTATTACTAATTTTCCCTCCATGTTTCCCTGGGGCATCCACTCTCCTGACCCTCATCTTCACTCAAGATCTTCCTCTTCATCTTTTCCACTGTGTCTCTGTGCTTCAGACTCTTCTCATAGCACTCCTATTTTCTGGTCCCAACCATGGCTGGCTTCTCATATACAGACATCTCTTGCCTTGCAGCCCTCTAGATGAATGCACCTCTCCCTGTCCACAGCATCTCTCCCTCCCAACAGTGTCTTTGATACCATTCTCTTGAAGAATGTGTCTGAAAGACACTAAATGTTCTGCCTGTTGTGAAGCTCACACTGAGCTTACTCACACTGTTCCATGCTCCGTTGCTATAACCTCCTCCCACTTTGATCCTCCCCTTGTGAATGACTTGCAGTCTTTTCTCCTCTCCAACTTCTATCAACACCTGAGAGAAATCTTACAATATGTAGGCAATGCATTTAGCACCCTATTTCCAATTCCTTGATCTCAATGCCAGTGGCCTTTACTCCACATCAGTAATTCTCATCTACAGCAATACCTTACCATCATGCAGACTGTGTCATACCTGAAATTTCAATAACCATTCTCTAATGGCAACTTTGTATCCTTCCTTATCTCTATCACTCCAACAGTACCTACTCCTCAAGCTTCTCTGTTTGTCATAAACTGTATCAGTTTATTTGTATCAGTACAAATCCATGGATTCTAGTTTCCCTTAGGCTTGAAGAACCCCTACCATTTGTCTTTCTTTATTTTCTGATCAGTGCTTCCATTTCCTTCAACAGCTCTATCCCCTCTCCAAGGCCTGTCTCTCTTAGTATATGGACGACCCATTTAGCTACCTTAAATCATGTATGGAACATAATGGTGTTTAAATATAAATAGATGGCGTTGGTTTCTACTTACGAGAAGTTTGAGATTAATTGGGAACTCTTTAATTTCTTGTCTCCTCCCTGTCTGCAAACTTATTTATCTCTGTATCCATTCTCTAGACCCAAGGAGGCATTATCCTTCCTGTTCTGTTCCACCCATCTCATCTGGAACCCTGCACTATCAACAATCTCTCTTTTCCTGTATCTTCAGCTTCTTTCTCTCTTCTCCTTCCCTTAGACTAAACTATGGGCAAGTTCTCCCATTCTAGAAAAAACCAGAACAAACTTTTCCTTTATTCTATGATGGGTATAGGTTTTTAGACAATCTCTCTCTCTCTCTCTCTCTCTCTTTTTCCTATTGTAGCTCATTTGTTTCATGCTTCAATGTCCTGTTTACTAAACCCCCTGCGACCTGATTTTGGCCGCTGATACTATTCAGACCAAGGTTGCTGGTGATTTCCACATCATCAGATACTTTGGGGAATATTCTATCTTTGTGTTACGTCAGCTTCTCTGAAAAACTTGACATTTGGGAGCCTACTCCTATTTTTAAGCCTCTCCTACATTCTCTTCTGCTTCACATCCGTGGAATGGTATATGAATACACCAAGTGATTGCTCATATCTTTGTCTTGCATATGCCATTCTCTCTTTTTGAGATGTTTTTATCTTCCTTCCCCTCTGTCTTTTTTACCTGGAGAAATCGCTTTCATTCTTCAAATTCCAGCTTAGACATCACCTCCTCTTTGCTGCCTTGGCAGATTTAATTTCTCAGTATGAACATCTTATCACTAAGTATAACTTAGCTGAACACATCTTTCTCCAAATTGGGTTTCCAAAAATTATCTTTCAGTCACAAAGTCTCTTATTTTATTTTAAAATTATTTTTTAAAGATTTTATTTATTTATTTGAGAGAGAGAGAGAGAGAGAGAGAGAGAGAGAAAGAGCAAGTGGGGAGGAGGAGTAGAGGGAGAGGAAGACAGATACTCAAGCACTCTGTCCTGAGCATAGAGCCCGATCTCGTGATTCTGAGTTCACAACCTGTGTTGAAAACAAGAGTCAAATGCCTAACCAACTGCGTCACTTAGGTGCCCCACAAAGTCTCCTATTTTAAAGCAGAAATGGAAAAAGATGAAAACTTGCACCTTCATCTAATAAAACCTTGTGACATATATCTATTTGCATATGGAGGCAGTGTTGACATAGTGTTACTAGTCATTCCTTTCTCTACCTCTCTATCTTCTTTATCTTTTCCCTCTATTTTAATGCATTTTTAATTAGCATTGACTCTGTCTAATTAGCATTGACTTCTAATATTGAAGATGGTTTAGCAAAAGTATTTATAATGTTTTGAAACTCAAACTAAATTCTTAATTTTTTTTCAACCTGAGTTATAAGGTCTTTGTTTTTTTTCCTTAACAAATAGAATGTGGGGATCCCTGGAGGGCTCAGTGGTTTGGTGCCTGCCTGAGGCGTGATCCTGGAGTCCTGGGATCGAGTCCCGCGTCAGGCTCCTGGCATGGAGCCTGCTTCTCCCTCTGCCTGTGTCTCTGCCTCTCTCTCTCTCTCTATATATATATGTATATATATATATATATATATATATATATATATATATGTCTATCATGAATAAATAAATAAAATATATTTTTTAAAAATTTATTTATTCATGATAGACAGAGAGAGAGAGAGAGAGAGGTAGAGACACAGGAGGAGGGAGAAGCAGGCCTCATGCCAGGAGCCCGATGTGGGCGATCCCGGGACTCCAGGATCGCTCCCTGGGCCAAAGGCAGGCGCTAAACCACTGAGCCACCCAGGGATCCCCTAAATAAAATATTAAAAAAAAAAAAAAACAAATAGAATGCTTTTTAAAAGACATGGTTTCCCTTATAGCAAGCTACATGCCTGTGTTTTTGTAGGAGAAGCATAAGGTGTGGGTTTAGGTTCAAATATGTGCATGCGATTGTATTAGGAAAAAAAAAGAACAATATGGTCATTTTGAAGGCCAATGGTTGAGTCTCAAATATGAATTTTTACTTAACACAACTGAATATCATTTCATTAAGCACCTTATGTTAGGTTTTAGTTTATAATGTTTTAGGAAAAAGTATTAAGAAAATGGACTATGATGACACTGAAGTCCTATGTACAATTAGAAGCTCTGTGCTCTGGGCTGGCTGTGTCTTTCTATTGTTTATGTGTTAGTGGTACTGGCATCACTGATACTTCTGGTTCTCACTGCCATGCAGATTAATGGCACAAACAGTTCTGGCCAATATGGCTTTTAGATGTTGCCTGTCTAGACATAGTTAGGATTACTGGAAACCTGTCTCTTTTCTTTATTTCATGGATACTTTACCCATTTGCACTTACACCTCAGTCTCTAGGGGATAGACATATCTTTTCAGGTTTGATATTTCACAGGCATGATAGGTTTTGTTTTATGGTTTTATAGTTAGCTATATTTGTCCCTACTCTCTCCTCCCCATATCCTCATGAGTTAGTGAAGTAGGTTTACTAAGAAGGATATCCTAAATATTTTGCACATTATCATGTGTAATAGATATAACACTTTTGAAACAATTCCTTTTTATTCTCTTTTATCAGACTTCTTTCTCCCTACACTCCATCACTATTATGGTCAGGGCAGGGGTGTATAATTTAAATGCTACGTTTGAAGGAGGAGAGCAGGACAGACATGGGGGACTTCTGTCCCAACAGGAAGAAAGAGGAGGGAGCCCACTGCTCCTAGCTTCAGAAGGATCATCGAGAGAGGTCAGAGGTAGAATGGAGGAGTCAGTGTGTTCTTGAGAGTACCTTGAGTGAAAGACACCCAGAGTGCATGGTGGGAGGATGTTGTGTGAACGGAAGGCTGTTGTCTCCTCTTTGCAGTTAGGTCTTTCTTTTTGCTCAAATGCCATTTTGAAAAAGAGTAGGAGGAAATATAAAATATTGAGTCTGTAAATCACATTAGATGACATGGTTACCTAAGATACCTGTTTAAACCATAATTAGCCTTCTGAGTTCACTAGATTGGGCCAAATTTAACCCCTTTTAACTCTGCTGCCTTGGGTGCTGTGGGTTTGACATGAAGATTAGTTCAAACATGAAAAAACAAAGAAATTACATTTTTATCTGCACATGAATATATTTATACATTTGGAACCCTCTTGTGTATAGATGAGAAAGCATGCCTTTCTCTCCCTACAGCATTGAGTCAGTGGTCATGAATGTAGGTTGTGGGTATGGGACAGGAAGGTTTTGTCCCCAAATGAAATTGGCTAATACACCCTAAAAATGGAAAATAGTTCCATGCACGTTAGGTGTGGGGAAAGTGTTTGGTTAAAGCAAGATCCCTGAGTGATTCTGTTTGGGAAATTAGCCTTTGTTGGGGGAATAGTATGAAAGCTTTTCTTGTCATTTTTATTGTCAGGCTGTATGAATACTGTGCTTGACTCTCCCACCTCCATTCCATACCAGCTGATTATTAGAGCCAATTGTAATATTTTTAGTCTCATTGCCATTAATTGGTGAGGGAATGGATAAACTTACATTTATTTGAGCTGGTGAAAGACAAAGAAAATCTTTCTCGGAACTTTGTGGAAAGAAGTTCTGCCCTTAAGAGAGAGAGTTGACAGTTTAGCCTAATAATCTGGATGGCAAAGAGGAGAGATGATGAAATGGGGTCTCAGATGCCAGGGCTGAACCATCGGATCAATTGACCCGAAGTGTACTTTTCCTCTGGATGACTTCTAGGATGAGTTAATATATTTCTTTATAGTTAATGTAGCTTGGAGATGATATTCAGTTATTTACAGTGCCATGCAACTTGACTGACACAATAGACCACTGGTATTTTTCTCCATGGCAAAGAATGAAACTATCTAGAGAGACAAAATTTGTTTGATCATTACTGTTATGCTAAGTGTGTATTCCATAGGCATTTTCTCAAACTCTATTTGTAGTGCTTCCATGTAGACAAAAAATTTATTAGCTTGATAGTCTAAACATCTGATTCCATTCCTGATTCTTCTAGTGACTAGAAGTGCAAGCATTAGTTTCTTTAGGTTTTTATTTCCTCACTTGTGGGATGAAGGTGCTAGATGTAAATCTCATTGATTCTTAGAACTTAGTGTACATTTTTAAAAAATGTGTGAGAGGAGTGCTTAAAATGCAGATTCTTGGGGACCTCCTTTAAATATTCTGATTAATTATTATCAAGTTAGTTCTAGATATATTCTAATGGAAGGTGGTTCAAGGACTGCATTGAGGAAATCTGAACTAGAGGCACAGTAAGATCCCTAAGAGTTAGCTTAAAGTCCAATTTGTCTTACCTATCAACAGTTTTTACCTCTACCATTCTTGTATTTTATTCTTTTCATTTGAGAGGAAACCATGGGTTCTAACAATGAAGCTTTATTGGGATGGATGACTAAATGTAAGGAGATACAGAATCATCTCGTAGGAAGGAACCACAAGAGGTCAATGCAGTTCACCTCCTTGCTTCTGGCCTTGGCTGCATCAAAAGTGCCCAGGCAAATGGGCATCTGCTTCTGTTCACAGGGATCTCAAGAAAGTGATGCCATATCTACCCTGGGTTATTGATTCATGTGAGCACTTTCTAAGTATATAGGTCAGGGAATCATATAGTCTGACTAATCATATATTCACTTTTGTGGATTTCATCATAGCCTGGTATGGGTGCCTAATTTTCAAAGATTTGGGAAATGAAATAAAACATTTGAAACTAATATTATCCTGAGTACCATTTAATCATTGGAGATTTGAAAAGGAATTCTTGACCTCATTAGAAGGAATGCTTGAACTGGTGATATAAAGGAAGTCTGGTTAAATTGATGTTCATAATTGAGAGAATACTGACTGATGGCAGTTCTTCCTTATAGTTGGTTTAATTTCCTCCTGCTACGATTTAAGCTGGTTTTCTCTTACATTCTTCTCTATGGAGTGGGAATAAACTGTAATTACTATTCTCTCCATAATAATCCTTCATTCTTTTTGAAGAGTTATTAACTTTCCCTTGAGTCTTCTCTTTATAAGGCTAAAAAAGTTCTACTTCTCTTAACCTTTCCTCATATATTCCATTTTTCAGATATTGTCATTTTCATTATGTGTTCCTGGACTTGCTCCAAATTTTCCACATCTTTAAGCAATAGTGTTGTAAATAATACTAAAATAACAGCTCTGGCCATCATAAGGTGCAGTTTCCATGTCTTTTATTTAAATGGAGAAAGAGCAGTGTAGTGGATTCAAGTCCAAGGTCTAATAGTTTGGCGAAGGTGTCAAAACATGGCCCCAGTTTCCTTGTCTGTAAAATGGGTGTAATAATAGTTTATTCCTAGATCATAGATTATTCAGAGCATTGAATAAGTCTCTATACATAAAGAACTCACAACTATACCTAGCATGAGGCTGTTACCATAGAGGGTAAGTCATGGAAAAGTGAGAATGTAGAAAGAATATTAGTTTTCCAAAATAAAGCTAGTTTTATTCATAAAGAGGCCATGTTAATGTAAATAATATAAGGCTCATTAGCTATTGAACAAAAACTTGTATTGTTTGTAGTGAAAACCTTTAATGTTGTATATACTGCTAGCTGTCAGGAAAATGTTGTGAGATACCTGGGTTTCATGCTTTTACTTGTCTTGGGACTTAGTGAATGCATCCATAAAATAAGAATAACAAGGCTTGTCCTCCTGATCTACATAAAGTTTTTCGTTTCTTTTGGGAGTCTAGTATGTGGATTTCTAAAACTAACATTTGGTTAACAGATGGTGGAAGTTGGGAGAATAAGGCTGCAAATCATGACAGTAACAATCTACTGAAGAAGGAGAAATGATTAAAATAAATAGGTCTTACCTCTAAATACCAAAATTCAATGGCAGAGCCTGAATCCAGGTTGGTTTGAAATGCATGATTTTCCATCTTATTTGGAGACAATATCATGTCGTGGTTCGGTGTGTAGGCTTGGACATTGACTTGAATTCAGATTCTGATTGTGGGATACTCGTTGGGTTACTTGTCCTCCCTGAGCCTCAAATGCCTTATCTGTAAAATGGGGATATTTATACCTACTTTACAGGGTTGTTTTAAGAGTAAAAATAAGATAATACACGTAAACTACTTAGCAAAGTGACAATAGATAGTTCTCAATAAATGGTACCTGTTATAATAGTTATGATGATTCTCTATTTTGGAAGTATCAGAATTCAAAATAATTAATTCTTCTTAGTCTTTCTGAGCACAAGTCTGTCTGAATGCTGTGCCTGGACCGTACCTGTGAGAATCTGAGGTTTTGGGGAGTGAAAGTTTAAGTGATAAAGTATGAACAGGGAATGAAATGGTAATGTCTTCTTTCCAAATCTGAACTCATTTGCTCAAGTGAAGTGTTGATGGGGGATGAAGGGCAGCCCAGAGGAGAACTGAGGTGGGGGAGGCAGAATGGGAAGCCACATATGATAATGCAAACCACATTTCCTGACTTGACCACTTAGTTTTTTCCCTTGGGAAATTTTTACTGGTATTTTGCCTTACTGTGAGTCTTTGCACTTCCTGTTATGAACTGGTTAAGAAGATAATTATACCATGGTTATGGGAAATGGTAATGAAATATACCTTACGACACAGCAAGAGAACAAGGCCTCTGCCATTTGGGAGACACTGGAAAAGCAAGCCCCTGCCCCTGCCCTTTTAAAGTAATATTTGTTACTTTTAAAATTTTAAAGTATTATCTTATTTTAGAAA
The DNA here is from genome assembly GCF_011100685.1 of Canis lupus familiaris. Classification (NCBI taxonomy): domain Eukaryota; kingdom Metazoa; phylum Chordata; class Mammalia; order Carnivora; family Canidae; genus Canis; species Canis lupus. The sequence continues at coordinate 19,049,520 of NC_049251.1, forward strand.
ATTTTGAAAAACACAGAAATTAATTATTAAAGAGACAAATGTGCCCACTATTCAGTAATAATTACTGTTAGCATTTTGCCATTTTTTCTTTTCCTTTTTCTCAATCTCTGTGATGTTATAATTATTTATGCATATAGTAGGTATACAACATATGACTTTTAAAATTTTTATATAATATTTGAACAAAACTTGAGTCAAAATACACATATATAAATGTTTTCATCCAGTTTTCAACAGTTCTTATGCAATAAAAATTTCCTTTTAGCATTGCACATATTTTTGAAGTTCATATTTCATTTTGTGTTTGTAGTATAATTTATGTAGCCTGACTGGTAGTTAGCTTATTCCCAGTTTTTTTAAATGTTATGAATGAAGCTGCAATAATCACCCTTTCTCCCAAATTCCTATGCATAGCTGTGGTTAATTCCCTGGAATAAATTTCTCCCCACAGATGTTAGGTTCCCTACATGTTGTCAAGTTAACTTCTAGGAAGATAGTGGCATGTTATAGTTTGTTAGCAGCATACAGAAGTTCTTATTTTACTCCACCATCAACAAATTAACATAATTTTGACACTTTGTTAGTTTGCTACATAATAAATAGTTTCTCATTGTTTTTGTAATGTGTTTATGTGTGTGCCTGTGTTGGGTTTTGAAAATAGGTGAATTTGAAAAGATTCTTGTCTAATTGTATTTCTTTCATTTGTTAATTTCTATTAATGTACATTGCCAATAAATTGAATATTTTTATTATTTTCTTATGAGTTTATACATATACTTGCCTATGTATGTGTTTATATATCTCTAAAGGTTATATAGCCTATCATAAATGTTATACTTTCCACTATTTTTTATTTGTATTTGCATTTTGTTTATATGATTCGACATGACTTTTTCAAATTTGGTATATGTGACTCTATCAATACTTTTCTTGGTGTTTCTAATGCTTAGAAATTCTGAGATCCATGTATTGCTTTTTTTAAAAAAATATATTTATGGTTTATTTTTATTTGTGAAATAAAACCACTTAATTCATCTTGAATTTATTTTTGCATAGAGTATAAGATATTGTACAAATTAACAATCTTTTTTTTGTCTAAACTTAACCTTTCTTTTAGTTTAGTTTTGTTTTCTTTCTTTTTGATAAGAAACAAAGATTTCCCTAAGCTAAGCAAAGACTGCAGAAGCAAAGCAATCTGTCTCCCAGCTGCTGCAGGCCATGAGAAGTGGGATGGAAAGGGTCAGTCACTGGCCCCTGGCTCTGGGGGAGTCTTAAACCAAGGGCCAATGTTGCTATCGCAGAGCTGGCCTGTTTCTGTATTAAGAGAGAGGCATTTAGACGCTTATGCTCTCAAGGTTCCTAGTAAAGTCATAGAAGCAACAATCTTCTGTTGATTGAATTTTAACTTAATTTAATTTAATTTCCTTGGCAATCACAGATGGTGTCATCCAGCAGCTAGAGGCTAAAAAGGGGCACTCTACAAACTGAATGAAAACATATTGAGTTATAATCAGAAGCACAAGCAAATGGAAGCGAAAGTGTGACTATCAACAGTGAGTTGCAGTGTGAATTCTGAGTACAGCAAAAGGCCAGACTGGTCACTATCAAGTGCTTTCTGCAAGTTTAAACAGCAACAGTGATGTCACCTAGGAAAATTCTTCTCAGGGTTAGAATCTACAAGGGAGGGTTCAAAAATGTTAAACATGATGAAGAAATAGTATTACAGTGTTCTTAAATGAGTAGAATCAATATAGTTAAGATATTTGATTAGAAGCAACAGAAAAATTTTTAGTTGAGAGTAGAATTTTATCTCAGTCCAAAGTACCGAGGGACAAACATTGATTGTGCTTTGTCTTATGAAGATATTTATTGCAAAAATGACTGTTTTTTGATGTTTGATATTTCATGCTGTCTTACATTACAAGGCTCTCTGGGTCTGATGAAAAGATAAGGATGAATGGCAATATGTGTCTCATGCAGGGAGAAGGCACTTGTACTCCACTGTATTATACAGGAGAGTCAGACTGGAGGGTGTTCTGAATCATCTTAGGACCTCTGCCTCCAGATGTGTTATTTATTCACCCAGTTAACAGCCATTTCCTGTAATCAGTAAAAGCTGATCAATCGTCCCTGATGAAGATGGAGCCAAGAGGTTTCTGGCCAGGGAAACGTCTGTGTCGCTTCTAATCTACCCACATTACTTCCCTGGAAGGAAAGTAGCTGCAGTCTTCTGGAAAACTAAGCTCTCACCCCAGCTGTTGTGGTCCTCTTTATGGCAGGGTATGGAAGCTCAGGCCTGGGCCATTTTCTGATGTAACACTGATATGATGATACTCCTTCTTTCAGTCTTTGCTATAGATTTGGATGTTTCAAGCCATATTCACTGGGATATGAACTTGCCATTGTTCATTTTTTTCCAATTTTGGTGAATAAATGGTATGCTTTCACAAAAATTTGTTAAGACGTAACCCAGATAAGCAAGTGGATCTAAAGGTGGCTGTCAAATATCCCTTTTTTAAAATAGAAAACCGGCACTTTGAAATGCTCAAATTGTACTATTTTCTATACCTTCTAACAGGTCAGGTGCCAGAGCTTGATGAACGAGATAGAATTGCACAATGGGATCAAAGGGACAGCCAGCCCAGTTTATTTCCAGAGGAAAAGCTTACCAGTACACAAAGGAGAAAAAAAGGGCTCGGCTTGAAACCAATTCTTTCCTGAAGTGCAAATATAAGAGAAAGGCCATCACCAGGAACAGTTATCTCTATGGTTATAGTAGTTGTGTAAGGCAGGCCTGCTCATGAAGAAGTAAATTATTTGACAAACCAGAGAAATATAAGCAGTTCATTTAGATGAAAAGAAAACTCTTGCCAAAACTGTATCTTTAAAAATTTTGTGGATAATTCAGGTGAAAGCAGCCTTTTCTCTCTTCTGAATTATTTAGGTAATTGATTATGCCCATCTGCTCCTCCAGAGAACGCAAGGACCAAATGCTTTTTTGGCATCTCCTTTTCTATTCTTCCCTTTTATATGACTTACTGCTGTCTAGATCAGGACTTTGTGTGAATAATCACCTGCCAGCTGTTACTGGTTCTGTTTTTACCTATTCTATTTGGAAATCTGAGCAATCTGAACCTGGGTTCTATTTTCACCTGTTCTATTTGCAAATCTGAGCAATACAAACCTGCTCAGGTAACATTCCCCAACAGGCTGAGAGTAACTGATTCTTCAGTTGCAAGATTGTACTATCATTGACCACTTTAAAAGTTATGATGAGTCTGCCTTTTGGGCATGTGCAATCTAATTGGTTGTGCAGATAGAATTTTATTTGCCAGAGAGAGCTTATTACAGGGCTGCTTGTCTTGACACATGGAATTTCAGGAACGTTTTGTGTAAATCTTCATATGTGGTGATTCTGGCCAGAATAATCATTTGTTTTCAAGTGGTAACTCCAGTTTTCCCATAGCTGTTTTTTGCCTGCTGGCTTTGGTCCTATCCCACGTGATGATGAAGCACTTAAAACTCAAGTGAACAGGGCATTCCAGGTGGCTCAGCGGTGCCACCTTCAGTCCAGGGTATGATCCTGGAGACCCGGAATCGAGTCCCACATCGGGGTCCCTGCATGGAACCTGCTTCTCTCTCTGCCTGTGTCTCTGCCTCTCTCTCCCTCTCTCTCTGTCTCTCATGAATAAATAAATAAAATCTTTAAAAAAAAAACCTCAAGTGAACAAATGGAAAACAAATGGGATCTGGCTCTTGTAATGGCCTGCTCCCTGATAGGGTGGCCCATCACCTGAGTGCTAAGACTCCAGTGCAAATATGTGAGCCCATTCATGGAATGAATAATCCCAAGCTAAAATATAGAAGTGGTACAGAGTTAAAATGAAAATGCTCATTTTAGTGTAATTTTCTAGCCAAAATTATAAGTAAGATGTGTGATATATAAAGAGAAGTTCTCTAAACTTAAAACCCAAACCCTTGTGTTCAGGTCTCCTTTCTGATAATTATTAGGTTCATGGCCTTGGATAAACCACATAAATTCTCTAAGCTGAGGGTTATCCTTCTATAAAATGGGGATAATGGTACCTGCCAGACCTCCCTGGGTTATGAGATTTAAAGGAGAACCTGAAAAACAGTGAGCTGTAAGTCAGCTGTGTAACTATATTCCAAAGGGGGAATTTGTTTAGAATAATAATAGGTATTGAGCACCCAGTCTGTGTCAGGAATTGTTCTGTTTTATATCTAGGCACTCATTTGATTGTCACCATAATCCCCACGAAATGGGTACTATTATTGTTTGTTACACTTTTCACTAAGGCTCAGAAAGGTCAAGTAACTTGTCTTAGGTAAACCAGCAGAGAAGTGGTTGGGCTCTGGAGTCTGAGCTATTAGCATCTCTACCTATACTGCCTGTCTAGGAGTAGTGGGCTTTGGTAAGTGGGTGTGGGTCTTTGAAAAGTGCCATTCTAGTCCTTGTTTTAGATAAATTGGCTGAGACTCTGGTTTAATTAAGAGAGGTCTTGTCTGTCAGGGGATTCCTGAGGTCTCAGTCATGTGGGATCACTGGGCATGGTATCTGCTGTTGAGATCAGTGAGAACATCTGAGTCCCCCTCCATATCCTCTCTCACCCACCCTTCTGGATCTGCCTGGAAGCTATTGGTAACAATAGCAAGGTTGTATGGAAAATAGCAAGAACAGTTTGGAAGCCTATGGGTCCACTTTATAGGTTCTCCTCAAATTAGACCTTTTCCTTCATTTTTAAGATTTATTCACTCATGATTACTACCCCTACCCAGGGGCGCAAGAATTGACAGTTTGTCCTGAACTTCACATTAGTGCATACCACCTTCCTTTGACTTCTGGAGTTCTGTGGTGATTCTTCTTGATCAAATCCATGCCTTCCTATTAGGGGCTTATCAATTATGTCTAGGAAGCTCAATGATAGACTCCCGTAGGTCCATCTTTCTTAGAGGGAACAAACAAATCATCAGGAATTTTAAAGCCATGTTACCTTGCTACTTGCTGTGCACGATGAAATTTCACATGATAAATCATGAGATCCTGGCAAGATTCTGTTGTTTGCCAATGAATTTTGATTTGGTTTTAGAGTAGTGGGAAGTGCAAATACAATTAGGTTTGAAAATTATTCAAGAATCATCTTAATGCTCTCAGGAGATTACTCTGCTAACCCACATGGATTTCTTTTCCCTATCAGAATTTAACCACTTCACGGGAGATTTTGATTGGAAAGAAGATGTAAAATCTTTTAGATTGAGATCACTGTGAACTGACATAAATTGTTGGGCAATGGGATCCCTAGGTGGCGCAGCGGTTTAGCGCCTGCCTTTGGCCCAGGGCGCGATCCTGGAGATCTGGGATCGAATCCCACGTTGGGCTCCCGGTGCATGGAGCCTGCTTCTCCCTCTGCCTGTGTCTCTGCCTCTCTCTCTCTCTCTCTCTCTCTGTGTGACTATCATAAATAAAAGATAAAAAAAAATTATTGGGCAACTGCTTACATTTGCTTAACACTTTGGAAAGATGAAAACAGGTGTTAAATCTTAAATTTAATATAATGTGACATTTAAAAACTGAACTTGGTTTTCTTTATGAAAGATTTTGCCTCCTTACAAAATGATAATGGATAATAATAGCTACTATGTATGAGCTACCTCCTCTGTATTAGGCACTTCATGTAACCTTTGCTCTTCCTCCCAGCCATCTTTGCAAGGTAGAGATTATGATTTTTTTAATTTTACATATGATAAAAGTTTTAGTGTTCTCTCAAAGAGGTAAAGTAACTTGCCCACGGTCACAAATCTGGTCATCAGTAGACTGGGAATTCAGATCCTGGACATCGTAACTCCAACCCAGTTTTACCAAACACCCTCTCAGACCTGCTGGTCCCTAAGAAGAAAGGGGAAGGCATGGAACTTCTGTCTCATCCCTTCTTTGACATCACCAGTTAGTAACTCTGAAATCACAGCTTCAGCCTGTGCTGGCCAAGTGCACCTAGGATAAGCCAGGGGTTTTAAAGGAACTCAAGAGAGAAATCCAGAATATGTTCTTTTCATTCTGGATTAGTAAATAAGCAGATCTTAGGCCCTTTGAAGGGTAGAATAGTAGAGCATAATGGTTAGGAGCTTAGGTTTGGAATTACCCAGATTTTGTTCTAATGCCAGCTTTACCAATCTGGGCATGTTTCTTACCTGCTTTGCATTTTAGTCCTTCAGTTGTAAATGGAGCATAATAAGTTAATCGTTTATGTGGATTAGACAAGAGGTTGTAGGTAAAGCATTTAACATAATGTTTGGCAGGTGGTGGGCTCAACATTGTCATTTATTATCATTGTCATATATTGTTCTGGAGGGAGAAAAAAATTAGCAGTCGGCAAAGGTCATCTCCATTGCTCAGATTATAGCTTTATTCACATCTTTTCCTTGTTTTTCTTATATACCAAAAACCCTTAACTAGTTAACATGGGAAAACTGTGTACCTTTAAAGAAGAAGGTGGATTTTAGCTTATATCTCTGTTAATTTTACCAAATTCTCTCATATACTTCAGGTACATACTATTTCATGTAATTTTCACAATGGTATTAGATGACCTTCAAGCAGATATCATGTTCCCATTTTCATAGATGAGGAAGCCTACAATCAGTTCAAATCATTCATTTACGACTACATTACTATCTAATGGCAGAATAAAAACTGGATTCTGGGTCTTCAAACTCTCTCTACTTCCAGAATTCCCTTTAGCACACATAGGCAGGATTTTGTGGAACCTCTAGGTGTCTGGTAATACCACCCAATATAATGATGACAAACATTCTCGTTGCACTTACTGTAGTAAGCACTTTATACACATAATTTGATTTAGTCTTGAGCACAGCCTAAGCAGTAGATACTGTTATACAGGTGAGGAAACTGGAGCTTGAGGAGGTTAAGTAGCCTCCCATCACATGTTATGTGAATGTGGAAGTGTTTGTTTAAATACTGAGATCTTATAGTGTGGTAATTCCATCTGGAGTGAATAAACCTATGGATTTAGGTAAGGAATGATCACTGAAGTTGCCATGAGACCTCCAAGCCGGTCTTGCTGAGGCTGCTGGGCATATGGTTCCTTTCTTGGAGTGGGGCTTGGCTTCCTTTCTCAGATAGGAGCACATGAAACCCTGAGGTTATGGTTTGTGGGCTGGAGACTAAGAGATTAACACGGAAATATGGGTAAACCTATTCTCTTTATATTAAAACCAGTGGGAGGGGGTAGTGTAGAATAAGATGCTAAATTTACATGAATGTTAGAGAATAAACAGGAAACTTCAACTACATTTTGGGTTTTTTGGTTCTGTTCTGAACCCCCTAGGGACATGAGCTTATTGGCTGCTGTTATCAGGGGCACTTTGGTAGAAAAGTTCTGGAAATCCTGACTCAGCCAGTGCAACAAAGTCTCCTCCTTGCTTTGGCAAATGATAAACACAAAGATCACTGAGCTTGATTGCTTTTTGCAACTCACTGCAGCAAGAAGCTGTTGGCCATTGATTAGCAATGGGCACATTTTTCACCAAAGGCTTTGCCCTCCCCTTGCTCTACTAATCCTGTTTGCAAGCATTTCCCCATAGAGATTGCTACTTCCTAATAATGAATAAGCTCACACTAGTGAGTTCAAACTGGCAAATTGCCACCAGACATTTATTAGCTCTGGATTAATGGATCAAGACTCAAACTTTCTAGTTAAAGGAACAAGACGGGATCCCTGGGTGGCGCAGCGGTTTGGCGCCTGCCTTTGGCCCAGGGCGTGATCCTGGAGACCTGGGATCGAGTCCCACGTCAGGCTCCCGGTGCATAGAGCCTGCTTCTCCCTCTGCCTGTGTCTCTGCCTCATTCTCTCTCTCTCTCTGTGACTATCACAAATAAATAAAAATTAAAAAAAAATTAAAAAAAAAAAAAGGAACAAGACAAGCCCTCAGGATTCAAGACTCTTAAAAAAAAAATCCCCATTCACTTGGCATTACCATTTCTTGCAGTCCTGGGAGCTAGTCCCCCGTTATAGAGTTCCCCCCCTATAGAGTTCAATTTGTAAGTAAAGTCATAAGGAGGACTTAATTTTTTAACCATTTTGGAACAGGGAAAATTGTCAACCCCAGAAAATGTCCTCATTGTGGTCTAGGGAATTTTGAATAGACTGGCATTCTGACAGAATTTACTGGATATTGTGTAGTACACAGGAGTATGTTAGGAGACTAACCTGGCCAGTACATCATGTATTTGAGAGAGCAGGAGGAGTAAAGTGGTCAGTTTGGAGAAGAAACAAATCCAGGAATTATGTGGGTTGTTTGAAGATTGTGGACAGCCCCACCCCCCTTCCAGGGAAGAACTTCACTCTTATTCATAACACTAGAGATAACTGAGCAGGGACCACCAGGTGGGAGCCCTGGGAAACAGATTTTGACTCAGACAGAAAATGGAGTTTCTAGAATAGTGAAAGATACTCAGAGTTAGAATGGCTGCTTCAGGAAGCATTTCCTCCTCATTTTCAAAGGGAAAAGGAAGAGAAGGGAAGCTTACTTTAGGACTATGAGCTGGGACTTTCCTAGATCATTTCTTTTCAACTACTTGGTACTACTGCAAATTTTATGCTGTCACTCTCTTTGTTCACAGAAGGAAAAAACTCTAAAAGGTGTAGTGGGGATTACTGATGAGAGAATCAAGCAGGTTCATTGGGAGAGAGGGGGTGATTGGATGATGGGGGAAAGGGTGGAAACCGTGTGGCATTTCAGGTTTTTAAAATGTACAGGTCAGTCAGTAAGGCTAACTATTGGCAGCTTAGATGACATAGAGTTGAAGGTTGTTCATACTGGAGTGATCAAATAGCTATGAGCCAGTATCATTTATGTTGATGGTGAAGCGATCAAGAAAGATACAGAGAAAGACAAGAAATAACAAATGTTGGTAAGGGTATAGAAAAGAGGGAAAGACAAGAAATAACAAATGTTGGTAAGGGTATAGAAAAGAGGGAACTCTTATACACTACTGGTCAAATGCAAACTGGTGTAACCACTATAGAAAACAGTATGGCATTTCCTCAAAAAATTAAATATAGAAATACCGTATGGTCCAGTAATTCCACCACTGGGTTTTTACCCAAGAAAAATGAAAACACTACTTTGAAAAGATGTACACATCCCTATGTTTATTGCAGGATTATTTACAATAGCAAAGGCATGAAGGGAGCCCAAATGGCCATTGATAGTTGAATGGACAAAGATGTGGTGTATATATGTGTACACACACACACACACACACAAACACACACTAGAATATTACTCAGGCATAAAAAAAACAGTTTGCCATTTGCTCCAACATGGATGGACTTAGGGAGTATTATGGTAAGTGAAATAAGTCAGAAAAAGGCAAATACCACATAATTTCACTTATATGTGGAATCTAAAAAAAATGAATGAATAAATAAACAAAAGAAAAGAAACTCTTACAGAGGACAAAGTGGTGATTGCTAGAGGGGAGTGGATGGGGGAAGGACAAAATACATAAAGGGGATTAAGAGACACAAACTTTAATTACAAAATAAATAAGTTATGGCAATGAAAGTATAACATAGGGAATATAGTCAATAATACTGTAATAATGTATAGTGACAGATGGTGAGTATACTTACTGCGGTGAGCATTGAGTAATGTATAGAATTGTCAAATCAATATGTTGTACACCTGAAACTAATATAACATTGTATGTTAATTATACTTCAATAAAAATGAAAGATGCGGGATCCCGGGTGGCGCAGCGGTTTGGCGCCTGCCTTTGGCAGAGGGCGCGATCCTGGAGACCCGGGATCGAATCCCATGTTGGGCTCCCGGTGCAAGGAGCCTGCTTCTCCCTCTGCCTGTGTCTCTGCCTCTCTCTCTCTCTCTGTGTGACTATCATAAATAAATAAATAAGAAAATTAAAAAAAAAAAGAAAGATGCAGGGAATTATGAGATCAGATCTAGAATCATAAAGAAGAAGTTGCAATCACCATATTCAAGCTTTCAAGATGGAGAGAGAGAAGTATATAATGCTGGGCTCAGAAGATAGAGATTATTGATATTTGGCAGAGAAACAATGATCTGGAAGCTGCCTCAGGAGTTCAATAACAAGCTGTTACTCTCCCACCAATATCCTAAACATTAATTGTTTGAATGTGCAGAACTATTATGCCTAGAGTTAGTGGGGACAAAAAACGAGAAAAGAATGTGACTTCTGTTCTCATTCTGACTGAATAAAAAAGACATGCAATAATGCAGCAAAGGATGGGGCTTTTAGGTTTAGAGGAGCCTTTTGTACTTTTGAGTTTGGGCCTTGAAGGAATTAGCCAAGGTTGAGGCAGATGGACACTGAAGTTAAGGATCCCTTAAGGATTCCTCTGGAGCTCAAGTAATACCACCGAGAGGGCAATTGCAAGATGCACTGAGAGCGTGGTCTGTGAGTTTCCTGGAGCAGAGGGAACTGAATTGGTGAGTAACATGATCCCAAGAAAGGCCTTAAGCCTCACTCAAATGAAGCTGAGAAGCTTGAATTTAACCCTGATTCTGTGGTAATGGTCCCCAAATGAGGGGAAAGAAGATGGAAAGATCTTAGTCAAAGAATAATCGCCCATTAGAATGAAATTGAAAGGAAAATTCATTCTCTCAGTGCTTCAGCTGCTAGTTTATGGTAGATGATTTTCAGATCTGTATTATTAATACCTGCATTTCCCTCTCACCATCACTAGCTGATTTAATGATACCCACCTTGCCAAGTCAAATGCCAGCATTATTGTTATTCTTTCTCATAACTACTCCTTCCATGGTCGTACTATCCTCAGCAGCCCTGCCATGTTCTGACACTCTTTAAGAGTGAATTACCTGAGGTTATTCTCAAACTCCCTTCTTTCTTCCCTTTGGCATTTAATGGTTGAATATTTTTTGTCAAGCAATGTGTTAGGGAAACCAAGTTGAGTAAGTCTTGGTTCCTGCCCTAGAGAGCTCATGAGAAAGACAAAAACAAGAAGAAACGTGCAGATGGTTATGGGGACAGGAGAGCCCTGGGGTGAGGGAGGCAGGAAAGGCCACCTGAAGGTGATAACCAGAGTTGAGGGTGAAGAGTTGAGAAGGAGCCAAAAGGAGAGAAGGGAAGGTCATTTCAAAAGGAGGGAAATGTGTATACAAAACACAGAGATGAGAATGGTGACTGTATTGCTGAAGCATCAGGTATGGCTGGGAGTATTGAGAAGTGAGGCTGCCCAGGTAGTCCTCATGCAGCAATTCTAGTCTGATAATACCTATCTACTTTTCCAGATACTACCTTGACAGAACTGGATTATGTTACTACTGAAGCCACCCAGAAGTGCAGATTTAACCAATTTCTACGCCCATAGCTCATTCTAATCTTTAGTTCTTGCAATACCAAATAATGTTGCTGAAAAGAGTCCCAAATTTGTTTTGAATTACATATAATTTTCCATTATTGTTTGAAGACCCTTTGCTGAAAATGTTTCTCCTCCCCAATCTCTGTGTTACCTAGCTGTTAGCATGATTCCAATTTGGGAGAGGGGTGGATCTTTTTATGCCTGACACCACACCTCAGCATCCACCCCCCAGTTCTCATCCAGGACATTGATTTTCTTTCCTTTAGGCCAACCATGATCATCTCTTCCTTCCAATCCCATGAAGGCTCCTGTCTTTTATGAACTGCATCACCTAGAATTGGTCACTGTTCTTGGATTTTATTTTGTTGAGGACTGATTTTTAGAAAATTTAGAAGGAAGAACATTATTATGTCCTTATTTTATGTTTTTTATAGTGAGTTATCTCAGCTTATTTTATTCTCTCCTTCCTTCCTTCCTTCCTTCCTTCCTTCCTTCCTTCCTTCCTTCCTTCCTTCCTTCCTTCCTTCTTTCCTTCCCTCATTCCTTCTTTCCTTGCTTCAACAAATATTTTTTTCTACTATCTCTAAGCCTAGATCCTGTGGTAGGTCTAAGGGCAGGGTCCACAGTTGGTTTTGACACAACAGGAATCACCAATAATAATAAATGCTACCTTTTATGTTGCATTTGTTTTATGACAAACCTAATAGTAGGTAATTTTCATGTGATATTTCATTAGTTATGCAAATAAATGAGACTAAATAAAGTTTAGTGAGAAGATGGGAAATGTTATTAACCACATGGCAGATCTGGAAAGCCTTAAATTAAAGAAGTTGATTGGGCTGAGGACTACAGGGATGAATAAGTGTTGTCATGGATGGGAATAGGGATGACATGCACAATGGCATGGAATCACTCAAGGGCACAGAGATCTATTTAGGGCACAGAGAGAAGATCAGTGTAATTGTGCAGAGGTTGCTGTAAGGTGACTGGCAAGAGATAGCACTGACACGGGTTGGAATCAGATAGTCACATAATTTGTAAGCCAAGCTAAAGAATTTATCTCTACAGAATCATTAGAAGCTTTTAAAAAGGAGATGAAGATGACCATGCTGATTATTATTAGGATTATGCTTTAGACAGCAATGAGAAACAGGCTGGAGCAGGGAGAGGATAGTGGCAGGGAGCAGATGACAGACCTGATGAGAAATGATCCTCTGGCAATGGAGATGTTAAGAAGGGGAGAGATAGAAATCAATGATTGGGATAGGAATGGAAGAATTTGGAATCTGATTAGATATAGAAGATAAAGGAAAGGGATTGAACATAACTTCAATTTCCCATATGCCTTGAAGGTATTTGAGTCATAATAAGGTCTCAATAAATCCTTGTTGAATAAGCAAATGAAATTGATATCATTCACAGGGATGAGATGGTTTTAGACCAGCCAAGTTGAAGGTGTCTTCTAGGGGAGAGATCTAGATGGTGAATTATAAGTGATGATTATTCCAAAAGTAGTTTGCTACTATTAACACATCCTTTAAATATTACCTGTGAGTTATTTCCCTCATTTTTTTTCATCTTTTCCTCAAAAGTAGACACATTTCATGTAGATGGAGATCATGTCTTAAATTCTTTCCCTCTCCCAACAACAGCCAGGACAGTGATTTCTACATATGGTTAGCAAGCATTTATTGAGCCCTTGGTATGTGCCAAGCAGTTTTAAGGGCTTTATATATAGTAATTAATTCAATCTTCCTGACAGATCTTTGAGCTAGGCTGTTTTTTTAAATCTCTATTTTAACTGAAGAAATGGAGGCCAGAGAACTTAAATTGTTTGTCATAGGTCCCCCATTTTTCCAAACTGAAGCTGGATTTGAAGCTAGGCAATCTCATTTTAAGAGTCCTTGTGCTTTTCCCAAATGAAGCTGCCCCTGCTACCCAGAACCAGTGAGCTAGCTCATCAAGAAGTCTGCTGTGACCCACTGGAATTCTGTTGACTGAGTTTCATTGACAAGTTTGTGTGAATGCTGCCAAAAGACATTTTTGCAGTGAGCCAGATAAAAAAGTGAAAGAGAATGGCCAAAGCCTCAGGAGTAGGGCAATATATAATACATACAGAGATACAAAAGATAATTGCTGACTGAACTATTAGCAGGCTGGAGAAAAAGTTTATTTGCATATTATTAAGAATAATGGGATTTTAGAGTTGGAAGATTCTTAATTGTTATAGAAACATTACCGTATGATTAAGAAAGAGATGACAAAAAAAAAAAAGAGATGACATGGAAAGGGAATATATGTTGTAAAGTATCCATGTGAGGGAAAGCAGCCCCACTTGAACTGCCTGTCTATATAGTTTACATTTGAGCAGAGAGAGAAGGTATTGCCAGCTCATTAAATATGAGCATTGGGTTGGTTCCCACTCCAGTGCATGTGATGAGGGGTATAAGTAAGGTTAGAAATGTCCCAGCTGGTGTAACATGGGTACAATGCCTGGGATATACTAATACACAACATAACATACTTCTGAATCCCAAAGCATTTATGAGGCAATCAGGACATAACAATTGTTACATTCAAAAGTCGAAGACAGGTAACAGAAGTTAAAAAAGAAAAGTTTTTTTTGGAAGTTATGTAGAAGGGGAAGTTTGTATTCCCAAATGCTGATAGGGCCAGTTGTAGAATCAGTGCTTGGAAGTAGTTACAGGAAGCTAAATTGTTAACTCAATATTATGTCCTGGACTTTGTAACAGAAGATGCTGTTCAGCAAAGAGCAGACCACCTGTCATTAGAACTGTGCAAATGAGATTGGAGGAACACGTCATATTTTTTTTATACCATACTTTATATTTGAATGCTTTCCATGGAAGGTATAAAGAGGTTAAATAGTAGCTAAAGTCATAAGCAATAGAGTGGAGATTTAAGCTCGTATAATATGGCTCCATTGTTTTTTCTCTTAAATTCCATGCCATGCTCCTCTCCTAGGTGATCATAGAGAAGGATCCAAAAAAGTATTAATAGAATACAACTCTGTATCTAGGTATATATTTGAGAAAAAGTTTTAAAATGTACTATTATTCCCACCCTCCATTCTGTATACTTGATGCTATTAATCAAATACCAATTTTGTAAAATGGTCCCTAGGGCCATATTTAGAGTATATATATCATAAATGGAATGCTCTGCTTTTGCAGAAAAATGAGAAAATTGGCTAGCTACTGTCTACAATAATAGGCATTTTAAAATCTAAAATCAATCTGTAAGTTAAAGCATTGAGAATGCATTTCCCACATTAATTCATTCAATTAGCTCAGTAAATATTTATTGAGAACTTTCTATGTGCTAGGCAATGCTCTAGGCATTCAGGAATGTAGCAATGAACAAAACTGACAAATATCTCTACCTGTATGTAGCTTAGGCTGCAGAGAGACAGGCAGTAAATATTAAACACAACAAATAAAAGCATATAATAGGTGACATGGATACTGACGTGGTGAGCATAGGTCTCACTGAGAAAGTGCTAGTTGAGTGAAGACTAGAGTGAAGACACTTGAATGAGAATAAGTTGGTTATGTGGGTGTCTGGGTAAGGGGCATGCCAGGTACTGGGAACAACCAGTGCAAAGGCTTTGAGGTGGAAGCATGCCTCGTGTGTTAGAAATAGCACAGAGGCCAGTGTGGCTTTAGCAGAGTGAATGAATGGGGCAGTGGTAGGAGATGAGGTCAGATGGATAATTGGGCCCAAATAATTTGGGGTTATGTAAACCATTTTAAGGACAATTTTTACTTTGAGTGAAACAGGGAGTCATTAGAGAGTTTTGAGCAGAAAAGTGACATGATCTCTTTCTGGTTGCTATGTTTAGAATAGAGTGTTTGGAGCAAGAATAGAAGCAGTTATAGGGTTATTACAGTAATTGAGGAGGGATGTTAGTAGCCTCCAAGGTGGAGAATTAGAAGTAGCCATATTCTATATATCTTTAGGCTTTGTCATCTTTCTGGATGTATTACTTTTCATAACCAGGAGAACTGGGGCTGGGTTCCTTTCTTCTCCTGACTGATGACTGTTCACGTCCTTGTAGTTTTCCATTTTCAACATCATCCTTCCTCCTTATTGGCCATCTACAGTGTTCTTAGTTTTCTGTGGAGCACCACTGAGGGGGTTCAGGAATTGTGTCTTATACTGCACCATACAATGGAGACTGAGGAGGAAGCATGAACTCAGCCCCAGGTCCCCTGGTTATGAAAAGTAATACATCTGGAAAGATGACAAATCCTAAAGATATATTTTCCTGCATCCTTGTGTAGGTCCCTCCAAGTAAATATATTTAAACAGTGAATGGACAAACCTAATAAAACCTGTGGCCTGATGGGGATCTTGTGTAAGTCACTACTGGCTTGATTGTTTTCTTGCTGTGTTTAAAACCACATGTCATGGCTAGGGGTTGAGCAGTGGTGGGAAATGCCAGAAAACAGCCTAGGATAGGCAAGTAGGGCAGACTCACAGTGCAGACAGGTGCCCACGTACTTTCTCATCTGGAGACATTCTGAGGAGGAAGTCCAAGCAGGCATTCTAGGGCACGTCAGGAAGCTCTGGTATAAAAAAAAAAAAAAAAAGGAAGCTCTGGTCTTAGGCAAAACCAAACATTTCTGAAAAACTAAGGTGATAATAATGGCATATTGAGCACTTATTATGTAGCAGGCTCTGTACTAAGTATTTTAATCTTTCAATGCTTTTATACTTCTATTGGTCCTGTGAAGTGGGTATTTTTAAATTTCCATTTTTACAGAAGGAAGTTTAAGGATCAAATGACTTGTTTAAGGTCACAGAACTATTAAGGGTAGAGTCAAAATTCAAATCCAGGTCATTTGATTTCAGATGATCTGCAGTCTTACCACCATACCACACTGCCTCTCAAGAATCTGCCTGTGTTTTGGCCGAATACCAACCAAATACTCTCATAACATTATTTGAATATTTTAATAAATCTTATTTCTTTCTTTGGAAGTAAGGAAACAGAGGTCAAATGTCTCATTGTATGTCACACAGTGGATAAAGAGGCTGAGGGGACCTTGAAGCTGTTATTAGTTTGGCACCACGGCTGGGGTGAACTTTCTAGACAGTACGCTGCTTCTAATAGGAAAAGAACAGATTTCCAAGTTTCAGGCAGGGATAGGCCCGCAGATGGCCCTATCTACAGAGATTGGTGACCTAGTATAAATGACAGAGTCTTTAAAATTAGACTGATTGAGCATAAGTCCCTGAGCTGCCCCTTCCTAAAGACTTGCCCTTAGGTACTTTAACTTCACTGGGCCTCCAGGAATTCCTTTTGAAAAAAAGAATTTAATATTTATATCAAAAGGTTTCTATATAGATTAACTGAGCATGGTGAGAATCTATATAATAAAAGTTTTCTCAATGGTGGTGGATGTTCTTATTTTATAGCCAAATTATTATTATATTACCATAGAAGTGACCACAACATCCAAGTTCCAGACAATAAAAAATGTTCAGAATAAAACCCATAGAATTCTCTGGAACATCCTTCTTTGTAACTGATTCAGTGTTGTTAATTGCTGCACTTTCTAATGTCTTATATTCAATAACTTCAAATTTCAAATGCTAAGAATGAGAACACATATTACATTCTTTGATAAAGGAAGAGAGAAAAAAGCCTACTAGTGGTTTTGCTTTTCTGAATGCCTGTTGTGAATTTCAAAATATGGCAAATCATGTGCCCTGGGAGATTCCAAAGTGAAATTGCAATGATTACTGACTCAGTGAGTTAAATATCAATTGATTGTTTTTGTAACCAGCCTCTAATTGATCAAAAATTATGGGTTTCAATATCATAAGGGAATATGATCTCCCTAGCACTAAGCAGTGTTAATTTGGTCCATGTGGGAGACTAGGGAATTAGTAATTCCATAGAGAAAGTTAGATTCTGGAAGTTACAACATAGTTGCACTAGAGTTAGTATGGATAAACAAGGGATTTATGGAAGGAGATAATACTACCGTCTTTTAAAGGACAAATAGGAAGACTTCGTTCCACTATTGTGATATTTACTGAGAAATTCTTGATACAAAATGTTGGACCAGGGCCATAGGATAAGGATTAATAGTGTGGAAATTTTCATGCTATGATAGATTAATAGAGTGGAAATTTTCATGCTATGATAGCTTGGTAAGGCCACTTTAATTCTGGAAAACTTCAGTTTCCTCACATGTAGGAGTGGTTTGTTTCATAAACACTGATAGCCAACATTTAGCAACTGCTTATGCTGTACCAGGAACTCGCTAACATTTTTAATGTATTACTGGTTTACACATTATAATAACCCAATGGGACAGATCCAATTTAACCCCCATTTTAGTAATTTCAACCACAAATCTGATGTTCTCTCCTGCAGCATATTTAAATTCCAAGAGATAAAAAGGGAAACAGAATTGCTTCACCAGAAAGGATACCAGGGATTGCAAGTGATGATGTTTTCTTATTTTTTTGTATATTTTTTTATTGGAGTTCCATTTGCCAACATCTAGTATAACACCCAGTGCTCATCCCATCAAGTGCCCCGCTCAGTGCCTGTCAACCAGTCACCCCATCCCCCCGCCCACCTCCCTTTCCACTACTCCTTGTTCGTTTCCCAGAGTTAGGAGTCTGTCATGTTCTGTGACCCTCCCTGATATTTCCCACTCATTTTCTCTCCTTCCCCCTTGATTTTGATGGATTCTTCTCTCACATTTAGATCTTTCATTCATTTTGAGTTTATCTTTCTGTAGGGTATAGTTTCATTCTTCTGCACGTGGCTGTCCAATTATCACAGCACCATTTATTGAAGAGACTGTCTTTTCCAGTGGATAGTCTTTCCTGCTTTGTCGAATATTAGTTGACCAGAGAGTTGAGGGCCAATTTCTGGGTTCTCTATGTGTTCCATTGATCTATGTGTCTGTTTTTGTGCCAGCATCACACTGTCTTGATGATCACAGCTTTGTAGTACAACTTGAAATCAGGCATTGAGATGCCCCCGGCTCTGATTTTCTTTTTCAATATTCCCTTGGCTATTCAGGGTCTTTTTTGATTCCATACAAGTCTTAAGATGATTTGTTCCAACTCTCTGAAGAGAGTCCATGGTATTTTGATAGGGATTGCATTAAACGTGTAAATTGCCCTGGGTAGCATTGACATTTTCACAATATTAATTCTTCCAATGCATGAGCATGGAATACTTTTCCATCTCTTTGTGTCTACCTCATATTCTCTTCAGAAGTGTTCTGTAGTTTTTAGGGTATAGATCCTTTACGTCTTTGGTTAGGTTTATTCCTAGGTATCTTATGCTTTTGGGTGCACTTGTAAATGGGACTGACTCCTTAATTTTTCTTTCTTCAGTCTCATTGCTAGTGTATACAAATGCCACTGATTTCTGGGCATTGATTTGGTATCCTGCCACATTGCCAAATTGCTGTATGAGTTCCAGAAATCTTGGGTTTTCTGCATACAATATCATGTCATCTGCGAGGAGGGAGTGTTTGACTTCTTCTTTGCCAGTTTGAATGCCTTTTATTTCTTTTTGTTGTCTGATTGCTGAGGCTAGGACTTCTAGTACTTTGTTGAGTAGCACTGGTGAGAGTGGACATCCCTGTCATATTCCTGATCTTAGGGTAAAAGTTCTCAGTGTTTCCCTATTGAAAGTGATATTTGCTGTGGGCTTTTTGTAGTTGGCTTTTAAGATGCTGAGGAATGTTCCCCCTATCCCTACACTCTGAAGAGTTTTGATCAGGAATGGAAGCTGTATTTTGTCAAATGCTACCTCTGCATCTATTGAGAGGATTATATGGTTCCTGTTTTTTCTCTTGTTGATGTGATCTATCATGTTGATTGTTTTACGAGTGTTGAACCAGCCTTGCATCCCAGGAATAAATCCCACGTGGTCATGGTGAATAATCTTCTTAATGTACTGTTGGATCCTATTGGCTAGTATCTTGTTGAGAATTTTTGCATCTGTGTTCATCAGGGATATTGGTCTATAATTCTCCTTTTTGGTGGGGTCTTTCTCTGGTTTTGGAACTAAGGTGATGCAGACCTCATAAAATTAGTTTGGAAGTATTCTGTCACTTTCTATCTTTCAGAACAGTTTTAGTAGAATAGGCATTGTTTCTTCTTTAAACGTTTTATAGAATTCCCCTGGGAAGCCATCGGCCCTGGACTTTTGTGTCTTGGGAGATTTTTTGATGACTGCTTCAATTTCCTCCCTGGTTATTGGCCTGTTCAGGTTCTCTATTTCTTCCTGTTCCAATTTTGGTGATTTGTGGGTTTGCAGAAATGTGTCCATCTCTTCTAAATTGCCTAATTTGCTGGCATATAGCTGCTCATAATATGTTTTTAAAATTGTTTATATTTCCTTGGTATTGGTTGTGATCTCTCCCTTTTCATTCGTGATTTTATTAATTTGAGTCTTTTCTCTCTTCTTTTTAATAATCTGGCCAATGATTTATCTCTCTTATTAATTCTTTCAAAGAACCGACTCTTGGTTTTGTTGATCTATTCTACAGTTCTTCTGGTCTCTATTTCATTGAGTTCTGCTCGAATCTTTATTATCTCTCTTCTTCTGCTTGGTGTAGGTTTTATTTGCTGTTCTTTCTCCAGTTCCTTTAGGTGTGAGGTTAGCTTGTGTATTTGAGTTTTTCCAATTTTTTGAGTTATGCTTGTATTGTGATGTATTTCCCTTGTGGGACTGCTTTTGCTGTATCCCAAAGATTTTGAATGGTTGTATCTTCATTTTCATTAGTTTCCATGCCTCTTTTTAAATTCTTCTCTAATTTCATGGTTGACGCACTCATCTTTTAGCAGGATGCTCTTGAACCTCCATGTGTTTGAGTTTCTTCCAAATTTCTTCTTGTGATTGAGTTCAAGTTTCAAAGCATTGTGGTCTGAAATATGCAGGGGACAATCCAAATCTTGTAGTACCAGTTGAGCCCTGATTTGTGACCCAGTATGTGGTCTCTTCTGGAGAAAGTTCCATGTGCACTTGAGAAGGTGTGTGTATTCAGTTGCGTTCAGATGGAAAGTTCTGTAGATATCTGTGAAATCCATCTGATCCAGTGTATCATTTAAAGCCCTTATTTCTTTGGTGATGTTGTGCTTAGAAGATCTGTCATTTGCAGAAAGTGCCATGTTGGTGTCTCCTAGTATTAGTGTATTATTATCTAAATATGTCTTTACTTTGGTTATTAATTGATTGATATACTTGGCAGCTCCCACATTAGGGGCATAAATATTCATGATTGTTAAGTCTTCTTATTAGATAGACTCTTTAAGTATGATATAGTGTCCCTCTTCATCTCTTACTACAGTCTTTGAGATAAACTTTAATTTATCTGATATGAGGATTGCTACCCCAGCTTTTTTTTTTAAATCCATTCTGATACCCTGCATCTTTTGATGGGATCATTTAGCATATTCACGTTCTACTGAGTTACTACTGAAAGATATTAATTTAGTGCCATCATAATACCTATTCAGCCCCTGCTTTTGTGGATTATTTCTTTGGGCTTCCTCTTTCTTTTATAGGGTCCCCCTTAATATTTCTTGCAGATTTGGTTTGGTAGTCACATATTCTTTCAGTTTCTGCCTATCTTGGAAGTTCTTTATCTCTCCTTCTATTCTGAATGAGAGCCTTGCTAGATAAAGTATTCTTGGCTGAATTTCTTCTCATTTAGGACCCTGAATATATCCCAGCCCTTTCTGGCCTGCCAGGTCTCTTTGGAGAGGTCTCTGTTAATCTGATATTTCTCCCCATATAAGTTAAGAATCTCTTGTCTCTCACTGCATTAAGTATTTTCTCTTTATCTTTAGGATTTGAAAGTTTCACTATTAAATGTCGAGGTGTTGAACAGTTTTTATTGATTTTGGGGGGCTCTCTATCTCCTGGATCTGAATGCATGTTTTCCTCCCCCAATTAGGGAAGTTCTCAGCTATGATTTGTTCAAATATGCTTTCTGGCCCTCTGGCCCTCTCAGCACTCTCTGGAACCCCAAGTATACTCAGATTTCCTTCTGAGGCTGTCATTTATTTCTCTTAACCTTTCCTCATGGTCTTTTAATTGTTTTTCTCTTGTTTCCTCAACTTCCTTCCTTGCCATCAGCTTGTCTTCTATGTCACTCATTCTTTCTTCTACCTCAGTAACCCTCGTCATTAGGACCTCCAGTTTGGATTGCATCTCATTTAATTAATTTTTAGTTTTGGCCTGATTAGATCTAAATTCTACAGTCATGAAGTCTCTAGAATCCTTTATGCCTTTTTCCAGAGCCACCAGTAGCTTTGTAATTGTGCTTCTAAATTGGCTTTCTGACATCGAATTGTAATCCAAATTCTGTAACTCTGTGGCAGAGAGTACTGTTTCTGATTCTTTCTTTTGTGGTGAGTTCTTCTTTCTAGTCATTTTGCTCAGTGCCGAGTGGTGTATGAGGGGGCTGAGTCATGAATATCAACCACGACCTAAGTAAATTTCACACTAGATGATTCTGATGAGGTCAGAGACCAGAAATTGAAAACAAAGACCAGAACGAAATAAAACAAAAGGACCACTAAAGTGAAAAACAAATTTTAAAACAAAGTAGTAAAAAAAAAAAAAAAAAGGCCAAGAATCCCAAAGAAGAAGAGGAGAAAAAAGTAAGTAGGAAAAAAGAAAAAAGAAGAAAAAGAGGAGAAGAAATAAAAGGGGGGAATACTTAGAGATAGTGGTGGTAAAGAAGTTGTAGTGGAGGAAGAATGTAGTCTACCTGATGGGTCCTAGAGGGTGATCCTCTTGGTTCTGAGTATATTAAGTTCTGTATGTTAGAAGATGCTCAGTCCCAAATTTAGATAAACCAGAAATACTTGTAAAGGCCCCCAACATTGACCACCAAAACATAAATGAGATAAAAGAGGGGGTCAGAATGGGAATGAGGCCTCTCACAGAATGAATCAGCATGGTATATCACTTGGTTCTGTGTGCATGCTGGTCATGTTTTAGGGTATTAACTTCCTCTATTGTAGAACAGAATGAGGCAGAGAAAAACACAAAGCAAAAATTGTATCTTGTATATCTCCCCAAATTAAGTTGAGTATGTTGAAGGGAATCTAGAAGTGGAAAATATATCTAGGACCTGTAATTATAGAAATATGGAAGTCAAAAAGGAAGGATCTTAAAAATGAAGAGGTGATAAAATATTGTAGTTAAGGTGGGATAAGAGAAAAAAATTGGAAATTTAGAGTCTGTTATAAAAACGAGTTGTACTGGAAAAAGGAAGAAAAAAAGAAAAAAAATAGGAGGGGTACCCTCTGGTTGTATATACTAAATCCCTTGACTTCCCCTGGAGCTTTCCAGTGCTGCTTGGTCAAGAACTTGCTCTTCCCTGTGCATCCACTGGTCTTCTGGGGGAGGGGCTGTTGTGCTGATTCTCAGATGTATGCACCTGGGGGATGCCCCACCCCCCTACGGGGTGGGAAAGGCTCAGTAGGAGCTGTTGACCCCATGAGGCCTCTGTTCCTGGTGGCCCCGCCTCCCCAGGCACATGGTGACACAGGGAGGAGCAATCACACTGGCAGCTGCCAGGTCTCCAGCCCTAGAGTCAGCTCCCGCAGTAACTACCTCAGTCTCCCAGTCCACACTGGCCTAGATGCTCCCGGGTGGCGCGGGTGCTCTGTTCTGCACACCTTGCAGGGTGCCCAGCAGCAGGAGAGTCCTCGCTGTCCTGGGACCTCCCCGCTTCTGCCTGTTCCAGGGGGAGTGCAGGATCCCAGCTATGTCTGCTCAGTGCCCTGGGATCCGGGGCCGGTGCTGCTGGAATTGGAATTGCTGAGGCTCCCGAAGACAGCAGGGCACAGACCCCTCTGTCTGGAGCCACCGCCTGACCAACCAGCTTCTCCCCAAGGCCCGGCTGGGCATGCTCCAGCCCTTTACCGAGACTGGCCCACGTCTGTAGCAGCTTTCCCCCGGCACACTTCCTCTATTGGTGACTCTGGGAAACTGGAGGCTCCACTGCCCCTCCTGCGATTCGGCTCGATTTCCCTAAGTGCCTTACCGTCTGGGAAGAATCCGGTACGGATTTTTTAAAGTTCCTGCTTCTCCATAGCTGGGCTTTCCTATCCAGAGGCTTTCACCGCCGGGCCTTAGCCTGGCTCCTCGTGGGGCCCCTCCCCCACTTAATTCTTTTTTATTTTATTTTATTTTATTTTATTATTTATTTTATTTTATTTTGCCTTCCTACCTTTCTAGAAGCGAAAACCCTTCACCCTGTAGTGTTCTGGCTGTTCTCTCTTTAAATCTCGAGTCAAATTCATAGGTGTTCAGGATGGTTTGAAAGTTATCTAGGTAAATTGGTGGGGCCAGGAGAGTTGAGGACCCCTACTCTTCCACCATCTTGCCATGCCAATCGATGTTTTCTTATTTTAGCTTTGATGCCCTCATCCTCACTTTGGTGCTTTTAGTTGAGGGTCGTTAGTAGTTTCCATTCCTTTGAATTTTAGTTTTTCTATTTATGCTAAGATGGTTTTTCTTTGATTCAATGTGCATTTGAATAAGGGCCATAGTGCCATTCCATTTGAATGTGTACTTTTTACATAAGCAGCAAATAAGCTGAATTTTAGAGATCATAGCCTACATCTCAAATTGTTATTTCTCCCCTGAAGTTCAAGTGTTTACATTTTAGCTTATAAATTGAGAACTCTATTTTCCTTAATTAGGAAACAGATTTGGTGAAATATATTCCACTTTCCACACTGAAATCTTTTAAATCAGAAACTGAGAGAACCAAAATTCTTATAATTATTTCTATAGCCATCACCTTAATCATCCTGAGTATATTTTGAACACTGTACTTAAAATGATTTTATTATCTTATTAAGTTAAAATTATTTTATTTTAGGCTTCTGTTTGTCACATATGTATTAAGTGTCTATGGATAAGTTGGCAGGAGCTTATAAGAATTATCAATAAAAAAAAAAGAATTATCA
The DNA here is from genome assembly GCF_011100685.1 of Canis lupus familiaris. NCBI lineage: Eukaryota > Metazoa > Chordata > Mammalia > Carnivora > Canidae > Canis > Canis lupus. Next base: position 19,073,918 of record NC_049251.1, read on the forward strand.
ATAATAACAGTAAAAATAATAATAAAGATAATAGCTACAATTGGATGAAGTGTCTGACATTGTGCTAAGCGTTCTATACAAGCTATCTATTTTGATCCCCATAATAACTCTGACGTCCTGCTATTTTCCCCCACTTTGCAGATAAGAAGCTGGGGCTTAGAGAAGTGATGTGATATGTCCAGATTCCCACACATGTACATCCGCATGTTCCTGGCTTGAAAAACAAACACTTGTCTTTTTTTGTCTTTTTTTTTTTCAGTGCCAACTTTCCTAGGAGGTTCCAAATTCATTTTTGATCACTTCTAACTTGTCCTACCTTTCTATCTTACACCTTAGGTACCCACGAGTTGTACTGGAAAAAGGAAGAAAAAAAGAAAAAAAATAGGAGGGGTACCCTCTGGTTGTATATACTAAATCCCTTGACTTCCCCTGGAGCTTTCCAGTGCTGCTTGGTCAAGAACTTGCTCTTCCCTGTGCATCCACTGGTCTTCTGGGGGAGGGGCTGTTGGACCCCACCAGGGTCTCTATTCCCTCCTTTGCTCTGCCCATATTATCTGCTCCTCTCTGTAAATATTATAAACTTTTCTCCTTTATCATTATTCTATTCTAGGAAGGATTCTTACTTCCCAAATATCTCTATTTTAGCCCTGGGTTGGTGGTTCTGAAAAAAAGTTTGAACAACTCCTAGACATCTTTGACTAGGCAAGAGGTCATCTTCCACCAAGTTGGTTAATTTTTCAGTGTGTTGGCTACTTTTTCTCCCCTATCAAGGCCTGTGCTCCCTCTCTCCTGCACTTATTACCTCCATCATCTCTGTGTTTAGGAAGGGCCTTCCCTTGTGCTTCTCAGATGTCCTTATTCCTACTGCCTCCTCACCTAGAAAGCCCTTCTTCTCCACCTCTAGCTATTAAAATTGTACCTATTCTTTAGGACCCACCTGAAATAGCAATGTCTTCTAAAGCTTCCCTCATTTTCCAATTGGGTGCAATTTCCCTTTGACTCCTATGATACTTTGTCCACATCCTACATCTTATAATAATAGTGATGATGATGATGAGAAGGAGTAAAAGAAAGAGAAGAGAGGAGAAACAGAAAAAGATGCAGGCAAAGAAGGAAGAAGAGAGACTTACAACATGCCAGAGACTTCACATGTATCACTTCATTTAATCCTCACAACCACCCTAGGGGTTATATAACCCTATCACCTTTTACAGATGAGAAAATTGTCCCTGTGCTATCCCATTTAGGAGATGGTCCTCTCTGACTATAGTCACTGGGTCATCTTTACCTCAGGGTCCCTCAGTGCCTTTCACAGTGCCTTATATCCAGTAAGTTCTCAATAGATATTTTTTTGAGTGGAAGAGGTAATTAATCAATTCACTAAGTGTTCTACCTACTATACCTAAGCATAGGGATTGCTTTTCCATATTTTGTGTCTCTTCTCCTGATCTTTCTCTTCAGACTTTCACAGTGTGGCAGGGACTATGTTACATGTTCATACAGAAAAGCTGCATGTTCTCTTGCTTTGAGTGAGTGTGTGACTGTGTTCTACCTGGTCAAATATGGATGGATATGAAGTGCACCATTTCCAAATTTCCAGGTCTGCTCTCTAAAACTCCTATATTCCCTCTTTCTGGATGCGGAGCATCCAGCAGAAGATTCTGAGGTCTGGACTAAAGGAGCCTGGATTCCTGACTAACTGCATGAAGCATGCCCCCCCTCCAACTGCCATCCCCCAAACTGCAACAGACTAGGCATGAAAGGGACATGATCTTTTATTATGTTAAACAATTGACATTTGGGGATTCTTACAGCACCTCCCATTACTTATCCGGATTAATACACTGATGCGGAATCCAGGCACGTAGGAAGGCAAGTCAGTTCTATGGTTTTGAATGAGGCCTCCTAGGTCCCAAATGTGGCCGGGGTGGCTGGGTGTCAGTATTCTTTTTTTTTTTTTTTTTAAGATTTTATTTATTTATTCATGAGAGACACAAACCACTGAGCCACCCAGGCTGCCCCTGGTTGTCAGTATTCTTGAAGTAGTAGCTTAACATGGCCTTGTGAGAAGTATCTGTCTTATTATCTAAGATTCCTGACTTAAAGAAGAGATCCAACTGAGGATTTTCTAAATGTCCTACCTAGAGTAAAACATTTTCCAGATAAAACAATACCAATAGCAACAAAACAGCAAAAAACTTAGTAAGGGCTTTTTTCCTTTTCCACCATTCTGTCCTGTCTTCTCAAATTAGATCTTTTTCTTTCCAAACTGTTTATGATGCTGGAAAATTCTCTATGGCTTTCCTGGATGGCTCCAATATCTAAAGATGTCCCTCACCTCTGGATTTATTACTGGGCCTCTCTGAGTGGGGTCAAAGGGCATCCCAAGCCCTATATTCTGAGCCTCCTCCTTCTCTTATGTGCTCCATAACTCTCCTTTGCCATTTATTGACATTTGAGACACTTGATCTATGACTGCCTTTTTCTCCCTCCCCCCTGTATCCATGCCTTGGTTTCCAGGGACAGCAGGAATATATTATTTCAAGAGTGAGGAGAGGGTCAACTTATCTAGGCTCCGTAAGCAAATTATGGGTAGAATTTTGCATAGGTTGACATTACATTTAAGACTTAAGATTCAACATAGCATTGAAAATATTATTCAGATTCTAGGTCCAGCAACCTAAGATTGAAATCAGAAATGAGTTGAAGATCCCCATGGTGCTTGCTGTCTTCTAAATCTTGGCTTGTCCGGTCATCATCTCAGTGGTCCTATGAGGTAGGTGTCATCTCCATGTTAGGAGGGACCAAGACTCAGAGACTGACTAATCATGAGAGAGTAGAATTGGTGTTTTAGCTTTATTCCCCTTGCACCACAGCAAGCTTTCCCCTTTATAAAGAACAATTTCCTTAAAAACCATCATTTATATAGAGCATAAATTAGGAAGTGCTTGGAAAACAAACGGGACCTAAAATTTTCCAGTTTCTTAGAAAGTCAGTCAACTTGGCATTACTGCCAGGAGGATCTGCAGTCTGCACTGCTGAGGGTGGGCAGGGGATCCTATACTTCCTTTGGCTGCTGGTCCTGCTCATCAGATGTTACAGCCCTGGTCAGCTGTATGCTAGGCTGGACCAGAAGGGGCTGCTGTGGGCTCATGCACTTGGAAAGCTTTGGTTTCTTTATTCTTACTTCAAATCAACCTTTAATTCTATGAAATGACTTAGAATATTGACTTTAAAAATCATCAGCTTCTAGGCTTTTGGGAGCTATGATGATTTGAGGACAGAATAGCTTAGCTGTGTGGTTACTAAACTTTGAGCCTTGGAAGGATGCCTATTTAAGATGGATCTTCTATTGGTGCAGGGAAAATGAGAAAAATAAGGACAATAGTGAGTTTTCTTATTAAGGCTATTTTCATTCAATTTAAAGGCCTTCCTTTTAGTCCAAGATTATATTTTTCCCCTATTTTTTGATTAAAAATCAAATCAATCCTATGTAATGAGGATAAATTTTTCTTTTTAAAATTTTATTTTATTTTATTTATTTATTTTTTTAATTTTAATTGGTAAAATAAACAGTTAGAAATCCTATATTCTAATAATATATAAATTACTGGTCCATTTATCCAAAGCCTGGAAGCTACTTGTTTAACAGATATTTTTCCAGATATAGTAGTCTCTGTCATTTTGGGGAGGGGGTATCCTTTGCTATGTAATCAGTCTTGGACAATCAGTCTTTATTTTATCTGAGCAAAGTAAAAATTTTATTGTCATCTTTGTATCAATCAGTTTGTGTATGAAAGGGCTTCGGTCTTCTTTGGCTATAGGGACTACGATGTCTGTTTCTATCTCTCTGTGTGTGTTTTAGGGAACCAGAGTTGTCCTTTTAAGGCCAGGCCACAGGGACTGATTTAGGCAATTAAGGTTTTTTGAGACACAAGAATAAATGAATTTGCTTACTATCAACTATAGCGATATTGGATCAATCTTATTTTTATACCTAATGCAATGTTTCTAGTAAAGTAATTGAATAAATTATTAAGAGACAAGAAAGCAGGATTTAGCATCTCTATGATGTTTTGTGAAGTACTAATAGTTAATGTTTCATTAATAAATGCCCTTTATTAGTAAATTAGATCAGCTATATCAAGAGTTAAATTATATTTACTTTTACACTGTATATTGTCTATGTAAAAAAAATTAGGACTAATTGTTAAGAATTGGTAGGCTCCTAGTCAGGAAATCACCAATATGTTCCCTATTGATTGTTGCACATCTGAATATACAATAGAGTTGAGGAGCTGGATTCCATAATCACTCACTTTTGTTCAAATAAAACATCACTAACATACACTTCTTTAAGACTCACCATGGTCCTTCTTTGTGACATACAGGGACAATCGGGAGCATTTTAGTCTTTATTTATTGAGGCTGCATAATCTAATTATCTCTCATTAGTCCGGAGCTGATTATTTCATTTATCTTTGTAAGTGTGACAACAAAAGGCTCACTTTAATTAAGCAGATCAGCAATTAGCTCTTGTTTTATAGGAGTTTTAAACATCCCTGTACTAATAGCAGGCAGCATGATTATAATCAGAAGCCCAGGGAAAAATGGTGGCAGAGGACAGCTTGATTTAGAGCCCCCATTTAAGTGAAAGCTATGTAGGAAAAGTGGCTCTCCGATGACAAAGGTCCAGAAAGGACTGGCCAAACCAATGGATAGACTTGAGAGGCCCAGGCCAAGACCTTCTCACCTCCATTTATGATACACACAGTGACTTCATTCTTTTTTTCAAAAAAGTTGTATTCATTTATAATGGTGTTAGTATTTGTCAATCACCTACTATGCCCAGGCTCTTCATCTATTACTTTAACTATATTTATCTTTTTAAAACTTTACAGTAGCCCTTGAAGTGGGTATTATTAACTTATTCCCATTTTACAGATGAGCCAACTGAGGCTCAGAGAGGTTAAGTCACTTGTCCATGTTGATACAGCTAAAGATTACCTGATTTTGCTACTTTGCAAATTGACTTCTTCTCCTCTCTCTCCCTCCTTGCTCTTTGTTTCCTTTCTCTCTCCCCCCTCCTGCTTCTTTTTCCCTCCCATCTTTTTTTTTTTAAATTTTTATTTATTTATGATAGTCACAGAGAGAGAGAGAGAGGCACAGAGACACAGGCAGAGGGAGAAGCAGACTCCATGCACCGGGAGCCCGACGTGGGATTCGATCCCGGGTCTCCAGGATCGCGCCCTGGGCCAAAGGCAGGCGCCAAACCGCTGTGCCACCCAGGGATCCCTCCCTCCCATCTTTCATTCACTTTTTCATGATGTTCTGGGACTGTACATAGTAAGATAAGCAAGACTTGGTCAGGACCTTTGAGAAACTGACTGTGTAATGGAGATAGAGACATAAGCTGACCATTTGCAATGCCTGAGACAATGCTAGGACACAGCTAGATAGAAAGGGCACAAAATAAATAAATCAGTATTTATTAGACTGAGTTGGCCTGGCCCCTTTCATTATTGTGTGTTAAGGTTTCTCCTCTTTTCCCAGGAAAAGCTGCTTATAACTGCTCAGAACTCTTTTGATTACCTATACTGGTTATACTCTAATGTTTGATGTAAATGGGACTTACTTTGAGCAGAAGTCTGGTATAGTTTATTGTATGCTGACTTGCAATTTAGTGTTCAGGAGTAGTTAGAAGAAGAATGAGGTCAATATGGATTTTTCAGAAGAGGAAAGAAAATGGGAAAATAAAAGGTTGCATGGAGGAAGGAACAAAGCTCCCTCTGCTTGGAAAGGAGAAGGGAAGGAGTGAAATGGAGTGACAGGAGGATGGCTCCTGCCTTTCTTGGAGATGGGGTGTGACCAGTGGTATAGATGAGGGGTTAGGACAAAGGCAGCTTCTCAGCTTGTATGGTCAGGTTGGTCAGCTCCAGTCCCTTGCAAAACTGTCTTAAGGTTGGGCCACCTTTGGAGACTGGGACAGTATTGCCACCCCTACCTCACACATGTCACCAGTAATCCTGTAGTCCTAAGATTATCAGAACTTCTGCAAATATTTTTGATTACTGAGTTTTTTGAGTATTATTTTTGTACTAGGCATTATGAAAAACACTTTACATAGGTTATCTAATTTTATTTTTACAATTATATTTTATGGTAGGTATCATTATCTTCATTGTACAGATAAGGAAACTGGAGAACATACAGGCAAATAACTTACTTGGATTCATCCAGTAGTAGTAGTGAAGCCTAGGCTTGAACCTATGATCTTAATTGTGACTTAATCACTGCCAGTCTTCTTGGATTTTGTGACCCACCAAAAGCACTTAGCCTAAGAAGTGATGAAAAAAATTTAATTTAGTTATTGCTTCTGAAAATCCTTCTTTATATGTTTTATTAGCCACAGACTGAGGACTTATGCTCCAGGCAATGGGAATCCATTGAAGAATCTAGATTGAGGTATGACATGATCAATACAGTGTTTCAAGATGTGTTGAGGATGATTTGGAATGAAATAGTCCTGGAGGTAGAGACGTTGACTAGGAGGATATGTTGGCTAGAAGAGAATCCCAAGCACAAGGAGATGCAAACCTTGTGGCAGTGGAATGGAGGGCAAAAGAGCAACTGTGAGAAAAATTATAAAGAATGATTTATGGGTCCATAATCATAGGAGGAAAAGATGGAGGATGATTAAAAAGTTACTGTGCTTTTGAGTCTACATGACTAATAGAAGTATAGAAGTCACATGCAGTTGAGTAGTTGAACTATAGAAAAAATGTGGAACATGGTGATTGGTCTTTGGTAACCTGGGAAGTTTGGATTCATTGAGGATAGAGCCAATTTGGAAGGGATTAAGGAGAGGCTGGATGGTGAGGAGGGTAATAGAAAACATGTAGAATGATTTTTCAGGCCAGGAGACACGTGCCTGTTTCAAGGTGGAATGATATCTCTCTTGGCCCACCTCTGCCTATGGAAAGACCTACAAGATGGTAACCACTACCTCTCTTGTCCTGCTCATGATACTGAAATGCAACATAAGGGTAGGGACCTGAATTGTTTTACACATCTCTGCATTCCCAGCACCTAGAACAGTGCCTGGTGCAGAGTAGATGATCAACAAATAATTGTTGACTGACTGGATAATGAATGAGAAACTGCACCCAGAATGCTGGCTCTGAAATGACCTCAGGTGACAAGAGTCCAGAATAGAAATGGAAAAACTAGGACACTGGGACAGAGGGTCAAAATGAGAGGGGATGGATTTCTTCATTGAGTCTCAGGGGTGAACAGTGCACAAAGGAAGCAGAATGGATTAAAGTTTTGTGACATCAGTGGTCAGGAGCATTGTAAGAAAAAGCATTCCTGTACCTGAGGCCCTATTTATTAGTACCAGGGGTTTGGCATGTAGATGGGGAGAAGCTAGAAGCAAATTCCTCAGTTTGTAACTGAGAGGCCTTTATAAAAGGGAGAGACAGACGGGAAAGATATGAGTAAAACGTAATGTAATTGCCACCCCACATCCTCCCTAAGAACCACAGAGAAAAAGGTGGCAGCAGGGGTCTGGGGTCGTGGTATTTGGGTAGTGGATCTTGGCCAGTTTTAAGGAGTAACAAATCTAATGTATTTCTCACCACTCCAGGTTGAGTTTGGAGTAGAGCCAGGTGGAAACAATTTGACATTCTGTGAGTGCCCAAGGCATCTGGGTTCATCTTTGAGGCAGTTAGATGAACAAAGAAAGAAAGTCTCATTCAAGGTAGATTTTGCTGGGGACCCTCAGCAAGACCTGAGTGATAGTAGTTTAGCAATATAGCAGTTTTGTCAATTTAAACACACAGAACTGGGGCACCAGAGAGAAAGGAATTAGTGAAGTGAAGGAGATGTAAAATGCTTTCTGGAGAGGAGATAATTGAAGGCAAAAAACCATGGAGTCACAGACTGTCAAAGTCAGAGGGGATCTCCTATCTGTGTACAAATACCTGTAGAGAATTCCAGAAAAACAGTCATATGCAATCAGGGAGTGGATGTAGTCAGGGAACAGGGAACAGCATTCATTCTGATCTAGAGAAGGAATAGCTTTTTCTCTGAGAGGTGGAGAGTCAACTAGACAGAAGTTATTTTAGAAGTAGAAAGGAAGAATATTAGGGCTTTATAACAAGAAGTAAAAGTTTTACCTTTTTCTCCTCAGATATTATTTCTTTCCCTTCTCCCACACACATGAATGGCATGGGGCATGTACAGACTTCCACTTGTTCTAATACACCTCTAACACCCCGCAACACGTAAGAGTGGGCCTACTGGCAACAGAGAAACCAAAAGTGTTCACATTCTGAAATTGAAACTTGAAAGGAAATCCTAATTGTAAACACCATTCAATTTCTTGAACAATTCTTGTGCCCTCTTTTTCCAAAAAGAGAAAATTATTAGCTTCCCACAAAACAGTATTTCTAAGTACAACAATAAACAAAGGTTAAACACATATATTTGTATTATATACAGACATATATACACACACACAATCTGTAATACAGGTAATTTTGTCAAACAAAGTAAGTTGAACTGTTAAACAAATATCCACAGTAATCCTGAGGTGGATTCAACATCTTTGTTTCTATCAAAGATAAAGACACAGATAGTATAAAGGACTAATTGTACATCCCCACATGGGGCTAGACTTTGAAAACTTCTTAAAATGGATGGAAGTAGATATGTACACAGGCACATCAAAGACAAAAGTCTCCCAGATGAGAAGACCAAGCTGGCAGAGTTTACCTGGTGCCTAATTGAGGGGAGTAATGAATATAAAGGGCAGATGTATTGGTGGGGTGGTTGTAGGGTAGGTCATCAAATTGGCAATGTAAATGCCTATCTGAGCCAGGAGTTAGAATTCTTATTTAATCCTTTTCACCATCCCATGAAGCCATTCAGAAATTTTAGATAAGATTCAGTGTGGTTGAGTAATTTGCATGAGTTCATACAGCTTCAAAATGGAGGAACACTATCTTGGGCCTTGGGTTTCTGCTCCCAGGGTTCATGCTCTTTCCTCCTCACTGTGCTGCTCCATACCTCTGGCCATGCCTTTGGCATGACCTCCAGGGATGTGGGAACTGACACTTTAAAAACACACCCTAGTGTTTCCCACTTGCTTTTGTTCATTTGGCTACTTCTCCTTTTCCAGGTTAGTTTTTCAGCTTAATTCATTTTGGCTTTGGGCTTTTTCTAATACCACATTTCTCCCTACTTTGGTTAGAAATTGTATTCCATTTGATATTTTCTGACCTTACACTTGGGTGGAGGAATAATAGAGTATTTTACAGAGGAATGAATTGTGATGTCGTAGGTGAATGTGTGGGAGCTCATAAATCAACAGTGATCCCGGGGGACTACGGAGGGCCTCCTGGCCCTGGTCAGTGCTCTTTAGACCTCTTTATGCTAATAAAACAGAGATTTCTCTCTGAAGGGCTCCACCTTTGCAAATGACACTCATAATAAGCTTGGGGCAGTGTTGCAGTGATAGGCTGTTTACCTGCTGGTAATTGGTGATTTAGCCAGTATAGAAGGGCTAATGGTCCATCATCTCCTTTTGGTGAATTAATAAGTAGAATTTTGTCCAAGTAAACTGAATTTGCCTATCTAAGGCCCTGGAGAGAGCCATGAACAAGGATTATGTTTTCCAAGGGTATCCTTACTGAAAATACAGATGTGTGAAGATATATAATTATTCATTTCTAGATTTCTGTATAAGTTACTAAGTTTCTGTGAAGAGACTTTGTTATTTATTTAACCATCTTGGTAAGTGGGAAATGGGGCAATCTTTTTTTTTAACGTGGCATAAATAGATTACCCTGACTTCTGACAAAGGAGAATGGGGAGACATTCTTAAAGGATAAACTGGAGGCAGATTATGGATGGCCTTGAATGCCTCCCTAAGTACTGTACAGTCCCCCTGCTTTGCTGTTTCCATCTTTAGTAAAGATCTGTACCATATCTGAAAATGCAAATTCCTGAATATACTCGTTACTTAGCAAGCCAGACTCTTCCAGTGCATCAGCTCTGTCCTGGCATTAAACAAAGTACTCTTAGAAATTGCTTTATCTCCTATTCACTTTTTTTTTTTTAGCACATTTGTGAACTGAAACAGTACATGCTATGTGGGTGATGCATTATCCAATGGTTAGAGAAAGTATTGTAATATTCATATTTATTTTTAGCTTGACTAGCAGTAATATTTTGGTCAAGTCATTTACCTTGATGTTGATCTTCCTTTCTTAAGTGGAAGACAGCACTCTTCCATCCACTAAACTTCCCTCAATTTTGCAGATAAACCATCTACAGGGAATGCTTCTTTCTTTCCATTAGTCTAAACACCTCTCATCCTTTTAAATCAAATCCAAATTCCACCACCTTTCCAAATCTTACTGTTGCTCATCTCTCTTTTCATCTTCACACATTTGCAGATTACATTTTCTTTTTCCCTGTCATAGCATGTACTTGGTAACTAAATTCTGTTTCACATTGCTCTCCACCTTTTATGAGGGAAGGGTTTTGGGTCTTTGGAGTTTTTTTGCTTTTTTTTTTTTTTTTTTGATATAGGCAGATTGGAAGCATCTTGAGTTTAGAAATCATCCCAGAGGTGTCTTATTAATGGGCACATGGCAGGCTATGTAACTTGTACATGTTAAATAATGGCAAATTCAACTGCTTTCAAACAATCAAGCTGTCTTCAAAGACATTTAACTGGTCTTTGTAATTTTTAATTTTCTTTTATAACTCAAGTGCCTGCAATATAGTTGATTATATTGCATAGAGTTCATGGCATGCTATCAGCATTAGCCCATATAAGGCTCTGTTGGTTTTCTATTTTACAATTTATTTCTCCTGTATCAATTATCCCTGATATTAATCTATACCATTCCACAAACAATCACTCTTCAATTTTTAATATTTGCCATTCTAAGTCACTTTTTATGTTTATTTACATATAGTAGAATTTGTAGTACTTCTTTATGAATGATTTTTTAAATTTACATAATAGTTTCGGATTTTATGTTCATTCTATTTCTTGTTTGTTTTTAACTTATGTTTTATCCATGTTGTATTTTGTAACTGCAGCTCATTTCTGTGTATTTACCCCTTTATTCTTCATTTTCTTAGTAATAGACACTAAAGTTGCATAGCCCTGAGATGAACCCTTCTAGAGCAGCACTATCTAAGAGGATGAAAATGCAAACCACAAATATAATTCTAAATTTTTTATTAGCCTCATTAAAAGAGCAAAAATAAGCAGGTGAAATTAATTTTAATAATATACTCTATTTAACCCAATATACCAAAAGTAGTTAATATAAAAAATTATTGAGATGTTTCACATTAAGTTTCTAAAGATTTTTATTTTTTGAGCAGTTTTAGGTTACACATTATTGAAAGAAAGATATAGAGATTTCTCATGTATTCCATGTCCCCACACATGTATAGCCTCCCTCATTATCAACATCACTCACCAGAATGGTACATTTTCTACCAAGGATGAACTTTTTTTTTTTTTTTTTAAGATTTTATTTATTCAGGAGAGACAGAGAGAGAGGCAGAGACACAGGCAGAGGAGAAGCAGGCTCCACGCAGGGAGCCCGATGTGGGACTCGATCCCGGGACATCCGGGATCATGCCCTAGGCTGAAGGCAGATGCTCACCCACTGAGCCACCCAGGCATCCCAACCAAGGATGAACTTACACTGACACATCATAATCCCTCCAAGTCCATACTTTACCTTAGGGTTCACATTCTATGGGTTTAGACAAGTGTATTATGACTTATACTATTATGACCCATCATTTTTATTTATTTTTTTATTTATTTATTTTTTATGACCCATCATTATAGTATCATACAGAGAATTTTCACTTCCCTAAAAATCCTTTGTGTTCTACCTATTTGTCTTTTCTTCTCCCACTACCCCCAAACCACTGATCTTTTTATTGTCTCTGTGGTTTTGCCTTTTCCAGAATGTCATATAGTTGGAATTGTATAGTATGTAGGCTTTTCAAATTGTTTTCTTTTTACTTGGTGAAATATATTTCCTCCATGTCTTTTCATGGTTCGATAGCTCATTTCCTTTTAGGACTGAATAATATTCCATTGTCTGAATGTATCACATTTTGTTTATCCATTTACCTACTGAAGGACATCTTGGTTGCTTCCAAGTTTTGGCACTTATGAATAAAGCTGCTATAAACATCTGTGTGCAGGTATGTGTGGACATATTTTCACATCTTTTGGGTGAATACCAAGATTTGTAATTGCTTATAAGAGTATGTTTAATCTGTAAGAAACCGTCAAACTGTCTTCTAAAGGGGATGTGCCATTTTTGCATCTCCACCAGTAATGTATGAGAGTTCCTGTGCTCCACATCCTTGTCAGCATTAGGTGTTTTCAGTGTTCTGGACTTTGACTGTTCTAATAGGTATACAGTGGTATCTCATTGTTGTTTTAATTTGCACTTCCCTGATGTCTTATGAGGAACATCTTTTCATATGCTTATTTGCCATATATGTATTTTCTTTGGTGAGGTATTGTTATGGTCTTCAGCCCATTGTTTAATTGAACTGTTTGTTTTCTTATTGTTGGGTTTTAATATTACATATTTTGGACAGTGGTCTTTTTCAGATGCATTTTTTGCAAATATTTTCTCCCAGTTTGTGATTTGCCTTCTCATTCTTTTGACATTGTCTTTCACAGAGAAGACATTTTTAATTTTAATTCCAGACAATTTTAATGAAAACTGGTTTATCAGTGATTTATTTCTTTGGCTGATGTTGTATCTAAAGGCCTCTCCATAAACACGACCATCTAGGTTTTCTCCTATCTTCTAGGAATTGTATTTTCCATTTAAGTCTGTGATCCATTTTGAGTTAATATTGGTGAAGGATAGAAGATCTGTGTCTAGATTAATTTTTTTGCAGTTTTGTAGTTTTTCCCATATAGAACTTATACATGTTTTGTTAGATTTGTACCTAAGTATTTTTTGGGTGCTAATATAAAAGATGCTGTGTTTTATTTTATTTATTTATTTATTTATTTATTTATTTATTTATGATTTTATTTATTTATTCATGAGAGACCCAGAGAGACACAGAGGCAGAGACATAGGCAGAGGGAGAAGCAGGCTCCCTGAGGCGAGCCCAGTGTGGGACTTGATTCCAGGATCCCAGGATCACACCCTGAGCCAAAGGGAGATGCTCAACCACTGAGCCACCCAGGCATCCTGATGCTGTTTTTAATATCAAATTCCATTTGTTCACAGTTGGTATATAGGAACACAAATGACTTTTGTATATTAACCTTATATCCTACAACTTTGCTATAATCGCTTACTCGTTCTAGGAGTTTTTACTGGTATTTTTGGATTTTCTACATAAGTGATTATGTCATCTGTGAAAAAATAGTTTTATGTTTTTCTTCCCAATCTATATACATTTTATTTCCTCTTCTTGCTTTATTGTCCTAGTAAGGACTTCCAGTATGATCTTGAAAAGAGTGGTGAGAAGGGATATCCTTAACTTGTACGTAATCTGAGTGGGAAAGCATTAAGCTTCTCATTATGTTAACCATAGGGTTTTTTTGTAGATAGTCCTAATCAAATTAAGAAAGTTTCCTTTCATTTCTAGTTTATTGAGAGTTTTTATCATGAATGTGTGTTGGATTTTCTTAATGCTTTTTCTGCCATGTTAATTTTTAAGATCTTCCATAGATCTTCCATATGTATTTTATACTTACAGATTGTCTCAACTTAGACTAGTCATATTTCAAATGCTCCCTAGACACATATGGCTGTGGCTACCATATTGGACAGTGTAGATACAGAACATAAACTTCGTGTCTCTTGTGTAGTGCTACCTTCCTAATGCCAAGGATAAGGTTATTCTCCTATTAGCCACTAAACCAAAACTTTTACTGAACAAATGGATATCTTTTTCCCAGTTGTGTCTTCACTATTTTATACTTCCAGCAGAAATGTATAAGGTTTTCCATTTCCTATTTTCTAATTTTTGTCAGTCTTCTGGGAAAAAAATATGGCATTTTTTTTCATTAGAATTTCTCTATTAGTAAAATAGAGCATGCTTTCATGAAACAAACATCTGTTTTACCCATTTTTCTATAGAGTTCCCTATCTTTTTGGAAGGCTGGGAGTTTTATTTGTTCCTGTTTGTTATCTATTCCAGTTGTTAATTCTGCCTCATGTATAGATATTGTAAGATTTTTCTGTCAGTCTTCTGTTAAACATATCAATTGTGTGAACAAAAGCCCTCATCTTGAATGTAGTCAGTCCAGCAATTCTTTCCTTCAGGGCTGTGTTTTTGTTTTGTTGGCTATTCTCCTATATGTTCTACTATGTTCTAACTTTACCATTTTGTCTTATTCTTTAGATCTTCACTCCACATGGAGTTTATTTTTGGGTGTACTCTAAAGCAATGATCCAGCTTTATATTTTTTAATAAGGCTGAGCCAATTATTCCAATTCCATTTACTAAGTAGTCCATCTGTTCCCTCCCAGTGAATTTGGATACCCTTTCTAACATTTGGCAAGTTTCCATGTAGACCAAATAGATACGGCTCTATTTCTGAGCTCTCTGTTTTTTAAGACATTTTTTGGTCTTTTTTGCAATAATAGTACTCTGATATAATACCAATATTGTGCAATTGCTCTAATATCTGATAACATAATGTTTCACCCCTTCCTCTTTCTCAAAAACGTCTTACATACTTGTGCGTTTTTAGTTTCTATATAAATTTCAGATTTAAAAAAAATTCTATACCTTTTTCCTGCATACTTTTAGACTATTGACTTGGGTTTCATTAAATTTGTAAGTGAATCTAGATAGAATTGATATTTTTACAATGTGAAATTATCCCATCCATTGATATGTCTCTCCCTGTATTGATATTTTCTTTTATCATAAAAGTTTGTGCATTCTTAGGTTAATTCCTAGATTCATCACTGCAATGCTTATTTTGATAACTTATTTTCTTTTGCATTTTCTAATTAGTTTTGCTGATATAGAGGGAAGTTTTTGTTTTTTATGTATTTATCTTATATATAGCAGCCTTGATGAACTTTCTGACTAGTTCTAGTAGTTTATTCTCTTGAGTTTTCTGTGTGAATAATTATATCATCTGCAAATGTAAACTTTGTCTAATTCTTCCTAAGTCTTGCATTGTTTCTTTCTCCTGTCATTGAATTGTCTGGTAACCAGCAGAACTTGACTGAGCTGTAATAGCAGGGATTGCTGTGATTTTTCTCTTTTGATTTGTGATTTTTGACATTGAACTTAGAAGAAAAATCTATTATATATATATATATATTTTTTTTTTTTTTTCACAGCGAGGTAGAGAGCAATGGAGAGGGAGAGAGGGAGAGGGAGAGAGATAGAATCTTAAGTAAGTTCCACCCGTAGTATGCAGCCTGACATAGGGCTTGATATCATGACTTTGGGATCATGACATGATCCAAAATCAAGAGTTGACTCTAAACTGACTATGTCAGCCAGGCATCCCAGGAAAAAATTATATTTCATAATGATGTCTTACAAATAATACACTCTTGGTTTTAGTTAACTAATGTTTTATTTATGTTTTGACATCTATTTATATATATGTATTGACCTATAATTTTTTTAATAGCCCTCTTTTGGATACAGCATAAAGGCATTATTTATAAAATGAGTTAGATAACTTCTTTTTGCCATTTTCTGTAAAAATTTGTATAAGATAAAGACTATTTGCTTTGTTATAACACATTTGTAAAATAATGCCAGACTTTTTTCTTTTAGTGTACCTTATTTCGTAGATTTTTAAAAAATTTTAATTGAAATTTAGTTGACATACAATATTATATTAGTTTCGAGTGTACAGTATAGTGATTTGACAAACCTATACATTATACAGTGTTTATCATGATAAATATATTACCATCTGTTACTATACAATGTTATTCAAATATTATTATTTATATTCCTTATGCTGTACCATTCATCCCTTTGACTTATTTATTTTAACTGGAAGTTTGTACCTGTTAATCCCCTTCACCTATTTTGCCCATCCTCCCATCCACCTCCCCTCTGGCAAACACCAGTTTGTTCTCTGTTTTTATGAGTCTGTTTCTGTTTGTTTGTTTGCTTGTTCTCTTGATTTTTGTATTCCACACATAAGTGAAGTCATTTAGTATATGGGGGAGAGATGGTGGTAGAGGAAAGATTCTGATGGCTGATTTTAGGTTCTTTATTAACAATTCTTCTGTTTCATTTTTTAATGTCTGAATTTGTTTATTTGCTGCTTCTTTCTTTCTTTTTCTTTTTTTGATCAATCTTCCTACCATCATGTCCATCTTTTAAAAAATATTTTATTTATTTATTCAAGAGAGACAGAGAGAGAGGCAGAGACATAAGCAGAGGGAGAGGCAGGCTCTCTGTGGGGAGTCCCATGCAAGACTTGATCCCAGGACATTGGGATCACAACCATTTTGGGGAATTTGCTAATGACCATTAATGTTTTCATTCTTTATTTCACTGATTTTAGCCTTATCTTTACTTTTTCCTTTTCTTTTTGTTTTTTTGAGTTTATTCTATTGCTGCATTTTTCCTCAGATTTTTAATTTAAATGATTCTCATTTATTTTTCATTCCTTCTGGCTTTCTATATAAATATAGTTAAGACTCTAAATCTCCCATATAGAATTGCTTTAACAGCAAGCAATGCATTTTGGTATTTAATGCTTGTATGTACCTCATGATTTTATAAAGCACATTTATAAATTTAGATTTATACACATGGCCAACAGACAGATGAGAAAATGCTCCGCATCACTTGCCATCAGGGAAATACAAATCAAAACTTCAATGAGATACCACCTCACACCAGTGAGAATGGTGAAAATTAACAAGACAGGAGACAACAAATTTGGAGAGGATGTGGAGATTAAAGATTTTATTTTTATAAATGCTTTATTTTATTTCATTGTGACTTACTACATGATCAATTTTTGTAAATTTTTATGTATACCTTTAATGAAAGTTTATTCTATGCCCATTGACTATAAAGTTTATATATTTGGATCAAAGTTATTTATCATTTTATTTAATCTTTGATCTACTAGTTCCTGACAAGGGCAATTTATCTATTTTTTTCCCTGTAATTCTGTCAACTGTTTTATCTATCTTAAGGCTATATTATGAATATCTGTTTACACATGATTGTTGTATTTCCTGTTATATTATTCTTTTATTTGTATATTTTTTATTAGAGTTTAATTTGCCAACATACAGTATAAGACCCAGTGCTCATCCCGTCAAGTGCCCCCCTCAGTGCCTGTCACCCAGTCACCTCATCCCCCTGCCCACCTCCCTTTCCACTACCTCTTGTTCATTTCCCAGAGTTAGGAGTCTCTCATGTTCTGTCTCCCTCTCTGATATTTCCCACTCATTTTCTCTCTTTTCCCTTTTAATACCTTTCACTCTTTTTTATATTCCCCATATGAATGAAACCATACAATGTTGTCCTTCTCCAATTGACTTACTTCATTCAGCATCATACCCTTCAGTTCCATCCACGTTGAAGCAAGTGGTGGGTATTTGTCATTTATAATGGCTGAGTAATATTCCAATGTATATATAGACCACATCTTCTTTATCCATTCATCTTTTGATGGACACCGAGGTTCCTTCCACAGTTTGGCTATTGTGGACGTTGCTGCTATAAACACTCCACACAGTTTTCCAGAGTGGCTGTATCAATTCACATTCCCACCAACAGTGCAAGAGGGTTCCCTTTTCTCCACATCCTCTCCAACATTTGTTGTCTCCTGTCTTGTTAATTTTTACCATTCCCACTGGTGTGAGGTGGTATCTCATTGAGGTTTTGATTTGTCTTTCCCTGATGGCAAGTGATGCGGAGCATTTTCTCATGTGCATGTTGGCTATGTCTATGTCTTCTTTGGTGAAATATCTGTTCATGTCTTTTGCCCATTTCATAATTGGATTGTTTGTTTCTTTGCTGTTGAGTTTAATAAATTCTTTATAGCTCTTGGATACTAGCCCTTTATCTGCTATGTCATTTGCAAATATCTTCTCCCATTCTGTAGGTTGTCTTTTAGTTTTGTTGACTGTTTCTTTTGCTGTGCAGAAGCTTTTTATCTTGATTAAGTCTCTCAAGAGTACATTTTTGCTTTTGTTTCCCTTGCCTTCATAGATGTATCTTGCAAGAAGTTGCTGTGGCCAAGTTCAAAAAGGGTGTGGCCTGTGTTCTCCTTTAGGATTTTGATGGGTTCTTGTCTCACATTTAGATCTTTCATCCATTTTGAGTTTATCTTTGTGTGTGGTGTAAGAGAATGGTCTAGTTTCATTCTTCTGCACGTGGCTGTCCAATTTTCCCAGCACCATTTATTGAAGAGACTGTCCTTTTTCCAGTGGATAGTCTTTCCTGCTTTTGTGATTCCACAAAACATAGAATCTTTTGTGATTCTACACGAATCTTAAGATGATTTGTTCTAACTCTCTGAAGAAAATCCATGGTATTTTGATAGGGATTGCATTGAATGCGTAAACTTCGCTGGGCATCATAGACATTTTCACAATACTAATTCTTCCAATGCATGAGCATGGAATACTTTCCATCTCTTTGTGTCTACCTCAATTTCTTTCAGAAGTGTTCTTTAGTTTTTAGGGTATAGATCCTTTACCTCTTTGGTTAGGTTTATTCCTAGGTATCTTATGCTTTTGGGTGCAATTGTAAATGGGACAGACTCCTTAATTTCTCTTTCTTCAGTCTCATTGTTAGTATATAGAAATGCCACTGAGTTCTGGGCATTGATTTGGTATCCTGCCACATTGCCAAATTGCTGTATGAGTTCAGGCAATCTTGGGGTGGAGTCTTTTGGGTTTTCTAGGTACAATATCATGTAATCTGCAAAGAGGGAGAGTTTGACTTCTTCTTTGCCAATTTGTTTTTTTTTAATAATAAATTTATTTTTTATTGGTGTTCAATTTGCCAACATACAGAATAACACCCAGTGCTCATCCTGTCAAGTGCCCCCCTCAGTGCCCGCCACCGTCACCCCCTCCCCCTGCGCCCCTCCCTTCCACCACCCCTAGTTCATTTCCCAGAGTTAGGAGTCTTCCATGTTCTGTCTCCCTTTCTGATATTTCCTAACCATTTCTTCTCCCTTCCCCTCTATTCTCTTTCACTATTATTTATATTCCCCAAATGAATGAGACCATATAATGTTTGTCCTTCTCCGACTGACTTATTTCACTCAGCATAATACCCTCCAGTTCCATCCACATCGAAGCAAATGGTGGGTATTTGTCATTTCTAATGGCTGAGTAATATTCCATTGTATACATAGACCATATCTTCTTTATCCATTCATCTTTCAATGGACACTGAGGCTCCTTCCACAGTTTGGCTATTGTGGACATTGCAGCTAGAAACATCGGGGTGCAGGTGTCCCGGCGTTTCATTGTATCTGTATCTTTGGGGTAAATCCCCCGCAGTGCAATTGCTGGGTGGTAGGGCAGATCTATTTTTAACTCTTTGAGGAACCTCCACACAGTTTTCCAGAGTGGCTGCACCAGTTCACATTCCCACCAACAGTGCAAGAGGGTTCCCTTTTCTCCACATCTTCTCCAACATTTGTGGTTTCCTGCCTTGTTAATTTTCCCCATTCTCACTGGTGTGAGGTGGTATCTCATTGTGGTTTTGATTTGTATTTCCTTGATGGCAAGTGATGCAGAGCATTTTCTCATGTGCATGTTGGCCTTGTCTATGTCTTCCTCTGTGAGAGTTCTCTTCAAGTCTTTTGCCCATTTCATGATTGGATTGTTTGTTTCTTTGCTGTTGAGTTAAAAAGTTCTTTATAGATCTTGGAAACTAGCCCTTTATCTGATATGTCATTTGCAAATATCTTCTCCCATTCTGTAGGTTGTCTTTTAGTTTTGTTGACTGTGCAAAAGCTTCTTATCTTGATGAAGTCCCAATAGTTCATTTTTGCTTTTGTTTCTTTTGCCTTTGTGGATGGATCTTGCAAGAAGTTACTGTGGCCGAGTTCAAAAAGGGTGTTGCCTGTGTTCTCCTCTAGGATTTTGATGGAATCTTGTCTCACATTTAGATCTTTCAACCATTTTGAGTTTATCTTTGTGTATGGTGCAAGAGAGTGGTCTAGTTTCATTCCTCTGCATGTGGATGTCCAATATTCCCAGCACTATTTGTTGAAGAGACTGTCTTTTTTCCAGTGGATAGTCTTTCCTCCTTTGTTGAATATTAGTTGACCATAAAGTTGAGGGTCCATTTCTGGATTCTCTATTCTGTTCCATTGATTTATGTGTCTGTTTTTGTGCCAGTACCACACTGTCTTGATGACCACAGCTTTGTAGTACAACCTGAAATCTGGCATTGTGATGCCGCCAGATATGGTTTTCTTTTTTAAAATTCCTCTGGCTATTCGGGGTCTTTTCTCATTCCACACAAATCTTAAAATAATTTGTTCTAACTCTCTGAAGAAAGTCCATGGTATTTTGATAGGGATTGCATTAAACGTGTAAATTGCCCTGGGTAACATTGACATTTTCACAATATTAATTCTTCCAATCCATGAGCATGGAATACTTTTCCATCTTTTTGTGTCTTCCTCAATTTCTTTCAGAAGTTTTCTATAGTTTTTGGATCCTTTACTTGTTTGGTTAGGTTTATTCCTAGGTATCTTATGCTTTTGGGTGCAATTGTAAATGGGATTGACTCCTTAATTTCTCTTTCTTCAGTCTCATTGTTAGTGTACAGAAATGCCACTGACTTCTGGGCGTTGATTTTGTATCCTGTCATGCTGCCAAATTGCTGTATGAGTTCTAGCAATCTTGGGGTGGAGTCCTTTGGGTTTTCTGTGTAGAGTATCATGTCATCGGCGAAGAGGGAGAGTTTGACTTCTTCTTTGCCAATATGAATGCCTTTAATGTCTTTTTGTTGTCTGATTGCTGAGGCTAGGACATCTAGTACTATGTTGAATAGCAGCGGTGAGAGTGGACATCCCTGTCTTGTTCCTGATCTTAGGGGAAAGGCTCCCAGTGCTTCCCCATTGAGAATGATATTTGCTGTGGGCTTTTTGTAGTTGGCTTTTAAGATGTTGAGGAATGTTCCCTCTATCCCTACACTCTGAAGAGTTTTGATCAGGAATGGATGCTGTATTTTGTCAAATGCTTTCTCTGCATCTATTGAGAGAATCATATGGTTCTTGGCTTTTTTCTTGCTGATATGATGAATCACATTGATTGTTTTACGAGTATTGAACCAGCCTTGTGTACCAGAAATAAATCCTACTTGGTCATGGTGAATAATCTTCTTAATGTATTGTTGGATCCTATTGGCTAGTATCTTGTCGAGAATTTTTGCATCCATGTTCATCAGGGGTATTGGACTATAATTCTCCTTTTTGGTGGGATCTTTGTCTGGTTTTGGAATTAAGGTGATGCTGGCCTCATAGAACAAATTTGGAAGTACTCCATCTCTTTCTATCTTTCCAAACAGCTTTAGTAGAGTAGGTATGGTTTCTTCTTTAAACATTTGATAGAATTCCCCAGGGAAGCCATTGGCCCTGGACTTTTGTGTCTTGGGAGGTTTTTGATGACTGCTTCAATTTCTTCCCTGGTTATTAGGCTGTTCAGGTTTTCTATTTCTTCCTGTTCCAGTTTTGGTAATTTGTGGTTTTCCCTGTTATATTATTCTTTTACCACTGTGTAATGATCATCTTTCTTCTTTGTGATTTTTTCATATTAATTCTGTTTTATCTGATATAAAAATAGCTTTATTGGCTTTCTTTTGGTTTATTTTGTTTTGTATATATTTTTCACTTTATTTTGAACTCTCTTTGCCATTGATGTTTAAGAACTCCTTTTACAGAAAATATATATTCGAAAGAATTTGGTTTTTGATTGATGAATCTAAGCCATTTACATTTATAGAACCATTGCTTTTTTATTCTGGCCATGTGGTTTTATGTTGTCTGTTTACTATGTTTTCTTTTTTTAAATTTGATTTTTATTTTTTAACTTTCTCTCACATAACCATTTTTTCTCATTCATTGGATTGGTTGGATTTTATTTTGCTCATTTGAGTTATGCTCTGTACCCGCATATTGAGCTCTTTCTTAGAAAGTGTATGTCTTTGTCAAAAGTCAACTGGTTTTCTTTTTTCTTGTTTTCATGTTTTTTATAGTCTTCCTAATCTTTCTGAGGTTATTTATAATGTATAGTTTAACCTCCTTTTCTGTTCCATGAATTTTGCCTCTTCTGATACAACCTAATTAATCCACCACTTGCCTCTTTTTCATATTCCTCTTACTTCTCAGATTTTTGTAATGTTTCCATTTTATGTTATTTTTATTGTTTTTGCCAGTCTCTGAATATCTAAGCATCTCCTTTTATGCTCTAGGCTTACCCAAAGCAAGCTAATGGAATTGTAGCATAGCATAGTAGAACAATAATTAGACTATAGTCAGAAATGCCAGGTTCTAATATTGTATGTGCTATGGGCAAGCCACTTCATTTCTCTCACGAAACATTTTTACAGCAATTAGTCTTGGAAGATGCTACATACATAAGGATCTGTGGTCCTATATATTCTTTCCTTTCCTTCACCTCAGGTTTAAAATGCACATCAGCCCTGATGTACCCTGAGGATAGAAACTTGTTGAGCTTATTTGGTCTAGGGTTTCCCAGATTTATTCGACTTCAGAATCCTGTATCCAAGGACAGCATATTAGATCCTGTAAAAATTTTGGCTGAGAACAAACTTTGGGAAGTGTTATTTTACAAATCCACTTTTCTTATCTATGAAAATTGGACTAGATGAGCTATATATTACTCTTGTTGATTAATCTGTGTCACTTTTCACATGCCCATTCACTTCTTTTTTTCTTGCCATGTTCTTCCTCCTTTTAATATCCCAGTTCAGGTAGTAATAGGTAAGTAGATGCCTTACAGTATTAGCATCATCTTTTGCCTTAATGACATATTAATTAGATGGGGTTCTGAGTATCAGAAATGTTTCAAGATCTTACCCAAAGGAATGATTTGCTAATGGTGGAACTTCAGGCACTGTCACAAGTGCTTGACAAATATTTTCTGGACCCATGGGGCTTTCTTATTGTCTCTCCAAGACATCTATTTAGGCACCTCTTCATAAGACCAGCTCTATTTTGCTCTAAGTGAAGAGGTAGGGAGTTAGTAGCCTCCAGTTAGTGCTCCTTTCTTTGAACCACTTAATGGATATAAAAGCTCAACTTTACAAGAGGAACAGTTGTTATTCCCTCGCCTAGATAATGATTTCTTTATCCAAAATGTCCCTTTCGTATCTTCATGACAATAAAATGGGGAAAATGGATTTTTTAAAAAAGTAATTACACAATTGAACATGTGATAAATCCACTTAATAGGCAAGAACTATCTGCTTTGGCTGCCTTCACAGCCAAAATTCACAAAGTAATTCACAACTTATTAAGTGGAATTCAGCTTTATCGCCTAACATGGGACTTGAAATGAGACAGACTTAAACTGCTTGACTTTTCCATGAAAGATGGCCATGAGGGCTTTTGAGAAATCAAGTGCTCTTGATTATCTAACCTGGTGTCACAGCGCAGGAAGTGAGACCCACCCTGGGTATGATATCTGCACCTGCTTGGTAAGCGTGTGA
The DNA here is from genome assembly GCF_011100685.1 of Canis lupus familiaris. NCBI lineage: Eukaryota > Metazoa > Chordata > Mammalia > Carnivora > Canidae > Canis > Canis lupus. The sequence goes on from NC_049251.1 coordinate 19,097,651, forward strand.
GGACCTGGAATCCATTGTTACTGAACTCTGTCATGCCAAGAAGATAAAGAGGGTCCTAGAAGATGGACCCCTTTCACATACCTGAGTGAATTACCACTGTTCATCAGTCAGTTAAACTTCCGTCCAAAATTAGTTTCTTTATTAATTGGGTCCACCTCTTCCTTGGCAACCTCAGTTATCTTTGTTTTCAGTATGATGGAGAAGAAGTTTATTTCTTTTGATCAGGATATAGTGTTACACTGGGAAAGCAGATAGATGTTGGAATCTGAAGGGAATGTACTTCTGACACAGGAATATAATTTCCTTACCAAAGTTATGTAGGAGCTGTTAGGACTACCAATTTGTTGTGTTAAAATAGCTCCATATTCATACATTAAAAACATATATTTACTATAATACATTCACTGTATGTAGCACAGTGATTAAAATAATGGTTTTGAAGAAAAATAGAGTTGGGGCTTAATCCTCATAATGTCTATAGGTTGGGTTCCCCTGAAAACAGACTCTTAAGACAAAGTTTCACAAGTGAGATGTTTACAGAGTGCCTTTGGGATTAACACCATAGAACAGAAGGGAGGGAAATAGGAATGGCCAAAGAAAGAAGCTGTACTGTGGCCAAATTTGGTTAACCCATGAGGAATGCCAGAGGTAGCATGGCCCGTCAGAATTATCTGGAAATATCTGGGTTAAGATGGCCAGACCTTTATCCTCCATTGGTCATTCATGGCTGGCACTGTCCTGGGAAGGGGTCTGACCTTGAAGCAGGCAGCTCTCTCCAGCTGATCCTGTCTGCCATCAGCAGAAAGGGGCTCTGGGTGGTTTACCACAGTACCAACACAGCATTGTGTTTCTATTGGGAGAATTTTTGAGCCACTAAACTGCTGAGAACCTCAGTATGCTTTTAGTAAAATGGAGATAATATCTATTAGGTTTGTTATAAGAATGTAATTAACTCTTATTCATTAATGATTTTAGAGTACAAAACATGTAGCACAGAGTCTGTCGAATAATAAGTACTCAAGAAATGTTGGTGATGATGATGGTTATATTAAACTGTTATGCTTCTGGAGTATTAGAAAATAGAACTTGGTCTTTTATTTATCTTTTGGTCTCAAATGAATTCTTTTGTCATTGTATTTATGTTTTTATATTAGGCTATCTCAAATCCTTGTTATGGAAGCAAATAGGGTATAAATCAGACAATGTAAAATATTCTTAGTAATAGAGGTATAATAGAATAATACTTTATATACTATATTAAACTTATATTTTTTATCTCCAAAAATTCCTGTTACTCTGTGACCTTTCTCCCACCTAAGCAGCAACCAGAGCATTCCTGGGCTTATTGCTTGAAGAGGCATGATGCAGTTGTATAAAAGCCAAATTCTTGTTTTTGAGCTGCCAAAGCTGAGGTCCTAGCATAAATAATAGATTTAGGAGACTAAGTGATCAGTCAGTGCCCATTTGTCCCAGCCTAGAGGAAATGAAGTTTCTTTCTCTGGGAGGGAGAGGAAACAGAGTGGAGTTTAGATGCTGGTGGACCCTTGGGAAAGGCTTATATCCTGCCATTCCTTTCATGACTTGGCTGTGGGGGAGGGATGTATCTGAGTCAGTCACTGTGTTCAGGCCATAAACCTGCAGACCACATTCCCACCACTCCCAAAAGTGATGGCATCAAAGCCCAAGATCTAAGGTGGTACAGAGAAAAGGAGCTTTAGATATTATCTTTATAAAATAACCAGAAATTTTACCTAATATGTACATATTATTTCTCAAAATATATCACAAGGAAAACTTGTTCCTTATAGATCACAAGGCACATTGACATATTAAAGGTTTAAGAAAATCTGTAGTTAGATCATTTCACAATGTTTAACCAGTTCTCACAAAATTTCTTTTCAATAGAATTCTTTGGCTGTATTCACACCTTAGGAAGTGCTGGTATAGAATTGTATATAAAACATCATCCAAGTTACTTTCTAAGTATGTGGATTTATAAATTCCTAAAAAAATTATCTAGCCTATACCATTCAAACCATCCCCTGCCATGTTGGCAAGAGACAGGGAGTGGTGAATGATCTATTTGGCTAAATCTACTATCCAAATTCACTGGATAGAGGCCTAGTTTAGACTTGACTTTGATTCAATGTAGACATGTCTCCAACATAATAACTCTTAGTTGCAGAGCGATTTAGAGGTAGATTAGGTTTCTTTTTATCCCATGACTTGTTGTTTCAACCTTGACCCAGTAAAATTGCCCTTTTTCAGGAGGAATTGATAATGAAATCACTGCCATCACTCAACTGCATATCCTTCAAAAAGCCAAGGGAAAAAAATAGGAGAGTTTCTATGAGAGAAATTCCAGTGTAACATTTTTAGCTACAGCAACCCAAGGGATTGGACCATTTTGTAAAAATCGCCATAGAAAACATGGACACAAAAGAGACTGTGAAAGTTTTCTAACTCCAAATTTTAATGACAATACTACAAATAGCTTAGAAAATTCCATATCGAGATGAAATGAGCCTTTAATAAGATTATATCATGGAATTAGAACATGATATGTGGAAACAAGCCTAATAGTTCCTGGATCTTCTCTGAGCCATCAACTGTTTTTCTGTATAATATACTCAGAGGTCAGTGCAAATGAATGTGGGGTCTTGTGTTTGTGTAACTTTCCTTTAGGAAAGCATTCAAAAATTTCCTCAAAACTTATAAAAAAAAGGATTCTTAACCAATGGTTCTCAACTGGAATTAATTTTGCACCCTAAGGAACATTTAGTAATATCTGGAGATGTTTTTCATTGTCACTGCTTGGTGGGAAGTGAGTGTCATTGGCATCCAATGGGTAGAAGCCAGAGATGCTGGTAAACATCTTATAATATACAGGGTAGCTTCACAATAATTATCTGGCCCCAAATGCCAATAGTGCCAAGGTTGAGAAGCCCTGCCCTAAATGGTGTCTTACTTAAATTGATATATCTTAAAACACATGCTGGGCCTATGAGCTTATTAGCTAATTAAGACAAGTATGTTTTGATTTAAAATATAAGGATAAAGGACTTCAAATTTTATATCTTAAGCTGTTTTGAAAATGTAACCATGTAAGAATGAGCATAAATATCACTCAGCTGCACTCTGTTCTTCCCACATGTAAAATATACTCTCAGAAGCATATACAGTGAAAACCCAGTGTTATATGACTTAATTTGTGATGTGTTCAATGTTCATCACCACTGCTGACTAAATAAAACTAAGTATTGCTCTCAATGCATAGAAACAAATAATTTCAGTTTTCATTCCCCCCCCCCAAATTAATGTCCAGTAATTGCTCCAAGGAAGCCACAAACAAGCAGGTGAATATATGCCCGCACACACTCACACGCAATCACCCATACAATGGTGCAGTTCATGCTGTACCTAAATTGTTTGCAAAGTATGGAAACAATTACAGAACAAATTCCCATTCTCAATCTGCCTCTGTAAAAGAGGTCTGGCTCAGAGGCGCTCTAAGTTATTTATGGCTAGAGCAAACAGAACGCTTAACTATGCAGATAAACTTCTCATTCTTTTATGTGAGGCAGCAAAATAAACACCTTAACAGTTCATGGTTCCCAGAGTGCATTAGTTAATCGGTCCAATATCATTCTAATTCTCCTCGTAGCTCATTGAATCGGAGCATGTGAGCAGATAAAATGTGTCTTTAGCCACCATGTACTTATTCCAATGACTCTATGGTTGATGGATGACTTTCTGATTTTTTGAAACAATGCCAGCCCAGGGCCTCGTGGCGGCTGCACAGCGCCCAAGATCTCTTGTTGTGCTTTGGGGCGCGGGGAGAGAGGGAGGGGGCTCTGCAGTACGAGGTCTGGCTCAGTCATTTTCAAAATCAATACTTGCTCTCCAAGCCTTGGATAATTTAGAGAACATAATTCAGAATTCTCCCTTTCAGCATGTATCCTCCATCAAAGGGGTGTTTTCATCCAGAGTCAGCACAATGCTTGTGCGACCCAGGAATGCACAGATAAGATTAAAAAGAAAGAAAGAAAGAAAAAGTGCATTTATTCTCTTCCTCTCTCTCTCCAAGCATCTTTTAGATCCAATGTATGTGTGCCTTATTATGAATATTTTCTATTTAGAACAAAGAACCTAAATTATGGTGCCTCATGGTATTACTTCAGATTTAAGGCTTTGGCGAGGGTGGGGGGTATTTTCCTTTATAAACTCTTAGCCTAAGGGATGTTAGCCTCAGATAATTTATTCCTGGCAGGTCAGATATAGGATACAAAAATTTCTGCCCAAGGGCTGTTAAATCCTGCTTTTCACCTCATTTCAGAAAGTGCCATCAAAGTAGTGTTTTGTTGTAGTGATAAAATTTTGTGTTCTGTGCACAGAAACAACAGGCTTCATTTGCTTAAAAACCAGCATGACACCAATTATTTAATCCTTCAGACTCTGTTCACTAGGTTGCTCTAAAAAAGGATCCCCAGTGGAACACATCTTGGTCATTTAAGTAGAAAGAGCTTGAGATTTTACAGCAATTTTCCAATACTAATTACATTTCATACTATCTATCATATGCATGGCTTGCAAAACCCTATTGATTTTATGGATACTAGTGCATTGGGAACAGGTTATTTTATGACATGTTATGTTATAGGACCTCTATGAAATACCTACATCTTAAACTGTGGGCACAGATATACTCTCAATTATCCACAAGTGGATTATCCACTTGGTCTATTACCCACAACATATTTTAAATTAAAGCTGCTGTCATAAGGTGACTCAGTAGCCCTGGGCCAATTTCTATCATCAATATTCTGTGCTGCTGGAATGCAAACTCATTTTGATAGCCTCGGCTACATGACTAGTAGGAATATACTATTAGAGTTGTTGCCCAAAATGTAAACATAAAAAACTTGCAGGTTATGTTTTATTTTGGATTATCCTTGTCACAAATTCCTTTCTTTAAGAAGAAAAATCAAGAGACCCATTGCAGACATAGGCTCACTAACATGCTGTAAATATAAAGTATCTTGAGAAATAAGCATAGTCTTGCACTTTCTGTAAATGATTGGTAAGATAGGTCAGACTAAAATGCCAGCTGCTTTGTGGGACTTTCCTGTATTTTGCCCTTCAGAATTGTTCACCTCTCCCTCTGAGGCAGGCTTGAGTAGTGACACAAAAGCATAGGCTTTGTAATTAGAAAGAAACTGAATTCTGATTCTATGACTTATTAGCTGAATGATCTGGAAAAAGTACTTAACCTTCGTGAAACTCACTTTCCTTGTATTTAAAAATGACTATCAAAATATCTACCAAAATAATATATGTAAAGTTCACAGCTTAGTGTTTGGCAATGCCATGCATCAATACATGCTTATTTTTTAAAGATTATTTATTTATTTATTCATAAGAGAGAGAGACATAGGCAGAGGGAGAAGCAGCCTCCCAATGGGAAGCCTGATGTGGAACTTGATCCCAGGAAACCAGGATCACGACCTGAGTCAAAGGCAAACGCTTAACCACTGAGGCACCCAGGTGCCCACATGCTTGTTTCTATTCCTTTCTCTTTCGTTTCTGTTCTTCATTAGATTCACAGTTCCTAGGAAGAAGTGGCCATATTTAATTCATGTGTGTATCCCCCCCTCAGCATTTAGTAAATTATCTTATATGTGGGATCTAATAATATTTGTGCAATTAAAGTTGTGTTTTGGTTTATATCTGAAATAAATTATAAAAGTTTTGGCTTTCCAAAAATCTGTTAATTATTTTGTTACTAATTTCATAGAAAGAATGAAACCTAGGATTAATAATATTTTTATATATGAATATCAGCAATCAAGCATAAGGTTTTTCTTAAATACAAATTTATTCTTATGACAATTATTAACATATGTATTTAGCTGTATTATGTATGTATTATATATGTATGAAGACCAAATACCAAATACCAAGTAACATGAGCAGTGGGAAATACTCCTTAGCAAGTTCATGAATTGTTTTACTGCTTTTATTTGTTTATTTTTATTTTATTTTTTAAATTGTTTTTAGGACTCTTTTCAAGAAGAGTTTTTACCATAATTAAAATAAGATGTATTTTAAATTTACTATGTTTTTGGGGCACCTGGGTAGCTCAGTCAGTTAAGTGTCTGCCTTCAGTTCAGGTCATGATCTTGGGGTCCTGAGATAGAGCCCTGTGTTGGACTCCCTACTCAGCCAGAAGCCTGCTTCTTCCTCTTCCTCTGCCATTCTCCCCACTTAAACTCTTTGGCTCTATCTATTTTTCTGTCAAATAAATAATATCTTAAGAAAATTTACTGTGTTTTTCATTTTTCAATTTAAAGATAATACAACAAAGCTTCCATAGGCTTATAATCGTAACATAAACAGAGTTCCTTAGTGTAGTACACAATTAATTAACCCTGGGAGTCAAAGATCTTTTTTTTTCTTTCCAGTGTGTTCCTTAGCCATAAACTTTAGCATTTTCTCTTCGTGTATGTACAGTTGAACTAAGTATCATATTCATTCCTTAGACATTTATTTCGCACTTTTTCTGTCTATGACACTGAATGATTCTTGTGGCACTGATCAAATATTGCAATGAAGCCAAGCTAGGGATAATTATGCTTACATCCCTGAGTGCTGGGCTTGGGAGACTGGCAGTGTAACAGCAATATCATTCTTTTCATTGTATTTATTTGTTTAATTTTGGACTGCATACTCATTTTATTTAAAAGCTGTAATTATAGAATATAAGCATATAAATATTATAGAAATATATAATCAAGAAAATTTGTCATTTGTTTAGGTTAATTGATGTTAAAGGCAAAATGGACAGAGAATTATTGGACATAGATTATGTTTAAAATCTGTAATTATATTGTGCAAACATTTGTAGTTGCATCTTTGAAAAGAAGCACTCATGTTTGCATCTGTTTTGAACATCTGTGCATTTAAATCAGCAACAAAAACACTGGGAACTTGGGCTTTCCTCTTTTTTTCTATTTCTATTTTTTATTTTTAAATTACTAAAAAGTTTTAATTTCAATTCCAGTTAGTTAATATACAGGGTTATATTAATTTCAGGTGTACAATATAGTTAAGTCAACACTTCTATACATAATCTGGTGCTCATCACAGGAAGTGCATTCCTTAATCGCCATCACCTATTGGGCTTTCCTTTTCTTATTTACCTGGACAGTTTGAGTAATTAGGTCTAAGACAGTGTTTTTCTTTATTTTAGTAACGAGAGACTCTACCTCTCTGAAAACTTCATTACATTGTTTTCTCACCAACATAGTACTAATGAAAAGGACAAATAATTGGAGCTCTTGGTTGAATGAATGCAACAGCCTAAATACATAAGTGCATAGCAACGATATGTGAATAACGTATCAAAATAAATACATTCAAGTGCAGCAGGTTGAGTGGGTTGTGTGGGGTCAGTGTCGTGAATGGGGGTTAATTTCTGTTCAGTCAGGTGAGGTACAAATGCATCAACTTTGCTGGAAAATTATTCCAATTGTGGCCGAATGGTCTAGTTTCCTGCAGGATGCAAGCAGCCTATTATTTCATGTTTTAAAAGGCTTGTTCAGGTTTGACCATTTGGATGGGAATCAATACAACAGAGAATGGGGGAGTGAACATCAGAGATCACGCCAGGTGTGTCACTGAGGCCAGGTCCATGTGCCCACAATTTCTGCAGGAGATAAAACCCCTTTTGGTCTAGCAGCATCAGGAGCTAGATGTCCAGCCCACTATTGCAGGCCTCATTTCATTACTGATAAGACGATTCAGAGTGGGAACTAGAGCTGGCTGACCTTTGGATGTCTAACTCTTCTTAAGCCATGATTGAAGTGAATCAATTGGGAGGTTACCAAGTCATTCCTCGGTGAATTTGGGCTGACCAGAATAGCTGTCTGCAAAGACAAGTGTGACATGTGTTTATGTAAGTTATCTAGATTCTTTAAAAAAATCTGCTTGAATTAGTATAAAATGTGCAGGATCCTTTGGTCACATAGTAGGTGAGGTGAAAGCTGTAAAAAAAACAAGGCATGTTTTCCATTGTGGTTTGTGAAAATAGTTTCTTGCTTATATATTTGTAAATTTATAATGAGTTATTTTATTTTTTTAAAGATTTTATTTATTTATTCACGAGAGACACAGAGAGAGAGAGCAGAGACCAGCAGAGGGAGAAGAAGCAGACTCCATGCAGGGAGCCTAATGTGGGATTCGATCCCAGAACTCTGGGATCACACCCTGAACCAAAGGCAGATGTTCAACTGCTGAGCCACCCAGGCATCCCATAACAAGTGATTTTAGTTTTAGAGGCAATTGCATGAAATTACAGTACACATAGAATAAAAAATTTTCTTCAAATACTTAAGAAAGAGTCAAATCATAGGCACTGAATTACTGGGATTTCACTTGGTAAGACCTATGTCTGAATCATTTGAATCCAAAGATAGGCTTACACAGGCCAAGTTTTCTTAGAACAAAATGAGAGAGTCATGATAATTTTATGAGTATATCTAAGTTTTGTAAAAAGCTAAATATAATTTAGTAACACCTTAACTGGTAGAATGTTTTCATACTTTGACTTTGCTAGGTAATGGCTTCTTTCTTTTTACCTATCTTGAGATGTCATGTTTTCAGTGCAGTAAAATCCACCAAACCTGACAGATTCCAATGTGAGTTGATCTAAGTTCTAGGTCCCTTAGTTGGAATGGTCTTTTTTTGTTCCATGAAGTTGTATGGACTTGCACAGCAAAGTACTCTTTCACAAATCAATTCTCCAGTTTCTTTTCCAGGCATATATTGGAATGAGTTTTGATGCAATTGGTGTCTCTGTCCAAATACACTAAGTAAGTGCTATCTTTAAGTTGTAGAACCTATAGAAAAATGACCTAGGGAAAATAACTTTGTGTCCCTGAGCCAATCTTCAGTCTCTATTACACATGCCTTATGGCTATTGGCAACTACAAAAGAGAAATCCTGGCCATTTGGCCAAAAATTTACCTGAACATGAATCTAATTTAGAGACTATATCTGGGGGCAGCAACAAGAAAAATGGCAAATACCTGACAGTTCTGCTCTGCAGATTCCCAGAGGCACCTTTCTGGGGAAGTCATTCACTATCTCGATTCATCATCAAATATTTTTAAAAAGAAAGAATAAAAAAGCAGCCTGTTAAATGTTTATTATATTCTAATTCATGAGCTAGAGAAGCAAGACATAAAACCCCCAACTTGTATCTATGTAAGAAGTAATTAGCTTTGTGAAACACTCTATGAGAAGTTGGGAAGTAAATAAATGCTAAGTTAAAAAGAGGTAATTCATTAAATTTTGTTGAATTGTCCAAAATATCTTTTAGATAGGCACTATATAGGACAAATTGAGTTAACAAAATCAAGAGGTATGATTTTTTTCTATCTATTGTAATTTTATAGCATTTAAATTTCTACTTTTATTAAAATTCATCTACAATGATTGTATAAGACTATAACAAAATTATTTTTAAAACCTGGACATTTTTATTTTCTTCTCTTGGAGACTACTTTGTATCCTAAACATCTCCATTTTTCCTTAAAAGAATCTGCAATTATTCTTATATTTAAGTAAGAAACTGCTTCTAAGCCTCTTTATTTTTTGCTATAGGAAAAATGGAAATGCATTCTGGTGTCCATCCCACCTCCCCCCTACAGCCTGAGTCACTTCATGGGCCTCATATCTCTTAAACCACCTGCTAATCATAACAATTGCTAATTTGAGCTCTTTTTAGCCACTTCTGGTGACACTGACAATGCCATCTAGTTTGCAATGGCCATGTGGTCAGTCCCCCACCCATCCTAGCAGGCTGCTGCTGCTGTGCCTTTAGCTGAGGTCTCCATTGTTCTCTCGGCCTCTGCTGACCATAAGCAATTCCTTCTTCCCTAATCTCAGGGGATCTGCTTCTTTCACAATGGGGGCAGGGCCATTTGCTTTGTGTGCAAGATAATCTTCCCTAGAATTGTTCACATATGCAAACATACACATAAAAACCCCTGATTGCCTGGATGTGGAAGGGTATGTGTATCTATGTATGGGTACACATATACACACGCATATACATTTTAATGTTAGCCATAATAATCACTTATCAATTCTGCCTAGATATTTACTAGTCACTAGATAGTATCTATTAAATTCAATTATTTGAGTCTCTTCTTGCCTTATTTTTAAATTGTGATTTTTTTTCTTCTTAGATATGGTGATGGCAATTTTAAATGTTACTAAGTTCTCCTTCACTTTAAGCTCCTTAAAGCCCTGACATACCTTGCCCATGCCTCTGGAAAACATTTTGGGAATGAATTGGAGATGCAGGTAGATGCATGTCCCTAGGTTGAATGATTAGGAATTGAGGAATTGATCATCTAAACTCAGCAGGCCTGAGCTCTACTTGGAATGCCCCTTCTCTGAACAGCAGATAAAATTTACTGGATTTCCATGTCTGAACCTTTGCAATCGCACTCTGTACTCCACTTTGATGGATTTAAAGCTGGTCATTATGTTACAGGGCAAGTTGTAGCAGGAATAAAAGCAGGTCGTTTCAACCAGCCATTTTAATCAGGAGACAACGTTACTCTGTAATTGTTAAAGCTTGCCATATGCTGTAGAAAGGGATAGAAACATACTCTGGACTTTTAGGGCAGATTAAAAAACAAAACAAAACAAAACTAATTTTGCATGGAGGCAGAAAGGAAGTAATCCAATAATATATGTATTTTAAATATTTCTCCACCTCAGTAAGCAAGGTGGTTTTTGTATGCCCCCTTTGGGATTGTGACCCTCCTTTACTATAAAATGTTCAACTAAATTAAAAAGCAGAAAAACCTTTGCTCCGTCGTTGAGTTGTTCTGCTGGAGCACTATGCTCCAGAGCTGCCAAACACATCGAGAGCGCCCCCTGGGCGTTGCCACATGACACGGCGGGAGGAAGCCCGGCTCATGGATAACTGGCTGAGTGTGTCTGTGCCACAATCCACATACAAGGCTGGGGCAGTAACCCACAGAATGCCTGCTCTCTGTGCCCCCTGCCTCAGGGTGGATTCGCAAGCGACTCCACTTGCTTTTGAAGTTTCAGATCGAGAGAACTCTGAGTGCCTTTCTTTGTGTCCAAGATAATCTTCCCTAGGTTAAAATGCTGTGGAGAAGGATGTTGAAATTAAAATGAATGGCTTCCAGGGGTCCAGGTTGGTGTGCCTACTAAGACTTTGGGCACATGTTTAGTGGTTCCTTCTATGGTTCCCGGTGCTCTGGGATTTCACTGCCCTGCCTTTATCTAGGTGGGAGGACCCCACTCAGAATACTTCATGGGTGCAAAGTTGTTTGCCCTGCAAAAATCACGGATGCCTCTTTAAAACTGCTCCGCACCTCCACCTGGGAATAAGGAACATGACACTGGACTTAGAAACCAAATGTTCCAATGTTAATCCTGGCTCTGTTGCTTAGGAGCTGTGTGACTTTGTGTAAATCACTCCACCTCTCTGAGTTTCAGGCTGGTTCCTCTGTAAAAGGAAAATATTTGATCAGGTAATCTCCATGTTTATGTCTACTTATAAAGCCTGTCTTTGACCTTGGTATTAAAGATTTTTTGTCTTAAAGTTTGCCAATTAAATTAATATAACACTTTATGGAATTCTTGAGATTCAAATTGGTCAAAAGAACAAAGTATATTTGTTTTGAGGGTCATGTCTATTGGCACAACGAGCAAAAAATCAATTTGATCAATTGTGTAGCATCTTCATAACCAACCTGAATTCCCATTTGATGTTAGTCACTCTTCAAAGGCAAATCAGTTGTCCAAATTGAGCAACTTTCCCCCCATTCTGGCTGTCACTTTCTGGTCACATTGATCAGCAGCCACATTGATCCAAATGGTGGTGCTCTTGTCCTCTCTTTCATCTCTGCTGGCCAGTTGCCTGATAACTGATGGGTAAGTGGTCCTCCATTCATGGGGTCACTTGTGGGCAGCTTCTCTTACTTGGCAGCCCCTGGAGTTAGTTTTTCTTGAGATCAGCTCATCCACAGGTGCTTGTTCATAAAGCTGTTAGGGAAAGACTTTTTTGTTTGTGAAAGCTGCTCTGATGCAAGCAATTGAAAGAGAGAGGCCTGTGTTCCTGCCTGAGTGGGGATAACAGAGAACTCATGCAGGTTTTTTTTGTTTTGTTTTGTTTTGTTTGTTTGTTTGTTTGTTTTTGTGATGAGACTGAGGATGCAGGCCAAAGTAAGAGCAGAGATGGGCAGGTCCAGTGCATCAGCAATATAACCAGTTTGGACTTTCAGAAAAGCCACACAACTACCTACTACTTACTTATTCAAGAGTGGTAATTTGCCTTTCTATCAATGATAATAAGACTTATCACTCTCACTTTCTTAGTTAAAACTCCATCTTGCTTCCTTAAGTCTCTTGGCTTTGCCTAAGATGTTATCTTTATCTGAAAACCCTCTCTGGATTTGTCTGGCTGACAAGTTCTCAGATCCAAAGCTTCCATGCCAAACAGGTTTCTGAGCACTCCTAGCATCCTCTGACATAGCAATGATATTTGTGTTATTTAATCAGGACCGATAGCTGATAGGCATTGGTATGGCTCTACAGTTGCTAAAATATTCAACTATTTATATTCTGTTTGATAAATAGCTATAGCCCAAGCCCCCAAAATGCAGCCCATTGCCTTATTTTACCTATCCCAAGCATCCCCAAGTTCTAGCAAGTCAGCAGTTAAGATTTGACTAGCAGAGATGGGAATGTCTGGGACTCAGAGCCCTGGCCTGCCTCTGCTAAGTGGTTGGTGCCTGAATCTTACAGACTGTTTATTATTTTTCATAATACTTCAGTTGTATTTATTCTTTTATTTATTTCTACTGTTAGACTGGGAGCCTTATTCCTAGTGCCAAAAATATATAGCACTTGAACTATAGTGCTTAATGATTTTTGAGTATTCTGTTAGGCACCACACTCTGGGCTAGGTGATTTGCATGCATGACAAGAAGGTGATAGTTGTATAAATTTCTATTTCATTCTCATTTTTGGAGAAGACTCAAGAAAGGATACCACCACCTGCTATAAAACCAAGTCTGGTGCTGCAGATGTCAAGGCTTTTTTATTTTTATTTTTATTTTTTTTTTGACAGTGAGTTTAGAGTATTCTAGACGAGGATGAGCTCCAAGAGATGGAGGGAAAGAAATGGTTTAACCAAGGGCAGGTTTGTGTGTTTATGTGCATATATGTGTGCATGCATGCATGCATGTGCAGCAAGGACTAATGCCCTACTTCCATGCAGCATTCCAAGGGAGGGAGGCTTTCTCATGCATACTAACTTAATGTTAGGAGGTGGCAGAATGTGAGTGATTATTGAACTCTAAGAGCTATGGTTTTTTGTGGTGGGCAATCTGAGTGTCCTCACTGGCACAGGGTAAGGTAAGCTTAGTGCCTTTCAATGTCCTAAGTGGTTTTGGATAATGAGACCTCAGTGATGATGATCATAGACCAGGATCAGAAGCGCTGCACCTGTTTTTTGGTGCTACAAAAGCCCTGTATTCTCCCTTAATCCCATATAGGGATTGAAGAAAGAACACCAATAATGATTGAGGTTTGTATTTCTCTCTACTGCAGAGAGTAGGGCATTAGATTGAAATTTCAGTTTGATTTAGAAAAATAAAATAATATGACATTTCTTTTATCAATATGGCAAGTTCATACCAATAACACATGTATTAATTCAGGAAATAAGTAATTAGGTTTGAATCTATAGTTCATTTGTGACTATTGGGCCTCATGAGGTGTGGGTTTCATCCTCCTGGTTAACTACTCCTTTGGGGATAGATTCTAGATGCATGTAGTTAATACTTGCAAAATTGTCACATGGTTCTGTATTTTATGTTTTTCTTTTTAAATCTTTACCCAAATTATTGTATATCCTTTACATAACCTCAGTTTTTAAAGATGTCACTTGAATATCCAATATCAAACCCAGTATTTGATCATGAATTTTGATTTAAAAGCTGCAATTTCTTGGCCACTTCTAGAGAGTCACATATTTAGGGAAAGATTATGTAATATATCATGTCATTTCATATCATATCAATATATCATAGAAGAAAAATAACTCTTTATGGAACTCTGTGTCAGTCTAGTGGACAATCCTCTTGGTTACATGTGGCTTTTGTTTGGTTCAAGTTGATTCATAATATAAGCATGGATTGATCATTTGGGGAAGCATGTATGGTTGTAGAACTTTTTTTTTTTAAATGAGAATATCTGGAAATGAAAGTGATCCATTTGGCACAACTGTAAAGTTATTGAAGGCTGTCTTTACTTCAAATAATAATAATACCTTATATAAGAACTTCTTTAATATTACTGAGAACATTCACAGTAATCCTGAGAAATAATCGTGACAGATAATTATTATACATATTTCTCACAAAGAAACCCAGACTCAAACAGGTTAAATGATTTTGGATAATGATACAGAGCTAAAGAGAGTAGTAGAGTTAGGTAGAGACCAGACTTGGCCTCTTATTTTTTTCTCTGGTGTATGATCACTAAAATGGAATCTGAAGATCCCCTATATAGAATCTGGGGATCATATTGGCTTGGCAGGAAGGAGGTGTCAAGTTGGGTCCAATATAAGATCCATGCAGACTATTGCATACCTGTTCCAGGCACAGGCTTAGGGGGGCAGCAATACTGGGGATTGAAACTCATTTGAAACATGGACTGAGCAGGGCCCACATCATGGATTGGCCCAGCACGCACGTGATGAAGTGAATCATATCCTTTTGTAGAAAGGTTTTTTAAAAAATATTTTATTTATTTATTCATGATAGACACACACAGAGAAAGAGAGAGGCAGAGACACAGGCAGAGGGAGAAGCAGGCTCCCCGCCAGGAGCCCGACGTGGGACTCAATCCTGGGACCCCAGGATCGCGCCCTGGGCCAGAGGCAGGTGCCAAACCACTGAGCCACCCAGGGATCCCCGTAAAAAGGTTTTTATCACCTCCAGGTAATGTCTCATATTTGTTGCTCATGTGTTTTCCATTTTCTTTGGGTTTGAGCCATTTCTTCAATCTTTCTACAAAGGAGATTCTAGGGGAGAAATGTGTAGTCCCTGTAAAGTATAGAAGACACAGGGAAGGAACTCAGCATAGTTAGAGTGCAGGGTTGAGGCAGGATGTTGCTAGAATGTATGCAGAGGTGGTTGCCTGCTCTTTCCTTGTATTCCCTTTGCACACACTTGTTGTCTCAAAGAGGATGCAAGTGCAACTTCAGAAGTCACCACTCAGATATCAGTTCTGGCAGCTCTGAGGGAAGACCTTTGTCTCATTGCACAGAGCTAATGAAGTTAAGTATGGCCACAGCCCTTCCTGATAGGTTACTTGGGTTGTAGTTTTATCAACATAGAAACATAAGCTTAGCTATATGATGGTAAAACAAGAATCCTGGAGGCAGTATGGCATGGGGAAGGACAGCACAGATTTCTCTTTCATGTTGGCCTGGATTCAAATTCCTACGCTGGCATATAGTAGCTCTTTGGCCTTAGGCAAATTTCTAAACTTCTCTTTGTCTCATTTTCATTGTCTGTAAACTGGGGATAATGGTGACTGCATCATAGAGTTTTTGAGAGGGGCAAATGAGAATGTAGATAGTGTACTTGGCATTGTGCTTGACATGTTACATGCTCATCATTGTAAGAGTTTAGATTTCCTGTGGGATTGGAATTGAATCTAAAGGTTAGGAGGCTCACTCTAAGCCACACCTGGTTATGGTGATGGTGATCACAGGGAAAAGATAGAAAGAAAGTACAAAAGAACAAAGGAAAGAGGGAAAGAAGGCAGGAAGGAAGGAAAGAGCAAGCCATAGGCTATTCTCCAATCCTGATTCATCTTTTCAATATCTATATGTGTCTGTAAAAGGTGAGTTGAATCTTTCCTTAAAAGAGGAGTCTTTTAAATTTTAAGTTTTTGTACTAACTGATTTATAATCCCTAATAGGAAAGATGATGGTGGGAATGATTCTTTGGTTCTGTATGACTTGAGCGTGGGTTTTAATTTGCTGTGAGGACAATTCTGACTTCATTATCAGGCCAGGTACACATCCTGCAAAGACAACATTTATTTTTTTCCAGGTTTGCAAAGCCCCTTTACTTTATTTTATTGTTGTTGTTTTTTAAGATTTTATTTATTTATTTGACAGAGAGAGAGAGAGAGAGAGAGCGAACAAGCAGGAGTGGCAGGGAGAGGGAGAAGTAGGCTCCTTGCTAAGCAGAGAGACCAAGGTGGGGCTTGATCCCAGGACCCTGGGATCATGACCTGAGCTGAAGGCAGTGGCTTAACCAACTGAGCCACCCAGGCACCTCTACAAAGATCATTTAAAATGAAAATGCTCTCTGAGAAATAAATAGAGGAGGCAGCACACTCTCAATTTTATGCGTGGGAAAACTGACGTTTAGGGAGAATAAAGCATGGGAAAGCTCCTATCAGGTTACCTAGCATATAACAGATGCTGACTTCTTTTGTCATCATTATACTGAGAAATGGCAGGGCCATTTTCAAAGGAGCTCAAGGAATGTAGCTCAAAGACTAACAGGACCCTTGGCTCTTGGTTTATGTTCTGTTCACCTCACAGCTGCCTTTCTAGATGTATTAATTTTGGATCGGGAGAACACTTTTTTGAATGATAGATCACTGAGACATTGGTTGCTTTAGGTAATCTGGGAGGTTCAAACCCTTCTCAGGCCCTTTGCTTACCCTGGCCTAAGTTGCCTGTGGAAAGCAGTGTCTTTGGTTCTGGCTAGACCACTATTGTCTTTATTGTGACCTGATCCATTGTCCATGCTTTTTTCTGGGTTTGAAGTGGCATCACATGTGCATGAGATTTCTTATCCAATCGCCAGGTGGTTCAGGAGTTTACAGCCCAGAAACACCCTGGAAGTACCTTTAATGTGAGTGCTGTAATGGGTTATCATACAATATGACATGAGCTGAAGGTTAACCCAAGAGAGTAGATGAGCTGGGTCACTCTGACTTAGTTGGATAGAGTAAGACATTGAGATTTCCCCCAGCAGAGAAGGCTCTTATTTATTCTCATTAGTTATTCTTTTACCCTCATGAATACACTGAATACAGCATTAAATGTTCTTCTGCCCACATTGAGAGTTTCATCTGCAAAAGCAAGAACATCATGTAACAGTTTAAACTTTAGAAACCTATATTTATTTTGTTAGAGGGGTTCTAAGCACTTCCCTTGCACTTGGAGGTTGCTAAAATAAAGGGTTACCTAAAAATAGACTTGTTCTTGGAAACTGACTTACAAGTTCTGTCCTATTTCCTTTTGCACAGGTCAGATTTCCACAGCCAGGCAATTTTCCAGACAAGACAGACTTCACCCTCCTTCTCACTCTGTGTTTTGTGGACTTTTCTGCAAATAACTGCTTCTTTTCTCCAGTTCCCTATGGCCTCTGTCCTCTGAATTATTTCAGGGAGAAGCTCTCATTTGGTTGGCAAACCTTGGAGAATGAATTGATGAGGAAGGGAGTATAGAACTCTCTATTGGCCTTCATGAAATCTGAAATGATGTTGGGGACTGATTCTACCTTAGTTCCAAAAGCCATTGTTTCCTTCTCTGGCTTTTGAAAGAGAGATGGAACTTTCATTTATATTCCCTTTGTAACATAAAATGTTCAATTATTTAGTGATTAGCCCATACACTGAATATTCATACCTATAGCACGTTCTCTTTCTCTCTCTTTCTCTCTCTCTCTCTCTCTCTGTCTCGCCCTCTGAGAGGGCAGCTACTTTATGCTAGGCTCTGATGACACAGAGTTTACTGAGGCTAAATCCCTGTATTCAAGGACCTCATTGTCTAGTGTTATAGGACTCACTATGTCCTTCACTGTAGGGAGGAAGGATTTCAAGAAATCTCTTTCCCTCTTTGTAGGTCTTTATATCTCACTCCCTGTTCCCTCCTGTCTTGCAGGACCAGGTCACATGCAGGCACCAAGACTAGACTCTTACTGTCCCTTCTTCCATGAAGCTTTTCATAGTCACCACCATAGTCACCACCCCGTTACCTTCCTCTGAACACGTATAGCAGTTTATTTGCCTAGCTTTTATTTCTACATGTGTCATATAGTAATTTATCTGTATGTCAATAGAATATAATCAGGTTTCTATATAATAGGTGCTCAATAAATGTTTGTTGAATGTTGAACAGATTTTTCTACCATTTCTCTAAAAGCTGCTTTCAGCTGAAGTGAGGTTGAATGGCTGCCAGAAAAAGACACATTAGATTATTCCAAGGTTAGTGAAATGAAAATCCTGAAAATGACAGTATCATGCCCCTCTGGGGCTGTGCTGCCAATCATATGCATAAAAATAACTGGTATGCTGGATCATGATGCATAAGAAGGATAAGGCAAAGAGATGAGACTTTCCTCCTTCATTTATGTAAAATGACTTGCCCATCTTCCCTGGAGAAAAAAATTAGGTCCATAAGCACAGTAAAATTCCAATTTACTAAGCAGAAGGATGTAGTCTTCTGGTAAACAATTAAACAAAAAATCCCTTTTTATTTCATTTCATGTTGGAAAGTTTGCCAAAATTTCCACTTCTGTGGCTTATGGAATATATTAGAGGGGCACTGCTGAAAACTACATTCTTGTAGTACATTTGGCTCATCATGGAAATTTTAGTTATGATTGTGCTGGAGCATGGGCGTAGATATAAAAGGTAGGAGAGGTTGGGTTATATTTATACTGACTACAGGATAAATATTTTCAATTTTTTTAAAACATGAAAATCCTTACTATCATCTTATTTTCTGTAAGTGTGATTCGCTAGAGGAATACTTGGTCTTATAGAAAACTGGGTCTCAGCTCTTTCCTTTCCGTGGAATTTTGGAGGTTTCAAAGAGCAGTTTGCTCATCTGAAAGTGGAAATAATAATAACTTCATTTTCTCCATTAGTTATTGTTTGGGTTAGATATGATACTATGCAAAAAGCATATAGCACAGCTTGGCACAGAGGGCCCAATAAATATTAGCTATGGTTAATGATGATAATAATGAGGATGTAGTCTGCATGAGTTTCCTGGAGCTGCTGTAACAAATTGCCACATACTAGGCAGCTCAAAACAAAAATTTAGAGGCACCTCAGTGGGTCAGTTAGGTGTCTGCCTTCGGGTTGAGTCATGATCTCAGGCTCCTGGGATTGAGCCCCACCTTGGGCTCTCTACTCAGCAGAGGGCCTGCTTCTCCCTCTTCCTCTGCCCCTTCCCCCTTGGCTAATGCTCTTTCTTATTCTCTCTCTCTCTCTCTCTCTTAAAAAAAACTATATTTTTGTGGTTCACTAGGCCAGCAATCTTCAGGGTTGGTTCCTTTTGGAGGCTCTGGGAGAGAAACCCCCGTGCTTTATCTTAGCTTTTGGTGGCTGCCTGTAATCATTGGTGTTCCTTGGCTTGTAGATGCATCTCTCCAATCTCTCCCTCTGTCTTCACGTGTGTCTGTGTCTTCTCCTCGTCTTATGAGGTCACCAGTCTTTGAATTTAGGGCCTGCTCTAATCCACTCTGACCTTATCTTAATTACATCCTCCAAGATTCTATTTCCAAATATGGTCTCATTCTGAACTTTTGGGTAGACAGGATTTTGGGGGACACTATCAGCCCACTACATAATTATAAAAATAAGTGCGGATATGTCATAAAAACAAAATCCTCAACATATATGGCTGGGAAATAGCTCCAATGAATGAATTATGGCCAATTGAAGCAGCTATTGGGAATTTCCATGGACTTTATTTTATTTTTATGTTTATATTTTTTAAAGATTTTATTTCTTTATTCACGACAGATAGAGAGGGAGAGAGCGAGAGAGACAGAGATACAGGCAGAGGGAGAAGCAGGTCCTATGCAAAGAGCCTGATGTGGGACTTGATCCTGGGACTCTGGGATCACACCGTGAACTGAAGGCAGATGTTCAACTGTTGAGCCACCCAGGCGTCCTGACTTTATTTTATTGACAAGATACAATCCTCATATTTTCTATCTTTGGGTTGGTCTATAGGGCCTTAGAAAAATGGGTAATTCATGAGAAAAATTATATTTTCCTGGTTTACCTAAGTTATGATTTAGCCTTCTCCTTAGTCATCTCAGTTGACTTGTAGCATCTCTTTATTCAGCATCATCAGAGAAATGGAGATTTTTGGCTAATCAGAGTCTCTGGTTAATGCACAGTATCCATGCATCTCACTTGTGATCAATTAAGGAAGAATTGTTAAGTACAGTGAAATTCATGATTCATGGGCATACTGATGAATGTAATATAGTCCCACTTCAGTGATTCAGAACGGTGTCAGGGTTATGCTTTGGGGTTATAATTTTGAGCAACAGTCATAACTGCAGTGGAAAGATGTGGATGATTGTTAAGAGAATATTCTCATTAAACAAATACTAGAATGGAAGGGAATAACTGTTCTCTTCACTTACAATTTAATACATAAATGAATTGGGATGGTAATTAGTCTTACCGTTTTTGCTTTATACTTCTATATTTCTGTCCATGCCATGGTTCTCAGGCAGGAGCTGAGGATGCTATACCAGAGAACAGTGGATGGTTCTCTTAGTGGCATGACTTTGGGGCCAACACTGCTCTGGGAATTCTTTCTCTCTCTCTACCTGATCTCCAAAGATGATACACTCATTCCAGGGATTAAAAAACAAGAACATTATCTTCCACAGAAACAGAAGACTCAATGCTTTAATGCTTAGGTAGTATTTTGGATGCTTAGATGAAATGAGATATAAAAATGCAAAACAATACTCATTGGAATTTCAAATTTTTTTTACTACTTTATATTTATTGGCCAAGTCCTGCTGGGACCATTAGGGTTAAGGTTGTATCATGTTTCCATTTTAAATCTCTATTTTTAAGTGCTTTTGACATATGGTGTATATTTTCAAGCCAAAGGGGATTTTTATCTTAAACAAAATGTGAGGGGGAAAAAACAATACAATTGCACAACTTTTATTTAAGGGAACCAAATAAAATAAAAGAAGTTAGTGCCTTTAGATAGTATTTTCTACCTCCACAACTTAAAAATGAAATTTTGAAAAACAAGATTTTGTTGATTTTTACATTATCACACCTTTTTATTAGGATCTGGAACATAAAAGTAGGGGAGGGATTTGCTATTCATAGGAGGATACAAAGTCAATAGAAATGAGTAGTTTAGAACAATTATTGTCACAGAGATACTATGGTACAGATATCCTACTGTTGACTCCTAGTATCAACATCATTTAGTTACATAGGTTCTTGTTCTGTAGCTTTCCTTATGGCTATTTCATATCTCTTAATTTAGCTTCTTATCATTGAGGGTATTGGCCTTAGCTAAATAAACCCATCATAAATCCAGTTGTCTCAGAAATTTTAGTTTGAATTTAACCCATCCTATTTAGTTTCAAAATTTCCCTTTAGAGCTGCATGGAAAATAGAAAATAGAAAATGTTAAAATCTAAAGACAGGGTTTCACCTAAAAATGTCTGGATTCCCCTTGCGTTGAGGGTGCTTGAATTCAGATACAGAGCATGTGAGGCCAAGAGGGTTGCAAATCCATATAATTTGCCTATGTTTCTAATACCTTTGCCCTAAATAATCTCATATAGCTAGACACACATGCTGTTCAAGCATAGGAGAAATGAGCTCATTAAATTTTAATCATCAACATGCTGCATCTAATTATAATGAATCTTAGCTCATGACTGATGTATAATAAATTTAATTACTTTGGTTTTCCTTTCTATTTTTAAAAACTGATTTCCAATGAAGACAGACTTGCAAACTCCCATGAACAAGGAAATAAATAACCCTTAATTTTCAAATCATGAACTCATTAGAGCATGTATGTATATGTGTATGCATGTGTGTATAAAATTTGTTATTCTAAGAAGAAAGGCAACACCTTATAATTAGACCTCACTCTCCTTTGGCCTCGAGGGTGTCCTAATAAAGAAAATTTCATACATTGATGTGCTTCCCATCTTTTCATTTCTTTGTTCTATCATCCTGTTGTTAATAACACCCTGCAGCAAAAAAATGTTTGTGAAGCTAAGAGCTGTCCAGATAAGAGAAAAGGTCATGATCCCCCTCCTGCGTGTTCATCAGCAAACGAACACCAATCTGAAAGTAAGAGGACGCCTGTCAATATGGAGTGGGCAGGCAGCAGCATACCATCAATTGAAGGCAGCGAATGCTCACACAGTTGTACTGAGCTCCAACCTTAACCCAAAATCAATAATCACCAAAGTATTACAATATGAAGTGACTGAATCATAGTGGGCAGGGGCAGAGGGAGAGGACATATGTGTGAAGCTTTATAAATGCTGAAAGTAAGGAATGTGGGATATTTCTCACCATCCCGGGACTTCTGAGCTGAGTTTGTTATAGATGATTAAGTGACTAAAATGGAGTTGGAGAGCCTAAGGCATGCCCCATTTTATTAATGTACACTGTGGCAGATTGCTTAAATAAACTTCTAACTCAATGAAACGGAGACTTAGAGCTGCTTGCTTGATTTCAGACCCCAACTTTGAGTGCAATAAATAATATTCATGTATATTTTATTATCATTGCCTTAGATAATTTCATCAATAGTATGTGTGTCATAGGGCAAATGTTATTCTTATGATGGGGAGAAAAAAAAAGAGCCTTATTGACTAGATTAAAAGAAAATAAAAGCTATAGTGTTTTTTCCAGATTTATTTAAACAAATCTTCCTTTTTTTTCTTTCTTGCTCTGGAGCTCTTTGCTTTGAGGCATCAATTGTGTCAGAAAACCCTCCTCTTCCAGGAAGACCTCTGAGATACAGTGGAGATGAGAGAAGGATTTCTCTATCTTCCAAAAATATTAACTAAATGCTAATGGCCCTCAGGCAATCAGGAATAATCTAATAGAAAAATTGAGTAATATACAATAACAAATGTAACATTCCAAAGAAAAATTATACAAAACTTGCATGTTTATAGGCTGCTTTCTAGAAGTATATATGTCACTCTTCTATTAACTCCTGAGTTATATTGTTTTGGAGGTAGGGGAATTATAGCAACAAAACTATAAAACATATTGTTAGAGTAAATGTACTTGGTAATAATGAGAGTTTTATCTTGCTCTTTGCTTTAAAAAATGAAAATATTTTGCCCTTTCTAGTAAGCCACTTGATTTCATTATTTTCTCTTTTATTTGTCTATCTTTCTAAGTATGTATGTATATCAGTAGGTATGTAGGCATGTATATATTATATATGTATGAAGGTATGTATGTGTATACCTATATATGTATTTATCCATGCATATACCTGCATGTATGTATCTATATATGTATCTGTGTATCTAAGTATATGTACACACATCCATCCAAGTATATATGTGTATATGTATGTACGTATATACCTATCTATCTCTTGTTCCATTTACTTGTGTTGCTCCCAGATATAAAGTTCAGCATTGGAAACTTCCCTGTCAGCCATCTTATAAATAAAATCCCAAGCTCTTGCTCCTCCCAACGTCCAGTCTTAGATTAAAAATCTGAGAGTATTGGATGAAATTAAACATTCAATGTCTATATTTCTGTCAGATAGCTTTGCTTGGCCTGAAAACAGAACAGAGAGGAAGCTGTTTGCTATTCTTGATGTTTTGATATGCTGACTATTTGTAGAATTTAGTCAGTTGATAGGAAATCACGCTTAAAATTTCTTTTAATTATTACTTCTCTTACAGCTCAAGAGACATCTTGCACTTCCTGTGGTGACCTGTCCTCCCAATATAGGCACATGCAAATAAACACACATGCATGGAAAACAAAAATACCTCCAACGTGCCTTTATCAAAAGTGTATTTATGGAATAAATTAAAAATTAAGAATAAGGAATCTACCTGCTGGAAATGACTGTTCTGATTTCTCTCCTTAATTCCCAAAACAAATTCAGAGGAAAAACTGATGATTAATTGTAAAGAATGTGATTTACGATAAGGTGAATGTTAAGTAGGAGAGGGGTGGGGGTAGGGAGTGAAAAACAACCAAACTAAAACACCTACAGAGAAGCAGGCCAGGGAGTGCTTGGGGACCTTTCTGGGTTGCTGGCTAGTATTCTTTGAAGTGTATATGCTGCATTGATGCGTGGGTGCCTGGAGCTCAGCTAGAATGCCAAATCCATTCTCTTTCTCTCTGATAACACAGGAGACCTATTGCAGAGACAGAGGCACAGACAAAAATCATTGCAGCTCTCATATTATGGACCAGGATATATATTTGAGATTGTGCTACAATTTGCAGATAAATAAGTATACAATCTAAGAACACTGGATATAATTAAATACTCAAGTTTTAGGGTCAGTAAATTTGAAAACACATTATGTAAGAAAATAATAGCTTTATTTTTGTTGTACCGTAAATGGATTTTCTTTATACTGAAGCACAGTTTCTTAGCCTACACTTCAGGACCGAGAATCTCAAGTCTGGTGGCAACCTCCTTGATGAGTACAGTGAAAGGGGTGTACAGCATCCTGGGACACCTGTGAGTGCCAGTGAAGTTGCAAGAGTGGAAGGGGGCTCTGGATGGAGTTCTTTCTTTCGATTAACAACTGCTTAAGCAGCCATCTGGAGAAAGCTTTTACAGAAAAATTCAGGTCAACCTATACCAGGTCAACTTCTATGCCTTGAAGAATAAGAATACAGCATTCCCATTCAGCACATAATACAATGCTCTTCACACAGAAATAAATCAATAAATGCAGTTGACTGGTGACTGACTTTATTTAATGTCTACCCTTTATGTGCCTCAAACTGCTTTGACGGTATTCATTCAGGTTTTTTTTTTTTTTTTTTTTTTTTAGCAACCTACTATAAAGTGCAAAATCTCTCACCCTTCTCCATGATTAAGCAAATGAGGCAGAGTCAGGAGACTAAGTTATTTCCAGGCTTCCTTTGTCACTGATATTGGCCAAGTCATATCACTTTTATGGATCACAGTTTGTGTGTGTGTGTGTGTGTGTGTGTGTGTGTGTGTGAAATGATGTATTTGAGCCAAGGAACTTTGAAAGTCAAGATTTCTCTCAGTCCTCAGATAAGACCGTGAGAGCTGATAGCAGTATTGTTATTGCAAAAAAGGAACAACATCCCTCTGCAGTGTTATTGCAATACCACCACCACCATCATCAAATTAAACATTGACTGTATTTAGTACTTTACATATATGGTCTCATTAAATCCTTACACCAAGCATGTGAGGTAGGTGCTATTATTATCCCTACTTTATAGATGTGAAGATAGGCAGAGAAACTTGCCCAGGGTCATCCAGCTGTGAGTATTGGGGCCATTAGTTACTGCATGTACAATTAGGTTGCAAGATCTTTTGAGAGTTGTTTCCTCTTTTTAAAAATACCTTCCTTCCTCACACCAACACACACACACAAACACATAAAACCATGCGCATGCACACACCATACCACACCACTTTGCCTATGGGAGATCCTTGATACATTTCAAGCACTTGAGCCAGTAAAACTCTAAAACTAAAATCAAACTCAGTATACTGATTTTAAGGAATGGAAAATTCAATCAGCTTCATATTATTTTGAGATTCCCATAACAACATTTTTTTCTTTTTTTCCCCAAAGTGTCCCAATTTACATAAGCGATGAGGTCCCAAATTATATAAGTGACTGAAAATATATACGTGACAGGGCTGATTTTCATGGGTGACAAGTGGAATCAGTATCATTACTTTATAGTCACACCTCCCGTTTTCCTAAATTACTGAACCAGGAGAAAATGAGAACGTAAATTATTCTCTGAAGGGAATCTCATCTGAGTTGATGTTTTATTTTGTTGGAGTCTCTGATAAGTATTGATTCATGGATTGGTGAACTGATTTGAATTTGAGCCTATACCAGTCTTTTAAGGACATATTCTTAATTACATTTTTGAGGGAGTAAAGGAGATTCTTTTTCAATTAATATTAATAGTTTAATTATCAGTATAAGAGACTCTTGGAAGCAAGACTTTTTTTTTTTTTTGGGAGATTCCAATATGATCTTATGTGTTACTTTCTCCATACCACTTCTTTATTGAAAATATAAGTGTATTTGCTTTTACTACTAACCTCAAAGACCGTATCACTAGCCTTTTTATTCACGTTTACATCAAGGCTAAGTATTCTGGCCTCACCTGTTCAGATCAATGTTCAGTGTGGGATCAGTGTTGTGGATGGAATTGACCTTCCCTGGCCTCTTTTCCTTAATATAAACCTTGGAAAATGAAAATTGGAAGAACACTGGGAAGGCCATTCAGGCTTTCAGTAATCACACAAAAACTAAAGCCTGCAGCTTGCTCACTGCTTGAGGAAATTAGACTCCAACATGCTACAGGCCAAATTATCATAAACACTGATTTTTTAGGGAGAAAACAAAGAAATTTGGATAATCAGCAATCTCCTGGGTTCCTGATAACTTTAGCCTGAAGCAAAGAAGAGGTTGGAGAGACTAAGCAGTAATGGTTCCAACATCAGTTCTCCCTCACAGATGTAACATATATCATCATAGACAGTGAGGTCAGGTCTCTTTCTCCTACCTCCTCAGATGGGGGATGGGAGGTGGCAGGGCTTGAGGGAGGACTAGGGGATAGAACACACACCTTTCTGAGTCCTGATCAATTACCAGAGCCCTATTTTTTCCCCCTACCCTTTTAAGTATAATACATTTTTAAATCCTGCTTGGGAAGGCTTACCTGGCACAGATGATGTCTGAAAAACTGCCCCATCAGCAAGTCAGCAAGCTTATTACCTTGTTAATTAGGGTCACTGCTCACTAATAATTTAGCCAATAACATGGTATTTTTTAACAAGGCATTTACTACATTTATTATTTCTTTTGGCTAGAGCTGTTATAAATACAGTGAAATATATTAACTTATGAAGGTTTTATCTAATACAAATGCATTTGCCATGGTACCAAAGTTATTTCAAGTCTTCATATTTATAATACTATTACTGTTGTGTTTCTCTAACTCTTAGATACAAGTTTTCCCTGCCCCACGTAGCTTTCTCTGTAACATATCTATCTTATAAGATTGTTTTAACAGTTAAAGAAGATAAAATATAGGAAATTAACTCAAATGCATATAGGAATTTAGCAATGGCTTTGAGACAATTAGATAGTCATCTGGAGAAAAATGAAGTTAAATTTTATTCCTATCTCACATTCTACTTTTTTTTTTTTTTTTTTTAAGTAGTTGGTTCAGTTGGTTCCAAAGCACCGGTAACAAATTTAACATGAAATCCATCCTCCTCCCCCCACAAAAAATTGTGTTTGTATCAAGGGTTTGGTTTGAGGGCATGTAGCTGGTACTCCTTATCTGTCTATTTTCTGAGGGTCCGTAAGAGACCAGATGCAGTGATGGTGAGAAGCAGTGCAGGTCATTGGCCTGCCCTGCCTCTAACCTTGTTTCTCATCTTGTCCTTTCTCAGGCTCCCAAGTCTTCTGCATTATTCATTCTTGAGGATAGTGTCCCTGTGGAGCAGGGGAGCTGCAGTTGCCAGTGAAGGACCCTGGAGTGGAGATGCTGGAAGCTCTGGCAGCAAGTTGGAAGCCAATGCTGCCATCTGTATCAAAGTCCCTAGATACTGACCCCACTCCTGTCTACCTGGTCACAAATACTTCTCTAACTGATCTTGTCCTCTGTCCTCTTCCTTTCTGTTAGTCCATGGGATACTGTCTAGGGAACAAAAGCTTTGCTCATTCCATGTTCTCACAAATTTCTTATCTATTCATCTGAATGTTTATTGTTTTTCCAAGACCTAGGCTTTTGAATATCAAATACCAAAAATCCACTTTGCTGTGTCATCATCCCTCACTTGAAGCAATGGATTCTAGCTGACTGATGGGCAAAAAGATAAAGGGGAATCATATCTGTTAATATTTCAGTTAATATTAGGCATTTCTTCATGTCCCAAGGTCCTGACTGTCTTTTGCCATTTTCCTCACTCGCTTCCCTTCCAGACTCTAGTAAGAAAAATATCATCTGCTGGAAGAGATTCATAAATGATCTTACTTTCAACATTATTATTTACTAGAGGTCTATGGAACAGTGGGAGCTTTATTTAAGTGTTTTCTAAGCCTTTTGTGTGCATCATCCATCTCTCCTCTCTGCTCATGACTCGTTTCAAAGCCCAAAGCTTGATCTTTAGAGACAAATAATGCTGGCACTAAATCCTGGCTTTGCAAGAGAAATAAGACTTCATGTTTACTATCAACATCTGTAAAATGGGGATAACCACACTTCTGTGGCAGAATTATGATTAGGATTCAATAAATTATATTTATAGTGCTTAGCACAGTGTAGGCAATCAGTACCTTCTCAGTTCTGCTTTCTTGACTCCTCTATTCTCTTTCCAAATATGTATCTATTGCTTAAAAATTATAATTAACAATAGCAAAGGAAATAAAAATAGAATCAAATAGCCCCAAATCTCATCATCACTTTATTATTTTCATTTTCAAGTTTAATTTCTGTCTAGCCAGGAAGGATCCCTATAGTCTTTAGTGGAAAAGGTACACTCTTGGAGTGAACTTTCATATTAAAACAATTCAGTATTCTTTCAGGGTGGATAAAAGAATATTATCTTTTCATTTTTAAGTTTTGAGATCTGAGGATTTGAAGTGGGGAATATTAAGTTGAAATGAGCTGAGGGAGAAGAGGAGAAAAGATGAGATGAGGTGATGGGGATAAATAAGGAAGAGAATTGTGAGGATAAAGACATGAAAGTTATGGGTTGTCTTGAAAAATAGAACTGATGAAGCATCTTCTCCAGGATAACTTTCTCCTTTTCTTACCCTCAGTGCTAAGATAAGATTTCTTTTCAGATTATGATTATGGATTAATTTATGACTTTCCTTAATTGTCTGAGCAATGCAGGGTTAATGTCCTGGTAAGGACAAGTTCTCTTTTACTTTATGAGAGCAATCACTTAACGAAAATTAGGCTATTACTTTTTATCTCCCTCTCCTTGGCAAAGCCTGATACCATGGAACACTTCTGCAAATTTTCCTCCCCTTGTGCTGTTAGGGAATAGATCTCTATTTGGCTTTGACACTTTGAATATTTCCTGATAGTTGATAACAGGACTGAACTCCAGAAATGTCATCTGATAAATCAGGTTGGAGCAGTATATCTTCACAGGGCTGTGAAGGTTCTTTGTTGAGTGAATGTTGATTCTAGGAGAAGCCACTACTAACAGGGAATTCAGTACCTAAAGAGACCCAAGAGGTATGGCATCTCTTCCGTTTCCCAAAGCACTGAATTGGGACCAGGAGGATTATAGTATTGTCAAAAAATACAGTTTGGAGCCATAGATGGGCCTAGGGTTGGCTCTTGGGTCTTCTGAGTACCAATTGTGTGAGTTAGAACAAATATTTAATTATTCTTAACCTCGGTTTCCTAATCTGTAGAATGGGGAGAAGAATATCTACATTGTTGGATTCTGTCACTAGTGGTTGAGTAATTTTACAAATACTTACTATATTCTACTCCATATCACTTTACTTTTAAAGATTCTATTTATTTATTCATGAGAGACACCGAGCAAGATGCAGAGACACAGGCAGAGGGAGAAGCAGGCTCCTCGCATGGAACCTGATATGACACTCGATCCCTAATTCCCGGATCCTGGAATGACACCCTGAGCCAAAGGCAGACACTTAACCACTGAGCCACCCAGGCATCCCACTACTCCATATCATTTTATTCCATATAATTTTACTAGTTTTTCAGGGCATGTCTTAGTTGGGCTTGCCAAATCCAGATCCTGACACAAGGATTTGCACGAAGTGGTTTACAAAGAAATGTTTCCAGAAGAAACCTGTAACAGAGTACTGGAAATGCCCAAGGGGAAGGGACCAAGCAAGGTGCAGTTTTGGGCCAAGTCTCATAGAAAGTAATTTCAGCTTGATTCCACAGGGGAACTTGGAGTGTAAGTCATACCCCAGTATTTTTTTTTTTTTTCAACTTACGGCAAAGAGAGCTGGGCTTCCATACTCCAGGACCAGTCAGTCAGTGGGTCAAAGCTGTCCTATGGCTGAAGGGTGAATATATACTGCAGAGACTTCCTGATCTTTGTCTGTAAAGGCATAATGCCTCCATTCATTTAAGATTAGCTCTCCAAAGAGAGTTGCAAACACAGACTATTAGAAACAGAAGCATACAGAAGGCAGAGAAGAGAAACCCAGAGACTGAAAGGAGATTCCATTGTCCCTACAGAGGATACAGTGCTGCGCAAAATAAACGTGGTCTCTGATCTAACAGATTTATACTCTTAATGGAGACACAGATAAGTAATCAGACAATGTGAGCTATGAGTGCTATTATAGAAGAAGGTTAAGGTTCTATGGGAGCACAAAAGAGGGACACTGGAAAAGGATCAGGGAAGTCTCCCCAAAGGATATAATGTCTACTAGATGAGGAGAACCTACCCAGGCAGGGTGGGTATGACAGGTGTTCCAGGAAGCAGGACTGCATATGTTTAGTTCAAAGACAAGAGACTATGGCATATTTGAGGTTTGAAAGAAATTCAGTCTTGACTGTAATGTACAGTGGAGAGTGGGAAAGGAGATGTGTTGAGCAATGATGCTGTGGCAGCAAGCAGGTCTCTGGTCCTACAGAGTTTATAAGATCCGGGTCAGAATTAGAAGAGTTATTGCAAGCTGTTTGCTTGCTATCTGATAGATACTCTACAAGTAGCAAGTAATGTTAGAAGTAATAGTTCATGGTAGAAATAGTAATTTTTAGTAGTAGTACTACTACTATAATCTCTACTGTTATTACTCCCTTACTACTATTATTGTTAACTTGGGACCAAAACAAAAAACAAAAAAAAAAGAAAGAAAAAGGATTTGCTATGTTAGACTGTTTGTTGTCTGTTGCTCCAATAAGTCTGTAAGTTCCATCAGCGTCGGGACTGTGTATTTTTCAACAATGCAGTATTATATATTTGTTAAGTGAAAAAACAAATATTTTTGAGCATCTACAATATGCCAAACACTGTCTTAGGCAATGTTGGGCAGGGGGGTTGTGTCCAAAGATGAACAAAACACAGTCTCCGTTCTCAAGGCATCTTCATTTATTTATGCAATTATTATTCATTAAACACATTTAGTAGCATGCATTAAACCTTTGCTAGGTTCTGGGCATATAATTATAAGCAAGACACAGGGACATGAAATTGCTGGTCTCATTTAGCATTATGGTTCTTAACTCAGTGAACAGAGTTTCATTCCATAAGCAGCATTTGAAAATTTGTGGAGATGTTTTAGATTGTTAAAATTTTGGTAGATGCTGTAGGTATTGGGTGAGCAGGGGTGAGAGAAACTAGATGTCTCACCTGTGCAGGACAGATCTACACAAAGTCATCTTACATGACTTTCAAGTATCTTGAAGGACATACATATAGATGAAAAAAGCTCTTTTAAACAAGTCTAGAACCTGACTCTTTTATATATAAAATTAAGTGGTTTTTTTAAAGATTTCATTACATATATTTTTTTATTGTAAAAATGCACAACATAAAATTTTCCAGGTTAATAATTTCCAGTTATACAGTTTGGTAGTGTTAAGTATATTCATATTGTTGTGCAACACATCTCTAAAACTTTTTTGTTTTGTAAAACTGAACCCCTATAGCCATTAAACAACTATTCTACATTTTTCCCTTCCCCGGCCTCTGGCAACCACCATTCTACTTTTTTTCCTATAAATTTGACTAAGCTAGATAGTATATATAGTGGAACCATATGTATTTGTCTTTTAGTAATACTTTATTTCACTTAGCATAGCATCTTCAGTGTTCATACATATTATAGTACATGCTGTAATTTCCTCTCTCTTTAAGGCTGAATAATATTGCATTGAATGCATGCACTACAGTTTATCCATTCATTTATTGCTGGACACTTTGGTTGCTTTCAGGCTATTGTGAATATTCAGTGCTGCTCTGAACATGGGTGTGCAAATATCTCTTTGAAATCCTGCGTTTTTTGGGATCCCTGGGTGGCTCAGCAGTTTAGAGCCTGCCTTTGGCCCAGGGTGTGATCCTGGAGTCCTGGGATTGAGTCCCACGTCGGGCTCCCTGAATGGAGCCTGCTTCTCCCTCTGCCCGTGTCTCTGCCCGTGTCTCTGCCTCTCTCTCTCTCTGTGTGTCTCTTGTGAATAAATAAATAAAATCTTTAAAAAAAAGAAATCTTGCTTTTTTAATTGTTTTGGATATGATGCCCAGAAATGAAATTACTGGATCATATGTTAGTTCTATTTTGAATTTGCTGATTATTTTTCTTCCAAACATATGACTTTACATCTAGGAAAGTCTGCATTTCATTTTGTTTGCAATTTTACCAAAAGTTTTTCACCATTTAGGGAAAATTATGTTGCCAATGGAAATGTTGCCCATAGTATTGAGTCTCCAGTTCAACAGAGTTGGATTACTTTGTATTAGTAGTATCATATTCACAGAAGTTCTGTGTATAGCACAAATTGCAGACTATTTGGCAGTCTCTTCTAGTACAGCTATGCCCAAGTATTTATGCAATAATATACATATGCATTATTTTGTTACAAATTATTTTCCTTTTATTTCCTCTTCGTGATATGCTATGCCTACAGCATTATATGATTTTTGGAAATATGTATGTGGTGGGTTATATAATCTATGAATTTTGTTTTGGGGATAATGAAGTAAGGCTACAAAATATTATTTTAAAAAGGAGTCACTGGTTCTGATTGGCATAAATACTCTGAATTTTTAAAATAAACTGTATTTTATTAAGAAAACACAATGTAAATCGACAACAAAAGCTTAAAACTGCTCTAGTTTTGAAGGTCAGGTTGGCTGGAAGCTGTCAGCTATTTCTATATACATGCAAAACACTGGGCATAGTGAAATAATTAAGATCTAGACTTTTGGCAGGTTTGATGTTTATAATATTGTTGTTTATAATCACTATAGTGTGCATTAGAGCTCTAAGACTTGCTTATCTACTAGTTGCAAGTTTGTACCCTTAAACACCTTTTCTATACCTCTACCTTCAGCCCTGGGTAACCACCATTTTACTCTCTGTTTTTATGAATTTGGCAGTGGAAGTGGTAGCTAATGAAGGGCAATCATATTGTAACATAAACATGTATCAAATCGACATGTTGTCTTAAACTTACATAATGTTGTATGTTGAATATATTTAAATTAAAAAATAATAAAAAGGCCTCAGAACATGTATATGCCTGCATCATGTAAATTATTTTTCCAAGTATATTGGGATTCTATAGCTCATCTAAGTGGTTGAAAATGATAAATTTCTCTTGGTTTTGTACTTTCAACCATCTATCAGCATTAATTTTTCGTGGTTCTTCTCTGGATTCATGAATCACCATTGAACTTTAAGGAGAAGTAGTCACCATTTTGGGAAATCACAACATGAAGTCTACTCATCATATTCAGATATTTAATACAACATGTCAATATCAGTCTGCATCAGTAGCATTGTATTCATAGTGACCGCACCTATAGGTGTGAGCACCTGATTACTTCATTAGGTATCCTAGTGTAGTCATCCTACACTATTCATATATTGAAATATATACTATTTTATTATAAATCACTTTCCTTTTATTTTCCTTTATATTAAAGTTAGGGCAATTTATTGATTTAAAAATATATATATGTAGACAGGTTACATTAGCCATTAACTTCATTTCAGCCTACCAAAAAATGGAGCTAGACAATATTTGTCATAAAACAGAGATTTGAACTTGGTAGGTTTGAGAACCACAAGTCTCAGAAACAAAAAGTTATCTAATAACTAATCAATTACACTGTGATAAATATTATACAAGAAAGGCACAGAGTGACCTGAGCTTAATTCTAATTTGGGATTCACGACATGCTCTCTGAAATATCTATTTTGGTTAGTACTTGGGTTAGCCGCTATGTCACATGGCTGGCACAATATCAAAAGGAGCTCCTCACCTTTGCAAAGAGTGCAAGTGAGCAAAGAGTGTGACATCTATTTGGAGGACTAAGTAAGGGTGTGGCTGTAGCATTTGAGGTGAGGGTGCAGAGATAAGTGTGACTCTGTGGTGTGTGCAAAACTATGAAACATGACTCTTGAGCTTGTGGTCTACATGGGAAAAGAAAACACCATGACCTCAGGAAGACTTAATTTACTTATTCGTTTAACAAATATTTATTAATGCTTTCTATGTGCCAAGCACTTTGGGAGATACTACAGGGAATAAAACAGACAAGTATCCCTGTCTGAAGCTGAACTTATCAGGAGAGCCAGGCAGTAAACAAATAAACAAGGAAGTATGTAGTATGTCAAATGATGATAAAGGTTACAGAGAAAGATAAGACAACAACAGGGCGGGGGGGGGGGATAGAAAGGCTGGGGTAGGGTGGGAGAGCTAGTTTATATCAGGTGGTCAGGGAAGGCATCTTAAATAATATGGCTTTTGAACAAAGATGTGAGGTGCTTCACACACAAAGCAGGAGCAGGCCAGGGCATGGGATTCTCACTTAAGGTTCTTCTCAGTTGACACCCACTCCTCTGCCATTTTCCCTGTTACTCCCTAGTTCTGGCTCTGGCATCTCATTCCCATACAAGTACCACTGGTTTCATCCTTTGTTTCCCTACTCTTCCATCCACCCATTTCTCCTTATATATAATTGCTGCTCATTCCTGCCAGATTGTTCTTTCTGAAATCTGGTTCCAAAAGAATTTGCCTTCTCACAAACCTTTATGAGACCTTAATTTTGACAGAATAATATCCAGACTGCTGAGTATGGCCTTCAAAATCTTCTAGGATCAAGCCACATTAATCTTTTCAGCTTTCTCTCTTGCTGTTGTCTTTAACAAACTCCACTCTCGAGTCAAAGCAAGCTCCTGCTTTCTAAGTCAGACTGTCCTTTCCTATCTTACTTAGTGGACCTTTTCTTCCCATTTCTTCTCCTTGTAACATTCTTCTCCAGGCTCCTCCATTCCAAAATCTTAGCCTTCAAGACTCATGTCATCCTGTATCTAGGAAAACTTCCTCGTTCTTTTGTGAATTTCTGTACATGTCTTTTCCATTTTATTTATTATGGTTTCTTCCTACTAGATTGTAAGCATGAGCCAAAATAGACTATTGGAGGGGGTAGCAGGGAAATAATCTAAACTGCAATTAGGAGCCATGCAGATAGCATAAAGAAGTGTTCTAGTGTGTGAACACAGGACATTATGGTTTAATGAGGCCTGTGGAGAACTGGGAAGTACATGCCCTAACTGAAGTCACTTACTGCCCCCCCCCCTTTTTTTTTTTAAATAAAACATCATGCCAGTTAAATAAAACTCATTTACTTAGTTCTTGGACCATTTATCTATAACTTCTGGAATAAGGGATATGGAATCAGATTAATATGGATTTAAGTTCTGGCTATTTTACTTATTAGATATGCAAATTTTGGCAGGCTATTTAACTCTTTTGATTTTCTGTTTTTTTTTTTTTTTTTTTTTTTTTGCTATTCTCTGGTTTTTTTCATTGGTATCTTGACGGGGGAAGAGTATCTCTCTCAAAACATTAATGAGAGCTATTTAATGTTCCTGTGTTCAAATTCTGTCTTCCTCTGTGCCCTCCACAAAGTCAAGCACAATATTAATCACACAGTAGTTCTCCACAACTGTTTGCTGAAGTAAATGGTTCTGTACAAGAACTAGAGGATCAAGAGTCAGTTGAGAGGAGGTCCCAGTCATAACTGATAAGAATATTGAGAGGCAATTTTGACTGTGGGCTAGAGGGGACCAGGAAAGTCTCATGAGGGGGTCAGGTTTGTGGTGGGCTCTAAGACTGGGCAGGCTTCAAATGAACAACTGGGAGGGAAATGGTGAAACAGCATGAATGAAGGCTGAGTCAGGAAGAGACCATCTTCGTCTGTTTCATGGGCAATTTCTTGAAAATATTGTCACTGTGAGTGTGTAGAGTTAGATTAAACCAATGAACAGAATCCCATTGTCTTTAACCTGAGAGCCAGCAGGTATTGTCCCTTTGGGCATTCAATTATCAAACCTTTGTGTGGACCCAATCACTGCTGCTAGTGTGCTCTCCCTCAGCAGTATTTATCTATATCAGTATGTAAGGTATTTCCTTAAGTAGCATTTGATGAAGTTGGTATGTTCCAGGCTTGCTGGTATGAGGATGTAGTTGGTAGAATAATGAGTCATTATTATTGAATACCTATGTAATTAATCTAGGAAAATCATGTACTGATGTACTATATTACTGAGCAGAGTGAATAGTGAGAGTCTCATGTCCTAGGGGAACACGAACTTCTTTCAAAGCATTTTAAAATGCAGATTTTCCCTGCTCAAATCTGGATTGCTCAGTTTTCATCTGTCTTCTTCTCCACCTTAGCTGAGAACAATGTTCTCATTCTCAGTCCAACAAGGAAATAGACGTGTAATGATGGTAGCCAGAGAGTAATTGCAAATATACATTTGGGTGTGTGTACATACATTTATATATATATATTTATAGTGTCTATATTTGTGTACATGTATACATATATATACATACATACCTGTGTGGTGTATGGGTGTGTGTTTATGTGTATAGAGTTTAGAACTTCTGTGATGTAATTTTATGAAAGACACTTGGCTAAATGGCAACAGAATTACACTTACTCCCCATAAGAAGTGTGGACTATGTTTCCTATAGAAAGTAAAGTGGAAAATAAACATAATTTTTTAGATAATTCAAAGAATTTAATGCAGTTATCATATGTATACATACATATATCTATGCATAAATGTAAATAATTTTCAAATGAACAAAATATTCCAGTATGATTTCCCTAATAAGTAATAATATTGTAGGTTTAAAATTTGCCAGGCAGAGTTGTAAACTTTTTAACATACATTATCTCATTTAATCCTCATAACAGGTTGGTGTTACTATTTAGCTCATATTACAGGCCAAGGTAACATATTATAGGCAAAGTAAAACAGAAAAATTAGCAAAATTAGAAAATGACTAGTTTGGCTTCAAAGCATATCCTTTTAATTCAATCCTCCAGTTTTATACAGACATTGGCTAAATGAGATTGGAATTATACTGATTCTCAACGAAGTGTATATATTGTATTTGCCTACAAAAATTAAGCTGAGAGCTACGGCAACTTTGGTGAACAATTCAAGTGCTTGAATATATTTATCTTAAATAATTGGAACATGATGTTAGAGGTAAACAAATGGACATGGATAGCTTTTGATATTTTTAAAAATTTCTTAAGCTGCTTTTCAAATGGCTTATTAAAAATTCATCCTAAATTTTCAAAAAGAGTAATAATCTGAGCAAAAAAACCCCTATGGGTTATTACCTAAAACCTGAAAAATATTATAAAAGAAAACTAAAAACTGCACATAAAATATTTAGAACTATGTAGTGCCTAGCTATTGTAAGAATGATTTACTTAAAATGGAATACAAGTAGTTAAGCATTTGTTAGTGGCATAAAATGAGCAATATATTCTAAAAACAATGTGGCTAGCATGTCCTAAAAAGTTTCAAATGAAAGTTGAAATGCTGAATTACATGAACAGAATCTTATTTTTGTTACATGACAAAACTGAGTCAAAACCAGTTATGTTAGTTTGCCATTTGAAATATTTCTAACACAAATACTTTTACACTTTTGTGATTCAAATGACATAAGGCTAATTTCTATCTTTTATTGATATTTCTATTTATGTTCAAAATTCTTTGAAAATAGCTTATCTAAAATATTGTTAGATATCATTTTGACTGAATTTTCAAGAAGGCTCTTTTAAAACTTCCCATTGTTTCCTGTGAAACAAAAGCTCTGTCATAATGAATCAAATTACAATTAGAAATAATGTTCCCCCTCTCCAATGGATGACTTAAAGAGACATAATATATTTGTGTCATTGCTAATATTTAATTTAAAGAAAATCTTTCAGAATTAGCATAAGAACTTGACATATGATTTATGGTTGAAACATTCAGTACACTTGTTGGATTCTGCAACAGCACTCAGTGTTTGTCATTCACAGACATCAGTGATTACTAGCAGAAGTATTCCATTGTGAAAAATCAGACTTAAAATTAAAAGCATTTAAAAAATAACTCTAATATAAAACTAAATATGTCATCATGTGTTGTTATATAATAGTAAATATTGTAGGTCATGAAAAACATGAAAATACAAACAGAAGGAAAGTGTGAATATCTAGAAGTTTTTTCCTTTGACACTTGGAAGTGCATATTACCTATTCCTAGAAAATATTTTCTGAGTCTTCTGATGATTTGTGCTACATCCCTTATCTCATGCAAATTCTGTTGGCATCAGAAAGGTCTGGGCATTCTGTTTCTGCTTCTTGCTTGGGTTCCACAGCAGTATATTTCCTCTTGCAAGAATAGCCTGAAACCACTACTGTCTTAAAGTCTCTCTTCTTAAGTCATGAAAAACATTTTTTAAGCCTTCAGACTTAAAAGAAAATTATTTATTTATTTGAGAGAGAGTGAGAGAGTGAGAGAGAGCGAGAGAGCATGAACTGGAGGTATGGGGTTGGTAGGGAGAGACAGGGAGAAGCACCCCCCCCACCCCACCCCCCGAGTAGGGAGCCCAGTGCAAGGCTCGATCCCAGGACCAATAAGATCATGGCCTGAGCCGAAGGCAGCTGCTTAACCAACCTAGCCCACAGCATCCTGAGCCTTCACATTTCTTTTTTCTTTTTTTTCTTTTTTAGCCTTCACATTTCTATATGTACTTTTAAAGACTGGATAAACATGGACAATGAAAATGTTCACTACCTCTAAATAGAGCATAAACTGTAATTGCCAGAAAGTAGATTTCCCTTATCATGCCTCCTGGTCTATTGAGTTTATTCAAGATGTAATTGGAAAACAAATACAGCAGCCACCATCATCAAGACAGACATGAGTGCTTGTATTGGGAATGGGGTGTTGTATAATGTTATAGATTTTATTTCCACTGACACTCCTCATTCTTATCTAATAAAGTATAATGCTATACCTTTTGGAACCCTGTCACAATAATTAAAGTGCATACTTGCCTTCCCATAAGATTCTAAGGAACATTTTAACAGCAATTAAGTGCAAAAATGATACCAGGGTCTGCTCATTACCATAATTGTGGGCTAATCTGTTTCTTTCATGAACTAACCAGATGCAACAACAAAAGCAGAGCATTTGAGATCTGAATTTTGAGCTCTTCTTCCTATAATAGAACTGACTTTTCGTGGAGATTTTTCCCATATTGTTCTCCTTAGAGTTCATTAAGCAAAAAGAAGCAAAAAAAAAAAAAGAAAATCCCAAACCTTCCTTAATCTGAAGTGAGAAATTACTGAAAGGAGAAAATCCTTCAGAATTAGAGAAGTCTCATTTGAGCAGGACTTAAGGATGAATCAGCCTTCTCTGTTAACAGCAGAGTAGAATTGTTGGGCTTTGATGTTGGAAGCCTGAGTGTCAGCTTTGTCTTGGCCAAGGTACTTCTGCATTGTAGTTTCCTCATACATGAAATGGGGCTAATAAAGCCTCTTTCACAGACTTACTGGGATGGTCAATTAAGATATCCAATGTCAAGTGCCTGACTATATATCATCACCAAAACAAAGTTGTTTGAGAACTACCTATACAGTATGCCAGCATCTCATACAATTGATGGAATTGACTTTGCTTTTGCTGCCATTTTGTTCTGGCAATCGTGTATTTTGCATCAGGATTGAAGCAAAGCATCACAAGAGTCAGTAGAAAGATTGATGACTGGGAGAATGTACCTAAATTAACAGGTGACTGAAGGGCATCCAACACTTTTCTGGAGCATTGAATTCCTTCAACAAATGTGGATTGGGTACCTTTTCTGTACCAGTGCACCAGATAGGAGCTCAGTTAGAGTGGGGACCCTAGATGTAGCTTGACATGCTCTGTCCTCTCCACAGGAAGATTGGGGAGAAATTGTGTGAACAAATAAAGATAATCTGGTGTGATAAAAGTGGTCGGTAAGCTGCTGTATGGGGACTACAGCTGTGTCTTGGCATTAGGGTGGGCTTCATGAAGGAATGGACATTTGAATCGGTCCTGAAGAGCGAGTAGAATTCAAGGAAAATGGCATTTATATGAACTAAGAGATATAGAACAGCATTAGGGAAAACTTTCTTAATTTTATTTTTATTTTTCAGGAGAAGCATTTTTAGAGTGGTTGAAACATAGTTGATATGGTGAGGCATCTATGGGTCCTAATTATAAATGACTCCCTTTGTACTTTATCTAGTAGACAATGTGTGGGAAAACTTTGTGGCAGTAGTGCTGGTGGTGGAGGAAGCAGGACACTTCCTCTTGAGTCTTCAAGGAGTAGTCATGCAAGCAATCATGACAATGGAGACAAGGACAGAGGCCAGTGGTGTTTGCTTAGGGAAAGAATGAGAGAGAGAGGATTCAAAGAAGATCCTGAGATTCCTAGCTTGAACTATGTGATAGCGATGTTGTCACTCATTAGCCTTGGCTGACTAGCTGCCTATCCCCTCAGGCTATATAGCTTTTGCTACCTGCTTAAATATATTTCCTGTTTCCCAAACACCTCAGTAGACCAAGGTCTCTCAGTGGCCTGCAGTATCATAAGAGGGAAGGAATTACAGTAGAATGACATGGATCATCCTCGGGGAGCATGGTTACTTAGGCTAGTATTTCTCTTTGTGGTCCGTGGACCCCTGTGGGTTCCCAAGATCTTTTCAGGGGATCCATCAGCTCAAAACTATTTTCATAATAGCAGTAAGATACTATTTGTTGTTTTCAATCTTGTTCTCTCAAAGGTATTCAGACATATGATAGTATCACTGCTTTGATGGAATATGTGCTTGTGTATTTTTATATTTTCTAGAAATTTCCAAGGTAGTAGGTTTAGGGTAAAATATGAGCATTTTTACACATTAAGTCAGTATATTTTCAGTACTTCTACTCTACTTTTAATAGCAGGTTACATTTGTTATATATCTGTATATCTGTAACCTCATTAACGTCTATTAAATAATTTTTTGAGGTTTTTTTTTTTTTGGCCTATGTGGAAACACAATAAGTATACTTTATCATCTTCTTTTATAATATTTTGAAAATATATAACATTTTAAAAATATATACAAATATTTTTAAAATTAAAAAATTATACATAAAACTTATTTTAGAATTTAATAATATTTTATTCTAATTATAATTCTTTATAACATATTGTATCTGTATTTAAGGATGAATTGTTGGCCTAAAAAAATGGAAGATTTAGAAGAACAGCTTTTTCAGTCCATAGTGTAACACCTACATATAAGATGATCAAAAAGGCAAGACTGACTGTAGAGAGTTCTCTGACTTATGGAAGGGAGGAAGGTGGGCACAACGATAAATACAAAACCAAAATGATGAAAGTTATCTTTCTTTTTTTAAGATTTTATTTATTTATTTATTTATTTATTTATTTATTTATTTATGATTTTATTTATTTATTCATGAGAGACACAGAGAGAGAAAGAAAGAGAGGCAGAGACACAGGCAGAGGGAGAAGCAGGCTCCATGCAGGGAGCCTGATGTGGGACTCGATCCTGGGACTCCAGGATCACGCCCTGGGCTGAAGGCAGGTGCTAAGCAGCTGAGCCACCCAGGGATCCCAAGATCTTATTTATCTATATTAGAGAGAGAGAGAGTGAAAGAGAGCACAAGCAGGGGCGGGGAGAGGGAGAAGCAGGCTCCCTCCTGTGCAGGGAGCCCAACATAGGACTTGATCACAGGACCCCAGGATCATGACCTGAACCAAAAGCAGACACTCAACTGACTTGAGCCACCCAGGTGCCCCAAATGTTATGTTTCTTTTAGCATTGGTGATGTTAATAGTTAACTTTACTGTATTATGTGCAACAGAACATTCTGAATACTATTATGGCATCAGGTATAGCATCATTTTGAGACCAATCATTCAGAGTTTAAAGAAAAAGGAATTGAATATCTTAATGTAGATATGATAAGATCTCTAAAAGCCAAACACTTTTGTTACAGCCTTCAAACTAGGAATGAGATAGCCACAAAAACATCCAATAGGTAAATTATTTTATTGCCTTGGCTAGAAAAGCACACACAATAGCTAGGAGGCTAATGAAGCTTTGTGTATTTGAAGATTGAAGGACTATCTCATCTGAAGATTTAAACTTTTGCCTTACCAATAGGTGAATCTATGTTTGTTTGTATACATCTAGCACAGCAACAACAAACCATCAAAGAAGATCCTTTCTGTGAAACCTTGGCAACAAACAAAAGTGTTGCTGAAATATTCAAAGGTGTTGAGTAACTTTTTAAAAATCTCATGGTTTTTCTTGGAACGACTGTGTTGACATTTACACTAATGGTGCAAAGCAATGGTGGGTAAAACTATGGGTGTCTTGACACACATGAAAGGAAAAGCACTTGTATGATTATTTGAGTTAGAATCTCATGTAGGCACCTTTTCTATGGAACATCAAAGAAAGACTGGGTAGACAAGCTATGGGTATTCAGGCCTCAGTATTTGACAGGCATTTTCTCCAAAATAAACTAAGTGAGTGTGTCACATCAAGACGAAATGTGATGAAAGTTATCCTTCACTTGGCTTTAGTGATCTTAATAATTTTTGTTTGTTGTTTCATCTGCAGCAGAACATTTTTTGCATAGTATTATGATTCTTTTCCTTGAGGCAAATATAGTACTTCAGAATGAAGCAGAAGGACTTTATTCATTCTTCCAATTTTATCATACAGAATAGTGTAAAGATATGTACTCAAGCGTTAAGACTTAATACACTTAATGATTTTACAGCTTTGCCAAGGACATTTTTAAGTGACTCTGGTTTCTTAAAAATAGGAAGTGCATAGTTTGGATTACAGTCACTTCCAAGACACTGGTGGTACTGCCTTCATGTGTGTTAAGACATCTGTAATTTTACCCACTATTGCTTTGCATTATTAGTGCAAATGTCAACACAGTTTTTCCAGGTCTGGCCTCATCTTGAGACTAGTCTTTCAGAATTTAAGGAAACAAGAATTGATTATTTTAAATGCAGATGTAATAAGCAGACAGTATTTGTCACCAATGAGATAAAATTCAAAATTTCAAAGAAAGATTAGAATTTTGGAAAGTTTAGATCCACCACCATGAGCTTAAGAACCTCCCAGTACTTGTAGACTTTTCTGATACGATAGATGGTGATAGTAAGGAATGTAATTTATTTAAAAGTCTACTTATTGAGGAATAATTTATATATATAGTAAAATTTATCCTTTTAGTTACATAGTTCTACGAGTTTTGGCAAATATACACAGTCATGTATTCACTACCACAAATAGAATGGAATATTTTCATCAACACAAAAAGTCTTTGGGTATTCCTTTGTAGTCAGTTCTGTCCTCTTACCCAGGGCCCTGGCAAACACTAATACTTTGTCCTATAGTTTTGCCTTTTCCAAAATATCATACAACTTCTTTCATTTATCACGTTTTTTAGATGAATGTGATTTTTTGATATAATAAAATGTGTCAATATTTGATCTGCATAGCTCAGTGAACCAGTGTTTTCCAAATGATCGATCATGTACTGGTAAAAGAGCCACTTAGAGTGCAAGGTAAGCCAATGGATTTTAATGTACTGAGTATGAAAAGTTCATTAATAAGGTTTCAGTTCCCACAATGCACTATTATTTGTTGAATGTGGGTTTAGTGTCAGCAAATAATATTCATAATCATTTAAAAATGTTATTCAAATATTCCTCTCTTCAAGTAT
The DNA here is from genome assembly GCF_011100685.1 of Canis lupus familiaris. Taxonomy (NCBI): domain Eukaryota; kingdom Metazoa; phylum Chordata; class Mammalia; order Carnivora; family Canidae; genus Canis; species Canis lupus. The sequence continues at coordinate 19,141,594 of NC_049251.1, forward strand.
AGTCCTATCTGTGTGAGGCCAGGTATTCTTCATGTACTTCAACTAGAATACCATATTGGACAAGACTGAATGCACAAGAAGATATGAGAATCCAATTGCTTTCTATTAGGCCAGACTTTAAGAAGTTTTGCAAAATCACAAAAACAATGTCACCTCTTATGTTTTTTTGTTTTAGAAAATATATATTTTATAGTTACTATTATTTTAAGTGCACTGATAAATATTTTTACACTTTCTTTTTCTTTTCTAATCCAGTAAATATCAAAAAGTATAGCCCACATAAACAAATGCTCTTTGGGTCCATGATAATTTTTAAGAGGTTAAATGGTTAAGAGACGAAAAAGTTTGATAGCCACTGACCTAGGTGTCAGGTGCCTCTGGAGAATGAGAACAGCTGGAGAGAGCTGCATCTCTGATTCTTCGGCTCATAGTGTGATATCCATATATGGTTGTGAATAAACTACAGGCATGTGATAAGCCAATGTAGTCAGGTTAATCACTTTAAGAGAATGAAGTCTCTGAAATGAATAGATTATTTTTTTCAAAGGCCTATCATTCTGGCTCAGAATGATATCCAAGTTTGTCCAGCTGCTAAAATAGTTGATCTGAAAGAGTGGGGTGAGCCAGGGTTGCTGCTAATGGTTGGGTTGAGAGTCTAAGCAAACTCTTCAGATACAACAAAATGTTGAATGCTAACAGCAAAGCACAGGGTCTGTGGATGAAGTCGCCAGGTTTAGAGAGTCAACTGGGAAGGCTGGAAGAAGTTTGTGTGGAGCACCAGAGTGATTTTGCCCACTGGTAGTAGGACCAGCAGATCTGGGTTTAGTTTGTGTCAAATGGTAGTTTCTTCTGAGGTTGACATGGCCTTACATTAGGTCCTATGATGTCAGAATCTTAGGGGGATTCCACCTAAGGTAGCAAATTGCGATTGGTGATGGTGATATTGGAGGAGTGTAGATCAAGTTTTCCCCCTCACATTTCCCTTCTCTTTGTGCCTTTGGCCCAATTTTAGAGACTGTTTTATTTAGCCTTTGATCTTCATCAGAGGCCAGAAGTTAGGTTTGGTTGGGGCAGAAGGTGGGACAGGACTGGATGGAATGTCTCAGCACAAATGAGACAATCTGTCTCAGCCTCTTGACTTGCTCTTATATACACACTTACTATTCAGTTATTATCCTAGAAATTTATGGCCAGTGCTACAGTCAAAATTGCACTGATATCTTTTTGTATTAAAAATGCAATAAACTTTCCGCCAAATTTGGTAAAATCAGAGCTTTTTAATGTGCTTTGTTGAAATAAAAGGTTGGGTTTAAAAAGATTAAGTATAGGTAACATAGAATCTTTATTAATATTATATTTATAGTGACAGTGCATTACACATAATGCTATAGGAATTCTATTCTAATTTAGTAATAATTCATGTCCATGCATTCAATATGACAGCACCATTAATTATGTCACAATGAGTATGGAAAACATATACACTGTTAATGCTAAGCATTACTAGAAGTTATATCAAACTGTGCACATTACTGAGAATAAATAGAAATAGCAACACCTCATCTTTAATAAACCCAGGGAGTCCCCTAACCTGACAGTTTTTTCTTACTATGTGTATTAATAAATATAAAACTTAATATTTACTATGGGAAATGCAAAATATATGTCTCCAGAAGAATTTAGCCTTCTTACAGGAGCATGATTATTTAGTTACCTTCTGCTGTCTGCTTCCTGTCTGCAAAGTGTGATCTTTCCCCCCTCCTTCTTCCTAATATCCTGTGAAGGTGCCAATTACCCTGCTGCTTATCAGTTGAAAACTATGCCTGGTGCAAAGGGAGCATCAATTATTTGTGAGCAGAGAGCAAAGGCTGCTGGAATCATCATAAAGGATGCTGGAGCTTCCAGCTAATAGAATATATCAAAAGGCAATGTGTAGACCAAAGAGAGCACATTTCAGAAGCCTATGCCTCAAAGATGAAATTAGACCAGATTTCGCAGACTTTAATGCTATGTAAGTTACACAAGAATTTGCTAATGTTAATGAAGAGAACTAGTAGGGCATTTTCCTTTAATCCACACAGCTTTTAACACACACACGGTAGATTTATTAATACTATTGACTTTTCCTTCCTGAGTCTGGTGTGTGTGTCTCTGTGTGTTTGCTTTGCTTCCAAATGGTAGCCAAATACTAGGGAAGTTAGATCCCAGCTTCCTCAGACTCTTTGTCTCACACAGTGAGCCTTTAAGGATGAATTTGTAAACTTGCTGTGATTGTTATTGCCTTGTAGTTGGATTTAACTCTGATTTTTAAAGAGGCAGTTAAAGGGCTTGGGTGGGTGTGGAAATGTTGCCATCAGTTAACATGGTTTGGGGAGTTTATTTCCAAGTCTATGAATTGGTTTCCAACTGCTGAGAAGAGCTCACACCTTTCGCTCTCCTAACGTTCATATAAAATAATTCAACCAGTCCACTTAAACTTTCTGATTGATGTTATAAGGATGCTCACACACAGTTAGGACTCAAATATTACTTTTAGAAATGAATAAGATGTTTTACAGGCAGAATGATCATCCTGAATCTGCCATTAACCCTTTGTGCAGGTGAGGAGAGACAATCATCAACTTGGTAGATGAATATTCTTATTGATTTTAAAAAATGAATCTCTAATGTTAGAATACTTTTCTTTTTTTAAAAAAAGATTTTATTTATTTATTCATGAGAGACACCACAGAGAGAGGCAGAGACATAGGCAGAGGGAGAAGCAGCCTCCCTGTGGGGAGCCTGATGCAGGACTCGATCCCAGAACCCTGGGATCACGACCTGAGCCAAAGGCAGATGCTCAACCACTGAGCCATCCACATGCCCCTATAATACTTTTCAATATACAAACAAGTTGTAACGATAGTACAGAGAGTCCCCGTTTACCCTGCACCCCGCTCCTCTATTGTCAACATCTTACATTACTGTGGAATATTTGTCACAACTAAGGAACCAATATTGATATATTAATACCTATTGATTTTTAAATTTCCTTGGGTATTTTTTATGTATAGGAGACTACTCCAATAATAGGAATTTCTGCAATGTTCCCTTATTATATTCATTTTTTCAAATCAGATATCTTCTATACTCCAGCTTATTGCCTTCCAAGTGGATTGCTTGTTTGCTCTTGCTTGATGGTACTTTACCTTTAAGGATCCTAAGTATAATCAAGTCCTACATGTTTCTCTTAGTCCCTGAGATCTTCAGGGATCAAGGTCAGAAGCACTGAGTAATGCTTCAGCTTCAAAATGAGAAGACTGTTAATGAGAAAAAACACTTTAAAAATCAACCCACTCAATTCACATATTTTACAGAGGAGGAAACAGAGGCCCGTTGAGGCAAGGTGACTCACCCAAGGTCACACACTGCTGGTGGCAGTCTGGACTGAAGCCCAGCCTCTTAACTTCTCCACACTTATGGCCTCTGATAAAATTTTCACAGTGACGCTTTTATTCTATTTATTATTTATAACCTGCCTACTTTAAAAAAGAATTGGAGCCAGCTGCCCTGTGATTTACTTTGCTTTGAATACAATATAGATCACTGGATCTTGCATGATTTAAGTGGATTTTTAAAAAATGAATAATGCTCTCATCTATAATTATTTGATAGTTCCTATCACCTAATCAACACACTATTGATGTCTTGCACATAGTAGGCACTCAATAAATATAGGTAAAATGAACAAATACATAATGGTAGCTTGGGATTTATACACAAAAGAGTTTAGCACAAGTAGGTGAGTGCAGCATGGCTGAGTGAGCCGAAAGAAATATAATCTTCTATTCTTGGCTCTGGGAAAGGCAAGGCTGTGTGAGATACTATAGAATGAATGCTGATGCCTTTGGCTGCAATTCCTAATGGTGGAACATGCATTGGTGGGAGTCTGATATGCTGGAAAGTGTTCCACATCCCAGGTATGACTCTGGGTAAGTTGCTTGCCTTCTCTGAGCCTTAGACTCCTCACCCATAGGAGTATGAATACCTGTCTCTTGGGCTGTTACCACTGTTAAATGAGATAGTGATGAGAAGGTGGTTTGCAAACACTAAAATCTGGGACAAGTGTTACTTATTAACTTTGAAGATTCCATCAAGTAACTTGACCCCCTGTTTCTGTTTTGCAAGTTACCCTAAGCATAGTGAAGAAGTTTGGAAAAATGGATTCTGAGAATTAAAAAGGGAAATTACTAGGTATCAGGACAGAATTGTTTGTAACACAACCATATGGCTGAGAAACTGAGTAAAAATTGCCATGCATTAGGATCTGATACTTGCCTGTTAGGGAGATGCAGAATGAGCCAGGTCAGAGTACCTTGCTAGCAATTTCTGCTCCCCTCTGGCTTAGGTTTTATCACTCTCTTATTAGGGAAGGGGTGGAGAAATGTTGGCAAGCATGGAGGTTCTCTTTAGGTAAGCTAAAGTGTATATTAATAGAAACCTTTTCTATTCAAAATACTCAAAGTGACTCTGCACTTCTGAGCCACAACTTCCAGAGGTCAGACAAAGCTAGGGCCAAATGAGAACCAACAGTGGTTGCATAAGATGCTGCCAACATATGATATCACAAATTGCTCTCTCTAAGACATCTTTGCTTTTAGTAGCTGGGACCTGGTTCATTCAATGCTGCCCTGCTCCAGGCAGGACTGAGAAGTGAGTGACCTTGGTTTTGCCTTCCTGCTTATAATTTCCCTCAATGTACCCTGTCTTATGCATCTGGGGTCTCTGTTTGGGTTAGCTTAGCTCACCACTAAAGGATGTTTGGATGCCCATCTTGTCTCTGTTTTTTTCATTTCATTTCCATCCTATTTAAATGTGGACTGCCTGATATCTCATTCTCTCATGGCCTGTACCATGCTCGAGACCTTGAAAACTCAACCCAAAAGAGTTAATGGGCCATCATCCTAGGTAATAGAATGTTCAGAGAAGTGGTCTGGAAACACATCAAAGATTGGTTTTAGACAGGTTGCAATTGTGGGATACCCCTACAGATCTCTCTCTCAATCATATATAGATTGATGATCAGGAAGGAGTCCAGGGCAGGGGATATAAATTTTGAAATGACTTAATAGAAGGAAAAGTAGACTGTATGGCCCTAAACTGTGGAAGAGAGTAGTATTTGGTAAGCCATGAGATCTTTAGCAGGACAGGTAATGGTCCTGCTTCTCTCTTTAGTCCCACAGTTTGATTGATAAAATGCACTTAATCTTTTTAAATTGATTATTTTTCAAAGACCTAAAAAAGACTTAAAGTTTAAAAATATCTCAACACACCCTTCTAAAGTGGCAGAAAGGAAAAATCCCTCATGGTTAATCACTTGCATATTTATTCTCTCATCCATTCAAACAACAAATATTTACCATGTGTTCACCTTTTGCCAGACATTGTCCTAGGAACTAGAGATACAACAACAAACAAAACAGATAAAGTCACCGACTTCATGGAACTTCCATTAATGGGAGGATACAGACAATTAACAGACAGAAGAATAAAAGAGTAAATATATGTCAAAAGGGGATAAATGCCCTGTATACTAATGCTGTGGAATAGGAATAGGAATAGGAATAGGAATAGGAATAGGAATAGGAATAGGAATAGGAATAGGAATAGGAATAGGCAGGCTGGGAGTGGAGAGACTAGTTTACATAAGTAGTGAGGAGTGGACTCTCCTTGGGTGATATTTATCACAGACCTGAATGAAATTGGAATTGGGACTCTTATAGTCTCCTATCTTCTAGTGTATCCTATCTTCTATATCTGGATAACACCGTGGGCTTATGCCACTGAGATCTAAGATATGGGGGTCTAGGAACTGGGCTTTCTATCACTTAATTGGTGCCTAAACTATCCAGCTGCTCAATGCTGCTCATTTTCTCTCCATTAGAGAAATATGGAGACTCCATTACTTTTGGGGCAATTGGAGTTAAGATGAACCTACCACTTCATTTAGGAAGAGAAGAATTTAGTAGTGCTTTATTGTCCTGGGACACTTATGGAATAAGCTTTTCCATAGAAGGAATATTCTTCACTGCAAAAGATTTTTTAAAAATAGCTTATCCCTTTAGTTCCTGGATTTAACTTAATAAAACATTTGGAATGAAATGTTTCAAAACCATATTGTACATATATCAAAAAACAGCTTGTTGGGCAAGAAAGGGAAATATTATGCCATATCTTTAAGGAAAGAAAAAATATTTCCTAGTACTTACTCTTTAAGAAATTTCTCATGGGGATATGTTGGACATAATTTAGTTCTATGTGCTAGGTTTATTTTGAATGCCAACTGTTTATTAACAGAATATTTTGAGAAAGTATTGAAATGTTATCTATTGTTTTCCATAAAATGAAAAAAAAAAGACACAGACTATTTTTGAATTCTTATATCTTACTCTCATGTCTTTTACCTTACTCTCAACTTGTTGGCCATGGCTTTGTTATGCTGTTAATGCAACCTTCTAGGAGAACATTATCCTAATTGACTAATTTTTGTCTCCTCATCAGCCAGGTGTGGACAGCCTGGTGATCATGTTGGCAGAATTGTTGTTAGAGTAATAAATAACAACAGTAATAAAAACATCATTTATGAGCATTTACTATATAACAGGGGTAGATGATCTCATTTAGTCTTGTGTATAATCTGATGAGGGACAAAAAAATTACCATCTTCATTTTACAGACAAGAACACCAAGGATCAGAAGGGTTGCCCAATGTGCCCAATGTTTCACATGCATGGGTTGGTTAAGAGCCCAGGCAGCCCGACTGCAGGCTAGGATGTGAGAAATTCACAGACTGATGATGGGGTGACAGCTGTTTTTGTTTCTCAAAACATTTCTCCACTCTACCACCCCATGACCCCCAGCCCTCCTGACCACTTGCTTCTTGAGTTCTGGATGGTTGCAGTCCCCAATGAGTAGGTTCCTAATAAGTGAGGTATGTGACTGAACTGTTTAGTGTTATCTGGATAAAAGATTTTCTTTGACAAGAGAAGATGGTATCTGGATAAAAGATTTTCTTTGACAAGAGAAGAGGCACCAAATTTCTAAGGCCTGGCCCTATCCTGCTGAATCACCATATCTGAATTTTAATCTTTAATCTTCTATTTTTTCACTTCTTCAAAGCAAGTATATTTATATCTAGATCATGATTTCCCCTAGCTAAAGCAATTTAACAATTACAAAGATTGTGGAATTTCATGCAAAATGGAAATGAGAAATATAAAAACATTAAAAGCACCTCAAGTCCCCTCTTTTTCCATTCTGAATAAAGAATTATCATATCTTCTTTGCAGAGGTTTCTAGAAATGGAACCTCATACAGTTCCAATTTGCTAAATGAAGCCATTTATTTTTTAAATGTTATTCTTGCCATTTCATGTATTTTTATTATATAAAATTGTCTTTTGTGTATTAGTATTTTCAACCATAATTGTAGTATCTTTTCTATATTGCATTGTCTGCCCATGCAGAATTGACCAGCAGTTCAAATGTATAACAGAATCCTCAACCTAAATTTAGAAATTGGTAAATAAAAAAAAACATAGGAGCCTCAAAGTCTGCAGCAGTACAGCTGATAATCTTTTTGGCTTTTAAACAAATGTAAATAGTCTAAAACTTGCTCTTAGCAAGTAACTTCATAATTAGGTTAATGTAATAGCACTTTGTCCTTTTGTATCACATTTCAATTAAAGACCTAGAAGCGATTTTAACAAATGCAAGAGCTTTTTACCTTGGTTCCTGTAGAAAAGGAGGCTTGGTTCATTATGCTTACATGATGGCCAGTCACATCAGGGCCATTAGGGCTGGTGGGCTGAGCATGGGTTACCACCACAGGCCAAATTCACCTGGTCTCAGAAAGACATGTCATCTTGTACTTTCTGGGTCAGTCTCCGTATTACCTAGTAAAAATAACCCACAAAGGTACCAGTACATGGAGACTAATTTTCATACCTCCTAAGTCTTCACATCTACGTGGCTGGCTGGAGTTTTGTTTTGACCTTAAAAAATGCCTGCTTTGAGAATTCAGGCATGTCTGTGAATATAGGACAAATAGTCAGAAGCTGGCATTCAAGTGTTCAGTCAGAGTAAACTGATATGCAAGGGAGGAATGGGGCTGTATGGTGAAGAAGAAAGAAGAAAATGAGGAGGGATAGGACTGCATGGGGTCTTTCTTTAATATTGGTCTACTCTCTGGTGTTAGGTCTTTGAGCCTTGTGATGAATGAAACTACATGCAAAAACTGAGAAGCTATTTTCATAGGGAACGTGGTCAAATGTAGGGGTATCAGGAATGTTGCTTTGGCACCATATGGTAATGTGGGACTCAGAGTGGAAAGAGGGTTAACCTCCTCACTGCTACACAGAATACACCTGGCACCTCAAGAGTTGCTACCTCTGAAAGCCTAAGAGATATCATCCTTAACATGGAACACCTTGGCCCAGGTAGCAGCCACAGCACTGAGACCCAGTCAAGGGGCCTCTCACCTTCGACACTGGTGATGGGTCAGGACAGAAAGATGTTGGTAGATATTCTGATTAACTCTTGAATGCTTGTGAAGTACCTCTGGGTACTTTCAGGCAAACCAGGGTAAGGTGGCTAAAATCTCACACAGGCAAGTTCTAGAAGCAAGAGATGGAGAAACTTGGTCTCTTACTCATATCTCAATTCTGTTATCTGAATTCATGGGCTTATAAGGTCTGGAGAAACTCATATAGTAAAATTAGTAAATCAGAAAAAAAACTACCTGATCATGCTTAACTCAGGTTTTTGGTTCATGAAGGTAGCAAAGCAAGGCTATTGTTAAAAGAGAAGTGACCGAATGTGTCAGATTTATTAGAACAGAGCAGTACCACATTTTCCATTCTGCACTGGTGGTCTGCCCAGTCTTTGTGGGAAACAGCTGGGCATACCCAAGAAGTAGATGGCAAATCCTGCTCTTGCTTGCTCTTCCCACAGTGACTAAATGAAGACCAGTTCTCAAGACTCTGCACTGGTATTAGTGAGTTGGGACATTCACTTTGGAAAGTAAACTATAACACACCAGAGGCCAAGTGTAATCATAACTCCCTGTGCCTCTAGGTGCCCTGTTTGTTGGATTTCCCACTGATACACAGGCAAAAAAGAGTAAATTTCAACCCTAGCATCTGACCAAAGCTTCCAGGAAATGTCTTTCCAGTTTTCACTTTTATGTTAAAAAGGCTTGTAAAAATTTCATTCTACTCCATGATGTATTTGTTTTACTTTTGAGTAAAATTAGTGCTCCAGAAAAATGTTTATTCAGCGCCTTAGTACAGCCCTCAGCACATCCCCATGAACCTCTGGTGATATTTTTCTTTCCTTCCTTCCGTCCTTCTTTCTTTCCTATCAACTTATTTTTATGTATATTTTACATACCTATGTAAAATGTATATATATGTTTAATAATATATGTATATTTTAGTATACATATATTACATATAGTATATGTAATATACTATATACTACACAGTATATATATATAGTACATAGTATACTATACTATACATAGTATACTACAGCATATAGTATATTACATATACTATATATTACATATGTGTATATACATATACTATATTACATATACGTATATACAGATAAATGTTTCATCAGTAGTGTGCAGTGAAATCATTGCTGACAGCATAGATGCTTTATTGGTGGAGAGGCAGATTCCTCTGGAGGTCTCTGCAGCCCCCTGGGGATGTAGGAGCAGTCTCTGACACACTGTCTATCATGAGGTCTGGCCAGGCCATTGTCCACATGGCAAGATGTCAGTAGTCATAATCTTCTGGAAGACCAGCTTTTTGGTCTACAGCTATTCCTATGATTAATTTGTCAGTATAGATAGAAGTGGGCCCCCAGGGAGCAGGAACAAACAAACAAGATAGAAGGCAGTCAAACTTTCTGACCTGACTAAAGATGAAGATTCTTAGGTACTCATTTGCCTGACAAAAGAGCTGTATTCTTACCACTTGAATTTGATCTTAAAGTGTTTTGGATGATGGGGGAGGTTCTGTAGGGAGATTGTGAGAATCCTGAGAAAAATAGTACATCAAAAATTAGATATAAGATTTAAAGTCTTTTATTTATTGCTCCAAGAACATTGCAATAGCAAAGAAAGAAAAGGAGAATCTGTACCCATGTGATGACAAAGCATTACTATGTTCATTTTTTCTGTTTCTTTTTCATGTGTATGTGATATTCACTGTACCAGGAGCATAGCAGCCATTTGGAATTCAGCTTTGTCAGCTAGTTGTACATCGTCAATGTTTATTTCTTTGTTGCTAGCCCAATTTTTTAAATGGACAAGATGGGACCATGTCTCCTGAGGTTAGGCTAAGAATGCATGCTCAGTGGCAGAGGGTGTGGTGAGGGGTATCAGGAGAAGTAAGAGAACAGGTGGGAAAAGCAGAGAAATGGGGAGAAAAGTGGAAAATTGGGACATATGGTACTCTTTAGGTGCTACATACATTTTATAATTTAATTTAAAATTAATAGTTATGACAGTAATGCATTTCATGTGGCAACTTATAGCTTATCAGGTGCTTACATCTCTGGTCCTCATGGGTCCTTGGGAACACTCAGTTTATTAATTTATTTCTTTGCAGATAAATTAAAAGAGGCTTATCCTATTGATATAAATTAATGATTTCACCCACTAATGAAATTAAATAATTTTCTGAATCCATTTATAAGACTTATCTACTTTAGTGACTAAGTTAACTAGGATTAACTAGTCAAGAATGATAATAAAGCTGAATTAATTGATCTTATGTTAGTCAAATTCATACATAATCTGAGTTGTAACTTCTGATTGACTGTTAGTTCCTAGTTTTTTTTTCTTCTCAACTTCCTTTAATGAATTCTTACCTAAATGTCAGTGAAAAAGAGGGAAAAGTGTTATTCCTAAATATTTAAAAGCACAATCATATGTTGGTTCTATGACATAAAATCAGTTCTGTTCCTATTCTCATTCAACCTGAATTAGGTTGAAAGGGAGAAATTTACCTTGTTTTTCTCTCAGCTATTTAATTGACAAAGGGAGAAAAAAAATACCCTCAGAGCTGGATTCCAAAGCCAGGAAAAGTGAAGTAGAGGACTCTTAACTTAGTGTCATCTCTCTTTAACAAACAAATATAGACCATGTGCTCACATACCCCTTAACACATATCATCCTTTGACATAGGTGGACAAAGCAGATTTGGGTAACAATCCCAGTTCTACCACTTGCTATCTGTTAACACAGTGACAGTCTGGAGCCCTCTGAGCCTGTTTTCTCATTATTCCAACTGGGAATACATCAGCAGACTATTATGTACATTACGTAAAATGATGTGCTGGAAGTAACTATAGTGGTCTCAACTCTGGCTGTGCAATTCCACACATTTGTAGAATTTGGGAATAACAACAGCTACAACAGCTGTCTGGTCCTTTTCAGACTGAGTTGCAGGCTGGCTGCGGTCTCAATATTTTGACAAAGCTTTCCAGGTGGTTCTGATGCTCAGCTGGGGTTGAGAGTCCCTAGGCTGTAGGACACTGCTCAGCATGGAATTTTATCCTTTTTATACCCTTCCTGCAGGATTCCTCTGGCAGGTGTGTCTCTTACCTAGGAGGAAAGCACAAAACAAACTAATTCACATAAAAACACTGGGGCATCTAATGTGTTATATTTTCTAGTAAGGAAAAAAAGCAGACCTATCCTGTTTCTGAACTTCACTGTGCAGTACCTCAGAAAAGGGTCTGTCTTCCAGACTCAGGCTATGTTTGGCATAGCTCTCTCGAGAGCAGTCTCTTTTCCTTTGCAATGCTAAGCAGAGTGCTGCTGACTATCAAACCAAAGGAGTCTTATTTTCTTCATGGTTACCAGGGAAAGAGGTTCTAACTTCCCATAGTAAACTGCTCTTGGTTTAAGACTTCTTATTGCCTCCTTTATGAAAATCTAGAAAGAATCATGAGATCGAGCCCCAAGTTGGGCTCCACACTGTGTGTGGAGCCTGCTTAAGATTCTCTCCCTTTCCCTCTGCCCCTCCTCTGCTTACTCAGTCATTCTCTCTAAAAAAAGAGAAAAAGAAAAGAAAAGAAAAGAAAAGAAAAGAAAAGAAAAGAAAAGAAAAGAAAAGAAAAAAGAGAAATACAAAGTCTTTGGCCCTACCCTAGGCCTACTGAATCAAAATCATTGGGATTGAAGCTAACAGTGTATGTTTTACTTGCTTTCCAAGTGATTCTGATGCATGCTAATGTTTGAGAATCACTATTATAATCCAAACAAATATGGCAAGGATAACAATGGTACTCTCAGGTTTCTCTCCTTGCTCCTCCCTTCTTGCCTTTGATGTTCAGGCAGATTTATGCCTGGCATTCATTGTGCCCATTAGGATAAGGTGTAGAGTTATGGAAGCAGAGGATCAAAGAAAGAACTAGAGCAGAGTTTCTCAATAAACAGTACTATTGACATCTTAGACTGGATAATTCTTTGTTTTGGGGGGATGTCCTGTGCATTGTAGTATGTTTATCATTATTTCTGGCCTCTCTACCCACTAGATGTCAGTAGCAACCCTCCCTCAAGTTGTGACAACTAAAAATGTCTCCAGATATTGCTAAGTGTTCTCTGGTAGCAAAATTGCCCCTAGTTGAGAACAAATGGACCAAAATATTGGCTCTCAAATTTGGGTGCTATGGGCTAAATTTTGTCCCACCAAAATTCATGTGTTGAAGCTCTAACTCCAATATGCCTATATTTGGAGATAGTTTTTTTAGGAGGTAATGAAGGGTGGGGCCCTAATCCAATAAGATTGGTGGCCATTTAAGAAATAGAAGAGAGAGAAATGCTCTTCTTCTCTCTTCTGCAAGCACCAAGGAGAGATCATGTGAAGACCCAGGGAGAAGATGGCCATCTGTAAGCTGCGAAGAGTCCTCATGTGAAACCAAACCCACCAGCACCTTGATCTTAGACTTCCTAGTCTCCAAAATGTGAGAAAATAACTCTCCATTGTTTAAGCCTTCCAGCCTGTTCTTTGTGTAATGGGAGCCTGAGCAGACTAATACATTGGGTAAGTATCAGAATCATCTAAAGAACCAATAAGACTACAGAGGCCTAGGCTTGCTGAAGTAGAATAGGGCATAGGCCTTTGTATTTTTGCCTATTTCTTCAGGTCATTTTGGTACCAACCAAAGTTTGAGAACCATTGGCCTAAAACAACCCACAGAAGAAGAGGATTAATCTAAAAGTGAGAGTGAAAGGGGCTGAGGGGGAGGAGAGCCAAGCAGGAATCTAGGGAGGATGCACTCAAGAAGAGTCTCTACAGACTCTCTCAAGTATTGCATTAAGTGAAACTTCAGGGAGATCAGCAAAAAATCTGAGCATTTTGTTCTGTTTGCGGCAATCATGTGTACCTCTTTGAGAGATTTCACTGAAGACTTAAATTCCTTTTTGCTACTTTGGAATGATGTTGGATTTATGTTTCTTTTTAATAAGACAACATATTTTCCATGAGGGGTGTTATGGACTGAACATTTGTGCCCCTCAAATTCACATGCTGAAGCCTTAACTTTGATGTGGCTGGATTTGCAGATGGGGCCTCTGACGAAGTTTTTAAGGTTAATGGAAATCAGAACAGTAGGGCCCTGATCTGATAGGATTCGTGCCCTTAAAAAAAGATTTACTCTCTTTACCTATGCACACACTATAAGGAACAGCTCTGTATAAGGACATATAGAGAAGGTGGCCGACTACAAACCAGGAAGAAACCTCTCACTAGAAACCAAATTTACTGGGAGCATGTACTTCTAGCCTGCAGAACTGGGAGAAAAGAATTGTCTGTTGTTTAAGGCACGCTGCCTACAGTATTTTGTTATGGCAGCTTCTTCAGACTAAGGTACACTTTTGAGTTATACTAACTTATTTCAATTTGGTCTTATTACTCTCCTTTGCTTAAGTTTTTATCTAGCTCTATAATGCCAGTGTTTACTTGTCAGTGATTTTTATCTCTAATTGCACAAAGTCTGCAAGATCATTTTAGATCCCTTTAGTTCCATCCACATTCCATGCTGCTTTCTCTCTCTACCTTTTTTTCCCCATCCCTTAAATGCACAGTCTAGTCAAAGGTAGAGGTAAATTTATGTTTAATTAGTCTCATACAAATTCTTAGTCCTCTAACACTTTCTCTTAGGCCAGTCTGAGTAGGACTTGGTTAAGTTCCTCTGGCTCTTCAAACAGCATGTTCTTCCAATCTCCAGTAGCTGACACACTTTAAGGACTTCTCTTTCTAAATTCTTTTCACTCTCTTGCCCTCTGTCTTTTCTTGTCCATCATCTCTGATGCAGCCTTCACACCTCAGCATGTAGGGTTGGCTCTGGCACCTTTAATAGTGCTTAACAAAGATCGTGTGGAAAGCAACATCATGACCACAAAAAGAGATATCATGAACAGACACACTCATTTTCTTTTTCGTTTTTTGTAATCATAGGGAATGAGGTCTTGTTTCAGAATTTCAGTTGAAGCAATATTTCTGTGATTCTTGGCCTCAGTGCCATAAATGGGTAAAGACTGACTTTTCCAGCAGAGAACTATGTTATCATGAAGGTGAGAGAAGATTAAAAGAAAAATCAACACTACAGTCCTGCCACTCAAGTGTTTGTTGCTAGGGCCATCAAAGATTCCTGCTGCCAATTCTACTTAAGCATTCTCTACAGCGTGGCTCCCTTCCCTCCCTGAAACAGACCTTCTCCTCTGCCACAGCTGCCTTTGATATGGGCTCATTCCTGTCATTTGGCTGCTGAGTGGGGGGGAAGCACCTTTAGCTCCCCCAGAGGTACTGAGAGTGCTTCCTCACAGAGATCCCCAGCCTTCTTTCCCTGGAAGTAAAGTGGCAAGTCCTATTCTGAATATATCTCAGAAGCAGCACATGCAGGTCTTTGGATTACCATGCCAGATTGGGGGTAGAAGCACAGGGTATGGCTTAATTTATTATTATGGTTTGCATCACAGCACCCGCTGAGGGAATCTGGCCCCAAGTAACAGCTAGGTGAGTGACAGTGCCATGGAGAACAAGGCCGACTGCTTCGTCTATCCCATAGAGGTCATACTAACTCTCAAAACTGACATAGGGCTTTCAGGATTGTAAAAGACCTCACCTTTACCTTGTCAGATGAGGGTTACCTCTTTTGTAAAGAGTTTGTTCTCCTTAAGATCATATAGATCCCAACAATCTCACATTGAAAGCACCTTTCCAAGTTTACAAAGAAAACAGATTTAGGCAGGTTTTATTACTTGCTCAGACATCCAGATCTAGTAAATGGTAGGGTTAACAATGAAAGTCAATTTTGTCAGACCCTAAAATCTATGTACCTTTCCTGAAAAACAAACATGGAACAGGTATTTTTAATAACAACCTGTTAATATTAATGGGGTACCCCCACTCCCCAAATTTTTCTCCAGACCACATCAGCCCTAGAATGGGTAATACAATTGTAACTATAACCATAGTACAAACATCATTACTCTAAACCTTGACCCAGGCTCTCTGGAGAGTCTTCCTTTCCTTCATTTTCCCCTAATTATTTCTAGGCATCCTTAAGAAAGATCACAAACATAGTCTTGAATCCCATTAGAATCTACCATTCTCCATTCTTTTGCTTCTTTGTGCTAGGATATTGTCTTTTTTCTAGGCTTCTCACTGACACATGGCCATATTGGAAGGGTGCCACAAATCCATCACTGTCCTGGTACCACCAATACCTGCTGAAAATGATGTCTTCTTCAGTCTGAACAGGGCTAACCTCATCAGATGTTTTGATGTTAGGTCGTCTTGGAACTCCAGAGAAGGTGAAGAGACATCTCAGAGAAAAGGTGACTGGTGCCCACCTACAGACACACAAGAAAAAACTAGAAAGGGGACTGTGCTTCAAATAGTTGAGGTTCAAGCAAATAATCTTTTAGATTTTTTTGTTCCCTTTTTTCTCCTAGCCATCTCTTCCTAGGACTCAAACATAAGACCATGGGTTCAGAGCCAAAGATCAAGGTTATATGGTATCTTTGGGTATTATTAAAAAAAAAAAAAAAAAACCAGCAACCTTTTCTTAAGAAACTATACTTCCATTGGTTACAATACTGTCTTAATAATCTGTTTTTGGAGAAATGAGAGAGACTCTCTACTGATGTATAGTAGGAGGTTATTCCTTACTATTGTGTAAGTATAAATACTTATACAAATTTATGGTTTCCATGCTATCCCTCGTGGCCTGTGTTTAGCTTACATGCATGCAAAATGGATCTCATATATTAAAAATAAAACACAACCATAGGATCATTGAGGCATAGTGATACAGCCTAGGACTAGCAGTCAAAAAATCTGTGTTCTAGATTTAGCTTTGTCACTCACAAGCTGAGCAGCTTTGAATAAGTCATTTAATTTCTCGTCTTCAACCTGCTCATCTGTAAAACATCAGTAATCGTATCTGCCCTGCCTTTCAAAATGTAATGTAGATCAAATGAGATGAAGGATGATTAAGAATGTTGGATACATGAAAGGAGCATCAAATGACAACTAAAGCAACCATGAATGCTGGGCATGGGTGCAGTGTACGATCATGAATGGAGATTATCCTTGCAAGGAAAAGCTTTTTTTAAGGCTTAAGGATACACTGGAAAGAGAACTTTCTGTATCTACCATACCACAGTCCTTTGAATTTTCTTTTTTTTTTTTTTTTAATTTTTATTTATTTATGATAGTCACACACACAGAGAGAGAGAGAGAGAGAGAGAGGGGCAGAGACATAGGCAGAGGGAGAAGCAGGCTCCATGCACCGGGAGCCCGACGTGGGATTCGATCCCGGGTCTCCAGGATCGCGCCCTGGGCCAAAGGCAGGCGCCAAACCGCTGCGCCACACAGGGATCCCTTGAATTTTCACTCCTACTCTAAGGGAGATAGTTGGAGCATATGAATACTGGGAATGACCAGAAATCTAGTATGTGACAAGTTAAAACTATAGGGAGCAGCTGGCAGTTTGCTTTCCTTCTAGGCCAGAACCCAGGGTATTTGATTCAAACTTCTCAGAATATGGATAACATTAAGCTTTTCCTTTGCAAATAATGTGTGACTTATATTCACCAATGATTTCCTGTGTGTCTTTGTTTTGCCTTGATTTTTTTTTTTTTAGACTCACTTTCCTTCTTTTAAAATGCCCTCTCGGATATATGTTTTGTTTTATTTGTTTTTTTTTAATTAAGATGAACTAACAATTCTTGTTTTTTAAAAAAAAACATTCTGAGATGATTCCTTGAGATAACTGAAGGTGCCCAGAGTGACACAACCTCAGGCCCGGAAATGACTGTAGTAAAGCAATGTCACTGACAATCAGCAAATGCCAGGTCATACTTCAAATGAAGAGAGACAAAGGGTGACTCATGAGGAATATAGTCAGGATGGCTGTTTTTCAACCTAGTCCACATCAACTTGATCACTGTCTCCCAGTGGGAGACAGTGGGGCTGCTGACCCACTGGACACCTAGAGGAACAAATAAAAGGGTCCAGCATCACACAATCAGGACATTACCCTTGAGTAAAAATTTTCCAAAGACTTCTGAATCTTAGGTGTTGGAACAGGATGTCACTGAAGCCATATTACTCTTCACTGGTAGGAAAGGCAGTATTTACACAGGACTGTGGCTTAATGTTTTATTGTTCAAATACATTGTTATTGTTGTAGTTTTAGTAGCTGCTGACATGGCCTTAAAACTTGGACATGCTGCCTCCATGTGAAGCACCACACTAGGCAGCCTGAGATTCAAGTCCTGGCTGAGACTTTGAGTGACTTCACACAAGTCCTGAAATTACTATGAGCTTCATTTCCTTGTCTGTAAAAAATGGTTCATGCAATCCACCTTCCTGTTGTGAATTTTAAATAAGATAATCTATGCAGTGTCTTTTATAATGCTTGGCTCTGAATAGCCAGTTGAAGAATGGGAATGATTATTAGAGGAAGAGTATCTAAGTATCTAAGAGACAGGAAGTGTGGAATCTTTGTCTAGTTTGACCTCTAATGAGTTTTGTAAGTTTAGATAAGTCATTTAACTCCTCTGTGCTTCAATTTGCCCATCTCTCAAATTGTCAAATGGTATTTGATGGTTTATGTATCATGGCTGAGGGTATAATTGCCTTGCAAATATTAGGAAATTACAGAAAATATTTTGAAAAGTTAAAATGACTATACAAATATATGTCTTAGGCACATTAAAAGATAATATGTCTACATCCTCAAAAATTTCCAAATTCTAAGGTAATCAAGAAGACACCTAAATTTTTGTCTTTATTTGGAAAGCGGTGAGTCCATCTTGATTATGGTAGCATACTAAAAATGATAGATATCTTGCACAAGAACCACACAAAAATTTCACAAAGTTTGTGGACTGCCCCTATTATATTCCACTAAGGACATGAAGATGAATGCCAAGGAGGATTTTTTTTTTTTTAATCTTTCCTTCTTCCCCTTCCTCCACTCTGAAACAATCATCAATTACCCTTATCCACCGGCACCATCTCATCTAAGTTCATTTTCAAGATGAAGTTTCCTCGTTGGATGGTGGCTGTCCAATCCTCCTTCTGTCCATCACTGACTGCCTCAGAGCTGTCCCTGGATTGACAGTTTGAGAGCGAATCAATAATAATTATCTGGCTGCAGCCATGGCGAGCTGTGTAATTCTGCCATGGGACAGCATTGTGCAAACAGAGCTGCATCTCCGGCTGCAGGTTTAAATATGCAGGCTGGGGCTGTCCATTTAGGTGTGCTGATCATGTGATTACCGGGAGGTAGTGCTTCTTCCCCCGCTGCTGCATTAAAACCCTTTCAAATGATACACTCACCTTCTGGGACTTGCTGCTGGCTAGCACTGCACTATGTAAAACACAGCCTTCAGGTCCTGGAACATAAATCAGTGATTTAAAGGCACAGCCTTAGGAGAGGAGACACACTTTGCTTGGGGAGTGTGTAAGCACAAATGAAAGAATGAGATCTCAGATACATTTGGGTCTATCTTTATTTTACCTTGCTCTAGCTAAAGAAGATAATTGTTTTCTGAAATTATTTGTATCTCAGTTTAAAGATCAGAGCTAATTCTATATTAAAATTCTGTTGATTTGAGAGATACAAATTCAATTCCCATTTGAACAAGAAAATGTTGGCTTTATTGAGTTGAATTAACTCGCTTTCTTTAAAGCAATTTTAGCATGCCTTGGTAGAAGATGTCATTAGTTGCTAGTGTAGTTACTCTTATGAACAGGCAATCACATCTTATTGCTCTTATTTAAACACTTGAATATTAAAGGCTAGGGGATTTCTTTGGTGTTATTTCCTGGGAGTCTTTTTCTATCAAGAAATTAAAAGCGGGGAGCACGTGGGTGGCTCAGTCAGTTAAGCGTCTGCCTTTGGCTCAGGTCATGATCCTGGGGAGTCCTGGGATCAAGCCCTGAATCTGGCTCCCTGGCTCAGCAGGGAGTCTGCTTCCCTTTCTCTCTGCCCCTTCCCATGCTTGTGCTCTCTCATGTTCTCTCTCTCAAATAAATAAATAAAATATTAAAAAAAAAAGAAATTAGAAGAGAGGAAGATCTTGGGGGACGTAATCAATTTTCTAGCAGAAATCAATGAGAGGTGGGCATACAGATAAAATGGAGCAATCATAAATTCCTGGGGGGTAGAGATTTTACATTTAGAACAGATAGGTTCAGAAAATAATGTATATATCATTAGCAAATGACAGGAAACAAATGAAAATGGTGTGTTCCACAGCTATATTTGCTGTTTTAATTGTTATATATTTATATGCATAGAGATATATATTTATAATTTTTGAAGTAAAATGACAGAATTTTAGCATTTGTTTTATGTACTTCTATCTGGTGGGATCCTTCCATTATTCTCTATTTTTTCTTTAATGTAAAAATCTTTTTAACAATGTAGAATAGGTTTTATTGGTAAGTAGTAAGTTTCACAGGGTTGGATATAATCAAACTGAAGGAGAGTTACTAAGCAAAAACTTTATGTAGGTTATTTAAAAATTAAGAAATTGCTAGGAAACATGTAAGATTTCCTCTAAGATTGTAGCATTATTCTCCAGGTTTATAGATGATTGGAACATCTGGTGGAAGAGACATTGTAAAGGCTTGGGTTACTAGACAGGAAGTCACTGCAAAGTGTTACATCTTAGCTGTGTTGAGCTTCATCTGTACTTAACGGAGTGCCATTAACAGTTCTTTAACTCATCATTGCTTTATCTCCTTCAGCTATTTTTTTTAATTTTTATTTATTTGTTTATGAGAGAGAGAGAGAGAGAGAGAGAGAGAGAGAGAGGCAGAGACACAGGCACAGGGAGAAGAAGCAGGCCCCATTCACCGGGAGCCCGACGTGGGATTCGACCCCCGGTCTCCAGGATCGCGCCCTGGGCCAAAGGCAGGCGCTAAACCGCTGCGCCACCCAGGGATCCCTCCTTCAGCTATTTTTGATGGTTCCTAGTTCCTTAGTAGTGACTGACTTTCTTGGAAAATAGCAGGCATAAAGTTGATTGCAGGGAGCTGCTCAGCTATACCTTAGAACTAACTGATAACAGGATCAAAGATGAGGGGGGAATGAAGATGCAGATAAAATAGAAAATTTTTCTTCCTCCTGTTTTTCCTCCCCCACCCTCTTCCCCCTTCCTTTCTTCCTTTTTTTCATTCAATCAACTAACTAAACCATTTTCCTTATTAACCACCCTCTATTTGCTGGGCACATTTATGAACCAGCTCAGAATCTTGTCATTTGAGAATGTGCAGGCTACAAAGGGAGATAAGACATGGAGATATCTATTATAGCCCTATAACATGTGTTGGGGGTAAAGTTGTTATTCAAACAAAAATACAATTGTCAAGCAAAAATACAGAGAAAGTGGCAAAAGGTTTCAGAAACTGAACAGAAGATTTCCAGCTAGAGGATTGTATTTTAGCTAAATCATCCTGTGATCAAAGTATCTACCTGCTATTTTGCAGTGCCTTAATTAACTGTTAAGAACCAAGGAGCCAATTAAGACTTTGATAAAATAAAGCAGTGATGGGTTAAAAAAATTACAAAAGCGTAAGTATTGGGCATAACAATTTTAAATGATCAGGAATAATTTTAAATGATCAGGATAAAGGCTGTAAAGAGAAATCACATAATAAAATCTTGGAAGTCAATAAGGAAATTTCTCTATTTCCATATAGAAAAATATTTTTTTGAGATTTGCAGATTCTCTGCTATTGAGTTGAATGGAAGAACTATTATTCCATTTTAATTTGTGAAACTAATTATTTTATTTTTAAAGGTATTATTTATTTATTCATGAGAGATGCACAGAGAGAGAGAGAGAGAGAGAGAGAGAGAGGCAGAGGGAGAAGCAGGCTTCATGCAGGGAACCTGATGTGGGACTCGATCCTGGGACCTCAGGATCACACCCTGGGCCGAAGGCAGTCACTAAACAACTGAGCCACCCAGGGATCCCCTGAAACAATTATTTTATCCTCACCTCCTCACCTTAAGATCTCCAGAATTCTTAATTTTACAGCGAAGATTTCTCAACTCTTGAAGCCTCTATTTGCACATTCATTTGACCTCTAGCACTTGCTGCTTTATATGACACAGAGGGTCCTTTCAGGTGAGCAAGATGCATTGCTTTACATCTGGAGAAGCATGAAAATGAGCATGCCCATCACAACCGTATTTATCAAGAATATTAACATATTCCTTGAATTCAGTGTAGTAATAAATTTCCAAACAAAATTGAGAAGGCCTTTAACTGGGGGGGGGGGGGGGGGGGGCTGCTTTGTGAGATCCGTAGGGATTTGGCTAATTATCAAGAAGTTTCATACAAAGTAACTTTCATTATGGTGAGAAACTACCAAAGTCAGGTGTGGCTACAAGAGTAGTATTAGCAAGATTTAACTTGTCTGTGGCTCTTTTTGCTTGCTTTCCTTCAGTCCCACACTCACTTTTCCTGGGTGAGCGGAAGAAAGGCGCCAAGTGGCCTGCAGGTGAGAGGAGTGCCTATTGCTGGAGTTAGATTACTTTGAGCCTGCTAAACAGCCAGCCAAGCCAGCCAATTCAATTTATTGTGAAGAGAAGAAAGGAATGTAGAAAATAGTTAATTGGAGAAGTTGGGATAGGGGTTCACTAGGAGACAGGAGGAACAGGTGTGGCCTTGTAGGAAATACTGGGTAGGCAGCTGGCCCAAGAAATGGGGCTGGCCTGGGGATGGTCAAGATATTTGATGTAGAAGCAGAATCAACATTGGTACTGAGCACAAAAAGTGGCATGATACCAGGGCTAGCTTCATGTGGATGCAACCTATGCAATTGCACAGGCCTTGTACTTAGACCCCTTGCTGGGTTTAATGAGATGTGGTCTTAACATTCTTAGTAATTTTTTGAACACAGGTTCCCATAGTTTCATTTCACACCGGACCCTGAAAATTACGTAGCCAGTTCTATCTATGCAGCATGTATTTGTAAATGCACAAAGATGTCTCAGATGGACAATCACAAAGGGTATTTATAATGTTTTGGGAGGGAAAACTGACTATCTAGACCAACAGAGACCATCTCCTCTGGGTTTGATCTCTCTCAAAGAATTCAACACCTTTAAGAGTAGAGCCTCTCCTAAATCATATCCATAATTTCCACTATATATATCTTACTGTGATGCAAGGTACAATGACGATGTTGATTAATTGATCAAAGAACTATATCCTCTTAGCATTTTTAGATGACAAAAATATCTTCACATACACGTGGAATGAGTTAATCTTTACATCTTGATATTTATATAGGGAGAATCACTCTGAGTTTTTAGGGTAGCACTTTGTTATCTATGTCCCTGAGAGGAGCAGGGAATGGACTCTTGGGCCAATGGACAAACCTTTGTGGCATATTTAATGGCTAAAAGAGTTCATCTTGGTGACTGATAACCTGGCTTTGAAGCCTGACTCTCCTGCTAAGTCACTGAAAAAATGTGAGTATGTTACTAGGCTCTCTTTGCCTTAGCTTCCTCATATATAGATTGGGTATAATCACTGTAACTATCTCACAGAGTTGTAAAAATTAATGACATGATGCATATTTTTATGCTAGTCAAGTACCCAAGACCAAAAAAAAAAGTACTGGGTAAATATTCATCATAATGATAATTCTTGGGAAAAAATAAGGGGAACAAAAGATTTCTAAGTCAGTGAAGCATTCTCCAGGTGGACAGGCAATTCCTGTGAGGAGAGAGTGCAGATGCTTTGATTTAACCTCAAGACACTGCTCAGAATTAGGGGGCATCTTCTTCAAGTGTCCTATAGGACTTGCCCCATGTTTCTTGAAGTTGGGTACCATAAAACTGAGAAAAGCAATTTTGCCTTTTGGAGTACAGAAGATGAATTAGGACTTTGACAGCAGTGGCAGAGATGGCAGCATTGTCAGGAGCCACAGTGATGGTGGCAAAATTAATGGTGGCAGCAGGGAGATGGTGGAGAGGTGGGGACTTAGCTGCAGGCATGTACAATGTGACTGGTCCTGGACCTTGGGAAAGTTAATGCAGTTTCTTTATGCAATACTTTCTTCATTGGTAAAACAAATAATAAAAGTGCCCACCTAATACAAGTACTGTAAGGATTCACTGAATGGAGATGGTTATATGAGGTAATATATGTCTTGCAGCGAGCACAGTCCCTTGGACTCAGTGAACAGCAGCTGTTCTTGTCCCTAGCATTTCTATAAACAGTAGTATGGAGAGCAGGGGAGAAGAACAATGGCAATATGAAGCCCAATTCAAGACCAAGTTCTGGCCCAGAGTCAGAATTGAGAACAAATCTTGGATCAATCACTGTGTGACTGCAAGCAAGTTACTAAGCCTCTCTGAACTTGTTTCTGTTTTTGTTTTTCAATATGATAAATGAAGTCCAATGGCACCTGCATTGCAGGGTTGTCACAAAGATCAATGGAGAGAATGTAAACCAAAGGCCCTTTCTGTGCTTCAAGAAATATAAATATTTTCCTACATTTCATGCTCATTATCATTTCAGGGAGAATTGGACAGGTATTGTTTCTCTCACTTTTTAGATGAGGAACTGAGTATGGAAGCATTAGATAATTTGCTCAGAATCAACGACTGGTAAAGGACATAGCTAGGACTTGGAATCCTTTTTTTCTGAGACCGAACCTCTATACTCTTTTCAATTTTAAAGTCTTGAAATCCTTTTTCTGTATTAAATTGTCACCCAAATCCAAAATATAAAACATTTCGAGAAGAAGAAATTTCCCTGCCTCTTCCTAATCCTGTCATCACCCCCTCCCTCTAAGGGCTCTGAGGAGCACAGTTTGCAAACCTTTGCCTTCTGCAGGGAGACTTCCACTCTGCCACCCTCACTCATCTCAGCCCTTGAGGGCAGATATCAATCATATATGTCAGGAGACTGAACCAGGAGACCCTGAGGGCCTCTGATTCTGGTCCTCATCACTTCAGAGTTCAAGACAACACATACAGGTCATGTTGGGGGTTGTGGAAATGCATGGCTGAGATCCCAGCCACTGTGGGTGATGCTGTCTATGACTCTGGAAAGCCTCCGATGCTACTTTACATTGGTACCACTTGTGCCTCTTGACTTTCTAGTGAGCTGTGATTCTTTCTGTTTCTAGGGCAAATGGAGAACCAGGAGAATTATTGCGTGGTAAGCAATCAGAAAAGAAACCAGGGTTCAGAAATAGCTTAGTGGTTCCAAAGTTTGGTGGAAAAAAACAAACAAACAAATAAACCCCTAGCCAGGCAAATAGCTCAAGGTCAGGATGTGGGCGTCTAGCATTTCTCACTGCAGAGCTGGAGGCCTGTAGAGTCAGGAAGGTTTTGTGTGCTCAGTTGTGGCTTTAGTGATAGCAGTGCTGTGAAAACTCAGACCTTGACCATAGGTTTACAAAAAAGCAGATTTCTTGGCTTCTGAAACTATATTCACTTCTGGAAACTTATTAAGCATTGACAAAAGCATTCCCTGAGATCAGCAACCTTCTGCCAGAATACAATGGAGAGAGAGATTTTGGGAGAGCATGGCATATGTCCCCTAAAGTTTGGTGGTTTTCACCCAGAGTCTAATGCAGAGTGTTGGGAAGGTGTGAGGCTTATTTGAGGAATCCACACCAGCAGATCATAAAAGGATTATATTTTAAGAAGCTTGTTAGGAAGTAGGGGGTAACTCTTGCCCCATCTTAGTTCTCTTGGTGAAGACATAAGAGAACCCAATAGTTCCTGAGGCTCTAACGGCAGGAAGATGAAGTTAGAGGCAGGAAACATAGGGTTGCCCATGTGGGCTCCATGCCAAGAGAGGGGGCACCCAACCAGAGAGTATAATTGAAAGAAGGGGGACCAGGGGATGTGCTGCTCCTCTAGAGGTCCTCAATAAAAAGAGTGCCCCAGGAAAGCCAGCCTCTGCCTGTTTGCAATCATGTGCACTCACTAAATGGATACCAGTATGGAGCAGAGGTTTCCAGTGTCAAATGGAAGTATCCTGAGCAAGAGATGCAAGGGAAGTTCCCAGGGCACAGGTTTAAGGAGGTCCTCCCTCCAGGGTTGTGCAAGTGCAAGCTTAGTGCCTCCGTTGCCTCACCCTAGTCCTGACCCTGTGGGTCAGGGTGCATCAGAGATTTCTGTCTCTCCTACCACCCTTTCCTGCTCCTACACACACTGGAGCCTAAGGTAGGAAAAAGGGACTTGAAAAAAATCTCTCCTTTCTGCTTCCTCCTGGAGCTACACTTCTAGTCTGTATAGTCAGAAGCTTCAAACTGGATTTGAGGGAGAAGGTTTAAGCTGTCTTGCATTATATTTAAGTAACTGAAAGGGTCTGAATAATTGTGGTTTGGGCTAAGATGTCATCAAAAGGAGTCACTATCAAACAAAGAATAGGGGCACTGATATCATACAATTGAAATGTTGTTATTAAACCAAAACAGGTTTAAACAACTTATTGAGACTTTTCACAAAAGTGGTTGCATAAGCCAGTGTCTCTGAAAAGGGAGGAAATGTAAGGCGGAGTGGAAAAGGGGGTAAGGGGTAAGACTCGAAATTATCTGCTCTTCAAAATTAGTGGTTCTGTGGAGGGATCGGGTGACCAGCAAGCCTAGGTTTGACACCATCAATAGCTGTGGAATGCAGGCAAAGTACTCCGGTCTTTGTTTTGTGATTTGAAAATAGGAATAAGGATACTGACTCATACTCCATAGTGCTGTTATGAGAATAAAATGACAGCACATGGATTAGGCTGAGCGCCTAAAAGAGTCAATAAATATCAGCTGTCTCCCTTGGCCTTCCCTCTGTTTCACTGAAGGAATGGATCTTCTACAGTGTACACATAGGAGTGTTTGTGTGTGTCAGGGCTGTGTGCTGGAGAGCAAACTGACCGAGAGGTAATTTTGGAAAATACAGGACTGGGTGCGGAGGTACTCTAAAGATAAAGACAACAACATGCTGCCAATGTGTATAGAAATGTAAGATTATAAAGTCAAGAGACATTTGAACAGAGTGCTTAAGTTTAAGTGTCACTGAAACTGTAGCAGCCCTGTGAAACCTCACAGAAGTTATGTTGGGCACATAAAACAGTGTGTTATGCTCTTCAGTTGTAGTAAATCCATAGACCTCAGGACAATATATAGATAAAAAAAAATAAGCAGTTTTTAAGATGATTGGACCTAACTATGAAGGTCAGAAATGGAACTAGTTCTTAAGGAAATTTCTGATGCATCAAATAGAAATCACATTTTTGGAAGTTAATATGAAAAAGAGCCTATTCCGCTATGAGGCTGCTGTCAAAGAAACTGTTAGGGGTATATTTTTGTGCTTAGTGTCCTAAGAATGGTCCCTTATGATATTTTTGAAAGTGTTTTTTTTTTTTTTTTGAAAGTGTTCTAATAAAATTTTAGGTTTTCTTTGTGCTTTTCCAGCTTTCTGGAGGAAAATATCTCTTGCATTTAAACAGTTGTGTTTACTTTTCATAAGTAAAGGGAAAAAATTAAAAGAAAATAGCCAGAGGCATTGTAATAAAACTCAGAATATTATGAGGAATGACCACACATACAAGGGTGATTGATGTATAAATCACATTTTGACTTGATGTAATGTTATGAAAAGACAAATAATTTTGTTTACATTAATAGAGAACTTTAGATTTGGAATTGAGGTTTAGATTTGGAATCACCCCTGTCTTTTCCTCTCTGTCTTTCTTTTTTGGGTAAGGAGTAGTTACTATATTGGTCTTTCTTGGAAATCTAATACTTTTCTCATTATCCTAACAATGGTATTTATCCTGTACCATCAGTAGATGTTTCTTCCAGTGAAGATTCCATTTTAAAGCTCTTTGTTCAGACATTTTTAACCCAGCCATAAGTATTTCTAAATATTTTCAGTATATCTCAAGTTACCAACAATCTATCTGTATTATAATCAGAGAAGTTGTGTATGTTTTATATAGGTGTATATGTGCTGTGAATTAACACCAAACTCAAAACTGAATGAAAGAAACAGGGAATCTAATGAATGCATGAGTGATAGCAGAAGCACTTTCTATACTATTTCTTTCCTAGAATATGATTGGCAGTGAGACCTCTTGGCTTAGTACACAAACAGAGGAGATGGGGAAGAGAAGTGCTGGCATTTTACACAGTTTATCTTCCATTATTGTATTTAATTTTTAAAAGGACATCAGAATCCTTTGGGAATTCTATCACTGCCTGAAATTCTGCTACCAATTCCACATTTTATTTCAAATTGATGAAGTGATAAAATTTCATATGCCTTAAAACAAAATAATATTGAAAATTTATAAGGACAAACATCCCTTGGTAAATGGAAGAGAAATATTCCTGGAAAAAAAAATGTATATATGTTTAACTCTTTAAAAACACCATTATTATAGTAACCAGATGTAATTCTTTCTAATGCAATTCCAGAGATCAGGGATGGAAGGCATCTCCTGGGATTAATATGCTTATGCATAGGGAAGAGGTCATGGTTGTTGGGGTAGGGGCAACAAACCAGTAACTTGTATAGGTGGGTGCTTTTGGAGAGAAGAGATTCCTCTAATATGTACCGAAGTCTTAATAGTTTAGAGCCATTATGTTCTTCTACATTCCTCCCACTCAGCAAACATCTTTGTCCAGTTCATACATCAATTCATGCCTGGTGGCTCCAATGTTGCCTACTCCTGGGAAAATAGTAACATGGAAGGAAAGTTTGCAAACATTTATTCATTTCCATGGCTCAGTCTAGTTATGGGAGAAATACCTCATGTACCAAGTGGATATTTTTCCAACTGCCAATGAAAACTTAATTCCAGAGAAGACCAAAACACAGCATATTTTCTGACATGTATCTCTCACCCATGTCTTAGAAATTCTATACCTACCAGGCACAAATGCATTTCTTTCAAACATTTGTAATGTTGAACTGAACAATTTCCTGCACTGTTTAAACTCTAATCCTCTCTTTTTCAAATCACCCCCAGCGGTGGCTATCAGTTGTCAAAAGCTGATGGGCATTAACACATAGGTTCACAATCAACTTTAGGCATCGTATTTATGAAAACAGGCCTTCTGCAGATGCCTTATCTTAAATCAGGCTTGACTGTGGCTTTTGTTTTTCTAGGTATTGTTTTGATAAAATTTAGCAGGAAATAAATGATTAAAACATCTGGCGACATCAACTAGAAAGTGTGTAGATGAACTATAGAAGACAACACTCAAGAATTTATGACATTTCAGCCCAATTACAATTTTCCTATTGTTTTAACCACCTGGATGTGGAATACTCTGGGCTGTTAGAATTAATTGAAGGAGGCAGGTAGGGGAGCAGACTTAGTTGCTTGTGGCATAATAATTAGTACTATAGAAGCTCCACCAGCCTGCAGGAGGCCTGCATCCAACATCCCACTTCTCTTTGATATGATTGTCTCATATTTTGCAGACTATAGTCTTGTCTTTGGTGCAAACCCAGTAACCTTTTTGGCCAGAATGCAAACTGGAATGCACTTTCTTCCTAACAGGTTAAAGCCTATTCTGATCGTTGGGTTCTGATCTTATTAAAAATGGTCATAGCAGTGAACTCTTCAGCAACTAAACACCCTGGGTGATCTGAAAGTGTACCTTAAAAAATGTTTTCTGACATGTATGAAATTCTGCTACCAATTCCACATTTTATTTCAAATTGATGAAGTGATAAAAAAATGTTTTCCACTCATTCCTAACAGCTGGCATATGCCAGATATACCCAGCTAGCAATGATCATACAGATTTATACTTTGAAAATTGTATCAGAATCAGTGCCTGCAGGAGTGATCTTTTCAAAGGCAATTAATAATCTAAAGTATTGTAAAGCATAGGTGCATTTTAGCTGCTAATCTTTTGTATCTGAAGATTTCCTGAAGATTTCCTTCTCACTTTAATAAATAGAATTAACAATCTCATTAACATAGTATAGGCTTTAAAAGTTCTACAGCAAAGAAAACCATTAAATTCAGTGTATCCCAGGGATCCCTGGGTGGCGCAGCGGTTTAGCGCCTGCCTTTGGCCTAGGGCGCGATCCTGGAGACCCAGGATCGAATCCCACGTCAGGCTCCTGGTGCATGGAGCCTGCTTCTCCCTCTGCCTATGTCTCTGCCTCTCTCTCTCTCTGTGACTATCATAAATAAATAAGAAAATAAAAAAAATTCAGTGTATCCCAGTGTTTCCCAATGTTTTTGACTATCAAAAAATTTTGACTCATTTGACTCATATGTATATTCTAAGGACTTAGATGTTCCATAAAACTCAATGTGGGAAATACCAATTTAAAGTGATTATTAATTTTAAAAAATGGATGTGTTTGATGTCCATCTGAACATGATGAACAGGCATGATACCACTTTTAGTTGAAGTTGACATCTTAATGAACAGTATAAGATAACTGCACTACAAATCCTTAATAGAATCCTCTAACTCTGAAATTTGCCTTCTATAAAAGACACAAAAGAAACTACTTTTAGACAAGATGTATCTCTAAGTATTCTTGTTTTTTTAAAAGATTTTATTTATTTGAGAGAGAGCATGAGAGAGATCACAGATATAGCAGGAGAGAGAGAAATAGACGCCCTGCTGAACAGAGAGCCTGCCACAGGGCTTGGTCCCGGGGCCCTAAGATCATGACCTGAGCCAAAGGCAACACTTAACTGGCTGAGCACCTAGGTGCCCCAAGTATTCTTGTTTCTAATAGATTGGGCACGTACATCATTGAACTGTATTAATTTTAAAAATGCACAGAAGTGGTAGGGAAATCTAATAGCTATATAAATATCACTTAATACTTATAACAATGGTGAGGTAGATATGATCCTATCCCATTTTAGTGATGAGAGATTGACAACCTATAGAATGGGAAAAGATATTTGCAAATGACATAGAAAATAAAGGGCTAGTATTAAACTTAACACCCAAGAAACAGAAAATCCAATCATGAAATGGGCAGAAGACATGAACAGAAATTTCACCAAAGAAGACAGACTTGGCCAACAAGCCCATGAGAAAATGCTCTGCATCACTTGTAATCAGGGAAATACAAATCAAAACCACAATGAGATACCACCTTACACCAGTGAGAATGGCAAAAATTAATAAGACAGGAAACAACAAATGGTGGAGAGGATGTGGAGAAGGGGGAACCCTTTTGCACTGTTGGTGGGAATGTGAACTGGTGTGGCCACTCTGGAAAACACTGTGGAGTTTCCTCAAAAAGTTAAAAATAGAGCTACCCTATTACCAGGCAATTGCACTACTGGGTATTTACCCCAAAGATACAGATGTAGTAAAATGCTGGTCACCTGCACCCCAATGTTCACAGCAACAATGTCCAAAATAGCCAAACTGTGGAAGGAGCCATGATGTCCTTCAACAGATGAATGGATAAAGAAGATGTGGCATATATATATATATATATATATATATATATATATATATATTACTCAGCCATCGGAAAGGACAAATACCCACCATTTGCTTTGATGTGGATGGAACTGGAAGGTATTATGCTGAGTGAAGTTAGTCAGTTGGAGAAGGACAATCATCATAGGGTTTCATTCATATGAGGAATATAAGAAATAGTGAAAGGGATTATAAGGAAAGGAGGGGAACTGAGTGGGAAAAATTAGAGAGGGAGACAAACCATGACAGACTCCTGACTCTGAAAATGAACAAAGGATTGAAGAAAGGGAGGTGGGTGGGGAGTTGGGGTGACTGGGTGATGGGCACTGAGGAGGGCACTTGATGGGATGAGCACCGGATGTTATACTATATGTTGGCAAATCGAACTTCAATAAAAACAAGTGAGAAAAAAAAAAAGAGAGCAATTGAAACACGGAGAGGTTAGATAACTTACCCAGGTGAACATAATAGATGATAAAGCTGTGTTTTGACCCTATGCAGCTTATAAACAGAGTTTCTCCCCACTAACCTGATGCTGGTGGTCTTGGCCTCTTCCTCAGATAAAGGAAGATTTTCCTCTCTCACATGCACACTGACCTGGGTTTCTGAGATTGGGAGGAGCAAGTCAGCAGCCTTCCAGAATAAGAGAAGGAAGGTCAGTGGTGGGGCTCAGCACACACCCCACATCTCTCACCTGATAGAGCTGAATTCTAATATGATAGTAACTTTTACCAATTTTTCTTATTTTTTTCCCATGGAGATTACATATGGATCACTTCTGGCCTCTTTATATCCAGTGAGGGGGCATGGAATCTAAGTGTTTGAAAATAAAGCTCATTGAGCCAAGTTTTACCACTAAGAAGTGGGTGGCCTAAGACAAGCCACTTTCCTTTCTGAGTCTTAGTCCCCTCATCTGCAAAATA
This sequence comes from Canis lupus familiaris, assembly GCF_011100685.1. Taxonomy (NCBI): domain Eukaryota; kingdom Metazoa; phylum Chordata; class Mammalia; order Carnivora; family Canidae; genus Canis; species Canis lupus. Next base: position 19,173,541 of record NC_049251.1, read on the forward strand.
AGAATACGGAGCCAAGGCACTTCTAAGACCTTGTCCAACCGTATAATTACATACATGGCATTTATTTGTAAATAACTTTTTTCAGTAAAGGTAATAAGAACTACAAGATTGGAATCACTGAGCAATGTGTCTTTTTCTATGTTTTTTTTAAGGTTTTATTTATTTATTTAAATATTTTATTTATTTATTCATGAGTGACACAGAGAGGCAGAGACATAGGCAGAGGGAGAAGCAGGCTCCCTACAAGGAGCCCAATGCGACACTCAATCTCAGGATCCTGGGACCACAACCTGAGCTGAAGGCAGATGCTCAATCACTGAGCCACCCAGGCACCCCCTTCTCCTATGTGTTAATGCTTATATTCCTTGGAATGGATTGGAGAATTCCATGATTAAGGAAATGCCCTGAATGGGAAGACTGTGGTGACTCTGAAGGTCTCTGATCCCTGATTTTTTTACAAATAAGCTTCTCCATAGTTTTGTATCTATTCAAGATAAATGCCAATCTAGGATCATTCAAAATAAGCACTAATCTAGGACCCCTACTTCCAAGTCGTGAGCCCATGAACAAAGGGTTATTTTATTCATCAATATATTATCAATAGTATTCAGTACATAGTAGGGGCATAACAGTAGTGGTCAAATTAAATTGAACTCAAGTTGGGAGATTTGATTAAGCATTTAATAAGTTGGTAATACATATTGGAAATTCAGCAGTATAGGCAGCAACAAGCAATCTTAGAGGTAGTATAAAAGAGAGGGTCCTGACCATTAGAGTATGGTGGTCAAGTTAGTGTAGAAGATATTTACATCTGGTGCATTATTCCTTGAACATGTTTTCTGTTTTCATCTTCTTATTAAAAAAATATACCAAAAAAGAAATAATCATTGTAAGATTGGCAAAGACTAAAGGAAAGTCTATATACCCAAATATGAAATTAGAATATCAGGGTGGAGTATCTAAGTGTGCCCATGTGATTGAGGGCTCAAGACTCATGCTTCAGTGAATGACAAGAGTGACAGAATTGAGTCACAGAATATTCATTACCTTCAAGACAAACAACCCCACATAGTATACTTCCTTCATTATGAGACATTAATGAAATTGAGAGGGATAAGACTCTCATGGTAACTGATGAAAAAAAAATCTGATACCATTTATAGAGGCATAAAACTTAGTATATTGGGCATATTCCAAAAGAAAATTTAGCTTAGTCAAAACTTCTGCAAATCAAAAGTAAGACTGGATAACTATTTTTAAATTTTTATTTATTATTTATGATAGTCACAGAGAGAGAGAGAGAGAGAGAGAGAGGCAGAGGGAGAAGCAGGCTCCATGCACCGGGAGCCCGACGTGGGATTCGATCCCGGGTCTCCAGGATCGCGCCCTGGGCCAAAAGCAGGCGCTAAACCACTGCGCCACCCAGGGATCCCAGGACTAGATAATTTTTAAAAATGGTGGAACTCTCTTATTCAAATGAAAAGGAATTGACGGTAAATCTACATTTTCTTGGTGAAAATTGGAGTTTATTAGTATAATTCATCAAATTAGGAAGTAAAGTTGATTAGTTATTTGATTGAGACTGCATTGATTAAGGACTTGGAAAAAGCTATAAATCTAATCAGGGAAAACATCCTTCCACATGGGAAAAATACTGGGTTGACATTTAGAAGATAGTCACTTTTTATAGCAGCTTTTATTTAATATGCAGAATTATAAAAATTTACCAGTTGTTGATTTTACACACTAACTCTTAGGAATCTATCTTAAGAGAGTCTGAAGAAAAGCACCAGTTGTCTCCTAGAAAAATAAAATTCACAAGATCTTCCTCCTTTTAGGTGAAGTGGAAGTAGAACAGTAATCTTGGGCCTTTGTTCCAGTTAGATATTTAATCTGAATAATGCAGGCAAGACTAATCCTACCATTGCCTCAAAATGCTGTGTTTCTCCCTCCTTTCAGCACCTTTCTCTTTGTGCATGGCTTGGGTAAGTATTTAAACTTTTTTCTTCATTTCTATGTGTGCAGATATAGCCTTTATGGATGGGGAAAGACGAAGCATTTGTTTTTAGAAAATAAAATGCTGCCCTTTCACTCAAAACATTTTCCCTTGGAGAGCCTCCACAGATCAAACATATTCTTTTTCACAATTGAACCAATCCTGGCAAAAGCTGTGACCACAGTTTTTGATTTATTTTGGCTTGTGATGAAAGGCAAGCACTTTCAAAACGATTCCACCCATGGCTCTCACTAGGGAGAACACCCTGAGTGGAAACGTGGAAAACATTTTGAAAGATGGGAAGGTGCAAATATGCTCTGTTAAAATGCACTTTCTGTTGGAATTCTACTGCTTGAAAATATTCTCCATATTTTGCAGGATTTTAAAATATTGACAGTCATTGTGTGCCTAGCCATATTTTATACTGTGTTACTTCCCAGAGCTTTGAAATCTACTTAGAGCTGGATCTTCTGATTCAGGCTGGAAATTATTCTCATCAAGGCAGAGACTTCCTCCTGACCAATGCCCATATAGCTAACACATGCTGTCAGCAATTCTGTCCAAATACATTCTGTGTGTGACCACTACTCCCACCTTAGCCCAAGATAGTATCACCTCAGTAGGAACCACTGTAAAAGCTCCAAAAGAATCTTCCTACTCTCACACTAACACTCTTTTAAAATTTAACTATCTGTGGCACCCAGCTTTTGAAACTTATGTATTTTCTCATCACCCTCTGATGGCTTCCTGTCACACTTGGAATAAAATTCCCGAGATTCAAAAACAGTTGATTTTTTTGTCTATCTGGCGTTTCTTTGTTGTTAGAGTTTCTGTAACACTCTAGCTTTCTATATCCTAATACCCTAAGCAGAAGACGAACTCATCCACATCCTTTAATTTACAGAAGCACAGCACAACCACAGAACTCAGTCAATGTTACCATGAGTAAGTGAAAAACTAGAAATAAACCCATGTCTTCTGCTTCCTGGTAAGGATTCTTGCAATTATTCCAAGGCTCCTGGAGCCTTTCCCTCCTTCTTCTTTGTGATCTCTCTCTCTCTCTCTCTTTTTTTTTATTCAAATCCCATCTTTCAAAATCAAATTTCCTCCAACATCACTCCTTTGACCTTCTGTTTCTCTGCCTTTTTTTCGTGGGCCAGAATAGTGATTCTCAAGACCTCTGCTTTCATCTCCATGCTGATTGCTTACAACATCCATCTCAATTTTTATTTCTAATCCAGACACCAACTTTTTATCTGTTAATTAAATTGCTCTAGATAGATGTAACCTCATCCTCTCAAATTTAACAAGTGCTAAACCACATATTTAACCTTATAATTTCCCTGCCCCTTCCTCTACTTTTTCCTATTTCCAAATCAATGCTCTTTGCTGACTCCCATTTTCCTGTAAGTGGTAAATTCCTTCTCCTGGTTCTCTGGTATCACAATTTAGGATTCATCTTTTATAAATGTCTGTTTATCTATACCTGCCAGTCTTAAAATAATCACAATTTCCTTCCGATCTGCCTTCCTTATTTTTTCTCTTCACTTTGTGGTTTAGATCACATCTTAGTTCACTTGGGCTACTATAGCAGGATACCATGGACTAGGTGACTAACAAACAACAAATATTTACTTCTCATAGTTCTGGAGGTTGGAAAGTCTGGGATCAAGGTGCCAGCAGGTTCAGTATCTCATGAGGGCCTGCTTTCTGGTTCACTGACAGTTGTTTTGTTGCTGTGTTCTCACATGGTAGAAAGGGTAAAGGAGCTTCTAAGGTGGTTTTTATAGAGGACATTTATCTTATTCATGAGGCCTCCACCCTATCACCTAATTATCTTCCAAAGGCCCCACCTCCTAATACCATCACACTGAGGATTAGGTTTCAACATAGGAGTTTGGGGCAGACACAAACATTCAGTCTGTAGCATGCCCTTTTTACCTTATTGTGGATTATTGTCTAAGCATTCTCAAGTCCTTGGCTTCCATTCTCCTTCCTATTAACTCCTGTTCTTTTATCCTTCCTTTCTATCCCTAAATTGCCAAGTATCCACAAGAGACAAATCTTCCTGAAATACAGCCTTTATTCTCATCACTTCTTAGTTTAAAAATCACTTTTTACTATGTTTTTTAGAGTCCCTTTAAGGCTACTTTTATGAATTCTCTCCTACCTCTAATGCCCCCTTTTAAACAAATATATTGGATGTAGGCACAATGGTGCTTAAATAATTATCACTAACTTAATTACTGAAAACAAACACTTCCAATTATTCCACTTACTATGTGCAGAACTGGCACTATCACTCTTTGTTATGGAAATACTGGATAGGAGAGTTGTTAGACTTGAAAAAAAAAATGACAGATGCCATAAAGGCATCTTGTCTTTAAGTAAGGAATAATAAGTTGTAATTATGTTTAGATTTTGATTCCTACATGTATTTGATGGCTGATTTAGGAAGCCTTCCTTTAAACACACGAATGTGCTATTTGAATGAAAAATAGATGAGAGAAATGATTCTGAAATAAAAGAATCTCTTTAAATTTTTTTTTTTTGGTCATTTGAATGGAGTTTATGTACCAAGAAGCAGAATATTAAATATTATTGGAAACCTGTCAAAAAAATTACTATTTGAGACTTTGGTTTCCTAGATAACTTAGAGAAAGGGCACAGACTTGGTTGTAAGTCTTTGTTTGATTACTTGATTTTTTTTTTTTTTTGTATATTATTCCATATGTCTACTCGTCTGATTTTTTTTTATATAGGGAGGGATGGAGAGAAGAAGCAGTGATGAAACTAGATGGAATTGTTTAGATAGAAAGAATTCCATTTAAGTGTAATTCCCCTGATAGCATTAATTTGGTAAAAAACCTGGTACATGACCTGCTCCTAACCTTATATTGAGCAGTCAAAGATAGCTTTTAAAAAAAGCATTGTCAATTCTAAGCTGCAATAGCTCTCGCTTGCCATCAACAATAGTACCTCATATCCTGTGTGCAAAGTAACTAATAAGGGCCTGATTGAAGTTTTGACTTCTATTACTCCAGTCATGGTGGAGTCCCTTGAGGATGAGTAGGAAATGCCACTAGACCCTAGATGGTCTGTGCCTGATTTCTGAATTTTGAGGCATTCCACCCCTAAAGCGGCTATTGCTGCTCAAATTCTAATAATGTTTTTGTATGTCAGTGCTTGTCTCCAATAATGCTCAGGCATTATACAGGAGTGGCATGTGGAAGTTCACATTAATCACTGCAGGACTGTGCTAGCAAACATTGGTAATTCATTCATTTCTTTCTTTCTGCCCTTTAAATTTCTCCCCCTCCCCCTCCTTTTCTTCCTTTTTTTGATCCTTTCAATCCATTTTAAGAGGAGGGATTCAAAAGATGGTACCTTTTGCCTTAAATTTGCTATTCTACCCATAGTTAAAAGTAGGCTATTTTGTTTATTTATTGCCTTTCTTCTTTCCTCATTTAAAGCTTCTCTAGAGAGTATAAGAATGGTCAAAGAAGAAATGGGAAAACAGAGGAGGAAGGAAATGAAGGAATGTAGATGGTAACACAGAGGCTAATTGAGAGGAGTAACAGCCAAATATGAGAAGGGAAAAGTAAATTGAAGTTGTAAAGAAATAAATAGAAATGATAAATGAGTGAAAGAATTCATCCAGTGATTTATGGTGAGACTTATTATCCTGAGACTTGAGTTTGATTTTCTATAAAATGGGAATGTATTCCTTCTTGGTAAAATACTCTGAAATCTTTGTATTATAGTCCGTCTTTACCAGCAAATCATTAAACTTCTTTTAAAAAAGAAAAAAAAACAGATTTCTAGTGAATGCCAATATCTGTTATTTTTCTCTGTTTTAAAGCTATAGCAGATATTGGAAAATATTGATTATTCAAAGATCACCTTGGGCCTTTCTGGCCAATTCTAGATAATACATTTCCCTCTTTTACCTCCTAGGATATAAATTTAATAAGTAGACAATTCTTAACAAAGTGTGCCCTTTGCCATTTAACTTTAGGATGCATGTGTATGCTCCAAAGATATATATAAAGCATTTTAGAATTACTTAACTTTTAGAAAATCATTATGATATTGTTATAAATCAGTCATATTATTTCCCTTTAAAAGCTAACCTGAAAGGACAATGTTTGGACCATCCACCCATAGGGTCACCCTTCTGATCTTATAAACAGATTTCTTTATTTTGTTTTTCTAGCTGTAGCTCAATACTGTCTCACTAAATTTGCTAAGAAGATAATTTTTCAAAGTTCTCTAAAGGACCTGCTTTGTGGCCTGCTCTAGAGCTTTGCCTCTCCTTCTTATTGTCTCACATTAGGTGAAGAGAGATTCTAAAAGAGGGATGAGTTATTCTTGCAAAGGTGCTTTTCTATTAATATATTCCATATTCAACCTCTTGGCCTATACATTACTGCATTTTATATTTCTTCATTACTGTACATTTTGTTATTGATTTTGATTAAATCCATTTGGAAGTCAATATTCACAACAGTAAAAACAGAAGGTATATTTGACTATTAAATATGGTACACTTATCCTCCTTTATCATACCCCTGAAGGTGCATTATAGGTCTGGGAGTCTCCTCTGCCTCTTCAGTAAATCTCATCAGGAGGGGCTTCCAAAGCTAAGAATTATATCGAGCTCATTACTTATTGGTGCATTCCACGCATGCAGAGCAGGGAAATGTTCAGTGGTTCTAAGTTCTTAAAACACTCCCCAGCTCCTTAACTACCTTTGTCACTAATCCTGTCACCAGCCAATCCTGTCACCAGCTGGCTGAGTTTCAGTTTATTATTTACCATGTGCTGGAAGTGCTCTGTGTTTATGAGAAAGCCCCTTTACTGGCCTTGCTGTTCCTTAGGCAGAGGGAGGCTTCAGTAGTCGCGGGGAGGGTCGGGGGTTGGAGGGGGGGAGTGACACCTTTGCTATTAGCATTGGCTTTGAGAGGAAAGAGGTACAAAGCCAAAGAGCGCAGCCAGCTGAGATCAGTCAGCTGTGATTAAGACAGAGTAACTCACCAATGGTGAAAATAGCCAATCAGCTGGAAACAGGCTTCCAAAGCTTTCAAAACACCGTCACCTGCCAGCTGAGCAGCAACCACTCACCATCTATTGTTGCTGAAGAGAACAAAGATCAAGTGTTTGCAACTGCTCTTAAAAAGCTTCAAACAATAACCTTACCTCATGTTTCTAGTTCTATCTTTGGCCATTCTATACTAGATAATTGTGTGAGTAATAGTTTCTCATATATGGAAAACAAAATTTATTAAATGTGGGAAACAACCCTACTAAAAATAAAATCCTATCTTTATTTAAAAATTTGATATCTGGTTCATCATGGAATTTTACACTAGTTTTGATTCTTAAGACTATTACATTAAAATACTGTTTATCTCGATTAGAGTTTTTTGGTGTCTCCTTTTATTTTGCACTGGAGGTGAGTGCCTCACTCACTGCACCCTGGCCCCAGCCCTGTTTATTAAACATTATCATATGCTCACAAAATCACAAGGAGACTGACTGTATAGCCATTTTACAGATGATAAACTGAGGCTGATGAAGGTTAAAAATCATGTCTGAGGATATTCAGGAAGGTCATGGTGGAAATGAGTAGTCTAGAACTCTGGATTACTGAATTCTGTTCTGGTATTCTATTCATTTTGGAAACTCCAGACCACATTGGTTGCATAAAATTAATCTTTTTTTAAAAAGATTTTATAAATTTATTCATGACAGAGAGAGAGAGAGAGAGAGAGAGAGGCAGAGACATAGGCAGAGGGAGAAGCAGGCTCCATGCAGTGAGCCTGATGTGGGACTCCATCTGGGGACTCCAGGATCACGCCCTGAGCCGAAGGCAGAAGCTCAAATACTGAGCCACCCAGGTGTCCCGCACAAAATTATTCTTAACCATTACTAAAATTAACATACAGGTAACACTTTATTTTTTTATTTTTTTACATGTAACACTTTATATAGAACATTGCTCACACTTAATCCTCATGGTAACTCTTTATATAAGTAGCATAATATTAACTATTCATAAAAAAGACTAAAGGTCCACAGAAATTATAAAATTTGACCAGGATCCCACAGAAAATAAATGGTAGTATATGATACAAACCCAACTTTTCTGAATTGGAACTTTATGCCCTTTTAAACTAGGTATGGAAATATTTTTTTTAACAAAACACAAAAGGTGCTGCATGTAAAATATTTGTAAATTTGCCACATTAAAATTAGCATCTTAGTAAGTGAACTATAACAAAGTAAAGAGACAAGTTGCAAATGGTGATAAAATATTTCCAATATATATAACTGATGAGATTGGTATGAATAATATGTAAAGAAACTTACAAATGAATAAGTACAATGAATAATAAAAAAATAAGCAAAAGTATAAATGAGCATATAAAGAGAAGTTTCAACATTATATACTTTCAGAGCTTTGGGGAATCATTTATTATTTTATTTATTTATTTTATTTTTTTTTTTTAAATTTTTATTTATTTATGATAGTCACAGAGAGACAGAGAGAGAGAGAGGCAGAGACATAGGCAGAGGGAGAAGCAGGCTCCATGCACCGGGAGCCTGATGTGGGATTCGATCCCGGGTCTCCAGGATCGCGCCCTGGGCCAAAGGCAGGCGCCAAACCGCTGCGCCACCCAGGGATCCCATTTATTATTTTATCCAACAATTATTTATCAAGTATCTACTATAGATCAGATTTTGTTATCTTTTTAAATGAACAAAATACAGATTCTACTAGAATGAATGTAAAATTCATTTTAGTAGTAAAAGAAACATATAAACCATACTTGCAGTGCAAAAATGGTGTTTTTATAGAATTAGAAGCAAAGTTCTTTGGAAGCCCTTAAGAGGAAGAAACTAATTCTAGAAGAGATCACTTTTGAGCAGGGATTTGAATCAAGAAGGAAAGAAATATATGGACCCAATGAAATAGTTCCAAGCTCCATTGCAAAAATAAGATTTGAACTTGGCCTGGAAAACTGGCTAGTACCAGGATGGTGAGAAGGATGGGTAGTCCTCATCTAGGGGAGCAAGAAGTACAGAGAAAACTGAGATCATGGACCCACATCCGAATAGAGAAGCCAGAAGTAAGTGAGTAATGATTGGATAGGTTATATTCAACAAGATCACAGGTCTTGAATGAGGACTCATGAACTTGTCCACAAGAGGACAGCATTTTAAGTTTCTGAAAAAAGGGCATAACATAAAAAGGTGGTTTTCAGGTCTTTGCTGATGAGTGGCTCCCTTCAGAAGATCTTCCTATTCCAGAGATTGCCCAAGCTGTATAAGTGGGAGTCAATCAACATAGGTTTTGCTTGGCTGCACATGGAAGGAGAAATGGTGATTGTTGGCTCCAATCAGAGCCAAATCTGACTTTTCCTATAGTGTCAGCTGGGTTTGGAGAAAGCTTAGTTCTGTTCACAGAGGGCAGAACTCAAGGAAAGAAAGAACACCAGAGTTTCAGATATCAGAAAAGAAGAGAGGCTTTAAACCCTCAAAAATGACAGACCATAAAATAGAGCAGATGAAGGAGAGGTAGAGGAGAACAAAGGTCATCACTATGGGAAGTAGCTGCATAATAATAATTATAGCACTCAATTAATACCTTATACTTACAGAACACTTTTGGCACTTTATCATTAAAAAATGATTTCACACTTGAGGTCAATTTCACAGATGCTGAACTTGATTTTGATCAGAGAGCTGGACTGAAAAGAGAAAGAAGACTGGGCAGATACCTGGTTGAGGGCTTTCTCTGAGAAGACAAAGGAAGCTTGGTTATTAATTATGAAAGATGGAGATGAGAGGAGGTGCCCCAAATTATTAAGAATTAAATGGGGGCCCTTGATTTAATGAGATGTCTCTTTATTTCATTAGGGAAAAACCTGGATAAGTCAGGGGACATTGATCTTAGAACTAAGAAATTTTAGAGTTAGAAAAAACCTTTGAGTTTTTTGAGTTACCTTTGAGAAGAGGTAAACCCCTCTTATGGTCCCGTATCATATTATATCTTTTTCCACAGTTACATTTCAGTGCTTTTTCATAGCAAATATAAGCATTGTATTTGCCTTTTAATTCCTTGGAGTATTTTATAAACCTGGGTAATGCAGTCCTGTTTAAAACCAACAGTTATAGATGGTTTCATCTCTAGCCCACGTCTTTCATGACCTCAATTACTGCATTAAAATATTGTTAGCAAATTAAGATTCAAATAGCATTTATTACACAAGATCAAGTTCCCTTTACAAGTAATTTACATATTGTCACAATGACTCTGTGCCAATTGCTTACAATTTTGACATTGTGGGAGAGCAGCCAGCACTAATGCATAGGATTGAGACATAATTTATTATGAAACTCACTCTGCTGTATTTAAGGAAATAGTGCGACATAACAGAAGTCAGTGCACATAAGCAGTATGCTTCTTTGGATTATCCTATATTCAGATATGGCAATGCAGTAATGATTCTACCTGGAGCAGAAAGAGTCCAATACTAAGATGATTTCAGGTATATGGGAAGAAAGTGATGAATTTCTACTTGATAATTTGAACCATTCTCATAAATCATCTTTTGTCTCCATCTATCTTTCTTAATTTCATCTCCTTATTTCAGCTCCAGATAGTGTAGTGGTTAAGAACAAAGGTGTTGAGCAGGATTGCCTAGTTTCAAATTTTAACTCTGCTACAGTTTTTCCTGTGTGACCTTGGGCAGCTCATTTAACCATTCTGTGCTTCAGTTTTTTTATATGTAAAATAGGACTAGTCATAGTGCTTATCTCATAGGCTGTAGTGAGAATTAAATGGATTAACAGAACAATGCCTCACAGTAAACACCACAAATACATTGGTTATTTATTACTGGTCTTCATGTTATGTGTTTCTATATCCCCTTTCACATTTTTTTTCTCTATTTTAGCACTAATGTTAGGTAGGTTAGATCATTTTTTTTTTTCTTAACGTGCCTGCCATACTCCCACATTCTGAGCTATTCTATGGCAGAAACTATACATATTTCTCTTTGATTAGGTCCCAATAAATACATGTTGGTTATATAGTTCAATTTTGGAGATGAATACACATTCAGTACATGTACTTTCCAAAGTAGTTCATTTATTTATTTATTTGTTTGTTTTTTAATTTTTTTTTCTGAATATAGTGAAAAAGAGCTTTTGAAAATAGCAGAAGTCAGGTGGTTGGGAGCCTTCAGAATTCCTATCTTTTGACTTCTACCCTGACATCCCCTCTCAGCCCATCTGGTGGTTGCTCTGGGTTTGTCCTTTGAGAACCTGAAGTGATTTCTCTTTCCCTGTGTAGGGATGGAAGGTGAGAGTACTCAGTTCCTGTATATCCAAGCCCCAGGAGGCCCTGAGAGTTACCCATACTCAAGAACTCATAAGTATCTTTTTTCCCCCTTCCTGCAGAAATTCTCATTAAAACAGAAACAACTTTTTCAAAAGCAGTGCTTCTTTAAGAGTGGCCCCAGGATCAGCATCATTGACACCACCTGGGAACTTGTTAGAAATGCAAATTCTTGGCCCTACCCCAGATCTAATGAATCAGAAGCTGTGGTGATGGAGCCCAGCAATCTGTGTTTTAATAAGCCTTCTAGGGTATTGTGTTGCATGCTAATGTTTGAGAAACACTGCTCAGAAGGGTCTTGATTCTCTAATAGTACATCATTAATAGCAACAACTACACTAGAAGGGTAAAGAAAGGATTAGGGGACCATCATGGCCAATTAAGAGCACTACAACAAGCTATCACTGAGTGGTCTCTGCAGGTATGGTAGTAAGTGCTTTCTGGTGTTTTAGCTTATTTAATTTTGCCCACAGTCTATTAAAAAGGTGGCATTAATTCATTGTTGCCAGGGGAGAAAACTGAAGCACAACCTTTACTCAAGATCGCTGAGCTGGTTACAGAACTAGAAACTGAACCCAGGTCTGTCTGATGCCCAACTTAGGCTTCAACTGTTTCACTTGGCTATCTTTTAAAATGCACATCTTTATTCTTTGTGCTTAGTTTAAGTGATCCCTGTTTTGGGCAAATATTCCTTCTGTTTTTCAGAATGCCATATATTTGTGTGTATTTATGTATGAAGATTATAGCTAAATTCGTTTTTGACAATGTAGGTTAACTATTTCGTTTCAGCAATCATTTGTTGTGTGCTAAGTATTATATAAACATGTGCAGAAGTGCTCATGCTAGCATCTTTGACCTCAAAGTGATCACTCAAATAACTGTGACTAGAATCCAAAATGAAACGGGGAAAATAGAATTAAAATATCCCAGATATTTAATGCAAATAGATCTTCAATATAAAAGATTTGCTATACTAAAAGGATAATGAGAAACTTCTCAATAGGTACTAATAGCAGCTAATGTTGAGATTAATTAATATTGTTGACTAAATTTTATATTAGCTAGTTTAAGTCATGATCTGAGGTAAGGGAGAATGAATAGAAAGTTTCGAATACGGAGTTTCATCCCCATGTGTGTAACACTATTTGTTCTCTCCACAAGCATTTATTGAGGGTTTGCTATGTGTCCCACACTTTACAAGGTTTTGCATGTGATAAAAAAGAACTAGAAAACAGTCCCTCTTCTCAGGGAGCTAGCAAGGGACTTTGTCCCTTGGCTTGCCCTGCTGCTATCAAGATCAATCACTTGTTTTAAAATAATGTTCTATTCTGCTTAAGGCTATTAGTGATCGTGCTCACATAAAAATGATTTGATTTCTCACCAGCATCTTTGAATTTGATTTAATATCCAGGGGTCCCAGCTCAGTCAACTTTCTTTAAAAAAAAAAAAAATAAAATCTGTAGTCAAAGCATAAAGTCTTAACTAATGTAACAAATGCTTGACTTTTATTTGTTCTGGAAATTGATGAGTGGTATGAGATGCAAAGATGAGAGAGTCTGTACACTCAATGAAATCACAGCCATGCATGCAAATAAAATATTACAATGAAAAGAGATGCATACTATCACAAATGTGTGCAGATAATTAATGGTCATCAAGAACAGAGCACTATAGATCTGTGGTGAATTGCTTCATGGAGGCGATGATAATTGAAGAGAGCCTTGAAGAATGATTAGACATTCTGTGAGTAGACGTAAGGGAAGAAAATTCTAACTATGGAGAACAACATTTGCAAAGATGGGTACATGAACAAGCATGGTATATTAAAGAAACCATGATTAGAGTTTGGATGTATGTAGGTGAAGGGAAAAAAATTTAGAGAAAAGAAAAGTTTTGAATACCATGTCCAGAAACTTGGAGCTCATGTGTTGGGTAATGAGGATCTACTGCAGGAAGTTAAGCAAAGCCAGGTGATCCTTAAGCAAGAGATTATAAAGTTCCTATCTATGCATTGAGAAGTTCTGTATGGCTGCAATGTAGAGAATGACTGGAATTATTATGGAGTTATTATGTAGTGGATACTGAGGAGTAGACAAAGGAATGCACTTGACAGGGCTTAATAATTGGTTATATAAGGTAAAGCATACACAGCCTTGAATTTTCAAATCTTCGCTTTTTAAATATTTTTTTTTAGTTTGTCTTTGACCTTTGTCTATTAAAAATTAATACTATTTGCACTAACTGTGAGTTTGACCACAAGGACCAATATGTGTTCTGTTGCCCCTTTCAAAGCAAGAGTTTTCAAAGACTGTTCCTTGTTTTAGAAGCCTACTTTCCACAAGAGTTTTGAAGAGCCTTTTTACAACTTAAACTTTGAGACTGAGTCTGTAATATTGCCTGGAGCCATCATTTCCATATTGATCATAAAGCAAGCAGTCAAATACAAATGATTAATCTAATTCTGCAGACTTGCTGCTCATACACCCAAACTGCTCAGCTATTGCCTGGGTGGAGGCAGAAACAGCTGATGTACACCCAACTGATACACACATGTACACACTCAGTTTTTGTGGCATCTAGATGTGGGCCTGCACTCTCTAAACCATCCCTGATTGCCACCCTACCCCAGTCCCCAGGATAATTTTTCTCTTCCTCTAATCTCCTGAAGTTCTTTGTTGTTAACTCTCTTGTCATTTCCACCAGAGTCTGTATATATGCCTGGATTGTAAACTCTAGGGAGGCATGATCTTTGTCAGAGTCATCTTTCTGACTTTTTATTAGAGTCATTATTTTACATAGGACATGGAACATACTTAAGATTGCTCAAATTTTCACTGCCACACTTTTGTAGTCTTTTAATAAATAATATATTCCTAGCCCCCCCGCCCCCCACCACCAACTCCACCTCATCCCCATCATAATGACCAGAATGTGGAACCTAAGAGCTTTGGCTGTGCCAACAAACTGACCAGTTCAGTGAGGAGTTATCAAGGACCAGGTCAATGTAATCAGGCTTATTCTTGAGATGGAAGATCTAGTAGAGGTAGTGAATTTTGTGTCTCTGAGTCGTATTTTTGGTAAATGCATCATTTCTCTTCAATATATAATAGTAGCCTAATAAAATTTAAAGTAAGATATTTTTAGCACAATAAAAGAATGGTTAATATCTTTAGGAATAGTACTGATTAGTATATCATCAGAGAGAGCATGCAGAAAAGCTATACATGCCCGAGAGGAGACTTTTGGTCTAACATGGCTGAATTCTCAAATCCTTCTGAAAAATATTAGATTCTATATCACAAATTTTCCATTAGCAATAACATAAGCAACAGAGATATTTGATGAATATAAATTACTTGTATGTTATCAAAGCAAGAGAAATATTGGAGAATTTGGAAGCCTTTGTCATATCCCAGTCTCACTTTGACTAGCTAGATGTCCTTGTGCAAGTCATTTGCCTTTTCTGGGTTTGTTTATTCTTTATTAGGTTGGATCAGATGATCCTAATATTTTGCAGCTCTAACTCAATGACTATGATGCTGTGAAAAACAGTCTACAGATCTTCTAATGGAGCATTATGCCTGGCTGAATAATTTATAAAATCTTGAAAAAAATTATCTCAATGATTTGCATAAGTCATATTTTATAATTTTGAATGAGTGATAGGTCTATCAATTTTATTAACTAACACAAGTAAACAGAAAAAAGGTGACTGAAGAAGATACCTAGTAACATTCTAAGACAATATTTTTGTTCAACCCAATTGTGCCCAACTGGGTTATGTTTCTCTTTAGGAAACTGATGTGGTATGTATCCCAGGATTGTGCTTCCATATGTAAAAGAAGCAGTTTTCTGAGTCAAGTGAAGGTTTGAAAGAAAGGTAGAAAAATCAGTTATTTAGAGAAAGACACGATTATAAGGGATATTCCTCAGCCTCTGTGAGCTCTTCCCAATTTGAGGAATATAAATCCAGGTTGGTTTGATGTTCTCAATACCAAGAAAATGTTTCTTGTATGTTTTTATTTATTGTATGTTAAAACCCATTGGGAGCTGGGTGTTGGTAAATAACATGGTAATAACATGGGTCAGATCCTCAGATCATTCATAATCTAGTCAAGATAAAATACAGAAGCAACCAAGATAGTAAACACATACAAATTACAAATACTTCAAGTTTTAAAACTAAAGTCAGCATCATAAAATAACATTGAAAAGCAAGAAAAAGAACAATCACTGACAATGAAATGCCTTTCTTTTCTTACTGAAATGATTGGGTCTAGTTTTGGATTTCAGAGTTAGAATTTTCTGAATGGAAGATCAAGAACTCCAAAAGAGAAATTAGTGCAGTAGAATGAGAAAAGCAGTGTCCAAGAAATAAGAGATCTGGCTGTTAATTCTGACTCTAACACTGACTGAGCAGCCTTGAGAAAGCCTGTCCCTTTTGGCCTCAGTTTCCTCATTTGTAAACTGGGCTCAACCAATGTTGCTTTGTCTTCAGAATTTATGGACCTCTGCAAACATTTCTATAGAGCCCAGTGGCCCATGATCTCCAGTTTGAAGAATACTACTTGAAACTTGATTTCTTGGCATACATGGTTATAAAATGCGGGCCCAAAAGCAGGTGCTAAGATTCTGGGACTGCTCTCCATTATACGTTAGTCATCCAACTGACTCAAAATTTGATTATCTTGGTTAGTCCATTGAACACAAAGTACTTACTTTGGGCTAGAATTGTTCTAGGCATTTGGGATTTATCTAAGAACATCATAGACAAGATCCCTGCCTGAACAGAGCTTATATTCTAGGAAAGACTAACAGATTATGAACAACAGAAATAACAAATATGGAATTAATTTTGAAGAAAAAAATAAAACATTTTTATAGGGAATTCAAGGGCTTCTGCAAAGATATCCATGGATTGTGGTTGGAGAAACATCTGAGCCCAGGAGCCCTTGAGGACTGTGGTTCAATGACTCGTGGTCACCCCTTTCAGAATGAGCAGTAAGCTGAGAGCTTTCCCACAAGGCATCCTAACTGAGCACAAATAATTTTAACAAAAATCTCTTCAGATTCTAGAAGCACCAAGAGATTTTTCTTGCTATAGCTTTAGTTTGTGCCTCGCCCTGTTCTGAACAACATGGAGGTGTTAGGCACAGAGCCAAACCTTCATTGCAGGGCTCCAACAGAGCACAACTCTGGAGAAAAATCATTAAATTAGGCAAAGATCCAATAAACTTAAATTTTCTGTTTTTGATTGCTTGCTGTGAGGAACACTATGACATGATTTAAAATGATGATTTAATGTAGCAAGAAGAGAGGGACTCTAAAAACCAAGTAGTGCAGTCATACAGTTCTAATAAAATTTGTCTATTATGTGCAAATTGATTGCTGGTGCCTAGATTTACATGATGTTTATGATATCAGAATATCTGACAAAAATTGATGTCAATATTTATGCCTCCATAAATTACTCACACAGCACTATTATGATGGTTTCTAATTAAAGTGGAACCAAGCTAATTGACCTTTAAATCCAAAGGACTTTGTAACCCAAAACTCATTCACATAGGGATGGCAGGATGCACTAGCATGGGCAAAAACAGAGCCTTTTGGGTGGTACAATATTTTATTTATTTATTTTTTATTTTTTGGTACAATATTTTAGTATGAAAAATAATTATAAATTCTACAAGAACTAGTTCCACTACAAGATGGATTTTAGATTTGATTCATCCTGCATTAAGCTGTTACTGGGTAGTTTCATGACAAACCATGTCTGTGGCTTTATACCTAGGGTATTCGAAAGATTTTTTTTTTTCAGCCAGAAATACCTGCTGTTTGCTTTCAAATGTGTCAAATGAGACAACTGATCAAATCAAAGACCCTCCCTTTTTGTTTTATTTTAAACATTTTATTTTGTAATAACTTAGTATTTGTAGAAAAGTTATAGTCTAAATTTATACTCCTTGAGGTCAGGCATTATTTTATTCATTGTTTAAATAGTCTCCTTTAACACTCAACACAGGTCCTGACAAAAAGCAGGAGTGCAACAGGATATGATTTGTTTTTTAGGAAGAAGGCAAAAAGAATGGAAACAAGCACAGCTCCTGTATTTTATAACGTAAAATATTCCATTGTTATTCCTGACAAAGCTTGGCCCTTGGCTTTCTTTCTCCTCTTGTTAATAGATAGCCAATTATGTTTTCACTAATTAATTATTTAAATAAATTCAAATATTATTCTTTGAATACATGTTATAGAAGCACAAAAATAAAAAAAATAATTTGGGTAATTTAAGTAATCAAAGGGGAAAAAAATCTGGTTGTTAGTCTAGGGTCTGAATACCTGGATTCTTATTTTATTTCTGATAAAAACTTGCTCTGTGTCCTTGAGCAGCTAACTCTTGTTGAGCATCTTGCTTCCTCAACTGTAAAATGAGGAAGGTGAAATCTGTTTTTTCAGGTCCTTTGCAGCTTCAAAATGCTATTGCTCCGGATACAAGTCAGAGAGTGTGTGCGTTTCCACTGGACTGCACTTTCTTTTCC
The DNA here is from genome assembly GCF_011100685.1 of Canis lupus familiaris. Classification (NCBI taxonomy): domain Eukaryota; kingdom Metazoa; phylum Chordata; class Mammalia; order Carnivora; family Canidae; genus Canis; species Canis lupus. Next base: position 19,191,488 of record NC_049251.1, read on the forward strand.
TCTCTCTGCTATCATTTCACACTGCAACTGTGAAAAGACAGAATGAGATGCAGTTATACTACTGTGTAGTTTGATTAATGTATTCAACTAAAGATTGTTGAATATTCAGAGTTCATCAGTCATGGTTTTGAAACTTGTGAGCATTTTCAGTGTTCAATTGTAAATCCTTCTTGTCTTTGTACTGAAAAGATTTCTATCTGCATTCTTTTTGGTTTTGTTATAAAAACTCATTACTTTTTTATTACAGACTTGGTGGAGCCTTCTCTGTTGAATTGAATCACATGATTCACTATTAGCTGGACATTTAATACTATATTGTCTCTATATTGTTCAGTATTCTTCTTGGTTCTTTTATTTGCACTTTGGAAATGTCTCAGAAGAAGAAATTGAAAGATGTTATTTCTTTGAAATAGTTCACCACTGTCCCAGGAAGGCAGTATTTTAAAGATAATTATTTAAACAAAATTCACTGTTTCCTCTTATTCTTATTAATCTAAACTCCCTACAATAATGAATAGAGGGAATGAGTAATGAAGTGATCCAGAAAATATATGTATATATGTTTTTTTTTTTCTTCACAAAAATAGTTGGAAGACTCACTTCCAAAATAGCTTTACTTAACTTACATGTCTTGTGTGTCAGTGCTCCTTGACCACTCTTTCCATATGGTATCTCTTCCAGGTTTTCCACGTGGCTTAGGCTTCTTACAGTATAATACTTTCAGGGTAATTGGACTTTTTACATGGCAGTTTATTTCCCTCAGAGTGATAATTCAGGACACCCAGGGAGGAATAGCAAGGCTTCTTATGACTTAGCCTCAGTAGGCTTAGAATGCTACTTGCATCCCACTCTATTAGCCAATCAAATCACTCAGGCTGGTTAAAGAAGGGAGGAATAGATTCTATCCTTCAGTGAGGGAATGACCTGGACAGACAGGGAGGAATTGATGGTGGCCATCTTAGACAAAAGCATATATATATATATTTGAAAAACTCATAAAGATAATATGATTCAACTTCCTTTTTCTGTTGTTCTCTGTCTATTGAAAACCTTGGCTGAGCATGACCAACCTTAATAGCAACATTAAATAGGCCCATCATTCAGAATAACATGTTGCCTTCTTTACAGAAATCTACATACATTCGCTAAAACTACCAGAAAGGTGAGCTTGAAAATCTCTTAACTTTTGAAGTTTTCTCCCTTGCAGCAAAATCCACTTGGTCAAAAGGGTGAGCCAATGTAGATACTAGAAAACATTCAGGTTCTTTACACTGACCTTAACCGTGTTATCAAGAAGTTCTCCATCTCCAAGATTCAGAAGATTTCATTCATTTACTGCCTAAGACCATTTTCTTGAGATCTCATCTTTTGTATACTTCACAAATATCCCCCAAGCTCCTCCCACACTGTAGCTACTTAGGATAATGATAGTTCACTTCATTTGTATATGGCTTTCTCATTAGAATATAATTAACATGAAAAACACCCATACCAAATGAAATTAGGAATATGTCCTTTTGTGGTTCAGTCTTGGCTCAAACTTATGCTCCATTGAACTTTTTGGTTCTCACATTATAAGAATTTAAACAATCAGGGCACCTGGGTGCTCAGTGGTTGAACGTCTCTGCCTTTGGCTCAGATTGTGATCCCAGGATCCTGGGATTGAGTCCTGCATCTGGATCCTCACCGGGACCCTGCTTCTCCCTCTGCCTATGTCTTTGCCTCTCTGTATGTGTGTCTTTCATGAATAAATAAATAAAATATTAAAAAAGAATTTCAACAATCTGTTATTTTCTCCTTTTTATTTTGTCCATTTTTCCCCACCTCAAGGACTTGATTCTTATAAAATGTCATAGGCTAGAGTCTTATTATGTATGTCCCTGATGAAACGTCAGTTCATTTGAGAAGACTTTCCTGACCATCTTGTCAAATGTTGCATGCCTACCAGTTCTCTCTGTAGTAAACTTACTTCTTTCTTACCACTTAACTCTATCTGAAATTACTTTTTGTATTGGTTTACTTGTTTATTGTTTCTAATTTCCATTGTTTTATGTCCAGCTCAAGTAACTGGTACCAAATATCTGGGTAGGTGCTTAGTGACCATCTGTTATATAAATTAAATAACCACATAAATAACTGAAAATATATTTGCCATTAATTAATTGATTGGCACTATAGTGACAAGGTTAATATATATTTTATATTCAAAATAACACAAACATCATTCATTTCTTTAGTGGGGAAGAAAACTTTCTGTTGAATTAAAATAATCAAACTGCATATTTACAACTACAGTACTTGGTACAGTTGTAGGAGGATAAGCAAGCAAGAACTGAAACATTTAATAGCACTTTGAGATGATAACGTATCACGTTGAATAGATATTCTCAAATACTATTGGTGAGAATGTAAATTAGGGAAAGCACTTTACTATATATATCAGGAACATTAAAAAGAGTCCTGCGGGGGGGGGGGGGGGGGGAAGAGTCCTGCGTTTTACCCAAGAATTCTATTTCTGAGACTTCATCATAAGGAAAAATATGAAACAGAGAAAATAGTACATATGGGGATGTTCATTAAGATATTGGATACATAAAACTCTGTGTAACAATTGTGGAAAGATTCAGTAAGATGTAACATACCTACATAATGAGAAATTACCTTATCTATAAAAATTACACTAAGAATGAATTAACATTGAAAACTAATTAAGTTTTTAAGTACAAAAAGGCTGAGTACAAAATTAATGTATTATTTCATTTCAACTATGCCCCAAAATAAGTGTAGAGAAAAATTTGGATTTAAATATTTTGAGAATGAAAAAAATCTTTATTCTTCTTTGTATTTTAGTGTATTTTCCAAATCTCTTACAATGAGCATTCATTCTTTTTTTTTGAGCATTCAATAATTTCATAAGCAGAAAAACTGTCTAAAGTAAAAAAGATTTACAGTAGATCAGTGCGATATTATTAAACAGAACTCTTTTAAGCTTGTTGGATAACTTCATTGTCAAAAAGATCTAAATTCTAATTCAGACTGTAAGACATAGAAATTGAATAAGGGGAAACAACAAAATGCTAACTAGTGGTTGGTGTTTGAAGATGATTTGTTCTTGTTTTTTGGTGTGTGTGTGTTCAAAACAATTAATAATCTTTTATTTCATTTAAATATTTCTTAGAGAGTTGAAGTCTCTTTTCATTCTTATTTCAGTAGATAACAGGTTGAACATAGGAAATTGCCAATATTTTACCTTTTCTGATCTACAAAAAATAGCATTTTCATACATTTGACTTAATACTCTCTGCATCAAATATTGACCTAATAGCAATGCTTACTGATTTTTATAATGCCATGTACTGGTACTTTTGTTTTGTTTTGTTTTGAGTAGTGTTGATGCACATCTTTAAATAAATGGTTGTTCACATCCAGCCTGATTTGGCAGAAACAATAAGTTTTCATGCCAATTTAGAGAGAGGAGAGGGGTTTAAGAAGACAAAAGGATTGAGAAAGACATTTTGCAATATATCAAATATGAGTAATGATATCTCAGTCTGTACTTTAAAAAGCACTGGTGCTAATCTTTCAATAACACTTTGTGTCTCACAAAGCATATTCTCATTAATTATTTGATTTAATCCTCAAAACCTAAGAGGGAGATAATTTTATTCCCATTTTACTGTTTCTGAGTAATTGTGATTTACAAGGTTAGGCAGCTAAAAAGTACAAGAGCTAAAATTTGAATCCAGATTAGCAATCTACATGGCAGGAAAAACAACTAATTTTTGCATGGAAAGAAATCTTAATTCTTTAGAAAGAAATTATAGTCAATAATTAAAGTTTAAAAATCTAGTCATTTCTAAAGATAATTGTCTATTTGCCTTATATTTCTCTTAAATTATATTCTTCATAATTATTTCTTTAGTTTTCTAAATTAATGTTTAAAATATTCTGTGATTATAAATTTCACATATATATGTATATCTTTAAATTTCACATATACATATATATATGTATATCTTCGAATTAACTAACAAAAATTTTTAGGATCGGTGTTTCTGGCAAATGTAGGAATTGATTTGAAATGAAACTGTACTTGGAAAATCTATATAGTAGTCTGTGAAGTATGGATTTTTGAAATGACTATTTCCAAATTCATATTAATATTTGAGAGAAGATGAAGAGAATCTTTTTTTCTTAGAAGTCCTTAGAAGAGATCCACCTTGAGAATTATTTCCTCTTTTTGAATCTAGCAAATAATGTGGTTGGAAATAAAAAGCAATTCAGGGTAATAGAGAAGATATTATGTAGCTTTTGTAGGCAAAATAACCCTGGGAGTCATACTGAGTAATTTGCTTCTTGCCTAGAGAAAGAGGCATTTGTAAACAGTATGAAGAACAGAGCCTAATTCCAATGGGCCTTTTCTGTTTGTCCTGTCAATGGAGCCCTCCTCTTCATCTGATAAAACACTGCATTTTTCCTGGTTAGATATTTAAGAAAAATCTCACTAATTCTGCCCACTTCACATTTATGGAATGAATGCTTGCCAGTTTCCTATTTTGGGGGGGCCATGTAAATCACAAAATAAATAATGGCAACCCTCTCTTTATAATGCAATGAACTGGGCTACAGATAAGAGGGATCAAAATTACTTACATTGGACTTTCCTGTGTACAATTTCATTAAGGATCACATGCCCTTAAAAAAATGTAGAAAAAAAAAAAGATCACCCTCATCTCTTGGTCTCATAAATGTGTTTACTGAAGGAAAATTTTATATAGGGAAATAATTTGCACCTCTCTCCACCAAAAAGCCTGACTTTCTTTCTTTGTAGCAAACCAATATTCTATTTCAAAATTATCTACATGTGTCACTGAGTGCTTCTCCTAAAACTATTGGGGAAAATGCCCTTTATAAATCAGCATTTAAAGGAAATGCATGAGACTATTTCTGAGTCAACAGTAAACGCATACATTATTCACTTACAATTGTAATTTTAAGTGATCTGCTTAACCTTTGAAATTTTGAAAGCTCCAATTCTTGTTCCATATGCTAGTTTTTATGTATATTCATTTCCATGTGGAAAATCTCTGTCATTGTGAATGTTCTGTTTAAAAACAGACGCTTAACAGTGTCCTGGTTTCATGTGTGGCTAAAGCAAACTCAATCTGTGAGCTGGAATGCATTGGACATTGTTTCCAGTAGGTCAATAAAATGACGGATGGATTCGAGCCAAGTTGTAGCAGAGGACACACATCCTCTGTTGAAATAGCTTAAAAGACAAATTAATATTGAAGTGTGGAATACTGAATTGGACTGTCTTTCAGTGCACAGAAATAGACTAAAGTAGATTACCAAAATGAGGCATGTGCACTTCAGGCAACTAAGACAGAGTTGCTATGCAAACATGAGGTGGTAGATGAAGATTAGAATGTGATATCCCGAAAATGGTAACACTTTAGCCTCCATAATATGTAGTAGGAGATCACAGAAACACCTTGACTCTTAGGACATTTTTAATACCTTGAAATTAAGGAATGTCTATATTTACAACTGCTAACTAAAATCATAGTTCTCACTTTTATCACACTGTAAGAGTATATATTAAAGAATCAACCTCACTTAATACTTTATTAATACAGGACAGAAAAAAAAAACACAACAAAATAACACAAAACTTTAAATGTTGCATCGAAATCCGTGATACCCATTGCCCACAAAAAGAGTTAAAATTCCCTTCATAATCTAGCACCTAAATTATATCATGATTGGGCTTGTATTTTATATCCTATAAAGACATCTATAATGCCTTTTATAGACCCACTACTGGGAGAAAATTACATCTTTGTTTTCATTAACTTTTAAATGAAATTTAGCATTTCCATTGATAATGATGAAGGAAACAAACCACAGTAGTGTAGGAGTACTGTGACATCATCACTAATAGAAATAACAGATATTTTCATATCACATTATGCTTATTGCAGGTCTCCTGAAATACATTGCTTACAGCTCATCGTGACTTTGAAATTAACACAACATAAAGTATATTTCTGAATATTTTTTATAACTGTATTTCACTATATTTGGTTTCCTTTGTAATTCATATTAAAAAATTTGTAGAGGTAGTCCACAGGCATCACCAGACTGCCAAAGAGGCCTATGGCAAAAGAAAGATTAATAATCTTTAGAAAAACTGACTTTAATGATATCTCTCAATTTTTGAGCAATTTTAACTCTATGCCTTGGCCTAGAAGGCTGCTGCCCTCATGCCCCATCCTCAGCTTTCAAGTACAGTTCAGATGTTAGCACATCCATTAGATTATGCCTACTAAGAATCAGTTGATCTTCCTTTATATCCCCTCAAAATTGCTTTTCTATTAGAACTTATGCTGCTTATATTCCAATTAGTTGCTTCCTTTTGTGTTTCTGCTTCTAGAGAATAAGCCTCTTGGGGGCAGGAAGTTTGTCTTATTTAATTACCATTTAATGGTTGAATCTAACTTTATCTCACTATGATTGAAAAATGTGGTCTCTATCTTCATACTTGGAATTTGCTGAGACTTGCTTTATGCCCTGGTACATGAACAATTTTTGTAAATGTTCCGTTTATGCTTGGAAACATGGGATAATCTGAAGTAGTTGGTTGTGGACTTGTTAACTGTGTGACTCAAATCTATATCCCTACTGCTTCTTTTTCCCCTGCTTGAGTCATCAGTTATTTAGAGAGATGTATTAAAATGTTCTGCTATGATGGTAGATTTGTTAACTTCTTATTCTGTCATTTAACTTTATATATTTTAAATCAACATTATTGGGCACATAAAAACTTAGAACTGTTTTATCTCCTTCGTGAACTAGACCTTTAGTCAATATGCAGTGATAATTTTATCTTTAGTAGTGCTTTTTTTGCCTTACAATACATTTTCTCTGATACTGATATAACCCAGCCATTGGGTTAGAATTTTACTGCTATCTTTTTCCATTCCTTTACTTTCAATTTTTCTATGCCATAATGCTTTAGGTATGTGCTTTGAAAATAATATGATGCAGGATTCTATACTTTGAAAAATTCATTCTGAACATCCTTGTCTTTTGCCTGAAGAGTTTAGTCAGTTTACGATGTTTGTGATTACTGATGTATTTTTATTAATTTCTAATATATTTATGCTTTATATTTGCCCTGTCTTTTCTAGTCTTTTATTACTTTTTTTTTAGTTTCAGATTGAGATGTTTTCTCCTTCGTTATATTTTTTCCTTTATTCATTTGAAAGTCTTATTAATTCTATTTGTATTAATTTAACCATTTCTTAAAAGGTTTAATATCCATATTTAAAATTCTAATATTTATCAATGTCTTTGCCTTCCCTTCAAATAACATAACAAATGTGAACAAGTTTAGCTCCCTCCTTTCTTGTTTATTTATTTGTTATTATCCTTTTTATCCCCACAAAGTTCTACAAATTTTCCAATTTATTTATTCTCCATTCCTCTACCTGAGACTTTTGTATCATTTTACTTTTGCTTTTGAAATTTCATTTACTCACATTTTGATGGGGGATAAAAGTTCAGTTTTTGTCTATTTAAAAATGTTTTAACTTTACTCCTTTCTCATTTTAAATAATTTTGCAGGGTATAGAACTACAAGTTGAAAGCAATTTTCTCTAAGCTCTTTGAAAATATGATGCTTCTGAATTTGGACTTCTATTTTACTAAGTCAGTGTTAATTTTTCTTTTCTTTGTAAGTAATCTGCCCCTATCTGTCCCATTGTAAACTCATTTTTATCTCTGGTGTCCTGTAGTTCCATTACACTGTCTATATATGGATTATTTTTTATTTATTCTGCTTTGGATATGAGGAGTCTCCTAAAATTGAGGGCTTGATAACTTTCATCATATCTGGACAATTTTCATTCATTATAACATTGAATATTTTAGTGTCTCTCTCTCATTCTCTTTCTTGTCTAAGTTTCTTACTAGACATGTATTGGACCATCTTACTCTATCCTCCATGTCTCTTAACTTTTCTCTCATATTTTTCATCTCTTTGTTGTACTGTGCTATAGCCTAGCTAGGTAATTTCTTTGTGGCTATCTTCCAGTTCATATTTTTTTCTTTAGCTTTGTTGAATCTGTTTAGCACATATATTAAATTTCTAATTTCAACCACTATACTTTACACATTAGAAACTCTATTTCAGTGCACCTGGTGGTGCAGTTGGTTAAGTATCTGACTCTTGGTTTCCATTCCACTTGTGATCTCAGGGTTGTGAGATCAAGCCCTGTATTGGGCTCTACACTCAGCATGGAATCTGCTTGGGATTCTTTCTCCTTCCCTCTCCCTCTGCCCTTCTTGCTCTTGCTCAACCTCTCTCTAAATAAATAAATAAATAAATAAATAAATAAATAAATAAATAAATAAATATTTTTTAAAAAAGAAATTCTGGGGCAGCCTGGGTGGCTCAGCAGTTTAGCACCACCTTCAGTCCAGGGCATGATCCTGGAGACCTGGGATCAAATCTTACGTCAGGCTCCTTGATTGGAGCCTGCTTATCCCTCTGCCTATGTCTCTGCCTCTCTCTCTCTCTCTCTCTCTCTCTCTCTCATGAATAAATAAATAAAATCTTAAAAAAAAAGAAATTCTGTCTGGTTCTTTTTCACATCTACCTGGCTTACTTTATGGTATTATTCCTTTGTTGTACTTTTAATGCTCTCTTTTATTTCTTCAGACATATTAATCAATCTCATTTAATATTTACATCTGTCAAAATGTTAATATTGTTTGCAGGTGTGATTCTGTAGTATGTTGTTTTTGCAGAATATGTCTCATAATTTATTTCTTTGTATTACTAGTGATTTTGGTTTTGGTTTTCTTTTTGTGAGCTCACATTCCTTGGACTTTCTTATTACTGCTGTAACAAATTACCATAAACTTGGTGGCTTAAAACAACACAAATTTATTCTTTTACAGCTTTAGAGGTCAGAAGTCCAAAAGAGAGTTTCTTTGGACTGAAACCAAGTTGTTTTGGATTAAAATCAAATCTGCACTCCCTCCAGAGACTCTGGAAGATGAGAAATTTCTTTGCCTATTCTAGCTTTTAGAGCTGCATTGCTTTCATTTCCTAATTTATGGCCCCTTTCTCCATCTTCAAGGCTAGCAGTGTAGCATCTTCAACTCTCTCTCTGCAGTGTCTTCACATCATAGTCTCCTCTGTGTCAAGTCTCCCTTTGTTTCCCTCTTATAAAGATTCTTGTGATAACATTTAGGTCTCACTCAGATAATTTAGGATAATCTCCCTATATCAATGTCTGTAACTTAATCACATGTGCCAAGTTACTTTTGCTGTCTTAGGTAACATTTACAAATTCCAGGGATTAGAATATGGACATTTTGAGAAACATTGTTCAGCCTACCACAGACTTTATCTGTGAAATTATTTGAGACTGGTCTTAAAGTATGTTTCTCCATAAAAAACTTGTACATCTCCTAGTTTTTGGTGATATTGCTAACCCAGAACTAATTTAAACTAAATTTTTATATTTTAGGGGGAGTCAGATAATAAGATGACCTTTCAGCTTTCATCCTCATGAGTGTAGTTTACAGAGGTCACTTCCTTTTTTTCCAGAGCCAAGACTAAGACAATCATGTATCATACTCACCTTCCTTGGTAGGGTGATACCTCCCCACCCTCCTGATGAAGATATTACCCCTTGAAGATTCTGGCTTTAGGTGAGGCTTTGATCTAACTTCTTACTTTACCTGGGCCATAGGCTTTGTCTCCTATTTCCTGTAGAGGTCTGTTAAAACTCAGATTATAGACTGTCAGAATACACATATTTCTCCAGGGGAGATGCTGGTTCTAACACTACCCTGTGGATTAGCACTTTCTACATTTTCTTTCTGATCTTGAAGAAATTCTCTTACTTTTCCAGCAGCACAGCCTTTATTTATTTATTTATTTAATATTTTATCCAGTATTATTAAATGTGCTGTATTATCAGGGCATTCTCTGAATTTAGGTTGCAATATTGCCAGATATAGAAGTCAGATCTTGAAAGAATATCTAATTTATCCCTTTCCCCAACAACTACAACAATGACATCCACACTGTGAGTAACAAATGTTAAACTAAATAAAAACATAGCAGACTAGAGCTTGGAAAGACATTAAAATTGAGTAGTGACAGAGACCATATGGCCCGGGGAGTCTAAAGTATTTACTATTTGGCCTTTTATGGAAAAAGTTTGCTGAAGCCTTGTCTAGAGAGTTAATTTTTACCCTCTCCAGGTCAGATTAGGGATGGTGATAAGTTCATACTCAGAAGTCTCAGTTTTGCCTTGGGGAGAGTATCCTTCATCTTGGTGATAAAGAACCACCATGCCTCAGAAGTACCCCTGAGCTTCATGAACCCCAGTGCTCAACTACCATGTCTATTTTCTCTGCAATCACTGATATAGATAATGTGTAAAGAGCCAGTATGTGGAATATCTTTTATGGAGACTCCTCCCCTTTTGTATGTGTCAACCTGACTCATGAATTGCTGAGATGATAACTTATGGCTTCATGTTGACTTACAGATTTAATATATTTGAAGGAGAAGAAAGAGGAATCTGGGGTGGTATCTTGGCTCTGTTGCTAATTAGCCAAATGGATGTGGAGAAGCCATATCATATCTCTCATCTCATTCTTCTCATCTGTAGAAAGATAAATTTAGTGAACTGTAAGTTTCCCTCTATTCCATTGTTCTCTGATTCTAAGTCAGAATAAAAGTTTTATCTCTTTTTCCCAGGATACAGTTCCTTCTCCCTTCATGAAGATTAGATGAGTAAATACATAAAGTCCTGAAAACAAGATTGGCACAAAATACATCCACAGTGAATGTTAGCTATTATGTTGTTGTCATTAACATTACCAAAAGCCTCTTATACCAAGTGAAAGCCTGCAATCATCAATCCTTTTTTAATGGATGGTAGTCCCCTCATGTTCCCTGGTGAAAATTTGTTTGAGCATCCTTAGCACTGGAAAGAAATTCTGATTGGCATAAAACAACATCCCAGTGTTCTCTGTGCTTTCAGAGGGTTTGATTAACTTCCCCACTGCTGCTGCCAGCAGGTGAACCACAAGCCACAAAACATTGACCAAAATCTGTATCTGCAAAAGAAAGAGGGGGAATAAAAAAACTCAACTTTAAAAGGAAAGGCTGAGCCAGCTTTCCCTGGTGGTGTTCACATGCTGAATTGGGAGAGGGCAAAGGTTATTGTGATGCTTATGTTAGGACAGTAGTATGCTTATTGCAGAGGTGAAGATGAGTCTCAGTCACACTTGCTCTGGTTAGAAATTTGATGTCATACATGTATTCAGTATCATTCAGGATCCTTGAAGGAAATAACTTACCCCAGATAGTTCAAATAAAGAAACAGTATAAAGAGGAGGCTAGGCTAAAGTAAGGTTAAAAGAATCATTGAGGGATGTTAAAAGAACCAGAGGACTAGAATTGGTAGGAACTGTTATCACCACTGAGACTAGGGGGGCAAGGGGAACAAAGTGTGGCTGGAAATCAGAGAGAAGCAGGGTCCAATGGGAGAGGCTTCCTGGTAAAGGGCAGATATGGAGGGATGCAATGACTTCCAGAAAGGCAGGAAAGGAGCAGGGAAAAGATACCCTATCTCCTGATTTTTTGTGATGCTTCTCATTGGCCGAATCCAGTGGGAAACCAGACAGTAAGGGAGCCCAGGAAATGCCTCCATAGTATAAGGCAGAGCAGAGAAGGGGCAGAGAATGGCTAAGAAGCTGCAGAGAGAACACAAAACAACTATCCTTTTCCTCCAGAGCTTTTTCTCTGATGCCTCTATGGCTAGATATTTTTCCTGTGCCTTTGACATATGGTCTCCTGTTGGTGTTTCATGGTTGAGAGCATGTGAGTGAGGTTAATAAGTATGTGTGGCTTTTACCTAGTCTGTGTCTTCATAAAAAAGTACCCAATTTAGACCAGGATACCTGAATTCTGGTCTGTTAAACAAAAGATTATTCATAACACTTGCTAAACAGTAAGGCAGGTTTTATTCTGGACTACTGTGATAGGATTTTGCAGTAGAGGAAAGAGAGTGAACTCAGAGTAAGGGGGTCAGTTGTCAATTTGACAGAAAATTACTAAGAGGAGATATCAGGGGTGTGGAGGGAGTGTCCTGGCTACACTTACCAAAGTGGATTCTTGCTGAAGGCAGGCCAAGTGATTAGCTATCACCTGGTAGGGGAAGAGGACTTTTGTTAGATATTGGGGGTGGGGGAATCTGGCTACAGTGACTGAGCAGGATTCTTGCAAAAACTGTACTCTTGAAAACATGCCCAAGAATGGGGCCTGATCAGGCTCAGAGGAGCATGTCTAGGGTTTGGTCAAGGAAAGAGTCTTTGCCAGGTTTTAGTTCTGTTGATAACTTGGTTAATATTAGGCAAGTCACTTAATCTCTTGTATTTTATCTGTAAAATGGAGTCAATAACATTTATCCAATCTTTCTCATCAGGGTTAAAGAATCAAATGGAGTAACAGTTAAAAGCAAGCTGCAAAATCAATGTGGGAAGATAAGTCCTGAGACTAGAGCAGGAGCTGAAGGGATTATCTTTACAGGGAATGTGATTCTTGGTGTACAGGTTATGTGGATTGGAGGTCTGGCTAACAACACACAAGGAATGTGGCAGAGATAGTTATCTACCTTCCTTCCCATCTTACATAGCATTTGAATTTGGCATATGGCTGCCCAGGGACATTCTGGTTTCAGTTTCCCTTTCTGTGTGGACATGTGGGTTGAGTAAATTCTCTTCAGTAGAATGTGAAAAGTGATGTGTGTCACTTTCAGACTTACCTCAGAACCTCCTCCATGAACATTCCCTCTTCCATGTCCTTCCCTTTTTTTCCCTGGAAGGAAGGCTAACAGAGTAATCTAAAAGCTATAAAAAAATTGAAGAACTATCACCAGTTCTATCCTTCCCCAAAATCTTCCTACCCCAAAATCCTCCTCAGTAAACTCAACACTCATTTTACTATTATGTGAGAGAAATAAACTTCTCTATTCCTTTAAATTCTGGGGTCTCTTTGTTGTAGTAGCTTAGTCTACTCTAAAACAGGCAGCAGAACATTTCCTACATTTCTGCTCAGAATGTAGGCTCTGTCAGTATGATGATAGAGTAGGAGAGAGTACTGGAGATTTGAGATGGGTGAGTAGTATCTTGACAGAAGCCATTGGTAGGCATCTCCATCTAGCCACAGTAGGATCTCCAGATACCAGGGCTTGCAGGAAGCAGACATCAACAAAGAGGTTGGAGGAGAAAAATATGAGTTAGTGTACTTTTAATGTTTATTCAGAAATAAACGAGAGATACTTGCAGGAACAGGGAGAGCAGTTAATTCCTATATGAACATGCAAAGGCTATTAGCTGCAAAAGTTGCAATAATAATTTTTAATGACATCTGATTTTCACTTTGTATCAGAATGCTTTGGGCTGCAAGAAACAGTTAACTTGAATAAGTTAGGTTAACTAATACATATGTTTCTCATTTCGCATAGTAAGAAACACCAAAGTGGAATGGGCTACAGGCTATGTGTAATCATGGTTCTGTATCTGTTCTATGTGATTCTCTCAGCTCTTTTGTTCTCCATGTAGATGTTTTCTTCTCAGGTTGGCTTTTCTGATAATCACAAGATGGCTATCAGCAGAAGTTGTGGCAATATTCTCACTTTATCTCTAGTAAGAAACAGGGAAGGGCAAGGAAGGAAAGAAAAGAAAGAGGGTGAGAAAAAGGAAAAAGAGAGATTGAACTGTTCTCCCAACAATAGGATCAGGTTCTTCACTTTGGTCTTATCAGGTCACCTCAAATCATGTGTCCAGCCCCAGACCAACAATAACTGTTCTCAGGGAAATGAAGTGCTCCATAAGCTTAAGCCAAACTCCTGACCTTAATCGGCAAAGAGCATGGGGTTGTCATGATGGCCTTGACCAATGGCTTACAAACTTTGACTTGTAGGCCAAATCCAGCCAACCACTTTTTAATTATGTCTTAAGAGGTAAGGATTTACCTCTTTAAATGGTTATGCCTCTTGGCCTACAAAATCTAAAATATGTACTATCTGGCTCTATAAGAAAAAGTGCAGACTCCTAGACTAATCAGGATCTGTGTCTCTGGAGATGGGGATGATGAGCCACTTTTTCCTTGAAGCACATGCATAGTATTGGGAGAATTCTCAAAATGCTAGAGAAGGTCACTTGAAAATATGAGGATAGAAATGACTAATTGACAATGTCAAATACTCATACTTTGGTTAACTGTGTCACAATTCCCTCTATTAGTGCATATTGCTAATGCTAATATTTAGTATGCTCATTATTTTGTGATGAACTCTGTTCTAAGTATAATAATCAAAACTTGCCTGCAAACAATTTCTCATACCTAATCTTGCCCAAACATGTAGGGCTCTCCCTGACTTTTTGTTTTGGGTGTAGGGAGGGAAATGAGAGAATGAAAGGGCTCACATAATATACATATAATGTAGACTAGTTTCTAGGGCACCACATTAAATAATACAAAAGTAATGAGATATTCTCAGTACAGACTGGGGTGACCCATAAATGCTATTCAATTAAACTCTCCAAAAGGTTTAAACAGTAATATAAAATTTGGTCCTGTGTTTTGAATGTAGTTAGATAAATGTGCAATTTAGATTTTAAAAATCAATGTAAATTAGTCTTAATCTGAATTCACTTTAAGAGAAAGGCAATAGTTCAGGATATAGTATAATGATTATAAATCAATTTTTACTGTTGTATTTATTTTTTAATGTCTAATATATTCAGTATCTAGGACAACACTACAAAAAGGTTTGAAAAAAGATAAAATACCAGTAGATCATGGTGGGTAAAATGATTGCTATCTATTTACTTAAGAGGTTCTGAGATTATAGTTTAGTTTAGGATTTAATGGAAAAGACTGATACTGGGAATAGAAGTCCAGTGGTAAAAACCATAATCCTTGTCAAATTATCTAGGGACACAGAGAAACTGACCAAGAGGCAAGGGGAGAACATTTACAAAATTTCTTATGGTCTACAGTGAGGGATGCTGGCTCAGAATACAGTGTTGTGTGAGGTGTTGATTTAGATCACTACTTAAAATATGATCTTAGGGGCCATAAAAAAGAATGAAATCTTATCGTTTGTGACATGGATGGACCTAACGGTATTATGTTAAGTGAAATAAGACAGAGAAAGAAAAATACCATATGATTTCACTTATATGTGGAATCTAAAAACAAGGCAAACAAATAAAACAAAATGGAAATAGACTCATTAATGCAGAGAATAATCTGATGGTTGCCAAAGAGGTGAAGAATGAGGGGGAAGAGACAAAATAGGGGAAAAGGATTAAAAGGTACAAATTTTTAGTTATAAAATAAATAAAACATGGCAATTTAATATACAGCAAATGTATATAATACTATGTAACAACTTTGCATGGTCAGATATGGTAGCTTGATTTATAGTGGGGATCACTTTGTAATCTATATAAATATTGAAACACTATGGTATACACCTAAAACTAATGTAATATTGTATGTCAAGTGCACTATAATAAAGGAAAAAAAAGTTACCTGAGGCAATTTTGGTGAAGTTTACTGTTTGTAAACTACAAACTGCAATGTGATCATTAAACATTATGATTATTCTTCTATTTTATTTTTTATACCACTTCCCTCATCTATTCCTCATTGCTCCTAAAATCAATATTGGAACCCAATTCCTGCCAAGCGAAGAAGGCTGCACCCAAAAGCATGGCATTCTAGGCCTGAGAGGGCAGTGTGTGAGTGTGAATGTGTATATGTGTGCACTTCTCTGTCCTTGTTACAAGAATTAATCATTGATCAGATGGAATAATAAGAATCAAATACTAGCTGCAATTCACTTAGCCAGGTGCCATACAAATCTCTTCACATTTATTATTTCTCATCCATGTAGGTACACTTTGTGTTACATATTATTCCTGGCCTATAGATAAGGAAAACAGGCTTGGAGAGGTTTGATAACCTGTCCAAGCTCACACAGTAGGGAAGAGAGAGTCTGGATTCAAAGCTTAAAGAAAGTTCAGTTCTTTCTGCAGCCACAGAACCTCTGCTATGGTGTGTCCTGAAATGATTTGCCTTCTGCCAGGCAGGGAGATCAGCAATCAGTTAACTTCTTGTGGCTCTCCATTCTTTCTCTGGAAGTGGAAGACCTTTAAGAAATTAGAATAATTATTCTTGGAAACCTGGGGGAAGGGGCTGGAACTCTCTCTCTTTTCAATAAAATAACAATAGTAGTACTTAACACTTATTGAGAGATTACCATGTATTCCACGTATTACCTGGGAGGTAAGCTTTATTATTACCCTGATTTTCCCATTTCTGAATGGAATCAGGGAAAAGATGAGAAATTTGCCAAGATCACATGGATACTAGAGGCAGATCCAGGATTCATGTCTAGACCATTTGAAGGGCACTCACTGAGCAAATTCCCTGGGCAAGGCAATCAAGGTGGATTTGCAGCTCTGCAGACAACTGACCAGTCAGTTTGGCCCCTTTGAAGCTCCTGAGCCTCATTTGAGTCCCATCTGTATAATAGGGGTGAATTACGTCCTGGTGGTCCTCCCCTCTGATTCTCCCTGGGGATGGGAGGAGTACAGAGATCATGAATGTGAGAACAGAGATTCTTCTACCTATGCAATTTTTCTTGAGGAATGACTTTTGTTTTCATGGCACTCTGGCCTGTGAAGACAGCTGGGTAAAGTCCAGAAGTTAGGAAACCATTTAGGGCCCATCCAAGATTTGGAAAAAAAGAGAGAGAGAGAGAGAGAGAGAGAAAGGGCAATGAGCCGCACATGACTTGCCAAATAGGAAATCATATTTCCTGTGCAGTAATCACATCAGAGATTTGGTTGGTAGGTCAGAATGGGGTCAGGCATTTTCCCAAAGCAACTAACATGCTTGTATTTTGGCATCAGTTACTCTCAAGAACTCTTCCACCAGAAGGGCCGAGTCAAAACAAGCTAGGACAAGATCTACAGGACCCAGGCTTTTAGTCGCCAAGACTCTCCTGAGTAGACCCCAGCATGGAGTACTTACGAGCACCAGGTAGCAGCTGCTCCAGAAACCTATCAGCTTTAGTGCTGCTTGAGGCTCTGATGGTCTTCATAGCTGTACCACTTGGGCCCAGTATCTGGTCGGGCTCATAGTAAAATCTTACGGAAGTTGCCAATTCATTCTTTTAAATTTTTTTTTAAAGATTTTATTTGTTCATGAGAGACACACTGAGAGAAGCAGAGACATAGGCAGAGGGAGGAGCAGGCTCCCTGCAGAGAACCTGTTGTGGGACTTGATCCCAGGACTCCAAGATCATGACCTGAGCAATAGGTAGATGCTCAACCACTGAGCCACCCAGGTGCTCTTCATTCTGTATTTATGGACACTTCACCTGTCTCAGAGACATTTTTCCCACCTAAAAATGGTATATACTTATGGGATCATTTGAAGTCAAAATGGGATAATGTTTATAAGCAAGCTTGGTAAACTTCAAAGCATTACACAAATATAAAGGACACAAGCAAGCTCTTTCTTTATTACCACATCGCAAATATACACGAATAGCCAAACTGGGCTCATGGCAATTAGGGTACAGGGCAATGAGGGACCAGGAATCCTACTTCACAGGGCATTTTGGAGAAATCAATAATAAACTGAAAAATGTAGAGAATTTACTTGAGGAACATTTTGTAATAGTATTCCCCCAACTTGCATAAGCCTCATTGTTTCTGCACTGGTCTCTAAACAGTCTGAGAAATTTCCTCAGTCGGTGAACCTACTGTGGTTGTCGCTTTGGCTATTCAACAAATGTTTCAGTTTCTTCCCTTCAGGACACAAGAGAGAATTGCATTTCCCTGTGCTTCCTTGAAGGTGGTGTATAGTGTGTGCTGGGAATTCTCTGTTTGCCTGTTAGATATACTGCCTACCCTTCCTTCTCTGCTCTGCTGTAGAGCAGAGGACTGATCTCTGGGGACTGCATAGTCCAGGTAACTTAATAATTTTGTCAGCATCTAACCTAAATGTTAGATAAACTGTCTCTTTTAAGATTCAGATGAAATTAATCTATCAGCTTCATGGATTGTCTTGCTGTCTTGAATGGATAACTTTTTTTTCCTCCCAGATATGGAATTATCCATTTTATTTATCTATGCCCACTCCACAAACTCACAATTATAGGCCTTTGTATATGTAACATACTTTCCTAAATGTTTGTGAAAGGAGGCAGTTTATGTCACGGATGGACAAACACCTTAGAACTGAATAGCAGATATTCTGGTTATTATTTTTGTTGTTGTTGTTGTTGTTCTTTCCATCAATTCAGGCTTTCATCATTCATAAACATTGTTCATCCTTTTCTTTCCTTTGCCCTTCCTCCTAAACCCAGCTCTGGGCCTCCCTTTGTGCAACCAAAGATTATTAATAGCTCTGTCAGATGAGGGGACATATTCTCTCTCCTCCTCCTCCTCTTCTACCTGACTCTTCAGTGGGAAGGGAGCTGAACAGAGATACATTCCACATCGACATGGATTATATCACCCTCACACCCTCCTTTATAGCTTCAGAATACACATTCAGAATACACCTGCAGGTACAGCCAACTGGAGTTTTGCTGCCTACCCCCTCTATACACACACTTTGTGTTCCAGTTTATATTGACTTTCTTTGATTTTGCTTATCGTAGGTATGGGACAGTCTTAAAGGTACTGACCAAGAGAAAAGGGGCCAACGAGGCCTGGGCTGTAATTAAGACCATAGACTGACAGGGCTAACATGCACTGCCGACCACAATGTCTTCCCAGTGGAGTGTGTGAACCCCAGCTGGCTTGATACCAAACTTTGGTCAGCTGTTAAACTTACTCTCTTTTTATATTCCCCGAATGAATGAGACCATATAATGTTTGTCCTTCTCTGATTGACTTACTTCGGGGAATATAAAAAATAGTGAAAGGGATTATAGGGGAAAGGAGAGAAAATGAGTGGGAGATATCAGAGAGGGAGACAAAACATGAGAGACACCTAACTCTGGGAAACGAACAAGGGGTAGTGGAAGGGGAGGTGGGCAGGGGGATGGGGTGATGGGGTGACGGGCACTGAGGGGGGCATTTGACGGGATGAGTACTGGGTTTTATATTATATGTTGGCAAATCGAACTCCAATAAAAAATATACAAAAGAAAGAAAAGAAAAAAATAAACTTATTCTCTGAGTAGAGAGGTCCTCTAGGGCCTTAAACAGAGTTGTTCATAGTTTGGGGAGTTTTGGATCCTGGCCACCTCTCCATTTCTTTCTACCACAACACAAACTATCAAAACAAATTCCTCATCATTACTGGGAAATCAACCCAAAACATATGCCACACCTCTTTTAGCTCAGCATTGTTCCACATTTTCCCCTTCTTCTCACTGGTGTCCTCTTTCAGGTCCCCATCCCTTGCCTGGACCAGGACTATCTCCTATGGTTCATGTGCCTTCCACCTCTTCTCTAACCTGTCTGTCCTCTACACTACTGCTGGTGAGCTTCCTGGAGTCAGATGCAACTTAGCCCCTTCTCTGTGTATTTTAATTAGAAAAATATTATCTTTGTGGATTTTTATCATAATAATAGAGGTAGTACTTGCTCATTATAAAAATACAGACAATAAATATTTAGACAGAAAAAGTGAGAGTCCTTCTGACCCTGTTCTAAGCACTCCCTAGAGGTAGCCACAGTTGATAGTTTATTTTGTTTCTTTCCATACACTTTCCCATGTATGCACAAACATGTACACAGACATAAATATATGCACACATATATGTATACATAAATGCACATTTCAGTACATACTTCCTGCAACTTGATCTTTCACTTAAAAATATATGGAGAGATCTTTCCATGTCAACACATATCAACCTACACTTTGTTTGAAAAGGCTGTGAAATACTTCATTTATTTTATGGATTTACTGATATTTATTTAAGCAATCTCCTATTGATGAACATTTAACCTGGTAACAATTTTCACTGTTACAGACTATGTGATTCAATGTCATATCTACCTTTTTTTTTTTTTTAGATTTTTAAATGCCTGCTGACCCTTGCTTTTTTATAAAAGACATATAGCATTTATAAAAAATAAAAAAATTAAGTCATAAATATACAGTTAAAAAAATCAAATGGCATTGCTACATTTATAATGAAAAAGAGCAAACCCTTGCCCTCCCCCCACCATTCTGCAGTCTCAATTTCAACTCCCCTTATGCAACTTTTTGTTTTGTTTTGTTTTTATAATTCTAGTTAGTTAACATACAGTGTAATATTAGTTTCAGGTATGCAATATAGTGATTCAACACTTCCAAACAACACCTGGTGCTCATCACAAGTACATTCCTTAAATCTCTATCACCTGTTTAACATATTCCCCCATTACCTGCCTTTTGATAACCATCAATTTGTTCTCATTAAGAGCCTGTTTCTTGGTTTGCCTCTCTCCCCCTCCCCTTTGCTTATTTGTTTTGTTTCTTAAATTCCAGATATGAGTGAAATCATGTGGTATTTGTCTTTCTCTGACTGATTTATTTTGCTTAGCATAATACTCTCTAGCTCCATCTATGTCATTGCAAATGACAAGATTTCATTCTTTTTATGGCTGAGTAATAGTTCATTGTGTGTGTGTATATATATATATACTATATATATAAAATGATATATTATTATTATATATATAATATATATAATATATAATGATATATTATATATATTATATATATCATATCCTCTTTATCCATTTATCAATTGATGGACATTTGGGCCGCTTCCGTATCTTAGCTATTATAAATAATGCTATTATAAACCTAGGGGTTCATGTATCCCTTTGTTTTTTTTTTAAACTTTTTTATTTTATTTTATTTTATTTATGATAGTCATACAGAGAAAGAGAGAGAGGCAGAGACATAGGCAGAGGGAGAAGCAGGCTCCATGCACCGGGAGCCTGACGTGGGATTCGATCCTGGGTCTCCAGGATCACGCCCTGGGCCAAAGGCAGGCGCCAAACCGCTGCGCCACCCAGGGATCCCTCATGTATCCCTTTGAATGAGTGTTTTTGTATTCTTTGGGCAAATACCTAGTAGTGCAATTGCTGGGTCTTAGGATAGTTCTATTTTTAACTTAAAAATTTTTTTATTTAAATTCAATTTAGTTAGAGTATATTATTAGTTTTAGGGGTAGAATTTAGTGATTCATCAATTGCATATAACACCCAGTGCTCATTACATCAAAGTGTCTCCCTTAATGCCCATCACCTAGTCACCCCATCCCCTCACCTACTTCCTCTCCAGTAACCCTCAGTTTGTTTCCTATAGTTAAGAGTCTCTTATGATTTGCCTCCCTCTCTGTTTTTATCTTTTTCTCCCTTCCCCTATGTGTATGTTTTCTTTTTTTGTTTGTTTTTTTCTTAAGTTCCACATATGAGTGAAATCATATGATAATTGTCTTTCTCTGATGGACTTATTTCCCTTAGCATAATAATCTCTAGTTCCATACACATCATTGCAAATGGCATTTTATTCTTTTTTGATGGTTAATATTCCTGTGTGTGTGTGGGTATGTGTCTTCGTGTGTGTGTGTATACTACATCTTCTTATCCATTCATCTAACGATGGACATCGGGCCTTTCCATAGTTTAGCTATTGAGGACATTGCTACTATAAATGTTGGGGTTCATGTGCCCCTTCAAATCTGTATTTTTATATCCTTTGGATAAATACCTACTAGTGCAATTGCTGGGTTGTAGAGTAGGTAGTTCTATTTTTAACTTTTTGAGGAAACTCCATACTGTTTTCCAGAGTAGCTGCACCAGTTGCATTCCCACCAAACAGCGCAAGAGGGTTCCTCATTCTCCACATCCACACCAACACATTTTATTTCTTATGTATTGATTTTAGCCATTCTGACAAGTATGAGGTGATATTTCATTGTAGTTTTGATTTGCATTTCCCTGATGATGACTGATGCTGAGCATCTTTTCATGTGTCTGTTGGTCATCTGTATGTTGTCTTTGGAAAAATCTCTATTCATGTCTTCTTCCCATTTTTTAATTGGATTGTTCATTTTTTGGGTGTTGAGTTTTATAAGTTCTTTATACATTTTGAATAGTAACCCTTTATCTCATGTCATTTGCCAATATCTTCTCCCATTCCATAAGTTGCCTTTTAATTTTGTTGATTGCTACCTTCCCTGGGCAGAAGCTTTTTATTTTGATGTAGTATCAATAGTTTATTTTTGCTTTTGTTTCCCTTGCCTCAGGAGACCATATCTAGAAAGAAGTTGCTATGGCTGGTATCAAGAGTTACTGCCTGTGATCTCTTCTAGGATTTTTATGGTTTCAGGTCTCACATTGAGGTCTTTAATCCATTTTGAGTTTATTTTTGTGTATGG
This sequence comes from Canis lupus familiaris, assembly GCF_011100685.1. Classification (NCBI taxonomy): domain Eukaryota; kingdom Metazoa; phylum Chordata; class Mammalia; order Carnivora; family Canidae; genus Canis; species Canis lupus. Next base: position 19,213,999 of record NC_049251.1, read on the forward strand.
TGTAAGAAAATAGACCAGTTTCATTCTTTTGCATGCAGTTGACCAGTTTTCTCAGCACGACTTGTTGAAGAGATTGCCTTTTTCCATTAGAAGTTCTTTTCTGTTTTGCTGAAGATTAACTGGCAATATTGTGGGTTCATTTTTGGATCTTCTATTCTGTTCTATTGATCTATGTGTCTATATTTTTCCAGTACCATACTGTTTTGATTACTACAGCTTTATAATATAACTTGAAGTCCAGATTTGTGATGCCTCCAGTTTTGTTTCTCTTTTTCAAGATTGCTTTGACAATTTGGGGTCTTTTGTGGGTCTATACAAAGTTTAGGATTGTTTGTTCTAGCTCTGTGAAAAATGCTGTTGATATTTTGATAGGGATTGTATTAAATGTATAGATTGCTTTTGGTAGTATAGATGTTTTAACAATATTTTCTCTTCCAGTCCATGATATGCAACTTCTTTTAACATCTTTACTTGTACTATGATCTCATTTTTCTCATATAATTTGTATTTTCTCTAGAATTATTAATTGTCCTATTTCTTCAGTTTCTTAGTTATCCATGTGTATATTACTTTTTCACTCCAAATTTATCAACAGAAGTGAAAATCTTCTTTCTATACTTTTGAACTCTTTGGTTACTCCAACAGTTTTTTCTTTCTTAGAGATATCTTTTTCTTTTTTTTTTTTTTTTTTTTTTTTGAGATATCTTTTTCTACTAATTTCTGTCCTCATTTTGTAGGGAGGAATCATTTCTCCTTCCTAGGATTGCTATACAACCAACCTTTTGCCTCTCTCCTATGTTGAATGTCCTATTATTTCAGTGATACTTCTAACTTTTTCTAGTTTACTGCTGTGTCCATAGCACCTTGCACAATACCTCCACAGAGTAAACACTTAAATAGGACTAGCAGAATGAATGAAATGTGTGATTGAATTAATGTCTTATTGCTGGCCTGGATCATTGGTTGAGCCTCCAAATAAATAGCATATCTCCACTTTTGCTAACAATTTAGTGAAATCCCTAGGGAATAAATTTGAGGAATGTGGATAATAAATAAACACACAAGTTTGAGCTTCATGGTCTAGCATAGAGTGGAATCCGTGGCAGTAGAAAAGTAAAAAGTTGGCTGGTCTTTGCAGGAACTCAGCCTCTTGTCCTTGGCTTCATTAGCTCTCTACTCTATCCAACTGAGCCAACCAGCTAGCTGTAGGCAAGCAACTCAGGAACTAGCGTGGTAAACTGGCCCCCATATTACTTCTCCTGGCTTTCTGCCCCTAACGATGATTGCTATTGTCCTTGAGTTTAGTCCAATTCCTCCCAGCAGGCTGCTCTTTAAGGATACTTCTTATCAGCAGTCTCTGCCCCAATAAGGTGAGGAGGGCTTTCTATTCTTATAATGACTCTCTATGTGTTTTGTCCAGACCAATTTACTGCTGAAACCCACCTTCACTGAGTAGAGCTTTTCTCTAAGCTCCAGAGGTTACGGTCAAGCTTTCTTCAAAAGTCTTTCTTCCAAAACCGTAAATCATTAATTTTTTTTGCCTTCCACTGTACTTTTTCAGGCTCAGCCAGCATTACCCTTTCCTTGCCCACAGTTCAGAATTGCAGGGACCTCACTGAACACAGACTATTCACAGGCCCTCTTTGACTCTCAGATTTTCATGGAAGCAGACTGCCCCCAAGTAAAAAGCATGTTCTGCCACAATGTATTTCAAAAGTCTTGGTTGTCAGGGGCTGTTACTCTTATCTGATTGCACAGATGTGGAACCTATCCAGGAAGTAGGTAAAAGTGAGAGGGAACCTATAGAAAGGGGATAAAAGGGTAGATTAGAGGAGACAGGAGGCTAAACTCTAGTGGGAGGTGGGTGCTGGAGGCAATTTTCTGTCCTGTTTCCAAGGTGGGAGATTTTTCCTCAAAAATAATGTTGGTTCATTCTTAACAAGGACCTATTCTATCTATGCTCATAATAGGCATATATCATCTCATTGGACCTTTACCATAGCTCCACAAGGTAGGAAATAGGAGAAAGAATGGAACAGGGTCAGGTGTCCAGGACTGTGGGTATGGCATCCTATCTCCCTATGGTAGAACCAGGCATGCACTGTTCACATCTCCTTTCTTGCAAGGACGTGCTACCCAAGTTGCCACAATAGCCTCTGTAGATAGCCCGGCCTGAAGCTTTTTCAAGGTGTGCCTCAGCATCACAGCGTGAGCCTCAGTGACATGATACCCAACATGAGATAAGTGCTAGGGTGACCAAGTCTCCCAATTTGTGAGTGTACCTGGAATGTGGGACTTTGTGCTGACATAAGTCTTGGGCAAGCCAGAACAAATTGGTCACCCTATGACAACATGGATAAGCCACATCTACTCCACAGTTCCCCACTGGGTTGGCCAAGTTTTGTCTGACCCCTGACCTCATCATGGTCCTTTTTGTCTCTCTGTCTGACCTATTTCTTCCTCTCACTTCCTTAGATATTAGTCCCTGATAAGCATCTTGCACATCCAATTCTATTTGATCCTCTGCTTCTGGAGAACCCCCTAAAAATTCTCAGGGCCATAAAGCATCAATGCTCTGGAGGAAAGCCAAACCCCAACCAACCAAGAGCCCTAGGCAGAAAGGGAAACAGTATATGAGAGGGAGTGAGGGCAGAAGATCTGATATTTCTGATCTCTGACACAGAAACTATCCAATTGTAAAAGTTACAATACACAGAACCAGGCTGATGATATTCTGACTTGTTAACTGCTCATTGATTATGAGAGAGGAGGAAATAGCCTACCAGTAACCAGAAACATTTGGAACAACACAAGGAGTGATGAGCAATACCAACTTGCTCAAACATTTACACAATTATTCTTCCTCCCCTTTGCAGGCATATTCTTGTCACCTTCTGGCCTCAACTTCTCGGCTATACTCTAGAAGAGTAGTATAGTAGTATAGTATCCTACCCAGACTTTGCATTGTGGCTACGTTTTGGTGAGGATATCTTTTTACTGATTTATTACTCTTTGGATCCAGGTTTCTCAACCTAAAAATGGATTTTGCTGAGGATGTAACTCTTCAGTTTACAAAAAAAATCCTATTCCGGCAATGATGTTTGTCCTTAACTATAGGTCAGAGATGATGCCTTTCCTCTAGGAAAATCTACTTCCAAGCCTAGAGTGGTCACATATGTCTACCCAACTCAAGTGTGCATAAAGATGTCACATGCCTCTTTGCTACATCTCTTAAGGCTCTTGAAGTTGCCAAGGCAGGATGGTTTGGGAACAGACGTTTGGACAGAAAGGTTGATAGTAGTTGAGGAGGCATCTCTTCTGATAGTCAGTCTTCTCTATGTGACAACTCTGCCACATCCACATCACATACTTCTTTACACTTCATCACACCTGTTCACACTTAAGGACATTGAAAAATCAATTAACAGCATCTTCTAGGTGTTCACACATCACTTTGCATCAAACCAACCATTCCTTTGGCAGCAGCTGACATTTGCCATCTCATTGAAAATTTCCCAAGGAATGAATCAAAATACAACCAAACTTGACTGCAAAATCTTTGGGAAGATTAATAAGGTCCACAAACAAAGTTGAAAGTGGGAGTGAAATCTCTTATTTATTTTAATGGGACAGCCATTGCAATGTGTGGTGTGTCAACTGTCACTTACTTGCTCTGCACTTGACCTTGGGAAAAAGAGAATTACCTCTGAACTTAGTTTCATCATTAGGATAGTGTAGGTAATACTTATCATTTTATCTCACAGGCTTGAGGTTCTAATGAAATGCTATGTGTGAAAGCACTCTTGCTGAATAGCAAAGAACTATGTCCATGTATGGTATTTTAGTATACTGCAAAAACATAAACTGTAAAACAAATCAAACAATTAATCCAACAGTAATATATAGATGAAGAAACTCATCAGAAAGTCTGGTAAATAAAAACAAAACAAAATAGTGGTATTGACCATTATTGGTAGCACAGCCATTTAGAATGAAGTCTTATAAAGAAATTATCCTGCAAGGAATATGTCTTACCTGATTTATCCTGCAAGGGATATTTCTTTACCTACAGCCAGGACACCAAAAGTTTGACTGAAATAGTTTTACAAGGACAGCCCTGGTGGCTCAGCAGTTTAGTGCCACCTTCAGCCCAGGGCATGATCCTGGAAACCCAGAATCGAGTCCCACATTGGGCTCCCTGCATGGAGCCTGCTTCTCCCTCTGCCTGTGTCTCTGTGTGTGTGTGTGTGTGTGTGTGTGTGTGTGTGTCTCATGAATAAATAAATAAAATCCTAAAAAAAAAAGGAAAAGAAATAGTTATACAAGAAGCCATTCTTAAAGACTGGCCTAAAAAAGGCACAGAGAGGTTGAGTAACTTGTTTGAGGTCATACTGCCAATAAGTATTGGAGCTAGGATTCAGTTCAGGCAGTCTGTCCCCAGATCTGTACATGTAGCATTCACTATACTGTATCTCTGAGAGAGGAAGAAAGAAGGTGAAAGTAAAGTGTGTGATTGAGAGTCTTTGAGTAGAGCATGGAGAACAAAAGTAATCTGTGCAGAATGTGCTGTGACAAGCAGATCTGAGCACTGGCAGGAAGCTGTGGGGAAGGAGAGACCAGGGCAGCTGGCAGCCCACTCTGATAGGCAGCAGAGGGGAGAGGTGAGCCATATTTTCAGCAAGAGCAGCTCAGCAGCAGCATAGACAGGTTGAGAAATGCAGAAGTTGATTCTCAGACATGAGACCTACATGTTGCTAGTGAATGACAGGCTGAGATCATGGGTGTCTGGAAGCAAGAGGGCTGCACTATAAGCTTCAGATTTTTGAGACACAGCTTCATACACACACATGTCAGAACAGCGATAATAACCACAGCAGCATTGCCAAGCAGAGGACACCAGCAAATTTGCACTAGCATTTCTATGTAAAATCTTAAGATTTTGTAGAGAGCTCTGAGTCAGGCCCTTAGTCATCATCAAGGCAAAGTGAACCATAAAGACCAGAGAGAATAAAAGCCACTAGAGTGCAAAATCCAAGTCACCACTACTCAGTAAAATGCTGGTATCCGTTCAGGTGGGATAAAACTCCTCCTATTTTCAGTGTCCATACTTTAATTGAATCTCACCATTTCCCAGAATTTGAGGGAAACATGCAAAAGGATCCTTCATTCTGCTGTCTGCTCTAAGGTTTTCCTGTCTGCCTTTTTTCCCCATAGGCATGGGAATTGGATATTGACTATTATTCCAGCTCAACAATGACTTTCTGGGATAGAGAGAATTTCCCATCCATCAGTATAAAGATTTATTCTTCTCCTGAATTAGGAATCCTCCTAGGGCAGTGGGACAGACTTTCGTCAGCTTTCTAGCACCCTGCAATCATACCACAAAGGAAGCCCATGTTCTGCCCAGTGGGTGCAATTTTGAATACTTAGATAAACTACCATGGATTCTTTTCCTTTCTTTCACCACCAGACTTCTCATTCCTTCATTCTTGTACTTTTGCCTCTATTCAGGCACAGAGAGATCTCAAGGTCACCAGTAACTTCCATATACATCTATTTTCCATTAGTCCATATGCTTTGTAGTATTCAGGCTGCATTCAACATGGATTTCCTCCAGCTCTTTCTTACAACTGTCTTCTCCCTTGGGATCCTTGATTCTGCTTGGCCTAGGCTCTTCTCTTCCCACTCTGAGGATGGCTGCGTCCCTTCCCTGGCCCTTCTCCTCCCCGTCACCAGGATCCCTGCATAAGGCTTAGCTCTCTGGTGAGTGCTGGGCCCTGCCATGAAAGGCTGAACAAAACAGGCTGCTTCAAGGATGATTTCTTGGTTTGGGGGACAGCTTGGAGAATTGGGCTAGGGGCCTTCAACCAGAAATATAGGGACTTATACAGAATAGTTTTAGCCTTTGGCACAGTCTTATCTTTAATTGGAGGATCAGGCTTATTGAAGAACAATTTTATTTTTGCTTATGTTTCAAAAGAGAAACTGCATGTTCTGACAGTTTGATACAGTGTATGAAACCGCTGATTTATCTTGTCTTAAGAACAGATCTGGCAGCTAAAGGTCTATGATGCTTATTTTTATAAATATAAATATATCATAGTCAAGCTTCTTTAAAGCACTGGTGTCAAGGGACAAAAAAGCCTCTGTCCTTATTGGGTGGCCACTTTATGTGAAGTTATGTTTTAAGAGATGGTGCTGCCCTATGGTAAATCTGAATCAACATAGTAACCAGGCATGCTATAACACTGTTCAGCTAGATAATAAAATATGTTATGTTTGGTTTAAGGTACACCAGGGTGATTTTAAGTATCATTTTCTTCATGAAGGCTGTTAACATTAACTGTTACAATCCCTCCTGGTCTCTCCAGTGAGGTTTCCCACAGTTGCATCAAGAATAAAAGCAAATAAAATTTGTGTTAAGACCTTTTAATCACTGAATTAAGGATTTCCCAATTAGAGGCAAAAAGCAGATCTAGCAAAAGAAATGTGTAAGTATTTACTCTCTGTTTAAAGACTTTTTGGATTAAAAGATATTGGAACGGATAACACCACAAAATTAGTTTTTGCTGTGATGGCAAGGTTAAGACTTCTGCTGTTGCTAGGATATACCTCCCTATCACAGCTGATCTTGACGGTGAAAATTGGTGCCTTAATTTCCCAGTGGTCCGTGCTACTTCTGACTTAGGCCTCATTCTGGTTAATCACACTGTCATTCTCACTGCAGATTGCCTTTTGACATCTTCATCTGCACAAGGGTCTTGCAGCCAAGACTCAGTGTATGGAGTCAATTCAGTGGTCCTCAGTGGTCAAGGCCTGGTTTCTGGGACCTGGTACTTATGAGGGAGGAAAAGAGCTTAGGAGGAATGTGTGCCACAATTTTAAGAAAGGCTGGAAGGGAAACAGTATTTCTCTTTGTGTACAGGGAGCTATGGTTAGGAGCCATATGCAAATGAAATTATGGAGAGAATCTTAATGTGCAAAGTCACAGTCTGCAATAATTACAGCCAATGATTTCTAATGAAGTAATACTAATGAAAAAAATCTATCAGTTATAATTTTGGGTTCAAAGAAGATGGAAAAATCAGGTGTACTGAATTTGAAAATCTATTTTTTATCAACCCCTGTTTTATACCTTTAATCAGTCAATATATAAATAGGACCTTGAGCCAGTACCTCATTTCCTAAGTCTACAATGGCTTATCCAAAATGTTTCTGTATTGCCAGTTACTTGCCCTAGTATTTAAAAATGTCAAGAATGTATATTTTTCATTAGAGTGTTAGTGTAATAGAAAGCCCTGACTTGAATTATCACCAGGATTTATACAGCATCCAGTTTGAGGTCTACTGTATAATAGACATATCTCTAAAACTCACACAACTCTACGTATGATAAGTATGAAGTTAACTGAGGCTTGGAGATGTTAAGTCACTTGTCCAGGGATGCACAACTGGTAAGTGGCAAAACTTACCTGAATCCTTGTTTCTCTGATACCTAAACCCATAGTCTTTTCATTACAGTACATTAAACTGCTTTCTGACTGTTGGAAGTTGTATCATATATTTCTGAAAGCACGTGTCTTATAAATTATAAGTTGTTTACAGTAATTATGGTAAAAATAGACACAGGTTGTGTATGCCTGCTTTTCCATTGCATTTTTTTTTTCTCTAATGCTTATTTAATAGAATCTTGGGCTGGGGCCACCAAAAATACCCATGCCCTTTCAGTAGAGGTTGCAAGTAGGGAGGGGTCATAGCAGGTAATTTTGCAGTTTTGTTACCTCCAAGAGTTGAGTAGTCAATAATACTCCTCCTCCAGATATATAGCTCTTGCCTGGGTATCACTCACTGAAGGATTCTTTCTTCCAGAATACTTGCTGTGTGGACATTATATTTTACCAGGAGAATGAAATCTAATTCTTAGAGTCTCCCAGAGTTTCCATACGTGACCTAAAGGGCTGTTATACATAGAAACCTGAGGTCTGTAGCAGTCCATCATTCTGATTTGAACCCCACAGGCACTTCACTGGATATAAAGGCAACAGGGATCACTGTGAGAAAACCCAGAGAATCCTGAGGCTGCAACCTGGCTGAAGGATAAAATGCACAGGCCTGAGTATGGAACTTGAGTGTTGGGGGAGAATTCTTAGGGGCTCTTGGCCATATCTCTCAAATGAGGAAACACAGATTTTATAAACTCTTTCTCTTAGATATTGAATGCCCCTTTAGTTACTTGAAAGACTACTTAATTCCTTCTTAATATTGATATACTCTTTTATGAAGAGTTCTAGGAAATTACTAGATGGAATGAAAGAGAAATATGACTCAATCCATTAACTCGATATGTGACTCTGAGCATCATTTCACTTCTCTCAGGGTTTCCACAAATTGAATAGATGAGGCTGTGTGTGCTCTAGAGCTCTGTTCCATTCAAAAATTATGTTACCAAAGCAATGGAGATTCACAATGGTGATTTTTAGTATCTTCACATATTGGCATGTCATATCCATCCAACTCATAATTATACTTCATGTCTTCATGACGAGGGAAGCCTCACAGTTTAGAAAATGGTTGCTCCTCAGAGAAATTGCAGATATACCCACATGACAACAGAACCTCAGGGACCTTCCAGGTTATCATAGAGTGGCCTATTTCATCTCCCAAACTGTTTATATCTCAGTTTCCATACTAAATAAAATATTAGTTTCCAATAAAACTAATAAGAACTCACATTTTTTTTTGAGCACTTATCACATGTGTCTGTGAAATACTTTAACACAAATGATCCTATGTCATCCTCCGAACATAGCCCATAAGACAGATACTGTTCTCATCCTAGTGTACAGCTGAAGAGTCTGGAGGCCAGGGAAACAAAGTGACTGTACAGTTTGACAAAGCTGATAAGTAGCGAAAGCTGAATTGGAACCCCAGTCTGCCTGACCTCCGGTCTGTGACATTTCCCTCCCGAGCACTGCCTCCTCATAGATGGCTAATGTACACCTGGTCTCATTGCATGCAGTAACTCCACATATTAAAAAGATGTATACATTTACTTTACCATAAATTAAAAGATTTAGTGTTCTGTTTAATAGCTAAGTTTAAAACCCAAAAGAACAAGCACCATTCTAGTTTTCCTCCCTGGAGTACTCTCTAGTCACACCTCCAGGATGGAGTGTAGGTGGGGCCCTGGCTGAGAATAGACCTCACCTCACATTGGGGGCCCTCCCAGCTACTTGTCCTCTTTCCTTATTGCCCTATTGATTGGCCTCTTTCATTTACAAAGAATGCAGTACTTGAAGAAGAAGATAAATGGGTGTGAGTGTCTGCCCTGTCTGTGGCATATGGTGCCAAGTGTTCCAGATTAACCCTTACTTACTGCTAATGACTGAATAAACCTGAAATATTGGGTTTAGGGCCAATGAGTAAACACACCTTCCAATATGCAAAAACTAGGAGTCAAAATAAACAGAGAAGAGGAGGTATAAGCAAATCTGAATCAGCCACCACCTCTTCCTTTGCCTTAAGTTGAAGAAACACCTCTTTATAGCTTTATCATTTTTATAGGCCAAATGGATTTCTCAGTTGTGGAGAAAGGGAGACAGCTAAGGTGCTTGTTCAGCTTTTTGGATTAAAATTAGCAATTATGGGGATCCCTGGGTGGCTCAGTGGTTTAGTGCCTGCCTTTGGCCCAGTGCGTGATCCTGGAGGCCCGGGATGGAGTCCCATTTCAGGCTCCCTGTAGGGAGCCTGCTTCTCCCTCTGCCTGTGTCTCTGCCTCTCTCTCTCTCTCTGTCTCTCATGAATAAATAAATAAAATCTAAAAAAAAAAAAAATTAGCAGATTGTCAAGTCAAAAAAGCACCATAGAGTAAATTTCTTGCTGAACAAAAGAAAATGTTTGCCTAGAACAGACCATCTCTATTTTCTTTATTAACCTTCTGTTACTGAAGATATCTGTTAGGTTTTTAGAACACATAGGGGTCTGGCCTTTTTCCTCTGCATGGCGTGGTGTAGCATTCAGCATGTGCAGCTCAGAGAGAAAGGGCAACTTATCTGTAATAATCCCCAAAATAGCATGTACAAAGTGCTGATGAGGATTTGCATGGAGCAAACAAGAGACCATTTTAAAAGATGTTGGGAATTGGGCCCTTCACAAACAGCATGTGGGACCGAAACAGCTGAGATCATTAAAGAAATTTCAGAAGAAGATTCAAGCTGGCCCTCATCCGAAGTGTTCACTGCACTTTGCTTCATGCATTGAGTTTGTCTTTGCTTTGGCACCATGACTAAACAACCCACTCAAAATGAATCTGTTTTTTTATTGACACACATTTTACAAACTAGATGCAGTCCCTTTTGGCTCTGGAAAATATCAAGGACTTCTTCTAGCTAACTGTGTTGTTTTCATAGTCAGTGACAGTCAGGTGGATGGAATTCATTTTTCCAGTACATCCCACCTGGTGCTCTACAGTTTTTAATCCATGGATTCCCACAGAAAAAGCCCCTTTAATTGTTTATAACCCACACACTCTGAATAGATGTAAAATCGGCATTGATTTTTATTTTAAGCTTAGAGAGGGTTCACTTGCTCTTTCTGTAGAGAGCTGCCAGTAATTACACTTGTGGCATATGGTGCCAAGTGTTCCAGATTAACCAATGCATCTGAAATAGCAGGAATCATCTAGAATGGCAATGAGCAGTTTATTTCTTCTTTGCTCTTTAGTTCATGTTTCAACTTTATCATTGCCTTGCTATATCTCTGCACTAATGTATGTAGTAGCATAGAGATTTTCTTCTGTATCTTTCTTTCCTTTATAAAATAATTGACTGTGGTACCAATAATCATGACTTCTTGCTTAGCACTTTTCAGCAAATATGGTATATATATCTTCAATATACAGATATTTATATTTGTATAATATAGAATTTTTTAAACAATCTTTGGAGGTGGAAAGTTATTCTCTTTTCCTTACTTGCAGAAGGGAAAACTAAGGCTCAGAGAGGCTGAGTGATTTACTCAAGGCCACACAGATAGTAAAGGGCAGCCCTGAAACATGAAGTCAGGCCACTTAATTTTAGAGTCAGTGTTCTTTCCATTATTCTATGCTTCCTCCTAAGAATGCCTTCACGGAGGGAATTTTTCCCTCTTAAACCCTGTAATGGTCTTTTCAACATACTGAGGTCCAAGTCAGAAGATCTGGGGACATATACCACCCAGGCCATGTCCACAAAGAGCAGACAGTCACAGAGGGATGCAGAGCATACAAACGGCTGCTCTAAAGCCCAGCCATCAATATGGATTACTGCACAGCTGATGGCGTCCAAGGAGAGCTGCATCAATTTAGCAACAGGCAGTGATGAACAGTGTGAGCTCTACCATCGTCCATTTTGCTCACACCTAGAGATGGGCAAATCTACCACTTGAAAAATAGTGGGGTACACAACCTGGGCAGTTCCCCTACAGCACACAGAATCATCTATTATGGTCTGTTCCCCTGTGGCTCTGTAAGAAGGTCTGGACAAACCTCACATCGTTATTGAAGCCCTTTGGAAGGGGATATGGCTCAGGAGAACAGGTTCAGCAAGGGCCAGCTTCTATTGGCAAGTCTTGTACCTTCCCGTACACTGGCTCTGTCCTTTGCCTTCCCATCCCCCACAACTGCTGTGGAGCTGACAATAAAAAACGATGCCCTAGGCTGTCCTGTTTTTATTATTAGTTATATGGCATCATAAATGTACATAGAGATGTTCAGTAAATGAAATTGTGCCAAACACCAAACAGGGCCACTGCCCCAAAGATCTTTTGGCCTCAGGGCAATGGCAGAACAATATAAGAGAAACAAAGGGAGCTGAGAGCCAGATGAGTGAGGTTTTAGTATTGTTTGGCCTTTCAGAGGGGGGAGGAACAGGCTGTCCTGCAGGCTGATGGAGAGGTACATCTTGCAAAAAGCATCGTGGCCACAAAAGAACTTTGAGGCCAGCATCTGGACACCCAGGAACAAGCTGGGAATGATTTTGGAAAGTCAGGGGAATCAGGTCCTTCTGTTATTTAATAAGGTAAATACAAGAAGGGGAAAGAAAGGTGTGATTATTTGCTTTTGATCATGAGCAATCTGCCTCTGTTAGGAGAGGCAGAAGCTGCAGGCTCACCCTCTTTGTAAGTGTCCCTTTGGATTCCACATAGTATTAAATTGCTTCTCCGGCAGATGCAATGTGTAAATATAGGACAATAACTGGAAATTTATGAGGTTAAATACTGAGGAATTGCTGAGTAGTAAAATGAAGAGACATAAATTACAGGAAATGCTGCCCTTCAATGAATACATTATGCATAATAATGAAACTTTTAAAAGGCAACAGAAACCAAATATCAGAAGAGGGTCTGGAAGGAGAAAAGCCAAGTAAAGAAGTAGGACTAGGACAGTCCAAAGTCAGTGCTGCTTTGTCACTGTTAAACTGTCATATCAGTTCCCTTAGATTTCTGTGGCTCTGTCCTCAGAGAAGTAACCTGCTATAGTGAAAAGTATGGAGAATGCAGTAGCAGGAGAAACTGCTTCACTACTCATTTGACCTTGACCAAGTTACTTAATCTATATGATCCTTGGTTTTCTCATCTGTAAGTAGTTTTAATAAAAGTCATTTTATAGAATTATTATAAGAATTAAGAAGGACAGACTTGTAAACCATTTGGCCCATCATGTAGGAATCTTATACACACACACACACACACACACACACACACACACCCCACACAGAGAAATGAGTTTCCTGTAAGATCTAGGTCAAATAATAACAAAGTGTTAGCAAAATACAGAGGAGGAAGATGGGTTGTGGCCAGAGAGATTGGGAAGACTTATTAGACGGGGGAGATTTTGAAATTGGGGTTAGTTTCTGGTAAAGAAATGGAAGGGATGTGAATCAAGGCAAGGCAGAGAGAAAGGACAAGGGATGTTTTGGGGATGGAGGGAGGGGGAAATAGAGGAGATCAAGCAAGATAGGCATTGTGCCTAAATCCTAGAGGGTCTTGACTGACACAATCAGTCATCTGGCCATTGTTCTGTAGGCACTGGGGACACACCAGAGGTAGCAGAACAGAGAGTGACATGATCAGAGAGGTATTTCTCTGAAGATGACTCTGGCATAGCATGAACAATATTTTGGAGTGGGAAAGACTAGAAGCAGGGAGGCCAATTGGGAGACTGTGGAGTAGTCCAAGCAAGCACTAATGATCAACAAAGCTGGGATAGAGGCAGTGGGGTTAGAAACAAGGAGACAAATACAGGACATGGAAGAGGCTGATATGTCAGGGTTTGGCTATTGGTTGATTGTGCTGGGAGAGACTGCAAGGAGTTTAAGAAGGCTCTGAGTTTCCAAGTCTAGGGCTTTAGGATCTGATGATGTTATTAACAAAAATAAAGATGGGAAAAGTACATAATAGTGAGTTAGTTTTAGATTTATGGAATCTGGGGTTCTAAGAAGAAGTGTTGAAGAGCCTACTGGAAATATAGTCCTATGATTTGGGTCTGGACTAATACCCAGATTTGGGAGTCACTGACACTGTAGTCTAAACTGGTACCACAACAATGATGGGGTCTACAAAGGGAGAGAGAATAGTATAGGGGTGGAAAAAGCAGAAAAGAGAGGAGGAGAGAACAAGGGAAAATGCCGGAAAATGTGTTTGTTTTGGGGAAGGAAAAGGAGGTGGAGGGAGAGCATGAGAGAGACAGGGCCAATGAGGGTGTTTCTAGGTGGCAGAACCATCAACAGTGTAAAAAACAGACAGGACCTGAAATGGGGTAGGGCTAAGAAGAAGCCATAGGTCCTGGTGACTTTGTTAAGTAGGATTTATTCCCTACCTTCTTCCAAAAGGCATGTGAAAAGACTTAAAAGATCATGATACACTTCAAACAGTACAACTGAAATGAATGTTTTAAGGAGACGACCCAAAAGCCAACTAGAAGGAGGCACTGGGACACGGCGAGTACTGTAGCAGAGACCTCAATTTAGCTCTAATATTCTTGGCACAAAAGAGATTTTGAGGTCATGGTCTGCCTTGAAGGTTCAGTTTCATCAAGGGGAGGAGACCCACAACTTAGAATGTAAAGGGATGTGAGGCGAGGTGGTCAGGAAGGAAGTGGAAGAGGACATCTAGACAACATCTAAGAGTGATTATGTGGTGCAGAGAAGGAAAGAGGAGGGCAGTGTTGGCATCTAGAGTAAAATGGAAGTTGTGATGGCAGAGAAAAAAAGAATAAACAGATACACTAAACACATGAGATAGACAAAAGCAGCCTCTCATACTTGTATCCTTTCTACAGAAATATACACGTGAAGAGGTTCAGGACACCTGAAAGAGCAGGGAAAAAACTTCACACAGAAGATGGCCTCTCAGACGTAGGTGAAGATACAGGGAAAGAACATGACACTGGAGATGGGGGAGAGCTGCAACTTGAGCACGGGTGCTTGCGGGGGGAAGGTGAAGCATGGAGTCTCTTGAGTGGCAAAGAGTCTCTTTCTCAGATCACATTCAGTTGTCTACCTCTTAAATTCCACTTGAAAATGTTTTTTAAGTGTATGGGTGACAGATAATTGAGTGGAGACATTTTTCTGGTGCATTGTTGGGGAGTACTTGCCCACAGGTCTTGCAGACAGAGGATCCCAGCAGCTATACCATGTAAGGAAGTAGAGTGGCTGGGAGAGCCTAAGGAAAAGGCTACGTTGGGCTCCCTTTCCACTCAGGGATTGCAGACTCCACCACAGGCCCCAGGTCTATTCTTTGCCCCTCTTCCAGGTACTCCTATCTGGAAGCAAAAAGTGTGTGTGAGGGGGAGTGTGGGTAGACATAAGTTACCTCTCCCTGGGCCCACAGCTCCATTTTCCCATTCCCTAAGACTTTACCTGTGTTAGTGATTTTTAAACCTTTTAAGGACCACAAGAGGCTTTCAGCTTTTCTTTTGACACTACAGAGCACCCAGATGACATTACCTAAAAGTATTGTCACCTTTGTTATTGCTTTCTTAATTTGAAAATAAGGTTAAATCATAAAAATCAAGCATGGTTATTCACATTTAATGGATCAGCAATAGCCATTTGTTGGAATATTTGAAAATTCATTGATTTTTTTTAAAACTTTCTTCTAAATGTTTGAGGCTCTTGGGAAATACATTTTAGTACAGAAACCATAACAGTTATTGTTACTGCTTTCTTTCAACTGGAACTCCTCGTCATTTTATAAAAGAAAAAGGGATTATAGGAAACTAAGGGATCCCAGAACTGACAAATTTTCAAATATTTTCTATGTGTTAGGTACTTGGTATCTATTAACATTTTTCAATCTTCAAATAGTTCTTTAAAGTAGGTTAAATATGAGGCTCAAGGAATTTAAGGGACTTGCCCCACATCAGTGGTGGGGCGGGAATTTAGTCCAGAAACATCTGACTTGAAAATCAATCTTCTTTCCTTTGTACCACACTGACTCCCATGGTAGAAGACAACTAGTGAGAAATGAAGCCATGAAATGGGCTTCTTCTCCCTTAAGTTCCCCAAATCATTCTGACTGTGGTTCCAAGTGGCTGCCAGTATGCCCTTGCTATGGTTGTTGTGTATGTGCACCTCCAATGAGTATTTTCTCATTCAGAAGTGTTATGTAGAAGAGGGGTTAGACTTGCTCTGTGCTATTCAGCGGGCAGATCTTAAACAAATGGATGAAGTTGGAAAAGGACAAATGGTAGCTCAACACAAAGAGGTATAAAAGAAAAATCATAAATAGGAACATAAAATGAATCCAGAAATGAGGTAAATAATAATAGGAAGTATTATAACCTTTTATACAGTTGAGGAAACTGAGCTGTGATGCTTAGGTAAATTGCCCAAGATGTAGCAGTAATTTTCACCAGTTTGGTTAAAAACTTTGGTCAAAAGAAATAGTGCCAGTAAGATGGGCCAGAGGATCAGTCTATTTTTTTCACCATCGACTGTCTGAATTCTAACCTACAAACAAAATGATAGACTGAGACAAAATGACAAATGAGCAAGGAAGCATTACTTACTCTACCTTTTCAAAGCAGTCCTTTTACCAAGAAATTGCGTGGAATACCTCTGCACTATGACCCAACTCATTTACCTTGCTGTTTCTTCACAACAATTAATTTGCTTAATTATTCATTTGACAAACATTTATTAGGTATCCCTCTTTCTAAACATAATGCCAAGTCCTGGAGATACAGTGATGACTAAGACATTGTTTCTGCCTTCAAAGGACTCCCAGTTCCCACTAGAAGAAGCCAGAGAAGCCAAGTAATCATCACAAATCAGCCTGTAATGAGATACCACAAGAGAGGCAGGCACAAACAAAGTGTTATGGGATTTGAAGAAGGGAATAAGAAATAATTTTCACTGGAGGTGGGGGATTTGGAAAGACTTCATGAAAATGAAACTACCAAAAAACCTTTTGAAAAGTGGATCAAATTTCAATGGAAGCTAGAAGGGAAGATCTGAGCCAAGGTCTTGATAATTAAAAAGCAAGAGTTGTGCTGAGAGTAAAGATACACAGATAGGGATGGAGGGAGGTAAGGATGCAAAGTCACGCCAGAACTGAAATGTAATCCGTCTTGAAATTCATGGACTTTCAGCTGGACTTGGAGAATGATAGGAGGTATTTACAAATGAGATCCCAAAGGCTAAGAGATTTATAGACTATTAAACAACATATGCATGAAAGAAGACACAGAAAAAAGGGAGATCAGGAGGCTGCAGTACTGAGGAGCAGAGAGGGCCTTTACCCACGCTTAGGAGACAGTCAGACTCTTCTCTGCATCTTTACTCCTCCCAGCTAGTTTTACTGCTCTGAGCTTTCTTTCTGGCCTCATATGTAAACCCGTTGTAAGTTTGCTGGGAGAACTGAATGAAATATTGCGTATAAATCTTTTAGCAGACAATAAGCAAAACCAAAGCTAGGAATAGTCCACTGATTGTGTCTTACTTGCTCACCAGTTTTTCTGCAAAAGCTGTTAAGTGTTTTGCATGTAGATTTTTAAACACTCCCTCTGATAAAGGAAAATACCATCATATCAGAAGACTTTGCTTCATTTTGCCATGGTGAATATCAGAGTAGTGGCATATTCCCTTCAAAGGGCTTTCTCTATGGACACTCTGAAATTCTACCCAGCAACAGCCACATCACACAGCCAGGATGATTGTGCAGGATTGATCCCCAGGCCTGGCCTGGGGCACAAAAAGAACTCTGGAGGAGAGTAAGAGACAATGAACTGCTTGGTGTCTATAGGGCAAAAATGATGGGAAGAAAGCCATCTCAAGTAACCATCCATGAAACACACTGACCAAGGAGAGACTGACACTTCTGTGAGGTCATACCTTTTTCAGATTTGATGCAGCTCATAGGTGCACAGCACAAACTATTACCTGAGACTTCCTTCATATGCTGTGGTTATGTGTTCAGTAAATAGCATGGAGACTGTTAAGACTTTGTTGTGAAATCAGGCAACATTAACTCATTAAGTCAATAATTCATGGACTCTTTTATCTAAAGTGGCAACATCACACCATCAATTCACAAAACAGCCACTTCTCTGAAGTGTATGTGATGATAATAATGGATTTTCTAACAATACCCTCTCAAAGCAAGGTCACTGCGCTCAGATGCTGTGGACATGCTGATCTGACCTAGGTCAGCAAAACAAGCTTTATTATTGAACCTAATTATGAACTATCAAGATAATGGTCTAGACTAAACTGTTTCCTAGGGGATTATTTAGAAACTAGTAAGCCATTTTAGTTTTAAATCTACTGTACTTGGCAGTACCTGTGATCATACTGGAAATGTGTTTGCTATGTAGAATGGACTACAATTCCCTGCAAATACTTTGGAATCTTAGGAACAGTATATATGCAATATTATATACTAATACATAATTTTCATGTTACTGTCTATGCTGTTATATACCCATCTTACAAATAGTTATATAGGTATAGCTCAGATAATCAAAGCCATAAAGAAATATGCAGTTCTGAGTATTTGTAGTCAGTTCTGTAACATGATGTACAGGGACACATGGTTGGCTGCAGCAGCTTTTGTGCCTAAACTTGGGAACTGCTTGTAAAGATACTTATTTCTGATATTTATTGAGAGGTTTTCTCCTGCCTGTCAGACTGTGGTTAATATGTTTCTCCTATTCAGATTCACAGACTTCACAATTGCCTGATATTAGGTAATATACCCACACTGGCTTACTTTTGTATAAGAGTTAACACTGGGGATAGAATTCTGGGAGAAGGAACCAAAGAACATGGTATTTCCTGGATTGTAAACTGCACCAACAGGTTTACTACAACTTTTGGGGGAAAAAATGTTTCTTAGACTTGAGGAAATAAGATGTATCCTATTTGACTGGTAAAGCCCTGGTAAAACTATTCATCTTACATGAATGAAGATTACATTTTTAGGTATAAATATAATACTATGACCAATTAAGCCAGTGTTTTGTGACTTCAGTATGAAAGATGTTGTGGTCATTTCAAGGATATGCAATCAGATATAGGATTTTTATCATTGACTTTTTGATACATATTTTTTAAAGATTTATTCATTTATTAAGTGAGGGGAGTGGGGGGAAGTGCAGAGGGAGAGAATCTTCAAGCAGACTTCCCACCAAGTGCAAAGCCTGATGCAGAGGGACTTGATCTCATGACCCATGAGATCATGACCTGAGCCAAAACCAAGTCACATGCTTAACTGACTGAGCCACTCAGGCACTCCTTGACTTTTTGATATTTTAAATGCAAGTCTCAAAGCTTACCTGAGAAAAAGGTTTGACACATTACAACTAAGAGCAGTATCAATCTAGAGTTTCTGCTTCATAATTGTTGCATGGAATTTTATAGTAATTTGCAATGGTCTTGAATCTCTTAAACTACAAAAGAGGCAAATAGTTTGGCAGTTAATAACATGGTCTCAGTAATCATAGTGATGGTTTTGTATCCTGCCTTTGCCAGTTTCTAGAAATGATCATGGACAAATCACCTTACCCTCTATAAGCCTTAGTACCCTGCATTCTAAAATTGTGAGGATAATCTCCTACATTATAGGCTGGTTGAGAAGATAAAATAAGGTAATATCCAAAAAGTGCCTGGTACCTAGCAGTAAGCACTACTGAATAGAAATTATCATTCTTAAATGCAAATTGTCTCAAATTACCATTTATAGGATTTTTCCTTGGAATGTCTCAAAATTTTCCTCTCTTGACCTAGATCAAGGAGAATTCCTATTACAGTTGTTTCCTCCCTTCACTCTTAGCATCTTAAACCTGAACTCTGATTAGACTGCAAATATTTGTTTTCCTTACTTTTTCTTGCTTTTCTGTATTTCTGACATTTTTTTACAATAAACATGTTACAGAATAATTGATGTAAGAGTTAGAAAGCAAAGTCTCTCTTCCTGTGTGTATGTATACATGCACATACAAATGTGTAGACAAGGCCCAAATTTAGAGTCTCAATGACAATGATTTTGCCAAATTTGGTCAATAAAGTTGCCCAAAATAAATAAATAGATTAAAAACTGATCATTGGACACATGTAGGAATAGATTTTGTTGAAATATTTGCTTGCAGGGCATATTAGTTTATCCTCATGGCACTTATTTCTTCTTTTCTTATTATGATTTTTAAATTTCACAGCAGTAAATTTGGTACAGGAAATAAATATTAATGGAACTTTCACAAGAACTCAAATAATGACCCAACCTAGTCTTCACTTCTATTTAGGTCATAATGAGTTGATTTTCCATAATTAATACATTTACTATAGAGGTTACCATAGTAACATAGGTAGTTAAATTATTACATTAAATGTATTAAGAGAAACAAAAAAATATATTTAAATAAAATAATTTCATTTATATTCTATTCTAATTTATAAAGGATAAAATTAACTGTGTGAAACTTTAAGTTAGCTGAAATATACCTCTATTTCTATTTAAAATGTAAAATAATTTTGCTGTATTCTTTTTATTCTCTGTATCTGAATTTTCAATAATAATAATAATTGTTATTAAAAATGTTAATTTGCTTAATGGCTGGGAATTTTTCATTTAACTTCAAGTAATCTCATGATTCAATTAATATAAAAAGACCCACGATCAACAGAGAAGTCTTTATATATAGGATTCCCCAAGATAAACAGATGATTCTAGGTTAAGAACTAATGAACTTCTTAGGAGTTTATCAACAAATTCTAAAATAGTGCCCTGGCCATAATTAACCACTTGTTTCTCTAAGAGAGCACCCATCGTGGCAAGGGTGTAGGGTTTGATTAGAACCATTTGACTCAGGAGGCTGCTTCCAGGCTGCACTTAAACAACTAATCTGCAACATCGCTCTTAGGTTTGGTGGCGGCTGCCTACATATAACGGCTTCAGGATGGAGAAGATTAATTACTCAGACACATAATTCACTACAGCCTAGGCTCCTGAAGCTTGGTAAGAAGGCTGTATGAAATTGATTAGGGTGGCTCTCATAGTGAGGTTTGTGCTTCTCTAATGCCATTGTCAAAATGGCATGATATGATGGAGCCAAAAAGAGTTTGAGACCCATGCAGATGCAGAAAACTAGCCCAAAGGCACAGGTTCCTTTATTGAGAATTCAGCAGGTCTATCCCCTCATGCTTCTGGCTCTGACTTCTTCTGCAGTTTCTGGGTCACTTAAGAAAAGAATTTACATTTCTCATCAGCCTAAGTAGGTGGAGATCTGTTAGAATATTAATAATCCTTTGTAGTTGGTGCCTAAAAACAAAGAAGAAAGAAAGAAAGAAAGAAAGAAAGAAAGAAAGAAAGAAAGAAAGAAAGAAAGAAAGAAAGACTAAATATATAGAGTGAATTGCAATTTACAAAATGTTCTCATATCTCTTGTTTCAGTTGAGCCTTGTAGCCTATGAGTTTGGTATCAGTGTCTTCAGTTTTAAAGGTCAGTTCTTGTTTCTTTGACTCTCAACACTTCTGATACCAAATGTGTGGGTTTTCCACACCAAGCAATTCTGACACTAACTACCCATAGTTAGTACAGACCCCACAGTTTAAAGGCTTGATTCTACAACCCTGCACTCAATTCAGATGCCAGTCATAAGTAACAGATTGTCTCCTGAACAGATTATAACTCAGCAGTTTCTGTACTTCCTTTCCTAGGTTTGGTAATTTGCTAGAATGACTCACAGAATGCAAAAAGTGATTTATTTAGTATTATTGGTTTATTATAAAGAATACAACGTGAGGGCAGCCAAATGGAAGAGATGTATAGCACCATGTATATAGGAAGGGGCACAGGGGATCCCTGAGTGGCTCAGCAAGTTTATTGCCTGCCTTCTGCCCAGGGTGTGATCCTGGAGTCCCAGGGTTGAATCCCACATTGGGCTCCCTGCATGGGTCCTGCTTTTCCCTCTGCCTGTGTCTCTGCCTCTGTGTGTGTGTGTGTGTGTGTCTTTCATGAATAAATAAATAAAAATCTTAAAAAAAAAAAAAAGGAAGGGGCACAGAATTTCCATCACTCTCTCAGCACCTCAGTGTATTCACAATCTGAAAGCTCTTGTGAACCCTGTCATTCAGGGTTTCTATGGAGGCTTTATTGCATAGGTATGATTGATTAAGTCACTGGCTATTGGTGAACAAGTCGAGCTCCAGCCTGTCTCCCCTTACCTGGAGGTCAGGTGGTGGGACTGAACATTTCAACTCTTTAATCAGTGCTTGGTTCCTCTAGGAATCAGTTCTCATGCTCTAAGAGTCACCTAATTAGCATAGACTCAGCTACCGAGAAGGGGGCTATTAGGAACAACAAGAAATACTTCTGTCAATACAAACCACTGAGGATATGATGAAAGTTTTAGAAGCTCTGAGCCAAAAAGTGGACAAAGAACAAATTTGTTTTTATTGTATCACAACATCACAAATTTGAAGAAGAGGAAAATGACATTCCAAGCAGTGAAATGACTTGTTCAGATGTTGATTAGATACAGCAAGACCCAGAAAGGCAAAATCCAGAAATTCTAAATTCTTACCCATGAGACTAGAGACACTGGGCAGAGAAGACTTGCACTGGAGGCAGAAATGGGGATCCAGCAAAGAGGATGATGAAGAAGGAAGACAGCAGAGGAAAATGAGATAGTTAAAAAATGCATGAGGTGCTTCTCTGTATATAATGTGTGATGAGAATATAATGAAATTTTAAACCAAACACCAGAAAGCCCACCAGCAAATGTGTGGGTTTCCATTCAGGGAGGTCACCCTGGGAAGGGGAGAAGATCATGGCTGAATATGTGTTTCAGGGAAAGAAGGCAATGTGGTGTTCAAGGGAGGTTGGCTGTGCCCTCTGCCTTCTACTCTGCTGTGGCTTCTGAAGGACTGCTGCCTTGCTGGGGTGAGCCTCTGCAGGGCCATGACCATAAGGCATTCTGTCACTTTTACAACACAATGGCAATAATTCTTGTTGAATATGTGGTGCACACTGTTGACAGTTTTCCTGACCAGATATAGCATTCCAATAAAGTGTTATTTCTCTTAATGCTTGAGTAGTCTTGTGAAATATGTATTTTTTATTCCTGTTTTATAGATCATAAAATAGAGGTTCAAAAAATCTAAATAAGTTGTCCAAGATCACTCAGCTAATCATAGGATGATGGTTTAATTGGTTGATTTATTCCTACAATAAGTAAATGTGTATTGAGTATCTTCTATAAACCATGTTCTATTTTAGGGGGTATAGCTGTAAACAAGGCCAACAAGGTGCCTGCCCTCCTGGAGCTTACATTTCAAACTTCCAGTGATGAATTCCACGAATGTTGTTCCCATGAGCCCTACCTAAGAGTTCTAGGGCTTCATTTCAGGGCATAAAGTCCCTCCATGTTGTGCCTTTCTCTATACATGTTCTTTCTGTCCCTCTGGAGAGAAGGCCTTCTTCCATCTGCATTCATGGGATATGAGGGCTGCTCCCATCCCTCTTGCAATGATCCCTGGCTAGTGATTTAGCATCTTCCAGCAGTAGCAGCCTGAGATGAATCTCCCTATGTGCAGTTTACAACATTGAGTGCATCCTCCAACCAGGCCAGGTGTGACTCTGTCTGATAACTATTATCGCAACCACAATTTCTCAGGTACTCACAGTTCCCAGTACTGTGTTAAGCATATGGATTAGCATATTTACTCCGCACAACTACCTTATGAGTCAGACATTTTCCGTTTGAAATATCTCAGTTGCCAAGTGTCTAGCTCAGGCCACAGAGTAGAATTGAAGACTAGTTTTCTGTTATTTGGAATTGGATCCCAACCATCTTGTTTTGCAATGTGATGCTGATACATCCTGCAGGCCTCTTTGCAATAGGCCTCTTTGACTGGCTATGTTAAAAGTAGTTTTCCTGCTGCCAAATCTGTCTATTGAGTTACATGAGAAGCTGTAGCACTCAACAAATGATTGTTGGTGATTATTCTTTAAAGTAGTTTTGTAAAACAAGTTTTTGAATTAACCTTCCATTTTTTGTTTTTTAAAATTATTTATTCATTTAAAAATATTGAAATGTAGTTAACATACAATGTTATATTAATGTCAGGTATACAACATATTGATTTGACAATTCTATACATTACTCAGTGCTCATCATGTGGTCACCATCTGTCACCATTCCAGTTATTACAATATTAGTGAGTATATTCCCTGTTTTGTACTTTTCATCTCTGTGGCTTATTTATTTTACAACTGGGAAGTTTGTACCTCTTAATTTCCTTCACGTATTTTACCCATCCTCCACTCTTCTTCCCTCTGGAAACCACCAGTTTGTTCTCTATATTTGAGTCTGTTGGGTTTTTTGTTTGTTCATTTGTTTTGTTTCTTAGATTTCACATATATGTGAAAGAATATGGTATTTGTCTTTGACTTATTTCACTCAGTATAATACCCTCTGGTTCCATCCATGTTGTTGCAAATGGCAAGATTTCATTCTTTATGGTGCAATGGAGTAATATTCCATTTCATACACACACACACACACACACACACACACACATATATGTATATAGATCATATCTTCTTTAACCATTCATTTATCAGTGGAAACATGGGTTGCTTCTATATCTAGACTATTGTAAATAATGGCACAATAAACAAATGGTTGTATATATCTTTATGAATAAATGTTTTCATTTTCTTTGGGGAAATACCCAGTAGTAAAGTTACTAGATCATATGGTATTTCCATATATTTAATTTTTTGAGGAAACTCCATACTGTTTTCCATAGTGGCTGTATTAATTTATATTCCCACCAGCATTACACAAGTTTTCCCTTTTCTCCATATCATTGCCAGCACTTGAGATATATATATATATATATATATATATATATATATATATATATACACATATATATATATAGTTTTGTCTTTTTGATACCAGCCATTCTTGTGTGAGGTGACATCTCATTGGATTTTGCTTTGCATTTCCCTGATTATTAGTGGTGTTGAGCATCTTTTCATGTATCTGTTGGACATTTGTTTATTTTCTTTGAAAAGGTGTCTATTCAGTTATTCTGCCTATTTTTTAATCCAAAGGTTTATTTTTTTAGTATTGAGTTATATCAGTTCTTTATATATTTTGGATATTAACCCTTATGGGATATGTAATTTGCAAATATCTTCTGCCACTCAGTTGGTTGCCTTTTTGTTATGTCAATAGTTTCCTTTGCTGGGCAAAAGCTTTTTATGTCCTAATAGTTTAAATTTTGCTTTTGTTTCCCCTATCTAACAAGACATATTCATAAATATGTTGCTAAAGATGATGTCTAAGAAATTTCTGCCTCTGTTTTCTTTTAAGAGTTTTATGGTTTGAGGTCTTACATTTAGGTCTTTAATCCATTTTGAATTTATTTTTGAATATTTTGTAGGGATGTGGCCCATTCTTTTGCATATAGCTGTCCAGTTTTCCCAGCATCATTTATTGAAAAGACTTTTTCCCATTGGATATTCTTGCCTCTTTTGTCATAGATTAATATGCCATATAAACATGGGCTTATTTCTGGGCTATCTATTCTGTCCATTGATCTATGTGTCTATTTTTGCGCCAGTACCATACTGATTTAATTAGTGTAGCTTTGAAGTATATCTTGAAATATGTGATTATGATACCTGAAGCTTTGTTTTTCTCTTTAAGATTGCTTTGGTTATTCAAGGTTTGTGTGGTTCCATATAAATTTTAAGATTATTTGTCATAGTTCTATGAAAAATGCTATTGGTATTTTCATAAAGATTGTACTGAATCTACAGATTGCTTTGGTAGTACGGACATTTTAGCAATATTAATTCTTTTAGTCCATGAACATGGCATATCTTACCATTTGCGTCCTCTTCAATTTTATCAATGTCTTATAGTTTTCAGAGTATAGGTCTTTCACCTCCTTGGTTATATTTATTCTTAAGTATTTTATTCTTTTCAATGCAATTGTAAATGAGATTCTTTTAATATTTTTTTCTGCTACACATCATTGTTAGTTTATAGAAATGCAACAGATTTCTGTATATTAATTTTGTATCCTGAAACGTTACTGAATTCATGTATTAATTCTAATCGTTGTGTGTGTGTGTGTGTGTGTGTGTGTGTGTGTGTGTGTGTGTTCTTTAGGGTTTCTACATATTGTATCATGTCATCTGCAAATAGTGACAGCTGTACTTCTTCCTGCTTTTTGGGATGCTCTTTATTTCTTTTCCTTATCTGGTTGCTATGGCTAGGATTTCCCAGTAGTATGTTGGAAAAAAGTGGTAACAATGGATATCCTTGTCTTGTTCTTGATTTTAGAAGAAAAGCTTTCTTTTTTTTTTTTTTTTACCCTTGAGTATGATGTTATATTTATTATGTGGCCTTCATATGTTGATGTGTGTATGTTCCCTCTAATCCTACTTTGTTGAAAGTTTTTTTAAATTTATTTTTTATTTATTTTTATTTTATTTATTTTTTTGTTGTTGTTGAAAGTTTTTATCATGAACTAATGTTGTATTTTGTCATATACTTTTTCTGGATCTATTGAAATGATCCATGATAAAAAACATATCTTTCTTCTGATTAATGTGGTATATCACACTGATTGATTTGCTAATATCAAGTCCTTCATATTTTTCAAATAAATCCCATTTGATCATTGACTATGACTTAATCTGTTTTTGATTTTTTGGTTTGCTAATATTTTGTTGAGGATTTTTGCATGTACGTTAAATAGGGATATTGGCCAATGTGAATTTTTGTTTATTTTCTTTTGTTTGTAGTGTTTTTGTCTTGGTTTGGTATCAGCGTAA
The DNA here is from genome assembly GCF_011100685.1 of Canis lupus familiaris. Taxonomy (NCBI): domain Eukaryota; kingdom Metazoa; phylum Chordata; class Mammalia; order Carnivora; family Canidae; genus Canis; species Canis lupus. The sequence goes on from NC_049251.1 coordinate 19,240,334, forward strand.
TGCTAGCCTCATAAAATGAATTTGGAAAAAAAAGAATGTCAAAGTTTTCCTTTCTCTTTTATATTTTTGGAATAGTTTGAGAGTAACAATATTAGTTCCTCTTTAAATGTTTAGTAGATTTCACTTGTGAAGCCATCTGGTTCTGGACTTTGTTGGAAGTTTTTTGATTACTGATTCAATATCCTTATTAGTAGTCAGTCTATTCAAATATCTATTTCTTCCTAATTCAGTTATGAAAGGTTGTATGGGAATTTATCCATTTTTCTAGGTTATCCAGTTTGTTGGCATGTAATTTTTTCATAATATTCTCTTATAATTCCTAAGTCTCTATGTCATTTGTTTTTGCTCTAATATTTATTATTTCCTTTCTTCTACTCACATTGGGCTTTGTTCTTCATTTTTTAGTCCCATTAGGTGTAAGGTGAGATTTTTTTATTGGAGATTTTTCTTGCTTCTTGAGGTAAGACTACATTGCTATAAACTTCCTCTTGTAACTGTTTTTGCTATGTCCTAAAGATTTTGGACTGTTGTGTTTTCATTTTCATTTGTCTTCAAGTATTTTTGATTTCCTCTTTGGTTTCTTCATTGACCTATTGGTCATTTAGTAGTATGTTGTTTAGCCTCCAGGTGTTTGTGGTTTTCCAGGGTTTTCTTTCCTTATAATTAATTTCTAGTTTCATACCATTGTGGTCAGAAAAGGTAATTGAAGGGATCCCTGGGTGGCTTAGTGGTTTAGTGCCTGCCTTTGGCCCAGGGCATGATCCTGGAGTCCCAAGATCGAGTCCCATGTTGGGCTCCCTGTGTGGGGCCTGCTTCTCCCTCTGCCTGTGTCTCTGCCTCTCTGTCTCTCATGAATAAATAAATAAAATCTTTTTTAAAAAAATAAAAGCTGCTTGATATAATCTTGATGTTCTTAACCTTCCATTTTTAAGGCATAAATGTAATTATTTTAAAACCTTTTTATTTTGCTTTGACAGTTTTAGTACAACAGATTATACAACTTTGACTCAGCAGAGAATCTGCCTTTATGTATTACATGTCTTCCTGACATAGAAGGTCTATGGGTTCCCTGAGAACATAATTTCTTTGGTATACAAGGGAGAAGTGAGCATTGGGTAGGAGGTAGTCAAAGCAAATTTGTGGAGAATTTTATTATGATTATGGTCATTTACTGGACAAGAAAAAAAATGGGCCTTTTGGAGAGCACTGAAAAATCTTTTAGTCATGTAGTATATTGAAGGGTTCTGGGTATTCACTGATATTATTCCTTTAGTTTCTTTTCAAAGAATTATAACTGCAGGACAGAACAATATACTTATTAAAATTATAACTTTTATTGAATATCTTTTCACCTAGAACATTTGTTGTTCTTTTGTAATTCAATTCTCCAAGGAATTTTATGTAACTTTATGTGTACAACATGGACCATTTGAAAGCAATGGTATGGAGCATACCTATCTTGTTGAAGTATGTACAAGGGTGCATGAAGGCAAATGTTACACAATCTATGTGTATTTCAATTGATTTGGAGGAAGGGAGGAAACTAATTTCAATATTTGCTTATTGAACTCTCGCTTTGGATGAAGGAATAGGTATATTTGAACCAATCATACTAATTTGTATCTCTGACCTAGCTTCCCTAGCATGACTTGCTTTACCTGGTCTACCATCTTGGATTCTCTTCTACAAAAGGGAGGGGGGTGGTATCCATAAGAAAACCTCAGACTCTTTTATAGATAGGACAATTTTTTTTTAATTTATTTTTTATTGGTGTTCAATTTACTAACATACAGAATAACACCCAGTGCCCGTCACCCATTCACTCCCACCCCCCGCCCTCCTCCCCTTCTACCACCCCTAGTTCGTTTCCCAGAGTTAGCAGTCTTTACGTTCTGTCTCCCTTTCTGATATTTCCCACACATTTCTTCTCCCTTCCCTTATATTCCCTTTCACTATTATTTATATTCCCCAAATGAATGAGAACATATAATGTTTGTCCTTCTCCGACTGACTTACTTCACTCAGCATAATACCCTCCAGTTCCATCCACGTTGAAGCAAATGGTGGGTATTTGTCATTTCTAATAGCTGAGTAATATTCCATTGTATACATAAACCACATCTTCTTTATCCATTCATCTTTCGTTGGACACCGAGGCTCCTTCCACAGTTTGGCTATCGTGGCCATTGCTGCTATAAACATCGGGGTGCAGGTGTCCCGGCGTTTCATTGCATTTGTATCTTTGGGGTAAATCCCCAACAGTGCAATTGCTGGGTCGTAGGGCAGGTATATTTTTAACTGTTTGAGGAACCTCCACACAGTTTTCCAGAGTGGCTGCACCAGTTCACATTCCCACCAACAGTGTAAGAGGGTTCCCTTTTCTCCGCATCCTCTCCAACATCTGTTTCCTGCCTTGTTAATTTTCCCCATTCTCACTGGTGTGAGGTGGTATCTCATTGTAGTTTTGATTTGTATTTCCCTGATGGCAAGTGATGCAGAACATTTTCTCATATGCATGTTGGCCATGTCTATGTCTTCCTCTGTGAGATTTCTGTTCATGTCTTTTGCCCATTTCATGATTGGATTGTTTGTTTCTTTGGTGTTGAGTTTAATAAGTTCTTTATAGATCTTGGAAACTAGCCCTTTATCTGATATGTCATTTGCAAATATCTTCTCCCATTCTGTAGGTTGTCTTTGAGTTTTGTTGACTGTATCCTTTGCTGTGCAAAAGCTTCTTATCTTGATGAAGTCCCAATAGTTCATTTTTGCTTTTGTTTCTTTTGCCTTCGTGGATGTATCTTGCAAGAAGTTACTGTGGCCGAGTTCAAAAAGGGTGTTGCCTGTGTTCTTCTCTAGGATTTTGATGGAATCTTGTCTCACATTTAGATCTTTCATCCATTTTGAGTTTATCTTTGTGTATGGTGAAAGAGAGTGGTCTAGTTTCATTCTTCTGCATGTGGATGTCCAATTTTCCCAGCACCATTTATTGAAGAGACTGTCTTTCTTCCAATGGATAGTCTTTCCTCCTTTATCGAATATTAGTTGCCCATAAAGTTCAGGGTCCACTTCTGGATTCTCTATTCTGTTCCACTGATCTATGTGTCTGTTTTTGTGCCAGTACCACACTGTCTTGATGACCACAGCTTTGTAGTACAACCTGAAATCTGGCATTGTGATGCCCCCAGATATGGTTTTCTTTTTTAAAATTCCCCTGGCTATTCGGGGTCTTTTCTGATTCCACACAAATCTTAAAATAATTTGTTCTAACTCTCTGAAGAAAGTCCATGGTATTTTGATAGGGATTGCATTAAACGTGTATATTGCCCTGGGTAACATTGACATTTTCACAATATTAATTCTGCCAATCCATGAGCATGGAATATTTTTCCATCTCTTTGTGTCTTCCTCAATTTCTTTCAGAAGTGTTCTATAGTTTTGAGGGTATAGATCCTTTACATCTTTGGTTAGGTTTATTCCTAGGTATCTTATGCTTTTGGGTGCAATTGTAAATGGGATTGACTCCTTAATTTCTCTTTCTTCAGTCTCATTGTTAGTGTATAGAAATGCCACTGACTTCTGGGCATTGATTTTGTATCCTGCCACGCTACCGAATTGCTGTATGAGTTCTAGCAATCTTGGGGTGGAGACTTTTGGGTTTTCTATGTAGAGTATCATGTCATCGGCAAAGAGGGAGAGTTTGACTTCTTCTTTGCCAATTTGAATGCCTTTAATGTCTTTTTGTTGTCTGATTGCTGAGGCTAGGACTTCCAATACTATGTTGAACAGCAGTGGTGAGAGTGGACATCCCTGTCTTGTTCCTGATCTTAGGGGAAAGGCTCCTAGTGCTTCCCCATTGAGAATGATATTTGCTGTGGGCTTTTCATAGATGGCTTTTCAGATGTCGAGGAATGTTCCCTCTATCCCTACACTCTGAAGAGTTTTGATCAGGAATGGATGCTGTATTTTGTCAAATGCTTTCTCTGCATCCAATGAGAGGATCATATGGTTCTTGGTTTTTCTCTTGCTGATATGATGAATCACATTGATTGTTTTACGGGTGTTGAACCAGCCTTGTGTCCCAGGGATAAATCCTACTTGGTCATGGTGAATAATTTTCTTAATGTACTGTTGGATCCTATTGGCCAGTATCTTGTTGAGAATTTTTGCATCCATGTTCATCAGGGATATTGGTCTGTAATTCTCCTTTTTGGTGGGGTCTTTGTCTGGCTTTGGAATTAAGGTGATGCTGGCTTCATAGAGCGAATTTGGAAGTACTCCATCTCTTTCTATCTTTCCAAACAGCTTTAGGAGAATAGGTATGATTTCTTCTTTAAACGTTTGATAAAATTCCCCTGGGAAGCCATCTGGCCCTGGACTCTTGTGTCTTGGGAGGTTTTTGATGACTGCTTCAATTTCCTCCCTGGTTATTGGCCTGTTCCACAGTTCTTCTGGTCTTGATTTCGTTGAGTTCTGCTCGAATCTTTATTAACTCTCTTCTTCTCTTGGGTGTAGGATCTATTTGCTGTTTTTTCTCTAGCTCCTTTATGTGTAAGGTTAGCTTTTGTATTTGAGTTCTTTCCAGTTTTTGAATGGATGCTTGTATTGCGATGTATTTCCCCCTTAGGACTGCTTTTGCTGCATCCCAAAGATTTTGAACGGTTGTATCTTCATTCTCATTAGTTTCCATGAATCTTTTTAATTCTTCCTTAATTTCCTGGTTGACCCTTTTATCTTTTAGCAGGATGGTCCTTAACCTCCACGTGTTTGAGGTCCTTCCAAACTTCTTGTTGTGATTTAGTTCTAATTTCAAGGCATTATGGTCCGAGAATATGCAGGGGACAATCCCAATCTTTTGGTATCGGTTCAGACCTGATTTGTGTCCCAATATGTGGTCTATTCTGGAGAAAGTTCCATGTGTGCTTGAGAAGAATGTGTATTCAGTTGAGTTTGGATGTAAAGTTCTGTAGATATCTGTGAAATCCATCTGGTCCAGTGTATCATTTAAAGCTCTCGTTTCTTTGGAGACGTTGTGCTTAGAAGACCTATCGAGTATAGAAAGAGCTAGATTGAAGTCACCAAGTATAAGTGTATTATTATCTAAGTATTTCTTCACTTTGGTTAATAATTGATTTATATATTTGGCAGCTCCCACATTCGGAGCATATATATTGAGGATTGTTAAGTCCTCTTGTTGAATAGATCCTTTAAGTATGATATAGTGTCCCTCTTCATCTCTCACTACAGTCTTTGGGGTAAATTTTAGTTTATCTGATATAAGGATGGCTACCCCTGCTTTCTTTTGAGGACCATTCGAATGGTAAATGGTTCTCCAACCTTTTATTTTCAGGCTGTAGGTGTCCTTCTGTCTAAAATGAGTCTCTTGTAGACAGAAAATAGATGGGTCCTGCTTTTTTATCCAGTCTGAAATCCTGCGCCTTTTGATGGGGTCATTAAGCCCGTTCACATTCAGAGTTACTATTGAGAGATATGAGTTTAGTGTCATCATGATATCTATTCAGTCTTTGTTTTTGTGAACTGTTCCACTGAACTTCTTCTTAAAGGGAATTTTAAGAGTCCCCCTTAAAATTTCTTGCAGAGCTGGTTTGGAGGTCACATATTCTTTTAGTTGCTGCCTGTCTTGGAAGCTCTTTATCTCTCCTTCCATTTTGAATGAGAGCCTTGCTGGATAAAGTATTCTTGGTTGCATGTTCTTCTCATTTAGGACCCTGAATATATCCTGCCAGCCCTTTCTGGCCTGCCAGGTCTCTGTGGAGAGGTCTGCTGTTACCCTAATACTCCTCCCCATAAAAGTCAGGGATTTCTTGTCTCTTGCTGCTTTAAGGATCTTCTCCTTATCTTTGGAATTTGCAAGCTTCACAATTAAATGTCGAGGTGTTGAACGGTTTTTATTGATTTTAGGGGGGGATCTCTCTATTTCCTGGATCTGAATGCCTGTTTCCCTTCCCAGATTAGGAAAGTTTTCAGCTAGAATTTGTTCAAATACATATTCTGGCCCTCTGTCCCTTTCAGCGTCCTCGGGAACCCCAATTAAACGTAGGTTTTTCTTCCTCAGGCTGTCGTTTATTTCCCTTAATCTATCTTCATGGTCTTTTAATTGTTTGTCTCTTTTTTCCTCAGTTTCCCTCTTTGCTATCAACTTGTCTTCTATGTCACTCACTCGTTCTTCCACCTCGTTAACCCTCGTCGTTAGGACTTCTAGTTTGGATTGCATCTCATTCAATTGATTTTTAATTTCTGCCTGATTAGCTCTAAATTCTGCAGTCATGAAGTCTCTTGAGTCCTTTATACTTTTTTCTAGAGCCACCAGTAGCTGTATAATAGTGCTTCTGAATTGGCTTTCTGACATTGAATTGTAATCCAGATTTTGTAACTCTGTGGGAGAGAGGACTGTTTCTGATTCTTTCTTTTGAGGTGAGGTTTTCCTTCTAGTCATTTTGCTCAGTGCAGAGTGGCCAAAAGCAAGTTGTATTGGGAAAAAGAGAAAAAGAGAGGAGAGAAAGAAGGAAAGAAAAGAGAAAGAGAAAAAAAAGGGAAGAGAAAAAAAAAACGAAAGAAAAAAAAAGAAGAAAAAGAGAAAGAAAAAGAAAGGAGAAAAAAAAAAGGGAGGTGGGGTAAGGAAACAAATCAAAAAGCAAAACAAAACAAAACAAAAAAACAAAAACAAAACAAAAACAAAAAAACCAAAAAAAAAAAAAAAAAAAGAACCACAGGGGAGTATCTTCTGATTCTGTGTTTTTTAAGTCCCTTGGCTTCCCCTGGAACTTGTCCGTCTAGCTGGTCTTCTGGGGGAGGGGCCTGTTGTGCTGATTTTCAGGTGTTAGCAGTTGGGGGAGCTGCTGTGCCCCTGCCTGGTGCAGGGCTCAGTGGGGGTTGTTTACCCCGTGAGGCCCCAGGAGGAACAACCGCAGTGGCGGGGCAGCTCTGGAAACCTGGATTCAGCTCCGGCAGGAACTCCGTCTGCAGGGCCTGGAGGCTCCGGGGCGGGGCCTCTGATCTGCTCAGCAGGGGCAGGAGCGTCCTCGCTGTCCTGGGCCCTCCCGGCCTCTGCCTGTCCCGGAGGAGGCCGGATCCTGGGCTGTGTCCCGGCGCCCTGTGCTCCGGAGCCTGCGCTGGTGGATTCGCGCTCCCGGGCCGCGCAACCCCCTCCGCGGAGCCGCCGCCCGAGCCCCTCCGAGCTGCTCCTGGAACCGCGCAGGCCCCTCTGCACGGAGCCTCTTCCTCTGCCCGAGCCCGGCCGAGCTGCTCCCGGGGCCGCGCAGCCCCCTCCGCGCAGCCCCCTCCGTGGAGCCGCCGCCCGAGCCCCCCGAGCTGCTCCGGGTCCCGCCGTGCGCGCTGCAGCCCTTAGGGAGCTCGGCGCACTCTCCTGGGCGCGCAGTTGCTGTTACTGTCCCGGGGAGCCCGAGGGCATCCCCGCCCTCCTGGGTCCTGCTCCACCTCCCCGCGAGCCCCTTTCCGCCCGGGAAGGTCGGTGCAGCTCCTGCTCCTCCGGGACGGGGCTCTCCTGTCCTGGGGACACTCGCCCCGGCCTCAGCCCGGCTCCTCGCGGGGCCCCTCCCCCTTGGAGGCCTTTGTTTCTTTATTTCTTTTTTCCCCGTCTTCCTACCTTGATAGAAGCGCGAACTCTTCTCACTGTTGCATTCCAGCTGGTCTCTTTTTAAATTCTCAGGCCGAATTCATAGATTTTCAGGATAATTTGAAGGTTTTCTAGGTAGTTTGGTGGAGACAGGTGATTTGGAGACCCTACTCTTCTGCCATCTTGCTCTAGATAGGACAATTAAAATGATTTTCTGACAATGGAGAAAGGTGAAAGAGATTTTTATTTTCAGTTGTTAAGAAAAACTATCTTTCAACCTTTCCCTTTTTTCACCTTCAGTATTTCCACCATCACTTCTAGGTGACTACAGGATGAGGCTTTAAAGATACTGGATCTATAGAAAGAAAGGGCTGGAAGGGCATGGAGGCATCAGCTGAAAAACAAAAAGCCAGAAATCAAATCTCCAGTCTACAGAGTTTGAGGAGGTGACTCCATCCTCTTCACAGTGGCATTCATGCCCAGTTACTTCTTTGGACCTCAACTCCCAGACAGGTAGGACTTCAGGGGATTCACTATTGTGTGTGCTTTTGGAACTTTGAGAGTGTTACTCTCCCTGCCTGGTAACCACTCACTGTAGACACTGATTAGTTGGTTTGGATTTAGGTATTTCTACAATAACAATGGTACCACTTATTGAGCATTCCCTATATTCCAGGTACTTTACAAATACCATGTCATTTGATCCTGACAACAACCCTAAGAGGTTGACACTGCATTTGTCATAATTTTTCAGATAGTTAAACTGCAGTGCAGAAATGTTAAGTAGTTTTCTCACTGTCATTAAAAGAGTAAATGATCCAGCCAGGACTCAAACCTAGAAATTTTCATGCTTAAATCTCGGCTTATAGCCACTAAACTACATCAGAAATCTTTTGGAAGACGTTATCTGAATGAAGTAACTTTAGAAGCAAAAATATTATTTGGAAGAAACTCAATACAACCCAGAATATGGCTTAGACAGTTTTTCTTAGATTGTTATAGTGAACATTTCAGCTAATTATATGTGTTTAATGTTTTATTTTGTGATTCATGATTTTTGCAATCAGATTCACTTTTCACCAAGCCCTTCTCACAGAGAAGTTATATTAGGTTTTCTAGTATTTATAACATAGAAGTTATATTAAGTATTTCTAGAGTTACATATGTAACTGTTTTTCTGATTTTTCGTATATACATTTTGCTATTTACTTGTTTGCTCTTATACATATGTCTTAAGGGATTTACAGATTCTGTCTGCATTTTCTTGACACGGCATAATTACATTTAGGATCTTTACTACCCTAGCTGCAAATACTTTGAGATGTTCCACTGCAGCTGTAAGCCTATTTTTCTTCTTTATTCTTTTCTATTCTTTGAATTTAATTTCTCTGTGCATAATACCACACTGTATCAGGTAAACCATACGTGAATCTCTCTTGGGTTGAGTTGTCTGCTTATTTGCTCTCAAGATTTCTCTGGTTCTGCCACTTATCTTCTGTACCAATCAGCTATATAAGGCAATTAGCTTCAAGAAATAGAAAATCTATCTATGTATTAGTTAGAAAATAGTTGAAAAGCAGGGAAGGTGTTCCTTCACATATCACAAGTCTAGGGATAACAACTGTTAGTATTGCTCTAGCAATTCACTGATGTCAGGGTAGTCGTTTCTGCCATTCTCTATCCCTTTCTTCATGGCACAATTTAATAGTAGCAGCTCCAACCATTACATCTGCATCCCAGGCAAGGAGGATTAGGAAGAGTAACACTAGCTATATCTATCCTCTTTTAGCAGTGAAGGAAAATCTTTAACTTAAACCCCAGCAGACTTTTGTTTTCATTTTCATTGGCTAGAACTGTACCATATGGCATCCCTAACCATAAGAGAGGCTGAAAAACAAGCAATTAGCTGGACACATTGATTCCTTAAACAGTATTGGGATTTTATTAACTAGAACAAAGGAGAATGCAGAAAGCACAAATAGCTTCTGTAGATAGCAAGCTGTTTCATGGTATTTTGTTCTTACTTTCTGCCATGGTAATAGAATATTAGCTGGGCATATGCCCACCCAATTAAAGACTTCATTCCCCAGCCTCTCTTGCAGCTAGATGTGGCCATGTGACTAAGTTCATGTTGGTGTCTGGATAGATCATGTGTGCCTTTTTCAGATCTTGTCCATAAAATGATTGGTTGTGTTCTTATCTGGCCTTTTGTCCTCTTTCTGTTAGCAGGGAAATAGCAAGAACTGGGACAAGCTGATTTGTCCTAGTGATGAAAATGGTAGAACTGACTACTTTCTCTCAATGGCCTGCCCACCTTTGGAATTATTATGTAATACAGAAATAGATCATTTCTAGTTTTGGTGGGTCACTGTATTTTTAATCTTTGTTACAGAGTTTAGCTTGTACCCTAACCATCACAGCAACTAATGCCTGCCACCTCATTCACACCAGATCTTAGTCTATTGCATGCCCTAAGAAACTCTACTCTGGTCCATGGCTACGAGGTCATGGTCTCTCTATTCATGCTTCTCACATGGCTACTGTGGCCAGTGATGATGGTAGACCCAGTAGGTGACCACATCTTAGTCTTATTTGCATATGGATTTCTCAGAGTCTGTGCAGTCCACTCAGTAAAAGGGAAGATGTACTTTTTTGGTTTGAGGAAATCACTAGGAGTCATTGTTTTCTCCTCTCTCAACTCAAGCTCAGGAAGCAAAGATCCAAACCCTCTAAGAGTTTTCCTGTTTCTCACTTTCATACCTACCCCTTTCTAAGAAGGAGGAAGGGAACAAAAAAAAATGCTTCAAAAGCTATCAACATAAGTCAAAGGACTGACATTCTAATAGGAAAATCTTTGGTACTTGTAACTTGCACATTCCTTCCTGCTGGTCATCTCAAACCACTTTTGTCTTGGTGTTAAATGTTATTGAGTTTTACCTTTTGGTTTGGTATTTGCTTTTTTTTTTTTCTTTTGAAGTATACCAAGCAGCATTTTAGGAAAAAATAATATGATTTGATAAAAATGAATGATGTGAATTTTTAGAACGTGATTTACATTTCTCTTTTCCGTATATATATGCCACAAAATTTGTTTATGGGCAGAGTTGATCTTGTAAAACTGAGGAGTCAATAAACTGTCTCTTGCCTTTTCATTTGCTTGCATTTTCTTGCCCTTTCAAACTTTCTCTCCAGAAGATTTCCAGTTTCATGTTTCCCCGATCTCTCTTAGTATTAAAAGTACCTTCCTCAAAACTTTCAAGGCCACCAAAAACAAGGCAAGCCTGAGAAACTATCAGAGGAGACTCAGAGTCTCAAGAGACATGGTGACAACATGTAAATTGGTATCCTGAATGGGATACAGATAGAGAACATGAGGGGGAAACTAGTGATGTCCAAATAATGGGTGTTTGGTTAATAGTAATGAATCAATGTTGCTTTCTCACTGGTGACAAATATATCACAGTAATGTCTGATGTTAACAATGGGGGAAACTGATTGTTGTCTATAAAGAGAGCTCTGTAGTATCTTTGTAACATTTTTAAAATATAAAATTATTCTTGCTTTAAAGAAAAGATTTTATTTGAGAGATAGTGAGAGAGAGAGCATGAATGGGAGAAGGACAGAGGGAGAGGGAGAAGCAGACCCCTCACTAAGTAGGGGGCCCAATGTGGGACTCCATCCGAGGTCCCTGGGATCATGACCTGAGCTGAAGGCAGATGTTTAGCCAAATGAACCACCCAGGTGCTGCAATATAAAATTATTTAAAAAATAAGTAAACACTTAACAACTAAAAAAAAAAAAAAAACATAGTGGAAGGAAAAAACACCCTAGTGAACTCCTTTATAGTAAGGATTTGAGGACAAAATGTGAAGCCACTCCTGGAGTAGTTCCATAAATTAGCATTTCCTGGAGTATGTTCCTCAGAACAATCCACTAGATGTTTCATGACCAGGTTCATTGGTGAAATATTTGGTTAACATATTCCTCCCTTAGAGATCCCTAATTCATATACATAATTCATAGTACATAATACACATAAGCGCAGAGAAGTCCTGAAACCAAGAGACCATTTTATCTAATACAGGGTATTCCACATTTATTTGCCCATATCAACTTTTTCTCAAAAACATATCACTACTTTTGGAAATAATGTGCTGCAAATACACCCTGGGAAGGCTGGCTCAGAGAAAGCAATCTTTCCTTTGGAAACATGAATGGTGGAAGGTTAGGGATGATATTAAACCTCTAGGGGCAGTAATCTCATGGTTTTGCTTGTGTAATCCCACGCTACTCCAGCAAGCCACAAATGTGACTCCTTAGGGAATGATCAAGCTACAGGAAAATCACTAAGGTTTTATTATAGATACAAAGGATGCAAATTATACTTAGAAACACAAAATGTCAGTCTCCTGACTCTGCTAATTGACTCCAACTTTAATGGTGCTAGGCTCATTATTCCCCTTTTAGCAGTGTCCAACATCAGCATTTGGGAGCCTTTGAAACCATGTGTATCTTGAATAGGTTGCAGTTTGATCATTTAAAGCAGGAAGATCAATTGTCCAGGCTCTAGCTATATGGAGCTGGCAAACCAGACTGCAGCATGGCCGATCCTCTTACTTCAGCTGCCTTCCAATTGATACTGATTGCTGCATCCACATCAATTGGTCAGTGATCCACATCAATTAAAGCTGCTCAAAGGCATAGAGAGGAGTTGCTTTATCCAACTTCACTTCAGAAATATAGGAACAGCTGAAGGAAAAAAGCCTTTTGTGTGACTTTCAGTGGAATATGAAGTATGCTGATCTATAATCAATCAATAAGCTATGAAGAGGATTCTAATGAGCCACTTTCTAACTTGCCAGGAGGAGTGGATCTGTGTGCTTGCTTCCCATGCCCCACTCTTTTCTCTTGGGTCACATTATAGTCAGTTTTGGGGACATTTGAAAGGGTATGTCAGTAGCTACATCTCACCATACCTCACTTGACATAAATGAGTTAATTAAGCGATATTTGATTTAAATAAATACTGATTGAGTATACTTACTCTATGGCAGGCACTATGCTATGATACATCAGTGAACAAGATATGCCCTCTGCTCTTAAGATGTGCCCAGGCTGACAGGAAAGGCAGACAAGAAAACAGACAAATATAATACAAAATGATATGAGCTTTGATAAGAGATTTCAGGTATTTCAGGTATACCACACTGGTGGTAGCTAACCTGAGGCAGGGGCAGGAGCTCACTTCATTGCCAACTTTAGCTGGTACTGCTTTGCTCCCTGTCTGGACAGAGGTGGTATGCTGAGAAGTACAGGGAAGGAAAGTTTGTATGTGGCTAGGCCTCTTATCTGGGGCATGGAAATGATTAAAGCTGATTCTCTGGAAAGAGTGATGGTGAGCTCTTGGAGGCATGCTGTTGAGCTCCTCTTTTCCAGTTTCCTGACCTTAGTAGATAGAGCTCTGTTCTAGTCTGGTGGCTCCTTACATAGTCCCTGGGAATCTGGTGCTGTTTGCTAGTCTTTTCTTGCTAAAGCCACCTCACTTCAAGTAGGTGACTTCCTTTAGTGAGATATAGATCATCCTACATCTGCACCTCAGGAACACTCCCCTACCCTACACACCTTGTCCTAGTGAACTTTGGGAGAGCAGTCCCAAGTATTCCCATGGAACTTTTTCACTGGACAAGAGGTGAAAGAACAGCCACTACTGTCCCTACCCTCTATAGACACATTCCTGGGGTGGGAGTAGGGGAGATTGGACTTGTTTTGATAAAAGACCAGATAGTAAATATTTCAAGTTTTGTGGGTCATATGGTCTCTGTTGTGACTACTCAACTCTTCAGCTGTAGCACAAAAGCAGCTACAGACAATAACTAGATAAATGATCATAGCTGTGTTCCAATAAAATCTATTTACAAAACCAACAGATAACTCAATTTAAAAAGTGGATAAGGGGTTTGAGTAGATGTATCTCCAAAGACATACAAATAGCTAATAAGCACATCAACATCATGAATCATTAGGGAAATGAAAGCCAAAACCACACTCACTAGATATCACTTCATACTCACTAGAATGGCTGTAATAAAAAAGATGAACAATAACAAGTGTTGACAAAAGAATGTACAGAAATTGGAACTTTGAATCTTGCTGGTAGAAATGTAAAATTGTGTGGCTCCTTTGAAAAAAGTCCAGCAGTTCCCCAAATATTAGACATAGAGTTACCATATGAACCAGCAACTCTCTTCCAAGGTATCCACTCAAGAGAAATGAAAACATATGTCCATGGAATCATGTCCATACAGCCTCTATGGAAAACATCATGGAATTTCCTTTGAAAATTTAAAGATAAAATTACCTTATGATTCAGCAATCCCACCCCTGGATATATATTCAAGGGAAGTGAAAATGGGATCTTGTAGAGGTTTCTACACTCCCATGTTCATTGCAGTGTTATTAACAATAGCCAAGGTATGGAAACAGCAGGTGAAGTATCCATCAACAGATGAACAAATAAAGAAGATGTTGTATATTTACACAATGGAATATTATTCAGCCATGAGAAAGAAGGATCCTACCATTTGCAACAACATAGACAGAACTTTAGGGTATTATGCTAGGTGAAATAAACCTAATAGGGAAAAACAAATACTGTATGATATGATTCCACAAAGTCTAACAAAGCTGCACTCATAGAAACAAAGAGATGAATGGTGGTTATTAGTGGCTAGTTATCAGAGAAAATAGGTAGATGTTGGTCAAAGGATACAAATTTCCAGTTATAAGATGAACAAGTTCTGGGAATCTAATGTATAGTGTAGTGATCATAGTTAATAATACTCCATTATACACTTGAAAATTACTAAGAGAGCAAATCTTAAATGTCCTTAGCATATACACACAAAAAGCAACTTTGTGATATGATGGAGCTATTAATGGTGGTGATCATTTTGCAACACATAAATGTATAAAATCAATACATTGTATACCTAAAACATACAAAATGTGTTATGTTAATTATACCTCAATAAAACTTAGAGAAAACATATTCATGAAAAACTTGTACACTTGTTCACAGAATCATTATTTATATCAAAAAAAGTGGAGACAACCTAGATGTCCGTTAAGTAGTAAGTGGATATCCATTTGGTAAATGGATAAGGTAATGCAGAGGAATATTATTCAGCCATAAAAAGAATGAACTATTGATACATGCTTCAACGTGGGCAAATCTTGAAAATATTATGCTAAGTGAAAGAAGCCAGTCACAAAGATCACTTAATGTATTGTCTCATTTGTATAAAATGTCCAGAATTTAAAAATCCACAGAGACAAAAAGTAGGTCAATGATTCTCTTGGGTTCAGGGCAAATGAGGAAGCAATGGAAAGGGACAGCTATTGGGTACAAGCTTTCTTTTCAGTATAATTAAAATGCTCTAAAATTAGATTATGGTGATGGTTACACAACTCTATTAGTATACTAAAAGCTGTTGAATTATATTTAAACTGGTGACTTTTATGGTATATAGATTATATGACAAAGTTAACAATGACAGGGAGCAAACTGGATCTGGTCTGAGGGCCATATTTTTTTTTTTTTTTGAGGGCCATATTTTGTCCATCTTTGGTCTACAATGTTTTTGCTATCCCCAGATCCCCTCAAAAGTCCTTTTTCTGTTTCAGTCACTGCTCTCCTCTAGTGTGTGAGCAGTATACTCTTGGCTTAGTCCTTTGGAGGCCTGTCCTTAGGCTATGGAGCTGCTTTGCCCTGGGAGGTTAGAGTTTTCATCCCAGGAGAGTTAACCAATGCCTGTCAAGTTGGGGATTATGAAAAGCCAGCTCTCTTGCTTTCAGCTCTCAGGATGGGATAGTCTGGAACACAATTTATACTCCTGAGTTCCCCTGGGGGATCACCTGAAGCTACCCTTCACAGGATCTTTTTAAAATTACAGATCTTCTTAGTGTCCTCCCCTCTCTATTCCAACTCCCTCACTCTCTTTCTAAGTAATTTTCTGAATAATTGCTTGCATATAAATGAGAATTTTGACAGGTGGTCAAGGAAGCTCTCTCTAAAGAGGTGAATTTAAGCTACCATCTGAAGGATGAAGAGGAGCCAGTTACCTGAAAAGAGAGTGAGCAAAACAAATCCTTGTTGCATTTATGTCTTAAGTGGTCTTTTCCAAGATACTCATCACATATTATGAATTCAAACTTAAGACCGATAAATCCAGGTATGTGTCAGGCAGCTCTATCTATATATCTAAAATTGTCCCATACCAGGCTTATTAACTCCAATCCACCAATCCCATCCTCCACTCTGGAGCCCCTGCCAAAGTTTTCCTTTTGCTATATCTCAACTACAGACAGTGGAATGACCATCTCCCATCATGTTCAAGTCAGAAATCTAGGAGGTTTCTACTGCTCCTCACCACCTCTAGCTGTTTTTCTTCCCCACTAACTATGTTCAAACATTATTGAGCCTTGTCAACTGTATCTCCCCAATATTTCAATAGTCTTTCTATTTCCATTCATTTTGGTTGCTACTGCCATATTTTGGGCCTTGATCATATGTAAAAGCCTCCTGATTTTCCAGAGTAGGTTCTTGCCCCTCTCTATTCTATCCTCTTCAGGGACAGGGAAAGCTACACAAATGCAGACCTGTATGTGTCATTGCATTACTCATGACTTTCTG
This sequence comes from Canis lupus familiaris, assembly GCF_011100685.1. Lineage (NCBI taxonomy): Eukaryota > Metazoa > Chordata > Mammalia > Carnivora > Canidae > Canis > Canis lupus. Next base: position 19,256,620 of record NC_049251.1, read on the forward strand.
AGGAAGTTTTAAGAGTTATAGGATTAATGTCCAAATATAGTGTAACAGATGCTCATTCTTGCTTTTGCTCTTATTTTCCTGTTGGCCTCAATTCACCACCTCTTATACTCCAGTGACACAAAATGAGGCAAAGTGCACCACATACATCATTGTTTCATAGCTTTTTGCTTTTTCTGCCCCAAATACTTTTTTCTCCTCTTCTCAATCAGTAATACTTGTAATCAGTTCTGCCATTATATGACATATGTGTTCCTAAAAAACACTTCTCTGCAAAACTGTACAACAAAAATCACCCAAAATGGGAATCCCTGGGTGGCTCAGTGGTTTAGTGCCTGCCTTTGGCTCAGGGCATGATCCTGGAGTCCTGGGATTGAGTCCCACATCAGGCTCCCTGCATGGAGCCTGCTTCTCTCTCTGCCTGTGTCTCTGCCTCTCTCTCTCTCTCTCCTCTGTGTCTTTCATGAATAAATAAATAAATAAATAAAATATTTTAAAAAATCACCCACAATGGGGCTAGGAGCACAGCACTCAAAAACTTTCCAGGTAACACAATGATAAGAGAGGATCCTAATAAGAACAGTAACATAGCTTTCTATATGTTCAGGTTAAGAAAAACACAAATACTACAATAAATACAGCACTACACTTGGAAAGGACTTGAAACTTGCTTGCAGAAATGGGCAAAAGAACTGTAGCCTATAAGTTATCCTGAAGTAACAGAAGGGGAGTTATATGAAATTGGATGGACAGCTGTAATAGCGCATATGAATGGGTGTGGCTTTTAATATCCACAGTAAACTGAGGAAGCTGTTAGATGTTTGCGGTGTGTTGATGTGTTCATTTTGTTATTTTCATGCAGCTTATTTCAGCAGAGTACATTTTTCTGTGTTTCCTCATTGGTTTGCATGTATAAACAAAGACTAAATTTGTGTCATACACAAATTATCCTTTTTTTTTTTTTTACAAATTATCCTTTAATATATCAATCACAATGGAGCAAATTCATATCCTCAAAACAAGCTTTATAGCACTACTAACTATACTTATCTTTCAAAAGATAGAAGAGTGGCAGGAAATATAAGCCTGGAGCTTCTTGGAGTTCCAGAGAATAAGAAAGTGCTCAAAACAAGAAAAATAGAAACAAAACAAATGCATTATGATGAGATTATGCCAAAGGTACATAAGAGAGCCAATTGAAAGAGTTCTCAATGACCAAAGTTGAAATAATTTGAACAACAAAATAAGGTAATACTGAGTTAAAAGAGAGTATAAGATTATAAGATATAAGTATACACATAAATATTAATGATATGTCTACTTTGTGTAACTCACATCCTCCCTTGAGATATTAGAATGCCAAAGATATATGATATATACAAGATATATGATATATATGTTATATACAACTGACTTCTCTTTTAGACATTTTTTTTTTCTTTTAGACATTTCAAAGTCCTTCCTTTTGCTGGGACCTATGAGAGAAGAGAAAGTAAGCAAGTGAGCCATATTTCCCCATCCAAAAACGCTCTCTTTTTTTTCTCCCCCACTGAGCAATAGATTTCTGATTTTGACACTTTCATCTGCATTTGCCTCTGTCTTTTATAACAGCGTGTCATTCCTGGAAATCAAAGTGGTTCTAAATAATCCATATGCCCAACATCTAAGTACTTCTTCCTTGAACTGATGTTTTCCACTTCTAAGGTCTCTTAGGTGACCCTCAGGCAGGGAACCCTGGGATGGTGCTGTTTGCAAGTGATCACTTTAGCTCCTCGATGGCCATAAGACTTGACTTCTGGCTCATCTGTGTTACTTATCCTTAATACAAACTTCCCTCAGGACCTAATGAGTTGACCAGACTACCTGACTGATGGGGGATCAGTGCTGGTTCAAACAGTTGCACTCACTTTCTCTTCAAAAGCAGTTAATTTCAGGAAGAAAATATTGGCAACAGGACACTTTTTGTTTCAGATCAGCTGCCCCAAACAGGAAACCATATTAAGACAGGTAGCTGGAAAGAAATTGTGGTTCCTTTCTCATTTTACTGAAGAGACAGAAACTTCATGGTGAATATATTATTTGCAAAAAAAAGCAATTAATTTTACAGTGAGTTTATGTCTTTGGTAGATTTCATGTTCAGCAGAAATATCAAGTCATAATGATGTTTTCCCATAAGTATGCATAAATAAATAATCTCCAAATGACCTCAAAGTTTGACATGCCCTAGAGGATTCAGGCATAAGATGAGAAGTTGGACTCAGCAGTTTTTAAAATAAGTCTCTTCCAACAAGAGAAGACCTGATCTCAAGATTCTATATAGTCTATAGTCAGATATCATATAGTATATCTGAATCAAAATTTGAAGCAAGGTCAAAAAAAAAGGTAATGTTTGAAACTGAAACTAGTGAAAATAGAGCACATAGATAAGAATATCAGCAGAGGTCATCTTCATTGGAAAATTATTTATATATGTGCTCCTAATGGAACTGGAAACCAACATGTATCTAAATCATTGCCCTGAAACTACAAAGGAACTGCACATAGGAGATTGGATGCATGCTCTGGTCAATAGGTAGATGTGTTCTTAGGTAGACTAAACTTTGGATGAAATATAACAGCTTTAATTTAATACACATTATTGGTATTGGAAAAGGTGCTCTAGGGCAAAGAAGATATAAAATGCCTCAATGCCATCCTTGCCATTTCCATAACATAGAAACAAGCTTCCAATTAATTATTCTATTAATAGGATACCATAATACAAAAAACAGGGACACTGTGGGGAACTGACATAAGAGCTCTGGTCACTGGAAAGAGGTTTCACATTGTAAGCCGTCTGGCATTTTAGTTTACAAATCAGCCACTTATGAATTTGGCTGAATGAGTCAGACACTGAACATATGCTCATTTCTAATGGAACAAATTAAAACAAGTTTTTATATCTGAAAACCTGAGGTGAGACCCATGGTGACCCTGTGAAAAGTATAGGCACATCTGAAACTCATCCTTAGTATCACTGTGGTACAGTATTAGCTTCATCTTCAATACTATCACTAGCCCAAAATACCCTCTCTCTCAGATATGTCTATATTTGATCTTGGAACATATCACCATTCTGGGGAGTACACTTTTCATCATGGTTTATCTATACAGTGAAATTATTTTCCCATAATGACTATTATTTCATTATTAATCAAGAGAGAATGAGAAAACCATACGGGAAATAGTGGGACCAAGAGACAGGGGATTGGGATAAAAATTCATCCCAGTTAATCTACAAACCTAGTAACAATCACAAAGAAGGACAGTGGGGTGTTGCAACTTTTCAAAATAAAAAAAATTTGGGAAAAAAATTTAAAAAAGGACAGTGGGTACCTCTATCTATTGTCTAATTTTACATGAGTGTACCTGATTTTAAGACATTTCTTTTAGACTTCACAGACTTAAAATTATAGTTCAGAGAATCTACTAGATCAATAACTAAAGCAAAAGATTCAGGAGGCAGATATTATTTGGATAAAGGGATATATGCTTCCTGTCTTTCAGATCAGAGCCCACAGTTCTGAGTTTCTAACCTCATGACAGTATTCAACATACTACAGAAGAAAAGAATAAATCCTAAACCTGTGTGACATCACTCTTTCTAGATGCTCTCTTTATCTTTCTGTGCCTACATTATTTATCAAGGAAGAGGCTCTCTGAGAATTCAATGCAAGTTTTTTTTTTTTTTTTTTTTGTGATGACCTGGACACTGGTTCAGGAAAGAAAAATAATTTCCTTGTTGATTTAATCAGGGATGGATGAGTTGCTTTGAAATATGTTTGTCTCTGACTGCTAGTTATTATCTTCAAAATCTTCACCATCAGTAAGAATTATAACCTCTGAAATGTTTTTCCCTAATGAAAAAGTATTTTCATTTTGATAATGTAACATAAGATTAGAAAGACTCTTTAATAGACTTACTTTCTGGAGTTTTAAAATGGTTTTGAAATTCTTTTCAGAATTTTATTCATCAAAATAAAAGCTGGGTTGATCTTTCCCATGTGGTTAAGCCAGTCACCAAGGGCTTCCCTTTGTTGTTCTTTGGGGCAGACGCCCTTGGGCTGCTGCCCTGAAAATGGCCTACAAGTTTATTTTATTTTTTTTTTCAATTTTCATTTATTTATGATAGAGAGAGAGAGAGAGAGGCAGAGACACAGGCAGAGGGAGAAGCAGGCTCCATGCACCGGGATGCCCGATGTGGGATTCGATCCCAGATCTCCAGGATCGCGCCCTGGGCCAAAGGCAGGCGCCAAACCGCTGCGCCACCCAGGGATCCCGGCCTACAAGTTTATACTGCAGATTGCAGTCAGTTATCATAGTAGCTTTCAATCCCTAAGTATTTATTATGCTACAGGTGTTCTGTATATATTTCATATTAATTATGTACCTCGACCATCACTACAACCCGATGAACAATTATCCCCCTTTTGCCAGGAAAGGAAATTGAGTCTCAGATAAATTCAGTGTTTTTCTGAGGCCTCATAACTAACTAATGATAGGGCCAGCATTTGAACTGAGGTAATTAGAATCCAAAACATGTACTTTGTAGGCCAATGTGCTGTACCTACTTCTAGTATACAATGTGACAGGAATATTTAGAGACCTAGAAAACTTGTTTTGTCTAACATCTTCATTTCTTCTCTTTCTCTGCCCACTTTCTTCCTGAAACTGACCAAATCAGGAGGATATATTTTATAAAATTTGGAGCTTTCCTAAAAACAAAGCATACTTGGCAAAGACAGATACCTAAAAAGCAGGGGCTAATAATTATGTGATTTACCATATTTCATCAATGTAAGAAGCATAGGTTGTAGGTGGCACCATTATTTTATATACTTTGGGCAAGAAAAGGGCTACCTATTAAGTTGACACTATGTTTTCATATCATTTAGAATTTTTATTTTAAATTTCTCGAAAAAGCTTATTCAGCCTCCATGAAACATTTCTTATAGCTTATCATCCATATATATATATATGAAAAGAAAAATATTTTAAAAAGTGGATATATTTTTAAATGTAATTTATTTATTCATGAGAGAGAGAGAGAGGCCAAGACACAGGAAGAGGAAGAAGCAGGCTCCCCACAAGGAGCCCAATGTGGGACTTGATCCTGGATCTCGGGTCATGCCCTGAGCCAAAGGCAGATGCTCAACAGCTGAGCCACCCAGGCATCCCAGATATGGTATTTCTAAAACTTCCTTACTTTTATAGTCTCACTCTTCTGAATTTCTTTTTACTTAGCTATGACTATGCTTTTCCATACAATATCATCTTTTATGCTATCTAGTGCATAGCATTTTTTAGAAATCCACAAATTAACTAAAAGCCATTTGTTCTAGGTTTGCTTTGCAATTATGTAGAGCTTCCCTAGCTTTGGGAATGATGCTAAACATGTCTAATTATCCTCTTTCCCAGCACACAAGCATTTGGTTTTTAGAGATTAGAAGGGTGCTTCATTATTATCCCCGTGACTTTCTTCCAAGCCCTGATAACTATTCTGTAGGTTTTGATATTAATGCTTTTATGTTCTTTCAAGCATACAAGCCAGTGGTTCTAAAACCCGTGTGAGTATTAGAATCACCTGGAGGCTTGTTAAAACACAGTTTGCTGAATCAGATTTGCTGCTTCAGTTAAGTCTGTGGTAGGGCCTGTGAATTTGCATTTCTAACATATACCCAGATGATATCCCATGCTGTTGGGTGGGGGGCCAGACACACAATTTGAACCATTGGTATAACAAATATCAACCACTGCCATACTGACAGCCATTGTAAGACTTCACTTTAAAAAGCAGTTCGATTTCAGAAATATTAAATTTTGGGAAAAAATACATGTCTTTGAATTGATTAAATATGGTAAATCTCATTTTCCTGTTACTTAAGCTATAATATTAAGTTCGTTCTAATTGATTAACAATGGATTTATATTTAATCTATTCATACACTTATTCATGATGTTCTCTGCTTGTTCCAAAGATTAATTGAAATGGTTTCTATAATTTTAGCTAAGGTTTCTTTCCTCCTAATGCTTTAGGTGTGGAATGATCTGTAAAATATATATGTATATATTTACATACAATATAAAATGTATATGTATACATATACATGTTTACATATGTATACATGTTCATATACAATTATATGCATATACATAGAGCAGCTCAGTCTATATGCCAAACCTGACAGGCTAACAAAAGCTATCTCTCATAGGGAACTCACTGCTTCATGATGGAGCCCTCTTCATTTCTTATTACTAGAAAGTACTTCTTTATATATATATATATATATATATATATATATATATATATAAGCTAAAGGGCCAAGTAATCAGCCAACATTATGAAATGATTTAATAGAAAACCCCATGAGAGACATGACTATACCTGGATAACATATACTTCTCTCATTTTGAAAAATCACATGAGAAATATTTCCATCCAGTCCTAGCATTAAATATCTCTTTCGTTTAGTTTTATTTTTATATGTAATTTGTAACTTATCATGTTTCCCTTTTTTTCTTTTGTTCCCTGGTAGCTTAAAATCAAGTGTTTTTTTTTTTGTTGTTGTTTTTTGTTTTTTTGCCAGCTTTTAGCAAATAGCAGACTGTGCTCTCCCTTTGTCCTGGGACCTTTATGACCTCTCAGATCTCAACTCTTTACCTTCAGACCAGTCTGCATGCTACTGCATAGGTGTCAGTTCCTTGAGTGAGGCTGAGGCTTTCTCGCTGGGACTCACTCAGTCAATAGGGTCCTAGAAGACTAAAGTCACTGTATCCATCTGAGCCTAAGACTTTCTTAGACTGCAATCTCTGCAAGCTGCATATAATCCTGGGATGGCTGAGTGTCCACTGTCCACCAAAGATGTGGTGGGTGCATTTCACCGGCAGCCTTGAGCTACTTACACCCACCATATTCACATTCCTCAATGCCAGATCACCACCCTGGACACAGGTCCTCCCTCTGGCCACCCATCTTCTTTAGCCCCTTCTGTGTTTCTTCCCCATCCAGTCTTCCTCTTTCCCAATCTTTCCACTCTGGTCCCAGAAACCTTGTTCTTTGATTAACAAGCTCCTTTGACTTCTTCATCAATCATTTTCTTCACCTCCTTTCCCATCAGAATCCTGGTTTCTTCTTAAAGGAGAGGCAGCTGTTTCTCTCACTCTAAGTGTCTCAGAATTAGGAGGTAAGGCCAGCAATCTCATGATAAATACCCCTATTCACTGATATATGTGTGTCCTTTGGCTTAAGCCCTCTCTCTGTCTCCCCATGACTTTTACCTTCTGATATTCCACTTACTCCTCATTTACTAAAAACAAGGGCACTTAACTTATAAATTTTCTCCCCTTCCTTTCCTGCTGTTGTTCTGGATGATTTCAATTTGTTATTGATGTTGTACCAACAAATTTGCTACTTAATTCTTTGAATAAGATGAAATAACAGAGGGAGGATTTACCCTTCTACCTGAAAAAATTAAAAACGGTGGTTTTCAAGACATTAGGTATTCGGCAATAAAGGACAGAGATCCCTGAGGAATGGGAAGAAATGAGTTGAAGTTTATGATTTCCCAGGTAGCTTCCTGGAGAGAGCTCCCAGATTGTGGTACAGAGTGAGAGGACCCACGTCGACCCCAGCAGTCTCCCTGAGTTAAGAAGATGGAGCTGGGAACCCAGGTAGGTCAAGGTGGCTAGAGATTCATATGACAGGATAACAAAGAGGAGAGAGTTTTACACCGAAAGAGTTCTGGAGCTCTAAAGAGAGTCTCCTTCAAAGCTTTAGCTGAGTACTAACTAGCGTGTGCACATTAAAAAACCATCTGAGGCTTGGAAAAGATATGACTGAAAGGATTAGAGGAAATAATCTTCAGACTGCACATGGGTAGCAATGATTCCTGATCCCATTCCCCACAAACTAGAGAAGAGATGGGGTGACTAGGTGACGGGCACTGAGGGGGACCCTTGATGGGATGAGCACTGGGTGTTATACTATATATTGGCAAATCGAACTCCAATAAAAAAAATACAAAAATAAATAAAATAAAATAAACTAAAATGAAAAATTAAAATTAAAAAACAAGCTAGAGAAGAAAATTTCACAACTCATGGGGCATTCATAAGAGTACTCATAAGGAAAAAAAATTGTCTTAGACTAAAGATTTGGACTTCGATTCTGGTCCTCTCTAACAAAGTTTAAAAGCAAGATCCAAAGGGATCAAACTGCTTATAAGAAATTGCACTGTATCTCAGAACAAATTTCAAATACATTTAGAACAATACAAAAAACCTAGTACTTAAAAATGCAAAATTCACAATGTTGGCATTCTAATCCAACATTACCATGTATGCAAAGAAAAAGGAAAATATAACCCATGATGAGGAGTGAAATCAATCAAATTCAACCATTCCAGAAATAACTCAGATAATAAAATTATATTCAAAGACATTAAAATAGTTAATATAACTGTATTTCAATATGGCCAAGTAGCCAGAGAAAGGGTTGAACATGTTAAGTAGAGACATTAAATATATTTTTAAAAACCCATATTGAATGTTGAAAGATAAAAACCACAATGCCTGATACAAAAAAAAATGTACTGCAGGAAATTAACATGCAGATTAGGTGTAACAGAAGGGAGAATTTATGAACTTTAAAATATAGCAATAGAAACTGTGCAAAATGAAATATAGAGAAAAGTTCAACACAACTTTTACTAGGAATACCAACTAATAGTAATAAAATAATATCGACACTTCCTTTCTATAGGACATTAGACTTTTGAATGCATTGTCACATACATTTTTAATCCTCAAAAGTGTTCTTATCCACATTTCATAGATGAAGCAACAGAAGCTCAGAATCTTTGAATCATATTCATATTAACATAGTAGTAACACATCAGGGCTTTCCATTATTTTATTTCCCAGACCAATGCTCTTGCCTGCACTCCAAGCCATACCATAACAAGAGATTGTGTTTTACGTTTAAAGTGCCAGTGACTCAGTCCTTAAGTGGAGGAAATTATAGAAGCAATCAGAAATTGTCCCGCACAAAGCTGCACACACATCCACTGTAATGCATGGAGGTGATGAGCCTTTCTCCAATGGACTGGCCATTCAGATTAATGTTATGAAAGTGTTAATGCAGCACCAGGAATGCTGTTTCACACAAAATGAAACCAGAATGTTAGTTATGCCTATCACAACAATATTTAGAAAAAAACCCCAATAGTGGCCATCTTTGCTTCTTGGTCATTTTTTTCTCATTTTCTTTGTTAAGGAAAAAAAAAATCAACAGGGTCTATTTCATTTGTCCATTTGTTTGAGAGAGAAGTTGCTTTATTTTCAAAGTTACAGTCAATAACCTTGAAAATAGAAACAATACTTGTAACTGACCAACAAGTTTTTTATAGAGGTAAAGAAATCCAAAGAATGCATTCCAAATTTAGTTCCAAAGCAGGAAGGGTGTTTGTCCCTTTAGAGAGCCCTGGGCTGTCCCACTACCCAAGATGCATTATGAAGCTGGAATGAGGACTGTCTGTACTTAATTGAGGAAGAAATAGTAACCTACAGTTTGATCTGCTATAGGTGACATTTGCCCTGTTCACTAGGGAACAGCTCTTTAAAGGGTTTTGAGAAATAGCCGCCAACAGCCTTAATTTAATAGCTGTGCTGAACTACTGGGGAACATCCAGATGCAGAGCCATCTGTGGGAAATGAAATCCAGCCAAAGGAGGAAGCTAATGGTTACCCTGTGGGCCTAGGATTCTTGGCTTGAAGAACTCAGTGTGTCTGTCCTTTGTTTAAGGGGGTTACCAGCCTAATTACTCACAAGCGAGTCAGCAGATGTTTCCCCAGTTGAAGTACCTTATACTATATTGTTTCCTTCAAACTGTGGTTATTTGTCATATTATAGAAAAAAGCGAAGGGCAGGAGTGTTTGTGAGTATAAACTTATAACACCTCATGTAGCACTACAGTTTGATAGTGAGATGAACTGAACTTTATTTCAATATTGTGACTTTCTCTTTCTTTCTTTGTCCTTTCCCACTCCATGGAGAAGGTGATACAGGTCTTTAGATACAAGTCTCTATGCAGACTTGTATTATTTTGTCAGAGAAAAGTGTGGTTTTTTTTCTGTATCCACACAGAGGAATTAAAATTCCCACCCCATATGGGAAGGAAATTTTCAGAGATACTTCCACATTTGCCAGCTTGGATTGGGTTTACCCATACTTGCTTAACAGACTCTAAACCATAGAATGATTAGTCCAATCCATATTACTTTCTGCAAACAACTTGTCAGGGCACGGTTTGGGAAGAGTGGGAGGAATATAAGAGCAAAATAAATGTAACCAAGATATGAGAGGCAAATGCCGAGACCCAGAGACCTGGATATCTGACTTCTAGGCCCAGCTATCACTAATTTCTAGGCAATTCACCTCACCTCTTTAGGCTTCAGTTTCTGCATTTGCTAAATGAAGGGCTTGGACCAGATGAGCAATTGGGCCTATTGGATTTGACATTGTACATTTTGTGGGATATGGGCAATCTTGTAAAAGCAGATAATAATTACGAATAAGCATTCCCTCAAATACAACAGTCCATTTTCATGAGTTAAATTGGGAAAGCAAGTAACAAACCCTAGAGGGGTGGCAGAGCCAGGGGAGGTGACCATCTCAGCAGACAGGCAGCTAAACCCAAGGGAATCATCACTACCTTCAGACAAGCAGTGGAACTCTGAGGGAGGAAATCTAATCAAACGAGGCAGCTCAGGCTGTTTGTGAGCAAGTCAGGGCCAAGGAGTTGAAAGGTCTATACAAGACACCACACACACACACACACACACACACACACACACACACAGAATGGGATTTTAGGCAGGCTCCTTTTTATGTGGCTCAAGCTTGGAAATCAAACTTATTGTTCTCCACATTTTTTTTTCCCTCTCCCTCAATAATTTACTAGGAAAGCAATTGGCTAGTCTATACTGTTTATTTCTTTCCTTCCAGTACCCACATCTCAGTTCTAGTTTGAGATTATTAAATGACAGCTATGACTGGTAAGGAATGACACGAGTTTCTAATTAGCATAGATAACCACATTGATGGATTAGAAAGGGAAAGTTCAGAAAAATGACTGCACAGTAAGATCTCCTATCCAACCCACTTCTCTTGGATGGAATGGCTCACTGGAGAATGATTTTCATTCTCTCATCAAAACTCTCATCAAACTCCCATGTGCCATGTTTGTCCCAATCTCTTTTTCCACTATTTTGATAATCCTATCCACAATGTTTTTCTTGAAAATTTCTTCTCCTGCATCTACCTGTTCAGATCCAGGAATATTTCTTTAATTTTTCTTTTTCTTTTGGAAACAGCAACAGCAGTTATAATATCATTTTTTAGGAGCTTTATGTACAAGTGGTCGGGCATGTTTGTAGAAATCAGGTTAAATCATAGTTAAATGCTTACTTCTATCTGATTTATGTAGTGAGGTGAGTGATCATGCTTCCTGCAATCCCCCTTCAGGAACTCCCTTTTCTTTTCCTGTCCTTTCTGTTGTCCCCCACCTCTCAACATTAATCCTTTGTTTCTTGAACAGGTACTGCACAAAAATGGGTACTTGGGTGTCTAATTTACAAATGCAAATGGGTCAACTTCATTATTTGTAAGGGAAATATAACTAAAATAATAATGTGATAGCTATATTACCCATTAGGATGGCTAAAATTAAAAGAATTGACAATAAAAAAGTGTTAGTAAGCTAGCAAGTTGGTGGAGAACAATAGAACTCTCATACACTGTTAGAAGGGGTAGAAAGTGTAAAAATTACTTTGAAAAGCTGTTTGATGGGATGCCTGGGTGGTTCAGTGGTTGAGCATCTGCCTTTGGCCCAGAGTGTGATCCCGGGATCTGGGATCGAGTCCCACATCAGGCTCCTTGCAGGAAGCCTGCTCCTCCTTCAGCCTATGTCTCTGCCTCTCTCTCTTGCTGTGTCTTTCATGAATAAATAAATAAAAATATTTTTTTTAAAAAAAGAAGCTGTTTGATAGTATCCACTTATACACACACATACATATATATGTATATACATATAATGTGTATATATGCACATACACACAAGACCTACCTACTGCTACATATAACAACATGAATGAATCTCACAGACATAAATGAAAGAAGCCAGGTATAAAAGAGTATATGTTCTTAATTCATTCATATGAATTAAAGACAAAACTAATCTATAGTGAAAAGAATCAGAATCATGGTTATGTTTTGGCAAGGAGGCATGGTATTGACTGTGAAGAAACACAAGGGAGTCTTCTACAATGTTGGAAATATTATCTGTCTTGACCTAGGTCATAGCTACATGAGTGTACTCTTATGCCTACGTCCATCCAGTAGCACACTTAAAAATAGTACATTCTGCCCTTTATTGTGCTATCAACAATGAACAAAGGCAAAAATAGTTTGCCCCAGGCAGTGAATGCAGCAGAGCCTTGTTATTTTACTTGTCATGTATCATGTGCTAAGTCAAATGTTATCTTAATGGCAATGTTTTAAATGTATTGGATATTGCCTTCTAATGATTGTGCTTCCTTGTGGATCATATTTGGAAGATCTTGGGACACTGCAAGAAAATCTAGGAGTACCTGCTATACAATTGAGAAGTGCTTTTAGTTGGAGTACTCATTTAGATAACTGAGAGAATATTTCCAAATACTTCAACAGTAGGCTGACACTTATGCCATAATTGTGAGCAGACTAGTTTCACTTATAATTAAAGAAAAATTAATAAAAGGAAAAGCATTTGATAGTGAACATGATTCAATCAAATTAAATATTTACTCTTCTAGTAGACAGTGTTACAGGAGCTGAGGTGATTCAAAGATGAACAGGACATGGTCCTGTTCTCTAGATGCTTACATTTGCTGTTTGTGGGAAGCAGTTATATGTGGAGATTAGTATCATTGAAGGAAGAAAGGTAAGAGCTAGGAGAGAGGCATAAAATATAGGGTCATAACTGAGAAAATGGGAGGAGGCATCCTGAATCAAATCATTCTACCTGAGCTTTGAAGGATGGGAAGAGATTTCACTGACATAGGTCGAAAAATGGAAGGAGAAGGGAACATATTGTTATCGAAGGAAAAAGAGCCAAGTTTGATATGACAACCCTTTAGCTACTCTCAGTTTGAAGGTCCTTATCTCATATAATGGCTCACTTTTGCTGACAAGTGATCTAGTCTGAACCTGGTGGCTGCCTTCCCACTAGAAGCATCTGACTTCACTGCTTTTGCTCCAGATGTTGATATATGAGAGTTTGTGACATGGGCAGTGATGGGTTCTCTCTTATGTCACTTCAAGACCTACAACAGATTAGTGAAAAGGAGACCTTTGAACATGGACCCCTGGCACCTCTGCAGCACTTACGAGCCCCCATTCTTCTGACTTGGAGATAACTTACCAAAAGGCCAAGCATGGGGTTAATTTATTGCCAAAGATGGGTTTTAAAGCAAGAGCAAAAACAGACTTTAGCATTTGTTTTTTCTAATTTACCATGAGGTTGAAGTCCATCTCTTGCAATAAGAAATCACTCTTATGGACAATTGGGGTGAGAATCTCATCCTGTGTCATATTTTATGAGTTCAAAAGCATGAGGATAAGAGTAAGTCTTTCAACTTATCCTATTTGACTAGAAAGATATTCGATTTTTTGTTAATCTCATAGCAAAGATTTTATGTTTCCTATTTTCCTTTTTTCAAAGAAAGATCACAAAATTTCACATATAAAAAGGCTCCTTTGAGTTATATAGGGTTACTGCTTAATTTATCCTCCAGACAGTGGTATTTTTGATAGAGTATTGGGTACTCAATTTGGATGAAATGTCAAGAGATAGACAAAATGTAGGACTGTCATAGACAAGCCAGGATATATGGTCTCTTATTATAGAGAGAAAAATGTAAGGAAACAGTCAATTTTCAAACAGTGCCTTAAAATAATCATCAGGTTTGGAAATCACCATTGAAAACCACTACTACTATTAAACAAGGTAGTTCCCCACAGTATTTGAAGAGAAAGGAGCAAGTTTCATCTCTCACATTATATTTCATTGGAGAGTTAGAATCTCATTTCCTATCCTTGGCATATTTTAGTATCTTTGTGACAGTGAAATATAGGGGAGCTCTGAAATAATGATTTCTGGTGCCCTTTTTTTTTTTTTTTGCTCCCTGAAAGAGAGCTCCTATCAATCAGCATGCTTCCCATCACCGTAAGGTCTGGTGGGGAGGTGAACAATGCAAGGCATCATACGCCAGGGTTTTTCTAATACAAAATTCATTGTTTAGATATTTGGAATGATGAATGTTTGATTAAGTTTAATGTTCCTTATTATAACTATGTATTCTGTGCTTTAGTTTATATTCATCGTATTTTTTTTAAAAAATTACTTTAAATGTCACCAGCTGATAACACAAGCTAGCTAACACAGACACTCACACTTATGTTATTGGTTGTGGGAAGCAAGTAGATCGCTATAGATTACTCCATATGTACAGTGATATGGGCCTGAGCCCAAATTTATTGATCATTTGACCTACTCTGACTGGTGAGCCCCTACTCTGACTGGTGTCCCACAGACTTGCATTTTGAGTCTCCAGGAATTAGTGTCAGTTTAGAGCTATTGTCCAGTACTCCCCTTCCTCAATGCTCAGTCACTCTGGTAAATGTCTACAGCCCCATTGGAGAAGACCAAAGGGGAAGATACACATTAGAAATTGTTGGTGGTGTACTAGGGTCCTTTCTCAAAGGGAATCCAGCCTCCTCATTCAAAGGCTTTGGGTTTGTACACTGCCCCAGCCCTGGGAATTTTTCACTTTTTATTGTGGTAATTCAAGTCAAACAACCATATTACCAGACATAGAGCGTTCCCAATTATATCAACCAAATAAGGCTTTAGTTCTATGCCTATCTATTTCAATTCTAGCTAACCTATGCTGATCTCTGTGGATCAAACTATTTTGGTTTTTGCTTTGACTCTGCAGCCATTTATAATAACCATGTTCACATGGCTTTTGGTGATTAAATGCACCATTTGGCCTTTTCCTCATCCCTGTTGAATTTAGGGATCCCCATTTGATGGGAGCATTTCTCACTATCATTTCTGACCTACGGAGAACAGAACCACAGAATTCTTAAAAAATGATGGGGTACCTTTCATAAATGTAGTTCTCAGAGCTTTGATCAAGGAAGTATACTCTTGAACTTCTCAGAAGAAGTGAGAGGGTAAATGACATTTTTACATTGTCATTCCATCCTCTCTAAAGTTTCACATACCTTTTAAAATCAATGTCCTAAAACTACACTGTAAGAAACTAAATAAAGAAGAGCAAAGTAGATCAGGTAAATCAAGGGAAGGCTATAAAATAAATAGTAAATATTTAGATGAAATAATATTAATAAACAATAAGATAATAAGTATTTAAATAAATAATGAATGATGTTGGAAAGACAAACAATCGAGAAAATTAACAAGTGAGTACTATGCGGCTATAAAATTGAATACAGACTATCATATGCTACAGTGAAATAATCTTTACAATATATTGTAGTAGAAATAAATCAAAGTTAAAAAATTTGCATATAGTATGCTTTTATTTATTGAAGAAAGAGGGGTTTATAAAAATATCCATGTACTCTATTCTGTTTTATAAAACAGTAGTAGAAAAAAACATTAAAATTGGGAAATGACATAATAAGGTGGAACAGACAGGAATAGAAAGTAGAAATATACTTTCAAAATATATTTTGAAATATATTTTGCTTTAGGAATTTGGCTTTAGAATCTTGAAAATAGTTTACATAATTATAAAATATAGTTAGGTTAAAAGAATTTTTAAAAAATCAAACTACTTTGAGTAATCATATTTTTATTAATAGTGTTGATACTTTTATTATCTTATTGGTGTATATGATACATGTATTGTGGGATAAATCAAATGAGTAATTATCATTAAGAACTATGATTTTTGCTATGTGAAAAGGATATAGAGATCCAAGATCAATAAAGCTGAGTAAAAATACCACATTCCTGAATTTCAATTGGAAGTACCAGTTTGAATTTATTGTGTATTTTGGCTTTATTAAAAAATAAAGTTTTTAAAGACTTCCATTAATTAAGGAATCACTTTTCATGGACCTACTTCTTATTAATAACAACTTGGAAATTTGGACAAAATACCAAAAGTATCAATTTGAAGACATTAGAGAGCTTTCAAGGCTGCCAAGATTTAAGGAGAAAAAAATCCCAGAGATTAGAAAAGCCCATGAAGTGAGATATTCTACAGTATTTTTACCTTTGAGGAGCTTAATGATTTATAAAGAGTTTGGACTGAGAGCAAAGCACAGCAAAAAGTGGCAGCTCTAGCTCAGTGGCTAGAAAGCTGAGATACAGTTGTGTTAGTGTCATGGTTCTAAGGAAAATTGGAGTTCAGGATGAGCCATGGAGGAGGAGTACTAT
This sequence comes from Canis lupus familiaris, assembly GCF_011100685.1. Taxonomy (NCBI): domain Eukaryota; kingdom Metazoa; phylum Chordata; class Mammalia; order Carnivora; family Canidae; genus Canis; species Canis lupus. Next base: position 19,273,167 of record NC_049251.1, read on the forward strand.
TAATTGCAGACTTCTTTTTTTTTTTCTAAGATTTTATTTATTCATGACAGATGCAGAGGGAGAGAGAGAGAAAGAGAGAGAGAAGCAGGCACCATGCAGGGGGCCTGATGTGGAATTTGATCCTGGGACTCCAGGATTATGCCCTGGGCTGAAGGCAGGCACTAAACTGCTGAGCCACCCAGGGATCCCCCTAATCACAGACTTCTATTTAGGAATCTCTAGTGAGCTACCCCCAGGAGTAAGGGTAAACCAGAAATAGACTAACGCACAGAAAAGAGTAAAATCAAATTTCAAAGAAGCTTATTCCCAAAGACCAAAGTGATTTACTCTTTTTTTTTTTTAAGATTTTGTTTATTTGTTTGTTTATTTATTTATTGCACGAGCTAGGGGAGGAGGGCAGAGAAAGAGGGAGAGAGAATTTCAAGCAGATTCCACAGAGAGCACAGAGCCTGATGTGGAGCTTGATCTCATGACCCTGAGATCATGACATAAGCTAAAACCAAGAGTGGGACATCCAACTGACTCAGGCCCCCCTAAGGTGATTTGTTCTTATTTTATTACCTGAACAAAAGCAAAAATTGTTTGTGGAAAAAGATAACATCGACCAGAACCTTTAATTATCTCTTAATTTTTTTTAAAATAAGCAATGTCTGGTATTCAATGAAAAATTGACAAGCATAGCACAATACAGGATCAAATAACTGAAACCTAAGGTAAAAAACTAGATAATAGGGATCCCTGGGTGGCGCAGTGGTTTGGCGCCTGCCTTTGGCCCAGGGCGTGATCCTGGAGACCCGGGATCGAATCCCATGTCGGGCTCCCGGTGCATGGAGCCTGCTTCTCCCTCTGCCTGTGTCTCTGCCTCTCTCTCTCTCTGTGTGACTATCATAAATAAATAAAAAATTAAAAAAAAAACTAGATAATAGGATTAAACCCAAAGTGATAAAAATATTAGAGAAATCAGACATGTCTGTAAAATCGTAATTAATAAGTCAAAAAATGACAAAATAGAGAAAATCCCTAGAGAACTTGAATCTATATTAAGAAAAAAGTCAAATACTGACTGCTCAGTCAGAAGAGCATGAGACTCTTGATCTCAGGATCATGAGTTTGAGTCCCAGGTTGGATATAGAGAATAAATAAATAAATAAATAAATAAATAAATAAATAAATAAATAAAGTTTTTAAAAAATGAAAAAACTTGCTAATTACACCACATATAAAATAAGTCAAATAAAAAATCCCAGTGCTACACATATATAAAAAATGAAATTAAGGACCCAATAGACTGCTTTAAAGGAGACTAGTTACACACAAAGGCAGATTAATGAAATTAGAAAGTAGGTTAATAGAAAATGTGTAGACCAAAGCACAGAGAGAAAAAAAGTAAAGAAATGAAAAAAGTGTAAGAAACATATAAGATGTATGTCTAAACAATGTATAATTGGAGTTGCAGAATGAAAGAAAGGGAGTGCAGAAACAATATTGATAGGGATACTAGCTATAAATTTTCCCAAATCCAAAAGACATCAATTCTCAGATTCAATAAGCTTTATAAACTCCAAGCAATATAAATACTTATATTTATATAAGGGTACCAAGACAACGATGTTAGTTAAACTGCTGAAAGCCAATGCAAAGAAAAGAAGGTTTAAGCTATCAGAAAAAGAAAAAAGATATCCCTTTCAGAGAGGGAGCAATAAAATTTATAGATGACATCTTAAAAGAAATCATAGAAGCAATAAAAAATGAGTTCTGAAAGAAATTGTCAAACTAAAATTCTATATCTAATGAAAATATTCTTCAAACATAAATGTGAAATAGACATTTTTAGCAAAACAAAAATTTGACAGCATTTATCATTTAGAAAAAAATACACTTAATTAGTGAGACTCATAGTATGTAAATTATACATCAATGGAGCTAATTTGAAAAGAAAAAGAAATATTAAAAGGAATTGTTTAGGTAGAAGTAAAATGATCCCAGAGGAAAACATGGAAATATGAGAAGAAATGAACACTAGAAAAGACAAATCTGTGTGTAAATCTAACTGAATATTGGTTGTACAAACAGTAATTTTAATGTCTTCCAGAATTTAAAATTTAAAGAGAATTAAAATACATGGCACAAAATAGAACATAAAGTTCAGGAATTTCTTTTTAACGGTTTTATTTATTTATTAATGAGAGACACACAGGGAAAGGCAGAGATGTAGGCAGAGGGAAAAGCAGGCTCCGTGCAGGGGAGCCCACCGTGGGACTCGATCCGGGAACTCTGGGATCACGCCCTGAGCCAAAGGCAAACGCTCAACCACTGAGCCACCCAGGCATCCCAAAAGTTCAGGAATTAAAATGTACAAGATCCTTATTTTTTTCATGGAAATGGTGACAGTAGTAATTTATATTCATCTCCATTAACTCAAGGATACATGTTATATCCTTTATGGCAACCACTAAGAGTAGAGTAGAGAAACATATAACTAACAAGCTAATATCTTTTAATAAAAGATTACTCTAATAAAGGATTTGGACATCTTTTTATATTTATTACTAGGTACCTTATATTGTTGTTGCTATTAGGAATGACATTTAAAAATATTATTTCTAACATGTTATTGCCAGTATATAGACATATAATTGCTTTAATATACTAATTCATATCTAACCATCTAGCTAAATTCTCTTACCTAGAATAGTAATTTTTTGGAGTTTCTATTTCCTTATTTTGTGTATTTTTCTGTCTCTTATTATGTTTTTTTGGTAATACAATGTTGAATAGAAGCAGAGACTCTGGACATCTGTGTCTTATTTCTGATGTTTAAGGGAATCTTTACGTATGGTATTTATAGTTCTTTTTTGTTAGATAATTCTTATGAGGTTGATGAAGTTCCTTTCAATTTGTAATTCACTAGAAATATATTAATATAAAATTATGAATGTTATAAAATAATTTTTATATATCTACTCAAATCATTTCCTTTTTACTTATCCATCTGTTGATGTAGTGAATTACATTCATAGAGGTTTCTAAAGTTAAACCAATCTTGAACTATTGGAATAATTTCAACTTGGTAATGATATATTTTTTATGTATTGCCAGTATTTTATGACTCTTGAATCTATGTTTATAAATGAAATTGGCCTGTAATCATTGTCTCTTGTATTGTCCTTATCTAGTTTTGATATGAAGATTATACCATTTTCATAAAATTAGGAGTAATCACTCTATTTTCTAATCTCTGGAAGAATTTACATGTGGATGAGAGTGTATTTTATTTTTTAAAAAAGATTTTATTTATTTATTCATGAGAGACACACACAGAGAGAGGCAGAGACATAGGCAGAGAGAGAAACAGGCTCCATGCAGGAAGCCCGATGTGGGACTCAATCCCAGGACTCCAGGATCATGCCCTGGACCAAAGGCAGGCACTCAACCATTAGCCACCCAGGCATCCCTTGAAAGTTTTTAGAGCTTATTTTTAAGATCATCGGGCTGGAGTTTTTATTGTGGAAGATTATATATTATTTTTCTTTTTATTTCTTGAGTCTTTTTGGGATGTATATTTTTCTAGAAATTTCTTTGTTTAGTGTTCAAATTATATGTTTTAAATTTGTTGGTTTGAAACTATTTATTTTATTCTATTTTATTTTAATTCCCTAAACTTATTTCTAATTTCTTTTTTTTTTAATTGCTACTGTGTTTGGATTTTATTTCTTTTACTGATCAGTCTTGCCAGAGGTTTATTTGCCATTTCAAAGACTCAAATACTGTCTTTGTTGGTAGTCTGTTTCCTGTTTAATTAATTTCTGTTTTTAACCTTCTCTCTCTCTTTTTTTCTACATCCTTTTGTTTATTCTATTATTCTTTTTCTGGCTTATTAGTTTGAACATAAGCTGATAATTTTCAGCTTGTCTTCTTTTCTTATGTAAGCATTTAAAGCTATCCATTTCTCTCCAAGTACTGCCTTAGTTACATCCCACAAGTCTTGATATGTGGTCATTCTTTTTGAGTTTGGTCACTCCACTCCTGTTGCTTAGACAGGTGTCCAGTGCCTTAAAAATATGAAGTTTGTAATTTATTCAGATTTGCAGTTGCTTTCAGTGGGAGTGTTGGCCTTTTCTAAACAAAAGTGGAAGCACCACTAATTCTTTCTTCAACTGCTAATATACATTTAAGATTCCTCCATATTCTCTCATGGTTTGATAGTTCATTTATATTTATCACTGAATAAGAGCCCATTGTCTGAAGGTATCATAGTTTATTTATCCACTTAGCTACTGGACATCTTGTTTTCCTCTAAGTTTTGGGAATTACCAATAAACCTGCTATAAATACCTATCTTCAGGTTTTTATGTGGACATTAGTTTTTAACTGATTTGGTTAAATACCAAGGAGCCTAATTATTGAATGGTATAGTAAGAATGTGTTTAGCCGAACTGTCTCTCAATGTAGCTGTACCATTTTATACTTCCACCAGCAATGAATGTTTCCTTCCAGCACTTAGTGTCAGAGTTTTGGATTTTCACCATTCTAATAGGTGTGTAATGGCATCTTTTTTTAGTTTGCAATTTCCTGATGACATATAATGTTGAGCATCTTTTTTACATGCTTGTTTTTCATCTGTGTATCTTCTTTGGTCAGATGTTTATTCATATCTTTTGTCCATTTTTTTTATAAAATAATTTTTATTGGTGTTCAATTTACCAACATACAGAATAACACCTAGTGCTCATCCCGTCAAGTGTCCCCCTCAGTGCCCGTCACCCACTCACCCCCACCCCCGCCCTCCTCCCCTTCCACCACCCCTTTTGTCCATTTTAAACTCAGGTTGTTTTCTTATTGTTGTTTTAAGAGTTCTTTGAAAATTTGGGTAATAGCCTTTATTAGATGTCTTTTGCAAATATTTTCTCTTATTATGTGGCTTTTCTCCCTGTTTTCTTGACAATGTTTTGACAATGATCTTTGGAGGAAGATAGAGCAGAAATTCAAAATTTTAATGATATCTGTCTTATCAGTTATTTCTTTCATGGATCATGCCTCTGATGTTGTATCTAAAAAATTATCATCAAACCCAACGTCATCTAGATTGTCTTCTATCTTATCTTCTCCTAGGAATTTTATATGGTTGTGTTTAGGCCTATAATCCATTTTAAGGTAGGTTTTGAGAAGTATGTAATGTTTGTGTCTAGTTGTTTTTTTTTAATATGTAGATACTCACTTGTTCTAGCACCATGCTAATCTGGTTAAGTTATTCCATGAGTTTATTTTATTTCATTTTTTAATGGTAGGATAGTTAACATATAATGTCATATTTATATTGATTCGACAATTCTATACATTACTCAATGCTTAACACAATAAGTGTAGTCACCATCTGTCACTATACAACATTATTATAATATTATTGACTGTATTTCCCTATGTTGTACTTTTTATCTCCATGACTTTTTTATTTTATGACTGGAACTTTTTACCTCTTAATCCTGTTTACCTATTCTGGTTTTCATTGTTAAAAGCTAATTTGGCTTATTTATAAGTCACTTGTTTTTTTTCCCTTGTTTATACCAACAAATAATTTTATACATAGTCACCTTAAGACTGTGTCTGATCATTCCAATATCTGATATTTGTCAGTTCAATTTTTGTGGCTGGTTTGCTCTGTTTTTAGTCATGGTGGCTTACCTTCTTATGTTTATTTTATTTTTTATTGTGAGCTTATGGTTTGTCAAACTTAATTGGTATTTTAAGGAACTTGGATTGATAATGCATTCCTCAAAGAAAAATCAGTACTTTGGGAGGTGTCAGGGGCATTATTAAATTGAGACCACTTACTAAATTTCTTGGCATGTTGTTCCCATGCCTAATTATGTAGTAGAAATTTGAATCTCAGACCCATCTGTGAGCTGGTCTTTGGTTAAAAATTATCAGGAGGTATTATTATTATTATTATTATTATTATTGTCATTACTGTTGCTTTCTATATAGAAATGTGGTGAAGACAATTTTCTTCAATTTTATATTGTCTCATTTTGTACCAAGCCATTTTTTATCTATCATTATGAATCTGCCGCACCGTTAGTTATATTGGCTTTAGGTGGACTTTTAAGACTCCTCTCCAACTCTGCAGTGCTATAAGAGTCTTCCATTCCATGCCCTACCACTAGCCCTCAAGTTCTATATTCTGGTTAATGGCATTTGCCATCGGATAACCTCTAGTCACTTAACATTCTGGTTTCTGGATCTATTCACTTAACATTCTGGTTTCAACTCTCTTTTAAGTATTTCCCTCATTTTTTAAAATGAGCTCAGCAATGTGTAGACATATGTGTTAAAGTTTATATATCATCTAGGCGTTTTACAGAGGAAAGACTTTTCAAAATATTCAGTCTAACATATTTTCCAAAGAGAAATATGAAGCCTGATTGTTCTGTTTATATATCAACTTATAGATTCATTGTCTCTTCAGATCTGAAGGTATTGATTTGATTTTTTTAAGTTTCCCCTGTCTTGCAAATTATTTTTTTCTGGGGGTTATATGTCTTACTGTTTATTTTTATATCTTTCTAACATTTGATGGGGGGTGTTCCTCAAATGTCTGGTGACCTTTGCTTGTTTACTTATATTTAAATTGAGATAACAAAAAGTCTGAGACTTTGTTACATACCAGAAGAACTATTTAACCATTGTGTGATAAAGTGCAGAACTCACAGTAGCAGGGGGAGCCCTAAAAAACCATAAAGAAACCCCTGAGGATCTTCTCTTGAAATTTTCTTTAAAATTTATTAAGAGGGGATCCCTGGGTGGATCAGTGGTTTAGCGCCTGCCTTTGGCCCAGGATGTGATCCTGGAGTCCCGGGATCGAGTCCCACATCAGGCTCCCTGCTTGGAGCCTGCTTCTCCCTCTGACTGTGTCTCTGCCTCTCTCTCTCTCTGTGTATGTCTCTCATGAATAAATAAATAAAATCTTTTTGAAATATTTATTAAGAGAGGAAACTTCTGACATCTTTGTCTATGGGGTAGATGCCTGTCTGTTTTGAAGGTGCTCCATGAAAGAGCAGAGGAGGAATTGGAGATGGTGATTCACCGTTTCCTGGACCAATTTCAATTAATTACAATGTTTTCAGTTCCACATATTACTCTGATTCTCAGCTTCATTATTCTTGGTGTTTCTGAGACTCAACCTCTCTGTGGTTTTACCAGATTGTTGGTATCCTTCTTAGCTATAAAACTCTGTAATTATTCTGGGCTATGACTTTCTCCTCCTGTGCCAACAGATACCACTTCACCATCTGCTTAACTTGTGGAAACATTTTTCCTAGTGACAAACTCTCCCATTTTCTTTGTTGTTAAGATTTTATTTTTCCCCTTTATTCCTTTTATGGTGAGATTTTTGGAGAAAGAGAATATAAATTCAGAGGATCAATCCAATTTTTATTCAAACTAGCATTTTAATGTACCTGAATTTGGACTATAGGAGTTGGATGGAGTGTCTTACTCTATTCAGGTGTTCAGGCGTTACAACAAAATATTACAGTTTGGATATGAACAAAAGAAGCTTTTTACTCATAGTTCTGGAGACTGAAGTCTAAGATCAAGGTACTGACAGATTCAGTGACTAGTAGAGGTTTGCTTTCTGGTTCATAGATGTTGGTCTTCTCACTATATCTTCATTTGGAAGAGGGGACAGGGAACTCTCTTGAGTCTCCTTTATAAGGGTGCTAATCCTGCCCATGAGAGGTCCATCCTCATGAGCTAACTGCCTTTCAAAGGCCTCATCTCTGAACACCATCACTTTGGAGATTAGATTGTAACATACGAGCTTTGGAGTGACACAATATTCAGTCCATTACATAGTCTTCCCGGTTCAGGTTGCTATACATATGACTCTATATGAAAGGATTCTTCAGCGTAGACATTCTGAAGTTGAGAAGAAAATTGTGTTAGAAATAGGTGACTTCATGCTTTTAAGATAGATTCTGTAACAATTAAGACCATTGGCTCTGAAGTCAGGGAGATCCAGGGTCAGCAGTGCCACTTAACATTTCATTCACTGCGTGAACTTAGGTAAGTCACCTCACCTCCCTGAGTCTCACTCTCCTAATCTTTAAAAAGGATATACTAATAATTACCTCCTAGACTAGATGTAAGAATTAAATAAACATCCTATAGTGAACATTGAGCAAAGGCTACTCCTATAATTACTGTAATATATTACTGTAATATATTACTGTATATTACTTAATAAGAGTGATATACAGTTTGTTCAACATGGTCATATACAATCTTGTCCATGATGCCTTATTCCTTAGACATCACTTTTGCATTTGCTCAGACTTTATCTGAGAAATTCATATTGATTTCCATAGGACGTCATTTTCCTTTCAGTACATCCTGAAAGATGGCAGGCTTTCTGCCTCTCTAGTCTTCAAGTCTCTGTCTATGTGTATTGGCCACCAGATCCTTTGAAATATAGTCAGCATTCTTGCATACAGCATTGGGAGGGAAAAGAGCTAAAAGGGTTGGACACCTCTTCTTGGAGCCCAACCAAATACGTTTATCCACCATCGTTCAGGACCATGATAATTCTTACTTAATACTTAACAAGCCTATGTGGTACAGGTAGAGATATTATTACTCTCATTTAAGAACTAAATAAGTTGAGATGCAGAGAAATTAAGTTGTGTACCTTGTGCCTTTAGATTTGAAACTTCACCTTATTCTGGCCCTCATGTGGTGGTTGAGGGAATGAATGTCTCCAGTTTAAGTCAGACTCTTCTTTTCCCCCTGCAGTGTCCAGCCATATTTCCTGCACTTTGGCTTCATGATTATGATGGATTTGCTGAAAACTGGGTGGCTGGAGAGGAGAGGAGTTTGAATGGTATAAGAGATGTATGCAAATCTCTAAGTACACAAATAATGATTGATAGAAATTGTTTTAATATGTGAATTAGCTGTAAATGTATTTTTGTGATTCAATTTAGGTTGGAGGATCTAACCTGAGAGGTTCCAAGTAATGAGGCATTAACTTCACTGCTATTTTTTTCAAACTACCACAAAATATAAGCACATGTCAAAAAATGAATCAGATGATGATAGCTGTTTTATGGGTGGTATTTTAAATGTCATTATTGCCATTGCAAACCCCAGCAAAATAAATCTGGTCATTTGAGTGAAATCCCCAGTGAGCAATAGTGTCCATTCAGAGGCAAAGCTCATATCTTGGTAGGTTTGTCCACAGCTGCTTGAATAGGGCCTATGGCTGTGTAGGTCTTCTTTCCCAGATTGAAGAGGGCTCTTCTGAGTTAAGGTTTCTGATTTAGCCATTCAGGGCTAGCTCCTAAAAGGAACTGGAAAATTTATGTTTAGGATATAGAGTATTCTTATGCCCTTTTCCCCAAGAGAGTTGTTAGCTCTGTTGTTCCAAGAATCAACTTAAACTTCTTTTATTATCATCCCTCCTTGACTTCATTTTTGGGTTCTCTCTCTTTCTGTCTGGTTCTATACAAACTTGTAACCTGATGTTACACTCTTTCTTTGGTTCTGACTTTGCACTCCGATGGGCTCCTGCTCCTAGTAACTACATCCAGGAATCTCTCACTAAAACCTCAGGCAACAGACTTCCCCAGTATAGCCCAGCTCAGCAACCCTGCATTGGTCAGGTCCACGTATGCCCTGACTTCCATCTGTTCAGGTAAGGGGAGCAGGATAGAAGAACCCTCTTTTTCACTATGACTCAGTATTTAGCCAGTCTCTTCTTCCTTCTCCATACATACATGCTGCCTTCAGAATTGCCATTTTTTTCAGTTTCACATGACAGATAACTCCTAGCAGTTTTGTAAAGTCTTTTTTTTTTTTTTTTTTTTTTTTTTTTTTTTAGTTTTGTAAAGTCTTTAACCACCAAGGACACTACTTGCTACACCACCTTCCATAAATACCATGTTTTGAAAGATTTTTAATCTACCAAGTTTTATTAATTCATTTTCAGGTTTTTTCTTATTAATCAAATACACAAAGACCAATCAGATTTTTATTGTTGTTGTGATAAGAACACTTATCATGACATCTACTCGCTTAATTCAAAAATTTTTAAGTGTACAATACAGTGGTTGACTATAGATACAATATTGTCCAACAGAGCTCTAGAGCTTATTTAACTTACTTGGCTGAAATTTAATATCTGTTAATGAGTGACTCCCTATTTCCTCCTTTCCCCCAGCTCCCAGAAACCACTATTCTGTTTTTTGATTCTATGAATTTGACTATTTGGATACTTAATATAGGTGGAATCAAGTGGTATTTATCTTTCTGTGACAGGCTTATTTCCCTTAATAATGCCTTCAAGGCCCATTTATGTTGTTGCAAATTGCAGAATTCCTTTCTTTTTAAGGGCTGAAGAGTATTACAATTTGGTGTTTGTACTACGTATTATTTATCCATTCATCTGCCATTCATTTAGGTTGTTTCTACATCTTGGGCATTGTGAATAGTGCTGCAATGAGTGTAAGACTGTAATATCTCTTCAAGATCCTGCTCCCAATTCTTTTGGATAAATACCCATAAGTGGAATTGCAGGATCCTATGGTAATTCTATTTTTAATTTTTTGAGCAACTGTCACACTGTTTTCCATAGAGGCTTCACCCCCTTTGCATTCCCAGTGATAGTATGCTATAGTTCTAATTTCTCCACAGCCTCTCAACAGTTGTTGCCATATATATATATATATATATATATATATATATATATATATATATATAAATTAGCCATCCTAACAAGTGTCAGGAAGAAAAACCTCACTGTGGTTTTGACTTGCATTTCCCCAATGATTAGTTGCATTGGAGGCAGTGTGGTGAGCAGATCTGCTTTCCAATCAGATTTTATCAGTACAAGATAACCAGGTTTACCACTGACTTGACACCATCATTCCAGCCAAAGCAAATAAATCTAAATTGTACTTAGCCTTTGTAGCCTTATTAATATTTTCCATTCAGTACTTGTATATTAGAATTAAATTAGAGTTAGATCTTTACTTAAAAGTTGCAACTACTGATTATTGTTTTTTTCTGTTAGCAGAAGTTCATCTGAACAGGGAAAGACTTTTCAAGCTAGAGAGAGAAAACTCAAAAGGGAAAATCATGCATTTGCTAATGAAAGATATCTAGGGACATTTGGAACTTCTTGAACATCTGAAATAATTCTTATGAAGTTAGACTTCAGTTAGACTATGAGCTAAAAATAGAAAGTGTATCTAAGAAACATGTAATAGAAGAAATTTCAGGAAGAACGTTAAACATTGTAAATGTCAGTGGAATCCCTAGCATGGTCAGTTAGAATGGTGTGATTAAAGCCAGGTTAGTGGGATCCCTGGGTGGCGCAGCGGTTTAGCGCCTGCCTTTGGCCCAGGGCGCGATCCTGGAGACCCAGAATCGAATCCCACGTCGGGCTCCCGGTGCATGGAGCCTGCTTCTCCCTCTGCCTATGTCTCTGCCTCTCTCTCTCTCTCTCTCTCTCTCTCTCTATATATATATATATATATATATATATATATCTGTGTGACTATCATAAATAAATAAAAATTAAAAAAATAAAATAAAGCCAGGTTAGTGGGAGAAATTATTAAAGAAGAGGGTGCTAATAGAGATTCTGTTTAATTGGTATGGGAAATTATGCATCAGGTGATTCTAATATGAAGTGGTTGAAAACCACTCCCTGTAAATGGTCTTTAGGCCATTTGTTCTCAGGCTTTAAAGTGCATCAGAATCACCTGGATTTGGTTTGTTAGGCTACAAATTACCCTATCCCTGAGTTTCTGACTCAGCAGGACTGGGGTAGGGATTTAACCATGCCTTTTCAGCAGGCCGCCAGGCAATGTTGATGCTACTGATCTGGGAGCTAAGCTTTGGAAATCTAAGGTAGGTATTTCTGTACTGTCTCCCGCTAGACCTTAAGCCTTGTGAAAAATATGGGGCTTGTCTTGGCCAATTGGCAATACCACGTCTGCCACATATTGAACACTTAAAAGATATTGTATTATAGATTAGTACATTAAATTTCTCATACAAATCAGTGTTATATGGGTTTGAGGATGGCAAACCACAAATTCCAAAGCTCAGTTATTCCCATGATGGCCCCAACCCAAAGTTTCTAGTCCTGTGATGCTAGTCACTTTGCTGCCATCATCCCCACCAAGGTTTTCCAGCTGAATCTCTTTGCTCAAAGACTCAGCCTGAAAGCCTATAAGCTCATCTGTTTTCATCAACTACACTGTACTTTCCAATTTTAAGGCATTAAAGATGCCTCTCTCTGCACTAGTTTGTTATTTTTTCCTGACCACTCATTTTAGACAAATTCATATTTTAGATTTTGGAAAATGAAATTTTGAAACATGTTAATGATGGAAAAATATCCTAATTTAAATAAATTAGGTTTGGCAGACTAATGAATATCATAAACATTTCTGCTTTCCTCAATAAACACACTTTTAGGAATTAACTAAAATCTTTCTTTATGTAGCAAAGCATTACAGACCATGAAGCATCTGTGTCCTACATTCAGGGAACACATGGATGAGCAAGATACAGCCCTCGCCTTCCAGAGGCCCACAGGCCACTGAGCCTAAGGCAGCTCAGTGATGGCCAGAGGTGGTTATCAGTCCCCTATGTGGTCCAGAGAAGCATGAAGGAGAGATATGGGGACAGACAGGGGGTAGAGGTGCAACCCTTGGAAAGGAGATGTTTTTATTTTTCACTTGGTGAATCCTTCTGAGGCTGCTTTTATTTATTTTTTTCTAAAGATTGTATTTATTTATTCATGAGAGACAGAGAGAGAGAGAGAGAGAGAGAGGCAGAAACACAGGCAGAGGGAGAAGCAGGCTCCATGAAGGAAGCCCGAAATGGAACTTAATCCCGGGTCTCCAGGATCAGGCCCAGGGCTGAAGGCGGTGCTAAACTGCTGAGCCACCACGGCTGCCCCAGAGGCTGCTTTTAATAAAAAGAAAAACATACTTCTTAGGACCCAACTAATGAGTGAGTTCTATTTCAGAAATACAGGGAATAAATAGGCTTCCTTAATTAAAATTAACTATTGTTTATAAGAGGCTGAGATTCTGGGATCCACAGGAATTTTGTTGGTTTGTTGGTGCCTGTATCCTCTTCCTCCAACTACCACACAAACCAGTGCTTCCTATAGCTTTATGCAAACACATATCCATCAAATCTTTTATAATTTTTTCAAATGGATTCTTTGTTTGCTCTGCTGTATGTTCCAATGTTAGCCTCTCGATTCCCCAGCAGACATTAAGGATAAGGAAGCAATTACACTCTCGAAAAAAGCACATTTATGAACACGTTACATGTCCATTCAAACCCTTTCCCATAGCAAGTCTTGCCTGTGGCTGCCTCTAGATAGGGAGGCCATTTTAAAGCCATTATGTGTGTCTGTGTATGTACAATTGCAGCTTTGGAGAGCATTTATACATTTAGAATCCTTTCTTATCTTTGCCTTCTGTTAAAACAAAGATTATAATACTTAATCTTTAAGTGTGGGGCATTAGTTTTGAAAAAAAGATTTATCCGACCCACAAATATAACTCCTTGGGTTTTCATAGCTTGCAGAGAATACATTCTCTTGTAAAACAAGTTCTTTTAAAAAACCTCATTGATTTTTAGATGGGCTTTGTGGTTAGGGTGTGCACATTGATTTCTATTCAGGAATACCTCTGGAGTTCACTTTAGATGGGCCAGTGTGCTTGTCGTACTACAGAGCTATGGTAAGATAATTTTAATCTAAACAGGATATTTTTTCTTTACTATCGAGCATGTTTTAGATTTTCTTTTTCTGAATCATTTTTAAACTTAAATGAAAGGAAGATGTATATTTCTGCTCTTAATTTTCAGGCTGAGTACTTTATTTTGCACATCTTTTTCTCAGAAACTGTACTTGAGAATAAGCACTCTTTTTTTTCTTCTCTGTGTCTGTGGAACTTCTTTATTATTCTGTATATCTGTAGTATCTTTGTAGAGTCCCAATTTGGGCCTGGCTTTTATCCCTCAAAGCATTCCACTTTAGAATAATTGTCCACTTAACCTCTGGACAAAATCATGGACTACAATATTAGAGCTTAACATGTTAATTTAACTCAACAAGATATGAGAAGGGACAAAAACATAAGATGACAACATGAGCAGAGACATTATTTTACACATTTTGTTTGTAGTAGTACAAAGGAGGATGATAATTGTATCTCTGTCCAAGAGTTGTTTTGAAGATTAATTAATTATTACACATAAAGCAATTATAAAAGTGTCTGACTCTGTATGTACTCAATAATTGTTAGCTAGTATCTGAAAAAATAAAACATAGAATTTAAAATAGCATTTTTACCCAGTATTTTGTGGTAAAGGAATCTGGTCACAGATTATAAATACCCAATTCCATGTCTATTATAAATTCCTTACACTCTTGCCTTTTAATCTTCCATCATTCTAGATAGCAATCAATATATTTCTGCATGGAAAAGAAAAGCACCTCTCCCTCTCCTAACTGCCCACTTTATTAAGGAGTTGGTGACCTGTAAAGCACACACAAAACAAGAAATAATAATAGTAACAACAACAACATCAAAATCCTTTCTTGAGGACATTCTTTTCTAAGGCTGGGTTTGTTGTTGACTGACCACTGGTTCATCAGTCAGAGGGCTCTAGGTTTGGGGCTACATAAACAGCTCTCCATCCAACAGTATGACGCTCTGCTAATTGGAATGAGAAGTTAATCTCTCTCAAACTGAACCCAGCTGAGTCTCTGAGAGCAGTGATGTATTTAAAAGATCTCTGGCAGTCCAGGGCATGTGGCACTAACCGGATTTAGCTCATTAGCAAATCCGCAAGGCCCTGCTGACACTGCACCCAGAATAAAATACATGAGGCCAGCCTGTACCCTGTGGGCACCTACAGCATGACTACATAATAAAAAGGCATTTATTAATAATCTCATTGGTCACACAATACAAAGGAAGGTAACAAGAAGTCAAATGCTGTCATTTGTCGTGACTAGAGAGGCGTAATTAAAATAAGTGTCCTGTGATTAACCTTTGAAAAATTAATCTGGTATGAAAAAAGGCATAAAAACAAGGAAAATAGACTCTTAAAATTAATTCACTAGAATAGGCAGCTGTTGTATACACTTGGTTCAAGTTCTACATGCTTGTGAAATGTTAGTCATTGAAAACAAAGAGCAATTAGCAAATTTAGCGAGTAGAATGCCTATTATTAAAAACAACAGCAGGCCAATAATTAGTGTGTCTAGTGATAAAGAGGGTAGCATTTTGTTGTCATTCATCTGGGTTTGAATGCAAGTTCCTCCATTTACCAGCTATGTATCCTTGGGCAATATTCTCAGCCTTTTAGTAACTTAGTTTCCACATCTGTAAAATGGGGGTATGAATATATCTCATGTGGTTTTTGTGATGATTAAATAGGATTGTATATGTAAAGCTCTCAGCATAGAGCTGGGCACTTTGTTAAGTGCTCAAAAAATATTAGTGATGGTAAAAAGTACTTCAGTCCTTGATATGCAAAAAAAGCGGTTTGCTCTGCACAGAAAACACATAAAGCACACGCAGCCCTGTGATCCATGATGCATCAATTATAGTCAATGGGGTTTTTCCAGGGTTTTGCTGGCAGTGATCTTATCTTGTGATTTAATGTCAAGAGTGGCATATCAGTAATCCTGAAAGAATGTTACAGGGTATAGCAGAACGTGTTTCCTGAATGTTAGAGTGTAACACTTGTACATTTGGTCTAGCCCACAGAATGTTCAACTCAAATCCTACAGGGCTAGGCAGTAACCAAATTGGTCAGGAAGTGGTGGGAAGAGGGGTGGATGCAGAGACCAGGCCAGCATTTACTTTCTAGTAGAGGCAGCTGCCCCTTGGATAACGCCACTTTTTGCCATATGAAACGGTAAATCCAATGTTGCCAGATTTTCCAGGTTTTTACAATGGTTTCTAGAAATACTGATTTTCATGGGAAATTTTCCATTTTTAAGAACTCTGCTGGTCACAGGCATACCTTCATCTGGGGCTGGCACTAAGGTAAAGCAAGTGAGGCACTGGTTTCAGGTGCAACATTTAAGGGAGTGATCAAAAATTCAAAAGTGATCAAGATTAGTAATAGCTTTTTTTTCAAAGATGAGTAACATCTTAATGCAGTATTTTAAAAATAAAAAAGCAAAAAATTCTTATTAAGAAAATATCAAAATCTTAAATTAAGACAGACTCAACATTACTTATTTTTTCTTCTGGCTCAGGCTCCATCTGACTTAGCTCTGAGCTGCACTGCCTTCAGCCTCTGTTTTGACTATAGCACATGGCTGGCACCCTAATGCCAGGCCGATTGCCGGCTTTGCACTGGAGTGATTCATGGAACAACCAGGACACTGCTCCAAATAAAATAGTTGTATAAATTATCAATTAGTGTTAAGGATATATTCAACTCCATCTTTATACAATAAAATCTCACTACCATCACCTAAGGTGGAACTAATGAAAAGTCAGAATTGATCTACTTGCAAATCAAAAGGTTGTGTTACTTTCTAAGCAAGTTAACCAAAAAATGTTCTGCTAGCAAAATGATTTCTAATAGATGCCCCACTTTTATGAACAGAAGAGATTTAAAAGTAGCAGTAAGACAGGCATTCTTCAGTCAAAACCCCTTCGAGATCGTATGCAACATTTTGAATGTGTTCTGCTTCTTACCTTTCATCATATTATTGTGAGGCCTGGGACTCCCAGAAGACCAGAAATTAATATAATACAGCATGAAGGTGAGAACACAGGTTTTGAAGCTAGCCAGTCCTGGGTTAAAATGCTGATTCTCCCCTACTGTGATACCTTGGACAAATCAAATAATGTTTTTCTCAGTTTTCTCATCTGTAAAATAGGACTATCTTACAGGTTTGTTGTAGAGACCAAAGTTAATGTGTCACGTTATTGCTCTTTTTCTTTCAAATTTTAATTTAAATTCTAGTTAACATACAATATAATACTAGTTTCAGGAGTAGAATTTAGTGATTCCTCACTTACATATAATACCCAGTGCTCATCCCAGTAAGTACCTTCCTTGTCACATTATCTCTTGACTCTTGGTCTGTCCATAGACACTTGGCATATGGCAGTTGTTACTATCATTTAGCATATTCACTCCAAACCATTCCATGCCAACATCCTTAAATACACAAGATTAAGTAAGTTAAATTTGTTCTTTTTTATGCTACTAATTTGCTTATTCATCTTTTCTTCAAAAATAACACAAAATTCAGTGTGGGTGGAATTACAAATCCTGAATTCAATGAGGCCTAAATTAGAAAGATATAACTGTACTTGATTTAGCAGGTTTTTCTCCCCAATAAATTATGATGAAAAAAGTAGCATTAAAACAGTAAACTGTGAAAATATGATGACTGCAGCCTTATTCCACATTCTAGCGGTAGAACCTACCAGACTATGATGGTGCTCTGGTATATAGTCCAGTAGAATTAGCAATAGAATTCAGCTTTCACAGATGGTTGTGGGTTTTTTGTTTTGTTTCGTTTTGGTGTTAAGCTTTGCAATAATGTTCCTGCTGACTCTGTATAAATATGGATGCTCCTCAGTTTAGAAACAGAATCATAACTCAGTGGCTCTGGGTTCAAATTCTATTCCTGCCACAGATTTGCTGAGTGACTCAGGGCAAGTTCAATTAACTTAGCCAAGCCTTAGTTTCACCTGTTGTAAATCACTTCCCTCAGGGCTTTCCAGTGGTGCCCTGTCGTGTGCATTGAAGAAAAATGTGAAAACTTGCATAGCTTTGCTATCCTTTGCAATACATCTTTTTTTTTTTTTTTTTTTTTTATGTTCCTCTTCCGCCCAACTGTTCTTCTAAGGAGCAGCTAGAATTTCTCATTTAATCAGAAGGCCATTTTTTATCATCAATGAAAATGTAAAAACTCTATCAGCTAGAATTGGTTATTTATGTCAGGTCCATCTGATTAGAATTTAACTCTATTTCATTAATACAGAGAAATGTCACCCTTTTAACTAATGAAATACATCATAATAGAGCTATATTTTTAAAGGGACACCATCACAAGTAGCCATATGCAAAATGCCCTTTGGAGTACATGCAAATTCCTCAACTGCAGTCTCTCTTCCCTCTTCTATGTACCCCTGACCCAAGGGAAAATTTCTATTTACTGGAGAAAGTAAAAGGTTTCATTTTGGAAGAAAACAATTTTGATTGCTTCCCCGTCTGAGGAAAATATTCCCGCATTAGCCTCTCACCTAGGTATACTTTAAGGGGGTCATAAAACCTTTAATTTAAAACGTTCAGTGCCACAGATGGCCTTGAATGAGCCTTGGAAAAGAGCAGAGGATGTGTAAAAACATTAGAAACAAGGCAGTTTTGAGGCCGTTTGGCCCCCACTAGCTATCTCCCCTGCTGTTCTCCTGTACCACACTACCAAGTCTGGGGCTCAGAGCGGCCCACGAAAAGGGCTTTTGAAACATCCCCCCAAGTCTGGTTGGCAAGGCCCATCCCTTCTTCCCCATGGCAGCATCTTCAAGAAGACTTTGCAATAGCTAACAGTAGAGTCTTCAAAAGAAATCACTGAACAGATCAAGTCTCTGGAGCTGCCCTCTTAGCTTTACGATACAGCACCGGCTGGTTTAGCAATAAACGCTGACTTGAGAGCACAAGGCGGGAGGCTCTGTGAAGAGGTTGGTTTTTCATCTTCTCTTCTTTCTCTTTCTCTCCCTTCCTCTTTCTCCTTCTTCCTCTTTCCATCTCTCCTTCTCCCTTCTTCTCTTTCTTTGCTACTTTTTCCACCCATCTGTTAATTTATTCAAAAACATTTCTGTAAGGTTCAGTATTGCCAATTAAAGTATTAAGCTCTGGGAATAAAGATGAATGCCCTGAGGGAACCACTAGTGCAGAGACAGGTCTTTGTGTATTAAATGACTCCAACAATGGGATACTCTGTAATGGAGCTGAAAGGTGAAGGCGATCATCTCTGCTTACCTGAGTAAGGGAACAGGAAGCAACTTTGAAGCAGCTTGTGAAAGAACGATCATGAACTCACTAGGCAAATGAAGAGGCAAAAGGACATTCCAGGTAGAGGAGGTAGTAAGAATAAGCAAGCACTGCATGGCAGTATGGAGGCAGCATTGTGCCCTCAGACCATTCTAAGTGTGTGGTTTAAAGGAACCCGGATGTGAGGACTGGAGGGGTTAAAGCAGAATGGGTTAGCCAGGGACAAATGAAGGAAGACCACCCAAAAAGATTTCACAGATCTCTTTGGACCTTTATTGTAGGTCAGACACTATTCTTGGTACTTGAGACACAGTCTACACTTTCAGGAAGCTCATATTATTTGATGAAAAGGCACAATAAAGAAGCAAGCAGACTCTACTCTGTCAGACACTGATAAGTGCTATTAAAAAAATAAAGCAGGATTGAATAGGACAGAGACCACTGGGGGCATTCTCCTTCAGCTAGGACAGGTGGGGAAGCCCTTTCTTAAGGGCTTCAAAAGGATTGTGCTTTTCAGATTTAGTACTTTCCAGTTGAGACCCAGACATCTGTACTTTTAAAAAGCATCCCAAGATTCTGATGTGCATCTGGGGTGAAGCAGCCTTACCCCAGGCAGTGGGACCATGGGGAGCAATTTACATGAAGAGGATGGCCTGACTGAGCATGTGACCTGTGATGAACTCACAGTGAAGAACACTGGAAGCTATGGGGAATGCAGCTTGGAGCTTTAGACTGGAGGCAGGGAGACCTATTGGGAGGCCACTAGGTCATGAGGAGGTACTAGCAAATGGAATTATATTGATGGGCTTCTTCCTGCAGAGGTAGAAAATACTTGGGCTGAACTAGTGTCAAAGGAGCTCAAAACTTAGGACCCAAAGAGGTAGGAGTTAAGAACTACACCCAGTTATGTGCCAAACTCTAGGTCTGCCAGGCATCACTTTGGCTGGCTTTCCCAGAAAACCTTCACCCAGGGGGTGGAATTCATTTTAACTTCTCTTGCATAAAACTAAAATGATCTTATCCAGTGTTCAGCAAACTTTTCTTGTAGAAGAAGAGAAAGTAAAAATTTAGGTTTTAAGGTCCTACCATTTCTGTCACAATTATTCAACTCTGTCATTGTAACTCAAAAGCAGCCACAGATAGTATGTAAATTAATGGATGTGGCTGTAATCCAAGCTACATCCACTTTGACTTGATTTATAAAAACAGGTAGTGTGGGGCACCTGGATAGCTTGGTCGTTAAGTGTCTGAGTGTTGATTTCTGCTCAGGTCATCATCACAGGGTCCTGAGATTGAGCCCCACATCAGCTTTGTGTTGGTCGTGGAGGCTGCCTAAGATTCTCTCTCGCTCTCCCTCTGCTCCTCAAAATACACACACACACACACACACACACACACACATATATATCCTTCTTCTTTACCCTCTCCAACAGAATCCACACCAATCTTCTCGTAATCTTTCTCAAGTGCAGCCTCATCCTCCCAAGCCATAGAAAATTCTCCTTCCTCCATGCCTCACCTATATACTAGTGAACAAAGGCATATATATATATAATTTTTATAAAAACAAACAGCAGGCTGGTTTGGCCCATGGATGGTACCTTCCCACTCCCTGCTTTAGTCTATTCAGGAGATTCTTTGGATTATGATAGGCTGTAATGGAAGGAGGTTCAGGAGTATTTTATTTTCTTGTAAATGAGGATTTTTACCTTCTCATTTTTATTAAGCAGAAAGTTTAGACTCAAAAAAAAAAAAAAAGAAAGAAAGTTTAGACTCTATTTCTAGCTCTGCAGGTCCTGATTTCATGCTTGCTTTATCAGCTAGCAGAATTGTCATACACTATAATCGTACAGGGCAACAATATAGCATAATGTGAAGAGCAGCAGCAGAGAACCACACACTTGGTTTTAAGTTCATCTAGCATCCAGTGTGACTTTACCTCTCAGAGCCTCACATTCCTCTTTGTAAGGGTTGGACTAGATGACTTTAAAGGCTCTGTCAGTTCCTAAGAGTCTATTTCTATGTGTTTTATTCATTAGCTGGAATGCTATTGAGATTTAATAAATAGAGGGCCAAATAGAAGAGCCAGAAGTCAACCAGATGAGAAATGACACAGGTCTAAAAGAGGGGATTGGCAGCATTGATGGAGACACCAACATGCAGATGACAGATGTTTGTGGTATGATGTCAATCACACTATTAAAATGAAATGAAAGAGTGAGGCTGTCAGTGTGAATGTAATTAGATGGATATGAGGACCATGGGATTGGAAAGAGTAGAAAATGATCATGAAATTTTGAGTCTGGGAGACAAAGGCCTTGGCCATACTTAGACTGGATGAAGGATAGGAAATAGAGGGATGCAGACCCCAAAATGGTGACTTAAAAATAAATTGTAAAGTCAAGGCTGAATGAATCTGGCTGAGGACCTTCCAAATAGGAGCACATCCACCACCTACAGTTGGCCTCTACTTTACCCCACTCAATTCTATCTGGTGTGTAACTTCAAGATAAATATTCCCCAGCATATGGCTTTTACTCTGTTATTTGTGCAGTGTTATTTGTGGCTCCCTATAACCTATCTCCTTGTCCTATGACCTATCCAGTATTCTAGATCACTGATAGTGTGGCCCATCTGAACTTTTAAGTCTTATGCTTGTCTGAAACCTCTGTACAAATCCTACATCTCTGGCATCTCATTGACCCCTGAGTACACCTGGCCTTTTTCACCTTAATGTCTACCTTGAATCACATGTTTTCCTTACCTGGAGCATACATTCTCTTATGTACATATGTATATATGTGTGTATGTATTTATTATTTATTGATAGGGAATACATTATTCAAAACTATCAGAGAAATGAACAAACCTGAGTCTGTAACAAAGCATCATGTTTTAAAGCATAGGATATCAGAGTATACACTGCTACATACAGATGAACTGATCAGGCCATAACTTTTCAATGTTTAAAACAGAATAAGGTTCCCTGTAGAAGTGCTACCTTTGTGATACCTTTAACTTTAATATCCTTCTCCTTCTTTTTCACCCTCTCCAACAGAATCCACACCAATCTCCTCATAATCCTTCTCAAGGGCAGCCTCATCCTCCCAAGTCTCAGAACATTTTCATTCCTCCATGTCTCACCTATACACCAGTGAACAAAGGCATGCTTGGCATACATCAAACTTGTAGTCTAGGTGAACCCAGGCCTCAGCAATGGCTGTGGCATTGCTCACCAAGCACACAGCTTGTACTTTGGCCAGTTCCCTATCAGATACTACAGTGGAAGGCTGATAATGAATGCCAACTTTGAAGCCAGTGGGGCAACAGTCCACAAATTGGATGGACTCTTGGTCTTGATGGTGGCAATGGCAGCACTGATATCTTTGGGAACCACCACATCATGGTACAACAGGCAGCAAGCCACGTATTTACTATGGTGAGGGTCACATTTCACCATCTGACTGGCTGTCTTAAAGCATGCATTGGTAATCTCTGCTACAGAAAGCTATTAATGGTAGGCTTTCTCAGCAGAGATGACATGCACATATGTGGCTAGAGGGAAATGGATGGGGGACAGGGCACCAGCTTGGTCTGGAATTCTATCAAATCAACATCAGGGCTCCATCTAATTTGAGTGATGGAGGACACAATTGGACCTATCAACCTATTCAGGTTAGTGTAGGTTTGGGAGTTCAATATTGAGGTTCTACGACAGATGTCACAGATGGCATCATTGTCTACCATGAAGGCAAAGTCAGAGTGCTCCAGGGTGGTGTGATAGGATGGAATTAGAGGCTCAGTTACAGCTCTAAAAACCTGAGGGGCTGAATAAATGGGGACTTCCAGTTTGGACTTCTTGTCGTAATCAACAGGGAGATATTCCATCAGCCAGAAGATCAACCTGGAACCAGTTCTCCCTCCCCAGCTGTGGAAAACCAAGAAGCCCTGAAGACCTATGCACCAATCAGCCAGTTTCTGAATTTGGCCCAAGACAAGGTCAGTGATCTCCTTGCCAATGGTGTAGTGCCCTCAGGCATAGTTATTGGCAGCATCTTCCTTGCTTGTGATGAGCTGCTCAGGATGGAAGAGCTGGCAGTAGGTACCAATGTGAACTTCATCAATGACCATGGGTTTCAGGTCTACAAACTTTGCCCTGGGCACATGCTTTCCAGTACCTCTTCTCACTGAAGAAAGTGTTGAAGGGGTCATCTCCTCTCCCAGTGGTTTTGTCTCTTAGCATTAGAGCGTCAGGCTGGATGCAATGTTCCAGGTAATAGAGCTCCCAGCAGGCATTGCCAATTTGCATGCCAGGTTGGCCGATGTGGATGGAGATGCATTCATTCATGGTTGGTACTTTGCAACTACAAAGCAGGTGGTAGAGAGGAAAAGGAGAGGTTGTTGCTTCTTACAGGATCTGTAGTCAGCAAGGATATGTAAGACTGAAGTTCACATGGTTATAAATAGAGGAAGAGAAGCATTGCAAAGAGCTTTGGAGGCAGGTAGGCCTCACCACGTTATTTTGGATTTTGCATGTGAAGATGTCTAACTATGCCTGGCACAGAGTATGTGTTTAACTAAAAGTGTTTTTTTTTTATTATTATTAAGTCACATTTAGAAGATAAAGTATTTTCATTTCCTCTTTTAGTATCCCATATTATTTAGCAAAGGTATGATAATATTTGTCATATAATTGATATAAGAGCCATTTGATCTATATTTTGCCAAGCAATTGGTTTGGCTTTTTTCAAAAAAAAAAAAAAAAAAAAAAAAGATAGATATGCTGTCTCCATTTCCTCATATAGAAGAAGACCAAATTCAAGAGCCCTAAAATATGTGTCATCTCATGTAGTCTATGACAGGCACTCTGAGTAAGGGTTATGTTTGTTTTCATTACTGCACATAGGTGCTTAATTTATTTACCAGCATGTCCCATAATGCTGGTAAATAAATGGATATGTTTAGGAAGTACCATCAGGAATCCTGTCATGCCTTTGAACACATTTACTCTTATTCTGATGATTCTACTGAATTGGATCTAGATTCCATTATAGTTGTTAAACTGGCTTATCATAAGAAATTTTTTGTTTGTTTTTTGTTGTTGTAATTTTTTTAACTCCTAAGTTTCTGGGCTGTATCCCTGGAGAATCTGATTTATTGGCTCTGGATATTTATCAGTTCCCTGAGAATTCTGCTTATCAGCCAGGTTTGGAGATACCACATACCTAAATGATAATGGCCAACCTCTACCTCAACACCTGGCCTTATACACTCTCTTTCCTTTAGGAGGCACTCAGTGGACTTGAGCCAAATTTCCTTGAGGCTGACCAACACCATTTTACCACCCAATGCTGATCACAAGCCTCCTGAAGACAATGCCTGTTGGAAGTGGGACAGCCACTATTATTTAGGTCTGCATGGTGTTTGAAAAGCAAAGGAAAGAGAAGGCAGAGGGTAAATTGAGGAACCATAGGTTGCATAGTCCACCCTGCCAAAGAAGGCCACTGATATTACTAAGTGCTTGCCATGAGGGCACCCTGAGTCTACATTGTTTTAAGCCTGGAAGTGCTCTTCTTGGATAACACGCTTCAAGGATACTCTCTGCCCTTTTTACCTTAACTACCCATCCTCCACCTCTTGGCCTTAACCTCTGAGGAATTGAAAGTTCTTTTGAACTTTCTCACATCCTCCACATGGTCTGATGTCAGACTTTAGGACAGGTTTCCAACATATCGGGATGGCAAATGCTACTCTTTGTGAGATAACTCACTATGTTAGAGGGGAAGCAGGCAGGGCACATGAAATGGGCACTGCATAGCTATAGGCAGGGATCAGCCAGTTCCTTGCCTGTCGCAGGCTCTTACTCTGCAGCTCTGCTCTTGTTTTTCTGAGCCTGAGAAGGCTACCTTTCCTACAGACACCAACAAACCCTCAGTGAGGTACCACCTCAGATTCAGATTCATGTTTTGTTACAGATTGTAGGAGGTAGCAACCTAAAAGGGTTGCAAAGAAAATGTGATTTTAAAAATTTACTTTGAAAAAAAATTAACCTGGTAAAAATTATAATATGCATATATTTTTTTGGGGGGGGGCATGCTTAATTCTTGGGACTAAAAAGATATGAAAAAGTCCTAGAAACATCAATAAAAATTTGGTTAGATATTATTTGACACACAAAAATATTCTAATTAAAAATTTTCACAGTTTTAAATTTTAACATTAATAAAAACAAATAACATATATTGTTACAGATAGTCTAGAAATTCTACAATGATAGAAGTTTTGGTCTTGTTTCCAGTTTGTTTTATTTTTTTGTTTTCTCATTATGACATACATTGAGGATAATGGACAGATTTTTGTTGCTGTGACAAAATATACATAACATAAGGCACTATTAATATTCCCACTTACAGAGGATGGGAGTAAGGGTCAGAGAGGTTGTATTGGTTGTTGAAAGTCACAGGGCTAGTAAGAGAAGCTTCTGGGAAGAGTTTTGTCTATTGCAGAGCCTGGATGGTAAAACAACAATATTATTGTCTCTGTGGGTTTGATTGATCCACTTTGCTGAAGACAAAATTAATGCACATCTTAAATCTGTGCTTATACATTTTGAAGTTTGCCACTGCAAAAAAAGTCTGAACAAGTAAAACAAACAGAACCTCAATGCCTTTTCCAATTTGTGTTAGGTCTCCCCAAAGACTCTGAATAGCTGCCACAGCCCAATATACCCAGGGAACATGTAGAACTGTTTTTATTTAGCCCCAAAATGCAACCATAAATTTCTCATTTGCATACAATGGGACAGATGAGCATTCATCTATTATCATGTGGATGTTGTAGCTAGAATTCAAGCTCTGTAATCAAGCTGACTGCAAATTCTGAGTCATTGGTTCTTAGCTATTATTTAACCTCTTTCAGACCCAGTTTCTCAGTCTATACCATGAGGATGGAAGGAATACCTACATCCTCAAATTGTAATTATTACCTATATTGCCAGTTACATTGCTAAAATCTAAATACAGTTTCCAATTTATGATGGTTCAATTTATAATTTTTCGACTTTACAACAGGGAAGTGATACACATTCAGTAGAAACCATGCTTTAGATTTTGAATTTTGATCTTTTCCAGAGCTAGCAATATTCAGTATGATATTGTCTCATGATATTAGGCAGTAGCAGTGAGCCACAGCTCCCAGTG
This sequence comes from Canis lupus familiaris, assembly GCF_011100685.1. Taxonomy (NCBI): domain Eukaryota; kingdom Metazoa; phylum Chordata; class Mammalia; order Carnivora; family Canidae; genus Canis; species Canis lupus. The sequence continues at coordinate 19,299,428 of NC_049251.1, forward strand.
AGCTATTGGATCACAAAGATAAACAACTGACATGCTTATAACCATTTTGTACCCATATAAACCATTCTGGTTTTTGCTTTCAGTATTCAATAAATTACAAATATATTTAATGCTTTATTATAAAATGGGCTTTGTATTAGATGCTTTTGCCCATTTGTAGGCTAATGTAAGTGTTTTGAGCATGTAAGGCTATCTTAGCCTTAAGATAGGCTAAGCTATGATGTTTGGTAAGTTAGGTGTATTAAATGCAATTTATAAAATTTTTTTTTAATTTTTATTTATTTATGATAGTCACAGAGAGAGAGAGAGAGAGAGAGTCAGAGACACAGGCAGAGGGAGAAGCAGGCTCCATGCACTGGGAGCCCGACGTGGGACTCGATCCCGGGTCTCCAGGATCGCGCCCTGGGCCAAAGGCAGGCGCCAAACCGCTGCGCCACCCAGGGATCCCTAAATGCATTTTTAAAAGATTTTATTTATTTATTCGCGATAGACAGAGAGAGAGAGAGAGAGAGAGAGAGAGGGAGAGGCGCAGAGACACAGGCAGTGGGAGAAGCAGGCTCCGTGCAGGGAGCCTGACGTGGGACTCGATCCCGGGACTTCAGGATCGCTCCCTGGGCCAAAGGCAGGTGCTAAACCGCTGAGCCACCCAGGGATCCCCCTTAAATGCATTTTTGACTTACAATATTTTCAACTGACAATGGGCTTATTGGAATGTAATCCCATTGTAAGTTGAGGAAAATCTGTGCAAACTAGCTATAATTAGTCATTGATTTGGCAAATATTTATTGAATTTGTCCTGTGTGCTGGGCACAGGATTGAGTTGGCACAGATGACTAAAGTGCAGCTCTAGCCCCTCAGACTCTCAAAAGGGTAGACATAGATGAACAACAAAATATATAATGGAGGATATTATAGCAATCTCTATGAAGGGGAAGAACAAAGAAGAGAGAGAGAGAGTAGATAGGAGGAATGGGGGGAGAAGGCTTCAGGGAGGAGATCACTTGTTCTTAGCTAACATCTATTGCATTTCTATGCCATACAAAACAAACTGTACTAAATATTTAGTCTAAAACACTATGTTTTTAATTTTTAAATTTTTAATTGAAGCATAATTGACATATAATATTAAATTAGTTTCAGGTGTACAATGTAGTGATTCAATAATTATATATATTATGAAATGCTAACAGCGATAAGTGTAATACAATAATATTGACTATATTCTCTATGCTGTACTTTTCATCCCTGTGACTTATTTATTTTATAACTGGAAGTTTGTACCTCTTAATCTCCTTCACCCATTTCACCCAGTCCTCATATTCCCTTGCAATTGATAACCACCAGTTTTTTCTATTTATGAGTCTTTCTCTCTTTAGTTCTTGTTGCTTGTTTGTTCATTTGTTTTGTTTATTAGATTCCACGTATAAGTGAAATCATATGGTATTTGTCTTTCTTTATCTGGCTTACTTCACCTAGCATAATACCCTCTAGATCCATCCATGTTGTTGTGAATGACAGGCTCTCATTCTTTTTATGGCCAAGTAATATTCTATTGTGCACATATATCACATCTTCTTTATCCTTTCATCTGTGAGTGGGCACTTAAGGTACTTCCATATCTTGGCTATTGTGAATTACATTGCAGCAAACATAGGGGTGAGTATATCTTTCTGAATTAGTGTTTTTGCTTTCTTCAGGTAAATACCTAGAAATGGAATTACTGGATTGTATGGTACTTCTATTTTCAATTTAAAAAGAAAAAATCTATACTGTTTTTCAGAGTACCTGTACCAGTTTACATTCTCATTAACTTGCATAAGGGTCCCCCTTTTCTCCACATCCTCAACAACTCTTGTCAGTTCTTTGTCTTTTTTATATTAACCATTCTAATTGGTGTGAGGTAATATATCACTGTGGCTTTGATTTGCATTTTCCTGATGATGAGTGATGTTGAGCATCTTTTAACTCATCTGTTGGCCATCCATATGTCTTCTTTAGAAAAATGTCTGTTCAGATCTTCTGCCTTTTTAATCAGATTATTTGTTTTTGTGGTGTTGAGTTGTATGAGTTCCTTATATACTTTGGATATTAACCCTGGTCAGATATATCATGTACAAGTATTTTCTCCCCTTCAATAGGTTGCCTTTTTAATTGTGCTGATGGTTACTTTCACTGTGCAATAGCTTTTTTTATTTTGATGCAATCCCAATAGTTTATTTTTGCTTTTGTTTCCTTGCCTAAGGAGATAGATCCAGAAAGATATTGCTAAGATTGATATCCAAGATATTACTGATAGGTTTTTTCTATGGAAAGTATTTATTAAAGATATTTTATATATCTACATATCTATATCTATATCTATATGCTCCTTAACTAAATTATAAACAAATAGTACTTACCACCAGAAAAAAAGAGAAAAGAGAGCTTTTTGATGATCAAGAAAGCTTAAGCAGAATCCTTTCGCCATTGGTAGTGTTCTATGCTGTGGAGAACTCATGAATATCCTTGGATACTGCAGAGTAGTTCAGTATGAACTGAATCTGACATTCTGAGCTAGTTCCCTAAGTCAATATCACCATTGAAAGGAACCCATAGATCAACCAAGTGAAGCCACTAAAAATGGATTCCAGCCTGGGAAAAAGTCACCAGGAAGCTTTAACTGTGCCTGGCCTGTCTTGTGAAGGTTGGGTTCTTTGTGATTCAACCAGGGGAGGGCTGAGTTCTGCTGGCCAAAGAAACCCCTAGCAATGATAACCAGCTCAGTAGGCTCCAGATCCCCAGTGCCCACTCCCAGCACAGTAGAGAGAAGGGAGAAAGAAGCAGATCTCAACAGGGGAAACTGGGCTGAGATGGGGTCTGCCCTTGCTCAGTGTCCATCCTCACACCCTGGTTAATTCCAGTCTTCCCAGAAGTGTGACTCTATAATGAGGGGTTGGTGGTGGCCTCAATGCTTCTCTGTCCTCCTTTCTTGCTTAGTGGCTCATCACACTTTAATGGAGACGAACAATGCGGGGAGGGGCTAGGAGGCCAGTGGATTAGACAAAGAATGAAACTGTGCCTTGGCCAGATCCACGCCAATTATGTCTGAATAAACAAATCTATAGTACAAGCTAAGAGCCTTCCTTCTCCCCACCCCCACCCCCGCATTTTATTTATTTTTATCTTGGTCTGGAAAGTTGGACATATTCCCTGTACCGTCCTGGTACCCAGATGGCCTGTTTGAGTAAGCAGTGGGGAAGAAGGTCAATAATACATCAGCATGCAGAGTCTCCGCTAAGGTCAGTCCTGCATAAAATATACCGTGACAACCTGAGGGCAAGTTTAAAATGGTGCTCCACAATGGGGTAGGGGTTGGATGGGGGTGGGGGTGGGGCTGGGGCTGGGGCAGTACAGAAGCTGCCCTCTCACAATTGCTGCAAAATTGACTTCTGCCCACCCCCCCCCCAAAAAAAATTGTATTTTCCTGGGTTCCTGTTGTGGTCCTTTAGGAAAAGTTTTCTTCACACAGAGGAATGCTCATGATCCAAGTGAGGAGCATTTTAAGAAGGTCTGTCTTCATATACAAATACCTGCCATGTTAGAGGCTTTTTAAAAAATAATCACATCCAATTGTCCCAAACAGGGACATAATGGCTACTGTGAAGTCTCAAATTCTAACCTACTGAATCAGCTCTGTATTTTTGTTTTGTCTCCAGATATATTTTAATTAGATTTGAGGGCTGAACTAGACAGTACTTATATTATAAGTTTTTAGCTGTTGTAAGATTAGTATTCTTGAGTGGCATTTCTCAATTACATTTGATTATGATTATTTTACTAATAAAGATAAAAACAGATACCTGTGTAGAGAGTCACTGCGGAGTTTACAAGGGTTCATTCTGCTCCTCTCTTTCTTTTGAAGATTGGAGGAAACCCAACAGCACCTTTTAATGTAAAAAAAAAAAAGAAAAGTCCATTTCACTTTGGGAATTTATTCAAATTGGAGGTGTATACTGACACAAATATTCTTGAAGATTGATCCAGGTTGAGGCGTGTTGTGCATGGGTTTACTGTTCAACTTGCAAGTAATTTGTAAAGCCAGAGTCAGTCTTGACTATGAAACATTGTATCACTGTGATTGGAATCAATAGTTCTTGCACTGTCATTTGTCACATATTTACAAGCTTGAAAAATAGTTCATTTTGTCCTCATCCCATAACTCAAAAGATTGAATCAGAGCCCTGGAGGGATCTGCCAACAGGACACATTCATTACTGATCACCGTCTTGGTGAGGCTATAATCACAGCCACACCAAAAATAGAATATAAATAAAAATTAAAGCACCACTCATTTGGTTCACTCTTAAATATTTTCAGCTTCAAATATTTAAAAGTCTGCTGGGAGACTTCAATCACCTTGTGACCTACATCAGTGGCCACAAAGAGAAAATTCATTGAAGCTGATTTTCCCATCATACTCTCAAAACATTCAAAAATACCATTTTTTTGAATGAAGAAAAATCAAAATCTGGAGTTAATGGTCCAAAAACTTCATAAAGTATACTTCTTCTAGTCACTTCGCGTATAGTTCATAAATGACCTTCTATTCCCATGAAAGATTTGTAGAAGACATTTAAAGATAATGCTTTTAATTTTAAGATAAAAGATTTATGAATGATAGAACTTGTGCCTATGAAATCGCTAATCCCAACTCTCTAATATTTCAGATGGAGGGCTTCATAAAATGAAAAGACTGCCCATAAAGTTGTACTACACCTGCTGTCAGAGACAATCAATAATGGAATTGCAAAGTGAATATTGAAAAGGATGTGAGACATGCACATTTTTGGTTATAATAATGTATTTTAAGTCCCCTTCACTTCACGGTTGTATTGATAAAGTATTAATGGTTGAAGTGTTGGGAGGCAACTCAGATTCTTTAAACAAGTCCCCAGATATTAACAGATGAACACACTGTTCATGGAATTTAGTTGCTAAACTAGCCCTAAATCCTAGGATTGCAGCTAGTTTTTTTTTTTTTTTCAGGCAACTTTCCTGACTGAATTCAAACCATGGGAGTTTGACCCATTTCTCAAATCTGAGCCTGAACCAACCTAAAAACAACAGATTGCCTTCCAAATGCTTGGTTGAATGGTTCTCTACAGATATGGCCTGACATTCCTTTTGCTAGAACAAGACTTCACATTGATGTCATATATCAGTTGTTTCCTCTCTAACTCTCTAATATGTAACTTAATATTTAGGTATTATGACTTACTATTAATTTTTGAAGTGACCCCATTTACTTCATAGACATCTTCACTGACAATGGCTGAAATTCAATTAGAAGTTATGCTCAGGTTGAGGATCTGGTCTATCTTCAATGTTTTGGAGAAGAGATAGGAAGGCACACCTTCTTATAAAAAGGGAGACCTGAACTTGAACACATGTGTGTTAGACAGAGCTCATGATGTCTGCCCACCTGTGCCTCTCTTTCTAGGAAGAGAGGGATGGTAGACAGAAGACTTGCACCCTCTCCTCAACACTCTCCAGCCAATTGGACTAGTGTGGACCTGTAATCCAGAGGTGACCCATCCATTAACTAGTCAGTGACCTACAATTTTGTGTTCTTGCTTGAGGCGATGAGCTAGGTAAATCAAACTCTTTGTCTGAAATTTGAACGGAGAGACAGAATGAAAGGTTCCCAGTGAGGTGTGTACTCAAGGTAAAAAGGGTTTATAGGGATATGGCTGAGGCAACCATTCCTGGCCATCTGTAAGATGAAACCATTTACCCTCGGAAAGAGAAGACAATGCAGCAACCAGGGAGAAGGTGCTAAGGGGGAAAGAGAGAGAAAAAACTGATACTAAGAGCAGCCCTAGCTCTGGCCCTTTTAGAGGCATAGTTCTTCAGCTTTGCTCACATTCTCATGAAACGTCTGAAAATGCATGTCTCCTTTGTTTGGAGCTGGTTTGAGGGAACTTCTTTTTCTTGCAAACTCAAAACAGAGCAGGATGTATCTAATATTGTTTCCAAGTCAGAGCTAACCTCTCAAGTTGGGGACATTGTGCCATTCCATCCATCTTACTGGCATGCTTCTCTGAGGATCAGTGCATATTGAAGTTTAGTTTTAATGCCTATCTTTGTACCTCTTCTACTCTAATAGGAGAGACAAGATACTCAGGCATAAACTATAGAAAACCACCTGGTGAAATAGATGTTACTCTGCTGAGATAGGCTTGGAATTATGTTAATAACTAGACAAACTAATTGAAGGCCTCACATATCCTACTGATAGAGGTACATACTGATAGATTTATAATTTGAGGGCAAGAATATTGGGAGATGACACACCCCAAAGGAACATACATTTTGAGTGGAGTCTAGGAAGGAGGAAAGTCTGTTCTTTTAGGCAAAAAACATAAGATCGAGTCAATGAAGTCTGGATTTGAATTCTGACTCTGTCATTTACTGTCTGCATGACCTTGAACAAGGTACTTGATGACTCGGAGTCTCAATTGTATTTATAAAATTGTGGTAATACTAACATTTTCTGCAGAGTAGTGAGAATTAAATAATGTATGCAAAATGTTCGGGTCTTTTTCTGAGACCAAAGGAAAGAGTTTGGTGTCTTCATCATTGAAGCTTATTTGCCTGTCAAAAATCTATTGAGCAGCTCATCATGTACGCTTTTAAAATATTTTTTATATAGGGAACCTCAAGGAATTTAGTATGAATACTCTCTGTCTCACAAATCATTTCTGAGAGCTGGTTTGGTGGCAAACGTTAATGCATCCATTTTACTGATGAGGAAGCAGTTTCTCAGAATAAATGAAACTCAAACCCAGATAGCAGTGACATACTTGGAAAAGAATCTATAGGGAATTCGGGGGCAAGATGACATACCCTTTCAAGTTTATTAGGGGGACCTGTCATTGTTGCAAACTGAACCATTGATAGACTATTTAATTGCATGGCTATGGCATCTGATGAAGTATTTGTTTATTGTTTTTATTTTGACAGCAAGCTCAAATGTTTAAGCAATAAACTTCCTATGATGATATCCTTAAATGGTCTTTATTACACAATTTCAAAACCTGAATTCATGTCTGTCTACTTTAAAAAGGCATTAGATTGTGATCATGATTAATACTTTAAGCTTAACATGACCATTTCTGATACTAATCTATTATATACTAATCCCTCATCTGCCACTCTTAGCAACTGAATCCTTCATTAAGATCTCATCCATTTCATGTGTGAAGACAGGTGGAAGATAATTACCAAATACATATTTCTTTGTTCTCTGTATCCTAAATTTCATTGTCATGCTTGAAGATACAAATTGCCCTTGACAATTATTTCTATGCACATGAGAATTAACAGATGAAAAAAAATATATGATGAGATGCTCATTAGTTACTATTTCCTCTGCCTTTCTAACTTACTATATCCTCTTTCTGTAATCTAATTTTTCATGGAACAAAAAATCATAGAGAATTAATAATAGCAGAATTCAAAGAAACACAAGCTAAAGAAGGAAATAAGGAAAGCCACCCAGCAAGAATACATTTAGAGATGTCAGATGTCCCAGCGCCAAGCACCTCAGCCTCCCACAAATCCCCCCTTAGCCCAATAAAATGTCATCTGTGTCATAAAAAAAAAAAAAGATGTCAGATGTGTTTGATTTGCAGCAACAACGTAAAGAAACTTAACGATATTTCCCCAAAGTAAGTAGACAATGTGACACGAAGCAATGACACGTAATGGAAGGGGTTTCCTATGCAAGAAGATAATCCCATTTATAAAATAATTGGGAAATAACTGGTTTATATTATTTTATCCAAGTTTAGTCCAAGGAACATATGTCAATCTCAGAGAGCCAGACTAGAATGTAACCAAATAAGGAAAGGTGTGGAATAAGATGAGCTGAATGTTAGCAGGTCTGGAGTAAAAAATGTGTGGGTAGAAGGAAGGTAGATCATCTACCATATTCCTGAGAAAGGTGAACACAGGGATGAAGGTCTTGTAGTGTGTCTTCAGCAAGTTATGCTGGTCAAAGAGTGCTCCGCCTGGAGTCTTCTTCTTAAATTCACTCAGCAAATGTTATTGACCACTGTTCTGGAACATAAACATGCCAGGACCAATACAGAGAAAGATGGTTAAGCTCTCTGCCTCATTCCTTTCCTTATTTTTGGTTAGCAAAGCCTTTTTCTCCTCAGCACTTAACATTATCTCACGTAGCATTGGGTTTATATTTACTTTCTTTATTCTCTGTCTTTCATTCAATAAAATGTAAGTGTTATGAAGATTGGGGTTTGCATCCAGAAGTGTCATTTCACTGATGTATCTTCTTTGTCTAATATAGTGTGTGGCACATGGTAATGCTCAGCCAACTTAGTGAATAAATAGAACATAGAAGTAAGCAAGTAAGGAAATAAACCTATACAATTAAGAAAGCTATAAAGAAGAGAAAAAAAAAATCCATTGAATCCTTCCCTCTACCTGCATAAGACACTTAAGACAATCAATTCTCCTTTTGGTACATGTCCTATCCTCCACAAAAAGTTAATGTACTAACCTGTGCTTTTTATTTCATAAGTGTGTCTTTTCCATAATATAGTTTTATATTGGCTGCATAATATTCTTTTTTTTTTAAGATTTTATTTATTTATTCATGAGAGACACAGAGAGAGAGAGGCAGAGACATAGGCAAAGGGAGAAGCAGGCTTCATGCAGGAAGCCCGATGTGGGACTTGATCCCAGAACCCCCGGGGTTCATGCCCTAAACTAAAGGCAGAGTTCAAACGCTGAACCACCCAGGCATCCCCCTAATATTCTATTCTTTGGCTTATATACTTAGGCAATCCTTTATTAATAAACATTTAACTTATTTTTATAATTTTGTATTATAGACAGTGCTATGTTGAACCTCTGTAAGCAAAAATCTTAACATATTTGTCTGATTTCATCCTTAGAATTAATTCCTAAAAACAAATTCACTAGGTTAAAAAGTACATATATTTATGTTTTGATATATGCTTTTAAAACGTCCTCTAGGTGGATACAATTTATATTCCTAACACCAGAGAAAGAGATATCCATTTCTCCCAACATTTACCAACTCTTGGTATTTTATGTTTGCCAATGTGATCAGGAAAATCTGTACTTATCATTGTCCTGATTTACATTTCTTTGATTTCTATTAAAGTTAGCTATATTTCTGTGCATAGTAGCCATTTGTATTTGTGTGTGTATGTATATGCATTGCTTGTTCTTGTCTTTTGCTTATTCTATTGTATTAGGACAATATTTTAAAGCACTTATATATCTAATAATTTTTCCTCATTGGACCATATTTAAAAATTCAGTATGAGGGTGCCTAGGTGGAGTCAATTGGGTATCTGACTCTTGATTTCAGCTCAGGTCACAATCTCAGGGTTGTGGAATTGAGCTTCATGTCAGGTCCCCCCATCAGGCTCTGCACACAGTGCAGAGTCTGCTTATACCTCCCCCTCTGCTCCTAGCCCCACACATATTCTCTCCTTCTCAAATAAATACAATATTTTATTTTTTTTACATTTTTTTAAATTTAAATTCAATTTGCCAACATATAGTATAACACCCAGTGCTCATCCCATCAAGTGCCCTCCTCATTCCCCTCACCCAGTTATCCCATTCCCCTACTCACCTCCCCTTCCGCAATTCTTTGTTTCCCAGAGTTAGGAGTGTGTCATGGTTTGTCTCCCTCTCTAATTTTTCCCACTCAGCTCCCCTCCTTTCTCTTATAACCCCTTTCACTAATAAAATATTTTAAAAATTCAATATGAAAGGCCTAATAGTGTAGGATCTTTATTTCCATAAGAAATGAAAATACAAAGACACATTTACATAATAAAACAACATGCCATTAGTCATTTGATAGTAGTAGTATATTTCCTAAGAATTATTGAATTCTAACTTCAAATATTCACTTCAACGTAGTCTTTTGTGTTTGATACAACATCGACTATCCTACTAAAATGATGGTAAGATCATAGCAACATTGAAACAGCAGGGACCTGACATCAGTACTATTTGGAGTAAGATTAAGGAATAGCTCACATTAATGGACAGGACTTGGGCTCTCATTTCTTCAAAAATGCTATAGCCAAGCCACTGAGCCACCAAGCTCCTCAAATATTCTGGATGTGTTCAGGAGTTTGTGTTTTGCCAGTTACATCTACCAACTCCCAGGGCAGAAAAGGCTCAATCTCTTTCAAAGTGCAGCTTTTTGGCAATTTGGAGCAGTGGCAGTGAAACTCATTTATGATGGTCCCATGTGGCTCTGTGTCTGGTATAGATTGTTCAAATCTCTTGGTCCCACCAGAAAACCTATGAGCTTAATGCTAAGTTGTCTCCTGTGTGTCATTTTGGCTCATTGCGTTTTGTTCAACCTGTCATCTTTCTCTTTCTGTCTGTAGAGAAATATATGAAAGACCCTCTTGAAGGACATACACAATCCCTAAATACCCAAGCAACATCAAAATCATGCCATAAAAAGCATTATCCTTTATCCATATACCTTCTCTCTAACTAGATGAAAAGATGAGCAATAAACCATGGCTGGCAGCTCACAAGTTTCTATTTGGTCAAAACCATAAAGGAAGAAAACTTTGGAGCTGCAATTATTCTCCTTTTCTTCTCCTACCATATACTTCTCTCCCATGTATGCTCGTCCATTTCAAGCCCCAAATCCTGTCACTAAAGGACACTTGTCTTCATCTCACAACTAACATTCTCTGGGGTATGGAAATGGAGGTTACTCTCATTTTGTGGAAATGGTATTCACGCTTCTCCAACATGTACATTTTCAAACTTGACTAGATTTGTGTCTGGGTTTTCCAAATAAAAATAGACTTAAATGTACTAAAAAAAATAATAAATTCTGCTGGCAGATGACTAATAAGATTTTTTTGGTATCTTTAATGAAATGGATCTCAGAGATGTTTTTGTTTTAAATGTGGCCAAGGAGTCATATCTCACACAGTTTTATCCCAAGATTTAAAAAGTAGAATACTTGCTTTTATGTTTTTTTTCATATATGAATTCAAAGTTTGATCCTATTTAGGGTAGACATTATAAACATGGCCAAATTTCTTCAAAATGATAGATATACATTACATATAAAATATATAAGGTATTTAGATCTTGGAATTAAAAAGTAGACATATGTGCTTATTTGTTGCTTGATTTATTTAGTGAATTAATAAAACCAACACAAAAGTGGACTTTTCAGCTTCTTGTTCTATATATTTTATGCTAATCCTCCCCAATTTTACTATTCCTTCCCTGAGACAATAAAGCTCTTTAGGGTTTTAGTTGTCATCATTTCAAGATCATACAGACATCTATTCCAAAGCTATTATTAAAATTGCTGAAGATGTCCTCTAGCATCCTCTTGCAGATTCAAAGACTCATTTCCCTTTCCTGTAGACACTTGTTCCTTATTTGGAAGCACTTAATAATAAACAAAGCAGGAAGCAGCAAACACAGGCCCCCTCTGAAATGGCTGAGCAGTATTCAATCTGGTGGCAAAAAAAAATAAATAAATAAATAAAATAATGCTGGTGATGAGACATCACTTACATATACTCCCAGGAAGTGGAGAAGGGTCATCCACTCTGGGACTTTATAACAAGGCACACATTCACATGTCTTTCCATCCAAAAGGAAGAGTTAACCTCACTTAGCAAACAGTATGTCAATAGAGGGGCACAACCCGAGGAATGCCACTCATGATTCCACATGACCCTTGGATATCCTCATGATGGCTGGGGCAGTGAGGTTAGTCTCTTAAACATTACAGCAGCAAGACCCAGAAGGTTCTTTCGGAGGCTCACAGCCAGTGTCTAGGCCAGGCCCTCTCCCCATCACTGCCACTCACCCAAGAGTCCCCTTCTCAGTCCTTCTAGAGATGTCCTGCTTCTTCTTTGACATTTCAGGCTCAAGTGAAGTCCTTTCTTTTTCAGATTTCCTTCCATGGAGGCAGCATGGCATTGAAAGTGTGGCAGTTAGAGCTATAGAGAACCACTGTTTCTTCTGCTCTATACTAGCTCTGTAGTGTTAGACAAGTAACCTGAAATCCTCAAGTCTTTAAAAAGGGCTAAGATTAATGCCCATTTTTCAAGGTTGTTGTATAGATTGTAATGTAATATTGAAAGATAACTATTGAAGCCAATGAATACATGGTGTTTATTGTAATATTCTCTCTGCTTTTGTGTTTGAGCATTTTCAGAATAAAAATCTTTTTATAAGAGGGAATATATATAAAAGCACTAGCACATAGCAGATAATTCCTTCCTTCCCACTCAATCTCTCTTTCTCCTCCTCAGAGCTTTCATGGTTACTTACTCCTAGCCTTCAGGTTAGAGCTCCTCAGGTAGGGAGTCACTGAGGATGGCGGGGAGCCCAGGACTATATTACATTATCTTCGATGCTCCTTGGTGAGGACCCTAAGGAAGACCTAGCAAGATGGACACCATCAGGCAAAGGGGCCCTTATTATAAGCCTAAGGGTCTGAATGCAGACCCCAGTGTAGATGCCCTGGAACCTGGACCCACTGCAGGGTCTGCGGGGCTTCTTTCTCACAAGCCAGAGGCAGATCTAAAACCTCAGCCAGCTGAATGACTGACTTCTTGGTCTTTTCTTTGGGTTCATATCCTAATTTTATACCTGTAGATAACTCAACTCTGATGATGAAGAAACATATTTCAATATGTTTGGAAGGAAGGAAGAGAGAAAAAGCGAATTTTTCCCCAGGTCTTAGAGCAGAATTCTGCTCAGCTGCTCACTCTTGGCTGCCATAGAGATGGCCCCTCAGCTCCAGCAGGGGACAGTGCTGGGCTCTTTTCAGGGAATAGGCTTTCAGGAACAAGTCATAAAATGAAGCAATATGGGATCCATGAGGAGCAAAAGAGAGAACTCCTCAAGAGATTCTGAGTTTTATTCCCTCCTTTCCTCACTCCCCCTGGAGGCAGCCTAGGCAATGTTCTACTTCTTTTTTTTTTTTTTTTTCTCTTTTTTAAAGATTTATTTATTCACAAGAGGCACAGAGGGAGGGAGGCAGAGACATAGGCAGAGGGAGAAGCAGGCTCCTCACAGGGAGCCCAATGTGGGACTCCATCCCAGATCCCAGGATCACGCCCTAAGCCAAAAGCAGACGCTCAACTGCTGAGCCACCCAGGAGTTCCAAATTCCTGACACTCTCTTTCCGGAAAGAGGTGGTAGAAGGAGCCTTGAATTCTTTCCAGAAGAAGTGGAAGCTTAGAATAAACCCATTTATTTGCTTTCTGTCAGAAACCAGGGAGGGAATATATGGGTAGATTAGAAGGAGCAGTGAGACAGGGAATGTGGCCTTGTAATAAGGAGGCTGACTCCATCTTTTGACGTTTGACTATAAACGGCTTTAACCTCTGTTTTCCTCTACCTCTTACCCTTCTGCCCCACACCTGGGTAAGCTGGCACTAGTGGAAGATCCAGGCCATATAAGACCCTGACCACATCCCAGCTATTATAAAACCCCAGCCAGTCTCCTTATCTTACTCTTAAGTCATTTTCAGACCAGATTGGAAGGTATTTCCTACTCTTCCAGAAAAACCTCATTTATAATGCTCCATCCTGTTTTTCTAAAGAGTGGCTTCCCCAGGAATAAAAAGGGAGGAAAGACCAATATTATCATTAGCTATTTTTGAGTGGGATTATGAGAGATTTCTTTTTTGCTTCTTTTTCTTTGTCACTTTTCTGTAAAGGTCCAGAATAGTAAATATATATGGCTTTCCAGCTACATAGTTATAACTATGTAATTTTACTCAACACTCAACTAGTAGTGTGAAAGCAGTCATAGACAATACTAAACAAATAGAAGTGGCTGTTTCCCAATAAAACTTTATAAGTATAGATGGAAGGTCAGATTTGACCTTCCAGCTTATAGTCTGTCAACCCCTGCTTTAAAATGTTTGTACACTGAAAACCTAATGCTTTTATGATTAAGAAGTTGGGACACACCGGTAATTTTTTTTTAAGAGAGAGAGAGAGAGAGGATGGGGGTAGAGGGAGAAGGAGAGAAAGAATCTTAGCAGGCTCCACATTCAGCACAGAATCCGACTCGGGACTAGATCTCATGAACCTGAGATCATGACCTGAGCCAAATCAGGAAGTGATTGCTTAACCCACTGAGCCACCCAGGTGCCCCTACACTGGTAATCTTAATTCAGACCTAATTATTAACTCTTTGTAATAAAAGGAGACAATAAGAGGTAGTTTCTTAAGGCAGCTGCTTGCTTTGAAAGGAGAGTCTTAAGCGTCTGAGATTGTCCTACACCTCCCCTGTGAGGTACTGCAACTGGCCCCTGACCTCGACAAGACTAATAACTGCTATAGTATCACACCTTATAATCTAGAATGAAATGCACATTCTAAAAGGAATCAATTGATCCTAGCCTTCTACCAGCAGTAAAATAACTGAGAATCTTGGAGAAAGCTTTTGATAAATTCAACATGGTATCATTGAATGTCTGTGACTTGGTTTTCCTTTTCATTAGATTTAGGCTTGCCTCATTTGTTTCTGCTAACAGGGCTGGGACCTTTTAGGAGAATGAGATGGGGATGGACAGCCCCAGAGAATTCTACCTTTTGCCCAGCAACTCAGGAGAATTCTCACCATGGTTCATATTTCACTGGGGAAAAACACTGATTGGACTTCCAAAATGCTACTTTGGTCCTGGCCACATTTGCAGGCCCCCAACCGTCCCTTCTAAAGTGTGTCTCTCTAATAAGCAGGTTTGCTGTGAAGGAAACACCAAGTGTGGCAGAAATTGTCTTTCTATTGGGAGAACAGTGGGAGAGCAGGTGCTTGAATGTGGGAATGTCAGAGCTCAGAGTGAAGGCAATTATTCTCCCCCATGTAGCTCAGCATGGAGAAGAAATTAGTAAAGAAAAGGCAGGCAGCTGCTCTGCCCTGCATGTCATGGGCAGCTGCAATGAGAGGGTGCCCCATACACCTGGGCACATGCAAACTGTGCTGACCCCAGCAGGCCTCAGAGGCCAGTGCCCAGGATTCAGAGCTGCACTGCAGAGAGAGGCCTGTGCCAGGAAGGAGTTGGAAGGCTATTAGATCACTCTAGACTCCTTGCAGGAACTGGAGGTGAAACCAGGAAGATGATGCTTAGACATCTTCCCTAGCAGGGACATTTTTCAAAATCAAAATTGACTCAGAAAAATAATTTTCTATCCCCTTCTCACCTTAATATTCTTTCACCCAGGCTCAATTTTTATCCAAACCAAGGGGAAAAAAAATCATTAGTGATTTATCCCACTTCCTATTAGCTAAGCCCCAAAAATGGAGCCCCAAACAGCTTATTTAGTGAGAATGGGAAGGGTTTTAATAGAATGACCTTCACTCAGGTTTCCCTCAGGAAGGACCAGGCTCTTAATCCAGGCTGCACAGGAGCATACACTATTAGATCCAGGGGGACCCTGGTGATCAGGAGGGTTCAGGTTCCTCTGGGAGTATTCCTGTGTGAAGACTCCACATTTTTCTTTGCCCTCTGCACTATGCAGCATGGGGGGGGGGGTAAAAGATTCTAACAGAAGCCTGAGAGGAGGGGCACTATATTAGCCAGAGGAAATGGGGATTTTTAAGGTAGGCACCTGCCCTATCTGTGTGGCTAAGCAATCCTATGCTGGATTTTAGGTCTCCAGGACTCACTTGTTTCAAAGGCAAAGGTGAGAACTCCACTGGGACCTATAGGGTTCAGTTCCTATTATTAGTGACTAAAGTAGTAGCTCGACGCTGTACCAAACTCCTCAGTGGATTAGCACATACATTTTCCTCATATATGCAGAAGTCCAATGCTGGATGTTCCTGTCTGAAGGGAGGCCTTACTCCACATGGTCATTCAGAGTCACAAGTTCCTTCTACCTTGTGGCTTCTGCTTCTTCTAGGACCTCAGAGTCTTCCCTAGTTACTGACAGAAAACAAAGCAAGAGGAAGACATACCCACTTCTTATCCACTTAGACCCAAAAGGGGTATGCATTACTTCTGACTGTGTTCCATTCATGAAAATTGCACAGCCACACCTAGATGCCAGTCAACTGTGACTCACAGCTCCTGGCTGGGCAGCCACTTCCTAGTAACAAGCTGAAACTCTGGGTCTGGTGGTCAGCTGGCTTTGAGCATGTTCACTATCCTTCAACCCCTCCCAGAACTGACTGCTGATCCTGCCACTCTCATCCAGGATGACCAGTGCTGAGATGCTGCTTCGTTTTTCTCCACCACTGGCCCTCTATTCCCAGATGTCCCTCAGGTAGCATTCTGCAAAGGTGTAGTGTGGAGGTGGGGAGATTCATGGTGGGAAGGCCAACCTGGCTGTTTTGACACAAGTTGATGGTGAGAGGGGAGAGTTAGTGATCACCTGTGTGAGAGGTGTGGCCTGACAACTTGAGGGATGTGACTGTCGACTGGGAAGTAGTTCAAATACCTTAGTAAACAGAGCTCTGTTAAGAGTCATTGCTCTAAATGAGACTACCAGAAGTTGTTTCTTTGAACCAATCTTGCCTGATAAAGTAAAAATTTTTAAAAAGAAAACTGTAACAATCTAGATTTCAGTGGTGCTAACCCAATTCCCAGTTCCTTCTGATCCATTTTAACTCTCTTGCTAAGTAATCTTTTCTCACTTCTTTCTTGGAATTTTTACCCAGAGTCTTTACATTGCTGAGCATTTTAAAATGGTCTCTAAATATTTTTGCATCTATTCTCTCCTTGCTTCTCAAAAAAATCCTGTGGGCTAGGAAGTACACAGAGAGCTAGAATGACACAGGGTATCTGGTATCACATTGCCAACTCAGAATGGCATTATCACCCGAATGTCCCAAATGTCCCTAATGTTCCCAGATGCCCCAAATGCTCTGACTCTCAGAATCTAAAGTTAACAATACTGGGATACCTTTATCATATCTTTTATAGTCCATCTTACCCAGAGAATTCCTACTCAAAATATCTGGACACCGAACAAGGGGCCACACATCGCCTCCTAGCCCATCCCTCTCTATAAGATCTTCAACAGCAGTGGATCACAAAAGCATTCTTCAAACCAGCATGATTAGAAATACTCAAGCTTACCTTGACATACTATTACCAATAGAAAGAATTTTCACAAATCCCATACTCGAGGTCCTCAGTTCCAAATCCTTATGTGTCAAGACACCTCAGTGCCTCATAACAGATTGGGGCACCAAGCACATGCTGCAGAGTACCAAGCCCATCACGGAAAGAAATCACAACTCTCTATTCAAAAGCTGAAGATCTACTACAAATGCTTTCCCCATGCTGCCCATGCTGCTCTGCTTCTCTAGATTCAAGTGAGTGAACGGTAGAGCACAGACTGAAGCTAATTCACCTGTATTCAAAGTCCGGTCTCTGCCATATACTCACTCTGTGATCTGTGAGAAAATACCTAACTATCCATTCCTCAATTTCTTACCTATAAAATGGGAATCCTATATTACAGGATTGTTGCAAGGATTAAATGTGTTGATAATATAAAGCACTTTCAACTATGCCTTGCACATAATTAGATCAACATAAGCACTTGCTATTTTGTGAAGCATGCTGTTTGCCAGGTCCGTTTTATCTACCAGTGGTGAGAAATCAGCCAGATTGTCAGAGAATTCTCTCTTGGCCTTGCCTGCTTTCTGAAATCCCTATCGTTGGGTGGGCTCACTTAGGTTTAGTTCTCTCCAAGGGGAAGAGGACAAGAGTAGGAATTGTGCTAGCGGGCTACTTTTACCTGCTGAATGGCTGGCTTGCTCCAATACTGAGTTTTTGATTTTCATATAACTTACTGTTCAACCCAGGCTACTTGTGAGAGCTCGGAAGTGTTAAGCCAAATGGGATGCTGTGTCAAGAGTGATAAATAAGGAATGCCCCAGCTGATCCAGGACATACACGGATGGCCTCCCTAATTACCACTGATTTGAGGTTGGGCTCTTTGGTTTGTTGCCATACTATGGCAATAATTACTAGGCTCTTGTACATATTGTTGACTCTGTTCAACATCCTTGTGAAATAGGTTTTATTATTTTCCCTGTTTCACAGAGGCGATGAAGGTTTATTGATGTGCTAAAATTATACTAGTAGTGAACAGCTGCAATTTTTCTCTTATACCATGTTATGTTCCCCTTAGTCCCATGCTTTCAAGATTCCCATTGCTTATCTGGTGTCTGGTTTTTGCCCATGACAAGGCATAAAATTAACTTTTAAAATTATTAAAAGAGATGTGTATTATCTTTTCTCTGGACCATATTATAGAGAAAGAGTGGTTTTTGGAAGAAGAAAATTTAAACTCTGGCTCTGTCAATCATTGACTGTGAGATCTGGCTCAAGTCTCTTGTATTATTTATACCACAGATCCTATACCTGTAGGAGTAGCGAGCATTTCCTCATTTGTAAACTAGGAATAATAACACTTGCCTAGTTGTAAGGATTAAATAAGATACTATAGAGAAAGAGCTTATTCAGCAAACAGTAAATGCTAAAAATAGCAATGATTAATAATTATTTTCATTATTACCATAAACCTAGGAGAATGATCTTTGAGATAGAGGAACAAATGGCTAAGCAAATAATAAAACCAGGAGGGCCTAAACAAAAATGTTGTATGCCTTCCTGTCTGCAAATGTCTCCTATACTTGCACAAATACCCAAATATGAAAGATGCATGCATAAGGATTTTTTGTTGTTACTTTGTTTGAAATGCAGAACACAGGCTGTCTTTGACTTTGGCTAATTGATCATGGTATCTCTAGTACTGAATTAGATGAGCAGTCTACTTAATATGTATAAGAGGAAACATCCTGGGCCTGGTGAGTAGAAGTTGGATGAAATCACCACGGTGGGAAGTTTCAGCCCCACTACACCCTGTACCTGAACCAAAGTGCAGACCCAGAGCCCCTGGGAATGAAGTAGAGTTTTGAGTCCCCTCGAGGAAGGAGCTTGTAGCGCTGCCAAAATTTACCCTGTAAATCTCCTTCCTGGACTTTTCTGTGACAAAAGTCAATGGACTTTAATATGTCATAGTTATGTCAAATCACTAGAGGCAAAAATGTGACAGGCCCAGATTCTTCAGGCATGTAGATTTAGGCCACCCCACCAGACAAGGAACACCTCTAGCCAAGGTATTTACCAAAGGTAAAGGAACATGAAAAGGATAATAGGAGAAGGTAGTTCCAAATACCAAGTGTAACCCTGTGAGAAGTTGCAGAAACAAGGACTATAATGGTTATGAACATTTCTTTCATAGTTTGATCTAAATGTATTTGCATATATATTAGCCAGTTCTGTCTTCTGCTTCCCTATTTCTCAAACATAAGATGTGATCATCTCATTATAAGAAAAAAAATTGAGACTATGTTAAGTGATGGATGTTGACTAAACTAGGGGAATCATTGCATTATATTTCCATATATTAAATTACTGTGTTGTACACATTAAACTAGAACAGTGTTATATGTCAATTGTATCTCAGTGAGACTGGAAAAAAATGCGTTAACAGTAGCTAACCTTATAGCTCAGAATACAAATTTATAGGCTATCAAAATGGGAATGTGATTCAGGAGAAGAAATAATCTTAGCCAAATTATGAGTAAAATGACTTTCTTTCCCCTTTGTGGAGAGGTTTAGCATGTTTTGATTGCAGGAGGAATAGTTGCATCATGTTAGACGTAAATAGGATTTTGCTGTTGTCTTTATTTGGAAGTTATGTGTGGTTAAGGAAGTATATATGGAACCCAAGTTGACAAGGTAGCTTTCTATTTTGTCAGTTTGGCTAGGCTAGAACTGTTTCCCAGAATCTTCTTTCCTGTAGGATTTTGGATTAGGGTTGGCCACACGGGATATTTACTAAGATTTGGGAGTTGAATTTAAGCAGCAGCCTTTCTGGTGCTCTGAAAGTGGCTGTAGTACACCAGGACAGCCTGTGCACCTTGTTCCTGATCTGCTGGGCCAAACCCGGGCCTGCAGCTCCTCCCTCCCAGCAGACTACCTCCTTCACCTTCCTGGGCCAAGTATGAGTTCAGTCCCAGGAGTGAAGTACCACTGTCTGCAGGTCACCCACCTAATCACAGTTGGAGTAACTGAGAGCCAGACATGGGTTCCAGTCTACTCTTGCTCTCTCTTCCTTCATGTCTAGTTTTTTCTCCCCTGATGCTATCACAGCTGGCCTGTGGTAAATTACAACCCTGCAGAGACTTCTTTACCACCTGCCATAATTGTGTACCATCTAATCCCTGTTAAAAATCCCACTTTTTATACCAGAGTGATTTCGCTTCTGGGATCAAACTCAGATACACTATTTTTTTTTTTTTTTTTTTGCTTTTTGGTTAAAATTTGATAATCTAAATATACAAGTTTTCATGAGAGAAAGAAGGCTTTATCATACTTCTACTACACTTACCGTGGCCACAATTAGCTGGAGGGGAGTACCAGCTGCTCCCCAAAATGATGCATGCACTGTCCAGTTTGCTGCAGTCCCCAACTGGCCCTTTGCACTCATTTATATTTTATGCCTGATCCCAAAAGCATTTGGGTTTGTGACTCCTAGACTGGAAGCATTCTTGATAACTCTGGTCCAATTTCTGTACATTCTGTATGAAGGCCCGACATAGACCAATCAACATTTCTAGTTTGGCTGAGTGACATTAAAAAATTATTTATTCTTGAGGTGCCTGGATGGCTCAGTCAGTGGGTGTCCGACTCTTAGTTTTGGCTCAAGTCATAATCTCAGGGTCATGAGAGAGATCCCCACGTCAGGCTCTGTGTTGAGCATGGAGTCTGTTTGAGATTCTCTCTCCCTTTCCCTCTGTCCCTCCAGCTTGTGCTCTCTCTCTTGCATGCACCCACACTCAAATAAATAAGTCTTTAAAATTATTTATTCTTTATTAAAATTATTTTTCCATTCTTGGTGAGAATAGAATAATACCCATACTTCATTCACTATGAACAAGCTCAGGTATTTTTCTCAGACAGAGAACATAAGTCAATCAAACAGTATGATTGGAATTATGCTTTTTGCAAGTTTTGGGGGTGGAAGGAGCTTGAGACAATACCCAGTTGATAATTTCAAACTTTGCTCTGCTATCATCTGACTTCCTCTGAGACTCTTCTGGGCTCAGAGATGAGGCTGTGGGTCTCATCAGGTGAAGCTCCTCCATTCTATTCAACCAGAGAAGCTTCATATTTCTTGTTTCATGTTGGGTTTGTACCGAACTTTCTTTTTCTGTAAAAGAAGGACCCTCTCATTTCACAGATGAGGAAATGTAGGCACAAAGGGTCGCAGAGTTAACAACTAGCTGCTGAGTGAGGTGCAATAAGATCTCAGGACACCAAACTTCCATCTAAGGATTTAGCCATGTATTCCCTACCTCAAGAGGGGATTGGTTCATTGTGCCAAGAGAACTCCAATTATACCTCAAGAGTAGATGAATGTGGGTAGATCAGCTTCATGACCTACCCAGAAGGGGTGAAACCTAGAATTCATTGCTGGTTTCCTCCCAGCTGTGCAGCGGAGACTTCAAACCCTTATTATTAGGCTTTTGAGGCTTCTATACCATGACCTGAATGAAAAAGAAATAGAGAAACATTCAGAAGTTATTTATTTCCCTATTTAACTGAGGCAGTTTATTTTTTTCTTAAAGAAGAGGCATCTTGTTCCTTTTAAATCCACTTAGACAAAAACTAGATGTTATTGACAGAAGGCCTGTGATATGCATCTCAGGTTTTATATGGGGATTTTCATTTTGTCACATCCAGTTTAAGCCACCAGCCTAATTTAATTACAATTAATGAATCACCGTTTACCCTGAGGCAAAACCAGGTTTTCTTGCTGAAGAGGTGTTCAGTGCATAGCATTCAAATTCATGACCTAGACCTCAAATTAACGGGCTGTCCATTAAGAATGGATGAGTGGCTTTGAAGACTGCATTTATCAGTTGTCGACAGTCTTCTCTTGCAGTCCCCAGTGGTCCCTTTGGAAGAGACAGTCAGAACCAAAAGATACTGCAAAGGGAATGACCAAGACTATCTAATGCCAAATGAGGTTTCACTAAAGAACAGCTTTGCCCTTATGGGGTGAAGTCCATGAAGTGGTAGTTAGCCCTAGGGTATGAGGCTCTGTCCCAGCAGCAGGATTTTTCTATACCCAGAAAGAAACCAGCCATCTGAGTAATTGAATCTTTCCCACAACAAGGGATGCTTCTGTCCTGCATCCAACCCCCCAGTGTCTGATTGTTGGGGAAAAGTTGAGGAACACTACTTCTAGTTACTTCAGTGAGGATTAGGTGAGTGCCTGCTATGTGCCTAAACCTCAAGATCTTTTGATAACAATCCCAAGAAGTGTAGTACTATGTGTAAAATATGAGGGACACAGATGATCTTGGTCTGAGATAGGAAGGGAGTTCATCTTATAGAGTTGTCAGTCATGCCATCTTTGCCAGGGTTGATTATTCAGCTGGTCTAATTCCCTGGCTTGGTGACCCTTTCTTCATTGTATTACTCATTGGTCAAAGAGGGTACCATTCTAGGAGAGCAAAGGGTCATCTTAGGTAAGTGAAGTGCTATGGGAACCATGTTTTCCTGCCTGCCCTCTGGTGGTAGAGGATTCAGAGTCTGAGACTCAGGATGTGTAAGAGTGACCCTGAAAGGTGAGAAAGCATTCTTAACACTGACTTCAGGAGTACAATGGCCATGCACAGCCAGGTCCATCCATAAGCAGGATGTGGCTCTGCTTAGAGGGGTAAGGTCTTCTCAGGAGCCAGCAGGTGTGATTACTGACAGTCAGTCTCCCCAGCACCTGCAGTCCCATATATAGCATTCACTGTAGCCGCTGCCATGGCTGGGATTCCTCTTAGTACGTAACTACTGTGCTAAATCCATTCTCACTCGGCTGCCATGCAGTTGGCTCTTTCATCTCAGTTCAGTGTGGTGGTAACTACCACAGCTGTGTGCCCTCAAAGTCCCAGCCATAGGCTCCTCACTAGCCTTCACCAGTCCCCCTGATGTCTCATGACTCCTGGGTCCCTAGCCTGTTCCCATTGCTGAAAATGGAGTTGCAACTATCTTTTTCCAGTGTCTACCCAGGTCACTGTCCTGTATTCACTCCCTGATTTGAGCAACTTCCTTTTTTATGATGGCAAATCACTCTGCTGCCTCTACCCTAATTCTCTGTAGAAGCCCTAATTGGCATACAAAGCTGAAAAGGGGGGATGCTGACCTGCATAGCTAGGGAGAAGTATGCTAACTATAAGAAATGGAGTTCATGAAGATTGAACTCAACTTCCTCCCTGATGGCATGTGATGAGTCAAGTCTGAATGTCCAATTCAATATTTGATACTTATTCATTCACTTAGTAGGACAGAGCCTACAGAATCATATGAAAGCAAATAACCTGGGTTTTGCTCTCAAAGTGCTGATCATCTCACTGAGGAGACAATCATGAACAACTACAACCATCTCTCCCCCCCCCCCCCGCCCCCGCCCCGCACACACAATTAAATGGCAAGACAATGATGCAAGGGTTGTTACAGGAAATGTCAAATGAGTGCTCTTGACCGTAAGTGTGGTATGTTTTGGGTAGAGATGGGGAGTCTGTGGGCTTGATGGTCAGAGCCCATTCTATAATATAAAAGATTTAAACTTGTTCAAAAAAGAGGGTGAGAACTTGATGAACACATTCCAGTTTGCCATGATACCATACCATCCATATTCTCTACTTATTTAATATGTGTCTAGATTTTCTTCCAGACAGACTATAAATTTTTGAGTTCAAGAACCCTCCCATTTTCCTTCTGGATCTTGCTCCTCTCACAGTGAAAAACACTGTCTTCTTGGAGTATATGCTAAAGACATGCACTGGATTGACTCAAATTAAGTCACACTCTGAGGTATTTGCCTACATAGGAAAAAATTGAAGCCGGCTTAAGTAAAAAGGGATCTTCAGGCAGCAAAGGTCACCCAGACCATCCCAGGAAATGCAAACTTTCCTGTGACATGGTCAGAAATTCTTTTTAGCTTATACCTTTCTAGTAAGACTAAAGGCATTTGTGCTAATAATTCTTATAATAATTATAATCTTATTATGGTTTCCTCCAAGGAAGGCTTGCCATAAAGCTTAAGATTCAGAGACTCTCACTCAAATAGACCCCTTCTAAATTCTTTTACCTAATAATTTTAAATTCTTTTTCTAAAAGAGGACCCTCAAAATGGTATTACCTTCATTCCTCAGGAAGTTTGGAACTTCCTCTACAGTTTATCATTTATTATCTAAGTGCTTTTTTCATGGAAGCCCAACAACAGTCTCATGAAGTAAATTCTATATAATTTAGACTTTATCAAGAGTCTCAGAGAGGTTAACTGACTTGCTCAAGGTCACACAGCAAGTTAGTAAAGATTCAACTTCTATAAATAAGTTTCAGAGCAGAGATGAGATATTCTTATAAATTATCCAAGATTGAAGATTGAAGTCTTTTCATTTCCTCTCCCAGACAGTGAAAATGAGAACACAGCTCTGAGTAACATTATGTTCTTTCAAAGCTACCCTCTGCCTGTAAGGTGAGAAGCCTGGGGTTGCGGTCCCAGGCTAGCAAAGCTCATGGGAGCAGATACCAAATGGAATTCTGTGGTTGTTTATTGGTGCTTAAAGTCTACCACATTCTCCACTTCAAACTACAGCAGCAATGGGATAGAAAACAGGGTTAGAAAAACTGACTTAATTTAAAGACATGTCTGGGGCATCGAAACTGTTTATAGTTTCTGAGTTTCATTTTGTTTTATCCTTTTTTTTTTTTTTGCTGTAGGGAAGTCAATTGTGTCTTATAGTATAGTTCTTCTGAACAGGGAAGAAGTGTGCCAACCTCCAGTCATTTGTGAAAAGTTACTCACCAAGTGTTAGTGAGCATCTACTGTGAGCTCTGCACGATGCAAGAGGCTGGCTGAGACCTAGTCATGAGCATGGCAGAGTCGTGGCTATGTAGGAAACAGTATCTCTGCAAACCTTTAGGCCTCAGATCCCATCAGAAAACCAGAAACAGGGGCGGAAGTCCTGCATGCGGGGGCCATATGTCCAAGGCCCTCAAATGTACATTTCTGGTCTTTTCTTAAAGTGAGGTTTTAGAATCATATCATGATATGATTGAAAAGAGACATTGATAATAGATCTTGAAACGTGTATTCTGTTTCCAGATGGAGAGGGAGAAGAAGACTCCCCACTGAGCAGGGAGCCCAACATGATGCTCCAAGTGGGGCTCAGTCCCAGAACCCTGAGATCATGACCTGAGCTGAAGGCAGACACTTAACTGACTGAGCCACGCAAGCACCCTTGTGCCACTAAAGTTTAAAGCAATCTATGATTTCTTCTCCGTGGGGAGACAGAAAAGATCAAAATAGTTCTACCAGCATTCAGATTCATGGAATTATATACTCTACATATAGCAAGCATGTTAATGAATTTCTCTAAAAAAACCCAGCTCTGTCTCTAATGGGTTTCTGACACCTAGTATCATCTCCATCTATTTCATGATTAGCTGATGGCTTGAGGGTAAGCTCCTTGTGAGCAGGTACTATGACTACCTTGTTCAATGCTAAACCCCTGGTGTGTGAGTGATATAAAGCATTAGCACCCACTAAAATATTTGTTGAATGAATGAATGAATGAATGAATGAATAAAATGAACCCCTGAAAGTGAACAACATGGAACGTGAATGACAATTTGCTTGGTAATTATGTTAAATGCTTTATACCTATTACCTTAATTCTTAACAATTCTATGATTTGAATAGATAGCTGTTGTTATCCCCATTTAATAGATGAGACAATTGAGGCTTAGTGATTTTTTTTTCAGTATCACCCTCTTTGTGTATGCTGAAACCAGCATTCAAACCCATGACTGTCTGAATCCACAGCATGAGCTTTAACCACTTAGTTCTTTTGCTTCATTACCTTTTGACATAACAATAGCAGCAATAGTAAAGATAATAATGATGGCTATGCTTATTGAATACTATCTTCTTCTTACTGCCCTTACCATTTATAAAAACTATTTTGTTAATTGCTATCAAAAGCTTTTGAAATAGGAATTACTGTTATCTTAATTTTATAGGTGGGGAAACTGAGTCTTAGAATCGTCAGACCAGTCATAAGTTGTATAGATAACTTTGATTATAAATCAACAGTCACACAAATCCATGTAATTTTTTTGCAACATTTCAATGATAAAGCACACAGACCTTTCGAATAATATTCAGAGAGGCAATTTCACACCAGAAGCTTTCTCAGAGGCTGATGTCTCAAAAATGAGAGCCCCTCTGTTTCTGGGAGCTTTTGTGTTACTTCCAACAATTATTTTTCATTTCCCACTGCTGAGCAAGCCAATAATTGGTGCCTTCGCATCTAGTTGCTCTCCGGATGACAAATCACATTACTCTGAATTCCCCATTGCTTTTGAACTCTCTCCAAGGCCAGTGGTCAAAAAAAAAAAAAAAAAGAAACTTTGATCACCTGTGTTCATAACAGAGAGACTGGGCTTCCAAAGGCCCCTAGTTTCTGGTGGCCCATGGCTTCTGGAGGCTCCAAAGGGGGACTCAGATCAGGCAGAGACAAACCTTGAAGGTTTGGAAATATATTCATTTTTTTGTATTTTCCATAACAAAGTACCACAAACTTAGGGGCCTTAAAACAATAGAAATATGTCCTTTCCCAGAAGTCTACAATCAAGTTTCTGAAGAGTTATGCTCCCTGGGGGCTTTACTGAGGGAACATGCCCTTGCCTCTTTTTGCTTCTGGTGACTCCAGGTGTTCCTTGGCTGTGGCTGCATAACTCAGATCTCTGCCTCTGTCTTCACATGGATTCTCTTCTATCTTTTCTAAAGATGCTTGGTATTGAATTTAGAGCCCACTCAGTTAATCCAGGATGATCTCATTTCAAGACTCTTAATTATTTCTGGAAAGACCCTCTTTTTAAATACAATAGTCCCCCCCTTATCTGTGGAGGAAATGTTCCAAGACCCCCAGTAGATCCCTGAAATTACAGATAGTAATAAACCTTATATATACTATGCATTTTCCTATGCACACATACATATGAAAAATATTAATTTACAAATTAGACACATAGAATTTAACAACATAACTAATAATAAAATAGAGCAATTATAACAATAAACTATAATAAAATTTATGTGTATGTGGTTTCTCTCTCAAAAATATCTTATTGTACTAACCCTTCTTATGATGATATGAGATGACAAAATGCCCAAATGTTGAGATGAAATGAGGTGAAGAGACACTGTGATGTAGTGTTAGACATACGTCAGAAGGAGGATTATCTGCTTCTGGACTGCAGTTGACCGTGGGTAAGGATAACAAACTTCAAATAAAGGGGATTATACTATAAGATCACATTCACAGGTACTGGGGTAAGAACTAGGTTGCATCTCCTTTGGGGACCACCATTCAACCCACTTCAGGGTCCATGCAGTTATATCTGTGAGCTCCAAGTTTTAGCATGGGGATGGCAAGAGGCTGAGGGATGTCCAGAAGCCCAGATTTTAAATATCTTGATGGTTACTTTCCTAGCTTTTATTTTATAAATAATACTTAAACATCTACTATGCAAGACATTAGGAACTCAGAGCTAACCTGAACTGTAAGCATTCTCTGCTTCTCAGAATCAAATCAGACAGACTGACAAGGGCACAGACACTCATGGTTCAGTATGGGATGTTCTCTAAAAGAGAGATCAAAAGGATCATGTAATGTGTTCAGGGAACATGTTGAGAAGGGAGGGCAGGCAATCTAGATTCATCTGTATTGTTGAGGAGCTTGAGGACCAGTGAGACTGAGTCGTCTAAGATCCCACAAGATGGAACCAAGGCTTGAACACAGAGCTGACAGTTGCTTTGAGTCCACATGCTTCTAGCAGATGGAAATGAAGAATTTACATCATAGGAGGTAGATCATCACATTCTTAGTGATTTTGCTTTGGATTCTAGAAAATTTTATTAGATCTGGCGAGCCATTGTGGAGGAAGTTCATTTAGACTAGTGTCTATCTAATGGTCTCACTTTGTGTCACATTAAGCTTTCTTTCTTTCTTTTTTAAGTCAAGATATAGTGGATATGGAAACCAAACTATCTTTTGATAAAAGGTTTTCAAACAACAGTGAGAGAGTCCCTGATTTGTGAACCCTTTACCAATTCAGATAGTATGGGTTAATTTTGGTATCTGAAAGAATTTTGACGTCTAAAACAACCACCCACACCTCCTTTAATAGAAGATTGTTACAAACATAAAGGAATATAATGAACTATTAGCAATAGTTTTTATGCTGCCAATTAAATGTTCTCTTGTGCATGCTTACTGCTGGATTTTCTCTGTCCTGAGACAAATGTCAAAGCAATTCTGTCAAGGAATTTCTCTGGGTCATAGTTGCTTCCTTTTGAGGGCATAATCTGGTCAAAGGGCTGTTGGTGAGATTGCTTTGAAAAATGCACAAGTTTGTTTAGCAGTTCCAAAAGGAGTTATTACTAAGATCAGTTTATGTAGATTCTAAGCTACAGCTTTTTTCTGTCAAAAGTTATTGTGGCTCTTTTTCAGATCCCATAGATAATGTCATGGAGAGAGGAGCATTGTGCTTTGTTGTTCCAACACAAAAGAGAGCATTAAAAATGGGAGAAAATATACTGCAGAAAGGAAAAGAGATAGGTGCAGCATGGAAGGTGTCCTGGTTGAGTAGAAAACATCAGAAGCCCACTGAGGATATGATAAGAGTTCAGGTAGCATAAGCCCACGTACAGTTGTAGAACCTTTGGATAAATATAGACTTGTTCCTTATATCCTGGATTTGTACTATATGAACCTCATTTCTGGTGTAGTCCAGATAGTTTCTTGAACACAGTATGCCATTCTGTTTAGTGGAGAGAAGGTCAAGTGTTGACATTCTACAGCCTGCCAGGGAAGGGGCAGTGTGTTGATCTTGGCATGAATGGTTGTCCTGAAGCCCTCAAGCATGTCGGATCCTCTCACCCTTATCTATCTCTTATCCCAGCATCATTGCAGGGACCAGTTCTCTGTGGACTCCCACCAGTTTTGCACAAATGTGAATTGGGAGCAAAGTGCTCAGGCTTGTTTCTTACCCTGGGTCTGCTACCTTGTGGGTCACCACAAGAATCCATTCATTTGACTTCCCATGTGCTACCTAGAAGTGAGGGGAGTTAACACCCCAAGTAAGGGGGTGGTTAATAACCCAACCTTTGATAAAAGGGGATAGGAGCTGATGAATGAACAGTTTCCCCTTTCTGCTCTAAGGAGGCACTTCTAAGACACATTTCCAGTGGTTTCCCAGAGAGTCCTCTGGGATGAAGCAGTCTGAATGTGATGGCCATGCAATAACACAAACCTGAATTCAAATCCCTCCTTCCCTGCTTTCATCTCCATCTTTCCTTCCTTCTCCCTGGATTTATATACCAATAATTTAGTATATGCAATGTGAGTAGTTTCACTAGGGAATTATTTTAATACCTGTTATCTGGTCATGAGGCCAACCTAAGTCTATTCTTAATATTGTCATAGCCATTTGCTTGCTTGTGCCTGGAGATTTTGGCTGCACTCTCTTTCAATGGTGTGTTTTTAATGTTTGCTCCTCACCTGGCTTTGAATCAAACACCTCCATGAGAGTTTCTAAGAAGTGATTTGGGAATAAGTTTTGTTGGGAGACTAGAGGATCTTCTCAGTTTGGTCTAGGACGGTGATGGGGATCTTTTCCTATGTGTATGTGTGTGTTTTATCAGGCTTGCCCTTGAAAAGATGTGAAATATAAGTGAAGCTTTCTGTTCATGCATATATTATTCATTTGTTTCTTCCTTCATCCATTATACAAATATTTATTAGATGTGCCAAGTACTGTTTTAAGTCCTGAAACTACTATACTAAATTACACATGGATCTTGGCTTTAGGAAGAATTTAGTCTAGAATACTGTTTCCTAAGGTGTGTTCTTCACAACCTAGTTAACCTAGTTTCACAGGGGTTTCTTTATCTCTCTCTCTCTTACTTTATCTCTCTTTCTCTCTCTTTCAGTAGGCTTCATGCCCAACTTAGGGCTTGAACTCACAACCGTGATATCAACAGTCATATGCCAAACTGACTGAGCTGGCCAGGTATCCCTAGTCTCATAGGGGTTTCTTAATAACAAATGGGAAGTGAAGTGCCACATACTAATTTTCCTTCTTAAAAATTCTCATTGTACTTTAGCCATAAAGATTCCAAAAGGTCTGGCCTATAGAAATGTTTATCTTTATTTAACTCTTTTTTTTTAAAGCTGGTATTAAAATTCTTCAGACTGAAGTTCTGGGAAGCATTGAGTATGCTGGTATAGTGATTCTCCTTTAGGATGCCTCTCCTGATGGGGCTCCAGGGATTTTTATTCTTTGGGCACTTCCCCCATACCTCCAACACTGCCACTGATCCCAGACTGGTGATGTATGATGGTGGAAACATGTCATCATACATTTGCCCAAACCCACAGAACAACACAAAGAATGAGCCCCACTACAAATTATGGACTCTTGCTATCTGGTCACACTGACCTTTAGTGCCTCACAAGAGCATGTTCATTTCCTACTCAGGGTCTTGGCACTTATTGGACACTGCCAGCAATAGTCTGCCTCCAGATATCACCTGGCCAATTCCTTGTTGTTGGCTCAAGTCTTTGCTTTATGCCATCTCTTCAGAGAGGCTGTGACCATCCATAGAATATCTCCTTATTCCTGCTCTGACCTTGCTATTGTTTCACCCTGTTTTGTTGTCTTCTTAGTACTCATTACTATTCAGAAGTATCTGGTTTACTATTCAGAAGTATCTTAGTACTCATTACTATTCATGTTTGCTTCATCTTTGCCACAAATCCTGGCATATCATAGATCCTCAATATGCATTTTTTTAACATGTGACATAGGAAGTAGAATGAATTTTAGATATAAGATTTACCCTGGGGAATCATTCAGAAAATTGCACAAGTACTTACTTTATTTATGTCCCTCTCCTTGTCACATCAAATGGCTGTGACCCACAGCATCACTGTGAGGGCAGAAACCAAATTGGTGTCATTGGTTCACAATATATCCCAGTGTCCAGCATTATGCTTGGTGCACAGTAAGTGCTCAGTAATTATCTGATGAAAAAATAATTGAGTGAATTAAAATGAATAAATGAATGAAAGACATACAAAACGATAGTATCTACTCTTGCCTATAATCTCACCAAAGTCAGTGTTTTATGTCATATTTCAAATGAAATGGTGACAACTCAGTTGTATTCTTCAATGTTTGACTCAACAGAGGCACACTAAGAAATCTTGTAGTTAATAGCATAGACTCTTTCCTCTCCAGCACTCCCTCGGTCCAACTGGTCATCATATCTCGAAGATTCTATGTCCTTAATACTTCTGTATTGACTTTAACCTCTATGTACCTCCTCTTGGCTTCCACAAGCTCTACCTTGGCTCAAGACTTCGGGCTTCTTGCCTGGGTGATCGGTCTCCCTGCTGCTGGTCTTGCCACAATCCAAACCCTCCCTGCACAGCTGCACAGCTGCATAGTGACCTTTCCAAATTGTGAATTGCATCATGTCATTCTCCTGATTAAAAAGCTTCGGTGACTCCCCTTAGTTCCTAGGATGAGGCTCAAACTTCTCCATCTCCCTTTAGTCCCATCTGCCACACCAGCAGTCACAAGACTGTAGCTCCCCATATAGCACATGAGTCCATACCTCCATGGGACACTCCTGCAGGTTCCTCAGAGGAGAATCCTCTTTTCCTGCTCATTCACCAAAACCCACAGTTCAAGCCTTCTCCCCAGAAGTGCTCCCTGGTGCTCTCCAATCCCCGCCCTACTTATTATACACACCACCCTCCACATAGCAACTTACTAGCTAAGTGACCTTGGACAATTTACTTAATCCCTATCCCAGTTTCTTTATAAAGTGAGGATAATAGAAGGATCATTGTAAATGACATGTAAAGCATTTTTTTATGTATATATATATATATTCAGGAGTTTTCATATTGTATTTAATCATAAATTAGTATTTGTTTCTCTCCTGTAGAGTATCACCTTTCTATCTTCTGCCTACCAAAACAGCTAAGCTTCAAGTTTCTGTATCATGGGGATTATTGTCCTTTCTTAGCCCAGAGAGAATAAATAGAGGTTTCCTTTGCAAAGTTTTAACTAATAGGAGACATAAACCTGGGTTTTTTAGAAGAGATAGACAGTCTTCCTAAGACAGGGCATATTTCTATAAATAAATGTGGTGCTATGTATCATTCTCACCTTGAGCCCAGAGGTGCCTGGATTAGGAATGGTGCTGGGCTGACTGCCCTGGATACCAGGGTGTGGTTGGGAGCCATAGTAGAAGGGTCCTTGTCCTACTATTGGAGCTACGTGAATGTAGCTGTTACCTTGTTTTGGTGATGTGACCAAAGACCAGGAGTCCTCCTGTATTTCCACAGCAACCTAACTATTCTTTCCTAGATTCTTATAGAATCCTAGGGAAGTGAAGGGGCTTCCTAAAACATGACTGTAATTAAAATATCACAATTCTATTAATAGAGGCTCGGAGCTGTATCTAGCTTTATTTAGAGCATAGAAAGCTTGTTTAAAGTTATTTTTTCTACCCAAATTATGTAGAACAAATAATACCCCTTCTACTTATATGTTTGTGTAACTCTGTATGTGAATGAGTGTATTAGCCTATATGCGATGATATATGTAATATGAGATGAAGGGTCGATATTAAGAGTTGCCAGATTCATAAAATAAAAATGCCAGTTGCCTATTTAAATGTAAATTCTAGATATGCATGATAAGGATTTAGAATAAGAATATCCCATGAAATATTTGGGATGTATTTATATAAAAATATTCATTGTTTATCTTAATTCAAATTTAGTTGGGCTCCTATATTTTGTTTGGTGATCCTAGCAGGTATGTATGTCTATGTGTGCATGTGTTATTATGTATGTGTGCACGTGCACATGTATGGGAGCTGAGGGCTCTGCTTACATTACCAGGTGAGTACTGTAATTGACTTTTGTCTCTTGTTTAACGTGGCTAAAGATTCAGGGAGTCCTGGAATGGGGATAAGGAGATATATTCTAAAAGCCTGGGTGGGAGAAGTTTCCCAAAATTCAGAGAGACTTCAGCTCAATAGTTGGAAGAACAAAGCTGAGAGAACTCTTAACTTCAATGAAAAGGGCCAGCTTTCAGCTATGCTTCCAGGGCCAAAGAAAGGCCTAGAAGGCTTGGAGGGATATGGAGTCTATCAATGTGTTTTAGTAAGGTGTGGTGGAAACCACATGAACCAGAGTCAAACTGTGTGTTTGCTGTGTAAGCCCACACAAGTTGTTTAACCTCTGTGAGCTTAATTTCATTGTCTGCAAAATGAAACATAAGACTCTGTAGAAATGTACATGAGGAACAGTGCCTGTCTGGCATATTACAATAATTGTGAATGTTTTCAGATTTCCTAAGATATCTTAAAACACACTGGATCAAGTCAAGCATATACAAGCTTATTTAGCCAACTTCTGTGTCCCATCCCCTTCCCACCTTTTCCTCCTTCTCAACGGGGTCAGCTTTTGATACATAATTTTAGGAGGAAAGCAACACTTAACAATGGCATCTCTTGTTTTGTATAATCAGCATACTATCTAGAAATAATGATGTTCATGCCAGGCAATAGGTGTAAGCAAAAACCGCTTCATGTAAACCAGATATTCTAGGCTCACTAGGTCTTCAGTTTTGAGAGTTTCCTTGGGTCCGCTTACATTCCTGACCTTTCTAGGTTGGGTCTCCTTGTATACAAAAGACATTTCCATAAACAAAGGCAGCCCAATTCCCTGGATAACTGTGATATTCAAGCCAGTTTATATAGACAAGTCCATTCTTAAAATCTGGGTCTAATGGGCAGGTGGACTTGCACATATATTAATTCCTCTTTCTCTTTCTGAGCAGTCTGGCCGAATTCTGGGGATGATACATTGTGTGCCCTACCTGTTTCAGGTTAAATAGCTCAGTTCCTACTGCTGGCTATACTGGGTGCTTCTGCAGTAGGACAAGGCTTGGGCCTGGGCATTTTGCAAGATTTCCTCCACTAACTTGGGTTCATAACTGCTTCATTGAAGTATCTCATCTATGTATCATTTTCTGTCTTGACTTCCATGTCACCAAAAAAGTATTAAATGTCCATAGATTTAATTAATTTTGCCCTTGTAAGCCAATCATTGCATGCTTTGAAGTGATATTTGCAAACACTAGACCTCTCTTTGACTTGAATCTCTGTGCCAGAGCCTCTTGTGGCCATAATCCCTCTA
The DNA here is from genome assembly GCF_011100685.1 of Canis lupus familiaris. Taxonomy (NCBI): domain Eukaryota; kingdom Metazoa; phylum Chordata; class Mammalia; order Carnivora; family Canidae; genus Canis; species Canis lupus. Next base: position 19,333,866 of record NC_049251.1, read on the forward strand.
GGCTCATGCCAGTTGCTGCTTCAAAGGGCCAATCATCTTGGATGGTTCCACAGTAAAGACTTAAAGTTTGTCTACAAGGCCAGAATGAAAGAGCTCTTTTCCAGCTGACTTGGTTTTATCAGCCACAATAACAGCCAGTCAATGAGCTATCTATGGACTCATGCATGGTTGATCCAATTCAGTTGTTAAGGTGCCTGAAATAACATCAATCCCATTGATTGCTTCACCATTAATGACAATCAGCCCTTATGATGACCAAAAAAACCTTTATTTGATTGGGAAATTATCAATAGAGTCATAAGCATGACATGTAGATATGGCCCAAGTGGGTCCCAGGGGATGTTTTTTCCCCCCTTAATTCCAAAAGGTAAATCTTCCTCATTGTGATTGTAATTAGAAAATGGTACTGTGTATAAAGGGGAAGAAGTGGGGAAGAAGGGTACCAGCCACTTTCAGACAAACAATTCTTTTCTCAGTGAGCATGTATAAAGTTTTTCCTTTGATTAGTGATGTGATCATAACCAAAAAGGCCCTATTTTTTAATCTTCATAATTACTGTGAATTTATGGTAGTCACTTTGTTCCTCAGAGAGACCCTCTTGTCTTCTTAAATCCAGAAAAGCTGGCAGTGGCATCTGGGATGGTCCATGATTTTTTTTTTTTTTTTTGAGTGAAAACTAGAATGGTCCATAATTTTAACACATATCTTGAATTGGCAACAAATGAGTTGAGCCAATGCAAAATGTTTGCCTGTGGTCTTTTTTCTTTCTATTCTTCTTCAAATGGAAGGAAACATATATGCATATGGAAACATGTATTATATATATATATTTATATATTTATTTACCTGTGTGTGTATATATATATATATATTTATTTATCTCTCTCTCTCTGTGTATATATATATGTGTATATATATATATATATCATATACACATATTTATCTATCTATTCCTTGGGTCTTTCTGGTTTGTATTCATTTGTTTCTTGTTTGAATAGAAATGAGCAAGTCTGGTTCACTACCCATTTAGAGGGAAATAAAGTGTTTTACACCAAAGGTTCCAAAATATACTTCATATTAATTTTAGAAGTAGGTAGGGGCTAAATCACAAATTTTTTTTAAGAATTAAAAAAGTTTCAAAACCTGAAATTACATTGAAACATTAAACATATAAAAATATAAGAGAAAGTATCCAAAATCATTTTGTATGAGAAAGGACAATTTCTATAGAATAAGAGTGCTGAATTAAGTACAGAAATGTGAGAATGGAAACATGCAAAGTAAAAATATTTAAAAGCATTGATATGCAAATTCATAAACTATTTCTCCTCTTGGAAAAAAGAAATGAATGTGCTATATCAGTAGTGTATATATCTTCAGACAAAAATATGCTTTTCTAGTTTGGGTTTTTGGTTGTAGAGAAGTATGCTCAGATTATGCAGGATGGAGAAATAGAAGCTAAGGAACCAAACTAAATTTGTATTTAATCTCTCCCATGAAAGGACATGTCACTGATAAATCCAGATTCAGAGCTCACCTTCCCCATTTCTGGTGTACTCTGCATTTCTCTTTGACTCTTAGCAAGGAAAATCCTTTTCTATATTAAGTTTTTACTTCTGCTTAACTGGTAGAGATGCAAGACTTTTCCCAATGATGGCCATTCAAGTCTGCTTCACCTTTTGGCTAGGATTGAAAACTTAAAAAAAAAATGACCCTGTTCTATTTTCTAAGACTAGATTCTATAGCATAGTGCCAATTAGACTCAATGTAACAGAGTAGTAACTATGATGTTATGCACATGATCTGATAGAACTTTGTGATTCAAATTATGTGACCAAATTACCTTTCACTTCTTAATGAAACTGCTGAATTAAATAAACTTGACCAGAGAAATCAACTTCCTATACTTGAAGAAATGCTTACCTTTTGTTTCACTGTAGGGATGACAAATGCTGGTGCTATCATCAGATACTGATTTTATGGGAAGGAATGCTATTTTATTTGACCAAATAACCAAATTTTCTTTTGAAAATTCAAATTATATTTAAGTGGCAGCTAATATTTATGGTCTCCAGAATGTTTACCTTTTAACAAAAAGATGAGTTTCATCATGTTCCATAATTGGGAAGAACAGCAGGTTCTGGGACACTATGCTATTTAAAGATCATTTGGGGTTGCAGGGTGAATGGTCCTCACATAGAACAAGCTAAGAGAGGCTAGATTTGAGGGGGTCTTGTCCTTATTCCAGAAGCCATGTTTTTGCTCCAGCTAAAGCCACATTCCAACTCCTCTATTATTTTCTTTCCATTCAGCCCTAATTTTCTTACTCACTGGCTGTATGATTCTGGAATTGGAGAGATCTGTTTTCTCTAGAACTTAGTTTTCCCATCTGCAAAATGAGGATTCCAGGCTTGCTCAGTGTTTCACAAACATTTATTCTGATGACACACCCTTATGGGCTGCTATTCATGTGAGCACTTTCCTTGGTATACCCAGGTTTAGCAAAGCTCAGAGTATTATAACAATTTGTCGGTTACTCTATGGTGGTGAATCATGGCAGTCATGCATTGTGGGTTGTAGAGAAGAGAAGGTGCCAGCTGAAACACTTACTTTTCCCCCATTCAATAAGTCTTTCGCTGTGCAAATTACTGAGAATTAAGTCCCTTCAGGTATAACTTGGAGTGATCTCTAATTTAAATATAATTTTTAGGGATCCCTGGGTGGCGCAGCGGTTTGGCGCCTGCCTTTGGCCCAGGGCGCGATCCTGGAGACCCGGGATCAAGTCCCACGTCGGGCTCCCGGTGCATGGAGCCTGCTTCTCCCTCTGCCTGTGTCTCTGCCTCTCTCTCTCTCTCTCTCTCTCTCTGTATGACTATCATAAAAAAAAAAAATTAAATATAATTTTTAAAGTACTTTGGTACTGTATTTCACTTAACAAATTACCTCTTACATTCCTCTCAATTGTTTGGAAGACATAAGCGTTTTGTGAGGCTGTAGTAAGAAAATTCAGAATCTCAGAAATGAGATGAACAGAATGCTGTTGTGTCAAGTAATAAATCTCATCAGCAGTAAGGAGAAGAAGCCAGAAACAAAAGAATAAATATGGCCTGATTCCATTTATACAAAGTTAAAAACAGGTGAAATTAACAGATTGGGAAAGAAACTTGACTAGTAGTTACATTCCTTAGGAGGAATCAGACTGGAGGGGCGGGAGATGGACTTCCAGGGTTTTGGTAAAGTTCTGCTTCTTTACCTGGCTAGGGATATTCAATTGTGAAAATTCATCATACTTAATGCTTAATATTTAAACACTTTCTGTATGGATGTGTTTACTTATAAATAAAAGATATGCTGGGCTAGTTGCCCTCAAAGGGAAAGATAGCACAGAATAACATCAATATTATTTGTTGAGTGTTAACCATGTGCCAGGCACTGGTAAAGTGTATGGATACGTTATTTCACTTAATTCTCCCAGCACTATTAAAATACTGTTATTATCCCCAGTTTGCTGATGAGAAAATCACATTTGTCCAAGGTCCATGCAGGTAGTAAGCCATAGAGACAGGTCATAGAAGGCAGACTTTTGCTTACAGAGTGCACACTCTGAACCACCGCACTTCAGTAAGTGATGCACTCTGTCAAGGACCCAGGTGTGTCTGGGGGCAAGTCCTTTACCATCCTGCAGCCTCCGGTTCCTCCACTGCCTCTTTTATAGCTCTCACACTCTAGTTTCATTTCAATTTGCTAACAGATTCAAGTGTCTCTCCACTTCCCCTTTTGTTCTTGCCTGGCTCCCCTCAAAAGAACTCTCCTGTTACTGCCCAAAAAGATACTAGCATTGAAATAGAACTTTAACCTGAAGTACAACTGCAGACTCCCTTTATTGCCTTTGTGGGTGAGTGGATGCAGCTTATGCAAGGATCCCCTGAATTTGTTGCAGGGAAATGTTGTTGTGGTTGTTGTTAGCACAATTCTGCTAACCTTAAATCATCCTTGCTGCATCCTTGCTATTACCCAAACAGGGTCTGCTTTCCCTAAACAGGGCCCTGCTATGCTGCCTGGAGTATTCATTAGAATGGGATTTTACCTGGATAATGCCTTTTGAGGAATGCATCCCAGCATTTGAGGCAGCTCCCAGCAGAACAACCTGCCATTTGTGATGCCTCCGTCAGGTTAAACATTTTAGATTAATCAATAAGTAAATGGCAAATAAATGGCATGAGCCCCATGTCCAATATAAATGAGATCAACGAAAGAAGCAGAAAAGGGCAGTTTGGGCATTGTCCAATATGCCTTGAGCATGCTGCCTTCAGCTCTGTCTACTTGAGGTGAAATATCCAGATGAAAAGTAAACAGTGAAGTGCATCATCCAGATGTTTTAGAACATCAGGGTGTCTGGCATTCTTTACCTTAACACACTGACTTCATTTTGAGGTGCCAGAGGTGCTGTTGTTCTGAATCTCTGTCACCCAGAAGAAAAGTCAGGACTCTGGTGAGTTCTTCTTCCTACGGTGTAAATGGAACCAGCCAGCCCTGGAATACAGTGGGATGAAAATGCCGAAGCCGGCACACAGGCATCATGGGCTTTGAGAATTTGCCAAACACTGCCCCAGATATGCGTTTCATAAAGAATTCCATTCATTTCTCCCAATTCTTTCTGCTAATTTACTTCAGTTACACTTTTCAGATGTGTAATATCTCATTCTTGAGGAAAAATATGTTGCAGCCAAAAGAGCTGACCTTCATGCGTTTTCAGACTCTCTGCTGTGTACCTGACAAATGAGGCACCAAGGCCTTTCCATATTCTGTTTGGGGGTCTATTGGCTGAGGAATCCTTGGTCATCCCACCTGCCTGGCGTCTAGGATCATGATGAATTGTCTCCAACTCTGGCCTCAGATTGTTTTTTAACATTTAATTTAGTTTCTTCCTGTGCTTGGATGAACATGGCCATGTTATGGATTTCTGCTCTAATGTACACCAGCAGGCTGGAAGAACAAGCCTCAGCAAGCTGTGGAAATTAGAGAGGCTGGATCAATAGGCAAGGTCATGACCCCCCGGCTCCGATTCTGTACACTGTCCTGAAATTCTCTCCCTTGAAAATCCTCCCGCTGCTTCTAATGTGAATCCGTGTTTATTCCCAGAGAGGAATTCATGTAAACAAGCCTACCCCAACGTCTCACATCTCTGGGAGGGACACCCATAATCACAAACACTGAAAAATTTGTGTAAACAGCAGCTCAGGAATATAAACATCTAGGCATTTGCTTTATGTACAGTTTGTTAACTTCATTGTCTGAAGACCCTATCATAGGGAGGACAAATAGATGAGGACAAAGAGAAAGCAGATCTGTCAATTCTGGAGCAAACCTTTAAGAAATTATCCTGTATCACACATACACCTTAAACAAAGGGACACAATCTTCTGCACCCTGAGATTTTTATGGACGACAGAATTATAAAAATCAACTTGATTTAAACTCTAAGAAATATCTCTCTGGGCTCAATGAAATAGACTGAGGAGAAAATAGTTTAAAAGATAGCAGGTGCTAATAACACTATAAATGTAGATCTCATCAATGTAAAAGACCTACATTCCCAATACAAAGCAATATTTGTAACAAACTAGTTCTCTATCTGGAGATTTAGAAGTTGATGTTGTTCAGAGTTATAATTTTCCTGGTTGGAAATAACTAATGCATCAAAACTTCAAACCTGCAAAAGCAACCCCACTACTGGTAATTTATCATATTCACTAATCACTGGTTCCGAAATGACCTGACATCAAAATGATCAATTCCGGAAAAAAAATCTTAAAGATCTGTCTTTTTGAGTAGAAGGTTAAGGATGTGCCAAAAATGGGAGAAGGGAGGTTCAGGTCAAGAGGAGGGGAGCAGGCCCCAGAGCTGCTTATGCTCTGGAATGTGGGTGCTACTTTCACTTCGTAAATCTGAGGCCACATAGCCCAGAGAAGTGCAATCTCTCTTATTTGGAGAGTAAATTCAGTATGTGATAAGGCACATCCTTATCCAAACCTCTTATTCATGGACAACAGCAGGAGCACTTTCTATAAAGCAATTCTACAGTATTTTGCTTCAGAATTTAGGTAACTGGGTCGTATTCAGAAAAGGTAACCTTGGTTTAATTTGTACAGACCTCTTAGCAAATCTCCTGTACTTCTAGTCTATCTGAGATTTTTAGGTGAAATAACATCACACTTAACATCTGCAGATGGAAAATTCATTTTTTGAGAATATTGCTTTTGCAAAGGATATTATTTACAAGAACTCAAAAAAAAAAATGACGGTATTTTCTTCATAGCACAGGGACTAATGGCAGAGGAGAAGAGTTAATCTTGCTCTTTGCTGCTCCTTTACTTCGAAAGAAAAATCTACACATATACCCTATTTTCTTTGTATGTGCTGAAAAAAAATGCATTTGCTCTTATCCTTCTAAAATAGCCTCAGTTAAAAGATGCACATATGAAGTAGGTATGGGTCAGGATTGGTGAGGGAATATTTTAGAAGTTACAAAAAAGGCAAATGATGAGGTTTTTTTTTTTTTTTTTAAATACTACTACTGGTACTATTTTTCTATCTCATTTCTCAGTGAGACTTTCAGTTTGGAAATAAATCCTGAATTTGATCACAATGGCAGGTCACAATGAGTATTTGGATGAATAAATGGCAATTTAGAATCAAAAGTCTGGAGCAGGATCTAACCTAATCTTAAGATTATCTTTTTTTAGGTGGAAAAAGTTATCATGTCAGTTTTTCAGATGAGGCACTTAAGACCTGGAGATATTTAGACATCTTCCCCAAGGTCTCCTAGTGAAGGGTATAGAGTAGACTGGGACTCTGTGTTTCTTCTTCCTGATATTAGTGCTTAATCTTTATTACAAGGTTGTATCCCATTTCAGGCCTCTACTCTAATTTAGCATTCTACCTCCTAGTGCAAGACTGTGCCATCCAACAGGGATCTATCTTTGTTCTGGCAATTTAACGCTACATAACAAGTTGCCTTTAAAGTTAGGTTCAAAACAAAAACAAAATTTATTTGTTGTTCATGAATCTGCAATTTGCACAAAGCTGGATGTCTATAGCTCATCTCTGTCTCACATTGCATCTGCTGGGGATGTCTTGAATAATCTGGAGGCTCCTTTACCCGAACAAGATATTGACTGGGGCTTTACTTCTTCATGGGGGCCTCTCTGCATGTTCTCTTCACCCAGGCTAGTTTGGACTTTGTCACAGCATGATGCAGGCTTTCTCAGAGAAGAGCCAGTGTCCTCCAAAGATTTAGTGTTGGAAGTCACATAGCATCCCTTATGCCTTGCTTTTTTGGTTGAAGTAATCATAAGGCCCTGCAGGGAGGGAGAGAATATAGACCTCACCTCTCATTGAGAAGAGCCTCAATATTACATTGTAAACAAATGGAATGGGAGACATAGTTGCATGTAGGAAAATACAATCTGCCATAATCTGCCTTCTAGCCATAATAATTCAAATACACACACATGTTAAATATACTCATGCTTTCCCTCCAATTTCCCAAGTTTCATCCCATTTAGGCCTTAGCTTTGAAGTCTAGGATCTCATCATCTAAATCAGATCTCAGTAAGGAGAATGCTTCTCCAGGGCATTTTCTTGGTTTCAGCTCCTGGAGAACTGGTCCTCTTGATAGGAAGTTCTGTGGACCAAAGAGACATAGCGGCATGTGAATGGGTAGTGTATCTCTGCTTCACTTGGCAACAGACAGCATGGCTCTAAGGCTGGAGACTGGAATCACCTGAAGTGTCATTCACTCACATGTCCAATTGGTGATGCTGGGTTGACTGAGGGCCTCAGTGTCTCTCCAGGTAGGATTTTGTGGTTGCTTTGTTTAGTGAATTTGGACTACCTCATAACCTGATGGTTGGCTTTCCCAGAACAAACTTCCTACAGAATAAGCTAGCTGAAAGCTATTGTCTTTTTGTGAGCTGGTCTCAGAAGTCACAGAATATCACCCTGCTGCACCCTTTTGGAGCAATCCGAAGATCTCCTGGATGCAAGTGGAGGAGCCTTAGGCTTCACTCCCAGTGCGGAAGCTTCAAAAGCACACTGTAAGAAGAGTAGGTGAGATGAGTAGTAGTTTGATGGTCATTTGGGAAAATGCAGTCTGCTGGACTAGGCTCCCTTGTACTGAGCCCCTTCATAGTGAGGCTGAATGACTAGCAGTCAGCAGTGCTATAGCAGAGGGGATTCTCCTATGGGTAGAAGATTTGACTAAATGACCTTTGCTATTTCTTCCAACTCTCAGATCCTATGACACTACAAGAAGGTCAGTTGAACCCAGGTAATTTGAAGACACCAGGGAGCCCAACTATATAGCTTTGTGGCATATAAGAAAAGGGACAGTATAGATAAGTTATAGGTGCCAAGAATGTAGTCCTAGGATAGTCTGTGTCCAAATGCTATGCCTCTGTCTTCTAACAAGAGCAATGAACTGTGACCTCAGCCAGAGTCCAGAAGTATACTGTTCAGGCTGGTGAGGAAGGTGGAGGCTCATACAGAGGTTTATGTTAAAGACGAACACCAGTATGAATCCAAAACGTCATATTGAAAAGGGGTCATACTCTCTGCTGGCCCAGAATGTAGGCACATGCACAAAGCTATGGACCTTTGGATAATAAGAGTTAAGTGCAATTGTGTATGTGAAAGGGCTCTATAAAGTATAAAATCATGTGTCAAAGTTGTTTATGGTGTTGGGATTTCCATTCATATAGCTGGGACTTTTGTAAACAAAACTGAATCCTCCTTCGCTCTCTGTCCCACACATGGATTGCTTACCTTTGGTCAGATCATCTTTCCATGAAGTGCTTTGTCTGTGTGCCTTTCGTGTAAGGACCTTTCTTAATATTTTTGGCCAGTTAATCAGTTTGGTTAAAATACTGGCTCCTAACCAATGGCAGGGGCTGTGTCAGTGGACGCAGCCTCAAAGTGTATTGCTCTGGGTCTGCTTGTCGTCTCATTTTGTCCTCTTATCAGTTTTTCAAAACCAGGCACTTTTTCTGCTGCCCTTGGCTGGGCTGGCTTCCAACAGTACCTTGCTCTGAGGCAGAATTGTACTGGTGAATGCATAATTCAGTGGTTTGTACTTTGCATCTATTAACCATGGCACCAAATGCAGGAATGACACAATGGTGAGGCTTTTGCTTAGATAGTGTTTTTTCTGAGTGAAGCTTAGCATTCAAACCAATTTATAGTTCCTTTGCATAGTAGATAAGTATCATAATAGTTTTTTAATAGATGACTTGATGGAAATACATACATTAAAAGGTCAGTGTCACTGCAAATTATTACAACAGACCCAATTCAAGGGGCCTAACTCTCCACGTCTAACTTTTACTACTAGATTATGCAAAGTAATAGTAGGTATTTGAAAATATCCATCGAACTTTATTATATTATCAATAGGCAATTAAATAAAATGCAACTTCAAGGCTTTTCTTTTTCTTTTTAAATCCAAGACTGACTTAAAACAGACTCATTCAACTGATTTGAAAATCTCTGGCAGAATAATAACCATTATGTTTCCAATGGATAAATGATGGCAGCCCAGTAAGGTCTCAACTAACTAAATATCATATTTTAAACACATTTTACATGCTCTTATGCTAGTTTTGGAAGTAGCAATAGAGCTATTGTTGTAAATATTTATTTCTTTTCCATACCTTATACTTTAAAGTATATTTACAAAGTATAAATATTCGTTAGTCTATACATTCATAGAACAAGCCCAGGGATCTGTTGGCATAGATATCACTCCCATGTAAAAGATAGGAGTCAAAAGGCTAGAAGAAATTAATTACATTTTGATCTTAGGCTCCTTCTCTGATTCATTTCTCTTTTTTTATTTTTTATTAGCCAACAAAATAATAACAATAGCAATATAAATAATAATAACTATGTTTTGGGCATTTATTGTGTTCCAGGCTCTGTACTAAGCACTTCATTCGCATATCTCATGTAGTTTTCACAAAAATTCCTGATGGAAACACTGTTACTAGTGTCATTTTACAGATGAATAAACTCAGATTCATAGAGTTTGGGTAACTTGGGACAAAGTTCTAAAGCTAGTAAGTGAAAGAGGTGGATTTTGAAACTATGCCAAAGCATTTAACCACAGTGCTGTAGAGTTTCTCGTGCCAGATACCACGAAGAAAACTGGAGATGATTGGGATGGAGTGTGGGTGAAAGACATGGGCCTGTACAGACTTTTTTTCTTTTTTCCTAAATAGCATTTAAAATTATACAGTAAGATTCAGCCATTATGTGAGTGAAACTCTTATTCCTGGAAACTTAAAGCTTCCCTCCCACTCCCTATTACATTGTTACAGACCAGTTGATGTTTCAAGCAGGAAGGAATGTGCTCTGGAGTAGATTTATATTTTATAAGATGGAATAGGCCATTTTCATGGCCCATTCACTCAGGCCTGTTCTCTATCTGTATTCTGATAACACCTAAGTGTCTGTCCATTCAAGGATATCATCCAACTTGGACAGGCCAGCCTGTGTAAACCACACTTTCCAGTTGTCTGGTTATCATTACTAATGTATCAGAATGCTTGCTGAGGACTTCTGTGCATCTTTCAAACCAGTGAACCACAATTTTCTTATTCAACATCTTGTCTCTTGAAATTAGGCTTCTTGTTTAATGCGATCTTTCTCCTCTTTCTATGCTAGTTCATCAGGGATTCCTCTGCAGCCTGAACATTAGCCACTGCCATTGACGCTAAAGGCAATGATGGAGAATTTTGATTAAGAAAGTTTCTCTAAGAGTCTTTTGTCCCCATCTTCCTCAGTAAGCCAAAATTTTGGGAAATAGCAGATGAGTCTAGGAACTTAACTCAGTATGACCCTGAGATGTCAAGTTATATATAAGATATCTTGATCTTAGTGTCAAGTTAAACAGAGCAAGACCAGTTTCTTGAGTTTCACTATTATGATACTCTGCCCAACTAAACCATCACAGTGCTGAGGATCACATGATGACTGATTTTCTAAGTAAGGGACTCAACAGTATGTAGGAATCAATATTGCTGCAGAATGACACACACAAACACACTCACACACAGAAACAACAACAACAAACAAAAAACACCCAACCTATGGCCCAAATAGCTTTCCACTTTTCCTTTCTGAACCTTAAACTGTGACCTGGTTCCAGAAATTTTCATTTTCATTTCTTTTCTATTATTAAAATACACCTCCTCTTCAAGAATTCTGGCAAATGGGAACATAAGTTGAAAATTCTAAGTTGTTTTTTTACCCAAACAGAAAGTTCCCATGGTTTTCCAACTATTGCTATTCCATGTTGTGTGTAATCATATTATATAAATAACTTTATAAGTGTGGAGTGTGGTAAACTGGGGCTGCCAGAATCTGAATGTTTGTGTCCCCCAAAATTCATATGTTGAAATCCTAATCCCCAAAGATGATGGAATAAGGAGGTGATGGCTTTGGGAAGTGAGGTCATGAGGGTGAAGCCTTCATGAATGGGACTGGTGTTCTTACAAAAGAGACTACAGAGATCCCTCACCCCTTTCACCGTGTAATAACACTGCAACAAGTCTATGATGCAGAAGAGGGCTCTTATCTGACCATATTGGCACCATAATCTTGGACTTCTATCCTCCAAAATGTGAGAAATAAATTTGTGTTGTTTATAAACTACTCATTTGGTGGCATTTCATTATAGCAACCTGAACTAAGACAGGGTTTGTCCATAAATACCATTATCTTGTAGGAATCTAAAGATTCTATACCTATTATTCTCAATTATCTGTCATAGTAATTTTTTTCAAGATTATAATGATTTCTTTCCAACTAAATCCAAGGAATATCATTTGACCTTTGACTCTACATCTGCTCTTTGCAATTCTTAATGATTCACCATTCATTTGAATCTTGTGACAAAATTTTTTCTAACAAACCATGCCTCCATGTTTCTCTGTCCTGGTTTTTCCATCATCTCTGATTTTTTTCTCCTCATGTAGAGACCCCAGTTTTGGGTTTCTTTTGTTATTTGTTTGTTTATCTTAATAATGACTCAAACACAGAGCCTCCAGGGCATAATGTCAAATCATAGAGGGCTCTTTTTAGGCCTTGATACCTAATGAAATTTGACATGCTAGATTTTTTAAGTTTGCCTGGGACCAATGATACCTGGATTCATTTTGGAATGAATTTTTCCCTTTTGGAATGATAACATCTACCTTATACCTGTTCCCTTTGGAAGCAATTTTTTTTTTTCCCTAAAAGGCTTGTTATCTAGATGGATAGAGATTTTTTTTTTTTTTTCTCCAGAATGATCCATACCCTGAAAATCACCTGCCTTAATTTAGATGATAAGACTTGGGGTTTTTGAGCCTATGGTACTTAGATATGGTTTATGAGAATAAATTTAATGCTTTAAAAGCTGGAGATTTGGGGAGATTTTTGTATTGCGTGAATGTGCTTTGCATGTGGGATGGATTTTAATTTGGGATGGCCAGTGAGAGGATTTTATTGGGTTTAATGGTGGCTCCTTTGAAATATGCTCCCCTGGAACCTGTGAAGATAGCCTTATTTGGAAAATGAGTTTTTGCAGATTTAATTACATTAAGCATCTTTAGATAATATCATCCCATATTATGTGGGTAGGCCTAAATCCAATGATGAATGTCCTCATAAGCAAAAATCATGAGGATCTTTGAGACAGAGTGAGTAGGAGGCTTTGTAAAGAAGGAGGCAGCTTGAAGTTATGTATTGCCTGGAGCCAAGTATTGCCACAAACCCAGTATTGCCTGGAGCCACTAAAAATCTGGATAAGGCAAGACAGGATTCTTCACTAGAGCCTTTGGAAAGAATATGGGCCCTGCCAATAACTTAATTTCAGATTTCTGACCTCCAGAACTTTGAAAGAATCAATCTCTGCTAGTTTTTTTTTTTTGTACTTTTTAATTTTTATTACTGTAGTTGATATACAATGTTACATTAATTTCAGGTGTACACCATAGTGATTCAACAATTATTTGTTGAGCAATGTTCACCACAATGAGTGTAGATATCATTTGGGGGACCTCAGTTTTTGATTATCAGCTTTAATTTATCCAAAATCTCACCCTCAGAGTATTTACACAGTCTTGGAGTTTGGTACCATTGCTGTGTAGATGACTTTGAAACCTGCCTCTCCAACTTAGTTTGTAGCCTTCATCCTGGTGTTTTCTTAAGATCAGTACATGCCGAATGTAACCCATTATTTATCTCTCCCAATTTTTGTTTTTGTTTTGATTTGTCCATTTCTGAGAAAAAATTAAGATGTAAATTTTAGGTGGATGTGGACTGATGTGGTAGCAGACAAAATTAGAAGAAAGGAATGTACTTGCAAGGATTTTCCAAGGAATAAATATAGGATTTAATGACTGGTAAGATGGAAGGAATGATTCAAAGATAAAGAAACTATTAGTACCCTAAGTATCTCTTCAGTGTCCTGGAAATAGGCTGTAGGTCACTTTCGATTCCACATTTTATTCATGCCTTATGTCCTTTCCCCAACTAGCCAAAGTACTTTTAAAAGCAACTGTTGTTGTTTTTTTTAATTTTTCTCTATAAAACCCATCAGAGCTGTAGAATTTTGTTTAAAGAATGAGGAAATGCAATGAATTGATCTCACTTTCACCCTTTCCTGAGGAGATTGATGTGAACTTCCAGTGGCTACTAACAGCTTTGAAAACTCATTCTTTCAATTCAGGTCTTTGCTGACAGCTTTTGGAGGCCATTGTTTCTAATTTGTGGTGAGAATCTAAAATCCACGTGATTCTTTCAGCAACTCCCTGATCTATGTCAGAACTCTCTTGAAAGCACAAACTTTCCAGGTCTTGGTTAATTCCTGCTGAGAAGTGTGAGCCTCTTCTACCATTTCCAATTCTATTCATCCTTTCACCAGGGCATTCTGTGGCCCCTGTGGTGGGCATAAAAACAATCCCCCATAGATGTTCACAGACTCATCCCAGTAATCTGTGACTATGATAGGCTACATGGCAAAAAGATTTTGCAGATACGATAACATTTTGTGATAGAGAATATTCTGGATTAACCAGGGGACTTAATGTAAGCACAAGTGTCTTAATAAGGGAAGAGGAAAGCGCAGGAGTTAAAGGAGATAGGATATTGGAAGCAGAGATTGGAGTGATATTGGTGGAAGGGAACCACAAACCAAAGAATGAGGGCAAGCCTCTAGAATCTGTAAAAGGTAAGGAATAGATTTCCCCCTGGAGCTTATAGAAGACATGCAGCCCTGTATAAGACCTGTTTTTGGATTTCAGAACTGTAAGATAATAAATCTGTTGTTTTAAGCCTCTAGGTTTGTGGTAATTTGTTATAGCAGGTGTAAGAATCTACTAATCCCCTAAATCAGCATTCTTCACCACTCTATTATCTTGGTCATTGCTTAAGACTCACCCTTCTTATTATGCATTTTCCTTCAGACTCTCATCACCAGATTTCTCTGTGCTTCCTCTGCTGATCTAACTCCCACTGATCTCTTTTTTTTCCAAATCTTTTCAAATCCACTGTTCTCTTGGTTTCCTGTTACGTTGCACATAAATTCCCCTGTGTTCTCAGGCTCTCCACCAAATGTGTTCCCTAACTATTGGCTTTAACTGTGAAATGCCCTTTCCTGAGGACACTAGCATTCCTGAAATTCTCACAAGAAGATGTCTTTAGTTTTCTTACATTCCCAAGTATCTCACTCCCAGAAATATACAGCTTCTCAAACATTACACTTCTACTCTTGTGTAAAAATCCCTGGTCCTTATAGACTACTCATGATATTTGGCCACATCCCTCTTGACTTCTTGTCATTCTTCTCTTCTACCCTCATGGTTACTTCCTCCTTGTTTATTGAAGATTTTAAACCTGGATCACTGAATTGTATCTCTGCCCCAGCTCTGCCGTCATCTTGGGGATTTGAGAATTCTTAAGAACAATCTATCCTAGCCAATCCATTTCTTGATCTCTTATACTTCAGTAACCTTCACCTCTACACCAGCTGTTAATTCCCAAATGCATACTCTGGGCCTTTCCATCATTTAGAATTTCTCAACCTCTGAGATCCTGTATTCAAATATACTATAAACAAGTCAAAAAACTAAATATAAAAATAATCAGAATGTATTATCTAATATCACCACACCCCACCCCAAAGGAAATATCTGTTCTTCTTCTCATGATGCCTGGTTTAGTAAATGGTAGCACCATCCACACACATGTCTAAGACAGACACTTGGGTCTTGTCTTTATTTCTATGTCTGTTTCCCAATTTCCACATCGAATAAGCCACTATAAACTCCTGTCAAGGTTAACTCTACCTCTGAAGCCTATCCTTTTCTCTCCAGCCCTAACATCATTACACTAAATAACCTTTCCTCCGAGTTACTGCTGCTTTCTAATTGTTCTCTCTCCAACGGATTCTCTAATAACCCCCAAACTCAATTCTTTTCAGATTCTAGTTGATCTTTTTGAAATATGGTACAATCATGTTACTTTTATGCTTAGAAACCTTTCAAGACTTTCCCATTGCCTTTGCAATAAAGTTCATCTTAATATATCTTTAATGGCTAACTGCTGCTTACCCAGGTGGCTTCACCTGGTATACCTGCCACATGCCACCTTTTCTCCCTTAACGCCCTAAAAACACTCATCCCAAAGTGGTGCTGAACTACTTTCAGTTTTCCAAACTAATTTTGCTGTTGATATCATTTCCAAGCTTTTCTACCTACTATTCTCTCTAGCAGTAACTCTGTTTCACACCTTTACTTATCTGATGACATCATATGTCCTTTGGATTTTAGCTAGCCTATTACTTTTTCTGAAAAGCCTTGCTTTATTTCATATTCTGCCCCTCATCTCATCATTGAAAAAGGCTCCATTTTCATGAAGCAACCTGTACTTAGATCTGTTCTAGCACTTGTCATACTCTACAACAACTGTCTCTTTAGTTTTCTCTCAAACCAATTCATAAACTTGAGGAAGGACCATGTATTTTTTATTTTTGAACCCTCAATGCATGACACAGACAGTCTATTGGTAATTTTTACTGAAGCAACAAATTAAGTAGATTTGTGTTCCTATAGGTAGTATATCTACATATAACATATCTTTTTGGGTTCCTATAGATGGTATATTTCTCTTTTATTTTCTTTATAATTTGAGGCTTCTTATATTTATCCTAATTGGAGCTAAACTTAACATCTTGATTAAATGATGTCTTGATGCATGTTCATTAGGTGGTTCATTTTGTCTGTTCACACTAGCAAATATGCTTTTCATGACCTGTATCTGGCCCATACTGGCTTATGGACATGGTGTTCTAATCTATCCATTCATTGTGGGTCCTGTTTTAAACCATCCCCAACTGCCCAAAGATTTCCTATGTATCCTGTTCTGGCTCAAGCAGCCCAAATGACACAGATATCTGCATGGTTCCTGAAATATCCCAATTTCACTGTCACCAACATCAATCACTGTTTACCTTCAGAGAAGCCAGAAACCAACTCACAAATTGTTCCTCGGTCAGATTGAAACCAATCTGCCTGCAGAATGGCTGAAAGTCACCTTTCTAGACCAAAATGCTCTCAACTGTTCTAAAAACAAAAACAAAAACAAAAACAAATAAAACAACAACAACAAAACCCCCACTGATTCAGACTTATCCAACCACAATGAAAATGGAGGTTACAAAGAAACTCTGAGGGAAATATTCTGATTACACATTAATGAGACTAGTTCAGTTCCCTTATAACACAGAATGAGGGGGGGCTCAAAACTTTCCAAGTAAGAGAACTCCCTTTTTCCTGCAAAAATATCCCAAGACTCTCACATGATAGGTATTGTGCTGTTGCTTGATAGATGATAAAGAAGCTCTTATGAATTCATTAGTTCTTTAAAATAAATTTATTCATTATTAATCACAGAATCAATTTACATGTTTTTGAAAAATTAGAGTATATATATGTGTAAGATGTGTGAACACATAAACTTGAAATAACTGTGATATTTTCTAGACTTGAGAATTGTCCATAGTTTGAGAATCCTTTGGTTTGAAAATCACTAAGATCCATTCTACAATTAACATTCTCTAGTCTTATTAGTTTAGATAATTTCCATTCACTGGTTAGACAAGAGCCTCTGACTCTCCTTAATTCAGCATTTCCTAAATTTTGTACCATGGAAATCTAATGGTTGATTGAAAGAAGTATTTCAGAATAAACAATTTTGGGAAATGCACACAATACTGTCCTCTTAGAGATGCTTCATGTGTATAACTGTATTAAAGGCTCTGAAAAATAGTAAAGAAATTTATTTATATTATTTAATCCAGCATTTCCCAAACCTGTGTGTCAACGGAGCAGTTCCCCCCACCCAGTGGAATGTTTATCAACATATCCTATCATATAGCACTGATTTGAGAAAATATGGTTTGTAAACACTTTGCTACCGGGTGGGGGACTGTCATCTAAGAGAACAAGAGATCAGAGGCCCCATATCCCACTGGCTATTGCAGGCATTATATATTCATCCTCAGGTGGGTGCCAAGGCTGAGTAGATATGTATGATGGTATGAAAGATTTTGATCTGCAGATGTGGCCACCCAGGCAAATCACATACTCACTGAACCAAATTTGGGGCATTGTCGAGATACTGAAAAATCCATTTGGCCTCCCAGATTACACTATAGTTGCGAGTCTTTCTGTCCTAAAAACATAATCATAGTTTGCAATTTCTTAGATGCTGACCCTTAAGAAGTACAATTCACACAAGGAGGCTGATTCTACATCAGCAAAGAGAAGCACTACTATAAGGATCAGTGTTTCAATATGTTGTGATGAGTTTTTGACACAAGCACCTCTATCTTTTTTAGTATTCCAGCATGTAGTAATCTAGCATGTTTGCTAGGATAAATGCAAAGGGTCTCAGTCACATCCCTGGTTCAGCACAGACATGCTTAGTATCCAAGGCAGCCTAGAGAGTAGATGAGGTAACTCTGCTGGGCGTAGCTGTAAGGTCAACAAATTGGAAAAAGCCACAACTCACCCTTGGGAAGGATTAAATACGCTGACATCCTCCAAATTGATTTACCTAGATCAGACCACATGTTAATGAGGCAGGCAAGTTACTCTAATTCATTGTTACTATTCTAAATGCAGAGACCTTTTCACATTAAAGGGGCGGGACCATGGATTCAAATGAGCATTACTTACTTGTGGCTTGTCACTCATCATGCCTGGGCCAATGTCCTTAGAAACATTCACAATCATTGTCATTAAACTGCACCCAAAAGAACTGGACATTCAAAGAGCACAGCTTCTAAAAAAAAAAAAAACAAAAAAAAAACAAAGAGCACAGCTTCTAAGAAATGAAGTGAGTTTTCTTCCTCTATTATCTGCACCTCTGAATAGAGGTACATGAATGCTCTAAGCACTTAGATTTCCTCTGGGTGCAGACATTTCTACGTGCTGTAAGAATTTCTATTATTTGAAGGATCCCCTTGAAAATGTCTCAGTCACTTTTCAACACTGACTCCTCAGTAGCATAGGAACAGTATTTATACCACAGATGTAATATCTATAGATCTCAACTTTGTCCAAATCGTGAGTTGGGAAGACAGGATTTCTTCACAGCTTCAAACCCATCACTGAGCTTTATCTACATGAAAAGGTAAAATTCCTGCCTATAAGAAAGGAACATTTATTGGTATGTTTTTATTATAAGTCATACACATACAGTGGTTTGGAATAATCATCTAGTTAAGTTTGCCTAATAGATAAATAAATACATAGATTGAAGGGCCAGATAGTAAATACTTTAGACTCTGTAGGCCATATGGTCTATTGCAACTTTCCAACTCTGCTGTTATAGTATGAAAGCAACCATAAACAATGTGTAAATGAATATGCATAACTGTTTTTCAAGAAATTTTTCTTTATGGGCAACACGGAAATTTGAACTTCATATGTTTTTTGCCTCACAAAATATGACTCTTAATGTTTTTTCAACAATTTAACAATGTAAAAAACATTCTTTGTTGATAGGATCATACCAAAACAGGTGGCAGGCTGCATTTGGCCTATAGCTCATAGTTTATTAACCCCTGCCTTAACCCATAGCTTTGAAAATAAGATATAAAACTTCTTTGCTTATGTTTCATTTTAATGTTTGAACTCATCTCCTTGACTGGAGAGATGATCCGTGGAATTATGAAAACACATATAGGATAATTATTGCAGCATAGAAAGATTAGGAATTTCACATTTTACTTTTATAGTTAGAAAAACATCCAGAAGACAAAAAAATCAAGAAACATCAAAACAATTTTCATTACTATATATACTTTGAGAAAGATTGCTATAATTTTTATTTATTTTTACTACTCTTTGGGTTAAATTTTTCCTAGAAAAATGTACTCCTAGATTCATGATGGATTGTGAATTTTGCTTTCTAACAAATGACTATACATTATTTTTTTAAAGATTTTATTTATTTATTTATTTATTTATTTATTTATTTATTTATGATACAGAGAGAGAGGCAGAGACATAGGCAGAGGGAGAAGCAGGTCCTCAAGGGGAACCTAATGTGGGACTCAATCCTGGGGCCCCGGGTTCACACCCTGAGCCAAAGGCAGATGCTCAACCACGGAGCCACCCAGGCATCCCATGACTATCCATTATTCATAGTCCTAGAAAACCCCCAATAAAAATTACTTTTTCTGAGACACCTAGGTGGCTCTGTCGGTTGAGTGTCTGCTTTCACCTCAGGTCAGGATCTCAGAGTCCTGGGATCGAGTCCTACAACGGGCTTCCTGCTGAGTGGGGAGTCTGCTTCTCTTGAGCCTCCCCCTCCCTCTGCTCATGCTCTGTCTCTTTCTCAAAGAAATAAATAAAATCTTGAAAAGGATTACATTTTTCTGATTACAAAATCTCTATTTGCTTATTTTAAATTACATGGAAAATGCACAAGAGCACAGATTACTTCTAGTTCAAGAAAGATTGTGTTTAAAATCAAGAGATTTAAAAAAAATCTTTTTTGTGTCTATAGCCATTATATAAAAGTTTTTCTGTTGGCAAATCAAATGTCAAATAAAACACTTGGCTAGAATGCTTATCGTTTAACCCTGCTCGTAGAGTCAGGGTGAAGCAAAGTTCTCTAATTCTAAATATTTGTTGGTAAATGTTGCTCCACTGGCTACTTGGAAATCAGTTTCCATCAGATTAGGTAAAGCCTGCTAACCAAACACAGCAGCAGTTAGAACTTCAGTGGGAAAACAGCCTGCTTTTCTCCTGTACCTATGTGCATCTTTGTCCCTGGCCTCAATTCTTTCACCCTCTGCCTTCTCTGGTATAAAATGTCTTTGGCTTGCAAAGCAATGTCAGTGAGTTTATTCGTACATTTTGTGGCAGGCCCACTATGAACTGTGGACTGCACAGGTGTTCATTCATTCTGTGTGACTGGGGCTTCTTCGAGTAGACTTGCTTGTTGGCATAGCTCAAAGCAGCACCCCTGTAGCTTCCTTTTAATGGGAATATGAACACTGAGAGTGAAGCTGTGGGCTTGCAGGACTTTCTTCAGGCAAATTCAGCTCTTTAAAGAAAAATAACAACAATTCTTTGCCTTCAAACCCCTTTTCCCTGCCCCCAAAGCACACCCCCAAATCAGACAGGCCAGATGTTTATGAAAACTGCAGTTTCCGCAATCAAAAGTACAACATTTACCATAGCTTTTATCAAAGATTTCAATTCCCCTCATCTTAAGGAAAATGACCCTTTTATTTTGTTGTGGACATAAAATTATGGCCCTGGGAAAATTGGAAGCATTTCTGTTGAGGGAAATCAATTTTCTCACTGCCATATATGATCAACATGTCATAGCCATCACCAGATAATAATAGTAAAGTACAAGTAAAATGGCTGGTAATACTGGCTTTAAGGGTAGCAAAAGATAGAAGCAGGATAACACCCCCCCCCCCCTTTTAAAGCATGTTTGCAAAAAGGAAAGAAGAAGAAAAAGAAGATAAACCTCTAAGGGTTATTTTTGTTCACTAATTTTCTTCCTTCCCACTCCACTTTCTTCCTTTCGCTAGTGCTTTCTAGAGTGTAAGTATTTTATTTTGTGTACTAATCGGCCAAAGCATTAATGAAACTGTAGAGATATGTGTTCTTCCTGGAAAAGAGTAAGCACTTTATGTGTAAACCACTCTGGCTCCTTTTCAATCATCCTGTTAATGGGTGGCTAATTGTCAAAAGATGTGACCAGAGCGAGATGACCCAAGAGTGTGTTTAGAGGGGAGGCAATAGGGAAAGTACAGAAGCGGCTTCTTAATTTGGATCCTGCAAACAAAAGGAAACATCAAATCTGACCTCGCTGCTGGAGTGTTAATGGCTTTCTCCCATCGCACCCCCTGCCACTTAGCATCTTTTGTGCCCCACCCTGGGAAGCTTCCCGGCAGAAGTGTGCATTAGCAGAACTCTACAGTTACAAAATGCTGCTTACTAACAGACGAGGGGGAAAACCTTCAGAGTGATTAAATGTTCTTTGGACAAACACATCCACAGCCATAAAAGTGCCATCTTTATTTCAGGCAGGTCTCTCAGTGATGTCCCTGCTGTGGTCACCAGCACAAAGGAGCATTGTACCCAGAATGTCACTGAAACCCTTCAAAGGAGATCCAAGCTCTCTCTCTTTGTAGAAAAGTTGGACCCATACATGAATATGGGAAGATAAAACTGCATTAATTCAGGCCAACACTATAACTGAGAAAACAGCAGACAAGATTTTGGCAAAATTTCAAATATTTAAAATAATTCAACTGT
Organism: Canis lupus familiaris; assembly: GCF_011100685.1. NCBI lineage: Eukaryota > Metazoa > Chordata > Mammalia > Carnivora > Canidae > Canis > Canis lupus. Next base: position 19,355,756 of record NC_049251.1, read on the forward strand.
TTAAAAACAAACAAACAAAAGTAATCATAAATAAATAAACAATAGCAATGACAAAAACTCAACTGC